>NC_072801.1:24344285-25595000 GCF_028583425.1 Eublepharis macularius
GCTGTTTTCCCATGCAGTGCAGAATACAAAGATGTCAAGGGGAAGAAGGGGAGAACAGTGTCATCTTTTTCCCTGAAGGCAGCAAAATCAAAATCCTTAGTGATATTTTAAATCGATCGCTAGCTCTCTAGCTTGTTTTTGGCCCAAATCCCCCAAAGTAGTCACAACATCAATAAAACAATTCCTTTATTTGTGTATGTTTTTAAAAGAAATTACAATTTAAAATTTGAAACCATGAACAGGGAGGCTGTGATTTTTTGCAGGGAAAAATAAAAGACGATGAATATTCAAACTATTCTTGTATATTAGCTGTCAAATCAGATGCCTCATTTGGTTGCCTTAATGATTTGCTCCAGAATAGCCAGTTGGTTGGTTAACTGCTGTTGGTTAACTGCTGTTAATTCATAATCAGGGATAGGGTTATTGGGTTGTTTAGATGTTGTCTTCTCTAGGGTCATCCTCATAGGCAGATCATACACCGCTGAAAATCAGCCGTGTTCCTTTGCCCCC
This sequence comes from Eublepharis macularius, assembly GCF_028583425.1. NCBI lineage: Eukaryota > Metazoa > Chordata > Lepidosauria > Squamata > Eublepharidae > Eublepharis > Eublepharis macularius. Next base: position 24,344,796 of record NC_072801.1, read on the forward strand.
CTGCATAGTTGGTGGTATGAGTCAATTGACACAATTTATTGTTCTGGCACATGCACAGAACTGGCTGGTTCAAATGACAGCTTCCGGGCAGCTCTAGGAGAGAGTGCCTATCAGGTTGCCGAAAAGGAATGTACTAAGCCTGTGTAGCTGGGCAGGCAGGCAGGCAGGCAAAATGGCCATGGCTAGAATAGTTAGATACCCAAGGTATTCTGCTTCCAGCAATCTAGACCCAATGAAGATGAAGTTAGACAGGCAAAATGAGCCAAGCTGGGATAGCGAGACAATTCACACAACAGGATTTAAACACAACTTATTATTACATTGGGTTTTTTCCCCCAAAGAAGGTGGAGGAAGGGAGGGGGAAGCAGTGAGCGAACACACACACACACACACAACATTTTTCATCAATTTCCTGTCATTTATACTGAAAGACATGAATGAGTCTGCTAGACTTGATTCTTGCTCTTCTACTGGTGACCAACAGGGCTATCTGCTGGAAACTAAGAGTGCAGGTTTCAGGGGCCTGCTCATCCCCCAAATGACCATTCTTTGTTGCTCCTGTCACCTTCCCCCATCGATAGAGCATCATAAAAGAGGATTTGAATCCTCATATGAAACTCCAATCACTAGCTAGCCTGTGCTGGCTGTCACTTCTTCTCCAGGAACACTTCCACAAACTGGTGAATTCTGCCCCATACAGTTCTTTTTTCTGAACAAAGGTGATGGGCAATCTTACTCCAGAGTAAGCGATCTAGGAATTGTTGCCATGGTTTTTTCCAAATGTGTGGCTGACCCGTTTCTCTGAGAAGTAAATGAAATGCACCACTCATGCTCAGACAGCGGTGCTGGTCTAGTAAGGCAGGTTCTGTAACTAAGGTTCTCTCTATGCCCTGCCCGCCCTCCCCAACAAAACAGGAGCTCATAGAAGAAAGGTTTACAGAAATGGCTTTGTCAGAGCAAGCATCCCTGGCCAGTCACACCCCGAGGGCAGGATATAATTACCTAGCAATTTCTGAGCACTGATTAGGTTTTATTCCCCCTGCCATTTTATTAGAAGATACATCTTACCTCACCTAATTCCCCCCTCCCTCCCCCACTGATAGTAGCGGTATCCTCAGCACAAGATGTCATTTTCACTCTGAAGGAGGATACTAGTGGAGATGGGAGATTTTTGTCAAGTAGTTGTGTGCCTGTTACATCTTGTGTTAATTCAGCTTGGCTGGGCTACTTGAAGTGGTAGCTAGTGCCCCCAGGGGCTGGGCGGTTGAGAAGGTGGGAGGTGGGCACATTGTTAACAGAGCGGGGATGCCTTTGGCATGTTTTATTGTAGCATAAGCTTTCAAGAGCCACAGCTCTCTTGCAACTTTACTGTAGCATAAGTTTTCGAAAACCACAGCTTTCTTAGTCAGATGCATCTGACGATGCATCTAACAAAGAGAGCTGTGGCTCTCGAAAGCTTATGCTACAATAAAGTTGGTTAGTCTTAAGGGTGCTACTGGACTCTGCTATTTTGCTACTGCAGACTAACATGGCTAACTCCTCTGGATCTTTGTCATAGCTGCGTGCTAAAAATCTAAATTTGCCAGCAGTGGGGTTGTGGGCTTTTTGCATGTGATGGGAACAAATTTTTGTGCCCAGGAGGAACCTTGTGTGCATCAGGCTTTTCCCTGCAGGGTTTCCAAGCAGCCGAATGACTCTCTTGAAGTCCATCAGCTTCAGAAGTTTGCTCAGCTGTGACTGCAAGATGGCGTCCTAGCTGCCACACCACTCTGACAGCGGTTGGCTTGGCAGAGTTTCATCAGTCATGCTGTCTTTGCTGTCAAGGAGGCAGCTGGAGCTTGGCATTTCTCCCCTTGGCGGCGTGTTACCTCCCCAGAGCCCATAGCAGCGTTGGATCTAAAATGAAGGGTGCCATGCTTGTGTGCGTGTGTGAAGCATAGCAGTCCCTGCGGATCAGTGCTGATCTTCATCTGGCTTTTCAGAGAACATGTCAAGGAAGATATGAGCAACATGTAGCACTTGGGGGGTGTCTCTGCCTTTAATCATGTGTGGGGCTTGCAGCCAAAGAAAGAAAACTGCCTTCTTCTGAATCAGAGCCTTGTCTATCAAAATATTGTCTTCTCTGACTGGTAGCAACTCTCCAAGGTCTCAGGGTTTATCCTGCCAACCACTGTCTAATCCTTGAACTTGGAGATTCCAGGGACTGAAACTGGAGCCTTCTGCATGCCAGGCAGATATGCCATATGACAGAGCCACAGTTTTCCCCATAGCTTCTAGTATAGTATCTTAGGCTAGTCACCTCACCACTTTGGTGTGGTGCTTAAGAGAGGCAGGACTCTAATCTGGAGAGCCAGGTTTGATTCCCCACTCCTCCACTTGAAGACAGCTGGATGACCTTGGGTCAGTCGGAGCTTCTAGGAGCTCTCTCCGCCCCACCCACCCCACAGGGTGTTTTGTTGTGGGGATAATAATAACATACTTTGTAAACCGCTCTGAGTGGGTGTTAAGTTGTCCTGAAGGGCGATATACATCAAGTGTTGTTGTTGTTGTTGTTGTTGTTGTTATGTGTCAAAGCCTTCATCATTCAGTTATCCCTTCTCTTAGAAAACCACATCTTTAATACTTGTAGCTCCTAGGTAACAGTCCTCTCTCCCATTCCTTACTTGATGTGATATGCCTACTTCTGATCACAGAGTAAAGAGCTTTACTAAGAGGCATAATAATTTGTGTGTGAATCCTTAAAAGGTTATGCTAAAAGCAGCATGTCAGACTGCTTTATTCAAATTACCACTCTCAAATTGGTTAGTCAGTGGGGATCGCTGGACTTCCTCTGCTGCATACCTTGATTCCCATTTCTGCATTTCTCCGCGGTGGAGGGAGGCAGTATTCCACAGGCAGCTTACCAGATGGCAGTTGACATTTGCCAAGTAATAAGTACAGTTGCCACATCAGTCCAGTGTACCAACCTCCTTTGATTTTTACACATGGGCAGAGGCAAAATACTAATTTAAAAGAGACCTCAACTAGGCCTAAGGATCCCATTCACCCCAGCTGGAGTGGAGGTATCCTCAACTCCCAGCTTCTGTCCCCTGCCCCCTCTTACCTGGCTGGGTGGGGAAGAGGCACACGAGTGGGTCGGCAACTCCCGGAGCACACTCCCGCACACTCTGGAGTGCATTCGTGTCACACCAGGAATTGCATCATCCCTGGAACGATGCAGAAGTGCAGGGTTGTGCCACGGGATGATTTTGCCAATTCGGCCCCTGGAGTGACCCATCACTTCCACATTGCTCTGGGAATGATGCCATTCTTGCTGCGCTGCAGAAGTGCTCCGGAGCATGCATGTTCCATGGGTGCACGCGAAGGGTAAGTGCTCCGATTGCACCCCCGCACAACCCCCCATCCCCCAGTTTGAGCTCCAGGGGGCCTTGCAACCCTAACTAGGCCTGATTTTGGTCATCCTGCAAAGTTTACCTTTGACTATCCCCCTCTTTGCAAAGCGGGAAAGAGGGCAAGTAAACAGTTTGTAATATTCAGAGGAGTTAGCCATGTTAGTCTGTAGTAGCAAAATCAAAAAGAGTCCAGTAGCACCTTTAAGACTAACCAATTTTATTGTAGCATAAGCTTTCGAGAATCAAGTTCTCTTTGTCAGATGCATGCATCTGACGAAGAGAACTTGATTCTTGAAAGCTTATGCTACAATAAAATTGGTTAGTCTTAAAGGTGCTACTGGACTCTTTTTGAGTTTGTAATATTGTGGCATAAAAGGGCTAATTCAGCATCTTCCCATAGCTGTGGAAGTTTTATTTTGCATAGTCCTATAAATTGGCACGTTTTACTGGTGGAAATTACTCCCCCACCCGTTCCAGCTTTCACAATATTTTAATACAGGGAATGGCAGTATGCAAATAAACCAAATTTTAGCAGAATAACGGTTGGAAGTTGCTTTTGACACAATCCTTTCCGCCCACACAACTGAGCTGTTCACAGCTGTTTCAGCTCAAAGGAATCCCCCCCCCCCCCCGCAGTTCCTGCAGCAAAACCAGAAAATGTACGAACATACTACATACAAGAGGGTGAGTATATATGCCGGGTGATTTTGAGCCAGTCCTACACTCTTGCCCCGAACTACTTCAGATGGTTGTGAGGATAAAACAGAGGAGAGGAGAACAATGTAAGCTGCTTTGGATCCCTGTTGGGGTAAAGGCGGGGTATAAATGAAGAAAAATTAAAACATGTTCTGTACTACAACAAACATTTCTTGGTTTTGTGGAGGGACCGTGACTCAGCAACAGCGTAAAGTCCTGGGTTCAATCCCTTCCATCTCAGGTTCAAATGAATCCAGTAGTAGATGGCATGAAGGAGAAACTTGGCTGGTTAGAGTAGACGAGACTGACTGTAGTAGGCCAAGGGTCTGAGTCAGTGTAAGGCGGGTTTGTGTGTTCATGTGTGTGGTTTCAGACATATGGCACTATTTTTGCTTACTCTGACGTTGGAAAAGGTGGATTTGTTCCACCGTTGGTGGTTTGTTCAGCATCTCAGATTGCTGCATTAAGAACAGCAGTTTCTTTGCTACGGTGTGGAGGTATTCTGGGCTTCGCTTGAGCCAGGCAGTTGAATTGTGGTGTTAGTATCGCTCACAGAACTGGCAGGATTGAACCTAGAGAAGCAGTGTGTTTTCCACCAAGGTTTTTGATTGTTGTGTTGCGCAGTAGCAGCAAGATGAAAAGAAAGCTTCCTCACCAGCCCTTACTTGCTTAGCCTCATTAAAATTCCTTATTTTTGAAGTGAGACGTTGAAATCACCTTGGCTTCTTTGAAATGATTTTGTGAGGATTTCTTTCCCCCCACTGAAATCCAAAATGAAGAGATAATAAAGTGGCTCCTAGATATCAGAAATCGGTTCACCAGAAAGAAATAGTTGATCATAGCTTGGTTGCCTGAATCAAGATTCCTGCCAACATCTTTTCTGGTGCCTGCTAAGTGTTTTTAGAAAGTAGGCAGGGCCAGTTGGGACTTTTGCCCCAGCACGGTTTCTCATTGGCTGTTGGACATTTGGTTGGCTGTGCAGATTTAAAAAATAATAATATTGCTTTGGGAGCTGCTGCCACCACAAACTCAAGAATCTTCACTGTGTGACCGAAGATAAGCTACGGCAGCCATTTTGGGGCTGGCTCTGCCTCCTGCAGCAGCCATTTTGGGGCGGTCATTTTGTGGCTACGCCTACCATGCTATATCAGAATTCCAAAGGTGCCCACAGGCTCAAAAAAGTTGGGGACCACTGTAGCTTAGAATAACCTCCACTTGCTTCCTTTTAAAGCAATTTTCTGGCTTTGCCTGCTCAGTCTACTCTTCTTATGCCACAAATTCCCTGCTCTGTTGCACTCTGCCCAGTGCCAACCTTGTAGTCTTCATGTCTAAGTACACGTCTCCACCTTCCTTACATTCTTCCCTTGTTAATCTGGCATCTCCCTTCCCTTTGCATTATATTCCCTCCAAGTACCCCCAGTCTGTCTTTACATTGCTTGAGTCCAAGAGCTGCTGCCTTCAATTTCTATAAGCTTTATAAAGTGCCATGCACATTGAGAAATAATCATTTTTCTGCATAAGTGTTTACAAAAAGCTGTGACTGGCTGTGCCACGACGCTAACTGCATTATTACGATTTTCCTGCAGCACCTTCAACCCTGCCTATGCACCTTTTCTGGATGTTACAAACGAGGAGCTCCCATTGACTTGAAAAAAATGGATTGGCCTTAATGAGAGAATGATAGGATCACGATGTCTCCATGTGTGTTAGAAGCATTCTGGGGCTTAATTGGATGCCGTGGGAGGCTGAAGGATGGAGGGATACGTTCTTGGATGGCAAAGGGTCTCTTGGGGGCTGCTGGCAATTCTCCCGCAGGTCAGCCGGATAATCAGGAAGGGAGGCAGTAGATCCTCTTCACACATTACGAAGCACACAGGTTGGGTCTGGGGCACCTGCTGCGTGTCATACGTAACCACAATCACATGTGACTGAAAAGGTCTCTCGCAGTACCACCCTTCCTGAGACAAGGATTGGGGGGGGGCTGAAGCCCCCTCCTCCATGCACCCTGTACTCCTGATCCTAATCAGGCACTACACATGCAGAAATTGAGGAGCACTCTCAACTTGCAGATGGTTTCGACCTCCAGACCCAATCTGTGTACTCCACAATACATGAAGAGGCCTGTGTGGTTTTGTTTTTTGTTTTTTGTAAAATTTTTATTGGGTTAGAACATTAATATTTTTACATTACATTGCATTCAATTATCCCCTAATTTTTCGTTTCTAACCCCCTCCCTTTCCCCCCCTTTTGTTGACTTCCAACAGCTTTCCCACCCTCTGTCCCTTTTCCCTTACTTCTATTAATTTCCTCTATCTAAAACAAATATATATTCTCCATTATATTAAGCAGTACATCTTTAACTCTTTTACTTACTAAACATCCAAACTATACTTCTTTAGATAAACAATTTATCCCATTTTCCAGTTTTGAATATTTCTGTATGTCATAAACCATAAAAATTTCCCACATTTAAATCAAACAATTTGATTTGTTCTCTCTATATTAATCATTTCTTCTTTTTATAGTATTTCTATATAACTCATCACATAGTCAGTCATTTTAACTCTTCTATACATTCAGTTTGGTGCATATAAGTCTTATCAAGTAAAAAAAAAATATTGTTAATTACTCAATCCTCATGTTTAAACCGTTAATTATTCTCTATCAATATTCTATCAATTAACCTTTACATATCTATATATATCTCAATCAATTAATTAATCTAACTGCTTATAAATTCACATTTCTCTTCTTCCCCCGGTAAAGTCACCCCTCTCTTTTATACTTTTATTGTACTTCAGTAGTTCTCAAACTGCCACAGTTTTCCTCCCACCTCCCACTTCTTCTCCAGATATTGTTTCAGCTTCTCCCAGTCTGTGTTAAACTGCCCTGAGTCCAGATCTCTCAGTTTTCTTGTCATCTTGTCCATTTCAGCCATATACAGCAATTTGTAGATCCAATCTTCAATAGTTGGCACTTCTTGTACTTTCCATTTCTGCGCATACAAAAGTCTAGCTGCTGCAGTCATATAAAATATCAACGTCCTATGGTGGGCTGGGATTCCCTCCATTCCCAAGTTTAGCAGCAGGAGTTCTGGGTTCTTATTTATTTGAAACTGTAAAATTTCACTCATTTCTCTTATTATTTCCCCCCAGAACTGCCTAGCTACCTCACACGACCACCACATATGATAGAGGGAGCCCTCATGCTTTCTACATTTCCAGCATTCATTAGAAGTGTTCAAGTTTCCTAGCGCAATCTTCTTTGGTGTCATGTACCAACGATAGATCATTTTGAAAATGTTCTCTTTAATATTAATACATGTCGTTGTCTTCATTGTAGTTTTCCACAAGTATTCCCATGCCTCCATTGTTATTTCTTTATTAAAATGTATAGCCCATTTCACCATTTGTGTTTTAACTGTCTCATCCTCGGTATACCATTTCAACAGTACTTGGTATACCTTGGATATTCTTTTCTTGTCCTCTTTAAAAAGGGTCTGCTCTAGTTCCGAATTCTCTGTTCGTATACCTCCCTTTACAGAGTCCGAGTTATACAAATCTCTGATCTGTCTATACTGGAACCAATCGTAGTTCGGTGATAGTTCCTCTTGCGTCTTTATTCTAAGTTTAGACACTTCAGTTTTAGTTATTTCTTTGTACGTTAAACATTGTTGTTCATTATCAACAGCTCTCGGATCTATCACCTCGTATGGAACCACCCACAAAGGGGTTCCTTCTTGTAGGTAAATTCTGTACTTCTTCCAGATTGTATATAAACTTCTCCTTACAAAATGATGCAGGAACATCGAGTTGACCTTTACTTTGTCATGCCATAGGTATGCGTGCCATCCAAAAATTTTTTTATATCCCTCTAGGGCTAATAGTTTCTTATTCTTTAATGTCATCCACTCTTTTAACCAAACTAGGCAGATTGCATCATGGTAAAGTCTCAGGTTGGGCAGTTGCATTCCGCCTCTTTCCTTTGCATCTTGTAGAACTTTTACTTTCACTCGAGGCTTCTTGCCTGCCCAAACAAAATCTGATATTTTCCTCTGCCATTTTTCAAATTGTTTAGAGTCTCTGATGATTGGTATTGTCTGTAGCAAAAACATTACTCTTGGTAACACATTCATCTTAACTGCTGCAATCCTGCCCAACCATGACAAATTCAGTCTATTCCATTTGATCAAGTCTCTCTCTATCTGAGTCCATAATTTTTCATAATTATTCTTGAACAAATCTATATTTTTTGCAGTCAGCTCAACTCCCAAATATTTCACCTTACTAGTTACTTCACAGTCCGTTGTTTCCATTAACAATTGTTGTTTCTGCTTAGTCATGTTTTTACATAATATCTTTGACTTCTTTTTGTTAATGAAGAAACCTGCCAAGTCACCAAACTCCTTGATCTTGTCTATCACTTTTGGCATGTTCTCCAATGGATCTTCTACAATTAACATTATGTCATCTGCAAATGCTCTAACCTTGTATGAATAGTCCTTTATTTTTATTCCTCGTATTTCCTCGTCTTGTCGTATTTGTATCATCAGAATCTCCAATACTAAAATGAACAACAATGGAGATAACGGGCAACCTTGTCTTGTTCCTTTACTAATCGTCAATTTCTTGGTCAGTTCATCATTCACTACAATTGCTGCAGTCTGGTCTCTATAAATTTCTTTAATTGCTCTGATGAATCCTTCTCCCAATTGTAGCTTTTCCATAGTGGCAAACAAAAAATCCCAGTTTAAATTGTCAAACGCTTTTTCAGCGTCTACAAAGAAGAAACCAACCTCTTTGTCACAACGCTTATCATAATATTCAATAGCATTGATCACTGTCCTTAAATTGTCTCTTATTTGTCTGTCTGGCAAAAAGCCTGCTTGTTCCTCCTCTATGACTTCCGAGAGCCACCCCTTCAGTCTCTCCGCCAATATCTTCGTAAAAATTTTATAATCATTGTTAAGTAGTGATATAGGTCTGTAATTTTTCACGTTAGTCAAATCTTGGCCCTCTTTTGGGATCAATGATATATTCGCTTCGCTCCAAGTGTCTGGAATTCTTTGATCCCTAAAAACTCCGTTCATCACCTCTTTTAGGAATGGTGCCAGTTCGTTGGCCATTGTCTTATAAAATTTAGCCGTAAGTCCATGTGGCCCTGGCGCCTTTCCTAGATTTGCAGATTGTATTGCCTTACTTATTTCCTCATCAGTTACTTCACTATTCAACTTATTTCTCCAAGCTTCCGAGATCTCTGGAAGTTTGGTTTTCTCCAAATATGATGCTATTGATTCTTTGGTTACTTCTTTTTTATTATACAGCTTAGCATAAAATTTATAAAAGGCTCTACTAATGGTAGTCTGCTCCAGGTACGTTTTATTTTCTTCACAGATTTTATTTATTATTTTCTTTTCCCTTTTCTTCTTCAATTGCCATGCCAAATATTTCCCAGGTTTATTAGCACCCTCAAAAGCTTTTTGATTCAGTCTTTTAAGGTTCCACTCCAATTCTTTATTACTCATTGCTGTTAACTGTTCTTGAAGAATTTTAATTTCCTGATGTATTTTCTTTTTCCCTGGTCTCTTTTTTAACTGTATTTCTTTGGCCTTTATTTTCTCCTCAATCTCTTGTCTTTTCTCCTCTTTCTTTTTCCTTGCTCTGCCATTTAAGTCCATTAGTATGCCCCTTACAACCGCCTTGTACGCGTCCCAAACTTTACTGGTTGGTACTTCTTTATTCACGTTATATTGTATAAAAAACTTTGTCTCTCTTCTCAATATTTCCATATTTTCACTTTCCTGTAGCAAGTCCTCATTTATTCTCCAGGCTTTCCTTTTTCTCCTTTTTCCAAATTTCCACATAATTGGATTGTGATCTGAGCCTACCATCGGCATTATTTCTACCTCCTTAGTCCATAACGCTAAGTCCTTTGAGGCCCAGATCATATCAATTCTTGATAATGTAAGATGCCTTGCAGAATAAAAAGTAAACTGTTTGGTTTTAGGATATTCTCTCCTCCATACATCTTCGAGAGTCTCTTGTTGAATCAACTCAAAAAAAAGCTTTGGCAATAGTCCTCTTTTCTTTTGTGCTGTTGTAGTCTTTTTATCTAGTTCCAAATCTGTCACTCCATTAAAATCTCCAGCAAGAATTATCTGGTCATATACAAGATCGTCTAAATGCTTCCTTAAATCCTCAAAGAAGCTTTCCTTTGCACCGTTAGGTGCATAAAGTCCGACTACCAACACTCTCTTTAAATTCCAATTACATTCCACCGCTACAAATCTAGCTTCCACATCTCTCATAACAAATTTTGGCTGCAGCTCCTCTTTTATGTACAACACCACTCCTCTTTTTTTCTTGTTAGAGGCCGCTACAAATTCTTTGCCCAATTTTCCAGATTTTAAATATTTTACATCCTGTTTTCTAATATGGGTCTCCTGCAAACAAACAATATCACATTTTTGTTTTAGTAGCCAATGAAAAATATTTTTCCTCTTATTCGGTGAGTTTAGTCCATTTACATTCCAAGATAATACATTACACTCCATATTCATGGTTTTGTTGGTAAGTCTTTTTCATTGTCCTTGATAAATCTCTCCATCTCCCGCTCAGATCTGATGCGTTTTTTTGCCCCTCCAAACTCAAAGGACACTCCTTCCGGTAACTCCCATCTGTATCTGATATTCATGTCCTTCAAAGTTTGAATTAGCACTCTATATTTTTTCCTGTCCAGTAACACTGATCTGGGCAGTTCCTTCATTATGATAATCGTCTTGCCATCAATCTCCAATGGATCTTGAAATTGTTTTGTCACAATCCTCTCTTTCATGTTTCTAGTTGTAAACTGCACAATCACATCCCTTGGTAGTTTCCTCTGGGTTGCAATTCTCGAGTTCACACGGTACGCCACATCTAGGATAGCCACAATTTCCTCCTCCTCCTTCCCCAGGTAATCAGCCAACACCTCAGTCATCTGTTCTTGCGCTGACTTCCCTTCCACTTCTGGCAGACCACGAAAACGAAGCTGCTTCTCCATGTGTTTAGTTTCTGCAACTGACATCCTCCCCTTCACCAGTCTCATCTCTGTTTGTTGCGTTTCTATTAAATTCTCCATCGCGTCTTCTACTGTTTTAACTCTCTGCTGCGTTCCTTGTAATTCACTACTAATCGTTTCCACGCCTTTTTTCACTTCTGACAGCTCCGACTTTACTGTCTGTGTAACTTCTTTGACCTCTTTAATAAGCTCCCATTTCGTGTCCTTAAGTTCTTTCATCATGTCTATAAGCTTTTTGTCCAAATTTTCTATTGCCGATTGCCACTCTTTTTTCGACATCGTGGGGCTTGCTTTAGCTCGCTCCCACGAATCTGCTCTCTTCCTTAGCTCCGTGGCGTATGTTTAAACGTTTTCCTTTTTTTCAAATGTCCCAATCTTTGCCAAAATTAATTTTTTGTATCCAAAATGTCGGGCGTCTTTTCTCTATGGTTTCTCTATGTTATTGTAATCCAAGATGGCCTACTTCCTCTTCCGCTGAAGCCGCGACCCTTCCCTTTTCAAAAATGGCGATTCCCTACTTCCTGTCCGTCGGCAAGGGCCGCTTCCCTCCAGCCACTCTATTGTTGTTACGCACTTCCTGTCTCCCGTCTTCCCACAGCAGGTCTCGCGACGGTGTCTTTTTCCCACAGCTCCAAAACCACAGGTATTCAAAACAATAGTCCGATTTTTGCAATAACTTCTTTAAATTTAGTCTCTTTTAAAATACAACTCCTGCCGAGTCTTCACCTCCTTTTCACTAGTCTGTTGCAGTTTAAAAATCTACTTTCTTTCCTCTCTGTTTTTATCAATCTGTCCCGTTTCAAGAGATAGCGATCTTTACCTTCTCTTCAACTTTCTCGGGTTGTAATCGCTGTTTCGATCTTAAATTCTCCTCTCGACTTCCCTCCCCGATCGAAGCTTGGGTATGTAGGTCTTATGCCAGCCGAATTGGCCCCAGAACTGCCGCAGAGATTATAGCCGACCCGTCGCAAGGTGGGACCTCAAGGATTGGGGGGGAGACTCCTTGAGTAGAGCCCCCCCTCATCCGAGATCTAGCTCACCCTAGGGTCTTGAGCGTTCTTTGCCTGCTCCCCGCCTGAGAGCAGTCGGCCGCGGGTTATTTTCACCCCTCCGGCCGGTTAAAACGGCAGTCCGGTCAGCTCCGCAAATGGAGCTGCGTTAGACCTCCATGAATCCCAAACCGGAAGAACCCAGGCCTGTGTGGTTTTGGACTAATCACTCCTTCCAAGCACGACCGAGGAATGAGAGCACTGTGTTCCGAGGTACCATCCCGATAGAATAAAAGGAAGGAGTTACAGGGTCCTTTCTACTTTCTTTAGTGGTCCAGTGTTGCCATTTTTAGAAATCAGAACCTCCCCTCTTCCTTGCTCATATAAATTTAACACATGTCATGGGTATGTTTTGCTAACTGCCAAGGCCTTATATGAGTATCCAAGACCCTATAGTAGGCTGGCCTAAGGTGCAGGTGGGTGCTTATTCATGAGGATAAGAAGCTATCCTGTTCCACCTCTTAGAGGCAAACCGGAGAGAACAATGATACAAAATTTCCCTCAGCTTTCTTAGAGGCTGCCCAGAAAAACCCCGTGAGTGTTCTGGGATCAAGGAGGGCAGCAGGCAGCTCTGTGCCTTCTCGAGTCCCTTTCCAGCTGCTTTTTTGATGCTGTTGTGACGGCTGGCAGCTTTATCGAGGCGCTCTGATTAAATGAAGCATTGAGTAAGTTCAGAGCAGAATGTTGCCTTCCTCCTAATTAAAAAAATGCGTATGTGTGGCTGTCAGGATGTTGCTGATTAGTTTGTGCTTTCCTGGGGGTCCGCTGTACTGTCCTTGGACAGCCTGTGCAGGACAACCTGCAACTGACTCAAGGTAGTAAGAGGTTTGGGGGAGAGTTGGTCTTTTGGCATGCTCCTCGGTCCTAGGGAAGCATCTCTAGCACTTGCAATACTTGGTTGTCTTCAGGGCGCCTAGCAGTAAAAGCTTCAGCAATTATGCATTCAGCCCCAAGCAGTCCAAAAGTTGGTCACCCTAAATTTCATACACAGCAGGCAACTTCTGACAAGGCCATTTTGCAGCTGAAGGGGAGCCTTCTGGAAAGCTGGCTGCAGGATAGACTAAGTCCACTTGCCACGGTAACTGTATGTATGTGCCATCAAATTGCAGCCAGCTTACGGTGATCCAGCAAGGGCCTTTCAAGGCAAGCGAGAAGCAGACCTGGTTGGCCGTTGCCTTCCTCTGCAAAGTCTTCCTTGGTGGTTCCCCATCTCAGTACTGACCCTGCTTAGCTTCTGACATTTGACCAAATTGGGCTTTACCACGCCACCTTCCCTCCCACAAAAACCATAGGTCAGCTGAAATAATACACTTTGTTTGGTAGCTGAAGTAGAGCAGGACAGAAGCCCCTTGGAAGTCCTGGAAAAGAGAACCAACCTGCCCTGCATATCTACCTTTGTTGTTGGGTCCTTAGTTGCTCAGGAGAAAAGCAAACATAAAAATATCTCAAATAATCTGAATGGGGGTGGAACACAGAGTAGGAACTCTGAAAAGGCACAATATCTCAGTAGGTTCACATGAAAGGAGGTGGTCCTTGAGACAACCAGGTCCCAAACTGATTGTACCATACGTATAATGTATTTATACCCATGGCAAAGATATCCCATCCCCTATTAGTATAAGAAAAGAGGCTATAGGTGGTCAGGTATGCTGCTGATTGCATTGAGTCAGCTAATATCTGTTTGGACATTAAAGCTTTAGGGTGGGGGATCCCCAACCTTTTTAAGCCTGTGGGCACTTTTGGAATTGAGACAGGGTGGTGTACACAATCACAAAATGACTACCGCAGGAGGAAGAGCCACACAGAGAGAAAGTCCATACGTCAGGTGAGATGTTGGTGGGCATTATGTTGGGGACCCCCGCTTTAAGCATTTCTGTAGTAATAATGTGGTGGGAATGCTCTTCAAGGTTTCTGGTCCAAGCCGGCCAATTTACCAGCGTTCTGATGTCTCCTGTTCAGGCAGGTCTTGTACAAATGCTAAAAGAGCAGACAGTGTTTGGCTCAAGGTTAAGGGCCATCCTCAGCTTACAGAACCTTATAAATGTAGTCAGCAGGAGTGCTTCCATTCCACTTAATACTGACTCTGGCATTTGGACCTAATTCTGATTAAATGTGTGTGGAGACTTTGCTTCCAGGAGCCCCATCTATTTGCGTACTCCTGGCAGTTCCACTCAGCATTATCAGTCATTCCGTTTTGGTCCCTCTCTCACTTGCCATCGACTGCTTGGTCATCTGTTCAGGCCAGGTGTCTCCTGAAGTGTTTAATGATTGCGTTTCTGGTTTCTCTGCTCCAGGCTCTGGGTTTTATATTTGCATCATATTCCATTTTGTTTGAGCCCCTTTTCCTTTCATCATCAGATACAATTCCATGGTGCACACAGCCAGGTCCTCTGAACAGGCTGTGTCTTCCAGTGAACTTGAGGGGAAGGCAGGCAAGCTCATAATTGCAATGTTTGTTTGGGTACCAGAAGGACATGTTTTTATCTTGAGTTCTTGAGCCCCTAATTTTTGTTTTTGTTGCATTTCAGCCTGATTAGCTTTTGTAGCTTTCTTTTTTCCCCTTCTGCTACTTTGAAGTGAACCACTTGCTGTTCACCTCTGATTTAGAGATGGCATTTGTATAAGACTGTTTCATGCAGCATAAGGATGTTGTTATAGAGACCCTGGAGAGTTTTAATGAATTTCTGCCAGGAATTGCATGAATTAGATTTATGAAAGGCTTTTGTACTTGTGGCGTTTGTTTAGGCTGTTCAAATCAGTTTCTGTGTCATTCATTGAGATTATTCTTCAAGCTTCTCTAGGTTAACATGGTTTTATGATAAGTGCTAGAAGCTATCGCCAGAAGGTGTTTTTGTTTATTTTTTCTCTAAAAGTCCGGAATACCAGCTTTGCTTTGAGTTCACCTTCTTCTGTCTACTCACAACTTTGCAAAGATTCTTTCTATAAAACAAAATCCCCAGTTCTTCAGCAAGATTGGGCTTCCTAAACCAGGAGGCTTTAGTATCTCAGATGAGAATTTATTGAACGATTTCTTCCTTCACTGTGGTATGTCTCCCAAGAATGATTTCGAGGTTGCTTTTTCAAAGATTTTTTCCCCCATGTCTGAGAAACATTCTTCGAAATCTGCACCTGTTCAAATGTAATGGTGTAGCTACCCTTATTCTATATGTGGAAACGTGATATCAGGAGGTGATTTTTCTCAATTATCCTGCCCTTCCGCCCTTCAGATGAAGTTTTGAACCAGCTACTGTGAAATGGAGCACGTTTTTAATGTTGGCCTTGTCTTGCAAACCTTCAAATCCAACAGTTTCTGGAACTCACCATTTGTCAATTTGAGAATATGAGGAATTTTGGGTGGTAACCCAGCAGGGTTGTTTCCCCAGCAGGACCCCCCTAAGGCATGATCGTATGCCTTCAGCTAGGCAGAGATGAATTGAATCCAGTGGCTCACAAATCAGTCTCTCAGCTGCTATATTACACTCATTCTGTGTTCTCAGCCACTTACGTTTTCAACATTTTCTGTCTGTTGTTTTCCTGAACTCTGTTTTGTCTTTTATCTTGCAGGTTCAGTTGTCCCGGGCATTGGAAGAAGCTGGCAATCAGAAGAAAAAAGCAGACATGGTATGTTAACGTTTTTTTAAAAAAGTAAACCCTTTGCAGTGGACGGCAGCTTGAATCGCCTTTGAATGTTGCTCATCCAAGATTTTGTCAGCAAAAGGCTTTTTACAATGAAGCAAGGTGAAAAAGATGACATAACCATGGGGGAAGGCACACATAATCGCAATATGGGCCCTTCTCAGGGTTGCTTTGGCCATGTCGGAGAACAGAAACATATTCTGTTTTGCTAGCCTTCTCCACCTGAAGCCCAAAGATGTGTCCCCCCAGGGACAGTAATGTTCTTCTCGTGCTGTGGAGTGCAGAGAGTACCTGTAAGCTTCCTAAAGAAAGTGCAAACCTTTCTTGGCTTAAGGCGAGATGAAGAAGCGGTAGTCAGTCACACCTGTGCTCCTGTCAGGCTACGGATGACAGGCTATGGCAGATAGATCCCTGTACCATTGCAGCAAGAATTCCAGGCTCTTGGTTAAATGGTTTTATTCAGAAATCAGATCACTTCCACAGATATGTCCATAGGATTACTCAGAAGCAAGGTTAGCAACTAAACAGTAAGAAACCGGTTGACAGGAATGGTAACGTGGGAAAACCCTTCCTCTTAACACCCCCGTTTACTCCTTCCCCCTCCCAGCAGTAAAACAGGACTTTTGGCGCGAACTCGTCCTGAGAACGTCTCACATATTTGTACTATCAGGTCGAGATGCTGAGAAAACAAGAGATCAAAGTTGAGACATAGCAGTGAATGGGAGTGAGCAGGCTACAAGGTCAGAAGCACTGAGAGTTTCTACAGTCCATTAGATAAGACACCTGCAGCTTCAATAAGCCCGCGAAAGCAAGACAGTTATGGCATTGGCAATATGACATCAAGCATGAAACATTGGTTCAGAACAACAGGTCAGCATTAAGTAGAGAAGTAGAGGCATGGATGGGGCACAGACATGACAGCTCCCTGGCTTGTCCAAAGTGATGCTTACTGGGCAAAAGTCCTGAATTTCTCTCGGGTGGCTTATGTAATGCCACTCTATGGAAAATGCTCTGTATTCACCCTCTTCTCCCTGATTGCATTGCCACCTTATAGATAGAGCTTGAGGGTTGCATTGGATTTCCTGTAAAGGAGTCCTTATTTTCATGGCTTAAACGATTTGTACATTTCACGGCACACCCTCCTGATGCTTCGATACTGCATAATTAAACCTCGAAATATGAATATGAATAAATAGCCTGGTTGTGTTCAAGAAATAAATTTGTGAATCCCCTGTGGGCTGTGAACAGAAAGGTGGCCTTTTTATATCGTGTCAGATGTTTCCCTGCGGTAACTACTTATTCTTTTGGAGTTGCTGGAGTGAGGTTTCTGATGAGATGGTGTATAATTTTCTGCAAACAAGTTTCCACAATGATATTTCTCTCCTCCTCCTCCTCCCCAATATTATTTAGTTTAGTCCGTTGTAACTTGTGCACCCTCTTGCTGGGGAACAGGGCTGTGGTGGCTGTTGTTTTTTTTAATGCACAACTTGTTTGTTCAGTGCTATTCTTCATATTTGCAAATAACTTGCAGGTCAGTTTCTGGCTCATTCATCCTCATATTCTGCAAATGAACAGTTTTACAAGGTTTTATTCTGGGAACATTTCAGCTCGATCAAACTCAAATAGAGCACAAATAAATAGTGTGAGCATTAAAATGTTTATGGACACTGAACTTGATATTCATGGAAGCCAAGTGGCCGTGCTGGGCACAAGCTGGCACAGAAAGAGATTGATGCAGCAATTCTGGTTAAAATATGAACTGAGGAAATGACTGGGATAGCTAGCCACTTGCAAGTGTTCTCACAGGGTATGGAAATTTAAGCAGGTTCACTGCAGAGGACTAGCCCCCAATCTTTCCCTTTTCAGCAAAAGAAGGCAGCTGTCCTTAAGTTAGCCTCAGTCTGTGCTCAGTGACAATACATCAGACGAAGAGCTGCCAGCAGTTAGCCCTCAGATCGACCCAGCTGCAGCTGCCCTCGAGTCAGATGAAGGGCAACAAGAGATTAGGTTACCCACTGATTAGAAAGCACAGCCTACAGCTGAGACAGAGTCAGTGTCAGCAAACTCTAAAGCAGTTAACAAGGCTGCAGAAGCCACTCCCAGTCCACCCAGCTCTCCTACACCCTTGCAGCGCCAACGCTGTCAGAGATGTGTAGAGCTGTAAGAACGTAGGAGGAGTGCAAGACTCATGAGCCATTGCCAATGAGTAGTTTCAGGATGACTGCCAAGTAATTGGCTTGGAGTTTAGCTCGTTAGGACTTGGGCATAAAAATGACTGGGAGAAGCAGCAGTTTGTGGATGCAACAAGTACCTTTTACGGCTGCTCCACTTGCCTTGCTGTTACTCAACCTCTGGAACTCTGACCCTTGGACTGGACCTGACTTTTAGCTTTTCTGGAACCTCTGACCTTGGACTGGACTTGCGCTTGTTATCTGGACCTCTTGACCCTGGGCTGAACTAGCTTGCCAGGTTCCTGGAATCCCTGACATTTGGACTGGACTGTGATTACTCTTTGCTGCCTGGTCATCACTCGCTTCCAAACTCCGGCCCCTGGGGGACTATGCCGGTACAGTAGCCTTCCTGCTGGATATTGGGCACAAGGCCAAGCGCCATTCTCTAACACATGCCGTTGGGCATTCTTATTAGGAGAACACACATTCCAGCTCTTTATCTTGGGTCCTAGCAGCCCACAGCTTCAGCCTGACATAGGCTTGCCAGGTCCCTTGCTATGGTGAGAGGCCTCCTTCCAGCAAGCCTTGCTGTCCACCGCTGCTCCAAGGAGAAAAATAAAATTAAAAACAGTGGCATCACAGGTGTCACTACATCATATCCAGGTACAAACTGGAAGTAGTGAAAGGGTAGCTCTAGGAACTGGTGGATTCCTAGAATTGCAGTGATTCCTAGAGATACCCTGTTGCCACTTCCAGCTTGTGCCTGGTAGTGGTATTGGTGATATTAGTGACATCATACGCGTGCTGCCTTCTCCTGCTGCTTGGCCTGGAAACCTTTGTCTGACATTTGCTGAACACAATCAACAAATTTTACCCTTCATTTTCTGGATGAATAGAACAATCGGTACAGAAAGCACAGTAACCCTTCAGAGGTTAAAAGCATCTCCAGCATCTCTTTTCCCCCTTTTTTCATTCTCTATTCCCTTTTATTAATTTTCTGTTTTATTATTATGTTTTTGAAAATGAAAAATATAGTATAAAAAAGCATCGCCAGGGTGAGCCCATGAAAGGATATCTCCCCCCAGCACTAATGGTGCCGGTTCATTCTGGCCAAACCGTTTAATAGGCAGTTCTGTCCCCTGACATTTCCTGCCTATCTATTAGTGGTAGGCCACTCCAGACAACTTTGGATTTTGGGCACCCTTGCCGTTTCAGTAACAAGCTGCCACACGTGCACCGTAAGTCTGCCCACTGAGCTGGAGCCCTCCGTTTTCTTTTGCCGTTCCAAAATCCTGCCGGGCTGTGGAACAGACAGCCATTCACGAAGGGATTCACTGCTTTCTGGTCGAAGGCAAGAACTGATTTTAATGAAGATGCCTTGAGAAGGCAGTGGCGATTCTGCTGGGCAACTTGTTTAGCCTGAAAGCCAACCGATACCTTTCCGGATGGTGTGGGATTTGCAGGTATCTATTTGGGAGGCCTCTGTGCAGAAGAAAGATTTGGCCAAGCGATTCTTGCGCCTGTTATCTCTCTCTCTATTGGAGCATTGCCAACAAGAAGCGTGCGAGAACGTACATTTGCATTACTTTTCCTTCCTCTGAGCTCTCCTTAGTGTGAAAAAACTCCTGATCTGTAATCAGAAGGAAGAGGAGAGCACAGCATGGTGGTTCATCACCTACCCCGAACCCTACTGGAACCTGTTCTTTGCTGTTTCTCTGAGTCAGATGAAGATCTTTATTTTGTTCTCTTGTATAGTCGGCCATTTGTTCTGTAGATATATTCTGTTCTCGTACACGGAGATGTGTCATTCTCACTTCTATAAAAGGCATAGGGGAAAACATTATTTTGTATTGATAACTGCTGTTCTTCTGTCAGGCCACTTGGGGGCTCCAAGCATTTGTGGCACCAGAGACTCCCTCCATGTACCATTGAAAGTACCCCCGCCCCCTTATGATTTACTTCAACAGTTCTGTGTTTCATCCAAATTGGCCTTTTTGTGAGACTTGTTTTAGGTCAGAGGTTTAACAGTTATTCCTCTGATGTGGATACCTTATGACTCTTCCTCCTGCCCTCCCCTTCCCTCCCTCAAAATCTGTTTTCAACACCTCCTTTCTATTATTTCTCCACGATCGAGTCTTTGTTAGGTTGATGCTAAGCTACTGTGGCTGGGGAAGGTATGAAAATGCTGCTCCCTGCCCTGTGTTCTGACAAATGTTGATATTGCTTTTCACCAGTTACTCCTACGTGTGGGCCTAAACTCTGTGGCTGTTGGTAGAATGGCAAAAAACAAAAACCCACCCTGTCAGGTTCTATCACATGGCTGGCTAGACCTTTCAGATTTTTTTTTTGGTGAAGGGAGAGACTACTCTGAAAATAACATCCTTGTGCCTGCCCTCCCAAAAAAAAATGTTTTTTCTCTTGCTTCCAAAGCACTGGAGCTAGGAGACGTACGCAAAAATTGTGGGCTGGTTGGATTTATTTCCCAATTGAGTTTAGTTGTGAATTGGCAGAAGAGGGTTTGTATCTGTATTTTTCTGTCTAGACTCCTAAATGTGTATTCTTGGAAATATTCTGGTACCAGACCTATAGACTTAATGTTATTAACCTTCTCTGCCTCCTGCAAATCCCTTACCATGGGCATCCTCGTCTTCATATTAAATAGGGAGCAATTATTTCAAATTTCCATCACGGTCCTGGAACACTGCCTCTATTCCTCTCTGTCTTCCTATAGGAAGTATCTACCAAGCTAAGTCAGGTGTGTGTGTGTGTGTGTGTGTGTGTGTGTGTGTGTGTGTGTGTGTGTGTGTTTTAAGGCATCTGACAGCAAGGGCAAAGCATTCTTCCCCTCTTTGCTAAAGTGTTTTTGAAATAATTATACTGCTGTAATGGCCTTGCTTGGCCCTAACAGATAATTGAGCTTGGTATTGACCTTCACAGAGCTTCATGTTTATGTTGGCAGCGAAGTGGCAGTGGAATCTGTGGAGGTCCATTTCTTTTATAACTCCCTCTTTTTCCAGAGAAGCACAAGTTAGCAGTCTCCGTTCACAACAGTCCACGGCAGAAGATTGGGCTGAGAGACTCCACCGCTGAGTAGGAATGTGGAGCTCAGTTCCAACTGGCCACACTGTCTGTTAGCACCACCTGGCAGGAGTTCTAGATGTTTTAATCAGTGACTCAAGGCAATTCTTTTCATTGTGCCTTTTTTTGAAGGAAAGGGACATTCGTAGCTCAGTTATAGGGTAGGTGCTTTACATTTTCAAGATCAAAGGCTAGTAAGATCTCTTCCAGCAGAGCTGGAGAAAGTCTTCTGTCTGAGACCTTGGGTGGCCAATGCCAGTGAAGGCTAACAACAACATTAACATTCGATTTATATACCGCCCTTCAGGATGACTTAACACCCACTCAGAGCGGTTTACATTACACCCACTCAGAGCTAGTTGCATTGCATTATATGGACCAACGGTGTAGAGCTTCATAGCACTCTTTATCATTTGGATGATGGCAGTGAAGAGTGATCTGTTAGAGGCACTTTTCTTTCCACACCTGTGGTGGCACTGAGCGAGATATCTCACACACAAAGTTGCCTGGTACACATCTGACCCTTGGTCTGTTAAGACCAAGTAGTTTTATCTACTTGGACTGGCAGTCTCTCTCCAGGGTCTTAGGTGGAGTTAATCCACTTAGCTTACTACTTGATCCTTTCAACTACAGATTCCTAGGATTGAACCTAGGACTTTCTGTGTGCCAGGCAGACACTCTTCCACTGAGCCACAGCCCTGTCCATTAAAGGAGAATGCCTTTTCATCGCCTGAGAATCCTTCAGCTGGGGGTGCCAGGTTCACTTTGAGCAGGTGGAAGCTTGGTGATGTTGGCTACGAAAAGGCATCATCACTCTTGCTTTGTCCACAATTACTGTATCAAAGGGTAATAGACCTGCTAAACTAACTGACACTGTATATTCCAGCACATGATTCAATTATGTGTCTGCTAAAAGTCAGTTTACTACCGTGGGGGGAAAAAGAACTTTAAACAGCTACAGCTAATTGCAGTTGACAAGACAAAGGCAGTTTGACTTTCCAATATTAATTAGCAAACCCATACTAATTAGCTTGTATAAGCACAATTCATGATTCTTTCTCAAAATGCAATTAATATTGCAACCGAAGATGTCTCTGTGCTGTGCTGCCATATCATTAACATACTTCACCCTAATTAAGCGTGGTCGGTGGTGGCTGGAGAAATAAGTTTGGGATTATAGCCATTCAGAAACCACTCTCATATTTCATACCCAATAGTGGGGAGTGAGCCCTAGAATTTATTTTCTGACGTAAGAGGGATTAACCTCCAACTCTGTGCTGGGTAATTATAATGCAACAATATTCCGACCTCTCTCTCTTGGCTGTTGTATTTGTTTTGCATGCGTGTTTCCCTGCAGCGCAGCCTCCACAAACCTGCTCAAATATATTGGTTCTTCTGTGGGTTGTATCGTAGGCTTCTGAAGAGGAGGTCACCTTAAATTTATCTCCAAATTTGTGAGTACAATGATGTCCAAGTAATTCCTTTGCACATCCCCTACGAGGGATCTGTGTATTGTGCTGGGTGTCCAAGAGAGACAAGGAAAATTGCTGGCCTTTGTAATCCCGACAGAGAAGAACCCTTTAGTTTTTTCTTGTTCACAGAAACCAGAGTGAAATCCGATGCCAAAGAGCCAAGCTACAAGTGACGAACTACACTTGCCTGGCAAGTGAGCAGACTCGCGTGTATTCCTCCCTGTTCACTTGCCATTCACTTGCTCTCCACTTGCTCAAGTGGAGCGCAAGTGAACGGCAAGTGAACAGGGAAGAATACACGCGAGTCTGTTCACTTGCCAGGCAACTGTAATTCGTCACTTGTAGCTTGGCTCAAAGGCAGCAGTCTGTATCTGCTTGCCCACCTGCATCGAGTGCAGGGATGCTGTGAGAAAAGCCCTTTAAAATCGTGGCCTGAGACATCTGATTTTCCTGCCCCCACCACTGTTTTTATTTTGTAACATGATGAAGAGTTCTAGAGAACTCAAAATGTTGCACATTGTCTGTTGTCATTTTGATTGGTCCTGATAAAAGATACTAGGTAGGAGGACGGCATGGGATAGCCTAATCTTGTCAGATTTCAGAAGCTAAGCAGAGTCATCCCGGGCTTGGATGGGAGACTGCTGAGGAAGGTTGGGGTTGCTGTGCAGAGGAAAGCAGCGGCAAACCACCTCTGCTTCTCACTTGCCTTGAAAGCCCCTTTGCGGGGTCGCCGTGTGTCAGTTGCCACTTGATGGCATTCATGTATATAATAAATGGTATTACATGGACTGTGGTTTAGTTTTGGATTTGGATTTTGGACCTGCTCAGCAGCAAACTATTTTTGTTCTCATAAGGGTATTGTTCCTAAATGCTGATTGGCAGGTGTGGTCCTGGCAGCTCACCTTCACTGGTGTTAATGCGAGAGCCAGTTTGGTGTAGTGGTTAACAGCGTGGGACTCTAATCTGGAGAGCCGGGTTTGAGTCCCCACTCCTCCGCTTGAAGCCAGCTGGGTGACCTTGGGCTAGTCACAGTTCTCTGGAGCTCTCTCAGCCCCACCCAACTTACTGGGTGTTTTGTTGTGGGGATAATAATGACATGCTTTGTAAACAGATCTGAGTGGGCATTAAGTTGTCCTGAAGAGCGGTATATAAATTGAATGTTGTTATTATTATTATTAGTGCATTGCAGCAAGCTGGAAATAAATAGTTTTGGTATCAAGTGTGGTTACCTTGTTGCGGAAAGTCCATGAGCATGTCAGTTCATATATGAGCCTCACTGGCTGACTAGCTCCTTCCCTATAAGTAGAAGTCCCACAGTTGCTGAGCTTTGCATACAGATGGTCTCAGGTTCAGTACCTAGCATCCCCTTATAAAGGATTTATAATAACACAGGAAAAGCCCTGAGGGATTAGATCAGTGGTCCAAGGTCATCATTACTCAGAGGCAGGCAGTGGCAAACCGCACCTCTGTTCAAAGGTTTTCAAGGCAGGAGATATTGAGAGGTGGTTTGCCATTGTCTGCCTCTGTGCAGCAACCCCAGACTTCCTTAATGGCTTCCCATCCAAGTACTAACCAGGACCAACCCTGTTAATCTTCAGAGACCTGACTAGGAGACTCTACATGAGACATCTTACATGGGGATGCTCAAGTGTAGGGAGACTATGAGGCTCTCCCTGCAGCTGCCTTGCCTTCACATCCTCAGCTGTCATGACAGCAGCTCCTAGCGGGCAGGTTGGGGGTCCCAAGCCTCAGAAAGGGAGCAGGGCGGGTTAATGTCACCCGGAAATCCCCTGTTGCTCCCTTGGATGAGCTCTGACTCCTGCGCTCTGTGGTCAGATGCTTTCCACTTCTCGGCTTGTTCTAGACTCCCTCTTTTACCACCCTACCAATCCTAGCTTCTACCCCCTAGACCCGCCCCCAGCACTCTAGCTACTACCCAGGCTGCCCTAGGCAGCCACACCTGTTGCCGCCTGCCGCTGTTACCAGCTTCGTCGCTGCTGGGCATCTTTTGGCCCTTCCCTCCTGTCCTGCCTTGCTGTGGTGCTAACGCTGACCCTTGTGCCTCCCTTGTCTAGCGGCCCCTCCTCTCTGGTGCGAGGTGGCCGCCCTACTTCCTGTTTTCCTCTGTCTCTGCATGGCGGCCTGTGATGGCTCTTGCCCCCCTTGTCCTTCCCCCTGTCCTGGAGCCACCCACCAGCTGGCCCTCACCCCCATGCTGCCTCTCCCAGGCCGGCCTGCCGCATCTCTTGAACTTCATGGCAAGCAGCGGGCCCATCATCGCAGCCAGGAATCCAGCAGACACTAGGACCCTGGGGCCTTTGTTGGGCCTGCTTGCTGCCCCTGCTCTGTTGGTTGCTGCCATGGCACCTCCTTTGCCAGTGTAGTTTTAAAAGACAGAGGTGGGGGAGATCGCTCCTCAGAGGGTTTTCTAATTTCATCTTCACCTCCTGGAAGGCTCTGTCAATTTTGCCTCCCCAAAATTAACAAATCCTCCCAGGAGCGATCTCCACAGGTTCTGTCTTTTTGAACTACCCTTGTGTAGAGAAGTGAAATTAATTAGATCTTTTATCTTTGTCTTTTAAAACTACGCTTCCTGGCTAACATTGTGTCTTCTTACACTTGAGTTTCCCCGTATAAGATGTCTCGTGTAGAGAGACTCTAGATCATAGTAGCCTGGATCATCCAGATAAGGACTATGAGTTTGGATAAGAGCAGTTCAGTATGTTTGAATTATCAACTCTGTAGATTCTCAAGTATATGGAATATTTGGGATAATATAATGTTGGTGTGGATCCCATCACTCTACTGAACATAGTCTGAAGTCTTCCTCCAACCTATGAAAACAGATTATGAAGGGTATGGAATACAGATTATTAGTATAGGTTGCTAATAATTGGACATTGGAATAAATGTGAATGCTAGCAGAAGACTCTGAAATGGTTGAAGGGGAGAGCTTCAGGAAACGGGGAGTTTTAGGTTCAGGATTTAGCTGATAGAATCAGACTGTAAAAGTGTATTTCTA
This sequence comes from Eublepharis macularius, assembly GCF_028583425.1. Lineage (NCBI taxonomy): Eukaryota > Metazoa > Chordata > Lepidosauria > Squamata > Eublepharidae > Eublepharis > Eublepharis macularius. The sequence goes on from NC_072801.1 coordinate 24,370,371, forward strand.
TTTCCTGCCTTTCAGTAGTATGTGAAGATTGAGATACCTTCATACAGTAGATGGAATCTTAATACAGTTCTGATGACTGACTTAGATATTAAACTCTGGAAGCAGCAAGATGGCCATGAACTTTTTATCTTGCCAGATTTAGCACAATGTTGGCAGGTCCCCCCTTAAAATTTACAAGAGTTGATCAGAAGTGATAGGGCCGAATTATGAAAAGGAGATTGTTGAGCTGTGTAGATCAATACTGTATTGTGATATGCAGTGTGGATTGGGGGAAGAAAAATAGAACAATTCTGAATGGAAGGTAGAATTACAAAGAGAAGCACTGTTTTGTTCAGTACCAGGAGAATTAACGTTTATTCTAAAAAGTTCAAACCATTATTTTCTAAATTGATGACAGCAGGAAGATAACAAAAGTCACGGTTAGCATTTCTTCTACATCTTTTAAAATGTTCTATGTGACTTGTTTCTCTTCTGAGTTTTCCAAAATAAAATTCAAGTTTGCATAGTTAATCATGCAAATGTTCACACTTGTAAAAACTTTTACTTCATTTGTCATCTGCCTCTGTTGTTGAGACTTGAGGCGGATTTCAGAGTTATGAAAAGACGATATGCAGAAAACAATATCGTACAGGCAACAGGTGATGCAAACAAACTGGATTAACCAAGTAGAACAACCGTGAAATAGATCATGCATCATATTACGCTGGATGTCACAATTGGAGAAATGATTAATTAGGTGGCAATATGGGCAAGGATTGCCATCCCATACATTTATTTGAGCATGTTGCCAAGTAGGCCCCCTCCCCTGCTTTAAGGCCTGCCATGAACTGTGTTAAAGTTTCCTGCGTTGCTGTTTTACTGCTACACCAAAGATTGCCCTGCACGTGTGTGGTCTGTTACACGTGTCAGTTTCCTGCCTGCGTGTCAATTGCCTTACTGCTGCAATAGACTGTGTAGTTCCCTGACTCCATGTTTGGATAACTACACAAAGGACTCTCTTTCTGGGCAGCCCTGCCCTGACCTGTATCTGGATTTCCCAGTGTGTGTTTGGACTTTATTACAAGTGTGCCCCGTGCCTGCAGTGCCATCTGCCACGGACCGTGCCTGTTCCCTGCTTTGGACTGTGTTTTGTATGCTGTTCCCCCTGCCTCCATGGAAGCCTGCCTCATATGGGCCCAAGCCGCTGCTAGCAGCCGGGCGCCTGCCGGGGAAACCTCCAGCGAGCCTGGCTAGGTGCTCCCTGGTCAGTTCCGGCCTGGAGCCTCCCGCGGGTCGGTCCCTGAGCTTGCCCTCGCTACCGGGCAGCCTGCTATCCAGCCCCAGCTATGCCCAGCCGGCATCCATGTTCTCAGGCACCCAGAGGACCCAGAGGAAAAGACTGCTTTGGGAAGCCATTTCGGCGAAGCGGGCACACCACGTCCGCCGCGAGAGTACCTCGCCCCGCTCTGCATATCTTAGGAGCCGCCCCGGAGAAGAACTAAGTGCCGACCATCCCAAGCACTTAGAGAATGCATCTCAAAGAAACCTCCGCATTCCAGAAGCTGATGACATCAGGACAAGCCCTGTCCGCTGGAACATCCTTTCAGCCCACTTGGATTTCCCCCTCCCTCTTTTGTCCCCTCTTCCTGAGGTGTCACTTATCACAATCTGATTACTAAAGTGGCCCATCCAAGCCATTCAGTAACCCATTAGAACCTTTGTTTTAAACTGTGAGAACCACCAAGTACAGCACCAGCCCCAGGGTACGTTTTGGGGTACTTAAGCTGGTCTCCCAGACCACACATTGCTTAGGCCATTCCTATCCAGACTTCCTTGCTGTCCGTCTGTGGTCCCAGTGCTGGCATTGGGCCACCCTCGCTGCTGTGTCTCTGCTTCGCTCCAGGATTGTGAGTATTTCCCTTATCATCGTTGGGAACCCGCTAATGCGAAAGTCTCTATATTTCCTACTCTGTGTTTCTTAGGTCTTGTATGTTCTTTGTATGCTTGTGCAAGTTTAGGCTTACGCCACACTAAATACACGTGTTTGGAACCTATTTGTAGTCTGCCTCTTTTTCACTAGAGTGTCTGGGATCGGGACCTCCGTAGACATAGGTTAAGATCCGCGCTAAATTTTAAGTTACAGACTGCTACAGCTAATTCCCCATTATAATAAAGAGCAGTTCTGGTAACAAGCAAAAGGAGAATTTGCCAATGTTTACATCAGAGTGCTGAGAAGAAACTCATCTCACGTAACAGATCTTGAGTATCAGCTCCAAGTAATGGGCCTGCCATTTCCCAGAGTGCATAGTATTCCATGACTGTCTGAGTAGCAATTCCATACGTCCAAGCAAATTCAGTGATCCGCTGTCATCCTAGGACACTTGCAATCTACAACCCTTTCCGAAGAGAGGGCCAAGCACGACATACAGCCTGAGATGGTGCAGAGCAAGAAGAAAAGTATTGCTGTGTCAGTCTGTGTTTTGCATATACCACAGTACCATAATTGGGGAGGGAGGGTGACATAGTTAGGTCCGTTCTTTAAAGTTTACCCTGACGTGCTATTTTTTCAAAAGGAAATTAGATAAATCCTTGTTCATACGGAAGCCACAGTTTCTGGATGCAAGCTCTTCCTCTGCATTCGATGGAGTTCATATGCTGATCTGTCCATTCTTTCTCTCTTCCTTTTGGAAATCTGTTGGGAGCAGGCATAGCACCTATCCTCCCCTCCACACACGCACACAGACTCGAGTCAGTTAAAATGGATGGTCCTTGGAAGAATTCCCCTCTGGTGGCTACAGTGCATCTGCTTCCTGTTCCCTCTTTGGAAATTGATGTAGAAGACCATGTTGAAGACCCATGTAGAAGACCCCGACAAAATCGGAGCCATCTGTTATACATTAGCAGAGGTGGAACATGTACAGACAGAAAGGCACTAGAACCTTGAGGAGGTGAATGTTAATGAAACATACGGGGAACCTAGAGAGTGAGCAACTATACTGCGTTTCCAAGCAATGCTTTGATTTGGTGTTGTTGTTGAAGGACTTGGTTGAACCAGACCTTCTGCCTAATAGACTAAAATTCTCTCTCTGCAGCCTGCATTAAGACAGACTTGTTGGGTACTGGAATTAGGATCTGGTCTTCCAAATCTCTTTGGGATTCCTCTAAGAGTCTTCCAGTTTAGCTAGTTCTAGATGCAAGAGAGATTTTTTAAATTTTTTTGTAGAGTGGTGTTGGAAAGTTCTCTTTTAGATATGCTACACCTCATCCTGAGCTTCTAGATTATAAACCTTGGGTGAGTCCAGTGGTCCTAGCGGTCCAGCACCCTGATTTCCACATTGGGTGGTCAGATGCCCTAGAAGACTGTAGAAGGCCCACAGCAGGGGCATACAACTTTCCCTTTCCTGCCCTTTCAGAACACAGATGGTTATAAGCTTTCGAGAGTGACAGAGTATCTGATTCAGGGAGCTTTGACCCTTGAAAGCTTGTACCCTGGGAATCTTGTTGGTCGTTAAGGCGCTACTGCACCTTGCTCAGGTCCGAAAGCCATCTTTCATTTTACGTTGCTTCTGTATGCTCTTCAGAGATGTAGCATCTTTGCTGTTTGGCAGATGACTGGGGAAGGCAATGGCAAAGCACTCCATAATAAGTCTGCCAAGAAAATGTCGTGATGTGATGTCCCCCCATGGCTCAGTAATGACTCGGTGCTTGCACAGGGGACTACCTTTAACTTTAATAAGCAAATAGATTCAAACAGATTTGTCAGGAGAGAGTTCCAGAGCATAGATGCTGTTGCTGAAAAAAAACCTGTCCTGTATGGTCCCCTGTTTAACTTCAGAAACTGGAGAGACCACAGAGCAGGGTTCCAAGAGAGGACCCCTGACCACACAGGTACATCCCCATGAAGAGGTGTGATCTTACTTGGTCTCAGAACACTTAAGGGTGAATAGAAGTGCTTTGGATCGAGCTTGGAAAGCCCACTGAGCCCACTAAGATGGCAGAACGCTGGAGTTACATGCTCCATCGGCCTAAATCTAGCTAGGGCAGCTTTGTTTGGTGCCAGCTGCACAAGGATGTGGCTGGCATACCAACTTACTTAGAAAGAGATACTCCAGGCTATCACTGACACACAGAAATGGAGGAGAGCCTTATCCTTGTTCAGGGGTCCCCAACTTTTTTGAGCCTGAAGGCATCTTTGGAATTCTGACACAGGTTGGTGAGACAGCCACAAAACAGCTGCCACAAAATTGGCTGCTGCAGCGGGTGGAGCCATTGACTGCCATAGCTTACCTTCAGTCACACTGTGAAGAGCCTTTGGCTGTGGTGGCAGCTTCTGCCAGTGCAACATTTAAAAAAAATGCACAGCCAATCAGAAGCCTTGCTGGGCAAAAGCTTCCACTTGGCCCTACCCACTTCCTAAAGACACTTGTGCACCAGGAAAGGTGTCAATGGGAAACCCACAAGCACCACATTGGAGACCCCTTAGAGAATCTGCTGCCTTATCCAAAATGAGTTGCAGAGATAGGGGTGTGTAACATCTGCTCTCCCCGCTCCCACCCCCCCATGATGGGCATGTAGGGTGAAGGTTTTGGGTTGCCCAGGCTTCATATAAAGAACGAACCCTGGCCTTGAATACCCCCACCAAGAGTATTGTGAAGCAGACAGAAGCTGACAGATTTGAAGGACCTGTTATAGGCTAATAATTGCTTCTCTCTGGATGATTCCCAAAAGCAGTCGTCATTCTGGCAATGTCCTGCTATCATTTTTATTTCCGTATATGCTCTGCGATGAGAGATGCGGCTCATAGCTTTGACGTGCACTCACAGTGCTTGTGCATAATTGATTAACGGAAGTGTCTGAGGGCAACTACTGGCTGTTTAAATGCATGAAGGATAAATGGAATCTCAATGTTCAGAGAGAGCAGACCTCCAAGTGCCTGATTTTGCAGGCAAGCAGTATGAGATGTCCACTGTCATCGTCAGTGAGTCCTGCTTGTGAGTCCCAGAAGCACCTGGCACGAGAGGAACGTTTGACCCGTTTCCAGCAACTACTCATTTAACTGGAAAGCTCACTTGATTGGTGTGCCCAGATCCACTGTCCATTCTGTACAGTGGCAGACGTGCCGGGGACTTACAGTTCAATTGGCACTGCCCACTTGGCTGACAACAGGACACTAGTGCAGAGCGAGGAGCAGCAGAGTGGGCTGCCAGTTCTGGCTGAGTTCTGGGTATGATTGTAACCTGCTTGACACTGCTTCGCTCTTGCCGCCGGGTTAAAGCTTTGCTGACCCTCATATTTGGTGCACTGGCGACCCCCATTCCCCATAGATGCTGGTTAACAGCATGGTGTCAGGGTTAGAGTGTCAGACTAGGATCTGGGAGACCCAGATTCAAATCCCCATTTGGCTGTGGAAGTACGCTGTGACGCCTTGGCCAGTTACATGCTTCAGCCTAATCTACCTCATAGGATTGTTGTAAGGATAAAATCAAGAAGGTGAGGGAGTTGTAAGCCAACTTGGTTCCCTGTTGGGGAAAAAAATGGAGTATAAATGAAGCAAATAACAAAACTAGGGCAGAAGCGCATCTCGCTGCCTTCCATTTAGCTATCCTGCTTCTCTGAGTAGCAAGGATAGACCCTTTGCCCTTTTCAGTACATTCATGTAGACAGAGTGGGGATTCTGTGAGATTGTGAAATACATGTCCTTTATGTAAGTATGATTGCATTTGCTGCTGCTGTTTCTTTTGGATTGTTTGCGCCGTGGCTCTTTACTATTTGGGGAATATTAGTATTCTTCAAATACCTGAAAGGTGACCTGTGCTCCTGCCGTGGCATTGCTTTCACATTGCTACAAGCACCCGGTTTATAATGATTGTACCTTACAGGTCTGTTGATCATACAATAAACTTGATTCTTATTCTTGCAAATGCTAGTCCTGGTTCAAGAAAATGCTAATAATAACAACTGCGCTTATATACCGCTCTTCTACACAGATTAGTGCCTCACCCAGAGTGGTGAACAAGTTAGTGTTATTATTATCCTCACAATACAGTTGGGGAGCTGGGGCTGAGAAGAATGGCTTACCCAAGGCCACCTACTGAGCTCATGGCAGTAGTGGGATTCGAACGAGTGCCAATTCACAGCCAAACTACTTAACCACTGTGCTAGAGCAGCTCTCATGTAGATGTATTCCATTTGGGGATACCCCTGTGATCACTGAGGGGAATCACCTGTGAAGGTAGAGAAGCTACTGCAGGCTCCCAGCAGCCCATTGTCAGCTGCAGGGGCCAGCTGCTGCAGAACCAGGTGTGTATGCACACTGCAGGAGGCGCAGTTTCGGTTGTGGGCTGTAGGTCGGCTCTAGTGTTAGGGGTGTGTATTGAAATAGAGATTTGGCAGCTGCGGGTTGTGTAAAGCCTTCCCTTGTCATTCGTATTTCAGGCATAGGTTTCTCCTTCCCAAGACAGCCTGGTTTACATGCATTTAAATATTTATGGATTTTAAATAGCTTCTTGAATTGTGTTGAGACTTGTCATCAAAGGCAGCCTCTTTCTTCAGTGTATCATGCTATCTCTCCACAATTCACTTCTGATTTATGTTTGCCTGCTTTAACAAAAACAAAATAAAATAAACCCTGCTCTTTCCCAATGAGGCTTTAAAAATGTTTTATCAGCCCATTATTAAATAAACCTTTTAAACATTTATAATGGATTCAACTGCTTGCGTAAAAAAAAATCATGTCAAAGTTGATGGATGGGGAACCTTCATATGCTGTGTAAATGTGCTCACCTCAGCTGTTTATTTACATTGTGGGTAGATGGTGGTGCACACTCCACCAGTAGCTCTAGATCTGCACATATGGCATATACACTATCTTCTTTAGAAATTAAATTATAGGGGGAAATGGTCCATGGTGAGCCTTTAAGAGAAGTGGGATAGAACCCTCCTGTTGACGTTGACCCAAATCTGTCTTGCTCTCTCTGTGCAAGAGAGGTACGGGTGGAAGCTGGTTAGTGGAGGGCACGTGACTCAAGAGCTCCCTATTTCAAATCTTCCTTCTGTTGCAGACCAGTGAAGTCGGCCTTTGGCCAGCTAACCTTCACCTCTTCTTCTCAAACATGAAGACAATCTTACTACATAATTGAGAAAGTGTATTGCCGACGACTCACCTGGATTCCAAAGCGCAGGCATGCTCTCCAGTGCCCCTAGCAGGGATTAGAGGCGAGTCGGAGGAGGAGGCTGGTGCAGCAGCATGCTGGGCTGCCTGCTTCCCACCCAACCCACACCTCCAGTCCTCCTGGGCTGCTCCAGGTGGGCTAGCAGGCACAGAGGCACTTGATTGCCTGCTTCCCTCCCCCACGCTGTGCAACCCATGCCTTCAGCCCACCCAAGACAGCCCTGAATGGAGCTGATCTGGACAGGCTGGCAGGCACAGAAGCACCCGATTGCTGGTTTCCCTCCCCTCCCCCCACGCAACCCACGCCTCCAGCCCGCCCAGGGCAGCCCCAAACGGAGCTGCTCTGGGCGGGCTGGCAGACACAGAAGCGCCCAATTGCCTACTTCCCTTCCCTACCCCCCCATGTAACCCATGCCTCCAGTCCACCCAGGGCAGCTCCAAACGGAGCTGATCTAGGTGGGCTGGCAGGTAGCAGTGCCTGGCTGCCTGCTTCCCTCCCTCACCACCCCATGCCTCCAGCCTGCTCGGGGCAGCCCTGAATGGAGCTGTACCAGGTGGGCTGGCAGGTGCAGCAGGGCCCCCATGCCATGCTGTCTGCTCCTCCCCCCCCCACCTCTGTGAACGGAGGCCAAGTCTGCCTTCCTTTTGCCCCCTGGTAGACCTGGCCCCCAATCCCTCAGAGACCAGGTCTACCTTAAGGCTGCATTCATTTATGTGCTCTATCTCACAAATCTATACCTGTTTATATGACTGAGGGTTGTCCCTAGCGTGGTATAGTAGTTCGTGCTTTTGGATTAGGTGCTGAGAAACATCTGTTCAAATCCCCACTCTGGTGTTAAACACAATGGGAGAGCTTGAACCAGTTCTGTGCTCTTAGCCTGGCCTGCCTCAAAGGGTTGTTGTTAGAATACAAGGGGAATGGGAGAATCATGTATGGTTAACACTTAGGTCTTAAGAAAAAGGGTAGGTTTGTTTTGAAAAATGCACTTAATCTCTTTGTAATGTGACATCACATTTGTTATTAGAAACATCAGGATGAGAAGAGCTACAACCCAAGTGACCCTCAACATATTTATTTCATGTTTATTTTAGAAAATAAATGTCTTTAGTACAAGCAAACCTCCTCCCTTCCTGCAGTGAAGGGAACCTGACATTTGAAGTCCTTAATAGAAGGCATTAAGGAGGAGTGAAAGCAGGGTCCATAAGGTTTTGAGGTTCTCATTTCTTTCTTATTGCAAATCTTTAAAACCATGTGTTGCCAATATGAAAACTTAGTTAGGCTGGTATTATATATGTTTGCCCTGCCTCTGATTGGTTTGAAGAAACCCAAGGAGGTTTGCAGTTATGTGTAATTTATGTATAGTACAGACAGGTATTTGAATTCCCCCAATACATGCTGACTTCAGCGCCTCTCAGATGCATCGTGGATTGTGGATCCCCACCCCCTTCCACCCCCTCCTGTTGCTTCTAAGGGAGAGCAATTTTTCAAGTTTATATCAAATGTCACTCTATTTCATTTCCAAATACAATCTCACGGAGAAATGGTTCGGCTGCCCCCCCCCCTTTTCAATCTTTAAAGTTAATGTATGAATTTATATTCTTTTCTCCCACTCATGCTCCTAAATTAAGAGGTGTAATTACCAGCAGCGCTTGCTACAAAATAATGGAGCACCGTGGGAAGAGGAGGACCTGAAGGGTTGCTTCCCCCCTTTCTGTCGGGCCTCTCCTCTCCCTCTCCAAGGGCCCAGCTTATAATGTACTTTCTGTCTTTTCCCCTGTTGGCATCCTCTGCTTTCCCCCATTGTGCTGTGGGCACTTCTGGAATTCTGAAACAGAGTAGTGAACACTACAGCAAAATGGCTGCCTCAGGAGGAGGTGCCAATGACAAAATGGCTGCAAGTAGGGTTGCCAGGTTCCCTTACCCTCTGAGCGGGAGCTGGGAGACCTAGCACTTACTTATGTGGTCCCCTCATGCATGCATGCTCCCGGCCTGCACAATGATGTCATTTCCCGGAAGGGATGTCATCATATGGGCCACGTGTCGCCTCTGGGAGAGCTCCCGCGCTTCACAGAGGGACAAATCAGGCCTGATTCTGCCCATATAAGGCTGCTGTGGAGCTCCGGAAGCGCTGCCGGGGCGGTGTGACAGGCCTTGGAGTGCTCCTGCGCTCCGCAGCGGCCCAATTCAGCCCAAATCAGAGCGTACTGGGAGGCACGTTCCCTTCCTTGCCGGCAAGGTAAGCGGTGGTAGGGCATGGAAGATGAGAGCGAGGGATCCCCCGTCCGCAGAGGGGGGACTGGCAACCCTAGCTGCAAGAGGAGATGGGATGACAAGGAGTGTGATTATGCAGAATTCTAATAGTAACTCTTTTAACATTTCAGGTTGAAGCTTTGTTTAACAGGAAGCTTTTTAATCTGCCCAGCCAATCAGCTCTCCAGTGGCCAGTTCAGAGGCTCTGCTGGGCAAAAGCTTCACCCAGCCCTACCCAATTTCTAATGGCACTTCCTAAAAACACTTGGTCGGTGCCAGGAAAGGTGTTGATGGATGCCCTGTTGGGGACCCCGGCCGTGTTGGCTTGGTTCTGTTCTTAATTACCATTGTGGAGCACAAGACAAGTGTCCATGACGAGTTGAAGGCTCATTAATGGCTAATGCTTCCCTTTCGTTGCTCCTCAGTAAGGAGCAACAAAGGACCAAAATAGCAATTACAGTTGGGAACCTGGCCAAACTATTCCATTTGATAGCTTGTCCTACCTTACAAAGGAACAAGGCATCCCTGCTAGGAAAACACAAGCATGAAGCTAACGTGCATGCATAAACTGAGCTGAAGGAAGTACATCTCAAGCATATATCTCTTGGTTGCCTCAGTGTAGTAGAATCACACTTATATGCCAGTGCCTTATCCTCTGTTTCTAAAGTCAATATTAGGGCCTAGCCAGCTGTGATACTTTCTGCATGTTTTCTGTGTCAGGGTCTGAACGCCTTTCCCTGTGTATCTAAGGAAAAAGCTCTCCTCTTTACCCCTCTTCTTTGGGGCCTTGATCATTAGGACCAAACCCTGGCAGACACTGAAGCCCTTTCTCTGATCTCTCCTAGTGACTGTCGAACTTCCATTGCTTGCCTGTGTCTCGCTTCTGCTGCCTGAGCTATCCTCTCTGACCAGTGGAGAGCCAGTGGTAATAACTGGCTTCTTCTCTCATGGATCTCTCGCCCCTGGGCTCTGAATGGGTTATCTGCTGTGGCTGACTTCATCTCTCATCTCCAGGGGTCCCCCAGGGATCATAGTTCACATACTTTGGAGTGTGCCCCTAAGTCCTGCAGCAGTGGTGACCTTAGCCCTTGCCCTGGGTCCAAGAGGTATAACTCCCTGGGTGAAAGAGGGCACTGAGAGCAGTGATTGTGATCTGGGCCTCAGAATTCTTCGAGTGTGCAGTGAGCTGGACCCAGTCTCTCTCCAGTGCAAAATAATTAATGGCAGTGCAAAATAGCTGATTGCCTGAAGCAGGGAGACAACCCCCCTCCCCTTTCCTGTCTCCTCTTAGTTTGAGAAGATAACAACCATCTTTCCTGTCAGGCTATGCACAGGAGGAGGAGGCGGCGATCAGTTTCCTACTGATGTTTGGGCTCCTGGGAAGGGTAGCAGATGAGAAAGAAGCTGTCACTTTGCAAGATATCTGCTTGCAGCTTTCCTTGTGACTGGGAGACCACCGGCATAGAGAATTCCTGACAGTCTCTTCCCCTTTGCCATTAAGGATTTCCTCTGCTCCCCCACCCCAAATTGGGAGAGAGCGTTAAGCATCACCTGCCTGACCTTTTCACTACTGCGTCAGTTTCTGGGCGCAGTTCACAGTGATGGCTCTTACCTTCAAGGTCTTGAACAGCATAGGGGTGGGGGATTTGAAAAACTGTCTTCTCTTGCACCATCTAGTTGGTCAGTTAAGGTCTTCTTCTCAAGCTCTACACTCTGTGCTTGCACCTGCAGAGGTTTTGTGTGTGTGTGTTTGCAGTGGTGGACCTTGCTTTTGGAATGTGCTGCCCCTAAAGGCATGTCTGTGTGCAGGTGCAATCTTGAGCAACCAACTGTGTTTTTTTTTTGTTTATATCTTGCCTTTCTCCCTGAGTCTCCCAAATCCTAGACCAAAACCCTAACCGCTATACAACGCTGTCTGTCTGGAACATTCAGCAGAAAGAGGACTCTGTTTTTATTGTCTGTTTTTTCAGAGGGCTGGTTAAAGAAAAGAAACAGATTTAAATAAAAGAAGCAGAGGTCGGTCATGAACAGTAAATTCTCATAAAGGGCCCCAATACCTTGAGATGTTTAATGTACCTGCTTATGATCCTCCCAAAAGGGGAGGGTTTGGAACTATTCGGTTATTTAAAATAATTTCTATTTCAAGTAGGTTGAAGAGCGATAGAGAACCTCACGGTAGCAGTTGGAGATTGAATTTCATCTGACATTTTCCCGCACAATACTTAGAAGTGTAAAATGATGCCTATTGGATAAAATAGTCCCAATTTTACCTCCATAAAGTTAGGAACTGGCTTAGCGATTTGCTCTCGAGAAAGACCTTAAGGGACATCGAGTGTTGCCTGCTTTTTTAAAAAAAGGAACCTCTCCATGTGCTATGGACACACAAAAGCAAACAGAACATCAGCATGGTTAGGAGAAGAACAGGAAATCATACAAAACCACTCTAATGCCTCTGCAAATGAATGGCTCTTACACTTCCTTCTTTACAGAGGGCAATTTTGATCCTCTTATGAAAAATGTAGCGGATGCAGGATCCCACAGAGGTGGTAGGGAGCTTTTTGTCAGTAACTGCCAGTAATATGCATGGGCTCAAAATGGGATTGAAGAATTTCACAGGATGATTTTTTTTAAAAGGATTTTTGGAGCAGCCCTCCTCAAGTTCTAACGGGTCAGTAGAAAGTATCGGCATGTGGAAGTGCCATCAGGCGTGGAGGATTCTATGGGTATCCTTTTGTCCATTATTTTAGGTGCTTCCTGGACAGCTGGCAGTGCATGCTTCAGTAATTGCAAGGCATTAAAGATCAGGATGCAGCCGCCTTTCACAGGAATCCCTGCATCCTTTCTTCTGACTACAGCTCTGCTTTAGTCCAAGAACGAAGTCTCTGTCTGTATTCCTTCTCCTCTCACGCTTTGTCCCTGGCTGAAATGCCTGCAGTCTCTCTCCCCTTTTTTCCAGCAGTTCCACAATCTCTGTACGTCTCCCTCCTTTTTGTTAAAAACTCATTCTGCATCTTGAAGATGCTGAAGGTGTCCCTGTGGTCACAAGAGAGCTCAGAAGTAGAGAAATGCCGTTAACCATAGTCATGCTCTGTATTTGAAAATGAGAGCCTGAAATGTTTCCATGCACTAAATATCAAGGTACTCAGTATTTTGGCTGTCCCTCCAATAAAGCTTTCAGGCTGCTGGGTCGTATCCAAAACACTATTCTGCTCCACCAGAATCTCTGAATGGAGTAGTGTCTGGGGATGGGCGGTATATAAATTGAAATATAAATATAAATAAAATAGTCGTACTGGTCTGCAGTAGAAGAGCAAGATTTGAGTCCTTAAAGACCGACAGCTTTTGTGAGTCAACATTCCCTTCATCAGGCATCTGATGAAGAGAGCTTTGACTGTCAACAGCTTATATGATGGAAATCTTATTGGTGTTTGGGGTCCTACCAGATGCAAATCTCACACTTCTGAATGGAGACTGTCATATGTGAGTCTTAAGTGTCAAGGCAAGTCTTTGGCCATGGTCAGTCTACACCAACGGTTCAAGCGGTAGGCTGTTTGCCATGAGGATCCTTTTCTAAAACCTGAGAAGGAAGCAAGCTTGAAGCTGGAACCTCAAATGCAGTAGTTGGGCCTGTTGACCTCAGAAGAACAGAAGACCTGGCTCTGGGTATGAACATAGGAAGCACCTTGTAAAGGGTCAGACCCTTAGTCCAGCAAGGCCCATCTTGTCTGTTCTGACTGGCAGCAACTCTCCATGGCCTCAGCTGGGGGAACACCCCATGATTCTAGTGGAAAATTCCAGGGAGTGGAACCTGGGACCCTCTATATGTAAAGCAGGTGCTCTACCTTGGAGCCACCGCTCCCATCCCAAGGGATATTGCCTTATCCTGAGTCAGACCGTTAGCCTATCAAGGTCAGTCTTGTTTCCTCTGACTGGCAGTGGCTCTCCAGGGTCTCATAGGGAGGTATTTTACATCACCTACTACTGGATCCCTTTTAACTGGAGGTGCTGGACATTGAACGTGGCACCTTCTACATGCCAAGCAGATGGTCTACCACTGAGCCACAACTCCACTGTGCCAGGCTTCATTTGCTGGCATCTTCAATTGCCAGAGCTTCAGAATCCACAATGCTTGGTATTCCTATGGTTCTAGTGAGCAGCTGTAAACAGTAAACTGTCATGTCTGTGTCCCACACATCCATGCCATTGTTTCATTCTGTATGTTGCTGTGAACCATTGCTAATGCTGTATCTTAATGTCATTTTGCAAATGCCATACCCATTGCTTTTGTTTCACAGGCATCCTGAGAACGCAGCTGGTTTATCTCCTTCCTCCCGCCTTCCCCTTTGAAGTTCCCAGGAACGACCTTACACTGTCTGAAATGTTGCAGTTTAATCTTATGCCTTTTGTCCTGTCTAGGCTGATGTATAAACCCTGGAAGAAGTTCCCAGAACGTTTTCCGCGTAAAGCTATGGTTTTGTTGGGAGGGGGGAGTGGTTGGGTACTTAGAGATGTACTTTCCTCAAGTTCCTATTCCTGTCAAGGAACGTGTACTGCTTAGATGCTTTCTTGCTTCTGAGTAAACCTATGGACATATATATGGAAATGATTTGATTTCTGAATAAAACTATTTAACCAAGAGCTTGGACTTCTTGTTGCAATGGTGCAGGGATCTGTTTACCATTACCTGCCACCCATAGCCTGACGTAAACTCAGTGTGGTGGGACCTGCTCAGAAATCCATTGCACAGTCAAAAAACGTCACTGCATGGTCGAAACGCTTCATCTTATGATGGTTTTTGTACATTCATCATGGTCTCTGACGTGACTCGCAGAAGTGCCTTTTGTCAAGTCGTAAGGGCTTTGGATAAGGTGACCAGTGAGTACTAGCTTGCTATAAGAACTGGTACCAGGGATCTTGAACAGCACTTAATGGAATTGTTACATCAGTAGGACTGGAATATACCAGCAGTACCAATGGTCTCATAGTGATCAGACGATCATATGAAATATCAAAGGAATCCTCTGTTTTAAAATTTAGTACACCCTGTGACAATTTCAGTTTGTCAATTGTGTAAATCTTCTCTTTGGGGAATATTTGATTATTTGCCGTGCAGATTTTTAAAAGAAAAAAAAAACAGCTCTATTACTGCAGTCGAATACATCTCTAACTACTCTGTTGAGTTACAGCGACGGGTGTTAACATCTTCCCTCTAGCACTTGTGAGTATTTGAGTGACCCACACACTTTTGTTATAGGCTCAACCTCTCTCCTACCCCTGTAAAAACACAATCACAAGCCACAGAAGTCTATTACTAACCCCTTGCCTTTTTCCTCCAAAGGGAGCCAACGGCAATTTATTTGCTCATGTCAAGAAACCAGGTGGCAGCTGAATTCAAGGCTGAGGCAGCTTAGCCAATGATAAATAGGCTATTTACTGGCTCTGCATCTCCGGATGCTGTCCACGCCTGGACCAGAGAGCAGCCCGAAACTATAATAACAAACCTCATTGCAACCTTCAACAGGAACGGAAAGGCAGTGCACATAACTAATGGCCTGGTGCTGCAGAGGTGGGATGGAATTGAAAGTTTCCTGCCAGGCCCCAGTGTCTTGGAATTCACATCCCTGGAATTATCGAGAGCACCAGCTTTATCTGGGCCATCTTTGATGGGCTTGCTGCTCAGAAAGAGAGGTGCTCGGTAATCAGAAAATTGAGGGAAACGTTTTTTGCTTCTGATAGTCTTATCAGGCAGCCGCTCTGCGTTCATGTTTTCACAGTTCAGAGAGACAGGTGCAAATATGTTCTTCCCACCACTACCACCTCTGGTCCTCTGTGCTGCTGGGACTGGATTTGGGAATGAATCAGGGACTGTGTTTGGGGTAACGCAGACTGGACCTCCTGACTTCCTCTTTTGCACTGTGCCATTTTATACATTTGGAAGGCTAAGAGAGCCCTTAGGGATGTGGTCCCTATTAACAGGAATAGTGCTACTTCCTTTATACCTGTTTAAATCGCCCATGAGCTGCTGTAGCATCGTTTTGGACTCCCTGCTATAGGTTGCTGTGGCTTTGCCATTGTCCGCAGTTTTCCGTTTCCCACCGACCCATTTTGCCCTGTTGAGCAGAACCTCTCGCCCTGAAAGGTACCATCTGGCTGCACTTGGATCCAGTCCTTCAGGGTAGTCGAATTAGGATGCTGTGCGTCTAGGCAGCACAGTTGAAGGATACTGTATGCTAATGCCTTATCTCCCTGGTGCCGAAGACAGAGCCCTCGGTGTGTGTTTTGGTATGCATCTCTAATTAGGGCAACACTTGGCTCGTTATTTTCTGACGTGCGCAGAAAGCTCTGTGTTTTGCTGTGGATTAAAAAAAAAAGAAATGGCAGATGGCAAAGTTAAAAAATTAAGCAGGAGGAGTTGTGGAAGGGTTGGGAGTGCTAGCTAGCCAGGCGTTGGCAACAAAGGGGTTCGTGGGCTTAAAACAGTTGTGGGGACAACGTTGAATCAGATGCAAGCTCCTAGTCTAAGGAAGGGTTCTTAATCCTTCTGTGAATGATTCAATAAGATCTACTTAGTACTTTCACAGTGCAATCCTATGCAGAGTTGAAATGTCTGGGCTTAGTCTAGTTTGCCAGCTCTGGGTTGGAAAGTGCCTGGAGATTTGGGGGTAGAGCCTGGGGAAGATGGGGCTGGGGAAGGGGAGGTAGCTCAGCAGGGATGTGATGTCATAGAGTTCACCCTCCAAAGGAGCCATTTTCTCCAGGGGAACTGACCTCTGTCATCTGAAGATCAGTTCTAGGAGATCTCCAGGCCCCATCTGAAAGTTGCCAGCTGCAGCTTAGACTTGAATATCTCTGCATAGGATGTTGGTATCTGAAGCACTTTGCACTCTATCTGGTTGTATGCCTTATGGTAGCGAGGGAAGTCGATTGGTATAATATATCCCCATTTTGCAGTTGAGGAATTTGAGAGAGTTTATAGATTGCCTGATGAGTTCATGGCAGAGGCAAGATTTGAACTGGGGACATCCCAGATCATGGCACCTTAGCCGCTGCATGATGCTGGCTTATCTGACTAAAGACTGGCAGTGAAACGGGCCTGTTGCCTCATCCTCCTCACTTGGCTGGGGAGCAAAATTCCTGGCAGCATTCGTGTTTTACACATGGCGGTGATGGTACAGTGGAAGAGCCATTGCCCACCCCACCTTTGCTCTGCGCAAAGCGGCCCTGTCCCTTAGTGAGAGTCATTAGCCCCTTAATCACCAACAAGATTTCCAAGGTAGAAGCTTTTGAGAGTCAAGCTCCCTTCTCCTGGTCTGATATCTCACAAAGGGCGTTTGACTCTCAAAAGCTTATACTGTGGAAATCTTGTTTGTTTATTCGTTTGTTTCAAATTTCTATTCTGCCCTCCCCGCGAGCAGGCTCAGGGCGGATAACAACATATTAAAATACAATTAAAAAATTCATCTACATTAAAACAACAGTGTATTAATACACATTTAAAACAGGATGGTGGACAGCCTTCACAGGGAGGGTTAAGACTTTATACACCCCTTTTTCAGGCCGGCGGAGACCCAGCCTCAGCCATATGCCTGGCGGAACAACTCTGTCTTGCAGGCCCGGCGAAAGGATAGTAGGTCCTGCTGGGCCCTGATTTCAGCAGACAGAGCGTTCCACCAGGTGGGAGCCAGGACCGAAAAGGCCCTGACTCTAGTTGAGGCTAGGCAGGCCTCCTTGGGGCCAGGGACCACCAACAGCTGTTTGTCCCCTGATCGGAGTGTCCTCCGGGGAATATATGGGGAGAGACGGTCCTGTAGATATGCTGGTCCCAGTCCGCACAGGGCCTTATAGGTCAATACCAGAACCTTGAATCTAATCCAGTACTCCACTGGAAATCAATGCAGCTCACCTAAGAACAGTGTTATATGCGCTTTATTTGGCACTCTTGTAATAACATGCGCTGCTGCATTTTGTACCAGCTATAATCTCCGGGTCAGGCTCAAGGGCAGCCCTGCATAGAGCGAGTTACAGTAATCTAGCCTAGAGATGACCATTGCTTGGATCACTGTTGTTAAGTCACGGGTTGACAGGTAAGGGACAAGTTGCCTGGTCTGCCGAAGATGGAAAAAAGAGGACCTGACAACCACTGTGACCTGTGCCTTCATTTTCAGGGAGGCATCCAAGATCACCCCCAGGCTCTTAACCCTCGGAACTGGCACTAACAGTGCCCCATCGAGGGCCAGGAGACTGAGTCCCGAACCTAATCCCCCGTGGCTTAAGTACAGGACCTCCATCTTCGTCGAGTTCAGTTTCAGCCGACTCTGCTTCAACCAACCAGTCACGGCTGCAAAAGCATGTTCCAGGACATCTGGAACACCAACATTGTTGGTGTTGGAGGTGCTCCTGGAGTACAGTCTTGCTGTTTTACTGCAGGCCAACATGGCTACCCATCTGAGACTACTTTACTTGGATATTTTAGGAAGACATTGGCTTCTTGTGTCTTTCACTTTAAATATTGATGCAATGGAAGCCTTATTAGTGTAGAGATCCGGTGATCCCTAGCTTGAGAAGTGGTGCTAATGTGGGGAGGAGAGAAGACTAAATGCCCAGAATAAGGTCCTCTTGTGTCCCATTAAGCAACAGTGTTTAGAGCATATGTTCCATAGAATGGTTTGTTGGCATATATGTCGGCAGGGCCAACAGTCTTTCAGCAGCATATACTTACTCACATGTAGGCTTCCCTGCTTAAGTCTAGGATATTGACTGACTCATTTACTTTGTGGTTACTTACTAGCCATTTTTTAAAAAAAATTATTTATCTTGTATTTTGGCCAAAATTGCAGGTTTTTTTTTTTAAATTTTACGCAGTTTTTTAAAAAAAATAAGTAGTGGGATTCTCAGCTTCAGGTCTATCAAAAAGATGCCTGATTTTCTAATTCCCTTCATCTGTACACGTATGGTAGCTGGTACATGGAGGAAAGAGGACTGGAGTCTGTACACAGGCATAAAGGGGGGGGGGGAGGTCTAGCTGTTCCCTGCCGTCAGATGTTTCCTCTGTTCCCCTTTCCATATTCACAAATGTGTGATAGGATCTCTGTTCCAAGGAGAAAATAAAATTAAAAGGAAACCCCTAAATCACTCTGTTTCTGCTTGGGTTTTTTGGCAGTTGGAGGTGGAGTTACAGGTGCTGAAGGGTCAAGAATCCTCAACCGATCTGAGCATCTTCATCGCTCGAGAGGGAGTGAATGCACTCAGGTAAGCATTGTCTCCTCTTTGGTATGCAGCTGGGGAGAAGGGGAAGAGAACTAAAGTTTTTTTTTTCTAATTATGGAATTTGTCTTCTGAGAAGTAATAAAATTCATTAGCGATAGGATTGGGAGCTTTAATCGGTTTGATTAATTAGCTCGGGCTTAATCACAGGGAGAAGTTTGTCTCCTGACTATTTGACGGGGAAAAGAATACAGAATGCTTGGTGGGCTTGCCCCCCCCCTCGCTGGTGTGTGTAGGGATCTCAGCTTCCTCCTCCCTACTTGTGCTTTGGTGAAAAGGCACTTAAAGATGGCTTTCTCCCCCCCCCCTTTCAGTTTATTTCCAAGGTAATAGATTGCCTTTCAGAGGTAAATGGTCTAGATTACCTGATCTTACCTTTCCAAAGAATCTGAAGCAGACAGCTCAGCCGAAATGCATTTCACCATACACCTTACTTTTTTCTTATCCACGATACTGATGGGCATTGAACTTGTGTTTCAGTTTTTTCTAAAGTGCTCAGGGGCAGCTTTTTGGAGTGGTTTGACTCTGACGTGATAGTGAAAGGGGAATATTCCCTATTTCCAACTCTGGTAAAAAAAAACAACCCATCCTTTTGCTTTAGTAGCTAGCATCTTTTGGGGAAAAAATCCCCCTAATTTGTAAATTTACCTTAAATCTCAAATGAATTTCGTTCCTCCAGTTCCTTCAGGAAAGCACTTTTGTCCATGTTTTGTACTGTTTGCATTTATTTTGAAGTAACTGATTAATTTTAAAGCTAAACAGAGAACAGTCATTTTCATTCTTTGTTTTGTTTTGAACATTCATCAAAACATCTCTTAATACAAGTGAAACAACAGTACGTTCATTTTGAAAACTACATCAAGAATATCAAGTGTATTATAACACAATATTCTGATATCTCCACTCTGCCATGGAAGCTCATTGGGTGACCTTGGGCCAGTCACAACAGGGTTGTGGTGAGTATAAAATGGAAGAGAGAAGAATGCTGTAAGCCAGTTTGGGTCCCTGTTGGAGAGAAACGCAAGATGTAAATGAAGATGTTTTGTCTGTCTGTCTGCTGCCTTTTAAAACAAAAATCCGGTAGCGTCAGAAAGACTAACAACGTTTATTTCAGCTGCTTGAATTTGCACTGGGGCATGTTGTGTTTTTGTCCAACTTTCTCCAAAACCAGAAGCAAAAGATGGTGATAAAAACAAGATGATTAAAAGCGGTGATAAAAAAATCCATAAACATTAACATGTGTATGTTAAAATTAGGAGGCCGGATTCTAACTCCAGTTAGTGGGTCAGGATGCTGCTGCAATTGAGGTTTGCGGGGGGGGGGGGGCTTATATGGACTCTTTTACTAAACCTAACCAGGAATAGGAGAGAATAGGATGTTGGATAGAGCAACCACTCTCTGGATTGGAAGCCTGGCTCTGGCATAGCCGAAGTGCACCAGTTCACCTGGTTCCATCTTGTTTGGCGCTGGCTGTGCAGGTTAGAAGCCAAACCCTCATTTCCTGCAGCAGGAAGCAATTTCCAAAAGGCAAAGATTATTGCCTAACTGGGGTGATTTCCACAGGGGTGATCAGTCCTGGACACTTCTGGGAAGCAGTGCTCCTGCCACTTCCCCACAGCATCATGGTGCTTCTGTGCACCAGCTGACGTTTCTTTGATAGTTCTGCCGTCTTTCCCAAAATGTCTGTGCTGCACTGTTTGGGGGAAAACTGTGACAAAGCCAGGCTGGCAGCCACGTGAGTGGGAAGGTGTGGATTTTCCTGGACCTGCCAGCACAGCAGCCTTTTCCTCTGCCCCTGTGGGGGCCGTTTCCTCCCCCTGGCACTGGGGGGAAGGGTTTAAATTGGCAGCTGGTATGTCAATATGATGGTAAAACAGTATATCAGTTACTCACTCTCTTTTTTAAATCTTTACCCATCTAGTTGTATGGGGCAAGGGGAAGTGGCCACAATGGAGACAAGGGCAGGGGAAACGCAGGGAAATCTGCCTCTGTTGTTGCAGACGGGCATACATGTTACGACGACCGAATAAGAGCAGAGCTCCAAATCAGCATTCCAGCTGAGGATGTGGAGGTCCTTTACAAAAGCTACAGAGGATCTAGATAGCTCTCCATTCTGATCTTAAAGCCTTTTTAAATAATTCCCTTTCTTGAGCAGGCGCAGCAGCATCTGATCAACAGTACACACAAAAAAAGTGTGATACTTTAAAGCAAAAACTGACTCAAAACCAAATAGATCTTTTTGTTTTCTGGGCTTAATGGCAGTATTTCTTTGAGTTTTAATTCAGTTATACGTCCTCCGTTGCCATTTTTGAAAGCTCAGTGTCTCTGAGGAGCAGCGGTAAGATTGTGTGCGGAAATGCTCAGAAACCGCCTGCTTTTTTACCCTTGGAGCTGATCATACGAATGCTGCATTTCTTTCAAGCTGTTACAGATGCATATCATGCCCTCCCTCTAAAGCTTCGTACGGGTAACTCAAACTTTCCATAAATTGTCCGTGAAGCTTTTGGTTTCCACCCAGTCCAGCCTCTAGAGAACTCTGGAATCATCAGAATGTTATGTGTTTGATAGCTATTGTTACAAATAAAGGGATTCTTGAAAAACCAGAACTAGAAAGGAAAATACAAAAAAAGATCCCATGGTACTCTTATACGGCTCAAACACATGACTGCACAGATTGAAACAACTGACATACTGGCCAAACCTAAATCAGAATTTGAGCAAATCTTAGATAATCCCATGCCAGTTCGTAAAGGCTTAATTTCAAAAATTTACAATGCAGTCCTTACCTGTAACAATAAAGTTCCAACATGCCAAGTTAAATGGCAGCAGGAGTGCGCAAATCCGAACTCAAATGATCAATGGAAGTCTATATGGACCTCAAATCTTCTCAATTCACCAGTGTTTAATACCAAGCTACAAAATTACAAAATAATACATAGTTGGTACTGCACACCTAAGAAATTGTCCACAATATCTTCAGCAAAATCCCCTCTGTTGGAAAGGATGTGGAGAAATGGGCACCTATGCCCAATGCTGGTGGGAGTGCAAGCACATTGAAAAATTCTGGAAAGAAATATTAGAACAAATAGCCCACATAACTGACTAGACACTCACAATAAGCCCCGAAATAATCTTTTTGGACCAATGGCAGAACTCAACTATATCACATATCAGGTACAATCTTATAAGGATGCTCTGAGTGGCAGCGAAAACGGCAATAGCTTCAAAATGGAAATCACAGAAACCTCCTACATTAGCAAATTGGTACTCTAAGGTATGGGATAACTACATTATAGAGAAAATCACAGATGGCCTCTTTCAAGCTGAAATATACCCCAGAACAATGGATTTTACAGAAAAATGGCTCCCCTTCTTTGAACATATAACCAAGAACAACATACAACAAAAAAAATCCAGTGTACCAAACCATGATGTTATGAAAATTTCAAATCTATGAACACTCATGACTGTATATCCTATCGGACCTTGCACAACAATAAATGATGTGTGCAAACAACTTACTCAGTCATTTGGTTCATCATGATACATCTTATCCTCCTGAACAATCGACAACAAAATAAAGCTTTCAATCTTGTGTAACATAGAAAGAATCCATGCAGATAACCTGAGTTATTAACTCAACAGACATGTTACATAGGAATGCCAATATTGTAACTTGCAGCAGCTGGTTTTATTATCTTTAATGTTATTGTTTATCTTTAATGTTGTTGTTTATAAGAAGTTAAAATCAATTTTAATAAATGTGTTAAAACATTTTTAAAAATTGTTGGTGAAACAGAAGAATATAGTCACGCACTTGCTTTGTGCTCACCTCACCCATCCCAGAAGGGTGTCACTCCTGAACTGCCGTGCCCACAGGGCACTCCCAGTTCAGTTTACAGCTCTCTCTGCCGTGAGTTGGCTGGATTTTTGAAGTTTAGTGTTCCTTGCATGTCTTCAGAGGGCCTTTTAAAAACAGTCTCACTGTTTCCTTTTCCCCTTGTGAAGTGATGGTGTGAATGTGTGGGACTGAATTTTGCATTCTGTAACTGGCAGTTCTTTACCTGGCAGGAGAGTCAGATCAAAGACAGTGGAAAGACCCCATCCCCCGGCCAGAGAAGTTAAATGCAAATGGGGCCGAGGGTATATAGAAATGAAAGATGGTATGCGAGGGATTTTGAGCCAGGCTGAAAATTCAGTGTTCGTGTTCCACTCCAGATTACCATTGAGATCTGTGGGACATGAACCACCAGGAATCATTTGCTGCCTTAGTGTTCCTTCCCTGGTTCCATCACAGATTCCCCCTGGCTGAAAATAGTCAGACAAAAGATACAAACTCTGCCAATTGGAAAGAATAGGAGAGAAATCCCCTGATTCGATTTCCACCATGGTTTCTGGCTTGGTGTCTCAGTGTATCTGTGGAGAATCTGCCCTGGTGCCAGGAATTCTTACTCTACTTGACTCAATGTAAGCCCCTGCAGTTTGCCACGCTGTTTCTGAAGGTGTTTATTAGGGGAAGGCTAGAAGGTAGAAAGGGGGCTCTACTTCTAAGTGTTTTTCACACAGACCTTGCAGATAAAAGTTTCCTTTGGGGCAGGTGGGGAAACACCCAACAACAATTGCATTGATGAGGAGGACAAAAGGACCCGAATTAATCCCCCAAACCTGTATTCATATCCCTTGTGAGCAAATGTTTTAGATATTTTTTCTTAAATCTTTTCTTTCCCTCTCCCTTTTAATATGGAAAATAATATTTTGCCCTCCATGAGGCTTAGAAAACTTTTCTGTTTTCTCTCTTTTTTTCTCGAGTACAAAGCATTATTTTCATCAGGACTTTTATAATGTGAAATCTGAAATTGCCTTCTGAAATTCTTACTTCTTGGGGAGACCACAAAAGCCGATATCAATACAGGTCTGGTCCTTCCCTGTTCTGTCATCTCCCTTAAATCTCCCTGTCCATGTTCTGTAATTCTCCCGGCCAGCATTGAATTTTGTTGATTGTTACTGGAAGAGCAAGCACTACCTGGGCCTTGAGGAATGAGCAAAAATGGCAATCTGCTTGTTTTAGTGTTTGCTTTTTAAAGCCATGGAAGACTTGAACACGAAGGGACCTCTTCATCTGGAACAAACTTTAAATTCATTCTCTCTCTGTCTCTGTCTCTCTCTGTCTCTCTGTCTCTGTCTCTGTCTCTGTCTCTCTCACACACACACACACACACACACACACACACACACACACACACACACACAACAATTACGATTAATCCTAAACATTGTCTATAGTTTAGAGACCAGAGAGTGTTTCAGTAGTATGAAAGAAATTCATGCTCTTGCCAAATTGAAAAGACCAGATTATAGGTGATGAGAAAGACCTCTGCCTGAGACCCCGAAGAGCTACTGTTTGTCGGAGTAGACAGTACTGATCTTGACAGACCAGTGGTCTGATTCACTATGAGGCAGCTTCATGTGCTAATGTTGGAAGGGTCTCCTGAAGACTGAAAACTACTGAATTGATAGGGATATGAGATCGGGGGACTAGCTAGCCACAGCACAGCACTGTCTTTACTTAGTCTTTGGCTATTTAAAAGGTGCCCAACAGCTGTTTTATGAGGATTGGTCTCTGCTCCCAAATGTCTCCCCATCTTAAGTCCGATGGTGCATGTGTGAATGAAAGCTGGACATCACATGGGACACAAGCGAAGCTGAAAACTTTTACTCTGGATTCTCTGTTCATCGTCACTGTCCCCTACCATGCCACTCTCAACTGCAGATCAAAAGCTAGGAAGCCCCTGAAGCAAATTCTCCCAGACTCTTTTTGGTTCCATTACTTCTCAAACTTTCTTTATGTGTTTATTTATTTACAAGATTAATACCATGCCTTTCTACCTTCCTCAGGGCCACCTAACAAATAAAAAACGTAAATTTAAAAATGTACAAGATAAAAAGACATCTTTTTTTTTTTTATAATTTTTTTTATTTTTCATAACTACAAAACACTACACCAGACTATCACAAGGAAAGGGAAGAGGGAAGGGACAAAGGGGAGTGGAAAAAGAAAAAGGGGGGGGGGAATGAACTACAGACACTAAACACTACACTTCAATGTTTCCCTTCATACTGTCATAATACAAAAATAGCTCCATAGAATAATGATGGAGTGGTTAATCATACAGAGAATAAACATTTCAAATTCTGATTAAACTTTCCTCCCCCTTCTGGGTCCCGGACGCAATTCTCTCTGTGCAACTGCTGTTGCAATGCTCTCCTCTTCCCCCCCCCTCCGGCTCCTCCTTTTCTTCGTTCTTGGTGCAGCAGAATTCTGGGTTTTTATTCTCAAAATCCTTTAGTTGATCTTCTGATAATATCTTATAGGCCTGATCTTTATATCTGAACCATATTCCTTCCGGGAATAACCATTTGTACTTTATTCCATGGTCCCTCAGAAGAGCTGCAAACTTTTTATATTTAAAACGCCGTTTCCGGACTAGAAATGGAACGTCCTTCAAAATCTTGACTTTCAAACCCATAAAGTCCAAATCCGCATTGTATGAGTTATATAGGATGGTGTCCCGAATCTTTTTAGTTGAAAAGTCAATAATGATCTCACGAGGCAACTGTCGCTTTGTTGCATATTTTGAAGAAGCCCGACGGACCTCCAAAATGGCGCTTTTAACCTCTTCTTTAGTCGTCCTCGCGGGTGTCGCCAGTAGTTCCGAGACCAAATCCCACAGATCCTCATTTTCCTCCTCTTTCACGTTTTGGAGACGCAAAATTGTCTGCGTTCGTTCCACTTGTAGCCCGATCAGTTGGTTCTCCACCAACTTCAACTCCTTTTTTGTAGCCTTCACAAGTGACGCACTTTCCAGAGCAGACTTTTCTGCCCCCCCCCCGCTGCTGCCTTAATGGTTTTCACCTCGCTTTCAATTAAGCCCACCCTTTGATCAGTTTCGTTCAGCTTGTCAACAAAGGGTTTTATAGCTTCCACCACCGCCCTGCGCACCAATTCTTCGAGCGACTCCCCTTTCTGCAAGGTGGCCGAGATTGACTTACCGAGAGCGGGACTTTGCTTCTTTGCTGCCATTTTGGGGGGGGGGGGGCGCCAACAAAATTCTGGAACTCCACGAAGGGGAAGAGCGAGTCTTCTTCAGATCAACCTCTCCTTCACAAACGCTTGTAGAACAGAAGGGATTCGCTTGTTTACAGGCTTCCGCCTGTTTCTTTTACTTGCCGTTTCTCGTTGCCCGGCGGCACTCGAGGCGCCGCGCACATCTGCCGGCCTCCATAGGGACAAACGGGCAATTCCCTCCCCGCATTGATTTCGGGGAGTTCTTCCCGCCGCGTCCCGGACCCTGGCTCCCTCCCTGGGAGTCCTGGGGGCTAATCCTTGCAGATCAGCCGCCCGGTCAGGGTGCCCGGTCGTTTCCTCCCGGACCAGCCGAGAGGAGCGTCCGGCATGGCTGAGAAAACGAAACCGACTCGACTGACTCATTTACTTTGTGGTTACTTACTAGCCATTTAAAAAAAAAAAAATTATTTATCTTGTATTTTGGCCAAAATTGCAGGTTTTTTTTTTTTTTTAATTTTACGCAGTTTTTTAAAAAAAATAAGTAGTGGGATTCTCAGCTTCAGGTCTATCAAAAAGATGCCTGATTTTCTAATTCCCTTCATCTGTACACGTATGGTAGCTGGTACATGGAGGAAAGAGGACTGGAGTCTGATAAAAAGACATCTTAAAAACCATTAAAACTAAACAAAAACGCCATTAGAAGAATTAAAAGCAGACTAAAATATACGCACAAAAATGTAAAACGAACAATTAAAACAAAGGGCAGGAAGGAGGGATCACTGAGGGAGGTTGAAACAAAGAAGTCTGGTGGAAGACTGCCACAGAAGGTGACATATTAGTCTCCCTGGAGAAAGAATTCCAGAGATTTGGTGCCATGACTGAGAAGGCCCTCTCTGGGTTGTCCCCTGCTTAATCTCAGAAGGTGGGGACACCTGAAGCAGGGCCTCAGAAGATGACCATAGTGGTCAGGTAGGTTCATAAGGGTTTAAGCAGTTATGGGATTCATACTTCAAAAAGGAGCTCTTTTGCAAAGCAACAGTGTCTGACCCAAATGGAATGTTGGGGATAAGGGCTATTCAGGAATGCTTTGATTCCCCCACACACACGATTGATGAGGCTAGACCACTAGGCTGGTCTGCGTCCTGGTTGGCAAGACCCAGCAGTGATCTCTGAGGCAGGCGGCAAGGATTGGCTTGCAGGCTCTGGTGGGGGGAGTCTCTGGTGCTCTTGGGAGGGGGGGGGGTCATGGTCAGCAAGTGCCTCTGCAGCACCCCAGCCCATCTGACCCTGCTGGTCCTCATGCTCTTCCTCTGATCCTTCCAGGTCAAAGTCACTGGCCTGGTTGGAGAGCTGATCAGAGGGGGTTATGACACCATCTGCTTTCCATGTCTTTGCAGTGCTTGGCCCCGCCTTTAGACCTACATCACACAAAGTACTTCAAGCAAATGCAGAGTATTGTTCATCTGCCACTGAGTAAGCAGAGTACACTCTGTCCATTTGTAATGGCCGGGAGGTAGTGCTTATGCCAGAGAAGCTAGACCAGTGATCCCCCATGTGGTGACTATGGGCACCGTGGCACCCACCAGCACCATTCCTGGCACCCACTAAGTGGTTTTATAAAGTAAATTGAGCCAGATAGGACTGTTGCCCAGCAGGGCTTCTGATTGGCTGTTGAAGATTTGATTGGGTAAATTAGAACAACATTGTTTTGGTGGCAGCTGCTGCCATAGTATTGCTTTTAGTCTCTCACTCCTCTTTCCCAGTGTATTTTTTAAAGTTATCCCTCTTCTCCCCTGTATTTGAGCTTCCTATGAGTTTGTGGCTCCACCGCCTGCGGCAGCCACTTTGTGGCTGTGCCCACTACCTTGCATCAGAATTTCAGAGGTGCTCCCAGGGTAAAAAAGGCTGTGAGCCCTGAGCTAGACCATGTCACAATTTTAGAAATTAAGCATTGCATGTCAATCCCTAGAAGTCAAAGCTCAGCAAGGAAAACTGCAATAATCCAGGCAGTGAAGCCAAGCCTTTTAGTCCCTGTAGGGTTGCTCCTTGAATTAGAAGGGTGACTGTGGTTCCTTTGTGAACTGAAGGCACCACACCCTTTTCTGCAAGTAGCAGTGCAGTAAAATATTTACAGACAATCTAGCCATTCAGGTGGCTGACATTTTTTTTTTTTTTGCTAAGGCTACAGTCAGACAACTTCGCTCAGCATCTGGGAGGCTTGCTTAACCTGACTTTGCCGACAGTTTAAAATAAACACCCCCAAATGCCGTTTTGGATCCCTTTTTGGAACAGATAGGTTTCTAGGCAAAAGCCACCAAGCAAGGTCTTAAATCTTAAGGATACAACCACCCACATTTTCAAATGGAAGCTAATCATTTTGGCCTGTCCTCTAGCCATAGCTTTTATCGGAGGGGGTCGGTTGTTGCAATCTGGCAGGCTTTATATTCGTGGGCATTCAGATAGCATGTGCCCCCTCTCTCTTAACGTATGTGCTATGCTTCCAAAATGAATGCTTCTTGGCAGGAAGCAAAAGCTAGCGATTTTTAATTGGTGGAAACTGTCTTACAAAAGGTGCTGGTGACACAGCATTTCCATTCCTCTTGGCTCCCGAGAGAGAAAGAAAGAGAGAATTCTGAGTGGGGGGTCTTTACAGTGGGCCTCTTGCTGTTTTAAGCAACATGGGGTGGAAAGGAGAAGGTGTGGCATAGGCCTGTGACTTGATGACCCTTCCATGTGCAATTGTCAATGCTCACTATTAACTCTGGAGTCATTTCACTGCACTGAGATAGATTGTAGTGACAGGAATGTTAAGGATTTGTCAATATGTCCATTTCCTCCCCTAGATTAAAAGTTGAGGACCTGGAAACTGAACGAAGCCGGTTAGAAGAGGAGAAGAGATCCCTGGAGCTGAAGCTGGAGCAGGTGACCCTTCAGGTGAGCAGTGGGCAGAGAAGGTTGGTGTGGCTGTATAAATGTTCTTATGGACTGGGGTGGGGGGGAGTCTATTATTTGTGTATCATTCTCTTCCCCACCTCCCCACTCCCTGGAGCACTCCACAAGAAGCCGAATTCCTCCTTTGTTTTGTGTTTGTCTTCATGATGTCGCACCAGGATGAATTTTCGTGAACTTCAAGAAGTTTGGCACTCTGGTACAGAGATACCTAAATAATATAGAATATACAAAAAGAAACTAAGCGTTGGGGCAATGGACTAAAAAAATAATAGCAGATCAGTGGGATTCTTCTTGACAGGGTACTTTGCTCTCTGCTCTTGTATGTACATTATGCAGGGTATGCAAACTGCCTGCATGTTTACAAATGTGGCATTTCCTCTCCAGACAGACTTTCTCTTCCATTCACTGCTTGTAGGAACTCTGAAGGGGAAAACCTCATTTTGGATACCCCCTCCTCCCCACAACATATGCTTGTCCATAAGGACAAAGAATTTCTCATAAGAAGTGGACTTCATTTTGTTTTAGGGTTTTGAAGGTGTGTTTCATTTACTTATCCCAGAGATTATTCTTGGCAATCCAGTAGGATTCCTTAGCTTTAGACATTAATCTCGGCTAAGAATTGAAGTTTGTTCACTTTATTCAATATACTGCTTTCTGACAGCATCTTACAGAATCCCCATCCCAGCCACACACCCTGGAAAACTTCAAGAGGGCCACAATAGTGGTGGCCCTTCCCTTTCTGTGCTAGTCCACAGTTTTGCACCTGGTAGCCAGAATGGAAGAGGGTTTCTGCTTCAGCTGTTGAAGGAGGGACCTCTTTTATGCATTGGCCAAATTATTGTAATACTCAGCTGTGTGCCCTCACCCCACACAATATGTTCTGTAAGTTTCTTTGTGCATCCTCCCTTTGGATAGTCTCAGTTCTGCTATGTTAAGTACCTGTTTTCAAATTCATCTCTGTGGAGAGAGTGACAAAATTTCCTTTGTCTCAATTCTGACTTTATAAATCCTGATCGCTATTCCCCCTCACTGGCTCGCATACATGCTTCTGCCTTTCTTCACTGGGAGGGAGACCCCTTCTCTTGGTTGTTCCTGAGGCTACTTTTCTAGCTTTCCATTGGTGGTATCTTTAAAAAAAATGGGCTAACTAGAATTCAGAAAATTTCTTATAATGGTGGATTGCAAGTGACACAAATAGTCTAGCTTTACTAATGGTGCTCGTTTCAGGGCTAGATGGAGGAGGGCACCCTCATCCTCCCTCCCTTTAAATTAGTGAACAGAGAATTTTCACACTACCTCTGTATATGTTTGTTTGTTTGTTTGTTTGTTTATTTATGCCAAATCTTTCTCCCCAGTGGGAACCCAAAGGGGCTCGCATCATTTTGCTCTCTTCCATTTTATCCTCACAACAACCCTGTGAGGTAGGTTGGACTGAGAGGCTGTGACTGGCTCAGGGTCACCCAGCCAGTTTATATGGCAGAATGGGCATTCCAACCCGATCCTAGTCCTACCCTCTGACCCACTACACCACACTGGCCCTGGATACGATTTGCAAGCTCAGTGCAAAGTGCCTAGGGAAGGCACTGTTGTGGCAAGAGGCTCTTTGCCCATCAGGAGGCTCTGGGAAATGCCAGCCTTGCGGTCCTCTCAAGCATGGTCCAGTTTATTGATATTAAGACTTTCTCTTGGAATCAGAATTGGGGCTTGTTGGAATAAGTGAGGACTCCAGATTGCCCTAATCTTTTACCAGTTTATGAAAACGTTGAGGTTCATTTCAATTATGCGTGGCTTTATCTTTTTTTTTTATATATATATATTGTTTATATATATATATTGTTTATATATATATATTGTTTATTGTTAACATCTGGGTCTATGATTATCTCCCTATAATAAAATTAATGCCTTTTTTTTTTACTGAGTGAAGTGCTTTACAAATCCTAACTTGTTCATGTTCTCAGTAGCCCCGTGAGGAAGGTCACTATTATTCCCATTTTGCAGGTGGGGAACTGAGTCCGAGAAGAAAAGGGACTCACCCAAGGCAACCCCTAATGAGTCCCTGGCTGAGCTCCACCGTGATGCCGGGCCTCCAAGGTCCAACTGACTGGATTCTCACTACTCATAGCTGTTCCATTGCTCAAATGCTACCCTGTGTCGTACAAAAGCTTGGATCCCTCTTGCTTTTGCATAAACTGAATGAGACCTACTGGGGACACTTCCCGAAGATTCCTTTAAAAACCAGAACACGATTCAATCTTTCTCGTAAGGTGCATGTCAGTGTCACTGAAGAGCAGGGGACACGTGTTTCTATTTAGTGCACCAGGTGCATTTTGGAACAATCCAGAAGCTGCTAAAAGGGTGTGTGTTTTGAATGTTTGTGCTTGACTACATGGGTCTTCTTCTTTCCCTCTTGAAACAACGCATCTGGACATGGGTATCATTGTCCTGAGCAGAGTTAGAAGTAGGGTTGCCAACTCTGGGTTTGGAAAATCCTGGAGATCTGGGGATGGAGCATGGGGAGGGCAGGGTTTGGTGAAGGGGAGGGGCTCAGTGGCTCTAATGCCATAAATCCCACCCTCCTAAGATGCCGTTTTCTCCAGGAGACCTGATCCGTGCAGTCTGGAGATTAGTTGTAATTCCAGGAGATCTCCAGGCCCCACATGAAGGTTGGCAGCCCTAGTTAGAAGTGAATTTTGGTTTGTGGTATGCCAGCTCATGGAGGGGTAAGCTGAACACCATCATAGCCTCTTCCTTGCAAACAGTGTGACCTTTGTGGGAGAGGTCTTTTCAGAATGGAGGGTGGGAGAGGGGGTGTGGCAGAGTGAGGCAGCAGGTTCACTTTCTTCGTTCTTTTCTGTAACACCGTATGGGTAACCCACAAGAGAAGAACTGGAACTGCCTGTGCATTAAATCAGATGTTGTCCTGCTGAAAGTGGTGTTGTCTGTCTTCCTTCTCTCAGATGCGCCGAGCGGAACATTGTTCAACTCTTTTTAATTTCCCTTTCTTTCTCCCCTCTCTCCCTTAAAAAAATCCTTGCTGTAAATTGTTTCATGGGTTTATGTGTGTGTTTCTTTAACGCTAGGCTTGAAATTACCCAGATTTTAGACAGGCAATTGATTTTTACCTTGGCACCTCTTAGAGATGAATCAGATTTCTTTTTTACTGATGATTCCTGAATATGGCGGGGCGGGGGGCGGGGTGACAGCTTTGATAAAATGGGGATCTAAGATCTACTCAGCGCTTCCACTGAGCCACGTTTAACATGAAGCCTGTCACCCAGCTCTCCTTTAATTGGGCTTCCGTCACTGGGAGAAGATGAGAGCATTGGGTTGGGGTTTGGATGCCCCAGTCTCCAAAGAATGCTTATGGCAGCTTTGGTTCTCTCTGTGCTGGTTAAGCTCATTTATTTCATATTTCATGCAATATCCTTGTCTGAAAATTGCCGTCAGTTCACAGCCGTGGGGCAGCATAGACCAGACCAAAACAATTCTCCCTTTTCATTTTGGGAGGTTTAGGAAGCCTAGCTCTGTTTGTAATGCTGCATCAAATGCAGCATTAGCCCCCATCTTTGAGGTCCCTGGAAGCAACAAGCTTTTAGAGGTTCGCCTCTGGCAAGAATTGCACAAACGTTTTGCTAATTGTCCTATCCCTTTACATTCTTTCACAGAAAAGCATGCAAGAATATGTGGTTTTGTTAGCTGTGCTTCCTTGAGTCAACTCATATTAACAACTGGGAGCAAGGAATTGCCAAAGTGGCACTCTTAATCCTTTAGTTTCACAAGGGATGGAAAATGCCCAGGAAAACCAGTACAGGTGAACCCTGAAACTCTTGACCTCCAATTTCTTAATTAGGTTACCACTTTGTTGACTGGAAACAGCAAATGCAGTCGTGACTGAGGCAGGCTGCTCTGGGAGGAGCCAGAATCGCTCTTTGAAAGATCACACGCCATTAATGCAGTTCATACCCTTCTGATTTCGCTTATCGGTAATAAACCATCATGCTAGAAAACCTGGGTATCTGTGGGGTCAGAAGCGACTCACAAAGGTGACCTCTTGTGACTTTGTTGAAAGTATTGTTTGATGTGGTGCCTGTCTTACTTAGGCTAAGCAAATGCTCGAGGGCATTGCTGGCAATGTAAGCAATATAATGTAGCATTCGAGGACAGGCTTATAAAACAGGAATCCAGTGTAAGTTGTTCGATTCTGTAATAACGTTGGCAGAGCCTATGGCTCCATTCGCCACCCTGCTGCTACAAGGGATCAATTCACTGCATTTCACAATAAGCTCTTTCAGATTGTGGGTCTGCCAACAAGCTCACCAAATTCATCTGTCAGCGTTAAGCCAAGTATTGGATTATCAGTTCTGTTTTTCCTTTTGCAGCCATGCCCCCAGTCAGGAGTATGGTTCTGATACCTGTCTCTAATGTATGGAATTTTTGAGGCCTCTTCTTTGTCATTAAGCACCTTCTTTATTGAACAGGTGTCCCAGACCAGCTGAAAAGCATCTTAGTTTTTCCAGTGAGCGAGTTCCAGGCAGGATAGGAAAAGATTCAGGCCTGATTATTATTATTTAACATTATATTAGAATTGATAGTGTGCTAGGTACTGTGCAGATAGCAGCAAATAGGAAAGAACTGGCCTGTATCTTGAGGGGCTTGCACTGGCATTTGCTCCACAACAGCCCAACTTTAAGGCTGTTTGCATCCAAATGAAATAATGGTTACAGTCCCTGAAGGTACCTGCAGGGCTGCCTCATAGCTGGTGCCTAGGAGGCTTTCCATGCAACAAGTCTCTTTTAATTATCTTGATTGTGATACTAGGGCTAGGGAGTTGTGCGGCCACTCACCATTTTGAAAATATCCCAAACTGGAGAGAGTGGAATATCACCATTGCAAAGCTATGTGTGTAAGCAAATGTTCCCCATTGTCCTTGGAGAGAGGCTGCCCGTGTGTCTTGCATGTTCAAAGTACAAATGGACGTGCATACAGTTGCAGGTTGTTAGGCACAGTGTGTGTCAAGTGGCAGATACTGGTGGGGGAGGGAATCATTAAAAGACAGCAAATTGTCACATCCAGTTTAACATTGTGCAATACCATGTGAATGTTCTGCCTCAGGCGATAAAATGTCCTGAGCTGTCTCTGCCAGGTGTATCAGTCTGGCCTAAAACTTGTTTTTCTGTGTGCTGCTTTGCGGTATAATTTCATGCCCACGCAGATGTACAGCGTGAGTCACTTGAATGTTGTCCTGATTCTGCTGTTCTCCTAATGTTGTGTTAAAGGGAAGTTGCACAGGTCTCAACACAGACTATGTGGCCACATATGTGGAATGGCATGTGTGTCAACTCTGGGATGTTGCAGTAACCCTTCCTTAATGCCTTGGGTCTTTACTCTGGATGTTTCTGTTAGTGAAATAATTTCCATGACTATGTTTGCTCCTCATAGTTTGCATTAGCTGTACAGTTTGGGAAGGGTAGGTTGCTTAATTTGGAAATGTGTTCCTTTTTTATAACGGGCACAATAAATAAAAGGAGTGGAAGGGAGTAGATAATGAAACGATTACAGGATGAACAGCAGCGCCTTGGCAAATTAATGTTCTGGGCTTCCTTTCAGGATTTTTTGGGGGGTAACTTTCTAGCATTGACTGCTGTTAAGTAAAAAGATACTAGAAAAGATATAATCTGTGGATTATATGCGAAAAAGACATTTAAGCCCAATCCAGTAGAAATTTCTTTTGCACAAACAGGGCATTTAGAAGAGAAGGCTTAAGGGGAGACCTGGTCATACACTTCAGACATCTGAGCAGGTTGCCACATGAAAGAGGATAGAGACTTGGTCTTTGTTGCTTGCAAGGGCAAAAGTAGATCTAACAAGCTTAAACTGCAGGAGGATAGGTCTTGATTGAACTTCAGGCACTAGTCATCTAATGGAGGGTGGTGTCTTCTCCTTCCCTGAAGGGTGAGCAGCCATCCATGGGAAGGCCCCAACTTTGCATTTCCTTCATGGAAACAAGTGGTTGGACATGATGGACAATGAGCTAGAATTCATGCTAGTGAGCAGAATAGTGTTTTCAATGGAGGAATCTATTTGTATATGCAACCCAATCTGACAGAAAGCAGAAGTTTGAACTCTTGGACCGGAGGTCTGTCTCAGCCTTGATGGCTGGAGTTGTCGGACATGCAACACAACACATTTTTCAGACAAAGTGGTTGTCATGAGCTGCCAGGAAGTGAGGGAGGAGCCAACAGTGTATCACTGACATTTTTCCAGCCGAGGCTGAAGGCAAACTGAAGCCTTAAATACTCTTTCAAGGAGGTGGCAGTACAGGGCCCTCTCTGCCAGGAGCAGGCTGCCAGTATTGAAAGGTGCCATGTCATTGTGGCATAGTAGTTAGGATCAAACTACGAGAACCAGGTTCGAATCACCAATCTGCCATGGAAGTTTTCTTGGTGACCTTGGGCCAGTCACACACTCTCAGCCTAACCTACCACACAGGGTTGTTCAGGGGATAAAATGGACAAGAGAATTGTGTAAGCCACCTTTGGTTCCTATTGGGCAGAAAGGTGTGGAATAAATAAATATGGCACCCCCATTTTACCATTGAGTTTCTGGTGATTCCTAGAGCTACCGTTTATCACTTGTAGGTTTTACTCAGAAGTGATGGAACCAACATTCCATGCACTTCCCATGTCCCCACCCTCAACTGGGTGGGGCATTGACTTGGCTTCGCGGCCTGATTCTTGATACTGGACAATCCAGCCATCTATTGGGTTCCTGCGCACTGACTGGCATTGCAGCACCCAGCATTGTGTTGCAAAGAACTGGGGAAAAAACCCATACAATCTGGTATTAGCAAGTGATGAAATTGAGATATTGACGATTATGCGCAGCTGCATATTTAATACCTGACATCCTTCCATGCTCCCAGCTTGTGCGGGGACAGCTTGAATTATGCCTGGAGGCACCTTCCACCACCTTTCTTCCCCCACCCTACCCCCAGTTCTTGACACCTAGCTGCAGGCATCATTGATTTTCTGTCACTCTTATAAAAGTCTGCAGCATGGATATTACTCACTGTTCAAAGCTTTACTGCTAATAAAAACCTTGGGTTACAGATAGACCACAGAAGATTCTGGAAGGGTTGGTGTGATTCTCCCCCCGCCCCCCGCCAGCACCTTCAACTTTTGGGGGGATAAAAAAGGGGCAAACAGCAAGGGCAGCAATGGGAAAATTCAACCAGAGAATTCTGTAAAGTTGTATTGTCAAAGGCTTTCACGGCCGGAGAACGATGGCTGTTGTGGGTTTTCCGGGCTGTATTGCCGTGGTCTTGGCATTGTAGTTCCTGATGTTTCGCCAGCAGCTGTGGCTGGCATCTTCAGAGGTGTAGCACCAAAAGACAGAGATCACTGTCTTTTGATCTCTGTCTTTTGGTGCTACACCTCTGAAGATGCCAGCTGCTGGCGAAACGTCAGGAACTACAATGCCAAGACCACGGCAATACAGCCCGGAAAACCCACAACAGCCATTCTGTAAAGTTATTTCTTTCTCCCCTGCACCCGTTTTTTCAGCTTCAGTGGTTTCTGCCAGTTTGAGGAGAGCCTGTTGTGCCTTTTTTTGTTTTCGCTTTGTAGTCAGCTGTTGAAGTGTTTGCTCGTCTTTCCGAGGAGTGGCTTAGCTTTAAATCGCTTTTCAAGGCTCTGCCTTCCCTTGCCACCTCTCTCCCCTCCAACCAGCCAGCCCCCTTCCCCCAGGTCCTTGAAGGAGCTGGCAACTTGAAGCCAGGAAATAAAGGATTGATCCAATCAGTGCTTCTTGGCTGCAAAGTGGGTGGAAAGACTTTTGAAGAGTGCTCAATTAGCATTTATTTCTGCAAGGAGTCCCGTGTTTACAGGCAATGGGGCGGCTGGTGAAGTGTTCCTTATGCAAATAGGACTCTCCTGCTTTTCCTGCTCTTCGGAATTGAAGGGGGAAGAGAGATCCTTCAAGTTTCTTCATGGCTGCTTCAAGGAAGCTTTATTAAAATCAGCTGCAGTGTGATTTAATTGGATCCATATGCTCAGGGAGAGAAAGATCTTCGGCTAGTTCAAACTATTTTTAATCTCCCCCCCTCCCCAATGATTACCAGAACTGAGGGGGTAACACCTCTGGACTCTGGTTACAGACCAGATAAGATTTGTTTTTAATTTTTAGTCTTAATCTTTAAATCCAGAAGTCTTCAGGCTTGCAAAGTGCCAAGTCCCAGAATCTAACTGATATTTATCGGCAATTCAAGGTGCAGTGGAATGATAGCTTTGTCTAGAGCCTGAATGAGAAAGATTAGATAGAGAGACCCTATTACTAGGAGCCAAGCTACAAGTGATGCCAAACACAGGTTGGACACTTGTCAGCTTCCCTCAAGTTTTGATGGGAAATGTAGGCGTCTTGGTCTTACAGCTTGGCTCTCCATTTAACTGAAGTTCAGAGACCACCCCCCCCCCACACACACACACCCAGCGGAGGAGAAGAGGGGTGCCTGGCGAGAGCCCGATGCCTGCACTCCCCTCCCGACCACATGTTCTCCCTCCCGTAGACTATCGCTCTGTAAACTTCAATTAAATGGAGAGCCAGGCTTTAAGACCAGGACACCTACATTTCCCATCAAAACTTGAGGGAAGCTGACAAGTGTCCAACCTGTGTCAGGCGTCACTTGTAGCTTGGCTCTAACAGTGACTCAGTAGTTCCAAGTTTGTCCCAAAGAAGGACTATGGTGTAGACAAGAGGACCCAAACTTTCTGTAACAACTGGGATAAATATTTCATTGTTCTTGATTTTAAAGAAAGAAAAGCACAGGACATCACACGGTAATGAATAATGCAGTGACCCCCCCTCCCCAACAAGCTAGAGGTTAAAACTGAAGAGAAAGAGGTTAATGAGTAAGATTTTTTTTGAAGTTCTGCCAGTTATTCCAGCTTCCTTGTCTGATATTGTTCTCCTGGGAAGTAGGAAACTGGATGGACGGTGACTCTGCAGATACATGACCAAGAATGAGGTGATTCAGCCAGAAGAATGAGCTGATCTTCCTACCAAAGAGGACTGTTCTTATGAGCATTTCCTGGGCACAGCATTTCCACATCCTTCTGATCAATGCAGTACTTTTAGACTGATTCTATAGAATCACAGTTTTGGTATTTGTGTGAACAACTTTATTTTTTGTGGGACATCTCCAAATAGGTAGGGATAAAAATATTGTAGAAATGTTAAGCCCATTTCTGACCATTCTTAAAAACTCCAGTGTAAGGTGGGTCCTGTTTTGTTTTAACCAGCCCACCACAAAAGGACTTCACACACACCCTTACACTCGACAGAAGTATCATGGCTACCTCCCTTCTACACTGGAAGCGCTGAGCCTTTGGACAACAGCAGTGTTCGGCAGAAATTGAAATAATGTTACGAACAAAAGGTGAAAAGGAATTTTCTAAAAGGCTGCTTGGGGGATAGGCGGAAATTACTATCTTTCTTTCGGCAGCTGACCCAGATTAATATTTATCCTTTGAAAGTGAACATAAAAGATGGCCAGCCTCGATATAATTTTCTTTATTAAATTACCAACATCCAGCTCTCTCTTTTTCAGAGAAACTCATCTCCAGGATGAGTCCTCTCCCTCCTGTGTAACAAATAATAGAACTTAGCTCAAGTTCTCTTGATTTTTTAAAATTATTTTATTAAAACAGAAAATAGCATTGGACTGTAGAAAGAATATTAAAAGCAGACTATATAACAGAAAGTAACATTAAACAGTAAATAAATCAAAACAAAATATGAAAGTATTAAAACTATATAATAATACAACAAAAATAGCATTAAAGAATAAACATAATACAAAAACAGAATGTATAGCAGATTATTAAAAGTACATAACATCTCTCCATCTCATTTATGTATGTTAAAATACATTATACTCACCATTTTATATTCTGCATGTTTTAAAAAACCTTATCTTTCAGCCACATAATAAAGACTTTCCAGTTTTTCTGAAATGTAGAAATTGGTCTATAACAGCAGCAACAACAACAAACAATTTATATACTGCCCTTGAGGATAACTTAACACTCCCTCAGAGCAGTTTACAAAATCTGTTATCCTTGCAACAATCACTCTGTGAGGTGAGTGGGGCTGAGAGAGCTCTCAGAGAGCTGTGACTGACCCAAGGTCACCAAGCTGGCTTCAAGCAGAGGAGTGGGGAATCAAACCCGGTTCTCCAGATAAGACTCCTGCAAGTCTTAACCACTACACCAAACTGGCTATAAGAAGTTAATTTCGCCATTGTCTTGTAAATAGACATGGGCACGAATGGGAAAAAAATTTCGAACACCCTGTTTGTTGTTCGTTGCCATCCACGAACAACGAACATAACTGAACATGTCCCCTTAACGAACATGTTCAGTGTTCGTGTTCGTGGCCCTTTAAAGATCCCTTTAAACTATCAGGTGGCACGTGGGGATTCCCCCTTGCTGCCTGCCAGCTGATAGTTTAAAGGGCCCTTTCCTGCCACATGCAAAGGGCAGGGCCCTTTAAACACCCCACAACCCCCATCCCCCATCCCAGCGCCACCGGGCTGCTGCCGCCAGGTGTGAGAGGGACGAAGAGATTCCACCCCTCTGATGGCGGGCAGAGCAGGTGCCGCCGTGGGGCTGCTTTTGTCTGCTGTCAGAGTCGAGGTGAGCCTCCTTGTCCCTCTGACAGCGGGCAGAGCCCACGCCTCCGTGGGGCCACTTCTGCCCACTGTCAGAGGGATGAGGAGAGACTCCCCTGGTCTCTCTGACAGCGGGCAGAGCTGGTGCTGCCATGGGGCTGCTTTTGCCCGCTGTCAGAGAGTCGAGGCGAGCCTCCTTGTCCCTCTGACAGTGAGCAGAGATGGTGCCACCGCGAGGCCGCTTCTGCCTGCTGTTAGAGGGATGAGGAGGCTCACCTCGTCCCTCTGACAGTAGACAGAGCCGCCGTTGCTGTGCAGGGCCGCTTCTGCCTGCTGTCGGAGGGATGAGGAGAGACTCCCCTGGTCCCTTTGACAGCGGGCAGAGCCGGTGCCACTGCAGGGCCGCTTCTGCCCGCTGTCAGAGGGATGAGGAGAGACTCCCCTGGTCCCTCTGACAGCGGGCAGAGATGGTGCCACCACAGGGCCGCTTCTGCCCGCTGTCAGAGAGACTACGAGAATCTCCTCGTCCCTCTGACAGCAGGCAGAGCCGGCGCCACGGGGCTGCTCCTTCCCGGTGCCAGCGGGACAGGGAGATTCTCTCCATCACGCTCACACTGGGAGCTCCAGCACCACCCGCATTGCCGTCATTTTCTCTTCACAGTGGCAAAAACTGTACTGCCTGTTAGAAGCTACTTTGAGGGGTTATAAAACTGACCTTCCCAATGTCCAATACCCACCAAATTTGCAGAGGTCATAGTCCTCACTGTCCTCTGAAGACCTCCCAAGTTTCAGAGAGATTGCAGCCCGTAAAGGTATGATCTATGGGTCCCCCCCCCCTTTGCTGTCTATTTTTTTTCTGAGTGGCAAAAACTGGACTGTCTGCTAGAAGCTGAAGGGTTAAAGCCGGAAGGAAAGCCAGAAGGAGTTCAGACAGAGTTCAGTTCTTGCCATTGCCAGGGGAATTGATTGAAGGCGCCTGAGTGTCTGGCTTCCCGAACAGCAGCCGAACGCAATGAATGAGGCTTGTGATGACCACCTGTTCGTTTTGAATGGAGACTCATGCACGGCCCATTTGCGAACAGACGAACGGGCTGTTCATGGTTTTTTTCGTTCGTATTGCTATTCGTGCCCATGTCTACTTGTAAACATACTATTTATTCATCCATTCGGTCATATATGGTCCAAGTTTCACCTTCCATTTTGTTGCATATACTACTTGCACCACTGTGACCATATTTTTAGCGTTAAGTGTGTAGTTTTGCAATATTACTTGGTAAAATATTTAATAACTTATTTTTTGGGGTTTAGCACAAAGCAGAGCTTTAATATCTTTTGCATCTCTTCATGTATTTTTATCCAGTATCTTCCTGCTTTCTTGAATGTCTACCACATGTGATAGAATGTTCCATCCATACATTGAACAACTAATCAGTGGTGATCCAAAACACTTGTTGCAGTTTGAAACCGAATCAGAGCAAGTTAAAAATTGTATAATTAAATGGATACAAAACTTTAAAAAATATTTCTATGAGCCAAAGGGAATCTATGGACTAAAGATAATTAAATTTATAGATTGTCAAATGTTTAAGAGAGAATATATTACTCCTAAGGAAATTACTAAAAACAGTAAGGACTGTAGTGGAATGTGCTGGAAAAGTTGAAGTTCTCTTGACATCACTGGGTGCACCCTCCCCCATTGCACAGCCATTGTACTGCATTGCTCTGTGACAGCGCTGCATCAGGGCACAGTTTTATTGCATGTTACTGAGGGAAGAATTGGGCATGGCAGTCCAATGTACATATCGGGTCCCTGTGGTAACACTGATGCATATACACATATTTGCTTATTATTTATTTACAATCACAATCATAAACTTTATTGCATTAGCAAACAACACCAGGAAAAACTGCAATATAAACAATCTTAATTCCAATTAAAATCCTTAAAATGTCCATTTAAAATTAAAATACATAATAATTAAAATCTTAGCAATAAAATAGAAAATTAAAGGCAACTTACTATATTAACACATTAAACCTAGCATAGCAATTACAGTTTATCCATCAACCATGCTAGCAGTAGATGGTTTTAACAGTCTTTATCACCCAAATGATAAGCGTTGCTATTTCGAATGATACCCATTTATTTTTAACAGCAAGTAATACTATAAATGTATTCTCCATAGATATCATGACAAGTAGAGTTGGGCACGAACCGTGAAAAAAATGAACCATGCGGTTCGTGGTTCATTCGTTTTCATGAACCACAAACTTCTACAAACTGGTGCAAGTTCACGAACGGGGTTCGTAGTTCGTGGGGTTTAAATGCCCCTTTCCGTGCCGCTTTGCAGCAGCATGGAAAAGGGCATTTAAACCCGCAGATCAGCTGCTTGTCAGGGAGATCCCCGACAAGCAGCGGATCATTTAAACAGCAGGGCTTGGCTGCCCGGCGAGGAGTTCCCAGCCAGCCAGCCAAGCCCCACCTGCAGTTTAAATGGCCATTTCCCCGCAGCTCCGAGCGTTGGGGAAATGGCCATTTAAACTGCAGGTGGGGCATGTCTGGCCAGGCAGGAGTTCCCAGCCGGCCAGCCAAGCCCCACTCACAGTTTAAATGGCCATTTCCCAGCCACTCGAAGCCCGGCTCGTTCTGGGGAGATATTCATATATCATTCACATTCTACCACAGATCTTGGGCACCAGAAAACCACATGGTCACAGGGCAGACACATTTATTATATGTGGTCCCATTATAATGACCTCTTAACATTGCCAGTTGTAAAATATCCAAACGTACTTTGGTGATACTTTCCTATGTTCAAAATTTAATAGATCAGTAAAATAAGATGGAAGGATTAATGAGGAGAATGCAAGCTACCTATAGAGAGAAGCTGTTGTCAGGGTACCCAGTAATGTAGCATCCATCTGAACACTTAAATCCAACAGTCTTTGTTTTATTCATTGTTTCACTACGAAAAAATCAAGCTTCCTTAACTAATTTTCTGAAAATCCAAGTTTGTCTACTAGATTTAGTATATGACTCCATTCACCATGAGTTAGTTTTCACTTCCTTATAAACCAAAGTTAAGAAAGCTGAACTTGGACCAAAGAGAATTTTCAACCAGCTTTATGGACTGAGGACGATATTGGAAGCAAAGCCAGCTCAGATCTAACTGCTGGTATCGAGTTAG
This sequence comes from Eublepharis macularius, assembly GCF_028583425.1. Taxonomy (NCBI): domain Eukaryota; kingdom Metazoa; phylum Chordata; class Lepidosauria; order Squamata; family Eublepharidae; genus Eublepharis; species Eublepharis macularius. The sequence continues at coordinate 24,412,911 of NC_072801.1, forward strand.
GAACTGTTAATAACATGCAAGCAAATCTATTTTGAATACATTCTAAGGGTTGTACATTTATTTATTTACCTAATTTATACCCTGCCTTTCTCCCCATTGGGACCCAAAATGTCTTTTGCTGTTCTCCACTTTATCCTCACAACAACCCTGTGAGGTAGGTTAGACTGAATGGGTGCACCTGGTCTAACGTCACCCAGCGAGTTTTCAGAGCAGAGTGGGAATTTGAACCTGACTCTGCCACATCGTAGTCCGACATTCTAACCAGTGCACCATGCTAGTTCTCACATTAACCCTACAATTTGGAGAATCAGCAAGTGACTCTGTCGATGAGTGGGGCAGAAACATGGAGGTGGTTTTAGACAGCAGAAATTGGAAAGGAATCTCATAAGAAGGCCATTGAAGAAAGTGAAGTGGGTGGGGAGACTTGAGAACTTCTTGAAAATGTTTCACTATCAAGGCGCATTTCTTCCAATTGGAATTTAAAAAAAATCGGGTGAATCAGTTTGCTCGCCACGTTGGTTCCTTGCCCTCCAATGATAACGGCTGGAACTATTTATCTGCCTGTGGGGGTTTTTTGCCCAATTTTTGTAGCACATTGCATGAGAGAAGTTAATTCTTTCTATTTACACTCTATTTAGTTCTGCCCTGATAATGTTTTTGACTCTTTAATCTCCAGTTAGAGGCATTTGCAATGTATGTGGCATATCGATTCGCTGTGGTACATTCATCTGTCGGGCCCGGCAATGTTGATTCGCATGCCTTTTGAAAAATGGTTACTCAGATATCTGAAATCATGTGAGCCTATTCAGATAATGCTTTCTGGAATAAAAGCACCTCTTTGGTTTTCCTCAAGGCAGTTATTTGCAATAGATTTTTAAAAAAGTTTTTCCTCCATCTGCATATCGTACTTTAAAAAGAATATAATCATCTAAATATTTTTTTCCTGAGAATGAGAATTATTTCTTTTTGTCCATTTCAGTCCCTGAATTGGTCATGACCTGCCAAAGTCCTGGCTACATAGATGTGATGTCAGTAGTGCAGGAATTATTGTGTGAAAATAATGTATAAGAACTATGGCTTAATAATAACAGTGGTACTGTGTCTCCCTAAACCAAATGGCAAATACGTTCACGTATCTCCAGGGTTAATGTGAGGGGAAATATAGACAGCTTGGTTGTTCTAACTTCTGGCAAAGGGGAACCTGGTGTGTTTTCTAATTTCACTTCAGATTTTTCTGTGCAAGATTCACATATGTATATGCTGTCCAGTTGCAACGAACTTAAGGTGACCCCAGCAAGGGGTTTTCAAGGCAAAGGAGAAGCAGGGGTGATTTTCCATTGCCTTCCTCTGCAGAGTCTTCCTTTGTGGTCCCCCATCCAAGTACCAATCCTGCTTAGCTTCTGAGATCTGAAAAGATCAGGTTAGACCATGCTGCATTCCCTTCTTCTGCAGAGACTGTGTATCTATGTACCATTTAGTTCATCTACGGTCTTCCTGTGCAGTCCCACATGGGGACTGCGCACGCGCAGGCCTGCCGATACCGGAGATTTTAATAGCTAAACACCACCAGGGGGCGCTCCCGCCTCTCAGCGCGCATGCGCGGCCGCTTTCCCGCCGAAACGGACCTTAAGAGGCGGAGCGCCCCTCACATACCCTCAGTTTCTCTTTCGCCGCCGATCGTTGAGGTTTACAGCTTTCTTCGTTCGCGATGTCTGAGAAGGCCTTGTTTAAGCGTTGCGGGACCTGCAATCGTAAGATGACAAGGTCGGATGGCCATTCCATTTGTTTATATTGCCTTGGGGAAACTCACAACACTCAGGCGTGCAAGCATTGCCGCGCGTTTACCTCAAAGGCCAGGGCGGAACGGACGGATCGTTTGCATGCCTTTCTCTGGCAGCGTGCGATGTCGGTCGAGGACCCTCCACCGAAGTCTTCGTCTGCTCCGTCTGCGTCCTCTCGTCCTCCTGTACCTTCGGGTTCCAAGACTCCTCGTTCTCAGCCGTCTCCGAGTCGCTCGGAGTCGAGGTCCGAGAGGATCCCTTCGGGTCGGAGTTTGTCGGAACCGACCGCTTCGGTTCCGAGACATCTAGCAAGTCGACCTCCTTCGATCTCGTCGGCTGTCTCGGCTTCACCTGCTCGTGGCGCCCATAGAAGTTCGACTCCGTCGGTTCCGAGGTCGACTCCGCCAACTCAGACCACCTCTACGGTTCCGATGACTTCGGATCCTTCTGTGAGATCGAAGGCCGTTCCTGAAAAGAAAAAGAAGAAGCATAAGCATTCCAGTAAGCATGATAAGGCAGTGTTGGAAGGCTTACTCACCTCTTCCCCGTCGGTTCCGGTCGACTCCGCTCCCGTCCAAGTGGAGCAGCAGGCAGAGGCGAGTGATCGTCCGCAGTCCAAGACTCCTCCGGACCGGGTGGCTCAGGAGGACGATGTCATTCTCCTCGAGAAGCCTCTTACCCCTTCCGGTCGGGCTCGATCGGCCTCGTACGAATCAGACTCTATTCAGTCGGCTCGGAGTCGACGGAGTCGGTCTGCCCGTCGCTCTAGCTGTCGGACCCCACGGTCCTATCGGAGCCGATCCAGGGAGAGTCGACGTCGAGATGATCCTGTCCCTCGTTACTTTAGTAGGGAGAGTTCATACTACTCGGACCGGCATTATAGAGGTGCTTCGTTGTCTCCCTCATTTCGAGTCGGTTCCGATGTTGGCTATGACCCGTCCCGCCTCCCGTCGGATCGGGTCTCTCCACGACCCCGGGCCCGTTACAGTGTTTCTCCTCTGTCGGAGTCACCTGAAAAGGAGATTGGGCCATCTGATGAGGCCTCGCCCACTGATGATTTTCGGGCCTACAACGAGTTGCTCCAAAGAATGGCGAAAGCCCTGGACCTTGAAGTGACTTCCACTGAATCTAAATTTACTGATAAGATATTGCAACATATCTATTCGGGTTCTACTCCCTCGATTGCCTTTCCCCTTATTGAGGGGTTTGCTGATCTATGGAAGAAGCTGCAGTCTCGACCTGCGTCTGCTACCGCCACTAATCGAAAAGTGGAGAGCTTGTACAGAACCAAGGACGATGCTCATCCGTTCCTGGCCGTTCACCCTCCTCCATCCTCACTTGTCACCGAGGAGATGCAAGCTCGGCCTCGCCAGGGCTCGCTATCGGCTCCAACTGACAAGGATAGTAGAAAGATCGATGCCTTGGGTAGGAAGTTGTATACTTCGGCTACGTTTGGCATCAAAGTGGCGAATTATGCCGCAATGATGGCGGCTTATCAGCTGTTTTTATGGAAGAAGGTGGCGTCTTTTCTTCCTAAGCTTCCCGAAGATCAGCGCACTCTGCTTCGGGTCATTCAGGAGGAGGCTGTTCGTCTATCCAGACACCAAATTAATGTTGGGAGAAGTATGGCTGACACTGCGTCTCGATCACTTCTCTCCTCGGTGGTACTGCGCAGGTACACGTGGCTTCGCACGACCGCCCTGCCAGTTGAGACAAGGAACAGGGTTGAGGACCTGCCGTTCGAGGGCACCACTCTGTTTTCAGAGAAAACTGACGAGTTCCTCTCTAAGAAGAGGACTGACCGTCTGACAGCCCGCTCGTATGGGGTTCTACACCAGCCGTCGCAGCAGCCTTCTCGCCCATACTATCGCTCCTTCCAGCGTGGCAGACAACACCGCTATCAGCCCTATCAAGGGTATGCTTACCAGCAGCGCAGGAGCTACCAGAGCCCACAATCTGCCTTTCCCAGACGAAGGCAAGGCCAACGTCCCAAGCCTGGTTCCCAACAGCATCAGGCCAAGGACCAGGACCAATTGCATAAGCAATTCTGACAATCACAGGGACCTGACCCCACATTTGGGGACAGGCTTAATGCTTTTTTGGATGCCTGGTGTTCAATTTGTTCCGATGTTTGGGTTTTGTCTATTATCCAGTTTGGTTATAAAGTTGAATTTCTTAGTTTACCTTACCTACGTCTCCCTGTGTTTTCTTCTGACCCCCCTCGTTCAGAGATCCTGGGAGAGCTCTCAGCCCTATTGCAGAAAGGGGCTATAGAGGAGATTCCGGTTGCTTCAGCTGGTTTGGGGTTCTATTCCAACCTGTTTTTAGTGGAGAAGAAGGATGGTGGGCTTCGGCCTATCCTGGATCTTAGGGGTTTGAATAAATTTATACGAGTTCGTAAATTCAAAATGGTTACTTTACAGATGGTTTTGACCTTGTTGCCCCAACAGTCGTGGTTTGCAGTCCTGGATCTGAAGGATGCGTATTTTCATATTTCAATTTTCCCTGAACACAGGAAGTTTTTACGTTTTGTCTATGGGCAACGTGTCTTTCAATACAATGTTTTACCCTTTGGGTTGGCCACTGCACCTAGGGTGTTCACCAAGTGTGTGGCAGTAGTGGTGGCTCATTTACGCCTCCAGGGCTGCCAGATCTTTCCTTATCTGGATGACTGGCTCTTGGTTGGTGATTCTGCTGACTCTGTGTCCAATCAGGTGTATCTCACCTTAAATTTATGTTTACGCCTGGGTCTTTTTGTTAATCAGAAGAAGTCCAAGTTGACCCCGGTGCGCTCCATCCAATTTATTGGAGTGGTTTTGGATGGTGTTCGGGATGCAGGCTTCTTGCCTTCAGAGCGTGCTGCAAAAATTAAGAGGCTTATTTCGACCCTTCAGAGGTGTCGTTTCCAATCTGTTCGCTTTATCCAGACCCTTTTGGGTTGCATGGCTTCTACTACGGCTGTGGTTCCGCTGGCCAGGTTATTTATGCGACCCTTCCAATTGTGGTTCAATTCAGTATTCTCACCGGCCCGTGATTCTCAAAATAGGAGACTTTCCGTCCCTAGGGGGGTGCTGTCCTCCCTGGAGTGGTGGCTGGATGATGCTAATTTATTTAAAGGGATGGAGTTTGGTTTTCACCAAACTCATCTGTCAGTGACTTCCGATGCTTCCCTTTTCGGTTGGGGGGCTCACTGTGCTGGCCTTTATGCCCATGGGTTATGGTCTGAATCTGAACGTGAGGAACATATTAATGTTCTTGAGTTACGGGCAATTTTATATGCATTGATCTCCTTTACAGATGTCGTGCGGAACAAGTCCGTTCAGGTCCTGACCGACAACACAACGGCGATGTTTTACATCAACAAGCAAGGTGGCACGGCGTCTGTGGCTCTCTGCACAGAGGCGATGAGACTCTGGAAGTGGGCCATAGATCATGCTGTCTGGCTGCATGCAGTTCACATCCCGGGGGTGCAGAATTCCATGGCGGACCACCTGAGCAGGCTCCACAGGGAAAACTACGAGTGGTCCCTCCAGGACAAGTATCTCGCCCCTGTCTTCTCGGAATGGGGGACTCCAGAGTTGGACCTGTTTGCGACTGTGGAAAATCGCAAGGTCCTAGCTTATTGTTCCAGAGGAGGAGTAGGCCCAGAATCAAGTGGGGACGCGTTTCAGTTAAGTTGGTCAGGTCCCCTGTGTTATGCCTTCCCTCCGTTCCCGCTTCTGGCACGGGTCCTCAGCAAGATCCAGAGGGACAGAGCGTCCGTCATCCTGGTGACCCCGTATTGGCCGAGGCAACCATGGTTTCACTCCCTTCTGAGTCTACAGACTCAATCGATCCGTCTCCCGGTGGTTCCCGATCTCCTGACCTGCGGGGGGGTTCTTCACCACGACATCAGGAGACTCAAACTCACAGCGTGGTTGATCAGGCCGGGGCTGCCTTCTCCGAGGCTGTGACTAATGTTCTCTTAAATGCTAGACGTTTGTCTACCAGGCAGTCTTATGCCCTTAAGTGGGACAAATTTTCTGTGTGGTGTAGTCGCAGGGGTTTGGATCCTTTTGAGTCCACCCTTTCTGAGATTTTGGACTTTTTGTGGGAGGTAAAACAGGAGGGTTTGGCCAACTCCTCAGTCAAGGTTTATCTGGCAGCCATCTCTGCTTTTCACCCTCCAGTGGATAGAAAGTCTGTTTTTTCCCACTATTCTGCCAAATTATTTTTGAGGGGATTGAATAATTTGTTTCCCCCTGTGCGGGCTTTGGTCCCTCAGTGGTCGTTGCCCCTGGTTCTGACTCGTTTGATGTCTAAGCCGTTTGAACCCTTGGCTTCCTGTCCACTTCGTTTTTTGTCCATGAAAGTGGCCTTTTTGGTTGCGGCTACTTCAGCCAGGAGGGTTGGGGAGCTAGCAGCGTTATCTTGCGAGCCCCCTTATTTGAAATTTCACCCTGAGAAGGTCGTTCTTCGTACAAAGGTTGAGTTTTTACCTAAAGTAGTATCCCGTTTTCATTTATCTCAGGAATTGGTTCTGCCGGTTTTCTTTCCGACTCCGGCTTCTGAGGCAGAGGCGGCCCTTCATTCTTTGGATGTTCGCAGGGCCATTTTATTTTATTTAGATAGGGTAAAACCATTTAGGATTGACTCTAATTTGTTTATTTGTTTTGCTGGACCGAAGAAGGGTAACCGGGCTTCGGCTCAGACTATCTCTAGATGGGTGGTCCAGGCTATACTGACCTGTTATTCTGCTGCTAACTTACCTTGTCCTTTGCAAGTGCATGCCCACTCCACCAGGTCCCAGGCGTCGTCAGCGGCTCTCTTCAGAGGTGTTCCACTCCAGGACATCTGCAGGGCGGCGACGTGGGCCTCGGCAGATACCTTTGTGAAGCATTATGCGCTGGACATCCTAGATAGAAAGGAGACAGCGGTGGGCACAGCAGTTCTGCACTCCATCTTTGAGTGATGCTTTGGCGTCACCTCCACCCAGGTATTTAGCTTTGGAATCTTCCCATGTGGGACTGCACAGGAAGACCGTAGATGAAAAACAGGTTTTACTTACCATAACTGTTGTTCATCTAGGTCTTCCGTGCAGGCACACATGCCCTCCCTCCTTCCCCGCTAACTCTCTTGGTACTTACCTTGCAGGGGGCGGCGAAAGAGGAACTGAGGGTATGTGAGGGGCGCTCCGCCTCTTAAGGTCCGTTTCGGCGGGAAAGCGGCCGCGCATGCGCGCTGAGAGGCGGGAGCGCCCCCTGGTGGTGTTTAGCTATTAAAATCTCCGGTATCGGCAGGCCTGCGCGTGCGCAGTCCCCATGTGTGCCTGCACGGAAGACCTAGATGAACAACAGTTATGGTAAGTAAAACCTGTTTTTGCAACTGACTTATAGTGACCCTAGCAAGGGGCTTTCAAGGCAGAGGAGAAGCAGAGGTGGTTTACCATTGCCTTCCTCTGCAGAGTCTTCCTTTGTGGTCCCTCATCCAAGTACTGACCCTGCTTACCTTCTGAAATCTGATGAGATCAGGCTGTACCTTGCCACCTTCCCTCCTATGGGAGATAGTTTCAGGTGGGTAGCTGTGTTGGTCTGTAGTAGAAGAGCAAGACTGGATTCAGTACCACCTTAAAGACCAACTAGATTTCCAGGAAATGAGCTTTTGAGATCCAGAGCTCAGTTTGTCGGCTATCACTTACCAAGGAAGCTCTGACTCTCAAAATCTAATACCCTGGAAATTTAGTTGGTCTTTAAGGTGGTACTGGACCCAAATCTTGTACTCCCATGGGAGATTTACCACACACATTATCTACATGTGTTTTTATCCCACCTTCTTCCTAAAGGTCTTAGGGCATTCCCTCAGTTCTCCTTCACGTTTTATCCCTACAAGAAGTAGGTGCTATTCCCTCCAAGACGATGTTGACATGAATTTGATGAGTGTGTATATTGAAAGAGAATGGGTCCAGGATGTTTGAGAAAAAATGCTCTTGGCCACAAAAATGTTTGGGAAGGGGCCGTGGCTCAGTGGCGGAGCATCTGCTTGGAATGCAGATGGTCCCAGGTTCAGTTCATGGCATCTTCAGTGAAAAGGATCAAATAGCAGCTTATATGGAGGTCGTGAGAACATGGAGAGCCACTATCAATCAGATTAGAATATATTGACCCTGATGGACCAATAGACTGATTCATGTATTCATGTGTGATTGGGGCTTTGTGAGACCTTACAGCGGTGGACCTTATTTCCAGATGGCAGTTCAGGTACTTGTTCGCAAATTCATCCCCCACCCCCACCCCTCTTCACTGAGCACTTTCACAATGGTCGTCTGCCATGATGGTTGCCTGAGATAACGGCCTGAGATTCTTTCTTCAAGAGGATACAGGCAGGGTGTTTATGGAAGGCCTGTTTCTGTGAGGCTTCATAACACATTGGTATTCATGAGGGTGTTCAAGGTCAGCCCTTTTAGTCCAGTTTATATTGGCGTAGAACATTAGCCACTAAGATTTTTAACGTTTGTGTCTTCAGGATGAACCATTTTATGCAAGCCACCACAGCCTTCCCAAGCTTCTGGTTAGCCACTGTGTGAAACAGGATGCTGGACTAGATGGACCACTGGTGTGATTATATATTTTTCCACGTGCAACACAAAGAAATGTGTCTGTTGCTCTTGGGGGGCACTCAGTCTCCTTGTGTTTCTTCTATGATTTGCGAAATGCAGCTGTAGAAGCAACTACTGAGTTGGACAATCTGTTCTATTACTCGCCCCAGGGAATTAGTGTTTCCCCCAACAAGTTGTTCCATTGTCTTGTGTTTAGGAAGACATTGCTGCATTTTCATACTAGAAGTTCACATCGGGACCCTGTAGGAGAGACTGGAGGTTTGCCGAGATGGAAAACATCAAATGAAATAATCAAACAGCCTCAACAAGAGTCTGCTTACCAGCATGGTGGAGGGAAGCTAGTGTGGAGTTCTACACAGAGAGTAATTCTAACATAGGCTGACGTTTTTAGGAATGCATACATTGAATATTAAACCACAGAGTTTCCAGATGTGCAGCCAGAACCAGCCTTACACTGTTTATTGGTGCATTTTTTTCAGTGCACTGAGTTCAGCAGTGATTAACATTCATCTAATACATGTAACGTGGTGTAACCAAAATGCATAATAAATTTTAACACCTTTGCAAGTTTCTCGAGATGTCAGCAGTAGCTGCAGCATCATGTGACTTGTTTGCCAAACTGAAGTGGGGAAGTCAGCACACAGGTTTCTAGAACTGCCAGCAGATGTAGAAAAGGTCATCACTGTGAGCACACTTATCAGAACAGGGCTTGGTGGTGCAAAATGAGTGTGCTAGCTTGAGAGAACAGAAAGCAACAAAGAATATTACCTCTAATAAGCCCAAACTCTGAAGTATACCTAAAATAGTAGAAGGTTGTGCCTGTACCATGGGTGTGCCAATTGGTTTTCATAGCCACATTGCATGAGCCAGTTGCCAGAGATTTATGTCCTCCTAACATGGCAAAAGTCAACACCAGTCAAGTCCTGTGGCTGTTACGGGTAAAGCTTCACTAGCCCATTCAGATTGGGCGGTTCATAGAAGAAGCTCTGCTCAGTTATATGAGAGAGGGCTTATGATTGACATACCCATGTCTGTGTTAAACCTGAAGCTTAGTCAGTCACCTGGAGATCACTGCTGGTCCCATAAGCGAAGGAGCATCCCCTCAATTGTTATGAATCCTTACAACATTGTTGGATAGATGGAGTGACCTCCCCAGTCTACTGCAAGCCGCCAGTGGCTCTCCAGTCTTTAAATGTTGCTTCTAAACTGGGCTCCGCAGAAAATAGAACCCAAATGATAAGGCTAATCAGCTTGCTGATGCTTGATCATTTGGTCACAATCTATAGAAATTATTCACGTTATGTGTACAACAACACAACCACTGCCCAAATCAGTCAACCCCTCAGGCCAAAGGCAGTTCAGACCTAGCTGTAATGCACGGGTCCTGAACAGGGTGCCCATGGGCATCATGGTGCCTGCTCATTCTTTTCCTGGGGCCTGCCAAGTGTTTTGAAGAAGTGGGCAGGGGTCTTTTGCCCAGCAATGTTTCTGATTGGCTATTGGAGCTGAGCAGATTTTTTAAAAGGTTGCTTTGCAGCACCAAGATCTTCACAGTGTAACTGAAGGTAAGCGACAGCAGTCGTTTTGTGGGTGAGCCCAACACAATGTGTCATTTTTCCAAAGATGCCCACAGGCTCAAAAAGGTTGGGGACCCCTGCTGTAATGCAAAAATCTAAAGATCTATCATGGATAGGGTGGAGGGCTTTGGGGGTTCTGGCCCTTGAGGGTATGGTCCACTTGTTTATTGGGAACAATGAGCATGGTTTACCCCTTTTTGTTCTATCAGCCGTGGCAGCTGTTGGGAATCAGTTTTGATCCTGGTGAAGGAGAGGCTGTGGCTCAGTAATAGAGCATCTACTTTACATGCAGAAGGTCCCAAGTTCAATCCATGGCATCTCCAGTTTCACTTAGATATGAAAAGACCTCTAGCTGAGACCCAGGAGAGCTTTTATGAGTCAGAAGAGACAAGGCTGTTCTTGACAGGAGAAAGGACTGACTCCTGTTATGTGTTTGTGTTGTCCATTGGTCAGCGATAGAGCATTTGCTTGGCATGCAGAAGGTCCCAGGTTCAATCCCTGGCATCTCCAGTTCAAGTGATGTATAAGACTTGAGACCCTCGAGAACCCCTGCCAGTCAGAATAGACAAGATTAATCTTGATAGACCAAGGGTCTCCAGAATGCAGCATGATGCCTTCAGGAGACTGCTGGTTTTCTAATTCTGCCCTGGTTCTTCTTGGTTAACAGCACTAGTGGTTTAAGAAAAACAGTGCACCCCTCCTCTGTCAACAAATCCATTTTCGTGAAAGTACAAAGATATTAGCACATTTATCTTCAAATGCTGATTTCCTTCCAAAAGCTGCCCTGAATTTGCCCTGTTGGGGGGAAGAGGAAGGAGAAGGCAATGAGCATTGGAGATGTACTTCATCTGTGTGAAATTATCAGAATAAAGCAGTTGGCTAGACCTCCCCAGTTTTGCAAGCAAAGGGGAAAGGAGTTCAATGGTGGTTTTGAGGTATGCTCATTTGATGGCAAGGAACACGCTTTGTATAACTTACTTGCTTGTTCCTATTGTGAATTCCATTGTTTTGTCACACAATTGGCGGGAAGGGGAGTAATTTTTTACTTTTAAGAGAGAACAATTCTGAAACTTTATTTTCTTCTTTGATTCCATGAATAGTGATTATCCCCTCTGCAGAGAGGCAGCAGCTCTCCTCAACCTTGGCCGTTTTTGAGACTGCTAACACTTTTATACTTTTTATGGCACGGCTCATCTGCTTATACAGTTTCTACTATGCAATTCAGAAGCATCAACTCATTTTTTTTCTCATGTAATTCCTCCCTCCTCCCCTTTAGGCGCTAGTAAAATGGGCAAAGCCAGTTTTATTATGGCTCTCTTTTAGTCATAGAATCATAGAATAGAATCATAGAATCAAAGGTTTGGAAGGTACCTCTTGGGTTATCTAGTCCATCCCCCTGCACAATGCAGGAAATCCACAGATTCCCCCCCCCACACACACACACTCACACAATGACCCTTACTCCATGCCCAGAAGATGGCAAAAACCACCAGGATCCCTAGCCAAACTGGCCTGGGGAAAATTGCTACCTGACCCCAAGGTGGCCATTGGCATTACCCTGGGCATGTAAGAAGGGCCACGAGAACTAAGCACTGATGTAATCTATTCTGCCGTCGCCCTCATGATCTGCCTAGGTTCACAGAATCAGCATTGCTGTCAGATGACCATCTAGCCTCTGCTTAAAAACCTCCGAAGGAGAGCCCATCACCTCCTGAGGAAGCCTGTTTCACAGAGGGACCACTCTGTCAGGAAGTTCTTCCTAATGTTTAGCCGAAAACTCTTTTGATTTAATTTCAACCGTTTGGTTCTGGTCCGACCTTCTGGGGCAGCAGAAAACATCTGTTTAACTTTTGATAATCCTGGATGGGTCATTTCTTAGCAGAGTTCAGAAAAGGTTTGCTTAGAGAAAGCTGGCCTAGAGTAGTGGTGAAGGGACTGAGCTACGGATCGGGATCTCTCCCCTCCCCTTGAATCTCATATCTTCCATGAATTCACTTCTTGGCTTTAAGCAAGTCACACTGTCTCAACCTCAGTGTGCAGTTTGGGTATTAACAATGGCTCACCTCCCTTATCAGGGTCTTATACAGATCTCAAGTACTGTGAAATTCTTGGAAGGCTGGAAAATGTTACACAAATGTGAAATTGTTTCAAAACGTAATTATCTCAATGCCCCTTGATAAAACTGGCCTCACGGAACATATGAGAAAAGCAGATTAAATGTCTGGAACTACATTTCTAGTCACCAAGGGAAACTAACAGCACAGTCCTATTCGAAGTTACTTCCACTCTTAAGTTCATTTGGAATCTACACCTTTACACCAGAGTAACTCTGCATAGGATTGTACTTTTCATAAAACAGTGAATCAATCAAAACCATAAAATCGATAATAATCTTTAAAAGTCATTAAAATAGTCCAGATGCAGGTTATTATGTTATTATTAGGTTATGTAACCAGGACTTCGGCAGGTCATGACCAATTCAGGGACTGAAATGGACAAAAAGAAATAATTCTCATTCTCAGGAAAAAATATTTAGATGATTATATTCTTTTTTAAGTACGATATGCAGATGGAGGAAAAAATGAATATTTGGGAGTCCGTATATGGGCATAGCAGATGGCCGAGGGCAGCCGCAGAAAAAGTGGTGGTCTTTGATGGAAGAAGGAGGGACACACTCTGGCACTCAGCCGAAGGCTGTCTCTGGTTTTACATTTAAACTTGGAGGTTTCTCAAAGGTTAACTTTATATATATATTTATATCTGGCTTTTTTCCTCCAGTAGACAAGCAAAGTGGTTTACAATGTTATTCTCTGTTCTTCCAACAATCTTGAAATTTAGAGGACTGCAAATCACAACAAACTTCCTGGGCATGTATTGTCGAAGGCTTTCACGGTCGGAGAGCGAGTAGATGTAAATGACCTGCCAACATCTTTTCCACACTGTGACACTGTGAGATCTCTGTCTTTTGGTGCTACACCTCTGAAGACGCCAGCCACAGCTGCTGGCGAAATGTCAGGAACTACAATGCCAAGACCACGGCTATACAGTCCAGAAAATCCACAAGAACCATTCCTGGGCATGACTGAGGTGGTTGGCTATATTTATGTATTTAGATATTTCTATCCCATTTTTCTCCTCTGGAGACGAAAAGTAGCTTACGATATCATTCTCCCTTCTGCATGTTATTCTTTCAACAATGCTGTACGGTAGGCTAACAAGAGCGACTAGCCACAGGCTCCCCTGACACGGTGAGATTCAAATATGGATCTCCCAGATCCTAATCTAGCACTTGAGCAAGTACGCCACATGGGCTGTATGTATGTTTGGGGTAGAAAATGGTAGTCTTTCCAGTACTGTATCTGAGTTCAGATTTCAGATGGGAGGTTGTGTGTTTGAATGCTCCTTCACTGCCCATGGAAAGCTAGCATATCAGGGAGGAAACTTCTTGTCTTTCCCCTGATACGGTAGATTTCTGGTATGTAACTTCCTGCTAACATATTCTAGTGTCATATTTCGCTAGTGTGTTCTGTGTAGGTGCACGAGTTTCACATTTTCCTGATTTAATCTTAAAATAATTTAACATGACGTGTCCTGGATGTTGGAACTGCACCTTGTATATGGTTGACACTAAATTAAATGTTTATTAGTATTTATGTTTGGACTTAAAAAAAAGACTCTTCAGCGCATGGGTAATATGGTTTCATGCATTCATTCAATTTATACTGATAAAGGAGAAAATGTGTTTCATAGAGCCACAGTTGCATATGAGGCCATTCAGCTATATACATAATTGGATAAGAATGCAAATCCTGTCCCTTCAGGCCTGTTGTATGACAACAGTATGAAAACCCTTCACGTAAATTATGTATTGGCTATCCCCAAGTCCAATTCGGATGTATTTTCAGGGTACAAAATGCCCAGAAACTAACGTTCTTTTTTAATTATACATTTTTATTTCAGTTAAACTCACAAACATAAAACATGAACTACAGTCGTAGTCATCTAAACTGTACATCTACAATCGTCCACTACTGCAGTTGTCTACAATAAAATGTAAATCGTCTAAATCGTATGAAGGAAACATAAAACATAAGCTACTATCATTTAAATCATATAGACTTCAATCAGCTCATATATCTATATAGATCTTGCATATATATGTTCTTAATTTTTCATTTCTATTTAAATATATTCTAACATTTCTGTTTATTTTCATATCTAATAATTTTATTACAAACATATGTTGCCATTCTTTTCTCTCCTCCCCATTTCTCCTATAACACTTCCTGTTTTCATTTAAATTTAAATTTATTCTTAATTATTTTTAATTTTCAGCGATATATTCAAAAATACTTTCCATTTTTCTTGAACTTCTGGAATGTTATCAGGTCATCATTCTCTGAAATGAACACGTGAAGCTGCTTTACACTGAATCAGACCTTTGATCCGTCAAGCTTGGTATTGTCGAATCTGACTGGCAGCAGCTCTGCAGGGGCTCTGGTGGGGGGACCTGCCCATCATCTTCTATGTGGTCCTTTCAACTGGAAGTGCCAGGGGCTGTTCCTGGGACCTTTTGCATGCCAAGCAGATGCTGTACCACTAAGTGATGGACCCTCCCCAGTGGGTCGAAGGAGGGGGTGCTGTGTATATAAAAAAAATTCACTATGCTTCTATAGATCAGTGGCTTCTTGGGATAGGGCTCTCATGGGGTATTTTTTACCCCGTCCTAGATTCATTAAAAAAAACCACGTCTACTGCATCCACACTGTGATCCCATGGCATAGAGTATACGCCAAAACAAAAGTTGATTGATTTCTCAGGGGTTGTTTTGTAGGAAAAGTAATAATAGCTGGTTTCTTGTTTAGGGGCATTGTTTACACATGTGCACAATGCCCTTAGAGGCAAAATTTGTAGAGCTAATTCTGTACATACCATGCCAAAAATAGCACAACTGCTGAGGATCTTTATCCCAGAGCATTGTTATCTCTAAGCATAACCTTTTACTACATCAAGCTGTGGTTAATAATAGTTTTTCTCATCCCTTCAGAAAGGTAAGCCAGGCAGCAAAAATAAGACAAACAAGATTCTATTCAGCATAACATTGTCTATTCAATGGAAGGCACAGCATTATCCTGTACCCATTCATTGTTTTCCCTTGACATTTTCCTCTGGGCAGCCAGGAATTACTTTTCAGAGTACCAGTTTTGGCCCAGGGAACTCTCCAATATCCAACCCCTATTCCCAAACTCTTTTTTTAGGTTGAGAAGCATTCACTCAGTAACAATTGGAATACATTTTTCTGTGTTTCTTTGCAACCTCAAAGATTGTTTGCTTCCCACCTAGTTACAGATACCCCCTTGGGTACAGAGAAAGGTCTGGGATATACATATGCATGACTATCTGTTTTCAGCAGTATTTCATTATGGTGGTCTCCGGCTAGCTGGCTTGGCTGTAATTTCCTGTGTAGAGGACTGCTTTAAAAACTAGCTGGACATTGGAACAAACTCGCGTGAGAAGACGCTATTTCCCACGTTTTTTTCGCAGCGTTCCGCATGAAGGTGAGTAGTGTGGAAACGGCCGTAGGCAGGATTTTTTTTAGTTGTACATTTTCTCGATTTTTTGCCCCACAACAAATCTAGTCATTTCCCCAGCTTATTCTTCAATTGTATTCCCTTCTCTAAATGGAGGTAGATTCCTTTTTCCACTCCGGAATGGGTCTGCGTTTCTCAGGGCTCTCCCTGCACTAGTAGGAAGAAGCAATTGAGCTTTGCGTTTGTAGAGAGAGGGAGATAAGATCATTGTATTTTCCTCTGCAAATGCAGGGTTGTCGTCTTTGTTAATGAGTTTCTAGCACTGCCTGACAAGTAGATTTGTGGTGCTGTCCCAAGCAGAGTTATACCATTCCAAGCCCATTGACTTTGGTCAGCTTAGAAGGGTGTAACTCTGTTTAGGATTGCGGTGCCAATTGTGGGCTGTGGGCATGAAGGAAAAGGAAGCAGGTGCTTTTTAGAGATCCCAAACTTTGTGATAGAAAAATGCATGAGATCTGGTCCCCCCCCCGCCCCCCGCCATCCCTTGGTCTGTGGCTGGCTTTGCTGTATTACACTGTTGACAGGAACGACCCAGAGCAGCTCACAGCATCCGTTAAATGCACTGATCCCATTAGAAGACGATTACGATTTAAAAATTAAAACCATAAAACAAGCAGACCTAGGAGGAGAGACCATGTTTGGCAGGAAAGAGGAATGGAATGGGGGGGGGAACATAACGTTAAAAAACCAGAATTAAAGGGGGAGTGATTGTCACAGAAGGGGAGGGTTGTCATGTCCCTCACCCAGTGGGCCATGCCCAGACTTGGATGAGGATTTGGACAGGCCAGCCTGTGATACAGGTTGCCAACTCTTGGTTGGGAAATTCCTGAGGATCTGGAGGCGGTGGGGATGGGGGAGGGACAGACCTCAGCAGAGTATAATGCCACAGATTCCACGCGCATAAAAGCAGGGAACTGATCTCTGCTGCCTGGAAATAAGCTGTAATTCCAGGAGCTCTCCAGACCCACCTGGAGGTTGGCAGCCTTAGCATGTAGGGTCCATCCAGGGAAGAGCAGGTTGGAGGAAACAGCACGTCTGGACCTGAACCTCAGTGCTCTGAGTCCAGCCGCTCCATTCCTTGCTTTGCAGCCTGACTGTCCTTGCTGGTGGCAACTCCATCTTACAGAGTTCTTGCCCTGCAGCTGCCTGGCCCAGGCAAGGGCTCAGTCCAGTTTGGGTGTCAGTATGTCCTTCTGTGCATCCCTCTATTACAAGTTGCTTAGGGTTGCCAACCTCCATGTAGAGCCTGGAGTTCCCCCTGAGTTGCAAATCATCTCCCTGCCACAAAGATCAGTCCCCTTGGAGAAAATGGCTGCTTTGGAGGGTGGATGTATGGCATTACACCCCGCTGAGGCCCCTCCCCTTCCTAAATCCCCCCCCCCCAGGTTTCACTCCCAAATCTCCAGGAATTTCCCAACCTGGTGTTGGCGGCCTTCGGGGATGGTCTGTGAAGCACCTCAAGGATACACAAAAGGGATGGAGTAGAAATGAAAAATTCTCAGGACATATAAAAGTCGGGCCACAAGATGAACAGTCCGGTTTGTCTCCTTGGATCAAGAAGCGGGCCTGTATTTTTAACCACACCTTGTACCGCACTCTGCCGCAGTGACCCTCTGGGGATGGGGCTGTGGTGAGAGAATGATTCCATTCTTTGGGGGAACAGAAAATGCCAGTGGTCCAAAGACAGGCATAGCTAATTTCACATGTGTGTTTCTTTCCGTTTAAAAAACAACATAACTTCATCTTTTATTTTATTTTGTTGGTATCCATCTGGTTAGTTGAAATATTCAAACTTATCTTCTGAAACTTGGGCATCTCTCTTTGCTTTAGTGTCATTCACAAGTTTCAATTTGGTGCTCTTTCACTTGCGCCACAGGCCCCAAATGACTTTGTCATTCATCCAAGATCTTGGCAGATGGCTGAGTTGGTTGCATTCTGTGGCAGACAGACCACATTAGGGCAAGTGGCATCAATTTCCACGGCTGCCATGGCCCTCTACCACGTGCAGTAAAGATGTATATTGTCAGATTTGGCAGCATTGTCTGCAGAATGCATCATGTTGGGAAGCCTGATGCAGTTCTTCCCGTTCTTCCTATGGGTTTGCACCAGGGTAGGTTTTTTTTTTTTAAATGCAGACAGGAGGGGTGTTAATTATTCTTAGATGAAAGGAACTGAGTCATTGGTCTTGTCTCTTTGCAGCGGGGGAAAGGTGGGGTTGTAACAGGACAGATTGCAGTCATGCTCTGGTGCAGTGGCTCTTTGTAGCTTGTTCTGGGTTGCGTATGTATATTTCCTGGCTTATTTTGTCACTCCTCTTGAACCCATTTGGATGGAATTTCTTGCACTTTGGCTGTTCCTCCAGGCTATCGGTATAGAGCATTCTCTGTCCCCAGAGAGCTTCCATGGCCTGGCATACAAAACAGCCAGTAGAAACAAGGAGGTGAGGCCTTTTTAATAGCAAACTCCTTCCACTAACAGGGAGGGGAAATGAAACGGCAGCAGAATATGGCCAAATGAGATGCATTGGCAGTCGGTTCCAATAACCCTAAAAAGATGTAAAGTTTACGACTGGAGGCTTGCCTCGAAGCATTTTTAATGATGCAGCCATTTGATTCTGTTAATGCAGACCAAGATAGAGTTAACTGGGACTTACAACCACCATTTCCCCTCCATCCGGTTTATGAAGTTGTTACTACACATAGATCACTGAGTCTTTGGATTAGTGACTCTTGGGTTCTGTGTAATGGGATGCTGGATGCTTCAGTGCTGGTTAAAATGTAAGGTCAGCAGGATTTCGGTAGTAAAGATCCAGTATTAATGGAACTCGCACTTTACTCTTGAACTTGAGTTGTATGCATTAGCTAGGGGAGACATTCTCTGTGTGGCTTTGTTCAAAGAACTGATGTTCTGCTGGATCTAACTAGTCCATCAAGTCCAGCATCCTGTTTAACACACAGCTAACCAGCTGCCCTGGACGGCCAAACAAACTGATGTTGCCTTCAGTCACTGCATTTTCAAAAGTTGGCTGCTTTTGAATACAGAGGTTCCCTTTGGACAGGGTGCTCAGGGTGGATCTGTGCAAGTTTTTCTTTTGTTTTGTGTGAGTGCACAACCCAAGCTGTATGAGCTGTGCTTTATTGCTTGTCATTTGTAAATCTGGACAGCCAAGGGTGTGCATTGCGGCATTGCTGCGGTGTGGAATCTGTCAAGTCTGGCATGTTCGTTTGTTTGTTTATGTTATTTATATTCCGCCTTTCTCACTGAGACTCAAGGCAAATTACGTAGTGTGAGATTAGTACAATTCGTGGCAAGGACAAGGGCAGGCATTTCCATACAGTGTCAAGAACATTTCCATAAACAATGTCGTGGGGTAAAAGAATATAAATTTACAAAGATATAGTATATGTTGCTTGCAGTTCCAGTGCCCATGTGGTAATGGAAGGAATGTTGGCCCTTCGTAGCATTTCGCCCACAGGTAGCATGGTTACCTATGCCATTCCTCTTCCTTGCTGCATCAAAGTTGCACCTCCGAAGTGGTATACGTGCAGGCAGCTCTCAAAGGGTTTGTGGAGTCCTTTACAATCCCATTTACCGTTGCAGTAGCTCCTGTGACGTTTTAACCAATGAGCAAAATTGGCCATTCTAATAGTTGGCATTGATTTCACCTTTACAGGTGCTTTGCTAGCTGGGTAGCTATCAGGCGAGCCAAAGCTATTGGCAACCCTTTCACATGTTGAACCTGCAGTGAGGTTTTTGCATTCCTGGTTTCTGCTGCTAGAGCTCAAGGCATCAGCTGGAGTTTAGAGTGCTAGTCGCCGAGTAGGTAGACCAGTCTTGGCCGATCCAGAGGCTTCATACTGCTTGTCAGTAGTGAGGATTGATATTGTACACCCTCTATTTCTAGCCTTTGGCTGTCCAGAGAGCCAGTCAGGTGTTGTGGTAATAGTGTCAGATTAGGATCTGGGAGAATCCAGGTCCACCGACTTCTGTGGCCCATCAAGCCAGTTCATCTAAATGTGATACTTTTCAGCTTCTATATTTCTGAAGCATAGGGTAGCCAGCCTCCAGGTGGGGCCTGGAGATCTCCTGGCATTATGAGGGACCTCCAAACCACATAGATCAGTTCTCCAGGAGAAAATGGCAGCTTTGGCAGGTCGACTGTATGGCATTATTGCACACTGAGGTCCCTTTCTGCCCCAGCCCCACCCTCCACAGGCTTCACCCTCAAATCTCCAGGGATTTCACAGCCTGGAATTGGCAACCCTACTGCAGCAGCATTTACTCAGCAACCTTCTTTCCTAATCCCCACTCTGCTGATTGTGCAGATACAAACAACAGGGTTGACTGGTGAGTCGGGCATCTCTTGTATGCCTCCTTCCCTCTCTTACCTTCCTTAGAAAAAAAAACGCTTTCCCTGTATACGAAACACTCGCTTGGCATGCTTGCATTTTTCACAGTGATTGAGGGGGGCAGGCTGTGCTGTGGTTTACTTTGTTGAAAGCTTGGAAGGTGGAGGAAGCAGGTTGCGGTTGACTTCTCATGGGCTCTTTGACAGGATTCTCTGTATGTTATTGAGGTGTGCTGGTGGATAGTGCCAAGGTGGTAGAGCACCGGCTGAAGGTCTCGTAATTTTCTTCAACCACACCCTTCTTTCTCTCTCCTGTGCTGTGGTGGGATTGATGAATTGGTTTTGAAACAGGGAAGCAATGAATGGAGCTGTTGGGTTATTTCAAGAGATGCGACCTCAGCGGTTGGAGCTGTTTAAATCTAGCCTTTAAAACTATTTCTGTACATTCTCATCCTATTTTCCACCACGCCGTCTCCATCTCTTTATTACAAAAGATAGAAAATGACTTAAATGAGTGAGGCTGACTATACTCTTGCCCTTTCACACTTGCCTACTCCATAAGGGAGAGGAGGAAGGTAGCTTCATGCTTTCAAGTGGGCTGACCTTGGTTTTATTTGTACTCCATTTGCATTGCTATGGGAAAGGCTTTGCTTTATCCTCCTACAACATGGGAAATGTGTTCTTCCCCATTAGCAAGACTGGTACTAAAAATGTATTCTGCTTAGAGAACACAGCTGTTGGATGGACACTGTCCGTGATCAGCCCCACTCTCCCTTTTTTCACCTGTGGGTTTGAGCCTGCAAGGGTTTGAGCCTCTCTCTCACAAGAAGAGAACTGTGTGGAAACAGAACTCAACTTCTAGGCACTTCACTTGATTATCAGTTGTTGGAATTCACTGCTGGTGGCAATAGTGATGGCCCCCAGCCTAGATGGCTTTAAAAGAAGATTAGGAAAATTCATGGAGGAGAAGTCCATCGAGGGCTACTAGCCCTGGGTGACTAAAGGCTACCTCCCCTCCCGAGGTAGTGAGGCCTCTGACTCCCAGTGCCAGCAGGCAGCATCAGGGGAAGGCCCTGGCCTCTATGCCCTGTTGTTGGCCCTCTGTAGTAACTGGTTGGTCACTGAGAGAAAGGATGCTGGATTAGATGGACCACTGGTCTGATTCAACCGGGCTTTTCTTACATTCTTGTCAGAGGAAGGCTTTAGCCTCTGTGTCCAGTTTGTTGGCCCTCCAGACTAACTGGTTGGCCACAGCGTGAAACAGGATGCTGGCCCTGGTGGCCTGATCCAACAGGGCTCTTCTTATCTTCTTAGGAGAGAATTGTAAATCTGTATGATGCTGCATAGGGCCAGTTGGAGCTGAGCCCACTGTTCGGAAATGCGAGGTAGCTTGTTTCGGTTTCCAGAATCTGGGCACCATTCATTGTAAGTTTGTTTTTCCACGATAGAGGAGGAGATGGCACCATTCTGAATTGCATCTCATATGTGCAGCTCACCGTTTACCCAAATAGCCACGTTTACTTCCATCCCTGGCATGAGGCCTGCACCTTGAAAAGGTTCACAGATTACCAGTTCCTCCAGCGGTGGCAACTACAGGCCCCACCGGGCACGGGCCTTGCCCGTTTTCCTGAAACGTTGGGGCAGGTGCCACATTGTGAAACAGTGCTCAGAAAAGACACAAGAGGCATGTCAAGGAGCCCCAGGACTCCCGAGCTGCTGAGCAATGATCACAGTGGTAGAGTATTGCAGCCAATCCTTTTGACGACTCTGGGTACCAGTGTTTTGCCACCAGTCTGTGGGCTTTCAGCACCAAACTCTTGGTGACTGTCAGCTCCTGATGAGAAGAAAAACAAAATGGAACTGGCTTTTCTGGAATCACCTTTGAAACAAATTGCATTGCAAAGCGGCCAACAAACCTGTTAACCTAATTCCTTTGGTTTTTGGCGGGGCTGATAGGCAGTAATTTTAAGGGTCATCAGGCCTCTGTATTAGCTATGTGACAGGGACCCAATAAATCATTCATTAAAGCTCATGACAGACCAAATCTTGAGTGCCAATATGCAAGCTGTTGTTATTTTACTGAGGCGGAATGGTGTACAGGAAGAGGCTAGCTAAACGTCCATTTTAATAAACTCCCTGTTAATTAAAGTAAATTCAAAATGGATCTCCAACACCAATCACAAATTCTTCCAAGAAAAGTGAACATTTGTGTCTCAAAACTGTTTGAACTGGTAAGAAAGTGGCGACCCAAGTTCAGTTCAAGTGATAAGTGTTAATGTTGGCTCCCAAAAAATCCCAACTTCACACGAGCGCAGATGAGTTGAGAGCTGACGGTGACCAACCATGGGGTCATGAACACATGGAGCTGAATCAAACCATTTTCCAATCAAGGTCAGTATTATCTACTCAGATTGGCACATGTTCTCCAGGGTCCAGATAGAGGACTTTCACATTACCTACAACTTGATCCTTTTTGCTGGAGATGCCAGGAGTGAACCTGGGACCTTCTGCATGCCAAGCGGATGCTCTAACACTAAGACACAGCCTCTCCCCTTTGGCACTGCTCACTCATACCCCTTCTCTAATGAAATTATGTTGATAATAGAATGAATGCTTATTTGTCCCAAGTTTATATCAACCATCATCTCCCTAATCTCAAACTTTGTGTAAGCAACTTGGGGCAGGGACCTGTCATCTTTTATTCTGCAAAGCTCTATGCCCAGTGGTTGTCCTGTGTATGACATGCCAGGGGTGCATTTGTAGTGGTTGGAGTATCACGCTAGGATCTAGGAGACCTAGGTTCAAATCCCTACTCTACTATCCAAGCTAGCGCCAGTCGCTCTTTCACAACCTAACCTACCTTGTCTCACAAAGGATATTGCAGATCTGGAAAAGGTGCAGAAAATAGCAACCAAAGTGATTTCAGGGTTGGGGCACTTTCCCCTAGGAACATAGTCTAAGGTTTTTGACTAAGAAGAGACACGTTAGAGGTTTATATAGGTAAGCCTGATGCAAAGAAAGAGGGCAGAGATAATTTTTCTCTTCTCCCAACATAGTAGAACTTGAGGTCATGCGTTGACATAGATGGATGAAGAGCAGACAAAAGAGTGTTTCTTCTTACCAGACATAATGATTGAGTGATTGATTGATTCAACTTTTAGTCCACTCTCCCCGCAAACAGACTCAGAGTGGATAACAACCATGTTAAAAGTTATATTAAAAATGTATGTTAAAATCATAAATAACATACAGTTCAGTCATAAAATAACTCTGGATGATGGTCCCAATTTACCCGGGTGGGAAGTGGAAAGAACAGCAGCAGTCTCACTGATGGACCCCTCCCCCCGCCCCCAAGAGGAGACTGGCAGGAAGGCTCACCCATAACCAGCCTCAACCATATGCCTGATGGAACATCAACATTTTGAATTGGCTGCCGTAATCAGTAATACTGGTAATGTCATCAGTATACATGGTACCATACCAAAATCTACTGGCAAAATGATCCCCAAGGAGCTGACAGCCTTCAGTAGAAAAAGGGATAACCAACAGAGGAAAATGGAAAGGGATTGGGGCACCAGCTTTAAAATGGGAATAAGTAGTTTCATGGAGGACAGTGTATCAGTGGTTATTAGCTGTAGTATTTGTTGCTGGGGAGCAAGCAGAGGAAAGCTGTTCCTTTCATGTTCTTCTCAGAAGTGGTCTTCATTAGAAACAGAATGCTGGGCTAGAGGTCTGATCCTGCAGTACTGTTCTTAAATACAAAGTTGAGCCATAAGAATAATTTTAGATAACCAAATTGGGGTGGGGGGGAGTTGCTTTAGCTTTGTACAGAAACATGAAGTGGTAGTTAGGAGCACACATCTACGCAAATTGGATTTCTGATCTGCCTAAAGTTTACCAGCTTTCTGTTGGTGGTCATCAGCCAGCTATCCCAAGCAGGGCATGAAGGTAATGATTTTCCTCTTTCATTGGTCTCCTGTATTTGGCATTCAGGTGTAATTACTCCCTTTAGATCTCATGGCTGATAGCTGTTGGTACTAGTTCCTGGAACAGAAGGTTTCTCTAACTGGTCCTGTGAACTCCAAACTGAAGCCACGTGCAATTTCGTGTCAGTTACTAAGATCCATGACCTGAGTTGGTTGGTTGTATCCAAAATAAGTTTGCTCACTTTCTGCCCACCAACTCGCAATTTTCTTTTCTCAGTGGCTTGTATCCCAGCACTCCACTGAACAAAGTTTGAAGCCATCTTCCAGCCTCAAGAACCTTTTGACTCGGTGGCTCTTCCTCCAACGAAAGGAAGACTTTATCTGGCCTATTGCAAGATACTTGCCCATGTGTCGTTGGCAGCAAATTTAAAAATAGTAAATCAAAACAGTAAATACATATTTATCAACAGTTACATTAGTGCCAGCAAGACCTCCCAGGTGGCTTCAGATATAACATTTGGCTCAAGATATTGGAGCCCACAAACATATAGTTGACTTAAAGTGTGTCTTTTAGAGAGAGATCAAATCTTGATTAAGATACTTAAATGACACAGAGTTCCTCAAAGACACAGTTATCAGTTCCACGAAGACCATTTCCTTCCCCTGTTAAAAATAATCACCTTATTTCCAGCAAGCCTTGCTGACTTCCATGGCATCTCTCTGTCTGATGGATTAAGCTGCTCTCTCATATCTGATCTGTCTTTCTTTAGAAAGTTGTAGACCATGATCAAATTGCTTCTCAGCTTTTCTTTTGGTAAACTGAAATATCTGGGGTTGGAAATCTACTTTTCCCTCGATCTCTCCTGTCATCACTGATTGGAGAGGGGATATAGCAGAGTTGCTACACAGAGGCAAACCACCTCTGATTTACTGTTGCTTTGAAAGACCTATGCGATCACATTAGTTGGCTACAAAAAAAATTAATATCCCTTTACATTCTCAGATATGCATAATTCTTCTGGAGTATTTTACCATATGTTGTTTGTTTTTCTGCTGTCAAATGTTGGTAATAAGAGAGTTATCCAGTGTCTTTGTTTGCTGTCCTCGTGTCATCTGTAAATGTTGATTGGTGATAGTTGCCCATTTTCTTCCAGATCTGTCTGTCTGTCGCTTCAAATCCCATTTAAGCAGAATGTCCTGATATTCTAAGCGCGTATCTCTTGCAGAGCTCTAAATAAATTGTGTTGTTGGCTGCTGTTTCAAGGTAACCTTCAACAGTTGTTGAAAAACCATATTCAGTTTATTGGAGATGTCCTATTCCTTTATGTTCTCAATGGCGATGGAAATTTCCCCATAGCACCACTGAGATTGGATTTGCGTGTCTTGGGATGGAGCTTTACGTTGCTTCACCTGGAGTAGTTGGGAAATGGGGCTGAGCAAGGCTGGTGATCAAAGCAATGTAAAGAAGTTATTTAAGTGGTTTTAAGTTCTAGCTTTCACATTAGTGAATTCCATAGTCAGTAACTTCTTGTTCCGGGCTAACAATGGAGAAACGTGGAGATCAATACTGCAAATGGGTAATTAGTGGACATAGAATGCCAGGGTGTATGAATGTACAACAACCCGTCAAGCCCAACTTTAATTCTGAGATGGGAATGTAACAATTAGAAGCTGTTGGATAGCTATCACCAATTAATTTTTTACGGAGATGCTCAAGTGGCTGAATAGAATACAAAACCTAAATTGTGCTCCTGTTAAGAAGTTTCCTGAATTTCCCAAGAGACAACCGTGAAGGAACTTTGTTGAAGGGGAAACAATGAGAAAAGTTGGATTCTGCGACTGAGAGGTGTTCCTACCAACAATGTACAATGTGTATATGTTGATGATAGTATAAAGCCCTTGTTCCAGGTCAAGCTGCTGTCTCTGTGTGCCTTCTGCTTAATTCAGGAGCTGTCTCTTTTCATTACGGACACGTCCCCTCCAGAAGTCCGAGATCAATTGCTGATTATGCCATTGAAAGTATGAGGAACGGGAAAAGACTTGAACTTGATAAGCGAGCGGCAGGCTTCTTTTATGCCAACAAAATCATCATCTATGTAGCGCAGAATTGGTAATCTGAGAGGATGCTTGACCCAGACACCCTGGCCTTTTTCTCCTCTGGATTGATTCAATCTCTTGGAGATATCAAGTGGAAATTGAAAAAAGAAATAGAGTTAAAAAAATTAAATGGAGCAATTCAGCATAGCCATACTGGCACGATTTTTAAGTAATGTAAGGGAGGGAGTAATGCTTGCAGGCATCTGTTTGGGAGGGAATTGGATTCTTCCCGAATGTTGCTGATTTTGCTGCTGAGAAAATCATGGCGATTGTAAAATGGCTAGCAACAGAGTGGAGGTGTGTACAGTTCGCTCACTTGTTCAGAGATAGAGTGGAACAAAAGAGAATGCCCGAAGTTCCTCTTTGGTTTATAACCTCTAGGGTTGGATCCAGACTCAGTTTTCCATTGGTGGAATGGAACTTTCTTGCCTTTCCCCTTTCATAGCAGCCCAATGATCTGCACAAAATACCCCTGGAGAATAGGGGGATCCTGAGGAACAAGAGAAGGAGGAATCAGAGGAATCTGACTCTTTAGTCTGGATGCAATCCACACTGTCCTGTTGCTCAAGGCAGATAAGTGATCTGTGTTTGCTAAACAGCATTGAGGCACAAAGCACTGGAAAACAGCAAGGACAGAATGAATGTATACAAAACTCAAGTTAAAATATCCTGTGAAAGATAACCCAATAGTGGATGACGGTATCCTTTCATGTGCTGCTTTTGGTTGCGTCTAAAGTCCCTTGTGCCATTATTTTTGCATGGTGACCACCTGCATTGTCAAAGTCCTGGGGAAGAAGTCCATAAAGCAGCTCTTTCCCCAGTCACAATGTATCTTCTCCCAACATTTGGAGTAGGAAAGAACTGGAAAGTGGATTTGTCCCATGTGCAGCCCATGTCTTCGCAAGTTACACGAGTGGTTTGTGTCCAATGGAGCCCTCACATATACATGTACACACACCGCTGCTCTCTATTGAATCTGACCACTGGTCCATCGAGTCCTGACTCTCAGGCAAGGAGTTCTTTCACACCACCTACTGCCTGATTCTTTTCACTGGGGATGCCGGGGATTGAACCTGGGATCTTTGACATACCAAGCAGATGCTCTACCTCTGAGCCATGGACCCTTGTAACTGGAGATTGCAACTTCTGTGACATGGTTTCTAACATCTATGGTCTAACTCATTTAGGGTGGGATAGGCCTAAAGCCAGGTCTGATGCCAAAACCCAGGCGTAATGCGCTTCTGTCAACTTGCAGCGAGCAAACTCAGTTGTACTAAATGACTAGGCAGATGTAGATTGGTTTGTTTTCCCTTAACTTAGTGATGTGTGTGCTTCCATGGGAGCAAGTACAGGATATTCCAATAGAGGCTGTGGTAAGATTACTTTGGAAAATACTGAGGCATTAGTTGGGGGCATGTTCCCTTCCACATCTTCATACAGAGCTGACAGCACATATTACAATTGGTTGTGCATGTGGCAGGTATTCCCTTGCTGTCTGGTAAGTGCCCAGTTTGGAGCTGAACAAAGAGGGCACTCATACTGTTGAGCTAACGTACAGAAGAACCCAACCACCAGTGTTGCAGCAGTCATAGAGAGTACATTTTTCATTGGCACCCTCCTTGCCTTAACTCTTAAATTAGGCTTTAGTCAAGGTAATATCTTTTATCATCAAAGCTTAGTAAAAAGAAGAAAATTGAGCCACCATCTCTCTTTTTTGATAACATCACCAAGCTGTCCTCCTCCATCCTTTGTCTAGAATGTTGCTCTGGAAGCGCCCCTTGTAACGAACGACGTCGTTCCTGTGCAGTGAGATTTCCCAGGGTCCCTCTGGAAGACCGATATAACGAGAGAGTGTGACTGGATCATACTTTTCCAAGCTGCATGTAATGAATGAGGAAAGAGTATTGATTGCCATGTTGCTTATAAATATCCATGAGGATTTGGGGCTGTTTAACGGGTGCTTTTTTAATTCTCCTTCCATTGCTGACTCGTTCAGTTGGAGGCTCTTAGCATGCAGAATGATCGGCTGGATGACAGCCCTGTTCTCATAGCCTGGGACCTTTCCAGTGTGTGTTAATCCTAAGTCTGCATCAGAGTTTGACATTGGAAAGCAATACACTGAGAAAGAATCCTGGGATGATTAAATTGGAAAGTTTGAGAGGAAGGTCATTGTTGATAGGGGTTGCCAACCTCTAGGCGACGTCTCAAGTTCTCCCAGAATTACAATGGATTTCCAGACAACAGAGATTAGTTTCCCTGGAGAAAACGGCTGCTTTGTAGGGTGGACTTTATGGCATCATATCTCTGCTGAACCTCCCTCCCCTTCCCAAACCCCAATTTCCTGAGGCTCTGCCCAAAATCTCCCTAAGTATTTCCCCACCTTGAGCTGACCACCCTATTGTTGATTCAGTGTTTCATTAAATTTGGAAATAATTTGGAGGGGGAAAGTCCACCTAGTTGCTCTTTTCTTTGGTCAGAATACAAAGATAAATGGCTTTTAGGACATTGTCACCCGCATATGAATAAGCAAGTCCCCAAGTGTAGTCATGTAGTTTCCTTTCCATGAATGGTGCTTCTATGCTTCTATGGCATAAAACATTAGCATGCCAGGCTACAATTTATTTACTTATTTGTTTCATTTATGCCATACCTTTCACTCCATTGGAGTCCCAAAACTGCTGACATTGTTCTCTGCTCCATTTGATCCTCACAACAACCCTGTGAGGTAGGTTAAGCTGAGAGCATGACTGACCCAAGATCACCCAGCGAGCCTGCATGGTAGTGAGGGAGTTCAAATCTGGGTCTCTCCGATCCCAGTCAGATTCTGAAAATGTCTCTCTCACAAGTTACTGAGTTTTGCCACGTTTTACTATCATCTGTGTGCCCATGGGGTGGTTTGTTACTCTTCCTGGCTGGTTCTGTGATGGAGAGGAAGTCTGCTACTGGGGTGAGGCTTGACCTCCTGCTACACGAATGCCAATTATGCTGTCTCCTTCTTTCTCTGCTGGTGACAGGAGAGGAGGGGGAGGTGATAATCCCCAAGCAGCTCATCATTTAACACCTGTCCAGATGCTGATAACGCTTTCATTACAAGGGGATTATCTCCCCGGGATGGGACTTTACAATGGAGCACGAGTCCACTCTAAATCCCCATACAATGCTCAAATGTGCCCTCTGTGGCGACCGCATTTGCCAGCCTTCAGGCCCTTTTGGAATCTTTGTAGAGACAGCACTGGATACTGATCTGTTCTGCTCACTCTTGGCAGCACCTCGGAATTAGAGCAGGTGAAGAAGAGAAAGGGAGGAAGTCTTGGAGGCCTTTAATTTTGTCTGCCAAAGCATCTCATGGCACCCAGATGAAACTGCTGTACATGTTTCTGTGGACTGCATGCAGGGGATGGCTTTTGAGGGAATTTGCCAAGAATCAAAAACATGCCATGCCATGCCAAGGAATGTGGCTTGAACATGAGCTCCGGCTGGTGTCCCCTAGGATGCTGCCAAAGAATAAAATCACATAGATATAATTCTAGCAGCACAGATGGGTCAGGATTTGAATGGACGGTAGAAAAGAGGGTCCAAAAATGCACCCTCTACATAGAGTTCATTTTCTCACTGCTTTCCCCAGAGTGTGCTGGCTTGACATTAGTTTCCATGCCGGAGCACGGAGAGTAAAGTGAACCCTGAGTGAGCCGCCATCCAAACTGTGCAGCACTTTATGGGCTAACAAACTGAACACCCTGTTTGCTCTTAAGTAAGACCCACTGAATTCAGTAGAGCCCACACCCTCGCACACATGCATAGGATTAAGGCCTTCATTGAATGTGTGGAACTATACAAAACAAAATGAATGGTAATAAATTTGCCCTGTGTAAAGTGTAGGGTTGCCAACGTGGGGCTGAGAAATTCCTAGACATTTGGGAGTGGAACCTGGAGAAAGAAGGGGCATCCCCAGGGTATAATGCCATAGAGTCCACCTTCCAAAGCTGCCATTTCTTCCAAGGAAAACGATCTCTGTAGTTGGGAGATCAGTTGTAATTCCTGGAGAACTCTGGGTACCATTTGCAAGCTGACAGTCTTAACGTGATAGGCGCCCACCCTTTGCACTGAAAAATTAAAGGTCTTCAGGCAAGCAATGGAAAGTCTTACTCTAAGAAAAGCTGGATTTTGTGGCTTGCATAAATGATGCAGATTGATCAAGCGTACAGAATTTCCCATTTTTTCATAATATAATTCTCTGTGGTTACTATTCAGCAGGGCTTGTTTTCTGGGAAAAGAGGTGGTGGAACTCAGTGGTAGAACTCAAGACCGCACAATGACATCACTTTGGGTCAGCTGGAACAAGGGGTAGTTTTTTAAAGTTTAAATTGCCCTCGGTGAAAATGGTCACATGGCAGTGGCCCCGCCCCCTGATCTCCAGACAGAGGAGATGAGATCTCGGCAGCGCGGAGGGCAATCTAAACTCCCCTATGTCTGGAGATCAAGGGGCAGGGCCACTGGCCATGTGACCATTTTTAAGTGGTGCCGGAACTCCGCTCCACCGCGTTCCTGCTGAAAAAAAGCCCTGCCATTCAGTATAATTTATCTTGTTTTTGTAAATCGCTGATGGGGCAGGGAGCTATGACAGGCCCTGAACCTGCACCGTGCCTGCTGAAAATCCAAATAGACTTTCCAACATGACTTTGGATCTATAATGGCTACTGCTTAGTTTTTCTTTTTAATGAATGCTGTCAATCTCATGAAGGCATACCTGTATGTTGACCTGTGCAGTTTTTTCCTTCACAGTCTAAAGAAAGCCTTGCTTGTAGCTATTGTAGCCACTGTCTTCGCCAGCTGAAGTGGTCCTCCAAATTTGTTTCCACTTGCCATTTACGTGGGCAGACCTGAGAGGAGGGAGTTCACTTTGAAGGACAGGCTGCAGTCTCCATCTTTAATCTCAGGCATAACCATTCCCAGAATTGATCCCT
This sequence comes from Eublepharis macularius, assembly GCF_028583425.1. NCBI lineage: Eukaryota > Metazoa > Chordata > Lepidosauria > Squamata > Eublepharidae > Eublepharis > Eublepharis macularius. The sequence goes on from NC_072801.1 coordinate 24,443,790, forward strand.
TGGAAGCATAAAACAGCTTTGCCAGATGAAATATTTCCAAGATACGCTTTATGTATAGAGTACTGTTTGAACCTTGCATTGACTTGGATTGATCCATCTTTTGGTGTATGACTGCATTTGATAACTTGTTAAAATAATTTATCCGGTAGCTAAGCATCACAAAAGTCTTCGGATGGATAAATTCCGATTGGATTGTTTAATCTGGCAGTACAACTTTGGGGTCAACAGGAACCCTTGATAATAAGTAACATTCTGTATAGTTTTGCATTGTGGACATGTGTCACTTCTAACACCGACCTTCATTATCCCTAGGGTTGCCCACTCTGGATTGGGAGATTCCTGTAGATTTGGGGGTGGAGCCTGGAGAGGATGGGGTTTGGGGAGGGGAGGAGACTTCAGCAGGATATAATGCCATGGAGTCCATCCTCCAAAGCTGCCATTTCCGCCAGGGGAACAGAATTCTGTAGTGTGGAGATCAGTTGCAATCCTGTGAGATCTCTGGACCCCACCTGGAGGATGCCAACCCCAATTATCCCCCATTTCTTATCCAAGCATGCGTACACACTCATTCAGGAGGTTAAGTGTGTTAAATAGGAAAATTCATTACATTAAAGTTTTGCTTTACTTGAAGAGATGTTGAGTTTGAATGTAGAGACCTCTGCTCCCCATATGACATTATAATTCCTCCCTTCATCTTTGAATAATAAAGTTTCCAGGCTAGCTGGAAGGAATTATGCCCCTTTCCCTCCTGGGATCTTCCCTTGAAAATCCCTTCTGAATTAATTCCAGCAATCAGCTTTATAAGGGAGATGAAGGATTAAGGCAAGCATGAAAGGGGGGATTACGGTATACCCCCAGGAACGAGTTTGATTGGCCACCTGTGCAATCCTAAACAGAGCGGTATCATTCTAAGCCCACTGAAGTCAATGGGTTTAGCAGGGTATAACTCTGCTTAGGACGGTGCTGTAGGACTCTAGTTTGGATTCAAGGTCAGTAGGGGTGAAATGTTTGCCATACAATTGAGATGGCTCCTATTGTAGCAACATTATTATAGAAACATAAGTCTGAAACCTTCCCGAATATGCTGAACTAGTGGTGTGATTCTGTGGATCACGGTTGGCTGGTGTACTTGGCTACTGTATGCGCTATTTATTAAAGTGTTTATTCCCCTGCCTTTCCCTGATAGCTTAAGGCAGCTTATATCTACAGAATCAAGCTTTAGATATATATCTGACTTAAGCTGGTTGCTTGAAGCTCAGAGCAACAGCAGGAGTTTGAAGAAAATGATGGTGGATCATTTATTTCAAACAGTGCAAGCCATCACAAGCAAACACCATGCCTTTGCAAGATGCTATTTCTTTCAGGTTCTAAATCAGCTGAATGTGAAGCTATCCATACAGAGTAGTAGCTGCACGCGCAGTCTTTCTAGGAAGAGGTTGTGTTTCTGTTCTATGCTTCTCTTCCTCAAGGTAGAAGACATTCATATCATGTAATACCTAGTCCTTTTAACTGGAGATGCCAGGGATTGAACCTGGGACCTTCTGCATGCCAAGCTGATGCTCTGCCGCTGAGCCACGGGCCCTCACTCAGAGGAAGGCAATATAGTATATATTTTAGAATGAAATTTGTTTAAACTGCCACATGCTTGCAAATTTACCACTGGCAGCAGGGCCTTCCACACACACCTAATGACTGGGTTGATGTTGTGTACAAGTTGCACACATTTGATGGTTTCCAAACATTAAGGGGAACAGATTTTGGAGAACCAGCAGAGAAAAGCTTTCCCAGTATTTTCTCCTGTGTTTGTAATTTCAAGGATGTGCCCTTCTGTTGGCCTTGCGAGGAGCAGGTGGCGATGTGCACAGGGGCTTGTTTGTTTGCATGCTTCCATTTTCCCTTCGCCATTTCCTTGTGAATACAGTTTGTTTGGAGGGCTTTCGCAGTCCCTGAGGGGTGGTTATCTGCCATTAACAGAGCAAGTTGGAGGTTTTGTCTACACACTTTGCTTTTTGTGCACCAGATCCTCAGGGAACCCTTTGGATGTAGTTTAGTTTTGGGCTTTCCTCTTATCACTTTAACAAGCTCCCGCAAAAAGACACCAAAGGAAGGGAACAGCCATGCCAAGCAGTGATTTGGGGGGAGAGGATTACTCTTCATTTGTGCTTACCACACATTGAGTGATGGGAATGAGTTCTCTGGCCTCCTTAACATCTGAAAACTAAGCACAGGCTTTGCAAAAATGATCACAAAAGGAGAGCAAATCCAAACCCGCACGAGATTTTGCGGGCACACTGCTTTGCAAGTCTGGCATGGTTTACCCATGCAGCCAGGCTTACTTGAAACAGCCTACTTTAGGCTGGCTGGACTTCCTAGGAAAGTAATAAATGCTCCCGCTTTAGAAAAGCGTGAAAAATCACAAGAGGTAAAATAGTCTCACTTCTCTTTCTGTTTGTGTGCACTTCGGGGTATTCACAAAGACCCAGCCATTCCACCGGTCCCTCTCAAGTGGCTTTGGAAATTATTTGCAGTGCTGTTTATGAATATAGAGCTCAGCCGAGGTGAAGTTAAGCAGTGAAGTCACACTGATTTCCTTGGGAGAGATTTAAGCATGTACCTTTCATTTACTAAAGTATTTTTTTCCTTTCGATCAATTCTGGGCCCATTCAATCCCAGAGGCTCTGAATGGGTTATAATAAACTTAGTCACAGTGAAAATATATATCTATATTAAAACTGAGCAAGCTATAGTTATGCCTCCCTCCTTCCACCTTTCCTTCTTTTTTTCCCCAACGACTACTGTGTGCCTTTGCTTGCAAGCCCCATTGCTGGCCCTAACTAAAGTAGGGCATCTAAATAGGGTTGCCAACCTCTACATGAGGACTGGTGATCTCCTGGAACTAAAACCGATCTCCAGACCACAGTTCCTCTGAAGAAAATGGCTGCTTTGGAGGGTTGGACTCTATGAAATCACATCCCTGCTGCATTCCCTCCCTCTCCAAACCCCACGCTCCCCAGCTCCTCCTCCAAATCTCCAGGAATTTCCCAATCTGGAATTGAGAACTTGGCATCTAAATCAATATTGCCTACCAAATTCTGTACATGCATGCATGGACACTCATACGCCAGCTCCAAATGCAGCAGCCCCATCATGGTGTTAGGTAGACACACAGCCTCAAATAACTTGCCAATGTAGAAAATCTCCAGTCTGGTGAAAAATTAACATCTGAAAGGAAAATGCAGTTCTCCTTTGCACTTGGCTGGTCTTCAGGGATTGGATAGTTTGTAGTACACATGTAGTATCTTTTAGGACCACAAAATAAGCCCTATTTTGACTTCTGATAATAGCCAATGAAATAAGCAAGAACTTGCCAATGAAATTTCAGCAACAATAGAAGAAGAGCAGGCTTTGTCTGATAGAGTTATGTGTACTTAGGCTTCATTTCCATTAGGAGGTTATATGTAATTGATTAGTCTCAAGTTTGCGTGGAAAAGTTGGACTTTGAGAAAGGTCTAGAGAAAAACAAAGGGTATTATATAGATGTTTCTGAAGAGAATTCCCCAGGATGGATGCAAGGGCGATCTGGCTGCGACATCTGTCACCCCATTGATTGCCAGGGTTGATTCAGCTGATCTGGCTGGCTCGGCGGGTGTCCCCTCCCTCCCTCATCGCTCCATGTGCATCCCTCTCGAAGCTGCATACTTGGTGGAACAGGACGACCATCCCAGATAGGAGGAGTGTACCGTTCTTCGGTCAAGGGTATACGATAGCTGTGCTCCCCTGCTAGAACCTCCAAACAACAACAACAATTCCCCAGGACTAGCTGAAGCAAGGGGAGATGGCAACAGGTTTTGATCCCCACCTCACTGCTCCTTGAGATCTCTGACATAGCTTAGCTTCCTAAGTGGTGATATCAGCTCCTTGGGATTCTTCTAAGTTTTCAAGGAAAGGCTGACTCATTTATGCAGCTACACCTGATAGCAAAGGGATCAAGCCATTTGCTTCATTTTTCATTGACACTCTGCCTTTTTTCCCCATTGGGGACCCAAAATGACTTGGGTTGCCTCTCCTCTATTTTATCCTCACAACAACAACCATGTGAGGTAGGCTAGGCTAAGTGTGTGGCAGGCCCAAAGTCACCCAGTAAGCTTTCATGGCAGAGAAGGGATTAGAACCTGGGCCTCCCAGATCCTAGTCTGATGCTCTAACCCCTACACCACACTGGCTCTCATTCCACACTTGCTCAAGGCTTTTTCCTTATCTGTGCCTGCCACTGATTTCTTATAAGTGCTGGGGAAAGACATCAGTTTCTCTCATGAGTAGATTTAGTTACCTCTCCATTGCCTGGCCTACCCCCAATCTCATCCTAAATTCCTAAATTCCAAAAGCGTTCAGTGCAATGCAGACGCTGGCACCAAGCGATGTGTTCCTGGTGTTCATTTTTTCTTACTAGAGAAAGCCGTAGCTCATCTCTTCAGCACCGACATGTCAGCATAATGCGACATTGCCGGAAAGCCTCCCTTCCTCTCCCAATATGACTGCCAGACGAATTGTCAAAACCTTATCTTTTGCTATTCTTCCAGCAAGATGGTTGTAGATCTTCTATTAGTCTCTCTTTCATTCTCTCTCTCTCCTGAAACCGTGCTCTCATTGTCGCTCTACATTTCATGGCTGCCTGGAGACTGCAAAATAGATTTTTCATCAAGCCAGAATGCATTTTGCTTCAGATAGACACCGCCTACTCTACTTTGCTTCATTGTTTGACAAGGGCTAGTGGTATGCAGTTGTTTCCACCTATGGCCCATCATGGGTCCTGCACCCCCTATTTTCACTAGCAGCACTTGTAACGGGACCTCTGTTAACTATTGTCCTTAGTAGCCTACCAGCTTGGCCAAACAGTTGCCATTTTTAAAAAATGCATATCTCCATGGAAGCCTCCTTCGCCTTTGACTTCACCAGTTTCTGACTCAGATAATTTCTGGTGGTGGGGATGTGTGTGTTCTATGCCCTTGGAGATTTTCAGTTAAAAATGTTAAAAAACATCATTACCTATAGAAGAAGTGGTTACCTGCTTGGAATCTTGATGTATAGAATGACATGGGCCTCTGGCTGGCCTGTTGCCCAAGGGCTTATGAAGGCCTGATCTTTTTACTCTCATAAAAAGGGGTATCCCCCGTTCAAGAGACTGGTCCAGTTTGTTAGGATGTTCACTTTTGGATCTTGACTTCAGGAAAAGAGTCGCTACAATTTTTTGTTGGCCTTGTACCACCTTAGTCAGCAAACCAAGAAGCCAATTTAAGTAATTCTTCTCTTAAGCAGTTTTTAACGTTATACCCGTGTGTCTTTTCCTTATTGTTAAATGAGAATAATGACTTGTGCTTTTAATGCAGGGAATTTTGATATTTCTTTGAAAGGGCCTTAGGTCAGCTGAAGTTTGGGCTGGTTCTTAAAGCAGTGGCAATGTTGAAGAGTGGGGGCGAGATCTAGGTTTATTCTGTATCTTGGCAGCATCTGCTGCTAAAAGAATTCTTGGTTTGGGCTTCCCCTTTTCCCACAGGCAGTAGTGCCTCTGCGGAAGTCTGGGTGCTCCATGCACTATAGAAGGCAAAGGCTGTCTGCTTAGCTTAAAGTTTCTTGGGCTTCTAGAATCACACCGAACACCGAAACAGTGTTCCTCAGAAATTTTAAAGAAGAGGGATTCTATTACTAGCCCCAAGGGATTGTCTTGGTATGATTAGTGTGTTTTCTAGTACACACTGGCTTTTCGATGGAGTGCAAAGCCAAGTTCTCAACTTCCCAAACAGTGACTTAAGTGCACAAGAATCAGATAAGTGTCATTTACTGTTTTGGGATGTCTGGAAAAACATGTTCTCATCAAGTCTGTGCTAGAGAGAGGAGAGAGCACCCACAGCACTGGGAGCATGTTTTGTAGAGAGAAATTGGAGTGAACAAGTCCGTGCTTCTGTAGTGGTGTGAAGCTGTCATAAATGGGGAAAGGTACTGGTAATCTGCAGTCATCTGTGCCTTTTCCTTACCCCACCTTCTGTACCGGGATCAGAATAATCCTAGCAGACAGGCTTTTGTGAAAGAGATTCTGCTACAGCAAGGAATAAGTTGCATCACAACTCAGGGATTGTAGCTTGGCTCTTTCCAACACTGCACCCCACACGTCCACTTTAGCAATCACTACAGTTGGGACCCAGGTCCAAACTACTTCACTATAACTCCCAAAGCGAGGAGTGATCCCATGTTTTTTCAACTATCTAGTCAAACGAGAAAAGCCTTTGCCATGCCTGCGGCAGTTGTGAAAAAAAAAAAGAACTGGATATGAAGAGGGGCATCCTGAGCTTCAGAAATCTGTGACTTGCTTGGAGAAAAAAATATGCCTTGGCTTTTACAAAACCTGTGTGGATTGGTTCCGAGTAGCAGTAAACTAGCAGGGCAGGCAGATCTCTGGTGCGCTTGGGGGAGCAGATTGGTGCTCCTGTTATCTACCCAAAATGCTGCCTCTGATTTGCATTTGTACGCATGCAAAAATGTCTGGCACAAGCCACAACTGGCTCCTGCTGTAACCCCTGTGCTCTGCCCTTGTCCCTTCCTTTGCCAGTTTCAGGGTGCTGACTGCTTGCTGAGATAGGTTGCAAAGTCTTGCCTTTGTCCTTTTTGGTTCAACACTGCATGGGGGCTTAGTAGGGGATGCTTTTTCCTGTAGCAGCAGCACCCTGTTGCTGAAACGAGAGGTCTTGAGTGGCTAGATTTGTGTCACTAGAGGGCACCAAAACAGCTGGGAGAGAAAAGCCTGGATGCTTCTGGAGTGTTAACTGCAAGCTCTGCCTTAGGAAGGAGGAGTGAAAAATGGTCTGTTCTATTTGCAGTTTTGCTTTTCAAGTGGCGTAAAATCAAGCCACTGTGCTGAGGATTTATTGCTGACCAGGGAAGTCTTAGATATTTGATTTAGCTGCCTTTTGGCCATCTGTCAGGTATTTTTGCTTTCCGGAAAATAGAAATAAAGAAATAAAAGTGTTGATTGTACAAATGCTGCCTGGTTAGTGTAATAAGGCTTCCTTCCTTCCCTCCTTCCCCCGCTCCTTCCTTCCTTCCTTCCTTCGCCTCTTTCGTTCTGTTTCTTACTTTCTGTTGTTTTGTCTGTCGCTCTGTTTCGTTCTCTCACTTTCTTTCTGTTTTCCTGCCTTTCATACTGTCTTTCTCCCTGTCTCTCACTTTGTCTGTCTTTGTAATTCTATTTAGGGTTTAGACATTGTGCGACTTTCCTCATAGAGTGGCTTAAAAAAATAAGACAAGACCTGTTTGTTATAAACTGATAATTTGAATCCGGAGGAGTAGCTGTGTTAGTATGTGGCTGCAAAACAATGCAGGAGTCCAGTGGCACTTTAAAGACTTAACTAGTCAGAGCTTGCTTCATCAGAGGCATGAAAGGTACATCCATTGCAGATACATTTATAATTAATTTTATTTATTTGTTTATTTATTTACGTTATTTATAACCCGCCTTTCTCACTGAGACTCAAGACGGTTTACACAGCGTGAGTTACATACAGTCAACCGGATTGGGACGTCCAATGAGTAGTACAATTGCAGATCTCTGAAATTAAGCTGAAACAAAACATAAGTATTAACATGACATATCACATGATGCAGAAATTGCATAGTAAGATTCTACATGAAGAAACGCCTATCCCCTTTATTATATCATCTTTCTGAACCATTTCATTAGCCCTATAGCCTGTACCTGTGTAAAAATGCCCTCTTGAATAATTCAGTTTTGCATAATTTGCAAAATACCAAGAGAGTGGGAACAACAGATAGATAACTTTAAGTGTAGATATCTCTGCTATGGATATACACTTCCTTCCATCTGATGGAGTGAGCTCTGCCCCACAAAAGCTTCTGCCCGAATAGATTTTCGTTAGTCTTTAAGGTGCCAGTAGACTCCTGGTGGATCTCTTGAAGCTTCTTGTGGACCTCTGCTGATGCCACTTCTCTGGGAGAGAAGGGATTCTTTCCATGGCTTTGCTGCCAAGCCACATTTGTTTACGTGGGAGCACAGCTAGGAATTCAGAATCCCTTTGTATCACAGAGGCGCCAACCCCATTTTCCAGGGACTAAATAAAACCCATCCCCCAAACAGCCAGGTTCTGGAGCAGTAAGATGGTGTTCCATTGACTGGCTCAATAAGAGTCAGGCCTATTGTTTAAGTCTGTGGCAGATCTCTTCCAACTGCAAAGTCCTGGTGTTTGGTTGGACAGCTGAATAAAGTCAGGGCCATTATTGAAGCCACTGGCTAGTTGATAACACACACCCTAACCACTTGAGTACCTGAAGTTCTTCAAAAATTACAGCTGATCTCCAGAAATCAGTTCCTCTGAAGAAAGTGGAAGATTCAGAAGGTGGAATCTATGGCATCATATCCCAGAACTCCATCCCTTCCCCAAACACTATCCTTCCTAGGCTCTGCCCCCAAATCTCCAGGAATTTCCCATCCTGGAGTTGGAAACCCTAGACACAATCCAATAGTCTTTCTCACCCTCCTCACCATCTGCTTCTGCATGCACTCCCCTGTCCACACGACTCTCCAGCTATTGATTACTCCTTGCTGTGTGCACCTGATGAAATGCATGAGAGACCAACAGGAAGTGACCCATTCTGCAGAAGTACAAAAAAGGTCAACATCCTGTGTTTTTCCTTTCTTGAGAATGTGTATCAACCCAGGATTGGTTGCAACCTTTGAGTTCTGCAAATGGGGTGCCTTAAGTATTAACTTGGTTGTTGTCTCACTTTGAAGGGTAATTAATCAGCTATTTTAAGATCTGCCTCATCAGTGAAACAGCTATAAATATCTTCCACCTCTCGGGAAAAGTGCAAAATGAAATGTCTCTTAGCTTGCTCAGGAAGAGCTGACACGATTTAGTTATGATGGCAACATCCAAAGCCTTGTCATATCAGCGAACTGCAGTCCCAAATTAAGCTGGGGATAGGTCCTGCTACAATTTAAAATGTTAAATGCAATGGAGAAATGAAAAAAAAATTCCAGTAATAAGACTAGCTCTACCTTTAAAGAACCAGAATATGTGATTATCTTTAGAGCTGATTCACATTCCCGGAATTACCAGGGGACAAGTGTCATTCTTGCCCTGATAGGATAGTTGTGTGAAACGAGCAATATCTAAACTTTCCAGTTGTAGGGCTTTCTGATCATTTGAATGTATTCCATGGAAGTGACATTCAGCTTACAGCACAAGGTAACGCCTCATTTGACCATGGTTCAAACCGTTACTATATCCAAATATTTGTTTGTGATTTGGCATTATATCTAAATATTTGCATGCAGTTCTCCCCCTTCTCTCAGCCCCCACCCCCACCCCAACCTTCACTTCTGCTGTGGTGTTCTGTCATTCTTTCTCCCATATTCTTTGTTGATCATGTGTGTGTGTGTTTTGTAGGGTGGTGACTATGACCCCAGTAAAACCAAAGTCCTCCACCTCAGTGTGAATCCAGCCAGCCTGGCCAAGCAGCAGCGTTTGGAGGAGCAGGCCCACCTGCGCGAGGAGTGCGAGCGCTTGAGAGAGATGGTCCGAGTGCTGGAAAGAGGAGGCTCCCTCCCAGAAACCTCAGAGGGGGCTGCGAGTCTCCAGTCACCCCAAGAAATTGCAGGTATGCAGCTGCCTCTGCAGGCTTGCCGATGAGTTACTCATCAGAGCATTATTTGATTGCAGGAGTCTGATGACACTTTAAAGACTTAACAGAAATTTATTCCAGTAGAACTTTTTAATGAGTCAGAGCTCATGTCACTAAATGCATTGGAGTGCACATTTGTTTGTTTGTTTATGTCATTTATAGTCCACCTTTCTTGCTGAGACTCAAGGAGGATTACACAGTGTGAGATTAGTACAGTCAATATCAAGAACATTTCCATAGGGTAAATAGGGTAAATAGATACAAGTTCACAAAGACATAGCAGTAACAGGAATCCAATACAACGTAGTGGTGAAGTCTGTGGTTCCTAACTCATTAGCGGATCGTCTGAGATCCCTTCCCTACAATACAGCCCTCCTATCTGAGTAAAAACCCTTTTTGAATAATTTAGTTTTGCATCGTTTGTGGAAAGCGAGGAGAGTGGGGGCTCTCCTGACCTCCTCAGGCAGGCCGTTCTGCAGGGGAGGGGCCACCACAGAGAAAGCCCGTGTATGAGCTGCTGTTGATTTCGCTTATGTGCAGGGTGGCACCTGCAGAAGACCCTGTTTGGAAGAGTGAAGCTGCTGTGTTTATACTTATACATCCCTGTTTACACTTGAAGTTACTTTTCTGTTGCTTGTCACTTTAAGTGTAAATATATGGGTGCATCCTTTGTGCCTCTTATGAAGTGAGCTCTACGTCAGAAAGACTTCGGCTGGAATAAATGTTGTTAGTCTTTAAGGAGTCACCAGAGTCCTGGGGCTACAGACAAAGACAGCTTCTCATCTGGAATTGTGCACTATGCTGTGTTTTCCTCAGATCTCAGTTCTGTCAGTTCACCACTTTATCAGATGCATGCCTTTTTGAGCTTGTGGCCACCTTTGGAATTCTGACACAGTGTGTCAGAACTCTAATAATAACTCTACAACATTTCAGGCAGTGGCTCTGTTTAACAGGATGCCTTTTAAAATAAACACACTGTTTTAAAATATTTTCTTAACATGCACACAGCTTCCCTTCATTCATGCAGTGAAGATCCTTATGTTGTGGGGGCAGCTTCTGCCAAAGCAACATTTTAAAAAATCTGCACAGCCAGTCAGAATTCCAGTGGCCTGTCAGAAGTTCTGCTAGGCCACATCCACTTTTTAAAAGCACTTGATGGGCACCAGGAAAGGTGCCACCCTTGGATGCCATGTTAGGGACTCCTGCACTATGCAGACATTTATATACAAGGTTATATTAAAATAAGTTCACAGTAGGGTCAAGGGGGCATGAAGTACGAGAAACACCGGATATAATATAATGAAGTACAATTCACATCTAAAAAAGAAAAGTACAGTGACCATTCACTAGTTATGCTATGATAGTTAACATCAATGATGAGTCTCTACAGTTGACAAAATGAGCTCTAGCTCAACAGAAGCATTGGCCTGAATGATCTTTAAGGTGCCACTAGATTCCTGGCTTTGTGGCAACACACTAACATGGCTGCCCATCAGGAATTATTGTCATAATGCTGCACTGTGAACTTCAAGTACTGGTAGAGTTTCATATTGACCCAGGGGATTTAGTAGCTGGAGCAGATTATGTTACCAAAGAACAACAGAAGAACTCTAGACGTTGTTTTGAAGAGTGCTTTTTCTTATCAAATATCTCACAATAGTAGGGTTACCAACAGAGGCCAGAAAACCCCCAACAATCCCATGTACCCTTAAAAAAAATTGCAAGGGACTATGTAAATGTTTGAATGTTTGTAAGAATACTGACCTAAGCAGAGATGCAAGGGTTCCTAGGAAATGCATTTATTCTTGTACTGAAACACCTTGGCATGAAGCAAAGAGGAGACTCCTCTATCCTTCCTGAGACAGAGTGTAAAAGCTGGGTGTAAAATTCGAGATTCTAAGACAGAGGGAGCCTCATCAGAAAGAATAGATTGGTATGGGATGCAAATAATTGATTTTTTAAAAACATAATCATGATTAACTAACAAGAGCCTTCTTTCATAAGGATTAGAAACCTTATCTCTGAAAGGTGGTTCAGTCCCCCTCTTAAACCGCTGTCTTCTTATCCAAGACCTGCAGGATTGGGTGTCAGGTGGAGTTCACCATTCCCTCAGTAGATACTCTACAATTTGTTCAAGAGCCAAGATAAGCTCCACAGGGTGTGTGGTTGGAACACCTGTATGGGGGAGGGGTAATGATGATATGATGATAACCTCTGAATCATAATTATATAAACGAGTGCTCGGATGAAATTGTTCTTTTTCATAGCTATACAATATATAGCTAGATCTAGAGGCTGTCGCTTCACTTGTGAAGTGGAGGAAAGAAATGAATGGGTGATCTATATATCCCACCTGCTTAAGTAGCAAACTTGTTTTTTACCCGTATTTATGCAATGCATGAATAGCTGCAGGTACTGCTGTGTCACAAACAGAGTAACCTTTGATTGGATTTGACACTTATCTTTTCCCCGAGACTCTCCTACAACTCAAAAGCACCTTTTCTTCCAACTCAACCACAGAACAACTTCCCAATGAGATTGGAAGGAGGTCAGTTCCTCATACCTACTAAGAAAAGTCTGTATATCAAAGTTAACAACAAGTATCAATCCAAATGTAACTTGTCACCTCAAACGCTGGGAAGTGATCAAGCAGCATCGATATACCCTGCTGATTTTTGAAAATGTTTCCTGTTGTGAATTAGGCCCATATGTACTTAATCTCAGAGCTGCCGTGCCATAAGCAAACTGGGGGGAAATGTATATCCATCTGCAGGAAGAAAGACAGCATTTCCACTTTGGCTCCTTTGTTTAGGTTTATTAACCAGTGTGGTGTAGTGATTAGAGTGTCTGACTAGGATCTGGGAGATCCAGGTTTAAATCCTGGCTCCACTGTGGAAGCTTATTGGGTGACCTTGGGTGAATCACACATTCTCTGCCTAACCTACCTCACAGGGTTGTTTGGTCTGCCTGTTTAGTTAAGATACTTTTGTAATCTGCCTGCCCTGTCCCCATGATTGTTGAGGGGATATATTGTCTGTCAATATCAAAATGCCGCCTCTTGGATGTGTTGTTTTTAATTGTTATTTTAACATTATTGTAATATTAGTAATGTTGTTATTCACCCTGAGCCTGCTTGTGGGGACAGCAGGTAAGAAATCTAATAAATTAAATTAAGGATAAAATGGAGGAGGGGAGATTTTATGAGCTGCTCTGGTTTCCCGTTGAGGAGAATAGTCAGGTATAAATATCCGAAGCAATAAACTGAAAGATTGGTTTGCAATGGAAGAGACTTATACCCTAGCAACTAAGGATAAACAGGAGCCCCACGAGGAGTTGTGATAAGGCAGCCAAAGGTAAAATAATTAGAATAGAGAAAAAGTTGAAAAAGTGTGCAGTGCAGAGAAGAGGAAAACAAGGAAATCGTACAGGCATAGAGGGCTATAAGAAAGATGTGGAAAACCAAGAGCGGAAGTCTCCCACCTTTTTGAACCTGCAGGCACCTTTCAAATTCTGACACAAAACGGCTACCACAGCAGGCAGCCACAAGATGCCTGCTGCACCTTACCTTCAATCACTCAGTGAAGATCCTTCTGCTGTGGTGGCAGTTGCTGGCAAAGCAACACTTAAAAATCTGGTCAGCCAATCAAATCTTCAGCGTCCAGTCCGAAGTCTTGCTGGGTAAAATCCCTGCTTAGCTCTGTCCACTTTCTAAAAATACTTGGCGGGAGCCGGGAAAGGTGTCGGTGGGCGCCATGCTGGGGACCCCTGTTCAAGAGGATGTGATCAGGAAGTGGAATCAAAACAGAGGAAAGAAGTGATTGGCTGGAGGGTCCCTCTCTCCTCACATTTCAAACTCATTACTTGAACATTTGTTGAAAGTCAAGCAACCTGGGAAGAAAGAGAACTGTTCCTTGCCCAGCAACTTGACTTTGGTCACTGCTCTTTCGCAAACCAGATGCAATACTTAGGCCCATTTCAGTAATGGCCTTCAGCAGTTCAGCACCATTAAAAAGTACTGAACCATCCTATTTGCCATTTCCATGCCACGAAAGGGAAAGAAGTGGGGAGGGCCAGTATGCACAGGCCATGCCGTTCCAAGTGCTCCTTCTCAATAGCCATGTCATCCATTTTAATAGTGATGATTACAAAGCAAATGAGAGAAAAGCACCGGTGAACTCAGTGGCAAGTTGCCAGACTGTGAGATAGCCTTCCACCAGCTGTGCTGAGAAGAGATTTAGAGTCCGGCATAACCTTGGTTTTTAATGGAGTCACATTTAATGAGCTTTAGCGCCCACCGTAAAAATTTCCTTATTACCCAACACAGAATTCAAAACTGTGATCGGCAAATATGCACCACACACCTGTCCGCTGAGAGGATTTAATAGTTGCTGATGCATTATCCATCTAAACGCGCCAACATCATTGTCTTTAATGCTTTCCTGATTATTTTTGTTGCTAGAACGATAAGCAGTTGAACCTGAAATTAAGGTGACCTCACAGCCAAAACAGATGACCTTACAACCAAGACAGTTGACTATATTTATTTGTTTGGCTGTTTAGACTCCACTTTTCTCCCCAGTGGGGACCCAAAGCAACGTACAACCTTTGCCCCTCCTCTCTTTTATCCTCACAACAACCCTATGATGTAGGTTAGGCTGAGTGGATGTGGCTGGCCCAACGTCACCCAGTAAGCTTCCATGGCAGACTGAGGATTCGAACCTGGGTCTCCCAGATCCCAGCCTGGCACTATAACCACTGCACCACACTGGCTGTTTTGATTTCTGTCTGGGAATGCCTGGAAGAGAAACTGAAAGAGGGTGAACCCTTTGGAAATGTACTCATTATATTCGTCTCTCTGATGTGTGGGGAAGAGCAAGCGTATGTTTTCCCCCCTAAGTAATTAGGGGTGCGTATCAACTCACCTTATTCGGTTCTTTGTTCAGCAGCCGTGATATTTTCTCACACCACCCTGGTCCTCCCACATTCTTCTTCAGAGATAAGTTCCCTTCACACTTCCCTTCTTGAAGGACTTGAAAGCAGGCATCTTCCTATTATAGCCAAACAAGCAAACTTACAATCCTATCCTAAACAAGAGTTATACTCTTCTAAGCCCCATCAACTTCAGCGAACTTAGAACAGTATAACTAGGTTTGCCAACTATGTGTTGGGAAATACCTGGAGATTTGGGGGTGGAGCCTGGGAAGGGCAACATTTGGGGAAGGGATGGGTTGTGATGCCATGGACCCCACCCTCTGAAGCTGCTCTTTTCTCCAGATCTCTGTCGCCTGGAGATCAGTTGTGACTCTGGAAGAGCTCCAGACGCCTCCTGAAGTCTGGCAACGCCAGAGTCAAACTTGGCTTGGGCCATAGCTGTTTGAAAACAATGTTGGCTCCCCTCAATAAAGGGAGCATGGCCTACTCAGTATTGGCACTATCAGAAGACTAGTGGTGTATTGGAGGAAAGGCAAAGAGCTATGGCCACAATCTCCCTTCATTTGAAAAGGGCTAGAGTGCTAGCTGGCCTTGTCTCAGTAATATTGTCAATTCAAAAACACAGTTTTTTTAAAAAAAGTTAGGAGCTTTGCCTCCACCTAGTCCTTGCTATATTGATTCTACAGCTTCTTGAAGCTTTGAAATGGAGCTTATCTTAAACATGTTTCCAGACCTGACAGATGCATCCTTCTGCCTCAGGGCCAGGTTGTTGTGTGTTCTTCCATGGTGTTCCCAGTTGTTTCTGAATTGTACTCAGATTCTTACTTCATGTGACTGATCGCCTCTTTATGACTGCCAAGCTTCTTGTGTCCTTTAATGAAAGCCAAGAGCCCTGTGAACACTCCTGGGCATTGACCTTGTGTCCTTCCTGAAATACCCCAAGGCAGTCTCTGAATCTTTATTTACTAATTTAACACATGTATATCCCACCTTCTCTTCTTAGACTCAAGGCAAGTATCAACGTAGCGACCGGCTGCAAGCATGCAAAAAGCATAACTTAGCTAACAAGGGAAAAAACAAACAAAATGTTTTAAAGAAAATAACATTTGGAAACAAGATTTAAAAGAATGGAAAAGATACATAACGAACCACACAGAATAAAACCACAGCTAAGCAGTTTACCCCTAAGATTATATGCAATTTGAACCCCTTAAATAAAACTGCCTTTTCAGGCCTACCTAAATGCAGCCAGGGAAGACACTCTCTGCACACACACACACCCCAGGGCATGCCAGAGGACCTGACCTCCTGAAGAGAGTTCCCATCATCCAGCTGATTCTCCCTCTGAGGCAGGAGGACATCTGTGGGTGTTTCCCACCGTCCTATCAGGGAGGCAGGAAGTTGAAACTTCTTCCTCTTGTAGGTGGGACCACCCCCTGGTCTTCAGTTCTTTTCCTGCCTCAGGGGAGAGCAGTTCTAGTTTAGGTTAGCTCTGCTACCTATACTTTCACTTTCTTTTTCTATCCTTTACCTTACTTCTGTCCATATCTTGGAGAGAGAAAGCTTCTATGGAGACAAGGGAGTCATCGGACTCCGAAGATTCCTTCATGGAGAGGGCTGAGGGCTGCCTCCCTGGAGCCGTCCTGCCGGCGGCGGGAGCAGACCCGACCGGCTCCGACTTGCCGCGCAGGCATGATCGGCCCCCCGGTGGAGGAGTGTCACCTACAGATCGGCCCGCCAGAAAACGGCCCCGAACAACTGACCGGGAGCTGGAGAAAGCCGCGGGACGCAGGAGGAAGAGAGAGGACAGCGGCATGGCGGCGCAGGACTCAGAATCGGCGGGAAAAGCCGCAGACAGTGCTTTCCCGCCAAAACGCAAAGACGTGCTTGCCAACCTCCCGGCGGGAGATAGGCAACACGGAACAGCAACTCCTGCACAGAGTCTCAGCGCTGACACTCCTGAAGACCAAGTAAGTGCTGCTGCCTCTTCCTCTCCCTTATCCCCAGAGATGCTGGTGGCTATTAGGGACTCCGTCAGAGCTGCGATATTGGACCTCTGCAATTCAGACCAGCCTGGTCCATCCTCCTCCAGAGCCACTGTGGTGCCCCAGGCTCCTAGTAGAAGTCCCCAGGGGGGCTCGTGGCCCACCAAGGCGGCCAGAAAACAGCCCCAGAGTAAAGTGCCAGACCCATCCCCCAGGTGGAGGGAGGAAGAGCAGTCCCTCAGTGAGGAATCTGAGGGTGGGGAATTTTTATCAGAAGATGATCAGGAGGCTGATAGTGATATTCCTGACCAGCCCAATAGACTTTTTCAGATGGAAGATTTCCAATATCTGCTATCAAAAACCCTCTCAGCTCTGGACTTAAATGAAGCCGAGAAGGGGGAGGAGGAGGAGGAGGCAAAGACTAAGGGACACAAGGCTAGACCCAAAGGGAACAGGGAATTCTTCCCCAGGTCAGAAAGCAAAGCTAGAGTGTTCCCATTCCCTGAATTTTTTGAACGTCAGCTAAAGGCTGAATGGTCCATGCCGGCAGCATGTAAGCAGGTCCCGCATGCCTTAAAAAAGATCTACATGGTTTCTAACTTTGCTGATGAGCTGTTACAGGTACCCATCGTAGACGCCCCAGTGGCAGCGTTGCAGTCTCAAGGTCTGCTTTCCGAAGATGGACATGGCAACATTAAGGATGGACTGGACAAGAAAGGTGAAGCCATACTCAAGAGAGCTCACGAGGCCTTAGCCACCTCCATCAAAGCGTCAGCCATCGCCTCCACGGTGTCACGGGCTGCAGTGGTATGGACAAGGAGACTCATCCAATTGCTCCCCAACAACAATAGACGACTGCTGGAGGGTGCCAACAGGATTCTCAAGGCCTGTACCTTCACGGCGGACGCCACTCTGGACTCTCTGTCCCTTACCTCCAGGGCCATGGCCTCTACCACCGCAGTCAGACGTCTCCTCTGGATTAGAACCTGGCCTGCAGATCTACAAGCAAAGTTGATTCTCTTAGCCTACCCATTTCAAGGGGGAAAACTCTTTGGGGAGCCCCTCGAGAAGGTCCTGGTGGAGACCAAGGACAAGAAGAAGTCCCTCCCACTTTCACTGAAATACACTCCGAGACGTTCGTATTCTTACCAGCCATTCAGAACCCAACACACTTTACCTAGGAACAGACAAGAACACAAGCGCGGTTGGGGCTCATCCAGAGGACAACCGAGACGAGGAAACTTCCACGCAAAATTTGGGAAATCTCAGGGTCTTCGCGGCAACAGACAGGATGCTGATGACAAGGGACCCCAGCCCTGACTCCTTGAACGTTCCGGTGGGGGGACGTCTGCTTCTATTCCAGCAGGCGTGGATGGACTCCAAGGCGGACGCCTGGGTTTCAGAAATTGTCTCAAGCGGTTACTTAATAGAGTTCTTCTCCCTCCCACCGGAACGGTTCCTCCGCTCACCTCTCAAGAAAGACCCTCTCAGGCACGCTATAACTTCCCAGGCTATACAACACCTGATAGACATAAGAGCCGTCGAGCCGGTTCCCTCAGACGAGAAGGGGCGGGGCGTCTACTCGATCTTCTTTACTGTTCCCAAGAAGAATGGGGATTGGCGCTCCGTCCTGGACCTGAAGTATGTAAACGGGTTCATCAAGTTGAGACACTTCAGGATGGAAACTCTCCGGTCCATCGCGGAAGCCCTACAGCAGGGAGAGTTCTTGACTTCAATAGACTTAACAGAAGCCTATTTGCATGTACCCATTGCTCCCACCCATCGCAGGTTCCTCAGATTCTGCGTGGGGGACACTCACCTGCAGTTCAGGGCAATGCCCTTTGGCCTCGCGACAGCTCCGAGAGTCTTTACCAAGCTGCTAGTTGTTCCGGTAATGAAGCTCAGAGAGAGGGGCATCCATGTACACCCGTATCTGGACGACATTCTCCTGAGATCGACTTCGGCAGAAGCCTCGCGGGAAGAGACAGCATTCACCATCCAGTTCCTGGAAAGGCACGGGTTTCTTGTCAACCGGGCAAAATGCTCTCTGACGCCCTCGCAACGGCTAGAACACTTAGGTCTGACGATAGACACGAGGAAGGGCTGTCTCTTTCTTCCAGAGAAAAAGAGAACCAAGACCAAGGCACTAGTAATGGATGTAGTCAAATCTCCTTCTTCCCCGATAATGGAATTATCCAAACTGCTGGCTCTCCTAGTGGCAAACTCGGAGGCTATGTACTGGGGATGGTTCCACACCAGACCTCTGCAATCCCTGCTACGACCGTTTCAATTCCACATTGCACAGAAAGCAAATACCAAACTCCAGGTTCCACGGACGGTAAAAGAAAGTCTTCTCTGGTGGACCAAGGACTCAAACCTCGGCCAGGGCAAGAGTTTTCTATTGCATCATCCGACGCAGATTTTCACGGACGCCAGCCTGTTGGGATGGGGCGCGATCCTAGACGGGATCCCAGTCCAAGGACGCTGGTCAGAGAAGGAGAGGAAACTCCCTATAAATGTCCTAGAGATGAAGGCTGTCCTGAGGGCATTGCATCACTTCAGCGGACGGATCTTTCGCTGCCACGTCTTGATCCGCACGGACAATATAGCTACCAAAGCATACATCAACAAACAGGGAGGGACCAGGTCGTCAGGTCTCCAAAGAGAAGCCAACCAGATCCTGATATGGGCGGAGAGAAACCTCTCTTCCATTCGAGCAGAGCACATCCGGGGAATTCTCAACACCCGGGCAGACTGGCTGAGCAGGGAGACCCTGCACCCGGGAGAGTGGACCCTCAAGAGGGACGTCTTTCTCCTACTGACGGACTACTTCGGAACTCCGAAGGTAGACTTGTTCGTCTCTCATCAGAACGCTCAGTTACCGAGATTTTACTCAAGGTTCTTCCATCCCAGAGCAGAGGGAGTAGACGCTCTCACATGCCCATGGCCAAGGACCCTTCTATACGCCTTCCCGCCGTTACCGACGATACCCAAGCTACTTCAACGGATCCGGGAGCAAGGGGCAACTGTGATTCTAGTGGCACCGTGGTGGCCCAGGCGTCCCTGGTTTTCCGATCTATGATTGATGTCAGTGGCATCCCTGGTACGTCTGCCAATATCCGCGGATCTGTTGCACCAGGGCCCTATCTGTCATCCCCACCCAGAATGGTGGTCACTGACAGGGTGGAAATTGAGAGGTGACGTCTCCAGCGACAGGGCTACGCGCCAAAGATCATAGATACCATCCTGGCTTCCAGAAAAGGCTCCACAATCAGGGTCTACAATTGTGCATGGAAAGCTTTCCACAGATGGTGCCGACGTAAGGTGGTGGATTCCCTAGGTCCCTCTCTAAATTCCGTCCTGGGTTTTCTGCAGGAGGGGCTAGACAGGGGACTACGACCAGCGACACTGAGAAAACAAATAGCGGCAATTGGTACTGTCGTTCAGGAGATTGACGGCATTCCCCTCGCGTCTCATCAACACATCAAAAGATTTCTCAGAGGGGCCACCCTGCTCAACCCTCCAGTGGTGCATCGTTTCCCGACCTGGTGTCTGAACATCGTGTTATCAGCACTCACCAAGCCGCCATTTGAGCCTATCAAGGACATTGCTCTGAAATGGCTGAGACTTAAAACCATTTTCCTGGTGGCAATAACTTCGGCGCGCAGGATATCGGAGCTTGGCGCTCTGTCTATTAGGCCAGATCTGTGCATCTTCCACAAGGAGAAGGTGGTGTTACGGACTGATCCGTCCTTCTTACCAAAGGCTTACTCCACCTTCCATCGGGCACAGGAGATCAACCTGCCGTCCTTTTGCCCCAACCCTAGTCATCCCAGGGAAAGAGAGTGGCACAATTTGGATGTCCGTCGGGCCATTAAGTCTTACATAATACAGACTGAAAAGATTCGCCAGACGGATTCCTTGTTCATAAATGTGTCACCGCCAAAACTAGGTCAGCGCATGTCGTCCTCGGCCATCGCCTATAACATCAAGTTGTGCATTCGGGAAGCCTACAAAGCCCTCAAGCTGGACATCCCTCCGGGAATTACAGCACATTCAGCGAGGAGTGCAGCCACCAACACAGCGCTCAGACGTAACGCATCGATTGACGACATCTGCAAAGCTGCCACCTGGACAACTATATCCACGTTCATTAAACACTATCAACTGCACATGTACGCGTCGGCGGACGCGGCCTTCGGTCGGAGAGTTCTACAACATGTGGTCGAAGACGAAGATACGATCCCGCCCGGTCGATGAAGGACTGCTTTGGGAGCACCCACAGATGTCCTCCTGCCTCAGAGGGAGAATGGGCCTTTGGACACTTACCGTGAAGGGTCCTTCTCCTCTGAGGACAGGAGGACATCTGGCCCTCCCAGGATCTTCTACTATCAAGACCACCGACCTCATACCAGTATTTTCTGATTCCACTGTGATTCTCTATATGTGTGATTTTTCATCTGTTCCTAGTTGCCACTCTTCGGCACGTTGTGTTTTATCTTCTCTGTTTTCAGTTATTAACAAGTTGATATAGTTATAGATTACAGTTTATATGAAGGAGTCAACACTGCTGAGGGGAGTTACCCGAACTGAAGACCAGGGGGTGGTCCCACCTACAAGAGGAAGAAGTTTCAACTTCCTGCCTCCCTGATAGGACGGTGGGAAACACCCACAGATGTCCTCCTGTCCTCAGAGGAGAAGGACCCTTCACTGTAAGTGTCCAAAGGCCCATTCCTTATGAACAACCCTATCAGAGGGTATTGCAGAGTTATTTGAATTGTGCAGCTGACACATGGGAATATAAATCTGACTGAATTCTGATTGGACACAAACTCCATTCCTCCAGCTAGGTAGACATTGATATCCAAACATGATTCACTGGTCATGTGGTCCATAACTTGAATGGCCGGCCAATGGTTGTCTTTGTTTCTTGACCAGATCTGGAAAAATACATAGGCACAAAGGCAGGATACCTAGTTTTCTGAAAAGAAGATAATCTTTCTCCTCTTGAACTATTAATGATAAAAATGTTACAAAGCTGGCCCATTTTCTCACTACAGTGTTTTTTTTTTTAGTGTTGGCATGGTGCCTTTCAATCTTTTTTTTTTTAGAGAGGGGAGACTTTGATTTCAAAGAGAACAGGAAGGTTTAGTCATTAATTTAGATGCTTGCTCTGAACGAGAATTGCAGCAGAAAAATTTACCCATGATTGCTGCAATGGCTAGCCCTTGTAATAGAGATTATTAATCGGAATTAAATTGGGTAATGAATTAACATTAAAATAATCTAATCGTGTTGAAGTGACAAGCTGGAGACAGTAAAATTACTCACTGTCCAGCCTGCCCATTTTGCGCTGCTGAGGCCTCCAGAGTGTGCCGGAACGGGGACCTGATTGGCATTCAGAACAGAACAGGGGTTTTCTGGTAGCCGGTACCAGAATAAAAACATGGACACAGAGGGCCTCATGCACTTGCACTTGAGTATGGAATCTGTACTCTCAGGATCCTTTCCCACACTCGTACCTGCAGAGAAACAGGATTATTTGTGGGAATGGGGACATCAGGGTGTGCCTCCTGTATTCCCATCTCTGCTGGTGATAGTTATGTGTGAGTAGTTTCAGGTGGGTAGCCATATTGGTCTGCAGTAGAACAACAAGACTCGAGTCCAGTAGCACCTTGGAGACCAACAAGATTTCCAACAACCCTCATGTCTGAATAGAGACGTAGGATTCTTATCTCACAACAGAGGTTTATTTCTGCTCTAATCAAACTGCATTGTAACATTGTACCTTTACATCCTGACTCCCTTCTTTGCTTCACTCCTCCCGCCTCCTGGGGATATAAAGGCTCCTGGATCTCCACTCCTACTTGTATCTGATGAAGGGAGCTTTGACCCTCATAAGCTTATACCTTGGAAATCTTGTTGTTTTCTAAGGTGAAACTGGAATTTAATACTGCTGTTCTATTGCAGACCAACATGGCTACCTACCTGAAGATTTCCAGGGTATAAGTGTTCAAGAGTCAAGCTCCTTTCATCAGATGTATAAGGTGGTGAAGAAAGAGGGCCTGGGGGAGACAGATTCTTGCAGAGTTTGGCTCCTCTGGAGCTCCTGTTCCACTGTGGATATGGGGAGCAGGAGAGGGTAAACAAGGACCTGCTCCTATTGGAATCCTCTTTGTACAGATGGTCATGTCTTTTCTCATATGGTATAAAAGCTTTGGATTAAATGGAAGGGAGCTCAAATGTGTCAAGCTCGGGCACCAAGGGAAGGCAGGATCAGCATTGCCCTCTTTCCCCATCATTTCTGATGAAAAGGATGTTTATTGTTATTGTTGTTGTTATTCACTGAGATCCAAGACGGATTACATAT
The DNA here is from genome assembly GCF_028583425.1 of Eublepharis macularius. Taxonomy (NCBI): domain Eukaryota; kingdom Metazoa; phylum Chordata; class Lepidosauria; order Squamata; family Eublepharidae; genus Eublepharis; species Eublepharis macularius. The sequence goes on from NC_072801.1 coordinate 24,466,770, forward strand.
ATTAAATGAATACAATATAATCAATATCTAGGACATTCACAGTGCAAAAATACAACATGATCAACTGGTAGGACATTCAATGAAAACAGATACAATAGAATACGGTAGTCCCAAATTTGAAAAATTAGCAGGAAGCTGAACACATAGATGAAAACTTTCTGAATGTAAAGTGTAATTAATTAACAGTACTTCATTACTTCACTCAAGTGTAAGTAATTAACATTACTTCAACGTTGAACTACTCTGCAAGAACGTATCTACATCAGCAGACAATGCCAAATAGCATAGTCTGTAGTCCCTATCTGTTAGCAAAGTATCTCTCTGAGCTAATACTCAGAGCTAACTCAGAGCTAATACTGAGCTAACACAGCCCTGTAATCTATTTGGGATTTATTTTTAGGAATTTCTGTTGACTTAAATACTTACATGCTGTTTGTCTCCCAGCAAGGGGGCCCAAAATGACTCAAATAAGGAAACCACCAATACAGTTCACTAAACAGCAAAAGCAAACAAATTTAGTTTGCTCCAGGTCTGGTCTAGGCTCACTCAGAGCTACTGGCTAAGGGCTTTGTGCTTCTGGCCACTCTTGGGCTTTTAATATTGGAAACAGGAAGGGGGGCAATTGGGCGGCCTTGATTTTGGGCAGCTGTTGGCCATGTCCCACAGTGTTCCTCCCCAATATGACTATTCCTCCTTTCTTTACCTGCTGGGGGCTCTCTTTTCCTGGAAGAGGATCAGAAGTCTGTTGCCTGGTGACAACCCAAAGCTAAGCTAGCCAATGGCGAAACAGCGAGTTCTATAATTTTTCGTTGTAATAGTGTCCTTTTCCTGAAAATCCTGAAGATGTGAAGGGGGGTCATGTCTTGACAAAGGGGTGCCTTTGCTTTGAAAATGTTACGGGCTACTTGTGTTGGACCCCATTAAGTCACAAAGTCAAAACTGAGCATCAGTGTGAGCATCAGTGTGACCAAGAGGTTCATCTACGGACTTCAGTGCAGTCCCACACTGGGACTGTGCTTGCACAGGCCGGCCACTCAGAATAGGATTTTCTTAGCTTTTAGGCTACTGAGGGGGCGACCCCTTCCCCCCAACCACTCTGAGGTGATTTTTCCCACCGAAAAAGGGTCACATGGTGTAGAGAGGTCACCTCCCTTTCCCCTCTGTTTTTTGCTTCCACAGAGAACAAACATTTCTTTCTACTAGCTGCTCCACTTTTGTGCGTTTGCTGTTACATAGTTAGTTGTTACTAGTTTAAATAACAGGTAACGGTAAAGGTAGTCCCCTGTGCAAGCACCAAGTCATTACTGACCCATCGGGGGACGTTGCAGCCCGACGTTTTCTTGGCAGACTTTTTACGGGGTGGTTTGCCATTGCCTTCCCCAGTCATCTACACTTTACCCCCAGGAAACTAGGTACTCATTTTACCGACCTCGGAAGGATGGAAGGCTGAGTCAACCTTGAGCCAGCTACCTGAACCCAGCTTCCGCCAGGATCGAACTCAGGTTGTGAGCAGAGCTTGGGCTGCAGTACTGCTGCTTACCACTCTGCACCACGGGGCAGTAGCTTTTAGGCTACTGAGGGGATGACCCCTTCCCCCCAACCGCTCTGAGGTGGTTTTTCCCGCCAAAAAGGGTCACATGGTGAAGAGAGGTCACCTCCCTTTCCCCTCTTTTTTTTGCCTCCACAGAGAACAAACATTTCTTTCTACTAGCTGCTCCACTTTTGCAGGTTTGCTGTTACATAGTTAGTTGTTACTAGTTTAAATAGTAGTTAGTGTTTAAAGTTTGTTCTTTTCCTGTGGTGCGTTAGATCTGCTGTGGAGTTGGTGAGTCGTGTTGCCTTGTGCAGCTTCGATTTTTCCGGGTCAATAAGTCTTCAACCAATGTTATGGCGGGCAAGTCATTGTTTAAAAAATTTGAGGAATGCTGGGACCAAGTTGGCTAAGACTGATGGCCATTCTCTGTGCCCTGAATGCATGGGCGAAAGCCATGTAGTTGATCAGTGCAAACATGGCCAGGCCTTTCAGATTCAGTGGATGGGAATGTAGTTCTATGCCTTCCCACCCATCCCAATGATACAGAGAGTAGTTAAGAACAGCAGGACTCAATCTGGAGAACCGGGTTTGATTCCCCACTCCTCCACTTGTAGCCAGCTGGGTGACCTTGGGTCAGTCACAGCTTCTTGGAGCTCTCTCAGCCCCTCCCACCTTACAGGGTGATTGCTGTGGTGATAATAATAACATACTTTGTAAACCACTCTGAGTGGGTGTTAGGTTATCTTGAAGGGTGGTATATAAATCAAATGTTATTATTATAATACGCAAAATCCAGACAAACCGAACCAGACATCCTCAGAGCTCTGTTCTAGCTAAAGGAATAACCCCTGACACCTGCTCTTTATCTAATATCTTTGATATCCCTACAAATCTCAGGTGTGGCTTCTTTATCTAAAAATCCACTTAGCTGCCATTTCCACTTTCTGTTCTGGTATTGATGGCAAAATAATATTTTCACACTATTTGTCCAAATTGTTTTTGAAAGAACTATATAATTTGCACCCACCAAGGCCCCCTCTGGTACCACAATGGTCCTTCTCTCCAGTCATAGCCAGACTAATTAAAACTATTGGAGTCATTGGTAACGTGCTATTTATCTCTCCTTTCCTCTAAGGTAGCCTTCTTACTGGCTATTACATTGGCCAGGAGAGTCAGTGAGTTAAGTGTTAAGGGTGGATCTCCCCTTCCTACAGGTGTATCCTGATAAGGTGGTGATGGGTACTAGTTTGCCGTTTTTACCCGCAGTAGTGTCTAGGTTTCATGTGTCTCAGAGCATAAACCTCCTTGTGTTTTTTTCCTAATACGACAACTCCTCAAGCACGTACATTACACACATTGAATGTGAGGAGGGCTGTTTTGTTTAATGTGGACAGAAGAACTCAATCCTTTCATAAGGACTCTGCATTTTTTGTTTGCCGTTCTGGCCCCAATAAAGGCAAGGCTGCCTCATCTCAGACAATATCTAGATGGGTAGTATTGGCTCTTAAAAAGTGTTAGAAGTCTGCTCAAGTTCCTTGCCCATTTACCGTCTGTACCCATTCAACAAGAGCACAAGCTGCCTCTGCTGCGTTCCTTCAAGGGATGCTACTGATGGACATCTGCTGGGCAGCTATATGGTCTTTGGAGGATACTTTTACCGGACACTACACAGTGGATGTTAAGAGAGACAGCGGTGAGTCTCTTCGCCTGAGAGCATCACCCCACCTCCGTGGTGTGTAGCTTGCTGTTCTCCCAATGTGCGCCTGCACGGAAGACCTAGATGAACAACAGTTACAAGTAAGTGAAACACTGTTTTCCATCTAGGTCTTCTTGCAGGCTCACATTCCCTCCCTCCTGCCCCACTGTGAGCTCTCTGCACTATGTCATTGAGAGATTTGTGGTGGCACAGGAAAACTGGGGGGTGGGTGGGGTGCGACTGCTCTAGACCACGTGACTGTTTTCAGTGGGAAAAACCGCCTCAGAGCAGTTCAGGGGTAGGGGTCGCCCCCTCAGTAGCCTAAAAGCTAAGAAAATCCTGTTCTGAGGGGCCAGCCTGTGCAAGCGCAGGTCCAGTGTGTGCCTGCATGAAGACCTAGATGAACAGCAGTTACAGGTACGCACAAACCCTGTTTTACTATAAAAGTCAGTTACATAGGTGATTTTTGCATCAAGAGAATCTATAATGGTTGGCATAAATCAAGGGCTACCTAGTGGAGTGCACTTACTCTTCTATAGAGAGCAAAAAAGCTGCTACATTCTTGTCGTCTTCCTCTCTAGAATTTGTGATTGGATTAAGTACGTGGGGGCGGGGGGCTGGAATCACTCTAGTATTAAAGTATAGACATGACTCTTCAGAAGTTCTTTTCAGTACAGCCTAACAAGTCCCTAAAGCTCAGAGCAGCGTATCTTCAATTCTTATGATTTATTTGTTTTAAAAACCGTTGCAGTCTCCGTTGCTTAGAAAAACAAAATGAAAGTAATAATTAAAATTAAACTGGACTCAGCGACTCCAGAGAAAAGGCAGCCGCTTTGCAAACAGGGGTGGGGGAGAGGAGGAAGAGGCAAGAAATGTGGAAATGTGAGAGAAATTGATCCTGAGAAAAAACACACCCAGGAACTCTGAGAGCAGTGATGGAAAGTGGATGGCCTGACGGACCTCTTGTTACATTGCCCAGCATATTTTGAAATGGGTTTATTTCACCATGGGGGGGGGGCTGTCATGAAAGCCTCTGCCTCTCACCTCACCCCCCAATTAAGGTCAAGCCTGCTGCCTGCAAACAAGGGTTCCAGCGCCTGACACTATTTTCGCACCCTATTCATTCCATCAAAATGCCAGAAAGAGGGCAGGGAACATTGCCTGGTGCAGTTTGGACACTGCCCTGTAGCCAGATCTCATCTGCTGTGGGCCTGATCATGAAGCTTTACAAGTCAACAGCGGGTAAAGAGAGAGTGCGTGTCTAGTTTCAGATGCATCCAGAGGATGCAACGGGAAGGGGTTGTGTAGGCTGCAGATCCAGACCAGGGTGAGAGCCATGTGGTGCAGTCTCACTGTGGTACTTCTGTTTTGAGAAATCAAGCGGGGACCCACAAGGACTTGCAAGGGGTACTTCATTTTTCCCTGTATCACTTTCCCCACACTCTTTCCCTCTTCCTGGAAACCTCCATATCCTTACCCTTCTCTGCTTCCTTCTCTCCTTCCCATCCACCAGCCAACCTGCCTTTATCTATGTATTGTCGAAGGCTTTCACGGCCGGAGAACGATGGTTGTTGGGGGTTTTCCGGGCTGTATTGCCGTGGTCTTGGCATTGTAGTTCCTGACGTTTCGCCAGCAGCTGGAGCTGGCATCTTCAGAGGTGTAGCACCAAAAGACAGAGATCTCTCAGTGTCACAGTGTGGAAAAGATGCTAAGGAACAGTGTGGAACAGATGCTACGATCAGCAAAAGACAGCAGAGACCCCCTCACCTCTGCAGGAGTATACCGTATACCCTGCAGCTGTGGACAAGTTTACATCGGGACCACAAAGCGTAGCATCCAGACAAGAATAAAAGAACATGAAAGACACTGCAGACTTGGACAGCCTGAAAAATCAGCAGTGGCTGAACATAGCCTAACTCAAACAGGGCACAGTATCTTATTCCAGGACACCAAAATACTGGACAACACTTCCAACTACTTTGTCAGACTGCACAGGGAAGCCATTGAAATTCACAAGCATAAGCAAAACTTCAACAGGAAAGAAGAAACCTTAAGAATGAACAGAGCATGGGCTCCAGTTCTGAAAAACACCAGGCCAACAAAACACTCCACACCCGACAAAAGCCCTGCAGAGAAGATTAGCACATCAAGCACCAATCCATATGCAAAAGAACCTCCTCAGGTTACAGTGAAGCCTCCCGCCATTAGCATTCCACACCCTGGGAAACTCTTACAGAATGACTCAGCTCAACCCCACCCCTCCTGAGTAGATACAAATGACCTACATCTTTTCCACACTGTGACACTGAGAGATCTCTGTCTTTTGGTGCTACACCTCTGAAGATGCCAGCCACAGCTGCTGGCGAAACGTCAGGAACTACAATGCCAAGACCACGGCAATACAGCCCGGAAAACCCCCAACAACCATCTGCCTTTATCTGCTTCCCAGTCTTCAACTTCTTTTGTGGAAAGTTTTGCTGCATATTTCTCCCCCATGGGAACCCCCAAAGCAACTTAGAAAAACACCTATATATAACTGAAATAAACAACAGGCTCAACAAGCAAAATGCTATTTCAATAAGGAAAGAAGTAAACAAAACAAAAACCATGCATAAGACCACATCTTGAGCAGGTTCTGAGTCCAGTAGTGCAGTCCATAGAATGGTTAGAGGTTGTAAGCCAAGACCCCTTTGGCTGTTTGCCAGAATGCTCAAGCCACTAACCACACCCGTGGTTTAAGTCCCTGTGCACAGGAAGGAGACAGGTGCCCAGCTAGCTGTTATACACTGACTGGATGTCCCCAAAACTGCCTCTCTCTGCTCAAGTGCTGTTTATGTAGCTGCATTAATGTACCTATTCATTAAAAAAAATACTTAACTGAGATAACTCTGAGTCTTCAACGTGCTTCGTGTATGTTGCTCCATCACCTTTACAGTGACCCCCTCAAGTAAGTGAACTCATCTTAATTTTTAAATTTTTTTATTTTACTTCATTTATATCGTGCCTTTCTCCCCAAAGGGGACTCAAAGAGGCTTACATAGTTATTCTGACCTCCGTTTTATCTTCATAACAACCCGGTGAGGTAGATTAGGCTGAGAGTATCTAACTGGCCCAAAGCCAGTCAGTCAGATCCCGTGGCAGAGGGGGGATTTGAACCTGGGTCTCCTAGATCCTAGTCTGACACTTTAGCCACTACATCATGCTGGCCAAGATGGAGGGGTGCGTGAGTCTGAAAGGTGAAATACTGTGCTCCTTTATATTAATTCATACTCTTGCGTCTCTCTGCAGTGCCATCCTAAGCCCTTCAAAGCCCATTGAAGCCCACGGGGTGGGAAGGCTGTTGGTCTGTTCAGAACTGCACTGTGGGTCATTTACTGTCTTGCTCTGTCAGCCAGTGGCTCTTCAGAATTGCAGATTGAAGAAGGACCTTTCCTAGCTTTGCTGCCTGGGACTGAAACTATGACTTCCTGTATGAATGACTGAGGGCTGTCCATTGAGCCCCTCTCCCAGCCCCTGAATAGATGGGAGTGGCATAACTGATGAGCTTGTGAGGAAGGGGAGATTTGGACTGGGCAGTTCCTTCTTTGCAGATAAACTCTTAGCAACAGCATAAGCAAAACAGGTAGAATAATGCCCTGGGGTGGTTCAGAAGGCAAGCCCCTTCCAATGACTTAGTCCTTTTGAACCTAGTGTAGATGAAAATAACCCCAGACCTCGCCAGGTGATAGGATTCAGTTGAGTCTTCTTTGGCCCAACATCTTAGAAAGGGAAATGTTTCAGCTGGTAGCTTCACTGACTGGGAAGGGCTGGAATTGGTTCTTCACGGAGGCCTGCCGGTAGCTGAATTATTCACAGAATAAAAACAAAGTAGGGACTAGCTGCCTCACAAAAGAAATATATCCAGCCTCTTGTTCATGCTAATGCAAAACAGAAATATGTTTCTGAGCATTAGAGCTCCACAAGGACCAGGAACTGAAGGAGAGCTTTTGTTCCTCGCGCCTGGACAGTGACAACCATTGAAAGTATGCCTGTGTTTGGGGAGCAGAAGGGTTTAGAAGAGGTGAGGAGAGAGCAGCACTCTGCTTTGCTGTCATGCTGGTCCCCTTGGACTCCTGAAGCAGCAGCATCCATCTCTCCTTAGCCAGAGGCTGTTTTGCCTGTAAGAGAAGAAAGCCTAATGAGCAGAAGAGGGACCCGAAAGCCCCCCTCAGCTGGGGCCAAGAGAATTGGTGGAAATGGTGTTCCTTCTTTTGTACGTCCTTGTTCTAGCGATGTGGCAGCATTGTTGTCTCATAGCATATAGTTGTGGTTGATCAGTACTGTGTTGGCTTTAGTCTTGCATGCTTCATACTCTTCCCCTTCCAGCTTTACTAGCATTTCTCGAGTCCGTTAACACGTTACGAGACAAGATTATGAGCTCAAGATCCCTTACAGAATAGCTGTGAAGCATTCTTGTGTTTTTGCCTAAGTAGGAGTCCAGTGGCACCTTAAAGACTCTTAAAATATATTTTTACAGTAGCTGTTCAGAGACAAGTGTTCACTTTATCAGATGTACGAGGTGTACATCCATTAGACTCATTTATATACATAACAGAAAGGTGTGTGCATGTGCGTGGTGGTGGTGATGTTTCAGAGAGAGGCTGGTTCATAGAATAGAATCATAGAATGATAGGGGTGGAAGGTAACTCTAGAGTCATCTAGACCAACCCCCTGCATAATGTACAGTGGTTCAAAACAAGATCTGATCTTATACTCAGTATAAGTGCAAGAAACTCCATTATATAGGCAAAATGTAGAAACCAGAGCAGGATGAAATGAAATAAAGAGATACAATAGGAAGTTACAGGAGTATAGGATCAGATAAATGGTCCATCTTGTTGTCATGGCCCAGTCTGGGCTCAGTGAGAGCGAGTACTCCTCCTCAGGAGGAGAGGGGTTTCGTGTAGCCAGCCAGGACTCCTCAGGAGAAGAGGAGCTCCATGTAGCCGGCCCTGACTCAGCAGAGGCTGGTAATCAGGAGCCACAGCTGCTGGCTAATCGGAGCCTACAGCCAGCAGCTGAAGCAGAGCCATCAGTACTCTCCAGCCCCAGCACCACAGGGGAAGCCCAGCCAGGGGCTTCCACCCACCCCCCACCCCCCACCCTGGTTCACCCACGCGTAAAGAACACCGCAGACAAAGGCCAAGGTTGGAGCTGCAGGACGGACAGCGCAGTGCTTGCCTCTTGAACCGACGCCAGCTGCTGGAGAGCAGAGCGATGATGAGTAACAGTAGGATGGAGCCCCAGAAGCTGGCTGTAATCCATGCCTGGCTAGAAAAACTGAGTTGAGGGAACTGCCAGGTGTGGGAGCAATGTGTTGACTACCTGTAACCACTCTGTGTTCCGTGTACCTTGCTCATGCCTGCTTCTGGACCTGACGCTATTGGTAATCGACCTCGGACTGTACCTGCCCTAGCTCTTGGACTCTGGACTCACTCCTGGCGTTAGCTCGTACTCTGACCACTGCTTTGACTTGGCTCTTGATCCTGAAACTCCCCTTGGACTTGGTGTTGAGGTTTGGACTTGAACCGCCCTGCTTGGGCTGGCCCAGCCCGTGACACTTGTCCATCGCCCTGTCTTGCAAAGTGGCCACCCAGTTGTCCTGGAAGTCTAACTGCCCAGGGCCCAGCACCCCAATTTCTTCATCTCTCCCTCCTCGCAGCCATCAGCAGCTCACCTAGGAACAGGGGGGCCCTTGACTCTGTAGTCTACGGGAGACTGTGCCGCAGCAGAATCGAGCCGGTGTAGAATGGCAGACCAACACACAGCAAGAGGGGCAGCTGCAAGACACTCCTGGGCAGTATCTGCAGGGAGTGTCAGTGCAGAAGGAGCAGAAGTGAGTCTCTCCAAGCTTCAGCCCTTGGTGCAGGATCTCTGCCACACGTTCCCATGCCCCAAAGTGGCTCCAAGTGCAGCTAACTACCTCAAAACTGGCAGAGAGCAAAGTGCAGAGACCGCGAATGGGGCAGGTCCGACTGGGATTCAGAGGCAGAGGGAGGCAGCAGAAATGGCTGGAAGCTAACAGCCAGTGCCATTGCAGACAGGCTCCCATGCCAATGAGGGCTTAGGGGAAACACACAGGCTATTGTTCTAGAGGCAGGAAGCACTGCTAGCCCAGGTACTAGGACACACCCTGGGGGTAGGGCCTTGGGAGGTGGGGTAGACAATCAAGGGGAGAGGATATAAAGGAGGGCTCCCACTTGGACCAGGAAGCAGCAGCAGGGCATGTTATCCAGAGGGAAGGCTCATGCCCAGGTTCGCATAGCTCAGGCTACCCGCTTTCCCACATCTGAAGTCCCAGGGAGTCCTCCAGAAAGAGAGACTCAATGGTGAAGGGATGGTCACCCACAGCACCTCGATGAGGCACCTCACACCAGCAGACAGGATACAGAGGCCAGGGCTGATGTTCCCAAGTTTACTTCCTCTGGACGCAGAGGTTCCATTTAGTCCTCATGGCTAGTAGCTGTTGATGGACCCCCCTCACTGAATTCACCAAATTCCCTTTAAAAGCCATCCAATAAATGTTACAATTCAATTATTCATTCGGTAAAGGAGTATTTTCTTTTGTCTGCCATGAATCTATCAGCCACCAACTTTACTGGATGTTCCGAGTTCCAGAATTCGGAAGAGGAGGAAAAAGCTTACTGTACCCACTTGTTCCACTCATTTTATAAACCTCTATTGTGTCTTAGTTGTCTTTCTTCCTAAAGTGAAAAGACCCATACTTTTCAGCCTTTCCCCATAGGAATAGCGGTTGAGGCCCCCTGACCTAGTTCTCTTGGTTGCCCTGTTTTATCATTTTTGTCTGCTCTGCAATATCTTTTTTGATATCCAGAGACCAGAACTGTACAAAATGTTCTAATTGAGGCTACATCATAGATCTGTAGTATTTCCATTCAATTTCCTAACAAGCTCAACAAGGAGTTTGCATTTTTCAGGTTGGGGGATTATTAGGAAAGGGATCAAAGGGCTTAGTATCATGGTTAGAATTTTGGGTCCGTTCTCCTGGAGATGCCTTCTGCTGCCTTCCAGGCCCCCCTAAGAAAGCAAGGGACACATTGAGCTTCCCAGCTTGTTCATATCCTATGAGAGTTGAAGAAGGTGCTGCCAGATAAAGTTCTTTGCATCTGGGGCGCGGCCTTTGATTAGGTGCAATGTGCCATAGGGGCTGCCAGTTGCACACAATTGAAAATGTTCTTTCATTCATCAGCAGAAATGAGAAAACTTGTGCTGATGTAGTATTTCTATAGCATTCAGGCTGACACAAATTCCCTGACATGGGTGGGAAGTAGCCTGCCGGTATGGTAGAAAGCTCTTTAGGGGGGAAGCCTTAGATCTTTGCTCGGTATGTTGTCACTGCATTGTTTTCCCTGGAAATCAAAATTTCGTGTCTCAGCAAAACAGCACTGTTGTGAAAATCTATTAGAGGAAGGAGTTTACTGTTGAGAGGAGGGGGGTCAAGTTGCATGTGTGGGGGGGGCGGGGCGGAGTGTGCAGTAAGAGACCCAGGTTCCAATCTCCATTCTGCCACGAAAGTTGACTGGGTGATCTTGGGCCAGTCACACCCCCTCAGTCTTACCTAACAGGGTTGTTGTGAGGGTAAAATGGAGGACAATGGAGGAAGCTGCTTTGGGTCCCCATTGAGGAGAAAGGCAGGTTATAGATGATGTAATAAATAAATAGATAAACCAATAAATAAACAGGGTTCCCAACATCAAAACGGGGCCTGGAGATCTCCTGGAATTACAACTATCTTCTGACTACATAGGTCAGTTCCCCTGGAGGAAATGGCAGCTTCAGAAGGTGGACTTGTTACCTGAATGGGTCTCCTTGCAAGTAAGTGGGGGGATTAGCAACAAAGAAGACGGCTTTATGAGGTCTATTCCCAGAGATGCAGACAAGACCGGTGATCTTAATTGAGTATTTTTATTGAAAGGGAAAAATTTATACACACACACAAGATTGCACACAAACACCCAAGATGCCTAGGAAAAGCAGTGGTGAAAGTGGAATAGATATGAGGGATTGCTGAGCGATAATTACCTATCCGGAGACCAGGCAAGTCCGCGAAGGAAGAGCTTCAAATGCCAGCGTTCTCGGCCAGGGAGACAGAGACTTAGGGAAGGCACCCCAGGGGAACAGTGCTTTGGATACAATAAATATGCTCAGTTTGAATGGGGCAAGGGTCCCTATTCTTATAGGGCAAAACATGCCATGAGGTGGAAGAGCCCTCCCAACCGTTGGAACAAAGACCCCAACAGTCAATTCCTGGGAGTACCAAAGGTTTGATTACCTTGATTGCTTGCTGTCAGGGTGGGACAAAAGAGTAAGATTTCACTCTCCAGTTGTATTATAAAGGAATGCTTGCAAACTGATGTCCCCAGAGCTGAGTTGATGAATTTAGTTGGGGAATGTACCTTTTCCCAGGGATGAATTATAAAAACGTATGGGTGCTAATTGATTTCTCCTCTATCATGGGCTGGGAATCTCATCACAGAAGGAGGGGAAAGGAATGTGTTAAGTGAGGTGACGCTGTGAGACCTTTCTTGCTCTGGCTCCGCATGAAGCTGAGTGGAATGTAAACTAATCACTGCTGGTCACTCTGCATTTACATTCGGCATTCCATTCATGCCTGGATCTCCCGGGCGGGACTCAGCAACTGCTAGCTGGAATTCCCATTTGCAAATCAAACTGCATTTAATCTAGGAGCCTTGTGATTTTTATATCACAGGTAGCTGTCAAATAGCTATTAAACATGCCGGAGGCCAGGCTGACTGCTTATAGACTGTACAGCATCACATCCTCTGCTAAGCTGTCCCCAAATGCCACCCTCCCTAGGCTCCAAACCTTCCAGGAATTTCCCAACCTGGAGCTGGCCACCCTAGTCTCATAATGTCAAACAGGCAATGAGAAGGTCATCAGATTTTAATGGAATTTAAGAAGGTGGTGGTGGTGGTGAGAATATCGAGTGTATCTGAATATGTGCTCACAAAGTTCCATCCAGGCTGGTGACACTGCTGACCTGCAGAAAAGTTGACTCAATTCGCTCTTTATCTCCAGGTTTCTGGCTTTCCAATTTCCATATAAATACAGTTAGTGGGTGCTGAAACTCGAGCATTTGCAGCCTTCAGTGACGGCCCGAGGCTGCAATTCTCAAGTAACTTGATTTCTGCAAAATCTTATTTATTAGTAGGAGTGTCGCCTCTTGAAAGTCTGCAGTTGGAGGCACCAGAGTCTCCTGTGGGCTGGTTCCAACATGCGTGTTCAATTACCTGCTGGTTGCAGCAGCGATTGGTGAGCATGGATGAACCCTCATGGATCTGCAGTCAGCATAGAAAGAACTTTCGTATAATGGGCAACTCAAACCCGGCATTTTCTAGTGGATGCAGTCTGTCCTGCTGTCGACAGCTACTTTTAATTCTGTGGTTTATGGAGTGGGCCACAAGAGTTTGCCCTCCTCCTACCTGTCTGTCCATCTTGTGTGCATATTTCTCCATGCCCATTTGATCGATGTTAAAACCATTGATCCTACACTGTGTTTCCATCTTGAGTCTCAGTGAGAAAAGCAGACTATAAATAACATAAATAAAAACTTTTTTGTCATATATTCTTTATTTTCCTAAGAAGTAGAGCTTACATGCCCATGCTGCAGTTCTTCATATCTTTGTCTGTATCCTGACAGTAAGGTATGTTTTTGCTTTGTACTGTGAGAGTGCTCAGAACTGGTAGGCCTCTTAGTTTGGATCTTACTTGTATTTTTTTTGTACATTGCAAAAAAAAGACTGTTTGAAAACTGAGGAGCTGAAAACAAAATTGAGAAACTTGTATATGCACATTAATGTGGCTTCTTTTATTACCACTACCACTGATGTCGTTGTACTTTTCAGAGTTTTGTAATTAAAAAGGACCTTACAATATAATGTTGTTAGCTTAAAAACAGAGATTTCAAGGAATTTTGATTTCCTGCAGTTACATGTATTTAGACATGTTTACTGTTAGACATTTATTTATGTATTTAGTTAGTTCATTTATACCCCACTTTTCTTTCCAGTAGGAAACCAGAGTGACCTACAACATACTTTCCTTTTTCATTTTATCCTGACAACAGCACTGTGAGGTGGTTTGGCTGAGACTGTGTGATTGGCCCAAGCTTACCCAGCAAGCTTCTGAGGCAGAGCAGGGATTCGAATCTTAGTCCCACAGATCCCGGTCCAACACTCTAAAACTGGCTGTCGGACTAAGAATGAATCCTAATGCGGATTAAGGGCTGAGCTTTGAAGATGGTTTTGAATGAGGACAGAAAGAGGGGCACCATGTGCATGGGTTTTTGGGAAGAGGAGTTCCCAATCTTCATGGATTGAGGGGAAACAATCACTGCAAATTGGGGGTAAAAACACCAATGCGTAAAGCAACAACTTTATTCTTTGTTTGGGATGGTCATCTTTGAAGCACTTGCTTGGAAAGTGGATTTCTTGTGTTCATTTAAACATTCTTTCAGATTTTTTTTATACTGCTTCTCCAGTTCTGTAGGCGGCGGCGTTCCAAGAATAAAAATTCTTAATATAAAACAACCATTACGAGGCAGCCCTCTAACTATATAAGAACAACAGCGCTCAGCAATAAAAATCATCCATGCTAGAACCAGCCACAGAATATCAATCAGAGCAACAACACAAATAGTTAGGACGTATCTAAAAGCTGAACAGCCTTTTGTCAGTAATCCTAATGGGCTGAACCAAACTAAAAATGTGGGCCTGGATGAATAAAAAGGGTTTGGACTGGCACTGGCATTTGGCAACTTTGGTACCAACCAGAGAGTTAAAGGAAGGGAAGTCTATGGGTAAGTTGCTATTATAGGAAAAGCCTGTCCCTCATGGATAGGGGGACACAAAGCAAGGGTCTTGGATGAAGAGCTTAGCTCTTGATCTGTTGAGTTGAAGAGCCGCTGAACCAAGTGCTAGAAACTAATGCCAACTTGATTATGCAGGGGTGGGGACTGTATTTTAAAGAGTTTGGATTTGACAGGCAAACAGACAACAGTGCATTAGATGAATCAGATATGCAAAGTTGTCACTAGAAGTGTAAACAAGGTGACAACAGGACCAGCAATGCGCAGCTTAGTCAAGTAAACAGAGTAACATATCCTCCTAGCTGTGGGGTATGGGAGACTGATTTCCATATAAAATGAGGGAAATGACATAAATCCACCAATTAGATTGATACTTTAATCAGAGAGAAGTTGAGCGAGAGAGTGGGTTACGTGGTTCCCATGCAATGGGTTGGCTTGACCTCTCTGTGTGTTTATGTACTGTTTTTAAGGCACAACTACAGCCAGCTAGTATCTGTTTAATGAGAAAATAACATCATTCCCATTTATCTTTTGACTTGCAGACTTTTATCACTAACTCTTTGTGTTCAAAATTGGTAGATGAATCAGCCGAAAGCCGGGTTTGAGAGTTGGCATGGTGTACTGCTAGACTAGGACTTGGAACTAGGACTTGGGAGACCTGCATTTGAATCCTCACTCTGCTCTATGAGTGATCTTGGACTGGTCAGTTTCCTTTGGTCTAACCTTCCTCCCAGGGTGGTAGCTGGGAGAATAAAAAGGCTGGAGGTGAGAACAATGATGTAAGCTACTTTGGGTCCGCCCACTGGAAAGAAAAAAATGTGGGCATAAGTATCTGAATAAATAAAAATGCGCTGCTATTGTATTATTAGGCCTGTTTTTCTTTTAAAATATTTGCATACAACAGAGATCTAAATCGTGATGTATATAGAAGAATATGTACATGGTATACATACCCTTACAAGCATCTTACTATAAGCATTCAGCATCCCTGCAAAATGCATCGTGCAGAATGCTATCATATACACTATTCCGAAAATTGAACATTTCCCAAGTCTGAGGAGATAGTGATGTCATTGGCACCTCTTAAGAGTTCAGGCACATCTAACAAGAGTAAGATTTTCCATTTCAATTTCACACAAGACACACACACACCCATACTTATTTTGTGATGTTTGTTTATTTTTTTTCCTTTTAAGATCTTGTCAGATTTAGAGTATTACTGCAGTAGAGAATGAAATAAATTAAAAATTGGGTGTCCTGGTAATGTTGTCTGATAGCTTTGGTTTATTAAATTGCTAGCTACTGCACTGTTCATTCAAACTCAAAAAGTGGTAATATGTAAACAATTTAATTTGATCTCTTACAAGGAAGACAATCAGCTAAAATAGATATAGTCTAATTTCTAGAACAGTTCTCTGCTTGTTTTTTTATCTGAGGGCTTTTTCTCTCTGTGCGGACATGGTTATATTTTTTCTACCTATACAAATAGGTTTGCCAGTTTCCTACCTCTGCTTCTGTGGCTGGCAGAAATATAACATTTAAAAAATTGACATCTTGCAAGAGTGTGACATCACTTCTGGGAATAACCTGGAGGTAATGTCAGTTTGCGTTAGGCATCGCCAGAAACTCTATGGTTTCATCATAGCATTTCATCATAGAGTTTCTCCAATTCCTAGATAGGAGTGATGTCACTTCTAGGTTTCCCCCAGAAGTGACATTATCCCATCACCTGAAATTACCACGCCATGTCTCCACCCCTCTGACTCCCACCAGTTGCAAGCCACTGGCTGTCAACCCTATCTATAAAGCCTTGTTCAGAACTTTCTAAAAGTAAATGCCGGGGTGAAAATAAACTGGTATCAGATACAGGGTACAAAACTGGTCATCTTCTGCTTCGAGCTCCCTGAGATAATTACTGGTAAGATTTAACTTACTTTCACCCCAGTGTTGCAGAAATTTGGCATCAGATCCCACCAACCTCAGGGATGATCATTCTCACCCCCTTACCCTCAAAAGCCTGGAACCGTCTAGGCACCATTTGCTTGAGCACAGTATTCCAAACAGGGATATTTACAGTTAGATGATACTATTACCTCCAAGGATAGCTTCTTCAGGAGGAGCTTCGCATCTGGTTGGAGGGGAGTGTGGTTGACCACCGAGGATAGGGAACTAAAGGGTGCTACTGGACCCGAATGAAGAGCCAGGTGGTTACATATATCCCTGCTGGTTAGAATTTCTGCTATTGGGGCAAACTTGTGAACCATGTGGAAAGTTTGAAATTTGAAGCAAAAAAAAAAAAGAAGAAAGAAAAGAAAGTGCCGCATAGTATCATGTCAGCTTCTTAGATCAGTTTCGCTATAAGATGATTTCTCTTTCCCCAATGACACTACCTGCCTATGGATTTTTGCTTTGGGATTAATTTTTGATATACCCTGTTATTAATCTCCTGGCCAGCTGCTAAAAGCTGGGCATTACAGAGAGGAAACCAGTTTAGGGCTTATTGGTTAGCAAAAGATATTGGTTTTTATTGATTTTTTGCTCTTACACCCCACGGTCCTTCTGAAGAACTCAGAGCAGCCGCCTCCTCATGGCATCCCGGTGATCTTCCACCCAGGCAGTTTACAGGGCCAGATCTGTTTAGCCCCAGCAGTTAGAACTGCATCTTGACCATTATTCGTGATTTCCCTGGGCCCGGAGAAACATGTATGCATTTTCCCAAAAAATGTTCTTGCCACATTTGTACTGCAGTGGGATGTTCAGGCCCATGATTTCATAGGCCCCAGCAAGTATAAACATGGTTTGATTTGCAAACATCACCTTCAAAGGCATAAGGAAATGGAATGTCTACATCAAAATTGGTTGCAAAGAAGGAGAGCCATTGTGGGGGGGAGGGGGATTGTTTCCATGAATATGTAGCACATCGAATCACTGAAATCCAGCTTTTCCCACTCCTGGTTGTCTCTATGCATGAAGGAGAGCAAGAAATCAAGGAAAAGCCATTTCTTCTCAGGGGTCAAGAGACTGTCCGAAATGTCTGCTTTGATATATATTACACCTTAATGGGCGCCATAGAGGAATTTAATTATAGTAAAGCCTTTTCCCCCACCCACCCATCCAGAGTAACCAGAGCTACTCAAGTGGCTTCTATCTAGTCTAGATTCTACCACTCTCAAAAAAAACTTATGATTAGCCACATCAAACACAGATGACAGATCTTTTTTTAAAAAAAATATATCATCCGGAGCACTTTGACTCAGCGCGGATAATGTAGATGATATGTAATGCCCTTATCAAGCTTAGTTATATTGCTATCTTTGATTCTACTAGAACAAGATTATACGGGGAAGGATTTTTTTCTCCTCTAAAAGAAGAAGAAATTCTAGCACTACTTTTTTAAAAAGTATTTTAAAATTGATTCTAAGCACGCTGGTTCACAATAGGCCAAAATTGTCCTATTGGAGAGTAGGGCGGTGGATTGGATTACAAAAACGGGACTCTGGTTCTGTTACCTCATTTGTCTTGAACAGGCTTCCAAGAGGATCTGCTTCCCAATGTTTCAGCATTGGTGTTGGAGTTCTTACAGAGGAGGGGACCATCTTTGAATGTCTTTGACCTGAAACACTGCTTTTCTGCTACAGGGGATTTTTGATGAAATGTTGCACAAAAATAAGAATTTTTTGTTTGTTTCTGAAAAATGCATGCAGTACCAAGCATGTAGTATTAAGTGCCATAAGGATGTAAGAATTGCCTTGCTAGATCCATCTGATCATTCACTCTGCCTTGAAAGCAGCCAACCAGATGCATTTGGGAAGCCAAGCCAGGTTAGGAAACTAAACTAGGGTTTGTCCCTAGCACCTGGTATACAGAGATTTACTGCATCTGTGCATGAATGCTCCATGGCCCTGGCTGTCCTAGGCAGCCACACCTGTGGTTGCTTTGCTAGCTACTCTGGGCAGCCACACCTGTTCCTTCTTCGCTGGCTGCCAGGCTTCCACTGTTGATTCCTTCAGCCACACCTGCGCCTCCTTTGCTGGCTGCTGGGCTTTCTCTGCTGATTGTCTCAGGCAGCCCCACCTGTGGCTGCTTTGCTCCTAGCCTCACCTGGTCCTGGCTAATCCCTTCTAGCCTGCCTGCAGGTTGGGGCACAGCCCTTTGTTGCCCTGGCTGCCTTTCCTGACGGTAAGGTTGCTTGCTGGCTTGCTGTCCCTGCTTCTTATGCCCTCTTCCTCTGGTTGAGTCCCTTCCCAGCTGTCCTCACTCTCCCTGCCTGGGCTCATAGCCTCCCCCTGGAGGGTGGGGCTAGACGGCTTCCACCTGCCCTGCCTAACCCTCTTAGGCTTGGGAGCTTCTTTCCTCTGGTGCCGGTGGGTTCTGGACCTGGGTGTCCATTGGGGTGGCTAAGTAGCTGCCTCCCAGCTGTCTCCTGTCTCCTCCTGGTAAGTCCAGGGGCTGAGCCTTCCCCCCCCCCAGACACACCTCCCCCTCGGACTTTCCAAGGGAGTGGCGGGGCCAGCCTTGAAGAGGCATGACATGAAGTCTGGCTGAGCCTCTGCCCCCAGGCAAGGGGGAAAATAACATTCCTTGATTGATCAAGATGGGTAGTCATGTTAGTCTATCTGTAGCAGTACAACAGAGAAAGAGTCCAGTAACACCTATAAGACTAACAAAATTTGTGGTAGAGTATGAGCTTTCATGAGCCACAGCTCACTTCTTCAGATAAGATTTCAGATAAGAAGTGAGCAGTGGCTCACGAAAGCTCATACCCTACCACAAATTTTGTTAATCTTAGAGGTGCTACTGGACTCTTGCTTGTTCCTTGATAGAAACACTCTTAAATAAGGGTAGGGAAAGAGGGTTTGGAAATATATAGAGCTGCAGAGAAATGCTTGTAACAGCCTTCTGTATTAAAATGGCTGGTGCATGCAGAAATTCTTTAATTTTTGTTGCTCCTCTTTAATGTACAGGAGGCTTGGAGAAGAGTTTCAGTGTGGTCAGGCACTTCCCCCCTCTAATTACAAACTTCCTTGGTTGATTTACTTCCCAGAGATTTGAATGCTGACAAGTTGTGTCAGTAGTGCTGACCATCATGGCTGCCCGTCCTGTCAGAGTTGATTCTCACTTGTGCTTTAGAAACCTGAAGGAGAATTTCATCCAGCAAAGAGAGGCTAAGGAAGGGAAATGGGATGCTCATATTCTGTGGCTTTCATGAGTTGGTTTTGTGGATGCAGCCCCAAGATGGCAAGGGCATCCACTTACCACTAGGGTTGTTAACTTCAGGTTGGGAAATTCCTGAAGATTTGGAGGTGGAGCCTGGGGAGAGTGGGTTTGGGAAGTGGAAGGACCTCAGCAGGGTATAGTGCCATAGAGTTCACCCACCAAAGTAGCCATTTTCTCCAGGGGAAATGTCATTTGGAGAGCAGTTGTAATTTCGGGACATCTCCAGGCCTCACCTGAGTCCCTACTGTTCCCAGGCCAAATGACAGTCATAGAGGACACCTTGTGAATAAATTGCAATCTGTCAGCATCTTAAAAAGTGATAAGGGCTGGGAAATTAAGAATGATTATTAGCAAGTGGGTGATCTGTAAGGAATTGACTGGGGGGATTACCTTCTAGGGGGACTCCCTCTGAATTCCTCTGAAGCCTAACAGTTTTGGAGGGGGGTGGAGTTTGAAACTGGTTGGTTGACTGCCTGTGGTATCACATCGCTGCATGAACCTAGTTGGTTTGGGGAGAAGGGCAAAAGCGCTTGACTTCTCAAGGCAGTTGTGGAGTTGGAGGAACACCCCAGAAGTGAGTAGAGAAAACAGCCCAGCCGCCTCTCATCTTTTCCTCATCTTGTCTGAGGGTCAAGAGCAGCGGTCAGGTGGAATGCTTCCTCATTTGCAGAACCCACACCTTCTGGATCTGTGGCAGAGCAAGAAGAGCGCTGAGGGACTTTTACTCAAGACACTGTTTCACAGATCTTGGTTCAGTGCCACCAGGCAGTGTTGGGCCACAGGCTGAGCCTCCTCACTCCCTATTAATGCTAGTAGCTGCAGAAAACAGCATGTATCTTCTTAGCCTGCTTACCCTTGCCCGAGGGCTAGGCTAGCCCTACACTCTTGCCTAGCCCAGTCCAGCAAGCTGGTGCTTGTAAATACTTTAAATAAATTATTAAATATAAGTAAGTGTGTGGTTATATGACTGGCTTCGTCTCTTCAGCAGCCAGTTTGTGGTTGGTTCTGCCTCTCCGGGCAGCCATTTTGTACTTGCACCCACCACCCTCTGTCAGGATTCCAAAGGTATCCACAGAACCAGAAATGTTGGGGACCCCTGCTCTAGAACCATTTGCTCCCCTGGCTTTCCTCCCTAGCTATCTAGCTTGGTAGCTTTTAGGCTTCTTCTTTTTATGTGGATTAAGGGGAGAGTTACATTTTTTTCCCAGCATTTTTTTCCTGAAGATTTCCCTGGGAGGTATGGAAACTTCCCTCTTCTTCATGGCTGGCCCTGTTGTGCTATTTTCATTGTTCTAGACTTGGCCATTAGAAGGCATGTGTGATTGACCCATGAAAACTTGCAGGGAGCATCTCACTTTCCCCCTGTATCCCCTCACTGCACTCTTTCCCTCCTCTGGAAAGCCCCTATCCCCTTTCTCCACTTCCTTCCTTTCCACCCACCAACCAAACTACTTTTATCCCTCCTCTCCCGGCTTCATCCTTCTCTACTCTGGCAGCCTCTCCCCTTTTCTTATCTCCCACTGACTTAACTACCTTTTTAAGTTGCCCCCTTTCAGCTTTTCCTTCTTTTCTCCCCCTTCCCTCCCTCCCACCCATCTTTTACCCTTTTCTTTCCCCCAACCCCAAATGAGAGAAACTAAAGTTTGGGAAGCTCAGCAGTATTGTTAGTTTAGCAATCTCCAAAATGACCACTTAGTTCTCAGAATGTAGTCTCACAAGATCTCAATAGGCATTCATCCCTTAAAGCTACATGCAGTGCTTCTATTATTTGGAGGGCTTTAACCCCCCCCCCATGTTTTCTAAAAGATTTTACGGGGGAGGGGGTGTTGCAAACCTGGAGCTTCTCTCAGGTGTATCGAAACATCCTCTATTTGTCTCTGACCCCATTGTGCAGATTGTTTGATCCACACTCTAGGGCCGAGCCCAGAATGTGATATAACGATGCTTGTCGGTAACATTAACATATGATGGTTTAGAATTCTTAAGAATAGTTTTAGAAAAATGAACACATTACCACCTTTGTCTTTTAAAGATAATGATTTGGTTGAGCTTCAAAGGTAGTGGCTTGGGTGAAGCCTGCACAGCGTTTTCCTGTCATTTGTCCAGAGGAGTTAGCCATGTTAGTCGGTAGCAGCAAAATAGAAAAGAGTCCAGTAGCACCTTTAAGACTAACCAACTTTACTGTAGCATAAGCTTCCGAGAATCACAGTTCTCTTTGTCAGATGCAAGCTTATGCTACAGTAAAGTTGGTTAGTCTTAAAGGTGCTACTGGGCTCTTTTCTATCCTGTCATTTGTGAGCACCAAACCCGGAACTAGGCCCGGCATTTGGGATGCTGAGCTGCAGTTGTTCAGAGCATGTCAAGCTATTCAGACCGTTCCAATCAGAGATAAAAGGCTTGAAATGGTAAAGAGCTCTTTGCTGAACTTAGTTATTGATGGATATAATGTGATCTGCTGTCATTTTATGTGATCTGCTGTCATTTTCTTTAATCTTCAAATGCCGGGTACTAAAGGGCATCTGCATCAATTAATTGGTTAATTGGACTGGTAAAGGACTCCTGCTGTTTAGTCATCCAGTTTATAGCCATGGTGCAAAAAACAGAGTGTGGGTGAGGAATCCAGGACTGTGCTTTCAGTCATTCTGTTCAGTATGCACTATCATTTGGGGGTAGGAGTGGACTGGGGAGTAAGCACATCAGCCTGCCCAATAGCTATCTTTGCTCTGTTGGCTAGTTCTTCAAATTGGAGAATGTGCCCTCTTGTCTCCCCAGATATGTTGTGACTGTATGCTATTATATTATTCTGGTTAACTCTGAAGTTCTTTACTGGAATTTAGATTGGTGTGTGTGTGTTGGTTGCCGAGACTTTACCAGTTGAGCATCACTAAGGTGCGCTGAGGTTGTATTCTCGCCCCTCTTATTTGTGCTGTAGGGAAGACTTGGGTCTGGGATTTGACTACTCTTCCCTCTCCCCAGTTGAGAACACAATGCACTCTTCTCCCCTCCCGCCATGGTATGTTTTTCTTCTGAGAAAGTAACCAAGATCAGTTTCTTAAGTGACCTGGTATCAGCTGGGTCGTAGCAAATCCCTGCTTTCTTTATTGTGGTTGTTAGGAATGAGAGGGGCCCCAGGAGCCAAAGTGGGATGCGTGGGGGCTGGCGGCAGTGGGGTACTTACCCCCCACGTGCATGCTCCCACACTCCCCATCCCACTGAACTAGCTTCAGTGTGCCCAGCATTTCCTCCCTTGTGCTGGAAAATGACATTGTTTCCCAGCACCAAGGAAGAACTGTGGGGCATACTGTAGCCAAAAATTGTCCATTTGGAGGCTTCAGAACAAGGGAGGAAATGCCAGGAGCACTGGGTGATTTTGGGCTTCAGCGCATCCCGTGGCTCTTCCTTTGTGCTGGAAAATGTCATTTTCCAGTACAAGGTAGGAAACACCAGGTGTGCTGAATCCAGTTCAGCAGGATGAGGGAAGAGCGCTCATGAGCTTCTTTTCCCTGTGCCTTCCCCTAGCCTAGTGGGGCTTGGAGGGGGGCAGCAGATGGTGGTGGCAGCTCTCCTGCCCCCAGCAAGGGGATGGCAAGCCCAGTAGTTGTTTCAGATGTTTTTGTGTAAATGAGGAGAAAGGAAGGGCACACAAATCCCTCAGTGTTCTAATTGTTTTTATGTTTTGATATGTGTTTTGCATTGGTTTTAATTGTTTTAATAATGTGCGGGATTTTCTGTTGAGTTTAATGTTTATTAAGATGAAATTTTATTATTTTTGTTTTTAATCTGTTAGCCACCTTTATGAGAGGAGAAAGGCCAGGTAGAAACTTTGTAAGTAAATAAAAAAAAATAACATCCTAATGTGCCTGTAAGAGTCCTCTCTTCCCCAAGGTATTCTCTCTCTGTTTGAATATTCTACAGCCTCCCTTCACTATTAAACTACATGAAAAAAATCAGTGCAGTTATCTTACTGGTGATACTATGCCAACTATGGCTTGAGAAATTCCCGGAGATTTTGGAAGTGCAGGCTAGGGTGGGTAAGGCTTGGGGACGGGAGGGATCTCAAAGGAGTATAATACCATAGAGTCTACCCTCTAAAGTAGTCACTTTCTCTGAGGGTTCTGGGGATTAGTCGTAATTCTGGGAGCTCTCCAGATCCATGTGGTGGTTAGCAACCGTAGGCGATACACTTTGTGCAGTTCGCCACTGCTGCTTTTATTTTTAGCTACTATTGCAGATATCAGGTCCCTGCACGGCCAGACTTCTGTGTGTATCATTCACCTGACATGTTCACCTCCACAATATGAAGAATATTGCTGGTCTGGTGAGCATAAGGACATTCCAAACATGGATAGCACTTCTCATCTTTAGCGGCAAGATAGTGCATTCCCTTCATGGCTTATCCTGCCTCCGAGTCCTTCTGCAGTGTTGAGTGTCTTCAAAACCTGATATAAACGTTAAATAATCAAGTGTACATAATATTAAAGGCAAACTATTGCAGAATATCTAGTAATGGTTCAATCCCGCAAAAACTGCTGACTCAAACCACTAATTATTACTCCAAACACTTCACCTAAAAGCTTGTGTCAAGACAGGACAATCACAGCAGCAGTTAGGAACTCTTGCGAAACTCTTGAGCAGGGAAGTAGAGAAGCAGGGTAATTTGTGTACTGTGTGTTCCCCCCTCTTGGGATTGTTTGAATACAAGTAAAAAGGTAAGGCAAGATTTTAAAACACACACACACACACACCAATGTTCCTGGCAACTGCTCTCTGATCTTGTCTTTTCCTTGTTAATACGTGTAATCAAATCTGCATTTCCTTTTGGAAATTTTCATTAAAATTGCAGGGCCAGTGATTACACAGCTGCCTAATTCAAGTCAGTGGGGATTTGGAAACATGTTCAGATATTTTTAAATACTGCTTTAACTTCCTTGTTTACAGTGTTTTGATTAAGTGGAATTCTCTGTGGTTGTTTTCAAGCATTAGCAAATGTCCCTGTGGTTTTCCTTTAATAAACCTCCCCCCTCCCCCTGCAAATGGAACAGTTGCAAGCCATTGAAATGATTAATCCCTCCCCCTACCTGTCCCCCTTCCCCCCCTTTATTGATATGCTTGTGAACTTCAGTGAGACATCAAAATCAGGCATTGGAATTACATCGTGCTTTTATGATGCTCACTAAGTCCTTATTTAGTTGTACCACCACCCCTACAAAATCTTTCGAAAAGTAATTATTATGAAAAGAGAAAGTGCCAGTTTGGCTGTATTCAGACATGAGGAATAAACTGTGGTTTGTTTAACCTGTAGTTTGTGCAACAAATTCTGCTTGTACAACCAGATGTAAGATAGAAATCCTTGCTTGTGCATAAATCCTAGTTTGCCACTCTTGCTCCCAACAGGGACAATACTGTCTCTGTACAATGGGTACTCAACAAACCATGGTTTGTGAGTTTGGGCATCATAACAAACCAGTTACACTAAGCTTTGGGCTGCAGACTGTAGTTTGCTATCCAGATTTGGAGTCAAACCACAAAGTCCCAGTTTGAATGCTATGCATTCAGACAGCACAGCTAACATTTGATTAAATCACATTTCATGATGTCTGAATGCAGTGAACTCTTTGTCATAACTCTTCATAACATATAGGTGGGTCTGCAGAAGAAAAGCAAGATCCAGTAGGACCTTAAAGA
Organism: Eublepharis macularius; assembly: GCF_028583425.1. NCBI lineage: Eukaryota > Metazoa > Chordata > Lepidosauria > Squamata > Eublepharidae > Eublepharis > Eublepharis macularius. The sequence continues at coordinate 24,491,790 of NC_072801.1, forward strand.
CCAACAAGATTTCCAGGGTATAAGCTTTCAAGAGTCAAAGATCCCTTTGTCAGCTACTGATGAAGGGAGCTTGACTCTCAAAAACTTACACCCTAGAAAACTTGTTGGTCTTTAAGGTGCTACTGGGAATCAAAACTCTCTTGATAACATACAGCATCCAAATTAGTTTGGAAGAGAAATCTGGCAAAGCCATGCACAAGATTGGATTTCGTCCAGGAGAGAGAAGTCTACCCAGAAAGCTTGATATTGTATGTTTCACCTACCATAGGTTTGTTCCTAAATTTGTTTTATTTTGGGGGGATCCAGGTTCCCTTGACTTCGATTTTAGGAGCACCTTCCCCAAGCATTATCCATTACTTGCTTGGATCCAAGTCTTGCTTGTGTCACCCAGAAACTATCATTTAAAGTAGATGGGGGCTTCCAGGACTGGAACTGGCTCAGCAGGGGGCACCTGGAACCTTCAGCCTTACCAAAATGCAGGGGCTGAAGAAGAGTGCCTTCTCAATGTCCTTCCCTACAGTCATAGATGATCCCCGCCCCACAAGTTGTGTTCTGGAAAGTTCTGATCGTAGGTCTGAGGGCAAAAATCAGTTTAGAATGTGAAACGTATTTGAGTTTGGAGGCATTTTCTTCCCTTTTTTGTGTTTGGGCTCAGAGAGTTTTGTGAAAGAGAGCATTCACATTACTCATCTCGCATCCCCTCAGGCAAGCCTGCAGATTCTTTACGCCCTACAGTAATATGTTGTGCTTTTTTTCTTTTCCTTTGAAGAAAGCAGATGGCATAAATCTGTGAGTGGGTGGGGAGGTTCTTCTGGATAGAGAAGAGTTAAATCTTCTCTGCTCTCTCTACCCTTCCCCGCTCTCCTCTTTCTAGAGAGTTCTTTGGGGAAACATTGGCTGTTTTCGGCATTTCCCCCCACCCCCATCTGTCACTATCTGAAGAATTCATTACATTTCAAATCAGAGGCCTTTCTGCATACATTAGCAGGTTTTAATAGACTTGCCAGGATTCAAAAAGGAAGAAGAAAAAGAGAGAAGATTTAAAACTCTTGTCTTGCCGAAAGCAGACAGATTGACTCCAAAATGACTCAGTCAATAAAAGATGAGTTTTGAAAAGGCTTCCCTGTGCTCAAAGGGAGCTCGTATTCTGGGGAATTAGGTTTTTCTAAGCCCACTGTCAGAAATTAATAATACATACAGCATGTAAAATGGATTTAGCCCTCTACAGCCCTTATACAAACATATCTTTGACTTGCTCACTGTGACATGATGACTGGGATTTTCCAGCTTTTTTATCCCAAGAGTTTGTCAACGGCTGTGCAGTGTGTGGCCACCTGGGTGAGGGTGAGGGGGATTGGAGAAAAAAAAATTAAGCTTATCAAATAAACTTCTGGATGATATTTTCATTCAACATGTGTCCTCTTCACCCAGAAATGCCTTATCCATTTGGGTTTGCATTTTCAGTGGCAGCTGCACCAAAAGCTTCTGCTTAAGCTCTTTGTTGTGCACCCCCCCCCTTTTTAAGTGAGTGGGGCATTTCCATAACTAGCTAGGAGAAGATGTGCTCATAACATTTGTCTGCCACAAGATGCCCAGAAGCTTTCTTGGGAAACTCTAAACAGATGGCTGGATCTTCAAGGATACTGATCAGGATGTGGTCCCTAGGGTTGCCAAGCTCCAGATGGTGGCTGGAGATCTCCCAGAATTACAACTGATCCCCAGGAACAGAGATCAGTTCCCCTGGAGAAATTGGATATTGGTATAATGCCTTGGAAGCTGGACTCTGTGGTGTTATACCAAGCCAAGGTCCCTCCCCAGGCTCCGCCTCCCCAGTTTTCAGGAATTTCCCTACCCAGAGGTTGCAACCCATTGCCCACCAATGACTTTATTCTGCTTCCTTGAGAGAAGAAGCAGGAACTAGGGTGTAAATGAATTCCTTTGATCTAACTTTGAGAATCCAATCCCTTCAGGCTCTGCCATGCACATTTCTAAATTCACACCAACTATACCAAAGCGAGGAGGCAGCATCATGCTAGGATAGGGGCATCCCATGAAGATGATGAGCAATAGATTCTGGACGGACAAAAGGTAATACATCTTTACTCAACAAGTGATTAAAATGTGGAATTTGCTGCCGAAGGATGTAGTGATGGACTCGGGCATAGACAGCTTTAAAAGGGGATTCGACAGGTTCACGGAGGCTAAGTCTATAAGTGGATACTGGCTATGGTGTCTAAAGGGAACCTCCACATTCAGAGGCAGCCAACCTGTGAATCCCAGTTCTAGCTGGAAACCTCAGGAGAGACCTTGGTGCTTATGCTCTGATGTTGGCCCTCCATAGTAATTGGTTTGCCACCATGTGAGGCGAAATGCTGGACTAGATGGGCCACTGGCCTGATCCTGCAGGGCTCTTATGTTCTGATCAGAGGAAGGCCTTGGTCTCCATACCTTTGTTTGTTGGCCCTTCAGGGCAACTGGTTTGGCCACTTTGTGAAACAACATGCTGGACTAAATGGACCACTGGTCTGATCCTGCATGGTTCTTCTGATGTTCTTATGATCAGTTTTTGCTGCTATTCTATATCTCACATGATCCAACCATTTCTTGGCTTTGCAAGAAATTCAGTCCCTGAATCCTGTCCTTCCTCCCAAGAGCTCAGGGCTGTGTACTCCTGGCCCTTCCCCTATTATAAAGTAAGCTGAGAAATAATGACTTATTTCTTCCCTGTCAATAAAGGGGCTGCTAATTTTTTTTTAGCTAGAGGACCCAGGAATGTCATCCCTTTATCCCCCCCCCCTTATCATGAAGACAGTTCCCTCAGTCCCCAGTGAGACCCTTCATTCTTGTATCTGGCTGTATGGGGCAAGCAGTAATAAGGACGGCCAGATTATTTGAGAATTTTAGTTCATTAATCTCCTAGCAGTTAGCTCCCTAATCATCTTTAAAGATCAAGGCCTCCATCAGTACATGTGAGTTGTGTGGTTAATGGAGACCGTTTATGAGGTAAGAAATTGATGGTCCGGATCATGGTTAAAACAAAAGGCCACCTTAAATAGTTTGTATACTACTACTACTACTACTGCTGCTGCTGCTACTACTACTACTACTAGTACTACCACCACCACCACCACCCAGATGGGGCTAAGCAAACGGCTAATCTCTCTGATAGTTAAAGCACCATCCAGATGGTAGAAAATTCATTATTTTAAGCTGGTAGCTTGACCTTTTGTAGAAATATAACTCCAGTCACAGTCTACAACCTTCCAGTGTCAATAGCCAAGGAAGTTGGTTTAGGTTTCCTACTTCCGTTTGTATCAAGGCTTTCCCCCCATCTTTTGTTCTGTGTTCCTCTTGACTTGAGTGTCTGGGGGTATCCTAACGAATATTGTATCACTTTCATTTCCAACCCACATCCTGGGATGTAGCCAACCAGTAATCTCCTGGGGAGGAAACAAGGCGATAATTGCTGGTATTTTTTTCAGATTTTTTTTTAATGAAAGTTGACAAACACTTTGCCAGAGTGAGATGTTAATAATGTGGGAATGCCCCTCTTGTTTGAAAGCCAGCGAAGAAATTACTCAACACGGTGGTTGGAGAGCCAGCAGTTATAATCGTCAGATGTGAGGTTGTTAATTTGCATATAATTTCAGGGCTCAGATGTCATCTTTTGTGGAAACTGTACAAGTTCCAGCACAGTAGGAAAGGCACGTTCATAATAGAGAGAGACGGGAACATGAGATCCCCTTCTCCACAGATCAGGATTTAAGCAACTTCTTGTGTTCAGAAGAAACTGAAGGCAGGAGACAAAGAATGGGCGGTTGGAATGACTGCAAAGTTCATCCAGCCAAAACAAGGGATGCAGAGGATCCAGTGTAGTATAGTGGTTAGATTGACTGACTATGATCCAGGAAACACAGATTTGGTTCCCCACTATGCCATGGAAGCTGGCCGAATGATCTTGGGCCAAACACTCTCAGCCTAATTTAACTAACAAGACTGTTGTGAGGATAATGGAAGAGAGGAGAATGGTATATGTAAGCCTCTTTGGCTCCTCATTGGGGAGAAAAGGTGAGAGATAAATAAAGTAAAGTAAAATAAATTCTTTTGGGCCAGTAGATGTCTTGGGGAACTCTGGATTTTCTCAGAATGTTTTTTGGAGGGTCTCCAATAAGAAGGCCAGTGATGTCAAACTAACTTCCTTCCAAGCATCCTGCCCGCTGCTCTTCCATCTTCACCTGAAGTGGGAGGGCACAGTATTATATAGGGTGTGTTCTAAGAGGCCCTCTTCCTTTGTGCAGGGCTTGGCCAGTCTTTGTGTGAATAGTGAGTGCACCCCCTAGGATATGTGAGCAACCCTATAACCTGTGTGCAACAGAGCTTCCTTGCCAGATGTTCTGAAATCTGACAAAATGTCAGTTAAAGAGTTTTGTGAGGGTATCAATTTTTCAGCCTTTGCTTCTCAGTGCCAGTCCAGTATCCTGTTCCTCTTCATAGCCCCAATATAAAACTTTACTTTGAAACACAGGTGCCATCCCACGCATTATTACCGCAGCTTGTAAATGTCTCATCTTAGTGTATCATCCAATCTAATTAAGATGAATTCTCACAGTGTCAACACTGACTCATTGGAATGAACCCAGAACTGCCATTTTCCCACAGTTTGGCATTTTCTCCCCCTTAATGCAAGTGTGGGTCTCCCCCCACCACACACACACAAAGAAACATGAGAGGAATGGATATTTGTGTTTTCAACTTGGGTATACCACTAGGTGGCTCCCTAAGAACCCCTGTGGTAACTTTTGTGGTGAGAGACAGATCAACCTTACTTATTTTTATTTATCTATTAAAACATTTTTACACTGCCTTTCCTGATGGTTCACGTGGTCTGTGTGAATGGGCCATGTTTTCCACTCCCCACTAGAGTGATCTGCATGTAAGAAGGAAACCTTTCTGCCATTGACTTCCATTCCTGATAGCTGCTGGTACGGTTTTATACACAGGTTAAGGGGAACAAACCCAGCCTGGACAAAGCCAACACATATGGCAACCAAAGAATTGTTGACAAAGCAATGTGGTTTCTAGCACAAGTTTAGAAGTACCGAAATCTTGAATAGGATGAAATAAGAGTTAGTTCATTCAAGGAAGTAACACACATAAGTAGTAACATTGAAGTTAAGCAAGAGTGATGCCTATCAGTACTATAATGCTGTGCTAAAGATAGAAATACACATATACACAATGTGCAATAAGCATCACTCAAAAAGAAGGAAACAAGGTTGAAGCTGAGGCTGATAGCTGTGTATCTGCACAGTGTCCAAGCGCCCATCCAAGTCCTGGGTGGCCCAAACATTTGGGCAGGCAACAGTCCACAAAGTAGAAAGCAGCCAAGCCCACCTGTAGTTTTGAAACACATTACAGAGACAGGCTTTTAAGTAAAGGTTTGATTTTTTTAAAACACTCTTTTAGCTTGAAAATGGTTGCTTTAAGCTGTCAGTCTGTATGTTTAATGATTTATGTTTTTATGTTGGGTAGGGTTTTTTTAAATGCTGGATTTTAAACAATACCTTTCTGGGGAGGTTCCTGGAGAAGTGTCATAAAAACATCATGAATTAATAAATAAAATAAATGGAGACTTGTCACCAAGTGCCTAGAACCAGAAAGGGTGAAGCCAGCAGGAAAACAGAGAACTTTCAAACCAGATCTGACAAGGCTAAGTGCTTCTCTCAGTTGTGCACAGCAAGAATGGAGCATGTGTATGATTTGGAACATTCTGGTTTCAAATGCCCAGATCCTGGAGACCTAACATGTATGCACTCTGATTGGCTGAAGATGAGAAGGAGAGAACTCCCACATCCTGGGGATGTTTCCAGATAAACACATGAAGCTACCATTGGTCCATCAACCTCAGTTTTCTCAGACTGGCAGCGGCTCTCCAGGATCTCAAGTGAAAGTCTTTTGTGTTATCTACCCCCTGATCCTTTTAACTGGAGATGCCAGGGATTGAACCTGGGACCTCGATGCTCCGCTACTGAGCCATAGCCCCTTCCCAAGTAAAGGAAGGTCTTTGGGCAGGTAAAGCAGTGGATTGGGGGCATTTTGAGTTGCCTGTCTGAGCTGGGATTTATATTGGGAAATCCTCTAGTCAAAATTAGTTCAGTTTGGACTAGGAACAGTGGGAAGCTCTAATTTTGGTGATATTCGTTGTTTCTCAGGCTTGAGGACTAAGGCAGCCAGATCCTTGGAACTAAAACACTCTTGATTAATTATCAAGAGTTTACAGTTGATGGCCCGAGGGCCAAGTAAGGGGAAACTGCTTGTTTCTCTGAGGTGTTGGCTACTGTTTCCCAGTGAGCATATTGAGACTATGAGGAATTTCACCGGATTTGGCTCCTTTCAGGCTCTGAACTCATGTTCTGGCAGAAAAAAAATCACAAAGGCTGAGTGGGAGAGAGGCTAGTAAAATGGTGGCTGAGAATCAAAGTACGTCAAAAATTTGGTTCAAAGCAAGTTTCTAGGTTTCATCACTTGAGACGAGTGAGTTTTAAAACTAGAGTCCCGTTTTGCTAATAAGGATGTGAGAAACTAGAACGTGTCTTTTTTATAGCTAGGAGATACAACTACCCATTCCAAAGTGCTCTCCATGGCTCGCTCTGCTATTTTGAATCCTCTCCTTTGCCACAGCAGTCCCTAGCAAGAGCATCTAAATATGTGGAGAGCCTCCACACATTTTGGAATGGCATGGAAAATTAAAAGGAAATTAAGTAAATACATACAATTTTGCTTCATTTATTTAAGCAACAATGCCTGGACTATGTATTGTCGAAGGCTTTCACGGCCGGAGAACGATGGTTGTTGGGGGTTTTCCGGGCTGTATTGCCGTGGTCTTGGCATTGTAGTTCCTGACGTTTCGCCAGCAGCTGTGGCTGGCATCTTCAGAGGTGTAGCACCAAAAGACAGAGATCTCTCAGTGTCACAGTGTGGAAAAGATGTAGGTCATTTGTATCTACTCAGGAGGGGTGGGGTTGAGCTGAGTCATTCTGTAAGAGTTTCCCAGGGTGTGGAATGCTAATGGCGGGAGGCTTCACTGAATCCTGAGGAGGTTCTTTTGCATATGGATTGGTGCTTGATGTGCACATCAAGCACCAATCCATATGCAAAAGAACCTCCTCAGGATTCAGTGAAGCCTCCCGCCATTAGCATTCCACACCCTGGGAAACTCTTACAGAATGACTCAGCTCAACCCCACCCCTCCTGAGTAGATACAAATGACCTACATCTTTTCCACACTGTGACACTGAGAGATCTCTGTCTTTTGGTGCTACACCTCTGAAGATGCCAGCCACAGCTGCTGGCGAAACGTCAGGAACTACAATGCCAAGACCACGGCAATACAGCCCGGAAAACCCCCAACAACCAATGCCTGGACTCTTCAGTCCGAAACATAATTGGAGTCAGGGCAGGGAGGAGATACAACACAGAACTCTAAAGGCTGAATGCAATCACTTTAGGTGGCACTAAGTGGATAAAAGAACTTTTAACTATCAGGAGGGAAGTCCCTTATTCCAAGTTAACAAGGTTCACTTCGCATTTTATGAAAAGAAGAGGTTTATTTTTAAAAGAAAGCATGGACAAGCCACTTAGCGGAGGTTGTAGTGCAGTTGTATTGGGTCTCTGGGCATTTAGTATTTCCCTTGCCTCTCTCCTTCCTTAATAAACTTCACAGAAGCTTCAGTGAATGGCCAATCAGTTCCCAATGATAAACTTAACAATTAGATCCTTACTGCTGAACCTCTCCTCCCAAAATTTTTTCTAATAAAATTGCATGAATATTTAATACCCAAATTATTAAATATTTAAAAATTTAAAACTGAAATAGTTTTGAAGTGAGCATGCAATTAATAATTCAGAGACTGCAAATGAGACTCGGCATGATGCCGCCTTCCGAGATCTTCCTCCCTACCCATGGGCTTGGCCCTGCAATGGCCTTTGGGTATTTGCTGCAGGTACATTGGTCATTTCCAGACCCTATGGCCATGCCCCCGGCTTGTGTATTGAAGCCAATAATCTGTCCCTCACAGTAGGAAAGGGTCCCTCTAAGGCTAGCGAGTGCTAAGGGCAGACTGATATGATTGAAAGCCTAGCTACCAAGAAGATTTTCTCTCTTTTCAAGCATCCAGTCCCCCTCAGAGGGGTTACCATTCCTTCAATTTTGTTGTTCAACGAAGAACTTCCTCCCCCCCCCCCCCCCGGACTCATGTTGCTTTTCCCCCAGGCCGCCTCCCTACAGGACTGGCTGTTTCCTTCTGCCTAAGCAGTATTGTCTTTTAAAAGATTGCTTTCATAAAGTGGACTTCAGGAAGCAAAATAGAACATGACGAATGCCCCCAATAAATACGGGAGCAGAACCCCCTGCTCTGGGTTTGAAAGAGGAGGCCAAGGGCCATCTCCGAGTGTTCCCAGAGGTGATGTTCTGTGTAGAAAACAAGCTGTTTAGTCTTAGCTGAAGGACTGGAGGAAGGAAGGAGGATGTGGGGGCATGTGATAGGCTTGACAACATTTCCTTGGTCTGAAGGTGTGCTTAAGTGTAAAATAATGGCAATGGTTTGAAGGAGCAGAATTGGAAGGAGTTAAATCAGATTTCAGGAGATGTTATTTCCCACAAGAAAGTCCATCTTAAAATTAGAACACTGCTTTCACTCAATTCTGATGTTCTTTGCTCCTGTTAATGAGGTAAAACAGTACAGATCCACAGCCTCGGTGCCATGCTGTTCACAGTGGAAACAATTCCATTAATCCGGGCTGTGTATGCAAATACAAAATACCAGTCTGACCTTTCTACAAAGTTGTCTTGCATTGGTGGAAGAGAGACAAGTGAAAGTGGATGCAGTTCATCCTGTCTCTAGCTGAGGATAGAAATTAGACAGCTAGGGGAAGTGAACTATTATGGCTCATTTACTAAGTCTGTGGTTTGAATTCCTAGGTCCCCAGTCGAGTTCCAGTTAGAGACATCTAAGGCAATAGAGCTTGCTAGGACCTCTGCTTAGGTCTCAGCAGATCTGGTGCCAGTCACACATGAAACTGCTTTCTGTTGAACCAGATCCTTGGTCCATCAAGATCAGTCTTGTACAATCTCACTGGCAGTGGCTTTCAGGAGGAGGTATTTTCATGTCACTTGAATATCCAAGGCAGAGTTACAGGGTGAAGGAAAGCCAGGCAAGTTTCCAATCTGTCTTGTCCTTCTCCTTCCCTCCTTCAAGTCTCATTCACTATCTGCCCTTCTTTGAAGCCCTTGTTTCTTAGTCAGTCATCCATTCCGCTGTTTCCTTCAGAGTATTTTATCTTTGGCGTTCCTGTTGCTTAGCTACCATCCAGAAATTCTTCCTAGTGCTCCCATCCTGCCCCTATATGAAGTTTTAATCCTAGCCAATCTAACAAGTGCCTTTTCCTCTCAGAATGTGGACAATGACTCATTAGGTTCCATGAGCAACTAACCTTCCATGTTACCAGGCAATCTGTGTCCAAGGCTTCACTGCCTGAGTAAATGGTAGCGCATCCTAATCAGGACCAAATATAGAGTTCAGATCAGCTTTTCACCTGATCCATAAAATGAATCTATTTACCCCCCAGGGCACTCCAGTTTCTCCTTTCACTATGTTCAAGGATTCGGCATTTTTGCTTTCTGCCTGGGCCAGCCATCTGACTGTGGGCTCCATTAATTAGAAGTGCGCAGGAAATCGAGGGAGAGGTGAAAAGGAAAAGGAAACAAAACAAGCCACAATTGACACTACACACAAAAAGACCAGCATTAGAGAGATTGAGTGTAGAGCAGAGGTCTCCAACCTTTTTGAGCCTGTGGGCACCTTTGGATTGGAATTCTGAAACAGGGTGGTGGGTGCAGTTACAAAATGGTTGCCACAAAAGGCAGCGGTAAACGCAAAATGTCAGGGAGTAAAGTTATACATAACTCTAATAGTACCTCTTCAACATTTCAGGCAGAAGTTTTACTAACAGGAGGCCTTTACAAAGAACCTATTGTTGAAAAATAGGCTAACATACAGCTTACTTTCAGTCACACAGTGAAGATCCTTGTGCTTTGATAGCAGCTGTGGACAAAAGCAAAGATTTTGAGAGTTTTTAAAATCCGCACAGCAAATCAAACTTCCCATGGCCAATCAGAAGCCCTTGCTGGGCAAAAGCCCCACCTGACCCTTGGAAACACTTGGAAATGTGTTGACAGATACCCCAGTGCCACAGGCACCACATTGAGGACCTCTGTCATTAGTTGAATGTGATTGTCAAGACAACAGAAAATGACCCTGAAATTAAATGACCAGTTCTGTTTTAATTTAAATTCTGGGCTGCTGTATCATATAATGCAAGGATTTCTTTTTCTTTCTCTCTAGTCTAATTCAAATTTGCTCAGCCGTGGAGGGCGTTAAAGAAATGTTCTGCCTTGCAAATGTTGTGACAGCTTCTCCGCCCCTCCCTACTCCACCCTGGCTCTAAAAGCACCCCATAAAAATCAAACAAGTGGATTTTTATCTCTCTGGAGTGGAGCTCATAAAGGCGTGGAGCTCCAAATGTTCCCTGCTGCTCCTCTCCCGTTAGCCTTTAGTTGATAAAATGCCATTTATTTTTTATATGGTGTCCTTCATACAGTATTGCAAACCCCTGTGTGTCATAAACTAAGAATGGAAATGAGTGTTTGACTCAAGGCTTAAGCAACGGAAGCAGCTCTGGAACACAATAGGTGGCATTAAAAAAATTGTTAAAATTTCTGGAGTCAAAAAAGGACCAAAATAGGAGACGACTGGTACTCTATGTAATAACAACAATAGGACAACTTAACACCCACTCAGAGAGGTTTACAACGTATGTTATTATTATCCGGGGCTGAGAAAGCTGTGACCGACTCAAGGTCACCCAGCTGGCTTCAAGTGGAGGAGTGGGGAAGCAAATCCGGTTCTCTAGATTAGAGTCCCGTTGCTCTTAACCACAACATCAAACTGGCTATAGAGTATTGGATGCAAAAGATTTAAGAAGAAGAAGAGTAAAAGTCCATTATAAGTGAAATTCCAGGTTTTGTGGAAGACAAAAATCATGGTCATTCGGTATATGCTGGCAGTTTCTTGTGCTTGGGTCAAAGAGAGGCAAGTTGGTGGCCCTTAGCCATCATAACGACACAGTATCTTGATGTTTAGAAGCATCCTAGTTCCGAGGGTTACCCGCTGTTTGCCCTCCAAGTGTGTGGCAGCTGCCTCTCATCCTGCTTGCAGGTTTCATTTTTTGGATGTCTTTGGAAATTGAGCCTTTGGTGTGCACCCATGACCAAGGAAGAACTTCTGTGTTGTGAAATGATGAGATGTGGAAGTCCTTGAAGTTTGTAAACAAGGTATAGAACAGGGTGTCACTGTTTAAACATCAGCTGTTCTAGGTGCTTTAAGCTCAACCCTGATGCATTTATGGCAGAGATCCCCAAAGTGGTACCCAGGGCACCATGGCATCCACCAGCGCATCTTCTGGGGAGCTACTTGCTTGTTGCCTGAAGTGAAGAAGGGATCCTGGCTTTTCTCCTCCTCATTAAAGCAGGAGATACTTCAGAAGAATCCAGGAGGCATTACCATTGGATCTTTGAAACAAAGGCTCCCATCATAAGAGGATATTTGGCTTGCAACTTGGCAACCATCTGTAATTGTTCCCTATCATAGCAGCCATTTGGTGATAGGTCCTGCCTCCCATTGCTACCCACTCCCCATACCCATGGTTGCCCATGATGGTGCCCACTAGCCTTCCCCAAAATTCAAAGTGTCTACAGGCTCAACAAAATTGGGGGCCCCGATTTAAGGGAGTCTCTAAGCATGAACAGCTATTATCTTGTATTGGTAAAGGATGGCTTCAAGCAGTGGGAAGACATTAAGTATGGGAGGACAGAGCAGAAAATGAGAGCCAGTTTGGTGTAGTGGTTAAGAGCACGTGACTAATCTGGAGAGCCAGGTTTGATTCCCCACTCCTCCACTTGAAGCCAGCTGGGTGACCTTGGGCCAGTCACAGTTCTCTGGAGCTCAGTCAGCCCCACCCACCTCACAGGTTGTTTTGTTGTGGGTATAATAATAGCATACTTTGTAAACCGCTCTGAGTGGGCATGAAGTTGTCCTGAAGGCCGGTATATAAATCGAACGTTGTTGTTGTTGTTAAAAACAGGCTGGAATTTTCTAAATGATGTTTGCAAAGAAGTCCTTGTTTTATGGAACTGTGGCAAGCTCTCTGATGAGCTATTCTTTTATGATGATGTTATGGAGATGAGTTATCTCACAATAAGGCCCTACACTATTTAGCTAGTGTGCTAAAGTAAGAATACTTGGTACTTAAAAACGTTTGTCCTTTCAGCTGGATTCTTTGTCCAGTGACTTTGAAGTCTGTATGCTCTTGAGGCTGGAGACTTAATGCATTTAACAGCTATGACTAAATTAGAATTGTGTTAGATAAGTTGACCTGTACTGGCATTGTTACTTGGTCAAAATCAGCCTTTCTTCTGTTTTGATGTGACTAGCACCATTGCTTGTGGACCAGACTCTAATCTGATCTAGGTATCCCCAAAGGATTTACCCGTTAGTACTGATTTATTTTGACAGTTCCAAAAGTTATGGCAGTGTAAGAACAGAAGCTGTGATATTTTCTTTAGATGATGCCAAAAAAAACCCCATCCCTTATTTTATTTATTCAAAACAGGGTGAATTATTCAGGAATGCACATGTAAGTGTTTTGGAAAAGATTTGAGGAGCAGGTACTACAAAAAGAAAGCTAATAATGCAAAGTCCTAGATTTCTCAGTATTAATAAGAAAGGCTTTTTTGGTGTCTCAAGCCCCATTTCAGTACAGCTTAAAAATCTCCTAAAGACACTGGTATCAAAGAATCACAAAGTTTGTTTTGTAAGCTTGAGGGAGCCTTAGATTTACTGCTTTTCGAACACTAACCTTTCATGCCACCTGGCAAAATTCCTCTGAAATAAGTTTCAAGAATTCGCATGGGGAGAGGCCAACTATTGAAATACTGTTGGCAGTTTCCAGGTTGAGCCTGGAGAACTCCTGGAATTACAGATAATCTCCAGAGATCAATTCCCATGGAGCAAATGGCTGCTTTGGAGGGTGGACTGTATGGCATTATACCCTGCAAAGCTCCTTCCCTTTCCCAAGATCTGCCTCCAAATCTCCAGGAATTTCCCAACCCAGATATGCCAACTGTACATCACTTCTCAGTGTTCCCCTGAAGTTATATTGTACCATTGGCATGACATCATTCTCCCTTCTCCTGCTCTTGCCGAGACCCCTAACTTAAAAGCAAAAAAGGAAAGACACCACCACCACCCCATCCTAAGCCGCTAACCAGCTCATATCCTAAATGCTGTCTTATTGGTAGGATTCTTTGACAATTTTTCTTTCGTCACATTCTTCTTCCAGAGGAGGCATATCAGGAGAGGGAGGCTGGAAAGTAGCTGTGTTTGGACTGGTTTGAAGGTCTCAAGCTCTTGATTCAATCTGTCCGCCAACAGTTGCAAAGAATTTATGCCAGCAAGTCTGTCCTCTTCTCTCTGACCCACAGAAATTGCTTTCCTAGACTAAGAGCAGAGAGGATTGATTTATATTGAGGAGATTTAGATTCCCTGAGCATGAGATGGATGGTGAGCTTCTCAGGTCATGATGTCCTGAAACAAGCCCATGTTAATAAACATTGTACGAGACCTGTTGCTGTAGTATATATTATACTTGGCCTCCAGAGAGAGATACTGTCTTCCTGGGTGTCACCACAGAAAATCAGTGTTTCAGTGTATGTGATTAGAAACCAAGCAAGAGCTTGCCTGGAGGAGGTGTAAACAGCTTCCTGGTTTATTGGCTTGGTTTCTGCTGAAAAGCAGTCTTGAAGGGTATGGCTGCAGGCCAGAGGATAGTCAGCAAGGCTGCTTCATCATTTCCATACATAGGGTAGCTCTAGGAATCACCAGAAATTCTATGGTTTTACTACAGATAGTCTGGCAATTCCTAGAGCAACCTTTGTCACTTCCTTTTTTACTGGAAGTAATGTTATAATACTGCCAGCATCATGCCCCCGTATCCCCACCTCAGATTCTCACCCACAGCCCAACCCTATCCTTTCCCCTTCCTACTGTTCACCTGTTCAAAATTTTTACCTTCTCCACCCCTGCCTGTTTTCCCATCAGTGGGAGAAGAGAGATTGCATATCCCTATCCCCCTCAGCAGCAGTTGAGGAGGCTGTCTGCCTGTGGTCGCTTTTGATTTTTTTTTTTAGGTTGAACAAGCATCACTTGTGTTATATCCCGGCTGGTACAAGGTGAAAGTCATAAATTCAGCTTCTAGAGATTATCAGTATTCAGGCTTGGCTTTGTTAAATTTGTATTCAGATTCCATTTTTTGAACAAAAATTTAAAAGTTGCACAACAGTTGAATCCAATTTGAATCTGATATTTATATTTGCTCTTCATTGTTTTTAATTTAGACCAGCTAAGTTTTCACCAAAACACATTTTCAGCTCTGTCTTTGTGGCAAAACATCAATGCAAAGCAAACCCTGGCAGTTATCCTCAGCAGGTGTCCAAATATAGGGATTTTTGTTTTCAAACATTTCAATTTTGTTTTTAAAAAGGCTATATAAAGATGTTTCCTGAAAATAGCAGTGTCTTGAGTTCCCTTAATGCTAGAAGTGAGTGATGGCCACACCATTAGCAACAGGCTCTGACAGCAATGGGTTTGTGACCCCCCCCTCTCAAATATCCACACAACTGCTTTTGCAATTTGGAGATCAAGTAAAGGAAGCCATTTCTGGATATGACATAAGTCAGGATGACCAGCCAAAGTGCCGAGAAAAAAGAACATGCACGCACCTGATTTCTGTCTGGTTAAGATTATACAGACAGAGGGATGTGTTCTGCCACGCCGGTCAGCCCAGTTTGAAGTCCCCCTCCAGCCCAATAAGCATTCTTTGATCCTTTTCCATCAGAAGATGACAGACTGCAGAAAAGCTTCAGATTTTGCTGAGAGGAATGGTAGCATGCAAGCTGTAGCAAGAAGTGACCTGTTGTCTCGCCACAAGACATGCAAATCCTGTACAATTTTATGAGAAAAAAACAGGACCTTGCTTCTGTAAAGTTAGCATTTTGGGCCAAATGCAAATTTGACTGCTTACTGTAGGTGACAGAACAAGAACATGCGGCTTTGTTTTGAAGGAAAGAAACTGGCATTTAAAGCCGCATCGAAGCAGAACTAAAAAGTTGGAAAAGAGGAGTCAAACATAATGCCTAGGAAATGTCATCAAACCCTTTCTGCCACTTTACTAAGAAACCCATTTAGACAGTTCCTAAGTCTAGATCCTCATCTTATGAAATTTGGGCAAGGCAGTTTCTGCCATCAGTTAGGAGGAGGGATATTTACTTCACCAAGGCTGGGTTGTGTTTATTTTTTTCAATGTAATTTTATTCCAGTTGGACGTTTGAGACATATTAAAGCCCAGGCAGTCATTGACAGTAGTGAAAAATTGCTTGCCACTGAAATGTGGACAATTTGGGGAGTTAAAGTTCCTTGCATCTGTGAGAATGTTACTCTGAATAGTTCCAGTTTTGGGATGGCCTGTATGAAAGCCGAATGGGGTGAGTGTCAGGGTCAGAACTCCCAATTAAACCCCTGATTTCAGTGGCTGGTTTCTCAATCAAAGGGACTGGAGCCTCCAAGAAGGTGGGGCGGGGGAGAGTTGCCTGTTGAAGAACAGCGATGCCAGAAAGGGAACTGACTTGTGTCATGCACTAATTAATTTGGCAGAGACCTGTGGGAATTTGTGTTTCCTCTCAGATGGGGTTGCTCAGACTTCTTGGGCTTATCTGGAGATCCAGTGTGGCATAGTGGCTAGAGTGTTGGACTAAGATCTGGGAGACCCAGGTTTGAATCCCCACCTCTGCCATGGAACCTCACTAGGTGACCTTGGTCCAGTCACAACTTCTCAGCCTAAACTAGCTCACAAAGTTGTTGTGAGGATAAAATGGGGGAGAGGAGGATGTTGTAAGCCTCTTTGGATCCCTGTTGGGGCAAAAGTTGGGATATAAATGAATCAAAATAAATAAATCCCTCACAACCTCCCTTCTTCTAGATGTCTTCAAGGGCCTACTAGGTCTGGGATAAACAGACCGGGGATTCCAGCCCAAATCATCACATCACAGATGTCGAAATCTCAGCACCTTCTCCCATCTTTTCACCCAACTTTATGGCTGAAAATAATATGTGGCTGCAGAGGGGAGGTGTGGGGGAGAGGTTTTGAAGAACAAGAGGTTTTGTGTGTTCTGGCAATAAATGTCTCTTTGCTAATCTTGGACTGCTGTGTTGATAAAACATGCTGACTTAGGCAGTATCTTCAGCTGTGTATTTAACAAAAGCCCGTCTCTGTAATTAATGGAGGGATAAATTGTGGTTTAATTACTCAGAAAGCACCTTGGGTGAAGGATTCATGGTAATTGTTGTGTAGCCTCTTGAAGGATTCACAATGCTGGCAGCAGCCTTAGTGGCTGATTTAAATACGGGTTGCTGTGCTGCCAGCCTGCTGGGGGCTTCTTTACCAAGAACCTATGAACGTAGAAAGAGAGGATGGGGATATCCAGGAGTGAGTTTTCTTCTTTTGCGTTTTGTTTTCTTTATGATAGCATGACTCTCCTCCCCCTTTTTTTTCTTCCCAACTCTATATTACTTCTGTACTGGCTAACCCTGCATGTTCCCAGTTTTATAAAATGAGCAATTATTTATTTAATGTTTTTTCATGCTGCTTTTCCAAAGATGCTTGAAGCAGTTTTTCCATCTGCAAATCTAATGTCAGGCAGCTCAAACCCAGTTAATACACAGTCAGGGGCGTTAAAACTGTTGCTGAATTTAAGGGAGCAGTGTTCGTGCTGGGAAATACAGAAGCAAATTTTGGCCACTTCCCATCTACTCACTGTTGGACTCACGTTGGCTGTTTCGGAATGGCAGATTACCGGATCTGGAATCCCCGCTGACAGTTCAATCTGCGACCAGTTTCGTGACTCTAATGTGCAACAGAAGGAATTCAAAATGCTTAAAACCAAACACTTGCAATGCAATTTTGCACATACTTATTCAGAAGTTTCTAATCTCATTTTGTTTAACAGGGCTTACTTCTGGTTATGTGTTTTTAGGATGGCAGCCTGGATTGAAGAAGAGAACAACCAAAGGGTTGGAGTACCTTTCCTATGAAAACCCTAGAGTTTTGTGTTTCGTTACATTCCACAAATTACGAAACACGAACTTCCATGAAATTATCCTGTTTTGCGATATGATTCGTTAGTTTTGTGATTCGTCAGAACCCGGGGCTCTTCAACAGCCCCATTCATACCCAAAGATGCCAAACTCACAGGGAGACTTCAGCAGGCTGTCTTCTACCCACCCTCCCAGTTTGGCCAAGATTGCAAAACATTGACCAGAACCCACAAAGCTGGGCCCCAGAGCCAGGTAGTGGCCCTGAGACTGGGCTTGAGGGGAGGGCCCCAAAACCACCCAGGGCCGGATTGAGGCGGGCAGGGGGGGTAGTCTGCCCCCAGTGCCGTCAGGGAGGGGGCGCCGGGAGCAGCTGCCAGCTGCCGGAGCGCACGGGTAGCAGCGCGGGCAGCCTCGCAGCCCCCCGCACTGCCTTTTGCCTGCCCCACGGGACAGGGAGCGGCCGGCTTGCCACGTACCCCCTGTCCTGCAGGGCAGGCAAAGGGCAGCGCGGCCGCCCACGCCATTTGCCTGCCCCGCAGGAGAGGGGTTAGCCAGCCGCCCCCTGTCTTGCGGGGCAGGCGCATGGCGCGGGCGGCCTCACAGCCCCCCGTGCTGCCTTTTGCCTGCCCTGCAGGACAGGCGGTGTGTGGCAAGCCAGCCGCCCCCTGTCCTGCGGGGTAGGCGAAAGGCAGCGCGGGGGGCTGTGAGGCCGCCCGCGCCATTCGCCTGTGGCGAGGCAAATGGCATGGGCGGCTTCCCAGCCCCACACGCTGCTTCCGCCGCCCTGCGTGATGATGTTACCAAAATGACATAATCACGCTGTGCTGGGAGTGCACGCGCGAGGTTGGACTAGGGTTGCCCTGGGCACCGGCAACCCTAGATCCGGCCCTGAAACCACCACACAGACACCTGCTCAGGTGGGAGAGGTGCACAAAATAAAACCAAAGGAAACAACAAGAATGTGAGCCCTCAAAAGAGCAGAAAAAGAATTAAGAAGAAACAAAGGGTGGGGTGAAGGAAAAAAGGCACCCTCACCTAAAGACCTTCCCAGCAAGGACAAGTGAGAAAAATAAGAAAGACGCTTTTCAGTCTCTTTTGAAGCAGTGGCACATTCATCCAAAAGCTCTCAACTCTATTCTCTCTCACTCCAAATCCCAGCAACAGATCCTCCCTCTCTCTCTGTCTACTGGAACTAAAAGCACGAGGCAGAGAGAGGTGCCTTATATAACAAACGCTCACATAGAGCAGAACAGGAGGTCTGTGGTTGGCAGATAGACCTGCCTAACAGGGTTTGGAGGGATGAGATTGGTGTTCCCATGGCTATAGAAGGCCCATCTCCTCAGTTGCCTAACAGATTAACCCTTCTGCTCCTTGCTGTATAGGACAGAATGGAAGCTCTCCATTTGGCAAGGAGAGCTGCCTATCAAGGTTATGTGGGCTAAGATTGAGGTTTCCAATGGCAACAAAAGGTCTGCAGACATTCTGGGCCTATGTTGCCTAGGGAATCAATGGATCGGCGCCAGCCTGTCTGGCATCACAAATGGTTCATGAATCGAACAAATGGGGCCAAAAAGTCGTGAATTTCATGAAAACTGTGTGGCCCCACAAAACACGTTTCATGAAACACAAATCGGCCCGATTCATCATGAAATATGATTTGTATTTCGATTCATGCCCATGTCTACTAAATGGGCCACTGGTCGCATCCAGCAGCATTCATCCTTAAGACTTGAAAGTGTTTTCTGTTGGGCTTCTGTCATGTACAGTTCCACTGATGATAAACTTATCAGTGGTTTGAATGCTCAGGATCTACTATAGCTACAGATCCCAGTCCCAGTGAGTAAAGAAATCCAACAGTGTAAAAATGCAAAATATGAGGAACAATCCATGTAAGGAATGGCAGGAACCCGACCAGCATATATGGTAAGGAAGGAAGATTAAAGAGGTGCAGTTTCATCATGAAATGCCAAATAGTAAACCCTTTGGGGTTTTTTCTTTGTTAGCCACTTTGATACTTCTTTGAATGGAAAGGTGGGATATTCATACTTTGATTAAATATCTGGATTATGGATGTTAGTAGATGATAGACGTCCCTTCATCTATATACTCAATTCTGTGTGGAAATAATGGTTTGTATATTGTGATCTATAACATTGTTGGGGGAGGGAGATTCCCCCCATCTTTTCCCCTGAACTTTTTTGTTGCCTCAGTTTTTCATGTTTCAAGTGGGTAGCCATCTTAGTCTGTAATAGCAGAACAAAATTTGAGTCCAGTAGTATCTTATTTTCCAGGGTATAAGCCTTCATGAGTCAAAGCTCACTTCATAAGATACAAACAAGAATGCAGATCCATCAGCCCTTACATCCAGGTTAAAATATGTGACGAATGTCACCCAGAAGGACCAGTTAGAGTCAGGATGCAGACATAAAAAGTGAGCTTTTATTCACAAAACGTGTATACCTGGGAAATTGCATGGGTCTCTAAATTGCTACTGGTCTCAAATTTTGTCCTTCGTATGTCTCTCTGTGTGGATCTCTTTCTGAGCTAGGATGGGTCAGGTGAACTCAGGTCCTGCTTATGGCATTGACATTGATTTGCTGAACGTTTTCACATCCTGGTGCATTTGATGTCAGATTTTTAAATGACAAACAAACAAAACCCCTTTTCTCTTTTCCAGATCTAAAGAAACAATTGGAAAGTGCAGAACTGAAAAACCAGCGCCTAAAAGAGGTTTTCCGGACCAAGATTCAGGAATTCCGCAAAGCGTGTTACAGCCTGACTGGGTACCAGATTGACATGACATGTGAGAATCAGTACCGGCTCACCTCGGTCTATGCTGAACACAGAGAAGACTGCTTGATTTTTAAGGTAGGCTTTAGTCTTTTCTTGCCGCATATGAGGGTGGTGTGTGTGTGATACTCTTTTTCTTCCCCTATCTGCCCTTCGGTTGCTGAGATGACATACACCGGGTCAGTCATTTTGGTGGAGTCCATATTTTTCTTGAAAAGTATTAATAATATGGGTTGGGTTGGGGGTGGAGGGTGTTGGTTTTAAAGGGTGTTTATCTGAGTGCTTTAGGGTGCTCGATCTTCCCTCTTCCACTCTCTTTCCTTTTTTGATGGCCAAATTAAGATCTGCTCACTGCAATGGGGGGTGGGGGGTGGGGGGGGGATGCCAGAGATACCTCAGCAAGCAGCGGGGTAATTTATATCCATGGAATCAGTCTTAGGCATTTTCCTCTGCTGTAAGGAAATGGGCTTTGGAGCTTATTCTAAGCTCCGCTGGGGGACATGCTTAAAAGTGGCTCTTTATTAAGCAGATGGGAGAACTGAGTGAGGATTGTGGAGCAGCCGGGTAGCTGTTCAGGACCAAGACCTGTAGCCGTGGCCAGAGGTATCTGCTCTGAAGAATGGAGAGCAATTTAGGTGCATTGTGGCTCATTGTTGCCTGCTCTCTGCTTGCAGTGAATTGTGGGCCGTACGCAGGGGCTCTTGTATGCCTGGGTTTCTCTGTGTGGAATCCACCTGGAGCTCATTATTGTCAGGGGAGGACGGGGGGGGGGGGGGTGCTCAAAAACAACCTCCTCCAATCCAAATTCTCTGTGGTCACATGTAGTTGCCCTGTAGATCTACGTCATCACATCGAGGCCTACTATGTCCCTTCCAGCAACCTCTGGAGACATGTTTTATGTGGTTATCATGATTCACGTTCTCAGTGCTTAACTACTGGGTTAGGGATGATTCACCAAAGGGAAGCTGTTACGGGGGGTGGAGGGGCATCCCCATGGCAACTGAACTGTGCTTTAGTTGCCAAAGTTGGTGGTTGGGCTGGTGTTCTCACCCCCTCCTGACAGTGGGCACATTCTGTTATTTCCTGGCAGTAAAACAGGTGCCAGTCTAAAAGAGCTCCCAGCTCTCCATGAATGCCGTATAAGCATGCTTTTCCGTATCATGCAAACGGTTGTGAACCAGAGGATCACTGCATCGACATTTCCCTGCAGCCAATGACACTACAGTGCTAATCTCTTGGGTAGCTGGCCGTAGATTTTTGGCAAGTGGGCAATGCTTGGTGTATCCACATGAGAACTGAGTCCCATTTATTCTTGCCAAGGAAGGGGTTAATCTCACCCTCCCCTGCCATTTTCCCCTTTATTCTTTGTTGTGGCATCACAGTGTCAATTCATAAGCCTCTCCTTGTCTGAAGTCCTATTTTACGGCTCACTTGCTTAAGGGAACATATAAATGTTTATTCCTAGAGGTTTGTGTGCACTGATTTTCTGAGCAGCCATGCGGCCCTCAGTGTGTTCCTTCTCCAGTCAGTCCCGTTCATTCATGCTGTCTTTGGGCAGTCAACTCTGAGGGGAGATGAGGCACTTTGCAGACACGGCTGTCACCATTAATAAGTACTGGTAATACTCATAGTTTTTGTGGAGGGAGAAATGAACTGCTGCTTTGGTAATATGGCTTCAGCTTGCGGTCCAGAAATTAAAGGCATCATTTTGCTCCTGTTGCTGTTTTGCCACAGACGATATCTGTGGCAAGACATTAGTGATGTTAGTCTCAGTCATACCCCTGTGCTCAGCAAACACCATGGTTTTATTTTTTTTTAATCTTCCATTTACTTAGAAGACATCGAGGAGTCTGTGCTCTTCTTTTCTTGTGGCTCAGAAGGCTGATTGGGGCTTTAATTGTTCGGCTTCTGGCCAATGGCCATTCAGCGATTTCATTAAAAACGAAGCACTTCTCTTTGGGCCTTTCAGTTTAGCATGCATGGATGTTGAATGTTTCCAAGTCTTGCTCTTTCAAGCCTTGAAATGGAGTATTTCCCCCCTCCTCCATCCAGAGTCTCAAAGAATTGTCATGGCCTACCTTTAGAAGTGGAGTAGAGGAGCTACTTGATCAGGGTTGTCCTCTATCCACTGACAGGCATAAAGTGATGAAACTGGACTACAAAACATCAGCATCTGTTAGCTCACCAGGATACGGTATCAAATACCATTCTAGTTTGTTGCATGAATGCTTTGTACCAAGGCAGCTTGTGGCAAGAACAGTCATAGAATCATAGGGTTGGAAGGGACCTCTAGGGTCATCTAGTTCAACCCCTTGCAAATTGCAGGAAATTCCCAAATACCAGCCCCCCCCCCCAGTGACCTTTACCCCATGCCCAGAAGATGGCAAAACTCCATCAGGATCCCTAGCCTCTCCTCAATCTCGGCCTTCTTTGAGACTGCAGACGCTTTTATCCCTTTTATGCCATGGCTCATTTGCTTAGACAGTTTCTACTATGCAGTTCAGAAGCATCAACTCATTTTTTTCTCATGTAATTCCTCCCCCCTCCCTTTTAGCCACTCGGGTTTTGTTGTGTTTTGTTGGTTCTGGGCAAAGCCAGGTTTATTATAGCTCTCTTTTAGTCATAGAATCACAGAATAGAATCATAGGATTGGAAGGGACCTCTAAGGTTATCTAATCCAACCAGCTGCACAATGCAGGAAATTCACAAATATCCCCCCTCCCTGCACTCACACACCCAATGACCCTTGCTCCATGCCCAGAAGATGGCAAAACACCATCAGGATCCCTAGCCAAACTGGCCTGGGGGAAATTGCTACCTCACTCCAAGGTGGCAGTCGGCATCTGAAGCTGCAAACCTGCCTGTTTGTGCTAGACAGAAAGGTCAGGTGAGTTGGACAAAACGTCAAGCCCTTGATGCGTGATGATATTGGAAATGAAGACAGTCTCATGTTGCCTTGTAGGTGACTGGCTCTAGTTGTATCTGATGGGAGCAGATCTGTAAGACAGGAGGAGTAGGTGATTGGAACAGGACTCACGCGTTGCCTGCCAACCTGTGCCAGTCTTCATACCAGGCCCCACTTCTGCCACAACTGTTGTGTCTTCCCACTGCTATTTATGTTCCTCTCAGATCTAAGCACCAACAAACAGATTAACTCCTCATATGTGAACAAGGACACATGCTGCCAATTAAATGAATCTTGTGGGGGGTGGGATCCTTAGCAACCCACTTAAGAGAATCCCTCCAGATACAATAGATGTGCACGCTGTACCAAAAGATAATGTCTTTTTTGGAACCCCTGCTGACATACACCTGGGGTAGGCACGTATCATTTTTACAACTCGCTGTCTCTGTTTTGTTTGGGTTTTTTAATTAAATGCGGTTCAAGTTCTCATCTAAACACTCCGCCAGGATTTTAGATGCAGATGATTTTTGTGGTGGAAAGTAATGTATTACAATTATCGGTCTTTTTGGCAGATACATAGTCTATTACTGTTGCTGCTTCATTAAAGGTCTTAGCTGGTTATATACATTTCTTGCATTTATGTAAGTGATTGTAATGTGCAGGCAACCCAGTGGAGTATGCAGAGACTATGCTTGTTTGGCTTCCTTCTCTTATGTTTCCTTCTTGCATCTGATTTTTTTTCCTAGTTCCCTTCAACAATTTCCCAGTTCTACAGATCGCTTGCTAAAATAAATGGGGGGGGGGGCTGTTCCAAATTCACTCTCCTTCCACATCTCTAAGCACAAAAGTTCAGAAAAGAGCCTCTGCTCCACACTTTCTTCTCCTTCCTTTATTCTTCAAGGAAATCCAGTTGCTTACTTCTTCCCATGATGAGGGGTTTGTGGAAGATGTCCTGAGGCCTGCTGCTAGGTTGTGGCAAACGATATCTGAGCAGGCCCAGAAATGGAACTGGACACATACATACACACCTCTGTTCAAAGCAGAATCAGGATTTTGTGTTGCGGCCTGCTCTTTGCTGTTTGCCTATTTATGTGAATCCAAACCAAAAAAGCTAGAGAAAAGGGGCAAAGAATGAGAACGGAATGACCAGGTCTGGCTCCACAGAGCAATTTGAACAGATATGGCCTTGCTGAAAGTACAGAGGAGAGAAATCGGAGAAACCTTACAGAATAATAAGAAAATTAATCTTTTGATCTTACCTATCTTTTGCTCATGTGATCCCACAAAGGGACAAAGGAATTGAAATACAATCTATTTGTAGCACATCAAAGTGTTTTTTTCTTATTAGGCAGGGCTTCCCAGCTTAACTTAATCCATTTTCCACAAACTGGGAGCCATTTTGTGGTGATGCTCCCTCCGTGATATCAAAATTCCAGAAGTTCCCACAGCATCAAAATGGTGGGAGGACTCCTGCTGTGGGAAGTGAGATGCCTGGAGAGGTGTGTGTGTAGCACCTACCTTTTCATTACTTTCCCCCCACTATTTTCCTGGCAGAAGAAGTACTGCCTTTGGTTGGACAACCAGAAGATTTGATGCTTCCCGCTGTTGGAGTGAGCTGCTTGCCAGCTGCTGTAGGGAGCTATAACAACTTGATACTAGGATTGCCAACTCCAAATTGGGAAATTTCTGGAGATTTGGGGGTAGAGCCTGGGGTTTGGTGAGGGGAGGGAGCTTAGCAGGATGTAATGCCGTAGAATCTACCCTCCAAAGCTGCCATTTCCTCCAGGGGAACTGATCTTGGTATTCTGAAATCTGCAGACCTCGCCTGGAAGTTGGCAACCCTTCTTAGGCACCCAAGTGCACTGTGATTGTTCAGGCGGCAGATCTCCATCTCGTGTATAAGGCGCCAAAGTGAGGAATGAGTGAGAGTGGCATAAGCAAGGAACGAGTTGCATGGTGTTGGCAGGGGACTCCTGCATGCTGATAAGTGCCTTCTGTGCATGAGTATCACCAGGAGCATCAGTGCAATTGGTTTGGTGGTACAGGGGCAGAGAATCCTGACCAGTTACTCCAGTGTCAGCTTAGACTACATTTTAGACTGGATCGTTGACTTGTTCTGTAATTCAAATTTTTAAAAATCTAGATTCTTAAAGGAAGAAAGTAGTACAGCGTCTGCAAAATAAAATCTTCATTCACATCCATTCGGCAGAGTTCTGATGCAATAAAAAGGGTTGTGAGGGGTTTTTTTTGAGACCTGTTAAATTAACAGCCTGAGCATAGCCTAGTGTTTGATTCACATTTGTTTGAGGAGTTATGAGGGTCTGAAAACATCTTGAAATAAAATTTTAATCTGTAAAGTTGAGCCTCCTTCATAAGGAAGACTAAAAGCATCATTATGGACTAGTAAGTATTGACGGTAGTGAGGAGAGAGAGAACAGAACAGGGAAGGTTCTTGCCCTGACTGACAAAGGCAGGGAGAGAGAGCCACCATCGTGCCACTCGGACTGTCTCCAGCTGCATTTTTCGACAGTGCGCCATTCGCCCAGCAGCCAGTCCCACACCCCTGCGCACACAATCAAAAATAACAATGGAGCTCACTGGTGGACCCAGCCAGGCGTGGAGAGATTGATTAGAGATTGAGGGCCTCGATTAAGTCCTCATTCTTGTTAATTACACGTTGTTTTATTTTCGTATTTTGTTTTCAATTTTCCTGTACCATTTCCAAGGATTGAGTTTTTGCTCAGCTCCAGGGGGCACATGCCATTTATGCCCAGCATAATGTCTTTCTGCCAAATGAGCTGGATCAGATTCGCAGGAAAGGTCAACAAGGAACTTGGGGAGGCAGAGGGGGGAGGCTTTTGATTTAATTAGTTA
The DNA here is from genome assembly GCF_028583425.1 of Eublepharis macularius. Classification (NCBI taxonomy): domain Eukaryota; kingdom Metazoa; phylum Chordata; class Lepidosauria; order Squamata; family Eublepharidae; genus Eublepharis; species Eublepharis macularius. Next base: position 24,517,626 of record NC_072801.1, read on the forward strand.
CGTTGAAACAGGATTTGGCCCACCAAATGCCACGGTTTGTCTCTAGTCCTTTATCTTGACCCTCTCAGCACCTTGTCAGCCAGTTTGCATTGTTTGCTTCCCCTTCAAGTCATTGTCTGTTTTATCTCTGGCCGCAATTTCTGTCCTCGCTGCACGTCCCCATTATTTGTTTCTTTTTCTCTTCTGTTAAACAATTTTCTTACCTCCTGGTGAAATCTTAAGTGGATTTTTTTTTCTTTTTAAATTAGTCTGATCTCCTAAAGAATTGCTTAATCTAAAAAGGAACCCAACAGGAAGATAATCCTTTTATCACTGCACCCCAATGGAATATGAACTGAGCAAGATCTCAGTTTTGCACTGGCAGACGGAGATGTTTGTTTAGCGTATGAAGGCCTGCAATGCAGCTTCTCACGTTTGCGAGCAGAAACTTTCTGTAAGTTGCTGCATTGCTTTTGAGAGGGTGAGTGAATGTTGGAAGCATGCTGGCATGGAAGAGGTGTTTTTAAATATATATATTAGTTCAGATATATATCCTGCCTTTTCCCCCAGTGGGTGTCTTGTGTGATTCTTCTTTCTTCCATATGTTCTTGACAACCCTGTGACATGTAACTGGCAAAAGTCACCTGGTGAGCTTCCTTGACAGAGTGGGGAATGGATCTGAACCTAATCCAACTGTCTTACCACTTCACCTCCTTGGCTATCCCAGGACTTTTCTGAGGCTTTTTCCCAAACTTGTCTGGAAAAACCACTAAATATGATTTTGGACAACTTTGGGTCATATAATGCTATTGTGTGTGTGTACGCATATGCACAAATATACTTTTAAGCAAGAGCATTCACACAGAAATAAGGAAGCTTTCCTAGGGCAGGAGGGCAAAGCATCCCCTTCTCCCTAGGCTGGTTCAGCCAACAAAAGTGAGCTTCTCTGTAACTAGGTGAACTGGCCATCTGTACGATGTGCCTCACTGAAAGTTACAGCAGCGCCTTTTGGTGAGTAGGGAGTCCCCCTTCCTGGGGATATGTTCCCCTTGTCTACCACTACACACAAGACCTCCTCGCCAGTCTTGCTCAGAAGTTCATTTTGGAATGTCTCAAGACTGGGCTTGAATCCATTGTTGGCACTTAGCTGTGTGTACCTGTGTAAAGGAAGGTTGCTATGCTTTGACCTTGCTGATAAAAATGCCTGTTTTCTTTGTAACCTGGAGTATGTTTTGACCAGAATGTGAGGAGGCTCTGGGCATTGCCTAATATGGGGATCAGTTGCTCTGAGATGTTTATGCTCCCATCTTTATATTCTTTTTTCGTGTGCAAACTCTCTGTTTCTCTCTCTGTCAGTCACCCGTCTGCCAAGTTTGCTTTCCAGTGCTGATATGAAAGATTTTGAAAGGCTCTTTGTCTAGCTCAAGCCCCCCCCCCCAACCCAGTTAAGCCATTGGCCACTCTTGTGTTTTGAGAACTTCACTGTAAAATGACAATCATGGTGGGGCAGGGACATGGCTGACCACAGAATGTGTCATGGCCCAGTCTGGACTCAGTGAGGGTGAGGTCTCCTCCAGAGGAGAGGAGCCTCGTGTAGCCAGCCAGGGCTTCTCAGGAGAAGAGGAGTTCTGTGTAGCCAGCCCTAGCCCTGACTCAGCAGAAGCTGGTGATCAGGAATAACATCTGTTGGAGGATCAGAGTTCACAGCCAGCAGCTAAGGCAGAGGCACCAGCACCCTCTGGCCCCAATACCACAGGGGAAGCTCAGCTAGGGACGTCCAAGGCTACAGGTGCAGCCCAGCCAAGGGCCTCCACCCCTGCCCAGGTTCATCCCCACCCAAAGAACGCCGCAGACAACGCCAGAGATTGGAACTGCAGGAGAGACGGCGCAGTGCTCATCTCCTGTGCCAACGCCAGCTGCTGGAGAGAGATGATGAGTAACGTCAGGATGGAGCCCCAGCAGCTGGCTGAAAACCACGCCTGGCTACAAAAGTCAGCCTGGGGGAAACTGCCAGGCATGGAAGCAATGTGTTGATGACCTGTGACCACTTCCTGGAACTTTGCATCTTGTTCTTGCCTGCAACTTGACTTGACACTCTCATGCTCTGACCTATGGACTGGACTTGGCTTTTGGTTTCTGGACACACCCCTGGCGTTTACCTTGTGCTCTGGCTATGGGCTGGATCTGTCTTTTGAATCTTGAACACTTCTTTGGCCTCGTGTTAGTGCTTGGCAAGCCCAGCCCATGACAGAATGGCTGCCACACTGGCAAGACCCAGTTACAAAAAACGTGGGTAGTTTCCAAGCCAAGCATCTTCCCAACATGAGGGAGGTCAGTTTCCAGACAGAAGCTCCCCTCAGACATAGAGGTGATGCCTCTTGAGCTCTTTTAAGGCACCTCCTGTTCCAGTGAGTGGAGGAAAGCCAGGAGGGACTCTTTGCTTCTGGGAAGAAGGGAATGGACACAAGGAAACACATAATTGGGTGCCATGGCACCCATGGGCACAAAGTCAAGGATCCACTGGTTAAGTTCTTCTCTAGCATAGTAGGAATGTTGTTAAACATACCATTTGTGTGTCATCTCATGATGGCAGCGTGGTAGCTCCTCCCAAAGGAACTCTGCTTCTGGAGACCCAGCCAAGGTCATCTCTCTGTGCATTCTACAAGTATTGTGAGACATTTTGTTTAATCAAACAGAAGGCCAGGAATAGGTTAGAACATTGATGACTGTCACCTGCCCAGAGTTCTTAGAATATGTATGTATGTTCCATCAAGTATGGCAACGCCAACAAGGTACTTCCAAGGCAAGTGAGAAGCAGAGGTGCTGAACTGTTGCCTTCCTCTACAGAGTCTTTATTGGTGGTCCTTCATCCAAGTACTGACCCTGCTTGGCTTCCGAGATCTGACGAGTTCAGGCTATATCATGCTGCCTTCCCTCACCCTTAGAATACATCCCAGGAAATCAATGCTGCCCAGATATGCTTCATTTCTCGCAATGCACCCTTCCCAAACTAGATACCCTCTGTGCCATCCCTGTATGCTTCAGCCCTGCCTGCCCTAGCGAATCTTTCGCCTTCTTCTGTGACGTGAGTGGTCACTGCAGACATGCGCCACCTGGACCTACGGCTGCTGTGTCCAGCATCTGTCTCTTTCATTCCTGCCATGACAGTAATTAACCTAATTATAAAACGGCTGCCGCTTTGCCCAAGTCTGTACTTTTGTTCCCCTTCATCTCCCCTCCCCCCCACCCTCATTAAAACATCATTATTTAATTTAAATTGGCTGCTGTGAAGGTAACCAGCCATTTCTGATTAAGGATGGCCACAGATGGCTCGGACGCTGTTTTCAGGGAAGGAATCGTGGGTGTTGGGGTAGGATGCCTTCAAGCTAGAGTATGCAGACAGGCAAAGCTGTTGCAGAGGGAGTAGAAGGGGGGCACAGCAGGCCCACTTCTGGCCGGGGTAGTTCCAGACCTAAGGAAAGCCCTCCAAGCGGAGTTAAATCCAGCAGCTGCTAGAAACTGGGCCGAATATCAGATTCTTTCTCTCTTTGCAGATGAGTACTTCGTTAACCAAAGTACTTTGTTAACTTTGTTGCCCTTGTCATAATGTCTTCAGGCAATGGAATGTAATTTCCCAGTCACAAATCCATTGCAGTTAATTTGGAAGGCAGAGGTGTGGTTCTCTCATGTGGCCTATACCCACATAATCCAAGATCTGTGCTAGAGCTTGAGAAAAGCTTGTTATCCATATAAGTGTGTTTTCCCCTTCTTTTCCCTTTCCAGAAATATGGCTGTGTGAAATATGGCCAGAAATAATGTCGTATCTTGAAATTAAATAGTGACTTTCCCCTCAGAGTTTGAAAACTACTGAGACCTAGTTATTAGTAGGTGTTGTAGATATGCTTCTTATGATGTCACTTTCCGATCTACAGGATACATAAATTTGGTCTCCCAGTGTCGCCCTCCTCCATATGCTTCCTTTTCTGTTGAAGGCGCCGAGTTCATGCACCTCAAATAGTGTCTTGTTTGTTATGTGCTGTCAAGTCACTTCTGACTTATGGCAACCCTATTAATTAACAAATTCCAAAATGGCCTTTCATCAACAGTCTTACTCAAGTCTTGCAGACTGGAGGGTGTAGCTTCCTTTATTGAGTCCAGCTATCTCATTTTGGGTCTTCCTCTTTTCCTACTGCCTTCCACTTTTCCTAGAATTATTGTCTTTTCCAGTGAGTGTTGCTTTCTCATGATGTGACCAAAATAAGGTAGCTTCAGTTTTTTTTAATTTTTGCTTCTAGGAAGAATGCAAGCTTGATTTGGTCTAGAACCCGTTTATTTGTCTTTTTGGCTGTCCATGGTATCCATGGTACTTTTCACACTCGAATTTTAAAACGTGTCTGTATCTGTTCCTCGTCCCATATTTGCAGGGGTTTCACACTTGCAAGCTAGTCACGGGACATGGTGCTGCTCTTTTTCCTCATTACCCCGATTTTTCTCTCTGCGGACATACCACGATGTTAATTTTTAATCTGCTGCCCAGTCGAGGCTGACCCAAATAATGCTAGTGTGAACATTTTTGTAGTGCTTCCCCCCTCCTTTTCCCTGGGAGCTGATTGGTTTGTGTGGAATTAACCACACCTACCCAAGTCAGCTCTCGGAACTCCTTTTCCGCCATTTTTTTTGGCTGCTCTGCAGCCCTCCCAGGCAAGCGGAACAGGCTCGCCGCAGCTCAGCTGGGGCAGCTGCTCTCCTCTGGGGCCCTCCTGTCCCACCCACCCACTTTTCCCAGTGGTAAGGCAGGACTTCCCTTTGTACATCACCTTAAAAAAAAACTTTGAGCATGCCCACTCCCCCATGCCCACTCTTCAACCACCCACACCCACCCCACTCTTCCCAGGGGTAAGGCACAGTGGTGGGAGAGCAGACTCATATCCAGCCCCAGCTCAGCTGAGCCGGGCTTGGCTGGGGCGGCCACTCTCCTGCTCTGCAACCCTCCTGGAGAGCAGATAGTGGCCACCTCTGAGTCCCGGCTCAGCACATCTCAGCTGAGTCGGGGCTGGGTACGAGTCTGCTCTCCCCCCACCGTACCTTACCCCTGGGAAGGGAAGTCCTGCCTTACCCCTGGGAAGAGTGAGATGGGGGTAGGGGGTTGAAGGGTGGGCTTGGGGAGGGGCTGGTCAGTCAGAAGATGTAGTAACATTGAAACGTTACTACGCATGCTCAAAGGTTTTTTTCAAAAAGGTGATGTGCACTTGAAAGCCCATAAACATTGCAACCAACTCAGGGCTTCAAAGCAAGTATGAAACGAAATGCGGGACACCGATCCGAAGCTTTAGCTGAAGTATGAAATGTACGGGTGCCAAGCCGAAGCCGCAGCAATCATGGTGACTGCTTGGAAATGGCGCATTAAACCATGAGTGTGAAAAGTACCCATAAAACTCTTCTCCAACACCACATTTCAAATGAATCAATGTTGTGAAAGAGAGCAGATTTTGGTAACTTTATTTTCTGGAATACTGATAGTGCAGTGCAGTTCTGTGCAGAGTTACTTGAGTCAAAGTTCATGGGTTTGAGTGGTTTTTCACTGGAGTAACTCTTCATAGGGGTTGCATTGTTAGTCTGAAAGAGGAAGCCTATTGCTTGCTTAGCACAAATTCCTTTAAAAACTTCCTTTTAAAAGTAGTTGGTGTGACTTTGTTTCATTCCATTGCTAATTTCATTTTTTTTTAATTAAAACTGTTGTCTGGCTCCTAGAGTTGCCTGGTAACAGCCAAGGAGAAGAACTATTCAAGAAATGGTTCACAAATCTAAAAAACTTACCTAAAGTTATTAAAAGTTACAAGAGTTCATCACATTTTCCAAAGAAAATAAATTTCATTATTTCACAATAACAGTAAATTAATTTAGTTTTGGAATTAGCATGCATATACACCCATGGATGATTAATATATGTTTTGTTGTGGTTTTGAATGCTTTAAAAAATACTTGGCCTTTTCTGTCAGCTGACCAATTTGGATAGTGGGCGCCACTGATCAAATAATCAGTCCTAGGATCCTCAAGCATTTCTCATGACAGTTTTCTCTATCCCAAAGTAATTTTGAACCAGAACTTCCATGAGAGAGAGAGAGAGAATGAGAAAGGGGAAACAGTTTCAGGTGGGTAGTCATGTTAGTCTGCAGTAAAAGACCAAGGTTCGAATCCAGTAGCACCTTAAAGAGGGAGTCCGGATGTGGAGGCTTTAATCAAGCTGATGACGTTTTACATTGTACCCGTCTCCCTTTTTTGCAACATCCCTTCTGATGATAACCAAGAGCAGCCACTGTTGCTTCATACTGCTCCCCGTCTTGTGTGTCAAAATGATATGTGAATGTCGGAGCAAGTGTTTCTTCCACGTGGTGATCCCCCAGAGCCTTCCAAAGCCCTTGCAGTCTCAGCAAGGAGTGATATTGGGGTTCAGGTGAAGTCAAAGGTAACTCAGGAAGGAGGCCATTCCCTGTGGGCTCAAGTCAGCTGCTTGATTTGCCTTCCTAAGAGCCAGGTGGAACACACCTTTGTGTGATCAAAGACTGGATGAAATGAGGGTGGTTCCTAGCTTTAATAAGACATCACCATTTGGTGTTCTCCAACTCATGGGGCTCAGAGATTGCCTTGCTGGCTCCTTGGGCCAATGATGTTTCAGAGCTTTTGACTCCTGACTTTGGCTGTACCCTTCAGCAGCATTGCCCTTGTTGGATTATTGAAATTCACCCCAGGACTCTCCTACCTCTTTGAAACCTATACTTGGATTGAAAATGAACTTGCAGGCTTTTACAGGGTCCAGTCACAGTAAATAGCTTGAGAAACACCCAAGAATCTCTGAGAATAGCTGAATAAACACTAAGTAGCTACTAAGGACATGGCCTTCTCAGTTGTGACACCTTGACTTTAGAACTCTCTTTCCAGATATTTGCTTCACACCATTCTCGGTAAGCTTTTGGTACCAATTTAAAAAACTCTTTTGCCCAACATTTTGCCTTCCCCCTTTGCTCTCCTTATTTGAGAATTCTATTTTGTTTGTTGGCTTTAACATTACACTGTTGGTTTCACCACCTTTGATTTTTATGATATATATATTTTTAACAATGCTGTCTTAAAAAATATTGCTTTGTTGCTGAGTTGTTTTTATTACTATCGGAGGCTGTTTGTTCTGTTGACTCTTCGGCTATTTAGTTACAAGACTGAAGCTGGCTTTGTGAGCTAATGTGATAAGAGCGCGGGCATCAGTATTTTAAATAACATTGTTAAATGGACTCCTTTGGTCTACAGTAACTTAACTTACTCCTGGTCTGGTCTTTGACACAAATAAGGTTTTATGTTGTTGTTGTAGACATGGACTTAGGTTTGCCAACTCCACATGTCTTCAATCTGAATGGAACTACAGTGGAAAGTCAGCACTTGATCTGATTGCCTCTTGCTCTCCCCATGAAAGGGGCAGGCAGCCCTTTTCATTTTCTATATCAGAGGAGTGTTTCATCAACTTGCAATGGGAAAGGGAGGGCGGTGGGGGGGGGGAGGCAAGATGGTCAAGGAAGCCAAAAGATTTTTCCCTTTGCTTCAGTCCATTAGAATGATGATAGTTTGCTGTAACAGAGAGGGGGGGGGCTGCTGCTGCTTAAAGGACTACTTCATAACAGGAAAAGATAGACCAGCTTGGAATAGATGGTGATGGATCCATATAAGCTCTGTGGCTGCTGTAAGCAGTACATTCTTAAAGTGTGTTCTTTCAGCCTTAACCAATTTATATGTAAAATGCTAAATTAATTTTTTCCTGACTCTGTACAAGAGCTGCAGCGTAGGAACAGAATCCTGGGCAAGTCACATTCCACCAAGATACTTGTTTCTAGGGCTGTGTGGTTTGGGTTTGGCATTCGGTAAAAATTACTGAATTTTAGCTAATTTTGTAAAGTTTGGTGTCCCCGAACTTAAAAGAGATTACCAAATTAGATTCGTTTTTACCAAACTTAAGTTTACTGAATTTATTCAGTAAAATTAGGTAAACTTTGGAAATTGTGGCTGGGCTGTTCCTTGGTGTTCCTTTGTTAAGGAACAGCAAAGAAACACTGCTCCCCACCTTTTTTAACCAGATGGGAAGGGGGGAGGGGGAGTGAGTGGCCATTCCTTGCTGGAGCTCTCCTTCTCTGGCCAGTGGGATTCTCTGGAAGGAGATTTCCTTTTTGAACTGCTGCAAGGAGTTAAATTAGGCAGGCTTTCTTCAGAGCAGTCTCCATTTGCTTTGGCCTAGAGATTGAGACACTTGCTGTTGCTGGATGTTGTCTGCCTCTCTGTTTGGGACTCTGGCCTGCTTTGGACTGCAGCTGGATCCTGACCTGCTGAGACCTGCTGCACCTGGAGTACTTATGCTGCTGCACGTGGAGGACCTCTGCTGCTGCCTAGTTTGAGAGTTGTTAGACTCACTGATTTTTTTTCTCTTTTTGGAGAGCGGGGGTTAGCCTGGTGTCTGGGAGGGTAGGCTTGTGGGAAGGGGAAAGGTTTTTTTTTAACTTTGCATTTTAAAAACTTTTTGTGTGTGTGTGTGTGTGGAGTGCTTTGGTTGGGCTTTTTGTTGAGGGGCTTTGGTTTGAAGTTGGTTATATTTATGGTTCATTTTGCTGCTGCTTCTTCTGTGGGGGGCATCTTTTCGTTTTGTCCTGTTGTGGTTTTTTTACAGTTCCAGTTAATTTGATTAAATTCACCTCTGTTTTTGCTGGTTGTTCTTTGCGGGGCGGGGGTGCTGTTTTCCCCTGTTTGTGCTTGGAGAGCAGTTTCTTTATAATGTTCACTGTTTTTTGCTTAGTGTTTTCGTTTGCCATAAGTTTGTTTTGGTGTTCAATTGTTGTTGGTTCAGAGTTGTTCTTCTGGGGAGGGAGTTAGAAAGTTAACAAATTAAATTAAATTAATCAAAGCAGGGCTGGGGGGGCAGTGTTGTACTTACCTTCTGTGCATTCTCCCATGTTCCCCTGTTACATCAGATAATGACATCATTTTTCAGCATGACGGAGGAGCTGCGGAGCACACTGAAGTCTTCTCGAGTAAAAATTGCTTCCATATAGACAGTTTTTACTGAACTGGGTTTCAGCTTGTCCTTTAGCTCCTCCATCATCTTGCTCATTTTCCAGCACAACAGGGAAGGCGCAGATCACACTGAAGCCATTTGGAGGCTATTTTTACTCAACTGGGCTTCAGCACCACCCGTGGGTCCCCCGTTGCCAGCAAAACAGAGGAGCATGGGATCACATGCATGTTCTCACCCATGCCTCCCCCCCCCCATTGCCAGTCATATGAGTGGGGCTGGGGAGTGGCAGGTGGAGGCATGGGGATGGCAAACCTACCCTTGGTCTGTCAAGAAATACTGTCTACTCTGACTAGGAATGGTTTTTCAGGGTCTCAGGTACACGCCCTTCACATTACCGGCTGCTTCCTACTCCTTTTAACTGGAGATGCCAAGGATTGAACCTGGGACTTTCTGTGTGCCAAGCATGTCCTCTATCATTGAGCCACAGTCCATCCCTATATCAAACGGACCAAAAATGATCTATAAGAAATTGTATTCTCAGTATGCTGAGCATATCGTTAATGAAAGGAGAGCTGACCTGCTGAAAATAATTTTTTCTAGAATTGCTGCTACTCCTTAACAGCACTAGATCAATAAGTTTGGCCAATACAGCTGAATTCAGAAACTTATTTTAACCATTTTGAAATAAAAGGATTGATCTGTGGATGCCAGTATGCAGCAATACGTTTTTCTTGTAAGGAGGTCCCAGATCATAATAAAAAATGTATTGATCAGATTATATACCCAGTTATGCCAAGGACAATTTTCAGTTGATCAAAACGGAGCTCAAATCCTGTTACTTTCACACAATTTCTGAAGAAGCAGCACCAAGTTAGGACATCTTCTTGAACACGGGGGTGTGGAAGAGGCCCCCAGCTTTTAGGGTTGGAGACAATCCGGGTTTCTGTCTCCCATAACGAAGTGGTTATAAGGGGGGAAAGGCTGCTTTGACGTGGAAGTTCTAGCATTTGACAAACAGATGGCCTCTTGCAAAGCTTTCCTCTCTGAGCTCAGTCTGTAGATCACCTTTTATGAGCAGGCTATGCTTCAGTGAGCAGACATTTCCCTCCCCCTCCAACTGCAAAATACTGTCTTCTTCTTTCTTGAGCTTTTCTCCCCATTCTGTAGGGAGTAAAATTTTAATCACTGAAATTAATTTTTCAGGAACCTGAGTGCAAATTTGTAATGGTATTAATAATGAATATGGGCAACGAGAGGCATTGGAAAGAGGCAGGGGAAACTTACTTTGCGGGAGGAGGGTGAGGCATGGATTGTTTCAAATGCAGAAAATATCCAGAACCATGTCTTTATTCTCTGACATTCCTGTTGTCCCGAAAACAGCAAGAAGTTTATTGTTCACCTGGATTTTCTTAGATCTCTCTGCCTTCCTGGCCCAAACTCTCCTTGCTTGAGTCTGCCTAGCCTCATACATTCCTTTCCCTCAGTTACAGACCCATTTGGAGTATGCTCCCAAGAATGATATTTCTGCCACTCTCATGGTCTTGCATTAATGTTCATCCGACAACATCTAGCTTTTTTCTGAGGGCTTTATGATGCTGTGTTGGTTGGCGACATATTGACAATTGCACAGTGCATTTTTCATAATCATGGGCATCCACATATGTCTGCTCAGCTGTCCTTAGGTGAAAAGCAGAGGAAGAGAGAGATTGGTCTATAGGTGGTCACAGCTTGCTTCATGATGGAACAAAACTTTTAGGCTGGTCTGGGCAATCACAGAATACCCATCCAGTTACTTCTGTGCAGTATATGTGAGGAAAGAGTTGTCCTGAAAGTGTAGGGGAGCAATAAAAAGAAAATCTCCCTCATACCTTTTATCCACATGTGAGCTGTGTGCATGTACCCTAGACTAGAGGTCCTCAAACGTTTTGGGCCTACAGTAACCTTTGGAATTCTGACACAAGGTTGTAGTTGTAACGACAAAATGGCTGCTGCAAGAAGTGGAGCCGACCACAAAATGGCTGCCATAGGAGGTGGCACTAGCCACAAAATGGCTGCCACAAGAGGCTGAGTATCACATAATTTGAGAGAATTAGGTTATATGTAACTCTCCTTTCAGCTGTTCCTGCATTGGGCAGGGGGTTGGGCTAGATGGTCTGTAAGGACCCTTCCAACTCAATGATTCTGTGATAGTAACCCTGGAACATTTCAGGCAGAAGCTCTGCTTAACAGGATGCCTTTTAAAATGAACATATTGTTTACAAATATTTCCTTGCTTACTTTCAGCCACTCGGTGAAGATCCTTGAACTATGATGTAGCTGCAGCTGAAGCAATTTCTTTTTCAACCTGCATAGCTAATCTCCAGTAGCCAATCAGAAGTCCTGCTGGGCAAAGTCCCACCTGGTCCCGCCCACTTTCTAAATCCTCTTGACAGGCATCAGGAAAGGTGTTGGTGGGTGATATGGCGTAAATGGCCCCCAAGTTGGGGACCTCTGCTCTAGGCAATGTGATTCAATGAGGCTTCCGGGGCAAGACAGAAAGGTAGGAAGTTAGAAACTGAATGCCTTTCATGGGCTGGTTGCTTGGTCCTTGCCATCCCCAGTAGAAAAGTTAGATATGCCCACCAACCGTCCCAGGAGAATCTTGCAGAGGGAAAGTGTCTTGCTCTCATTGTTTCCTCAGCCTGCTTGCGCCTCGCTTAGCCCTGTCTAAAAGCCAGTGAGTGGAACGGAAGGAACAAACAACTCAAAAACAGTGACACCTACCCAGTGTCTGGCTTGGGTATCCAGGGGGTTGATGCCATGTTCCGGTGGAAACTCAGCTGCTGACTCTTTGACTGTTCTCCAATATGCTGTTCTGTGACACAATATTTTGAGGATGTACTACTCAGAGCTGACAGCACACAACGTTTCTCCAAATGAGAAGCTGGGGTGGGAAGGAGGCTTTTGGCAAGGCATCACTCCTGGGATCAGTGTGTTTCCTTAGTTAGGATGGCATGCCAGGGGTGAGGCAAAGGGTCGCTGCCAAAGTGGTACCCTGGGGAAAAACTAGCCCACTATTATGATGTTTGCTAGAAGTTTCTCTGGCGTTGTCAGCTGAGTAATTGGGAAGAACACGAATGAGAGTAGCTGAGATGGAAAGAGAGCTGAAGATGAAAGGTCTTTCTAACTTACTGAGCCTCTGGGATGAATCTTATAAATGTGTGTTTTCTAACGAGTGGACATATGGCAGGAAGCTTGAACCAATCCCAGTTCTCTGGCACCAAGAGTGTCTGTGTCCAAAACTGTGTGTGTGTTGCTTGCATGTAGGCTTGAGAGTATCTAAATTGTTTTAAAAGCCCTTAAAATCAGAAATGGTAATGTACGTAGCAAGGGCTCCTTCATTTTCCTCCAATTTTCTTTCCAGTTAAACAGTGGTCTTCAGCAAATGGTTGTCTGCCATTGTCCTGGTGCCAAACAATGAAGAAGGAAAGGGGGAGATGCAATATCCTGAATGGTTCCTCTTCTCCAGAGTGTATTTTTGAGCTCCAGTGAACTGTGATTCTCTGGTTCATGGCTATTATTGATTGCCAAGGGAAAGCATTCTGAAATGAGAGGGCCTAGCTGACTGGCAGGGGTTTAAAGCCTGCTGGATTATCCACTGCACTAGCCACAGGCTAGGCAATAAAGGGGATTGGTTTATCAATTGTTTTTCCAGCATTCAGCACATCCTGCGCCACTTGCGTCTCTGTCCCCTGATAGTGCCATGATCTCAAGCCACACTTTGTGGTTGCAACCTCCTCTCTCCGCCCTACTGAGCCAAGTAACAGAGGCCCAGTGGCCAATTTGCAACCAGGCTCAACTTAGCTGCAGAGTGTCACAAGCAATAAATGGCTGTCTCTGCATCTCTGGGTGAGTCTGTCCCCATATTTACCTGCCTCAAGGCATTTTGAACTTGTTTCTGTTCATTGAGGGATGGCAGCGAAGCAAAGAGGGAACATAGGCTAGAGAAAAGGGAGTGCTGCCTGAGCTGGGAAAGTTGAGGCTTGTAAATAATTCCCGTGGGCATGGTTGTACCCATTTGGGTACATCCGAGGTGATGCTTATTCAGGGTAACTTGCTATTTGCTATTTTGAGAATGGCTTAATAGTATCATGGGTTAGGGGACAGCTTATTTTTGCCAAACAGGAGCAAGTACATTTTAAAGATTTGGTTGGGCACCATTACTCTTCACAGCTGTTTAGACTCAGTTTTGTACGTAATAGGGCCTTTAATGAATTAGTGAGTCAAGAAGACCAGCCCAGAGATTTGCAAACTCAGTTCCTCTCACTATGAGAGAATGGGCAGGAGGAGTAAATTACTATAACGTGAGATTTATTTAAATGCAAGATCTTTATTTTTACACATAATAATAAGACTTTATCTCCTGGATTTACAGCAGAGCTGGAAAGATCCCAGTCACCAGGTCGCAATGGTGCCTAGAAATTTCATTGTGGTGCTTAGTTTTTTCATCAAGTATTTTATTATGAGGTTTTTATTGCAACGACAGCCAGCGTTACCCCTATATTTATTTAGATACGACAATGCTTTTATCATATTATGGCTGAAACTCTGAGAAACTGTGACGTGCTGCTTAGTAGGTTTTATGGTAGCAATAGTGAGAAAATACTGTCTTTAAAATTTGTTTCTTTTCTTTATTTATACCTCCCCTTTCGCCCCAGTGGTCATCCAAGGTGGCTTACATAATTCTCCTCTCCTCCATTTTATCATCACAACAACCCTGTGAGGTGGGTTGGGCCAAGAGTGTGTGATTAGCCCAAGGTCACCCAACGAGCTTCCGCAGCAGAGTGGTAAAGAGTCCAGTAGCACCTTTAAGACTAACCAACTTATTTGTAACATAAGCTTTTGAGAACCACAGCTCTCTTCATCAGATGCATGGAGGGTATGAAGAAACTGGCCAGAGAGATATAGGTGGTGAGAGGAAGGGGGAGGATGCAGGGTCATGCAAATGTAAATCAGTTACAAAAAGTCATGAAAGTTGTGGAGTGCACAATCCAGGCTGGGTGTGACCCCTCCCCTCCATAGCTGAATCTGAATGGAATGCCTGAAGGCCTGAGATAACCATTCATAGTCTCTATTCAATCCAAGTCTGACTGAGTCAAATTTACATATGAATTCCAATTCAGCAGCTTCCTGTTGGATTCCATGGTGACCTTTAAGTCCTTGATGGAATGTCCTGATAGATAGTGTTCTCCTACTGGTTTCTGGATGTTGCCATTTTTAATGTCAGATTTGTGTCCATTTATTCTTTTGCTCAGAGGTTGGCTGGTTTGTCCTATGTACAGAGCAGATGGACAGTGTTGGCACATGAGGGCATATATCACGTTGGAAGATGAGCAGCTGTAAGAGCCAGAGATTGTGTAGTTGATGCCATTGAGTCCTGTAACTGTATTTTCTGGGTAGATATGTGGGCAGAGTTGGCGTCTGGGTCTGTTTTAGGATCTGGTACCTGTGCTGGTGACTCTGTTAGCCAGTTCATGGTTGTTAGTGAGAAGTCGTTTAAGGTCGGGGGGGCTGTCTGTAGGCAAGGAGAGGTCTTCCACCCAGAGCTTCTCTTCTTCACACAACCATGTCCGCCTGCCGCATAAAGGCAGAGCCATAGAGGCTTATTCGGAATGTCAAAATCCGAACTTCCCCTATGCCGCTGTCCAGCATCTTGGTATAGCCACAGCAGGACTCCAGAGAAGAGGCTGGCTGAAACCACAGCTAGATCTCAGTGGGGCTGCTACTGTGCCCTTAACTGGTGAGTTGTAAAGAAGATGAGCGAGCAAGTGTGTCATTAGTTGAGAGGCAGTGTGGTATAGTGGCTAACATGTCAGACTAGGTTTGGAGAGAGAAGTTCAGATCCCTGCCCACCACGAAACCCACCCCCGCATTGTCTTGGTCTAAGTCAGTCTCTTTCTACTTCCCAGAATTTTTTCAGGTGGGTAGAAGTGTTAGTCTGTAGTAATAGAACTCAATTCAAGTCTAGGAGCAGCTTAAAGACCAACAATACTTTCCAGGGTATAAGCTTTTGCGAGTCTTTATTAGATACCAGATTCGTGGTGAGTGTAAAATGGCGGACAAGAAACTCCTGAGCAACTAGTAGAAGATATGGGATAGAAGTGTAATAAGTTAGTAGTTTGCAAACTAGCAGTGTCTAGGGTCTAGCAAAGGCTAGAGGAAGTGTTGTGCGGAAGACTATTATGAACTCAAGGAGCCAGGTTCGGTGTGCCACAGTGTCTCCACCTTGTGCCCAGATTGCTGTTCAGGCCAGATCTGAACACTCTTCACTGTTTTAGCAACATAAGATGCTTTTCTCTTAAAAATACGTTTTTCACAATATCTGTCTTATCTAATCATGGTATCCTGTTATTGCATTGGGGAGTGGGATGTTTATGAGTTAAACCAAGCATCTGGAATGAGGGTCTTTTTAGAGGGGACGGCCACACTCTTCATATTGGACATCTTCCACTTACTGTTGGCCTTAAAAACATCATGCCTTTCCAAGGCCAAATAGGGGGAAATAGGTGCACAGATATAGCTATGTAGCTTATATACAAGTCTCAGGGGACCCTTCCACTGCAGAACCTCAGATCAGGTTGAACCATGGAAGCAGTGCTGTGCAGCTGACCAGAACCAGGGCCCACCTGTTGTCATTTCTTGGGGTTCCTGACAGCTGTATAGAGATGTAATCATATTCTTTGTTCTGTACTTGTTCATTTCTGTAAATAGAGGAATTTAATACAACTGTTTTCCTTTAACACTTGTATGTTTATTGTCCTCAAATCCAAAAGAACCATTGCCCCTTGGCAATACAGGTACAGGGGTGGGGAGTAGTAATACCCTGAAAGTTTCATACAGCCCTGGAATAAAAATATTGTGTGTGCTGGGTTAAAAATGGCAAATAATTATATTTGGAAATAAAATGAAGGAACATCTGGTCCTTTTTGGCTCACCTGCTGAGGCTAGAATTCAAGATTCCATGCGGCTTCTGTAGCCAACAGAGCACACAGAAAGCAGAAATCAACTGGGGAAATGGTTATTCTCCCTCCTCCCCAGTTCAATAGTATTTAGCTACATTACAATGGGATAGAGGGTAGGGAATTCACATTCGGACTTCTTGCTTCAGTGGAAACTGCCCTGTGGAAAATCAGCTCATCGATAACTCTGGAAACCGGAGTGGTTGGCATATCATGCAGCCCTGAATGCAAGGACGACAGTTTCTCATTTTCCTTTGTTGAGCCTGGGAGAGATCTCATCCAGTGTTTTATGCATGTGAGCCGATTTACTCTTCAGTGTCTAACAGCCTTCATTTTAAACTCATGTTCCACGTCTGCTGTATGCCGGTCACCATTGCATTGTCTTAGATCAATGGGTGAGAAAAAGTTGTTGTCAGAAGGGCCACAAAGGCTAGCCATTCCCAGAACCCTCCTCTTCTCGCACTTCGCATGTTCAGGAGGTCCGCTGGAAGAAACTGATGCATGCGAGAATGTGGTTGAGTCCGCGCATCAAGTGCTCATCATTAAGTGGGTCTGTTGCCAATAGAAGAGATAAGTGGAATGACTCAGCCTGGCATGAACTAATACACTGGTAGCCTGGAGGAAGCCATGCCAAGTGGCCACCACCGTACTGTCAAGAGTCGCAAAGACCACTGAGCTCAGATTGCTCCAGAGCTATTTTAACATCCCAATCCAGGGGGTCCCCAGTGTGTTGGCCATGGGTGCTGCAGCACCCCTCAACATCTTTTCTGATGCCCACCAAGTGTTTTTAGAAAGTGGGTGGGGCTGGGTGGGTAACTTTCCAACAAAATTTCTGACTGGCTGCTGTTTCAGTGGCAGCAGCCACCACTGTTGGTTTTATTTTCCCTCACTCTTTCCCGGTGTATTTTTTTAAAAGTTATCCCTTTTCTCCCTGCACTTAAGCTTCCTCTGTGTGTGTGTGTGTGTGTGGAAGGGGGGCTCTGCATCTTGCAACAGCCGTTTTGTGGTTGGCTCCATCTCCTGAGGCAACCGTTTTGTGGTTGTGTCTACCACCCTGTATCAAAATTCCAAAGGTGCCCTCAGGCTCAAAAAGCATCCTTTGTTCCCAACCAAGAAGGGGGGTTATGAGTTGGGAACTCTAGAGTGTCAGCTGGGCGCTTTGTGGAGCAGGATCTAACCAGCTATGTGGTCCTCCTTTTCCCAGGCCTCAGAACACAGCAGGCCAGGCCAGCAGCCAATGCAGCTGCTAATGCTCATAATCTGGCCTCAACACTCCAATTGGAGGCCTGCGCTTTATTCATTCCAAGAATTGCCCCTTGTCTAGATTCAGGTCCGGCTGCCCTTGTGTAGCAGGACTAGGGATTTGCCCAAGGACTTGAAACCAAACAGAATCTCAAGAAGGAAAATTTATTAAGCCGGCTGGCTCAGATGTGATATCATGTCACTTCTAAATCTCTGAGCATCCAGTAGAGGAAGTTCAGATGGTAAAATAGTTAAGCTTGCTTACATCACATAGCATGTGGCATATAGTTACAGTTTTACAATATTTCAGCTTCATCATCAGAATCAATTAACCCAGACATGACTTTTCTTAGTGCAGCATAAATCCAGACAAATTCTCTTAAATCATCAGTTTCGTCTTTCAAGCAGTCTGTTCTAAAATACACGCTGTAACTTCCTCTTTTCTCGAGCTACAGGCTTCCTGTTAAAGCAGTATCTAGCTGGCAGAGCCATATTTTACTCTGAAGAAGGATTTTATTTAATCTTTCTAAATGTTAGTTAATCAGAACAATATTATAGCACTTATTAGTTAATAATCAATATAATATAAAACTTTTTCCTTGAGGCCTGCTACACTTGGTCCTAAAAGTATTTATGTTGGGGCGTTAGGCTTTGCTCGTTCAAGGTGTACATTAACTCTAGTCTAGAAATGTTTAAAAAGAGAGACAGAGAGACGCGAATCTCAATGCGCAGGGGCGAAGCGTGTGATGAATATTCACTCCTTCACCCCTCTTTGCCTCCTCCATTGGGAAAGCTCCCGTGTAATGGCAGAGTCCCTCTCGCAGCTGCAGCCTCGCTTCCATTGGCAGGCACCGCTCAGCTCTAATGATGGTCCAAGCCTGTTGCCGATAAGAAGAATGTTTTCCATTTAGGCTAGACTTGCTCAGAGTAAATTGGAGAAAAAAACAGATTAAATCTCTCTGTTGTTCATGGGGGCGAGGGGAGGGGGAATGGTCATTTGCCTTCCATATTTTCTGTGCGTTGCAAAGACAGTAGCTCTCAGTCTTGAAAAACCCTTCATACTTCAGAGAGGCATTATTACCTTTGCTTCTTGCAGTTTCTTTTAATTTGTTCTCTTCAAGCAGTTCTCCGCTGTGAATTTCTCTTGCCCTTTGGCTCTACTCTGGCCTCCGCTCTCCAGTGATTTTCCCTGGCATATCAGCAGCAAGGCCCAAGCAGCAGTCCATTTTCCTGTGCATCCCACAAACTCTGCTCTTAACCCTGGGAGATTTCATTACCTGACTACCGTCTTCCACAACATTCTTTTATAAGTGCCGCTTGGCACTGTGGCTGTCCAGATTGGAGTGGTCTTCTGATTTGTTGAACTGGAGAAGTAAAAAGCCATCCAGTGTCAACTTCCCAGCATGGCTGGTTGAACGTAAGAAAGTAAGCTTGGGGGGACAAAGCCTGAAAAAAGGAGCTTGGGGAGACAAACTTCCATTTAGCCTGTACACTAAATGAACGTTTCTCCAGCTTCAGCGTGCTTTTTAGTAACAACTTAAAAACAGTGTCTTTAGAGTGTAAAAGTCCTGTCAGGGGATTTCTTTTTGAAAAGCGGTGAAGCTCTTAGTGTCCAAAAAGGTAGTTTAGAAAGTAATATGATTACTGGTAATCTACTGCAGGGCCTTAAATAAGGAGTGAACGGTCTCAGTCTTGCCCCAGGGATTTCCCTCAAAATGGCATTGAGTGCTTAGTAGAATTAACAGTGGCTTTAATATAGTAGT
This sequence comes from Eublepharis macularius, assembly GCF_028583425.1. Lineage (NCBI taxonomy): Eukaryota > Metazoa > Chordata > Lepidosauria > Squamata > Eublepharidae > Eublepharis > Eublepharis macularius. The sequence continues at coordinate 24,536,657 of NC_072801.1, forward strand.
CATGCCCTGTCTCTTTCTCCTTTCCATTGACAAGTTTCAGGCTTTATTGCTCTCCTAAGGAACCTGGAACTCTTTATTAACTTTACTCCTAGTTCTTGACACGCTGAGCTGAACCATCCGCTCTAATTATCAGCTATCATGAATCCATCCTTTCCCTTCTCGACTCTCTTTCGCTTTGGGGTGGCATCAAACTGTTACAGATTTTTAATACAAAAACAATCTATTCCTCTCCAAATTTCATATGTCAAGCATGAAAATATACTGTTTTTGGTAGTGTTTTTCCAAGGTCTCAAGCAGAGGTTTTTCACATCACTTACCACCCGTTCCTCTTTTTTATGTGGAGCGTCTAGGAATTGAACTTGGGACCTTCTGCATGCTAAGCAGATGTTCTACCAATTTTCTGGTTCCCAATAAACCACCATTTGTTACAACATCCAGACTTGATAGCGTCTTGGATAGTGACGATTTAAACACATGAAGCCATCTTATACTGAATCAGACCATTGATCGGCTTTAAATCTCACGCAGATCTTTCAAGCACTGAAAGACTTTCTTGCCACAGTAACTGATGATACTTTGTATGGTTTACAGCGCCAGTTCAAGTTAAGGTTGCCCAGCTTATTATCATCTCAGGTAGCCTTATAGCTTTGTACGTGGGCTGTGGCTTGGTGGTCAGGCATTTGCTTAGCATGTAGGAGGTCTCAGGTTCAGTCCCCAGCATCTCCAGGTAAAAGGATCAGGTGGTAAGTGATGTGAAAGACCTATGTCTGAGATGCTGGACAGCTGCTGCCAGTCTGCGTAAACAGATCTTGGTGGACCAAAAAGTGCAGTATCAGGCACTTTGATGTATACTGTGTTCTGTGTCATATGGATCCTAAAGAGCTGTGTCCAAATGTTTACTGCCGAGGCAGCTGAAGCTAGATCAGGCTACGCTTCTATGATGAACACCTGCTTGTCCTATACACTTCTTTTTTTCAAACATAAAAAAACCTAAAACAGTGTCTCTCTCAGACAATCTTCTACAGCAATTGGATGCTCTTCCTGTGCTCTAGGTATTTTCCCTATGTCTTGCCTACACAAATCTCTTATCAAAGTTTTGTCTGCAGAGAGAGTTCACCAGCTTATCTACACTGGCTGCAGTACAGAAACACACACAGAGACTTCATTGGCTAACTCTAGAATGGCAGCTGGGGAGTTTGGATAATGGGTAGGTAAATCTCAGTGGAACCCTTAAATGTTCTTTATTACTTTAGGTTCCTGTTGAAATGCACCAATTAGTGAAATGGCTTTGTGTAGTTTGGTCATTCAAATAAGTTGCCAGTAGGCATTTTTTCCCTTGTCTGTCTTTACGAGGGCAGCTTTTTGGTCTTTGGCAGTAGTACGTGGTGGTTAAGAACCTGAGTTGGGAGCCGGAAAATCTCAAATTTTTACTTCAGCTGTCAGCTCAGTTGGTGACTTTAAGCAAGTTGCAGTCTTGTTACATTCCTCCACCCCCACTTCTACAATATGAAGGGTAATAAAATGGGGGGTAATAAAATGGGAGATCTGCCCACTCGCAGGGGAGTCTTCCCTTCACCAGTGAAAGTGGGGGTCTGAACAAGTGACTGCCCATCATGCTCCCATTCCGACTGGGACCATCAACCTAGGGAGTACCGAAGAAAAAGATGGTGCAAGGGCTATGGCCCTCCTGGATTGGTGCTTCCACATGGAATACTGGTCCAGGGAGGTGGGAGCATGTGTGTGGTGGCTCAAGCACACTTCAGCTCTCTTGTGCTATTCACAGGGTTAACAATCCCAATCAGACCAGCCCAGGTAGTCCTAAGGCTGCCCAAGCTGGATGAGCCTCCCACTCCTGGTCTTCCCACCCATCATCTCCATAGGATTTATTTGGTCATGGCGAGTGGCCTTCTCACCCCAGCATGGGGAAGCCAGCCAGTAGCTGTGGGGGAACACAGGGCGGCTGTGGCAACCGCTGCAGTGGGATCCCAATGGGCACATCCCCGGCAGAGTGTGACTGGGAGCCATTATTACCAGGATGCCCATTTCCATATGAAGATCCTTTGCAGCAGCTGGGGGGTGGGGGGCAGGGAGCAAACCACTCCCTCTTGTGCCCATGTGTGCGTGGTCAGTGAGGGAGACTGGTCCTGACCAGCAGGCCACAAAGTGCTGGCATGGGAAGGTGTCGCAAGGCTGCAGACACCACCCCCATGGCCAGGGTCCAGCTACCTTTGCCACATAGGGCAGCTTGGTGCCCCTAGAAAAGCCAGGGGGACTGCAGGCCCATGACCTGCCTGATCAGTGATGGGGACCACCCCTGCGGCACCAGGGCTCCCCCCCCCCCCACCGATGGCTTCTCCCTGGCTGGGTGTCTCAATGCAGGTGCTGTGACCACGGGCACATGGGGTCCCTGGCTGCCTACTCTCTGGCGAGTGTGTGTGTGTGTGTGGAGGTGTTAACAGGCAGTGGGGCTCGTTGCTTGCACATTGACTGTGCCTTTGCTTGCCAGTCATGCACCTGTCATAGGGAAGGTGCAACCACTGGGGGATGCTGGCAAGGTTGTCAGGGGAACTGCAGGGTGTGTGCTTCTGAATGTGGCCTCACTGTGCCTAGCCGGGCTCATCTGCCTTTCTCCCGTGAAAGTCCCCAGCACAAACTTTGTTAGTCTTAGAGGTGAAACAATGTAGAATAAAATGGGGAAAGGACTTTGGATATAACATACAACATGAACAATGGGAAAATATGTGACTGAAGAGCTTTAAATTTACATTAAGCTCTGGTCTGAAAGGAAACTTTTATAAAATGATGGATAGATGGTACGTGGCACCAGAAAAATTAGCAAAAATGTATAAGAATATTTCGAACAGCTTTCCTTTAGGAATTCTTCTTCTTGGGTTTTGTCCTATTCTTCATATACTAACATTGTGTTTCTTTTATTACTTTTTTAACTGGGAGTGCATAGTAAGCAGATGTTACCATTGAGGTGGCTACAACAGATCGTCCAAAGTTTTTTTTTCTTTCTTTCTTCCTGGATACTTGCATTTAATTTAAAATTGGAGCACCCCAAGTCTGTTGTGTTCAACGAGCACTGTGGTTTCTTTGTCCTCTCTGAATATCATTTGCCATGCTGTTCATTTAGTCCCGCCACATTTCCCAATTTCTTGATTAACTTAGTAATTTATAGCAGAAAGAGGCATTCCAATGACTTGATTTGTACAATCAAGGAAGAGCATTAATATTCGTTTCCCACCTCATAATTGGGAAAACCTGACTTCGCGCAGGCAGAAAGAAGCCAGGAAAAGCAGCTTTAGCTAAGGGACGGCTGCCTGGTCACAAGGGATGAGATAAGTGGGAAGTCATTCAGAATAGCGTCTTGGTGTGTAAACTCTTTTAGTTTCCCATTTTGAATTACTTTTTAACAGTTGATCAATATATATGGAATCGTTGCCATTTCTGTTGAATTGCTGTCTTCCATTTTAATTATCCACCCACATTATAGAAAAGAGTTAAAATATTCGCAAGCCAGTTGGAGTAGTGGTTGGAGTGTCAGATTAGGATCTGGAGGGTCCTGACACAAACCCTCACTCTGCCCCGGAAGCTTGTTGAGTGACGTTGGGCCAGTCACATACTCTCAGCCTAACTTGCTTCACAGGGCTGTTGTAAGGATTAAATGAAGGAGAGGAGGGGTCCCATTAGGGAGAAAGTAAATAAACAATAAATAAAGTCTATAAAGTAAATAAATAAACATAGAGCGATGTTGAATGTTTGTATGCTTCTGTATAATGGAAACTCAAAGACTGGTTTAAAAATCCAAAACACTTCAAATGGAAATTTAAAGGCAGAATAGAGAATCTTCAGTTTCCATTGTTGCCAACTTTTAAATTGATATTGCCTGAAAAAGCAATATTAATTATATATGTCAGAATTGCAGCTATCATATATTAAAGGTAAAGGTGCAAGCACCGAGGCATTACTGACCCATGGGGGAAGTTGCATCACGACGTCTTCTTGGCAGACTTTTGTTACGGGGTGGTTTGCCATTGCCTTCACCAGTCATCTACACTTTACCCCCAGGAAACTGAGTACTCATTTTACTGACAGATGGAAGGCTGGAAGGCTGAATCAACCTTGAGCCGGCTACCTAAACCTGGCTTTTTAAACTCATATATTAATTGTATTAATTTGAATTGGTTCTTGCCAAAATGTTTTGCAATGTGGTTTGTTTTCTGCTTTCTTGGGAATTTTTTTTCCTATTTGTAATATTTTCTTGTGCAGATTTTTGGCCCAAAATGAATATTCAACTTCCTCATCATTTAATGCTTTCATTGTGCTCACCGATAAATATGCTTCGTGTTTAAGCTTTCCAAAAAAATGTCTGATGTTCTGCATTAGGATCTCACAGGTCTGTGGATTCTACCAGTGTTTTGTTTTCTGTTCCCAAGGAGCATGCACACAATCAGCTGTATTACTTTTTTTCTTGTTTTCCAAATTGAATTCATTTCTACTGGTGGTCCCAATCTCTTCCCATTAGCCATTTCATTTTCCATCTTGATTAGTTGCATTTCTTCCAACCGCCAGCTCTACCACGATTAAACCTCCTCTCAGATTGTGATAGTGATCAAGGCTGACCTTAACGTTGGTTTCCATTATATTCTTATTAGGTATCTGCCGTCAGCCTAGTGGTTGCTCATTGCTCTTGGTTCTTTTTAAATCAGCACCGCGTTTCTCCCATCCTGGCCAGTTAAAATAGAGGCTACGGCAAAGAGCCTAGGAAATGGTATGGCATGCTTTGATTCATTGTTTTATGCTTGGAATGGAAGTTATAGTGATGAAATGGAGATTGCCTTAAGCTCTCTCATTTTTCTTCAGTAAGAGTAAAATGTTTTGCTTTTCAATTGTGGATATCGCCAAAAATGGCATATCCATGGAGAGGTTTCCACTCACTCCATGCACCTCTAGCTTTCACTCAAGCTGTACTCATTGTGTGAAACAAACCCATCATGTAGTGAAATTCCACTCAGCCAATGTGTCTAAAGACTCCGTGGGCATGTCATTTGGGTTGTATCCTTATGGTGAAAGTAACACTAGACTAGCTGTATTCTCCATCCTAAGAGAGATGACAGAGGGAAGTCAGCATGACAGCCCAATATTGTCAGATCTTGGAAGCTAAGCAGGGTTGGCTAAAATTTTGAAAATGTACGCATCCAAAAATCTGAAAACATAAAATAAAATAAAAACAAGGTAATAAATACAATTCTAATATATCAACATAATTATATTTATAATTACATAATTCTAATTCTAATGTATTAACAGGATAATCACACTTATAAAATATTAACATAAAAACATGCAAAACTCAAAGGTGATTCAACCAAAAGGTCATCATCAGTGAAATTACACCCTACTGCAAAAAACATAAATTTCCAAATGTTGATAATGCACACCTCCAACAATCTGGAAAAATCAAGAGATAATTAAAATTAAATAAGCAAGTAACAAATTAACATATGATTTCAAAATCACCCACTCATGTAAAAAACAATAAATATGGTGAAAACTAATACCTAGCTCTTATAAACCGCATAAATAGTCAATATGTAGCATTATAGCCATAGAAAACTTGTAGACCGTGCCCTAAAAATATTAGATATGTAAAAATCAATTAAAAGTAATTCACATACTATTGCATGTATAAATTGTAGTCCTTGACTATCAGTTTATGAAGCACTATCATGGCTGTTAAAAAGTAAGAACTCCATAAAATTATCTTTTTAAAGTCTTATTTCCAAAGGCTGTAAGATAAAAATATAGGTTGCAGCCAAAAGACTGTTACCCCCCCCCCAAAGGTATATCTTGGCCGTTTCCACACGTCTTACCTGCCTGTGGAACATTGTGTGAAAGACCCGGAAGACAGCATCTTCTCGCACGAAATCGTGCCAGGAAGAGGCTGTTATCCAGGAGTTTTGCGCAGACTCTTCCTGGTGTGATTTCGCGCCAGAAGACGCTGTCTTCCGGGTCTTTCACACAATGTTCCACAGGCAGGTAAGACATGTGGAAACGGCCCTTGTTTAAATCCTCTGATGAAGTGAAGAAGACGAATAGGCTGCTATCAGATAGAAATTCTTTAAATAAACCAAAATGCTGTTATTAATTGCCTCCTATCCCAGAATTGTGAAATGGTAAAAAGGCTCACAGATGGGATAAGTTCATTTTAATGTGAACTTTGGAAATTGTCTCATCCCTTCACTGACATGGCAAAAGGTCTCTGTGGTTGGACAGAGACTCTGGATTCTTCGACAGGGAGCCAGCACCAGCAATGATAGATTTCTAGGTCACTGGATCTCAGGTGCTTTTTTGGTCTCAGACTGTGATACACCTCCATGCTCCTGCACTTTCCCTGACTAAATGGAGAGGTATGTGGGGATTGTTTAGAGAGATCCAACCAGGGACTAAAAACAAGACATGGCCTTTTTGATTGTTTTTAAAGATTTTCTTGTCAGCTTTTCCATTTGGAGTTGTTACAGGAGTTCCAGTCTTTGGGTGATTATATGATATGCAGTCAAAGGTTTTTATGAAAGAAAATGTGGTTTCTACTGCATGCTAGGTAAGGATTGGATTTAAAGGGTTGTATGTTATGGACTGCAAAGGTCATAGTGCCCAGGTTGTGTTGGCTGATGGCTTTCTAAGCAAAATGGAAGCTGAACAGGTTAGCAGGTGGGGAATAAATATTTTAACAAAATAGAAAGGAGTTTATCAGATTAATTTTCCAAAATATACTTTGCCATGGCTTGAGAATCTAGACTTTTGTTCGCCAACAAATTGAAGTTATTAAAGTTTGGAGTTTTACCGAAATGCAGGTGAGTTGTTTTGACTGATTCGAGCAAGCATTGATGTGACAGGAAAGTGGTTAATAAATTAACTAAAATAAGTTTAGTTCCTTCATGGAGAAAGGACCCAATTATCCTACCAACTTCTTTTCCTAAAGAAAGCCACTGCAAAGTACCTTTCTCCTGTTGCTTTCACTTGGTTGACAGCAATTGTCCTGAAGGCAGGTCACCACGTGGTAAGAGAACTCTTTAGGTGGTAGCTCCCCTGAAGATCGCAATTGTCTTGAAACTAAAGCAATTTTTCAATCTTTCTGGACAATTTCCAGGAGTGTCTATTCCATGTTCTCCTTTTGCTACATAGTCCATTACTCAGGTAGAAAGTCTTTTGTAGAAAGCTACCTGCTTTTCCTTGGCTGGTAATATGGTGACCACTGGCACATCTTCCAAATGTATTTTGAAATGTTCAGCATAGTTAGCCTTTCCAGATATGATTTGTCTTCTAGGTCCCCTTATCTTTGCAGGCCCCCAAATCCTTTCAAATCAGCCACTTTCCTCCTTGAGCGATGTGGTTTTTTGAGCAGGACGCATCGCTCCAAATGAGGTTTTTGTGAGGTACCCTTTTACTGTGGAATTGCCTCTTATCCTCACCGTATTTCCTACAAGATCCCCTGAGATTGCATCAGTCCTGTTAGTGGCTGTCAAAGCAATCCTGGGAACTCCTGGAAATGTGAGTTTGGATGTCTGTCATCCTTTTTGTGTGAGGGAAATGGTGATGAGATTGTACAATCTTTATCGTTACATAAGACCATATGAACTGTTTTTGCTAGGCACAGTAGGAAGAAAACACTAAAGTACAAATCAAAGTCACAGATAATTATTTAAAATATGGGTCATATCCAGCCCTCCCCTTTCCCCTCAACCATATCTAGCCTCCATCACATGTTGCTTTTATCCACGCAGGCCTCATAATTCCTGCCATGGACTTCATGGTGGTCAAAGTGGACCTCTTTCTTCATATTTCAGCAGTGGAAAACCTGGTGGGATCCAGTTCTATGTGCTGTAGGGTTTACTTCGCTCAGGCTTAGCCCTCAACCATGAAAACAGAGTAACTGGTTAGCCACTGTGTGAGACAGGACGTTGGGCTAGATGGATCACTGCTCTGATTCAGCAGGGCCCCTTTTATATTCTTACATTCTTAAGCATCCTAACGAGTTTTGGAGGCCCCTGAAAGTTTTATCAGTATTACGAGTCTCCAAGGAACTATGAGTCCATGACTGGTGAAACTGTTGCCAAACGCTCCTACCTCTAGTCCTTCCTCTTGTGATGGCAGATGGATAGCATAACTGGGCGGGTGCAGGTATCGTAGTCACAATCTACAAAAGGAGGGGGTTGGAGGGTATTTATGCCTGACTTTTCTTTCTCGGGGGGAACCAAAAGAAGCTTACACTCATCTCCCCTTTTTATTCTCAACAGATAGGTTAGGATGAGAGAGCGTGACTGGCACAAGATCACCAAGTGAGCCTGCATGGCCGAGGGGCAATTCGAACCTGGGTCTCCCACATCCTAGGCCAATTCTCTACCTGCTACCCCAAGGTGGCTGCTGAAGTTTCAGTCATGCCTCAGCCCCATCAGTTTTTGCTTCCTGGCTGTTGCAAGATGGTTTGGCTCCTTTTTGTCTGGCTTATGAACCAGAGCTTGAGGCCAATGCTGGCAGGGAGGGTTTGGAAGTAATTTTCATCTCTGTTCCAGCTGACTAGATTAGATGGCAGATAGCGCTAGCAGTGAATAAGAGCCCTTTCTCCAAGGGAGATGGAACATAATTGTAGTAGATGAAGGGCACTCTCGGTAGCTTTTCCAAGAGTGCTGAGATTAGACGGTAATCATTGTTTGTAAGCAGACAAGAAGAAAGGGTAATCAGCTAGGCAGCCTTGACAGATTATTCCTGGAATTAATATGATCATCCACAAGCCGTTCAACAACTTGCACTTGGGTGAAAATGGCACCAATCAACAAGTCTGGTCTCTGTTAAAGCAGCAACCACTGAGCAGATGCTGATGTCTACAACCACAATCAAGTTTCTACCAGAGGATCCACAAGCTCCATTAAGCAAATTGCGTTGAGTCTCGGTGTTCTGTCTACACAAACCATTTAATAGTAGTGTTAGCTCTGAGAAATCAGTGGAATCCACAGTTTTATCTGTGGATGACCAATTTGTTGCAGAATGGTGGTTTTAAAGCTGTTAACTTGAAAGGCTTAGGTTTCCATAAAGGCTTAGTTGGGGGTGGAGCTCTCAAAGCCTAGGTCTATAATCACAGACAAATGTGTTTTATTTGTGTATTAAGATACTCATAGCTGTGGCTGTGTGTCTCTTGTATCTGCCCATGGACCTAGCTAATCATGAGGTGCCTCACCACTAGAGCCTCCTAACTGCACCGGCCCCCAAAGCAGGAACTGTATCTAATGTGGTCATTTTAAAGGATTCATCCCAACTACACAAGTGCAAGGGAAGGGGGGAATAAACTGTAAGTGATTATGTGCTTGATAAACAGGTCAAATTAATGAGCCTGCCATTACCTTGGGGGATATGTGCCTCTTCTCCAGTAATTGAGAAGGTTTGGTGGTGGATATAAAGAGTTGCAAGCAGCCATTTATTTGTTACTACCGAGACACACAAGCAGCTATTCTCAGGATGGTGCTGAAGATGAAAACAATCGAGGTAATATGATCAGGATCTCATCTCAAGTGTGCCGAAGTCTAATCATTTGAGTTCTTCTGGTGGTTGTCTTCATGTTGAAGCTCTCCACATTCCTGATTGCATTACCAGATTGTCAGAGCTGAGCACTTTTGACTGTAAGCCCGGAGGAAAGGGAGCTTTGAGCTCTATGTGCAAACATGCAAAGAAGAGAGTTCCTTAAACTAATCAGCAGTGAAATAACTCTTTCTTACCCTTCCTTCCCATATGTTTACTACCAGGGAGTTAGGTGTCCTTTGTTGGGTTGCCAACCTCCAGGTGGAGCCTAGAGAGCTCCTGGAATTATAACCGATCTCCGAACTATGGAGATGAGTTCACCTGGAGAAAAAATTGCTGCTTTAGAAGGTAAATTCTATGGTATTATACCCCTCAGAGGTCCCTCCCAGCCAAAAGCTGGCATTCTCAGTCATCCAGTATTAATGAGTGAACTGCCTTTGTTGGGGGGGGGGGAGGGGGAACTAGTCTTCATTAGATTCTCCAAAATTCTGAGACAAGTTGGTCAAGACACCTTTCAAAGTCATGGAAAATGCTCCATATAAGGCAGAAGCAGGCAAAATCTCGTGACATTCTGAGGAATGTTACAAATGAGCTTGGAATCCCATCTTTAATTATGAACTCTGCAGGTAGCCATGAGTGCAATTCACTCACAGCATAAAGCCTATCACCCCGCCAAAGCATCTTGATGTTCATCCTGATGTGAAATGAGAAGGCAAGAGGGGAAAAAAGAGAATCAGAAAATCCAGCAAGAGAGATCCTTAGAAAACCAGAGGAGGGGGGTAGTGAGAGATTGTAAAAAAAATTGGCTATGAGTAAAGAGCTAAGGGAAGACTTGAGGACCCCAAGAGTGACTGGCAAAGTGGGGTGAGAATCTGTATCCCCAATGGGGTTCGTTTTGGTTTTTCCATTTGATGCCATCTCAGTGTCAACGCAGCTGGAAACAACTGGAGAGTTTGTAATTATTGTTGCCAACTCAAAGAGAAAATGCCATGGCTTAATTGTGTATGTTAATTAATTTAAATGTATGCAGATTTTAAATTGCACGGCATTGAGTTCTGAGCAGGAGAAAAATAATAAATAAACTCCCTGGAGTTTTGAGAAGGGTTTTTTTTTTTTAGATATATGAACGAGGACAAAAATAGGTGGCTTTGGAGTAGATTTGCATACAAGGAAAGAGAAGATGTGTTAAACGGAGTGGTTTTGTTTGATTGATGGTTCGTTGCAGCTTTGCCGTCTGCTGTCGGGGAGCTGCTGCTGCTTACAGATTAGTCAGTCTAACGGGAGACCTCTGCAGGCCTACACAATCTCAGCCTCCACTCCACCCCTTTCCTGTCCTTTCCGGGGTTGAAAGAAAACTGGTCCAAATTACTGGTAAGAAAATGACCCAAGTCATTCCTCCCATCTTCTGCTTTGAGCCCCCACAAGAGAGGCGGTATCGGTAAGAAACGAGAGTCTTTTTCACCCCCATAGTCTGCCACTGTCCGCGGCAGGTTTGAAACAAAAAACAGCTCTGAGTTTATTTAAATTATAACAGTGAGATAGAGGGGTCATCGCAGGTCCAGTTTGTCTGAGTTCTGTTGGTCATAAACTTGGATGTGCTTCCCTGATCTGTGCATTTGGTGGCTGGGAGAAGCAGAAGCCATAGTGCCGTCAAGGGACCACAAGATGGATACATTCAACAGGAATGTGTCTGCTTCCCTAAGAGGAAGAGGGCTGTTGGATTAATTTCACCCATCCACGTCTGCAATTTTCATAGAGCTTTCCAAAGACTCGGAGGGAGTGTCAAAATAAAAACACAACACATCATAAAACCATTCATCAATAAAATAGAGGGAGGCTGATTTAGAAGTATGGCCGTCAATCAAATTCCTGAAAAAAGGGGAAGTTAATGTGCGATCAAATATATCCAGTTTAAAATTATACCTTATTTGTATTTTTTGGGTATATTCAGGAATCCCAATTGATATTGGGAATCTCAGATATACTGATATTACTGGTGCTGATTAAACCAGAAAATATACAGAATAACTGGGGCTTGCATTTTAAAGAGCACAGCAGGTTTTTTCTTGATTCTGGAGGTTTTCCGAGCACATGAAAAGGGGGAGGGGGGAGGTGACTCTCACAGGAGAATGGTATTGCATGTTAGGGGGAAGCTCAACTGTTTGTCCAGTCATAATGATTCTCTGATGTAGTCGTGTGGTCCAGTCATGACGATTCTCTCATGATTCTCTCATGTGGTCTTAGATCACATGAGAGAATCGTCGTGATTGAACAGGTGAGCTGCCTCTGGTGTGTGATGCCATTCGCCTGTGAGAGCCACCTCCCTCCCTTAGGTTGGGAAAGCTGCAAAAAGAAAAAGAAAGCTGCTGCCACTGGCTGCAGCTTCCTGGCGAAATTGTTTTGGAATGTGTGCCTTCTGCTGCCGGGTTTGTTCAGTGGGGATTCTCTGGTTTAGCATTGGTTATGTTGGGTTTTGTTGGTTCTTTTTGGTCAGTGGTTGCTCTTGTGTGTTTGGCTAAGGCTTCTTTGGACCCCCCCCCAGAGGAAACAAGGGAGAATAGCTGGGGGCACCTTGTTCAGGGGCCTGTAGAATTGGAATCCTTGACCCAATCTTATTGAAACTGGCGGGGGGGGGGGTTGTCTTTAGGCAACAGGTAGACCTCGCTCTGCAGCGATTTTAATGTCATTAGCTTCAAAAACAGCCCTTCCCCCCCCCCCCGGAACAATTATCTCATAGGGAATAATGGATCCAGTTAATTTCAGAATGGGGGTGGGTGGGGCAGTGGCGGTGGAGAAGCAGTTATGAATAAGAAACCGGTATAGGATGAGCCAGTTTAGTGTAGTGGTTAAGAGTGGCAGGACTCTAATCTGGAGAACCGGGTTTGATTCCCCACTTCTCTGCTTGAAGCCAGCTGGGTGACCTCTCTCAGCCCCACTCACCTCACAGGGTGATTGTCGTGGTGATAATAATAACATACTTTGTAAACTGCTCTGAGCAGGTGTTAAGTTGTCTTGAAGGGCGGTATGTAAATCAAATGTTACTATATTATTATTATGACCCAGATATAAAGAATTCTGATATTTATGGTCTTCTGTATAGCCACATCCAAAAAATACCATATATTTTTTTCTTATGCACATCCTTTAGAACTAATGAACCTCAATCTATTCCAGCCCAAGCACTTTCCTAAAGAGAATAATTTTCCAGTTGCCTTTGAAATGGAGCTGGGGAGTCTGGTTTGGACAGAGTTTCATACCTCAGTTTCCATAGCTAAGTGTTGATCTGCTACTGGTCCTTATACATCTCATAATCTCACATACGAGAGCCTGCAACATGTCGCAAGGACACGTACATGAAGCTGCCTTATACTGAATCAGACCATTGGTCCATCAGGGTCAGTACTGTCAGTGCCTGCTTGATCTGGCAGCAGCTTTCCAAAGTCTCAGATTGGGGTCCTTCACATCTACTTCTGCCTAATCTTTTTAGCTGGAGATACTGGGGATTGAACCTGGGATCATCTATGTGAAAAACTTTTACTTGAGACCTGCTGCCAGTCTGCATAGAAAATACTGATCTTGATTAACTGATGGTCTGATTCAAAATAAGGCAGGATCTTATGTTCAGTGTATGAGAAAGCTTATCTTCAATGCACTATGGACACATTTGTGATGATGCTCCGCCTGAGCTGATGATGGATTTACCCCTCCCCCCTATGCTGGTGCAAGTCTGCGAGAGCACGTGGATGTTTGCAGGGCCAGACTAGCTGAGCCCTGCGCCCAACTAATGAGGGAGAAGGGAGGGCAGGTTGCACTGGAAAAATTGCAAAAATGAGCAAGCATGCAAAGACTTGCTGGAAAGATGCCAATCATGTCTTCTCAAAACCCTGGGGCCTGTAGTTGCTCACTGGACTGAACTCTGAGCAGAGTGTTTGACTGCATGCATAGTATTTCTCCAAGACTGGCATTGCTGTTATTTCTGGTAGATCGTTAATATACCCTCAGCTCACAGCAGCTAGGCTAATAAAAGGAATAAGTTCCTTGGTAGTCTGCTTGTGCAATTGTAAGATTTATGGCTCTAAGGCAGCAGAAGAGCAGTCTGGGGAAGCAGAGACGTTGCTCAAAGAAACTTGCTACTTCCAGTGCTTACATTCCATCTTCTCTACTTCTTCTTTTTTACCAAGGAAAAGGATCAAATTGGGAGATTGAGTGGGACAGCAAAAGAGACGTTAGGTTCTTGTTGCAGTAGTTAAGGAGCTGTCATTAGAGACTTCCATTTTTAGCACATTTTCGCCGGCACGTTAAGGCAAAAGTTGGAAATAGTGGGTTCCCACCTGAGAAGTGAGTATTTTAATTTATATGTAATGACAGGGGCAGTGTCGATTGGTTCGGCTCCTGCTGCACATTTTAAAAGAAATTGGATTTGTGTGTGTGTGTGTGTGTGTGTGTGAGAGAGAGAGAGAGAGAGAGAGAGAGAGAGAGAGAGAGAGACAAAGAAAGAGAAAGAAAGAAAATCACAAGTTCCTACTTTGTTGTTCAGATTGGGTTTTTTCCCTCTTCAGATGTTGGTGACTTGACCATATGCCCAAAATATAGACCTCTTTTAACCATGCTAAGGGATTGAGAGTGGTCCATACAGTCTTACCCTTTCTATTTCTCCTGGACTGAACTCCTCATCATAGTTAAATGGCTTTGACATTCATTGTGGTTATGAATGATCAGGAATCCTCCTTCAGTTGGAGTGACAACCAAGAATGGTTCCAACCCTGATGTAGCAAAGAGCCTGACCACAGCCGCTGTGACTACTAACACCGTGTGCATCCACTATGAAGGCCAGAGATGGAATTTGCTCTGGGGAGGACTAAGATCCTGTAATCTATTCTGATCTCTTATATGTTTTATTTACAAAACTTATACCTCACCTGTCTGTCATTATCAAGGCCATCAAGGTGTCTAACAGATTAAAAAGATACATATTAAAAACCACTCAAAAAAAATCATTCAACCAATCAAAACTAAGGGAAAATAAACATACAAAAACATAAAAGCAACAATTTTGTTTCTTCTGGTGTTCCCTCAGTAATCCCTCCTTCCTTCCTAGAAGATAATAACAGAAGGGGACAGGCAAGTTTCTCTGGGGGCATTGTTCCAGCATTTGGGTGCCACTGCTGAGAAGGCCCTCTCCGAAGTTGTCACCTGCCTAATCTCAGTAGGTGGGGGTACTATGGAAGATGGACCATAGTGGTCAGGTAGATTTGTAAGAAAGTAGGTAGTCCTTCAGGTATGCTAGTCCCATATAGAGCTTCAAAGGGCAACACCAGCACCATAAATTTTGTCCAGAAACAGATTGCGAGTAGATGGGCCAGGACTGGAGTGATATGGTCCCTATGATCCCTTGTGGTCACCATCTCTTAACGATAGTTACATCTGTTTGTTACATCTTCATGTGCCTGTGCCATTTCCCCCTGCTGATTAATAACTAGTAATGTCTCGAGCTAAGGCACAAAGGTGTCTTCTGCTGCTGCTGCTTAGATTTCTGGATATAAGTGAACAGGTGTGATTTGGTTCCAGGTACTGCTACAACGGTTGGTCCACAATATTGGCCAGTGTGGTGTAGTGGTTACAGTGTCATATTAGGATTTGGGAGAGTCAGGTTCCAATCCCTATCCTGCCATGGAAGCTTGCTTGGTAACCTTGGGCCAGTCACACCCTCTCAACCTAATCTACCTCACAGGGTTGTTGTGAGGATAAATTGGAGGAGAGAAAAGCTCTGTCCTCTGCTTTGGGTCCCTATTGGGGAGAAAGGTGGGGTGTAATGGCTTTTCTGCATGGTTCCCCCCCCCCATCCATTCTGGTCCCGTGCAGCTGCAGTTTATCCCCTGATTTCTGCACATGGTTTTTTGCCTTTTGTTTTCACTTTGCACACACACACCCGCCATTTTTTCCCTAGGATTTTTGAGACCACTTTTATACTGATCTTTTTTTTAAGCCGGTTCTGAGTTGCCTTTGTTCCTTTTATGGAATGTTTCTTTGGGGTTTTTTGTCTTGCCCCGCCCACCTCCAACCCACATTATGTTGATTGGTTGTTGTCATAGTTAAACCCCTTCTTCCTCCCTCTGCCAATTTCATAACATTTTTAACAACCTAGTGTTGTACTAAAAGGTGTGGCAGATGCTCTGAATTTTAAGCTTTCAATTAAACAAATGAAAGTCTGTATCCCCTTCTGTGCCTTTTCCCTTATATCTCCGCAAGGGAAGGGGCTAGAGACTTTTTTTAAAAAGCGGGGAATTCAGAGAATCTGCTGCAAATTTGATTACAATGTTAAGTTGCTCAAGCCATATGAAATTGATGATTTTTATTTTAAAAACTTCAAAAGCCCTGATGGTCTATGGGGAGAGGTGGCCAACCAAGGTCAGTTTGCCCAGTTGAGGGTGGCCTCCACTTCCTGCCTCTCAATCAGCCCAGGCAGGGCTCTCTGGGTTGGTCGGGGGGGTGGGGGGACTTGGATATGGGTGATGGAGCTACTCTCCGTTTTGGCCTTCCTGTGCAAAAACTTCCTCATGTGTTCATTCTCAATCTTTTTAAAAAATTCAGCCCTTATATTGCTCCATCAATCTATCAATATAAGCATAAGCAAAAAATAAAAGGGGGGGGCGGTGCTGTGACATCACCTGTGAGGCCACCAATGGCAGCACCCTCACTTGAAAATCCTGGTTATGTAAGGCATGTGGAGAACAAAATAAATGGACTCCACAACTATAAAAATGCAAAAGGAAGGCAGACGTGCGGAAGAACCGCACCCAAATTGATTCCAATGCATGGGGATCAACTCCTAAGAAAATCCAGAATAAATCAAGTGTGCAGAAAAGCCCTTTTTTAAATGAAAGCTGGGGATTCAGAGAACCTGCTGCATCTATTATTACTTAAGGGTGCATAAGGGTGGATAACTTTATGAAATTGACTTTTTAAAAAAAAATTGCTAAAGTTCTTTGAGGGGGGCTTAAGTATGCACTAAAAATAAAAAAGGGGGAGGGGTACTGTGATGCCACCAGTGATAGCCCTGATGAAGACAGCACCCTTGCTTGAAAATTGGGATTATTTAGGGCATGTGAGGAAGAAATAAAAAGACTGCGCAGCTGTTAAAATGCAGAGGGAGGGCAGACGTGCAGAAGAACTGTACCCAAACCCATTATAGTGCTTGTGGATTGACTGCTGAGTAAATCAGGAATAAGTTGAGTGTGTGGAAGAGCCCTAAATGAAGTAAATAAAATAAAATCTGGTTTTAGCAGATTGTATCTCTGCTGGGCTCGATAAGATGCTGAGTAAGAGACAGCTATGTGGCAATTACTCTGGGTGGCAAAATGGATTTCCTGTTGCCTTTTTCGATTTTTGGAAAAACAGTTTCCCTGTAGGAAGGCCTTTGGAACCTCTCTATGAATGGCGAAGGGTCCATCAGAACTGAAAAGACTGCAATGGAGTCCAGAACCGACATCTCACCTGCAGAGCATATGCTTGCCCAGGGAACACTTGACATCTGTAGGCTCTGACTATTTGACCCCAAAGCTATGCAGACGTTTCCAAGGTACACAAACTTTGGTGATCTGCTTAACAAGCATTATTGGCAGTGCTCCTTCGCTCCTTTCTGTCGAGTCTAATCAGCATACCCTTGCTCTGGAGCTAATGGGCCTGTGGGTTTTAGCTGTGCCGTTAACGATTTGAGCTCGCCACGTCCTCTTCTAATTGCACCGCTAACGGCCTAATAGAATTTTCTCCTGCATATGGGCCTGTTTAGTTTCCAAACTTTGCTGTCTGGGACCCAATTTGCCCAACCAAATACATTCAGGTCATTAAGGACTACTGGCATGCCAAGTCCCTGTTTTAGGAGTCTGCTGTTTCCTAGTTAGTCTGAGAAGGGTAGGCAGCTGGCCAGAATCTATTTACCTCTTCTAAAATATACTTAAGATGAAGGGTGAACTGTATTTTCAAAGTCACCCCCTTTGCACATCACATATGCAAAAAAATTGCTCTCCCCCTCCCAAAATACCTATCCCTGCTTTCAAGGATTTCAAAATACTAGCCCCAAGAAACTTGAGGTTTTTTTAAATCAATGTAGCATTGTAGGGGAATTAGTGCAAAGCAATTCATTCCTTCAGGGGATACTTTCAGCTAGGAATCTAGTTGTGCCTCAAAGCCATTGCAATCAAATTATGTCATTTTGGGATGGTAATTTTCTGGTGTTTTTCTTTTATATGATGTAAGGAGAGAGCAGACACCACATGTGAGAAACAGAGAGATTAAAAGCTCAGCAATTGCTGTCAGGGCACACAGCTGATCTATAGGGGAAGCGTGCAAGTTGCCACCCCGTTAATTGCTTTTTTATTAATTAAAATATCCAAAGTGCGTGACATTAGAAGTGGCACCCGGTTGAGGGGTGGGGGATCCAGCTCCTTCAGTCTAAACAGGCCTGGCTATTTCTGCCTCTTTCCCTCCCGTTGCCGGCTGTGTGTGTATGTGTGCACGCACACACAAACTTATAGCTGTCTCTCTTGCTTGCAGTCGCTATTGACTCATAAGAAAGTAAGAGCATCCCTGCAGTTTAGGCCAGTGGTACATGTAGTCCAGCATCCTATCTCACTCAGAGGACCATTATTTGCCCTAGAAAGACAATGTACTGGGCACAGCAGCCAGGGCCTTCCCCGAGCTTGTCTGCTTGCCCTGGCATTCACAGATTGGCTGCCTCTGAGTATGGAAATTCCCTTTAGTCACCAGACCATATTTCTTCCAGACCATGTTTCTTCCTGATCATATACCTGTAATATATATTATATGCAAGCTGGGAGTTACAGGGGGAGAGGAACAAAGAAATGGCAGGTATGGAAGAATTGTTGCATCCCACAGTTGTTGTGTCCCTTTGCCATAAGGGATGCCAAGTGCAGGATCCTATTGGTAGATGAGGGAAACTCCCTGGCCTGACCCTTCAGCCATCTTAGCTTTGAATCATCTCCCCTGGGTTGCTGCTTGACTTTGCTTAACCAGATTTTTAAAAAGGGCCGTGCAATGACCGGCTTTTCTTAAGAACCTCTTTTAGGGGCCTGATCAGAAAGCTGTTTGAAGCTCTTCAATAAAAGCATCTCCTGCAGGCTTTCCATAGTTGTGATTTGGTTAATTCTGAAAGAATGGGGAGAGATTACAGAGGCATAATTAACCTTTACCAAAGTCATTCTCATTTCCCTCCATCATGCAAATATGGTTCTGAGTTCTTGTCTTTCATCCTTTCTAACCCTCCCCATTTTTTCTTAAACCAAAACAAAAGTACAGCTTGTCAGCTGGATATTTGAAGGTGCACCAAGTGGCAGTTGTACACAAAATTTGCCTTGTCTTTCCCTTCCGCTGTACAAATCAATGCTGTCTGGTGTCCTGCAGCATTTCCATTTTCCATCTTGGCATCAGATCAATATTAAGTTTTTTCTTTAAAAAAACATTCATTTCTGAGCTTAGCTATGTGTAACACCCGAGGCAAGTCAGCCTCTTCCTTCCCTCTAGCCCATTACGATAATGGGCAGTATCCAACTATCTGTTCACAGAAGTTTTGGGACTGGGAGCAGGGACAGTTGTGCATGTCAAAGGGCTGGATTGAGTGAAATTAACCCCTTAACTCTATGAACAGGAACAATTTCGCCCCCTTGTCCTTCCACCCCCAGCCAACAGCTGTTCTTCCATGTGACTCCTATGAGCATGGGAATAGCCTTTCTGGGGAGTCAGAAGTATGTGTTATGTGCCATCAAGTGTCTTCTGACATGTGGCAACTCTATGAATCAATAACCTCCAAAACATACTTTCATTAACAGCCTTGCTCCGGTCTTGCAAACTGAAGGCTGTTAATGAATGACTCCTTTATTGAGTCAATCCATCTCATGTTGGATCTTCTTCTTTTCCTACTGTCTTCTGTTTTTCCTAGCATTAGGAGAAGGGGCTGCAGGAATGTTGAGGAGGAATGCAGGAAGATTCTGTGTTCCGTGCACTGAGTGTCCCTTCTCCTTGATACAGCGATGATGGTTCTAAAGTTAGGGACTAAGATTTTTGAGCCATAAGGTAAATTTGATTCCAAAGACACCCTCAGAACCTATTTTAATGCCAGGGTATGCAGTGTAATAACAATGAAGTGCCCCCAAGTATCTACAAAGTTCCTGATACTCACTATGTAGTAACCCCAGTTAATTTCTGCAGAAATCAGGGGGTATGAATCTTGGAACTGTGTACCAGTAGGCTTGAACTGGAGAAAGTCTTGATTTATTAAAAATGAGACATTACATCGAAGATGGAGGTGTGCAACACGTGGATTGTAAGTGGCAAGGGGAATGGGAGAGTGTTCGTTAGATTAAATATTTTCAAACATTAAGCATCAATTGCCGAGAGCAGAGTATGAAACAAATGTTATTTCTCAGATTTACCAAATGTTTATAGATCTTCAGGTCAAGAGAAACAGGAGCAAGAAGGATTTGCTGAAAGTTTTCATGCTTGGAGGAGGGATTTGGACTCGACTCCAAATCTAGTATACTTTCTCACTGCCCAGCAGTCCCTACATGTTTGTTGTGCCAGGCTCAGAGATCCTTATTTTTCCAATAGCTGTATCAGATGCTCTAGGCATATATTTGTTGCAGGTGGTTTTTTTAGCAAGCAATATTTGCGGAAGGGCAGTACCGAGGTCTTGGAGAAGTGATGTTCTATATGCACAAACCCAGTCATAAAATGCTTGGATGGCAGCGTTTAGGGGGACCGTGAGGGAGAAGGGAAACTTCCACAGAGCAAGATTGTAATTTACAAGGCCGATGTTACTGACTCCCCTCTGTTCGTTCCAGACTCCAACGTGATGGTGCTAATTGATGATTGTAATTCATTACAAATGCACCCTAATTAAATTACCCATCAGTAGCTGAAAGATTAATGATCGTAATCTAGGTGAGCGTGTGATTAAATTTAGCCTTGTCAATTTTTTTCAGCTATTATAAAAGGTTCACAGAGGGCAAGGAGGGGGAATGTGCCAAAGCACATTGAATCAGCAGGTTTAACCCCTTTCATGGGGACACAGAAAAAAAAATAAGCATTAGTTTCAGGGTAAGTTCCATTAACAGAGAAAATATTCAGGCTGTTGACAAGGTGAGCTATAGGCCATGGCTCAGTGGTAAGAGTATCTGCTTTCCATGCCGAAGGTCCCAGGTGGGTTCAGTCCCCATCATCTCCAGTTCAAAGGTTCAGGTAGGAGGTGGTGTGAAAGACCTCCACCTGAGACCCTGGAGAGCTGCTGCTAGTCAGACCTCGATTGACCAATGATAGGCCAAAACTGACCTTGATAGAGCAATGGACTGACTCACTAGACGACAGGTTCATTGGGGGGGGGGGGTTTGTGGCTTAGTGGCAGAGCAACTGGTTTGCATACAGAAGGTCCCAGTAGCATCTCTTGTGAAAACGATCAAGTAGTAGATGATGGAAAAGACCTCTGCCTGAGACCTTGGAGAGCCACTGCCGGTCTGAGTAGACAAGACTGACCTTGATAGACCGATGGGCTGATCCACTGTAAGGCAGCTTCATGATGATGGGATGGGATGAAGAACCTCTAAGCATTACAGTGTTTAATCAGAAGATCTCTGATCTCAGCATGTAGGGCTAGATTTCCAGAAATAAGGTTTGTGTGTTAAAAAAACAATGATGGAATGTAATGGCTAGTGTTGAGCTTAGAGCTGAGATTCCTGAATTAGAATTCCTGCTCATTTGAAGCTTATCTTAGTCTACTTCAGAGGGGTATCAGAGGTTTAATGGAGTGACCCCTGCAAACTTCACTCCAAGCTCATTGGAGACAGAACAAGATTATCAAAGTGAGGAGTAACAGCGCTTCCTTTCCTGAGCAGATGATCTGGAACATGGGTGAAATGATAAGAGCTTTCTTGAATGATGCCTAGTGGAGGACGTGAATAGAGACACATTATTTCTCTATCTTTAGGTAACATTAGAAGACCAAGTTGCCCTGTGAAATTGATCAACATTCCATGTGTGACAAAGGAAGGTCCTTGTTCACACATGGCATAATAAAGATGTGGAATTTGTTGCCCCAAGATGGCCTGCTGCAGTGTCTTAGTTGTGGTTGAGTTTGCTCTTCCTGTCTGAAGTGTAGATCTTTGGCATGACCAGGAAGTGTGAACTGAAGGGCAAGAGCCCTTTTGACCCTTGGCTCTTAGCCTGTGGCTCATGCTCTGGGATTTCAGGTGACTGGCCTGTTGGATTTTGTACTGGCCCCAAGATACATCATTCGCTCAGTCTTCTTCAGTTCCCTTCCTTGCTACATTCCCTGTCCCACATGGCTTTTGAGCATATATAATAGATCACATTTAGGTTTGCGGAAGACATTTCTTAGTCTGAGGATGGGAGCTCTGCTGGACCAAAAGAAAAATCCAAAATCCTAGAACATAGTCCATGTAGTACCTTTTATTGGGAACAACCAAAGCAGAGATGGGCATGATCCAAAAAAAATTAATGATCCAGCTAATCGTGGATTGGTGCCAGCGACAGTCCCGAATTAACGATCCACACTGAGCATCTCCTGTTCCCGATCCGTGGATCGTAGAGGCCAAAGCGGGGCGCGCTGCTATTCCCAGCTATGTGGGAAGGTGGGTGATGGTGGCGGCCACCGGGCCTGGCGGGCACGGGGAGGCGGCGACGAGCCGCCTCCCCTCAGGTCCCATTCAGCAACACAGGAGGTCTGTGTTTGGCCGACAGAGCTGCCTATCAGGGTTTGCAGGGATGAGCTTGGAGTGCCCATGGCTACAGAACACCCCCTTCCCCCTCCCTCCCCTGGGTGTCTTCTCCCAAGTTGTGACTGCTTTGCTGCTCCGTGGTTGGAAGGAAGCTCTGCTGATCAAGGAAAGCTGGGCTTCCATTCAGGTTTCCAGGGCGACAGAAGGAGGGCAAACAGAGCTCAGGCTTACCCCTGGCTCCGTTGCCAAGGGAATAGATTGCTGGTGCCTGAGTGTCTGGATCCCCGATCCGAGCCCGAATGCAATGATCCAGACCTCTCCCGATCGCTGGATCATTGGCCGTGGACGATTATGATCCACCGGGTCACGATCACGCGATCGCCATTATCGTGGGGTTTTTTCGATCGTAATGCGGATCGTGCCCATCTCTAGACAGGACAGTATACAAGCTTCTGAGTTCTCCAGAACTCTTTGTCAGGCTGGATGCTATTAAAAAATTAAAAAATATAGCCAAAGGAAGAAGCTTCGGGAGATGAAGCAAAAACCTAGTGTAGTTTGCCTTGTGCTGTAAATGTTTGTTGCAAAGCCAATGCAGGTATGAAGGGACACCTTACTTTTTAAAGAGCAAGAGGCAATAAAATGGTTTCGTTCCACAGAAAACCACAAAGACAGGCAAATGGCTCTTTCTTTTTATCTGCCTAAAGGTAAAGTGTGCCATTGAGTTGTAACTGACTCTTGGTGACCCCGTGAAGTTACACCTCATGGGGTTAGCCCCAGCCTTCCTTGGTGATCTCGCCCAAGTACTGACCCTGTTTAATTTCAGAGCTCTGAAGAAATCAGGCTAGTCTGGGATATTAAGTGGGTCCAGTAAAGGATGCAACATGGATTTTCTTCTTGTTTTAGGTGGCAAATGCCCAGCACAGGCACTGTGGGATTTGGTTGGCTCGTTGGGATAACAGATTGGTCTTGCAATGAGGAACTGGCTATTTTCAGCAGTTGCTGTACTGCATAATATTTCTGCTCTCTAGAACAGGGGTGGGGGTGGGGGGAGGCTGGAGAATCTACCTTGCTGCATCTGCTGAAGTCAGACCACCATCTACATTTGGGAGGTCACAATAAACCCCCATCGAAATACATTACAAGTGGAGCAGCTGTAGAAATGAATGCCTGTGGTCCAGGTGCTTCTGTGGAAAGTGGGGCAGGTGGGCTGTTTTCCTAGCTCAGGAGACGTTTAATGGAGGGGCTGTCCCTAGCTCCGTAACCTGATGTCAGCTGTCAGACCCATAGGCTCACTTTCTGCCGAGGCAGTACAGCCTGTCAAGTCTGCCCAGCGTAAAGGTAGAGAAGGAGCCCTCCAGCGCACGCTGTCCCGGTCACGTCATCTCTCCTCCTGAATCTCGCTCGTGCTTTTCCCCTGCAACGCAAGGAAATGTAACTACCTGGTGCGGGGAGCTAGCTGGCGAGAAGCAGCCACTAGCCTGCTTTACCCAACCGAGGGCACCGGATTTTGCTTTCTGCAGGCAAACTCTGTCAACTGTCATTAACCTACCCCATGTGCCTGCTCTGCTCTCCCCCCTTTGGAGAGCATCCTCGGCCTGCCATGCAGCCTCAAAGCGACGCATTGGCTTGACTTGTTTACTGCCTTGCTGGGATTTGGAGACACCTTTCCAAAGGCCTACAACGTTGTTTTTCCTCCTGATTATGCTTGTTCCCTTTTAAATATAACAGGGTGTCCTTTTAAAGATCAGGGGGAATGAATCGGCTTTATTTATTGACTATTGGAATATGAGATTTCAAGACAATATTTAACCTTTTTTTTATTTTTTACAAAGAATGCTACATACAGTAAAAGAACCCTTCACTGGAGAAACTATAAGAATTATTTTGCAGAATAACAGGCTGTGCTTTATTTATATTTTACCATTCTGTTTAACTTGTTGGGTGGTAGAATGGCATAGTATAGCCCAATCTCAGCTGCTAAGCAGGGTTGGTACTCAGATGGGGGACCACCAAGGAGCATTCTGCAAAGGGAAGCAATGGCACACCACCTCTCCTCCTCATTTTCCGTGAAAACCCCTTGCTCTGGTTGCCGTAAGTTGCGACTGGATGGCACACACACACACACATACAGCTTGTTGTTGTGTTTATAATAAAAATATGAACAAAAAATTCAAACAGGCTTGTTAGAATTGATTTTGGAAGTATGCATTTTTCCTGCCCACAACTCAGCTGGGCCCAGTTTGGTTTAACTTCAATTTCATTGGGCCCGATTCCCAGCAGCCCTTGCCCAAGAAAGCTGCTGGTAGCCAAGAAGTTACATTAGCAGTTTTATTGGCATGCCTAATATTAAATTGAACTGGTTACCGCTCTGATTTCAAATCCAAGGAGTGGAGGGCTTTTCCCATTCAGATGCAGGCACTGAACATGCTTCCTTCAAGTTGTCTGTAGATGGCAGTTTCCCATTTAATACCATAAATTCCAACTGTGTCAACTCATTACTATGTTACCTCTAGGCTTCTGGCAAACTTATCGGTAATTCTGGCAAGGTCTGCTGACCTGATTGCCTCTCTGTGTCTAGCTCAGGTGTTGCATCCATCAAGTTATTTATAAAAATACATATGTTTATGTGTGTGTGATGGGGGCAAGTATACAGTCCTTTTAGCTTAAATCAGCAACAAAGGGTCACTGGACTGGATGAGCCTGTCCCATCAGGTCTCCTGGCTGATCAGTGTGGGGCACACAGAAGCAATTCGCACCCACCTTCTCTTACTTCCTACCCCATATGCTGGTGTCTGCTGCTGTCCTCTGGTGAGAGAAGCTGCAAACAGCTTCCCAGTCACTCCCATTAGCTGCTGCTTGCCCAGTACACACTGGAAAGTCTTGCCCAGTCACTCGGCTGAGTAGATATTAAAATGCCAGCACTGGTGCTTCACAGCTGGACCACTAATGGTCAGGAACTGGCACGCATTCCTCTCCAAGGGGTACTTTCTCTCCTTGCCTCCTTGACTAGCACAACCCACACTGGCCCTAGGCTTGCCCCTGCACTCTGGCCTCAAAGGGCAATGTTTTTTTAACGGCTTTCTGGACGTTTTCCCCTGCTGTCAGGGGAGGTTCAAAGAATCTAAATGATGGTGGCTTAAATCCTTTTTTTAAAAAAAAAAATTGCATTAGAAGTTGTCCCTTGAACTAAAACTCAGGTGGAATTGTTGGGGACCCACAGATCCTGCTAAGAGACATATTATTTCAAAAAGAGAGAGAGTCATCCCACAAAACATGGCAGGTTGTTCATGGCTTTTTACTGTCATTTGCTGCCCATTGAATTAGCTCTCTTGTTTCACGTAGGACCTCAGTGTCTCCAATAGCCCCCTCTCCCCCCCCCCCGAGTGTGACTACTAATGGGATAGATGTAAAGCAGATGCCTTTTTAAGCCGTTGGAAATTGCTTCCTTATTGGTTGTTGTGGGTTTTCCGGGCTGTATTGCCGTGGTCTTGGCATTGTAGTTCCTGACGTTTCGCCAGCAGCTGTGGATGGCATCTTCAGAGGTGTAGCACCAAAAGACAGAGATCTCTCAGTGTCACTGAGAGATCTCTGTCTTTTGGTGCTACACCTCTGTAGATGCCAGCCACAGCTGCTGGCGAAACGTCAGGAACTACAATGCCAAGAGCACGGCAATACAGCCCGGAAAACCCACAACAACCATCGTTCTCCGGCTGTGAAAGCCTTCGACGATACATTGCTTCCTTATTGCTTCACTTCATAGCTTGAAATTTGCTCCACTACTACTTACTAAGAAGTACACTTGCACTGTATTCATGCTTTCTAGATTGAAAGCGTGTCTCTTAACTATCCTCCACTTTTCCTCTGCTAATGTTCGTTCTTGGCGGATGGCATCAACGCTTTCCAAGTTAATGTTTTTGTCTCTTTTTAGTCCCCTTTTGGCCCTTGTTTAAGACAGCTGTCCAGGCTGCAAACATCCTTTGGTAGAATGTTCTTTCCATCTGAGTGTCACAGTGATTCCCAATGAAGGACATTTATGGAACACAAAATATTGCTTATAAAATGTTCATTCAAATAAGACTATTAGTGCTTTCTAGCCCTGTACTGCCTATTCCCACTCAGCAAGTTTTCCAGGGTCTTGGGCAGGGACTTTGTCCTGCCCCTGTGGTTCTTCAACAATTGCTATCATTTACTTTTTTACTTACTTCATTAATACTCCTCCTTTCTCCCCAATGAGGACCCAAAGTGGCTTACGTCCTTCTCCTCTCCTTCATTTTATCCTCACAACAACCCTGTGTGGTAGGTTAGGCTGAGAATGTGTGACTGGCCCAAGGTCACCCATCGAGCTTCCGTGGCAAAATGACAATTCAAACCTGGTGTCTCCCAGATACTAGGTCAATGTTCTAACCACTACACCATACTATCAGCAACTGAATCTGGAATCTCTAAGGTGCAATGCATGTACCAGTGAACTTTAGCCTCACTTTTAGGATGCTGCAAGCAATTGTGGGTAACTGTTTAAAAATCTCACTCCTGCCAAATCTCCCCTGGCAGGACTCTGTGTATTCTCAGGGGCCTAACCAGGGGAGGTTTGTCCTTCCTCATTTTCCCTCCTTTCCTTGATGCTTGCTGTTCTCAACATCCCATGCTCCCAAAACCTATTGAGTCCTCATCAGGCTGGTTTGAGTCTGTTAGGGTTGGGAGGGGGGGATCAGATTACAAAATCATACATACTACAGGAGTAACACAAGGAGTATGAGTGTTGTGAATTTAGGGCAGGATGGAGGAAAGCTAAAAGTGTCAAGTTTGGGCTGGGGGGAATGGTTATGAGCCCCATCCTCTCTAATCCTCTTTTTTCACTTAATTTTTTTTTCACCATTAATATTCATGGCCCTAAACTTTTTTTTCAGAAGAAGGGGCAGCAATTTCCACCCATTCCTCCCTCCACTGAAGACTCCTACTTTGACCACTGTGCTGTTCCTAACGGTCTGCTGTCCTCCAGGAAAACAATGGAGCTGCTCAGGAGACTGTAATCCATGGATGGATGAATAATTCTTTCTGTGATGAGTGTAGGTGTACTGTCTGTCTGTTGTGCTTCTAGGGGCTAGTCTCAGTTCCTAGATAGAGCAACCAAAGGTAGTTTTAATCAAGAGAGAGCCATCAGCCCTTTTTGCGATGCCAGCTGGCTTTCGAACCCAGAGGTGAATGTCTGCAAGGGTTCAGGACAGCAGAGCCCACTTTTTTTAAAACGAGGTGTCATTGCTTGAATTGGTGTTCCTTTTAGAAAGATTAAAATGACAGCAAGTGACTCGGTGTAACTTGCTCAGCGTTTCTGCCTTTTCCTTGTCTGTAGCAGACAGGGGAAGCAAATTATGCACTGTTCCCACACTGTTCTTAGCTGGGGCAGAAAGTGCAGAAATTCCGTCCATCTTTCACTGGGAACGGAATGCAGAAGTGCATCTCCAGGCTAACTTCATCCTGACTGATTGAGGACAGGAAGTTCGAAAGAGCAGTCATCTGTAGCACTGCTTGGTTGCCCTCAGTTTCCAGCAGACAGGATTGTAATGAACTCTGTTCATTATGAACTTTGCAACCTTTCCTCAGCTTGTACTCCCTGGATCAGTGCCTGGGTTGAAAAAACAAACTTCTATTTTACTCTTAGTTCAGTTGGTCTGTTTGGAAACATGAACCACATTTTGGAGACTTCCACAATCCCCCCTCGCCCTGCACTCTGAACCCTCCCTGATCCCTTTTGGGACTGAAGAGGGAGAGGCCACTGGCTGGATAAGATAGCAGATCCTTCAAAGATTCCAGACATAACAAGCACGGAAGAAACACTGATATTTTCAGCACAATCCTAAACCTGAGTTACCTGCTTTGGAGTCCATTGAGTTCAATGGGCTAAGAAGGGAGTAACTTCTTAAAGGATTACAGTGTTGGTGTACAGAGAGGCATTTGTTGTTTGAGCAATTACTCCAGCTGTTGCAGATGTGGCTTGGGTGGAATAGCAGTAGTTGTTTGAAGGTAATTATTTAGAAATGTTTATCTCGCCTGCTGGCTCCACAATGCAATTAAGTGCGCAATCTGAAAATGTTGCCCAGATGTAAACAGCTTTGAAATGAAAGCTACAGGCTTCCCAAAACAGAAGCATCCATGACTGTTATCCAAAAAGTCAGTGTAAACTGAAGACTTCTGCAGAGGGTGCAAGCCTGCTTTTTTTCCTCAGACAAGACATCGCACAGAGGAAGGGACCACTAGGGGTGTGCCTGGGACAGAAAGATTCAGTTTTCCTGCATCAGAATTTCCAAAGCAGGAAAAAGAATCAGAAATAAGCAATTTCTGAAGTGGCAGGCCACTTCGGAAACCACTTATTGCCCTGCTTCAGTATGCTCCGTGAAGTTTCGGAGCACACCGAAACTTCCCACCCCACTGCTTATTTCACTTGATATGAGGCAGAGGAGGGGGGTAACCTCTTCCCCCTCCCATCAGGTGAAATAAGCAGCGGCAGGAATTCCCATGCTTCAGCTTCATTCCAGCCAGCTGAAGTTTAAAGTTCCCTTTCTGTGCCACTTGCAAATGGTAGGGAAAGGGCCCTTCTCATGCTTCAGCTGGCTGGTGGGGGGGATCCCCCCATGGGCCAGCTGAAGTTTAAGGGGCCCTTTCCCTGCCACTTGCAAGTGGCAGAGGAAGGGCCTTTCCACGCTTCAGCTGGCAGGGAAAGGGCCCTTTAAACTTCTGCTGGCCAGCAGGGGCTTCCTCCTCCGCCAGTAAGCTGGAGCCAGCTGCGGGGTTTAACAGTGCCCCAAAGCAATGCAAATCACTTCGGAAAGCTTTGATTCGGCATTTCCAAATCGGGCCCAGCATGCTGACCCCAATTAAGAAATACCAAATCTTTACACATCGGGTCCGATGTGGGTATTTATCCCAAAGCAGAAACCCAAATCGGACACCCCTAGGGACCACCCCAGAGAACATTCTGTGTTGGGTCATCTCCAGGTACCTCAACTCAGACAATGGGTTTTTTTTAAAGAGTCTTCTGGGTGGTGTGGAATATAGAAAGAGAAATTATTTCAAGTAATGTGTTTATAGTCCCCTTGCGTGGCCTGCTAGTTCAGTGGAATGGAGACGGCACTCCCTAGATTACTCTTGATAAACTGTATTTGATAAGCTGTATCTGAAGAAGTGAGCTGTGACTCACAAAAGCTCATACCCAGCCACAAATTTTGTTAGTGTTATAGGTGCTACTGGACTCTTGCTCTTTTCTACTGCTACAGACAGACTAACACGGCCAGGTGAAGTTTAAAGTTCCCTTTCTGTGCCACTTGCAAATGGTAGGGCTACCCATCTTGATCTATCTTGATAAACTGATTCGTCCTGGTAGTAACTATCTAAAATCACACTAACAGATCAGTGCTCTTTATCCCAGATAAGAGTTCACCAGGAGAATAAAACTGGTGCTCTTGAGCACTATAAATAGGCACAGTATTTCAATATGATATAAGACAGTGTTGCATAGTGGTTAGAGTGTTGACCTAGGATGAAGAAAAACGAGGTTCGAATCCCCCCCCCTGTCCTGAAAGCTTGCAGGGTGACCTTGGCCCAGTCACCCACTCTCTGCTTAACCTACCTCACAGGATTGTTGTGAAGATAAAATGGAGGAGACAAGATTTATGTAAGCCACCTTGGGTGCCCATTAAGGAGAAAGGTGGGGTATAAATGAAGTAAATAATGAATAAAATAGAAATAAGCCCAGAAGTGTTGGCTGATGATTAGCGCTGCATCGTGGTTTGGAATCTCGGCCAGAGTGGCCAGCATCTCAGCACCCAGCTCCTCTTCCTCAGCCAACCAAGTTTGTGAGCCTCTGTTTGATTCCTTCTTGACTTTGAAACCCAACTGTGCAATGCTAAACTTTTAAGTACATTGCCATCAGTGGGCTTAGGAGGGGGGTAACACTGCTTAAGATGTCACCCAAAGACTTCTGACTTGCTGGTCCCCCTCATGCATGTCCACATGTGGCTGGCGATCACCAAGAAGAGGGCCCAGCTCTTGGGAACATCACAGCTGTCCCTTCTGCCAGTGTTGCCCCACTAGCAAGCCTTTGCAAGTGGCTCATCCTCACTGCGTGATTTCTTTCTGCGTGCCGATATGCCCAACAACCCTTCCTCTTTTCAGAGAACCTTCTGATGTTCTTTTGTTTACGTAATCCATGCAGTCGCCTCCCAGATGGTTACACACCATCGAAGATGCTGGCAAGACCGACAGAAGGAGCCTTGTTGTTTCTTTCCTCAGGCAGCTGATCAGGAAGCCACTGGGCGATTCTGAGCCCCGGGACTACTTTGAACAGCAGGTGTGAAGCCATCAAGTATCGAAAGGTGATGCAAAGCAGATGGCAGCATCTGGCTGGGCTTTTGGGTTTGCAGATTTGTATGAGCAGAGGAATTTACCACACAAGGTCTGGACTGACTCGGCATCTTGCTCCTCGATAAACAATTATGGAGATTAGACACACTTCGGAACCTTTGAGCATTCCAAGATGCTTCATCCTAAGTATGCTTAAAGAAAACACTCCATTGAGCTCTTGAGAGCATAAAGTGGGAATCAGCAGAAGGGAGTGGGTCTCTTGTTCCTCCCACCTACTTAGTAGTGCAGCCAGAAGTAGGAGATAAAAACCCATCTTGCTGTCATGCTTCCAGTTGTCCCTGGGGTTGTTGTCAAAGTGCAGCAACTTGGATTTGTCTACCTGAGTGAGATTTCTGTTTGCTGTCAACAAATTTGTGTGTAGCATTAGAGCAGCCTCCCAATTCAGATAACACTTGGGATAGCAGGTTGTGATTGGGTCCAAAAAGGCCCTGTTTTTCCCAAATGAAAATCCTTTTAATAGCGTGTGACTGGTTTTCATGCCTGCTGGAAGACGGAGCAAAACTCATGCCTCTGAAAAGTAACTTTCCAGAAAACTATCTGCTGTGGTAGACAAGGGCCTCTCAATCTGCTGCTTTTTGTTGCTGGTAATTGAGAAGAAATGTTAAACTCCTTCGTAGTATCATGCATCAGTTCCTAGAATTTTTAAATTACAAAACAATTTACAAATGTAGTTTGTCCTCATGAGTATACCCTGTGAACTTGGTCACTGTTTTATTTGTTGCACAGAAGCAGGACTAAGGTTCTGGATTTGTCTGTATGGTTTCTTGGTTTCGTTGAGCATTGGGGGTGCTTTTGGAAGGTGGAGAAGAAGGGATGGGAGCATCCACAAATGGCTGCCCTGGGGGGCGGGTCCCAGGTCCCACCAAAAAATAGTGGGAGGTCGCCCATCAAGCATCCTCCTGTGAAAGAGGTCAGGTAGTTGTTTTTGAATGGATGCTCTCTACAGTCTGGGTTCTGAAACAGCTGCCTTTTGAATGAGGTGGATAAGACCCAGGAATGGCTCTTTACTTTGGAGAAGTGATGCCTTGTCAGACAAGCAAGTGAGCACCAGAAAACCCATCCATATCGGGGGATCATTGTTCTATAGCCACAGAACGAGTAGTAGGATTTTAAGATGTAATTCCTAGTTCTCTTCACTCCTTCAGATGTACCTTGGAGTTAACAGTTTTCAGAAGTTTCTGTCTCTCAGTATGATGTACCCCCAAGGTGTTGTTCCTCTTACAAATCCTGTCTAGCATGTCTGCTGCTTCCTTTTCTCCTGCCGGTTGCAGACAGAAGTTGACTGAAAGTTGTCCCCCCCTTATTCTTCTTGTCCTTCGCTGTACGCTGTGGCTGAGGAACAATATCCTAAGCGAAACGAGGGAGGCTCTTCTTCCTTATCTGGTTTTCTGCCTAGAAATCCAGCAAATTCTGCTGTCTGTCATCAAAATGTTGAGTCCTCTGGGATAGCTTTAACAGTCACTTAGCTGTGGATTAATCAAATCCGGAGAGGTGTGTCAATTGAAGCAAAAACAACTGGTGTAGAAGTTTAAGGAGGAAATACCACAAAATGAAAAAGTTGGAAGTAAATAGCAATGGAGGAACAATTTCAGGAGTGGGCCATAAATCTTGCAGCTGAAGAATTGTAGCAAGAAGGCATGGTGTTATTTAACAAGCATTTTCTTTTTCCTCCTTGCTGCGGACTCCACTCAGTATGGCTGGTTTCCTTTGGGCTCCAAATGTGAGGAGATCTGTTAACTTTTCCCCAGCAGCCCAAATGGCATCGTTTCTTCTTTCTTTCTCATCCAAACTAAGATTGGCATTGTTGTGTCTGTCATTTCACTCGTTCCGGTGGTGTGGTCTCCATGGCCGATTCCAGACGGCCCCCTGCCTCGCGAAACGTCGCGTGTCGTCGCGCGTCGTTGCGCAGAAAACGCGAAATATCGCGTTTTCTCGCGCGAGTTTTGCGCGACATCGCGCAAAACTCGTGCGAGAAAACGCGATATTTCGCGTTTTCTGCGCAACGACGCGCGACGACGCGCGACGTTTCGCGAGGCAGGGGGCCGTCTGGAATCGGCCCATGAACGGAGAGCATCGTTGGGGAACTGGTCCAGCTAGGCTTGTGTTGCTATGGTAAAACTTCCAACACAGCACATCCCTCTGTCTTTAATTGCTCATCAGTGGCCATTTCCAGTGGCTGTCTTGAGGTGCTTGTGCAAGTGAATGGATATCATCCCCCTCTCAGGACTACTGCCTTCGCCCCTGAAGCTGGCCTCTGACAACAGAGATGCATTAATTTTCTAACTCCTTGGTAATTAAGCGGGCTTCGGACTCGGTCTGTTGAAATTTTTTTAAATGTAGGGTTGAGGAGGGTTGGCAGCTTCAAAAGTCTACATTGCAAATCTATTTGTGAGGGGAGGAGAAGAGAGAGAGTACCATTAGCACATTTCCCAAGCCCCATTAATTTCTCTGAGTCTCTGTTTATTAAGCAGAAGAGCTTGTGAACCCATTGGTGGATTTTTTCCAACAGGTTCGGTAATGAAATGTAAATGGAGTAATTGGGCTTGTTCGGAACGTATTTATTCTTCACCTGTGACCCGCTTGATTGCAGTTTGACAACACAAAAGAGGGTGCATCTCCTTTGGTAATGACAGCTAATTCCCCCGAGTTAATGCAGTAGGACACCCGGATGCCCAAGGCTGGGAATGGTGGGTCATGCCTGGAGCTTTGCTGTGATTGGCAGTGATCCAAACACGATGTAACTTTAATTACAATCGCGCCGAATCTAAAACAAGAATTTAGCTGCAAGGGGGAGGCTCTTCATTCTACAAGCCCTAATGGCTCCGACCTTAGATTAGGTAAATATTGAGTTTGGTTAGAACACCACTCTACAAAAGGCAGGTAATATTGCTGACTCCTGTTAGCTCATTGAAAATGACCAGAGGGGAGGCAGCATTACACCGCAAGGTTTATTGCATGAGTTTGCTCATAAGTGTGACACGCAGATGCCGTGAGGGAAATATGTTCAGCACGACTGTTCAACAGACTGTGCATCAGCGCACCTAATGCCCTCTCTGGAGACTCCTCTCATTCTTCATGCCCAATGTATTTTTGCTAAGTGCGGGGTTGCTTCTAGGAACTACTTGCTTCTAAGACTCACAGTATGCCAGAGGTTTTCCAGATGCACCTGCTGGGGTTTAACCTTCTCGAAGGCTACTACTCTACATCAAAGTGTAGCTGCTTAATAAGCATCCATATTTGGGCTCAGTGCAATCTGGAATAGATTCACTTTGGCTGCATCCACGCTGCAGTGATTTTCTGTGTGTCTTCAGCAGCAGTGCAGCATCCTCACAGTAGTTTGACCTAGCCCTCCCTGCAGCTGCCCCCCCGCCCCTCCCAACAACAGAGGACTACTGCTTTTTTAAAAAGGTAATTAACATATCTCTACAACTTCATGCTACTACGATATGTCAATTACGAGTTTTGAACTATAGTGATATGTCTGGTATTGGTAGGTCAATTACTGATTTTTTTCAAAAGCCCTCCAGGGGTCAGGGAGATAGCAGTATACAGGGCTGGGGCAAGAAAATGCTGCTGATTTGGGGGGGGGGGGCTGCAGAAACCTCCTCGCTCCTGCAGCATGCAAAGGTGCTTTGACTGTAATTGATCATATGGAACCAAGATCAGAAATGCAGCAAAGCAGGGTAGGTGGGTGGGACATAGCAAACGAAGGATAAGGTGATGATAATGTGGCAGATACTCCAAAAACAATCCCCACTTTGGTTTAGAAACAAAACCAGGACAAAGCCTCTGGGCAGAAGCAGCCTGAGGCATGTATGTGTAGGAAGCCCATACCTCCTTATGGACTGACACAAATCCTTTCTGATAGATATTTATACCGTTTGCCTCATCTTAACCACAATTAAACATGAGCATAAGTTTATCGGCTGAGATGTCACATAGAAAGTCATGCAGAATCAAACTAGAAATGCAGATTTTCAGGACCTCTTTCAGGACCTCTCCATGTGACCCTCTTGAATTCCCTGACTGCCCATTTTGGAGGGAGTTCGGACCGCCCCCCCCCCCTCGAGTTGGATCAACCAGTAGTCCTTTCCCAAAGTCATCAGTAGAAGGCGGTGTTCCCACTAGAACAACATTTGGCAAGTTGTAAATGAGACCTAGCCACCAGAGGTAATTTAACTGATAAAGCTTGGTAGGTTTGCATATCTGATGCCCTTAGGAATGGGTTTCTTGCAAATGAGCTGCAGGTCTAGAAAAGAGAAGTAAGAAAAAGATTATCAGAGTGCAGCTATGCAGAAGAAGATAGTCGCAACCATGTCTGGGTGGAGTAACTTTTTGCCTGACAGATGGCTTCCCTCTAGAATAATCTACCTTGATTGAAAGACCGCCTTCCCTTGCCAAAATTGCACTCTGCTTTCTGTGTCCAGAAGTGCCTGGCGTGAGTTGATTCTGCACTTCAGAGACCAGGAAAGGACACCGGTTTGAAAATGTGCTCCTGGGAGCCCGCTGCCACCACAGATAGCTCCCCTGTGCCTAGACATGACTTGATGGCTTCCGGGCCCTTTTCTCTAGAAGGTGCCGAGGGGACGCAAGAGCTGCTGCCAGGCATTGCAGGAAAGCCTGATGGGATGGGAACATAGCAAAGAACAGCTTGCCAGGGCAAGTGAAACAGTCAGTATGTCCCCTAGGCATCATGAGTTTGAGCCTGCTGCCTACCCGCTTACCCTGCCAGTCCACACCTTTGAATACTTCTTTTCATGCCTTGTTTCTAGAAGCGTCAAGAAGCTTCTTTGGCTACCTTGTTGGTTCTGAGCTTGCAATCAGTCTTCCCCCTGCTCCTTCCCCCCCAATTCTTTCTAACAAGCAGGCCTGAAACCACAAGCAAAAATCAAATTGGAACGGGAGTTGACTTGTGCTCCTGACAGCAACCCCAAAATAGCATCCCTGAAGCAGCCGTGTTCTCAGAGGTGTTGTTCAGATATACAGCAGCTTTCAAGCCAGAGCCTATACCCATCCTAGAAAACGTAACTTGTATAACTCAGAGACAGGTTCCACCTTTCTCCCTTTCATTCCCTGAAACAAAGAACATGGCTGCCTGCACAGGTATGATATTAGAATACCCAGAATTAAGAAGTGGGCATTGCTTGTGCAAGCCCTATTGGGTTTGATTTATCTAAGGGCCATTTGATGAAGGCCCTGTTGTGTGACATTAATTTGCATACAAAGGCAGAACTATGTTGCCTAGTCAGTTGAGCAAATGGACTCCAGTATTTTTCTCACAGAGATCGGAAAGAAGCAGCATGTTGAACAATTAGAACAGAATCCCCACGAAGGGTTTGGAAGGTTGGTGAGATTCCTGCATTTTGTTTTCTAGGGCTACATTAGCTTGAGCCTGACAAATGCTGTCTGTGTACCTTGGTGCCCTAGATTGAGAAACAAGTGATAAAATGTTTCCACCAGTAAAGAAAAGGCTTTGATGGGTGAAGCCATATAAGTTGGTTAATGACCCTGGAGGACCATTATATGCCCCCCCAAAGGTGCCCCCAGCCACCTCCAATCTCTGTTATTCTCGATGGGGAAAACTAGGGGGACTATCTGGGGGACTGGGGTGACATTTTGCATGCAAAATCCACCAAATTTGTGGGGAGACCTACTGCTAACTGTCCTCTAAAGACCTCCCAAGTTTCAGGGAGATTGGACCATGGGGGACCATTTTATGGCCTTGCAATGACGGTGCCCCCAGCCACCCCATTTGTTTTTATTGTAGGAAAAAACTGACTTCCACTGCAGAAACACATGGATCATGGCTGCCATGGCCACAGGCAAACCCTCAGTTACAATCTACACACCAGACAGTCCAATAGAACCAAAGTGAAACCACTCCCAAAAACCCAGCACTCCCTGAGCAGGCTGACCAG
The DNA here is from genome assembly GCF_028583425.1 of Eublepharis macularius. Lineage (NCBI taxonomy): Eukaryota > Metazoa > Chordata > Lepidosauria > Squamata > Eublepharidae > Eublepharis > Eublepharis macularius. The sequence continues at coordinate 24,573,315 of NC_072801.1, forward strand.
CCACTCTCCATTAGTTTCTATTGTGAGAAAAATAATTTCCACTGCAGAAACACACGGATCATTGCCCCCCTCCCCGGGTCCAATCTCTCTGAAACTTGGGAGGACAGTTAGGAGTAGCTCCCCTGCAAATTTGGTGGATTTTGCTTGCAAAATGCCAGTCCCCTAGATACCTCCCCTACTTTTCCCCATAGAGAATAATGGAGATTGGTGATGGCTGGGGGCACCTTCTTGGGGGGGGCATAAAATGGTCCCCCAAAGTCCAATCTTCATAAAACTTGAGGGGCCGTTAGAGGACAGTTAAGAGTAGGTCCCCAGAAAATTTGATAAAATGTGGTCCAAAAATGCCCCCCCCAGGGCCCCCAAAAGCCCAGAATTGCATTTCCCATTGCAAACAGTGGTTGAATTTTGCCGAATGCGGAAAGAGAAGGTTCGTCATTGGATACCATCCCCTCATCTCCCCCACACCAATCAAAATAGGCACTCTGCACTGGCGACTCTTTGATTAGTGCCATGGACTCTTACAAATGCAGCTACATGAAGTTACAGGACACATGCTCAGCTTGGGGAAAAATCGACATGGGGAGGTGGGAGCACACATACTTCTAATCACTCGCACAAATTCACATAAGTCGTCTCGTGTAGCTTAGCTCTCAGTCATGGGCCTACAAAGGTGTAACTCTGTTCTGAATTGCACTATAATACAAAACTTGAGGTCTTTGGGCAGGGGAAGGGGTAATGAGGATTGGCAACAGGCATGTGTCTGGTGGAACACACAGTACTGGTTGCTGGGGCTGAACACGTGAAACTGCCTTTAACTGAAATAAACCATCATTCCATCGAGGTCAGTATTGTCTACTCGGACTAGCAGCAACTCTCCAGGATCTCAAGGTCTTTCGCATCACCCATTGCTTGATCCTTTTAACTGGAAATGCTGTGGGTTGAACCCCAAGACCTTCAGCATACCAAGCAGATGCTCTGCCGCTGAGCCACAACCCCTCTCCGAATCTTAGGAAAATACTTCAACACAAAACCAAAAACAGTTTATGATTTGCAGTGGCCTTCCAGAAATATGTGACCAGATCTTTAGCCATGCATTTTAGTGGTAAAACGATTCCACTTATAGTCAGATGAAATTATAACCAGCTTTTTGGAGAATGCTAAATGCTGAATGCTCTGTGGGAAGGAACTGGGCTTTTTTGTGTACTGTACACACAGAGAGAATTAATGGTGTGAGAGCTGAAGACTGCATTGGATACTGCTTGTAAAGCAAATGAGGCCTTTGACGTGGGAGCAAGCAAGATTCCTTGGCCAGTTCCTCCGGATGAGCAAGAATTTTGATCTTGAAAGCAATATCTGATTCTCCCCCTGAATGTCCCTTTGGCAAGCAATGCTGGTGACAGACTGACAGCGGTAAAGAACGAGTCGTTTGGAGAGGCTGCTTCTGTCTTTTGCTGAGATGAAAACTCCAAGAGGGCCCATTGGAAAGCACAAAGTGATGGAACGGCAGGTGATGGGACCAGAGTGGGTCATTAATAGAAGAGAATTTATGTCCAGAGTGTTGAGCGCTACCGGCGGGACTTGGCTCTTGGACGCTGATGTGCTTCTCTTCCCTACACTGCTTTTGCCTAAAGGCTATCAGGGGAGGCACAACATCTTTTAACGATCACCTCCTTTTTAGACGGCACTTTGCAGATGTGTACTCAACGTCTTAGCTGAGTTGAAAGACTATTGTTAGCTCAGCTTTTCCCCCTTGGGCTCAGAGTGTGGCATCATGTCCTGGCTTCCCACACAAGTATAAATTGTGGTAAAGACGACCTGGGTTCCCCGCATAATCAGGACTTGAGATTTCTTCAGTGGAAATCTGTTGATTCTTAATACTAATGTGTATGTAATGTAATCTCAGGAAGAAGTTATATCAAGGGAGACAGCACACAAACACACAGATCTCTGAACTGTGCTTGGGAGGTCAACACTGGTTGCTCTCAGAGCTTTACCCACCATTGATGGATTCCCAGGGGATGCTGGTTTGTTTTTAACCTCTGAAGTGTTATCTGAAAGGCCCACTGTATACAAATCGATAGCTCTCTGCATCTGGGGAGAATGCCCAACAAGATGAGGTTTGTCACATCAGTTAAGCAGTCTCTGCCTGTCCCATGGAGCTCTTGGGAATTTTAGATATAGAGGCAGGAGCTATCAGGAGTGGACCTTTTCTCTGAGTAGAGATCCTATAAGGAGGGAAGGAGGAATTGAGAAGGAAGGGATCAGTGGGGGCGAGGGCTATGGTCTGGAGCAGGAATCCTCAACATGGTGCCTTTGGGCTCCACACTGGCCACTGACATGTTTCCTGGTGCCCACCAAGTCTTTTTAGAAAGTAGGTGGACTCAAGTGGAGCCCAGAAGCAGGGCTTCTGATTGGCCATTGGAGATCTGAGAGTCTGTACGGATTCAAAAAAACATTGCTTTGGCAGCAGCTACCACTGTAATACAAAGATCTTCTCTGCATGTCTGAAAATAAATTGTGTATAAGCAAGAAAACATTTTAAAACAGTTTGTTAATTTTAAAAGGTGTCATGAAATACAACTTCTGTCTGAAATGTTGGAGAGTCTCTATTAGAGTTATGTATAACCTCACTCCTTAACATTTTGTGGTTGGTTCTGCTTCCTGCAGTGGCCATTTTGTAGTTGGCTCCACCTCCTGAGGCAGCCATTTTGTGGTTGAGCCCACCGCCCTGTGTCAGAATTCCAAAAGTGCTTGCAGGCTCAAAAAGTTAGGGACCCCTGGAGCTTCCTCAGGAGTAGAAGTTGCTCATGGGGGCCTGCCTATAGCTCATCCCTCAGTGAAGAGGGTTGGGTTGTTTGAATTCCATGCACACTTCAAGCACGAAGCTGTCATCTGAACTAGAGCTCGCTTCTGTCCAGGTTGATATTGTTTACTCTGACTGGCAGTGGCTCCTCAAGGTCTCATGATAGAGGTCCTTCACTTTACTTACTACTGGATCCTGTTAAGTGGAGATGCTGGACATTGAGCCTGGGACTTTCTGCCTAGATAGTAGGTGCTTTGTCACTGAACCATGGCCTCACCAACCACCTGAAGCATGGTAAATCAGTGATTTCTCATATATTTTCTGAAGAATCCTTGGGTTCTCTGGCAACTTCTCAGTGGAGCTACTGCCCAAAAGGCAGTTAGGTAACAGTGGTCAATTTTTTCCCTACTATGTGCAACTTCAAGGAAGCATTGGGTGCTTTCAAGGGCATCCTACAACCTTCAACAGGCCTTGCCAGCACTCTGCAGGCTCAGAAAAAAGGTACCCCAGAATCCTCTCCAGTGCATAGCAGCCCTCCAAAGCAGGCAAACCACTGCTCATCTTTAGTGGGAAGAAAAAGCAGTTTTGGTTTGAAATAATAATCACCATAACAGTAATAATTATCACCAATAATCACCATTTCAACTCGTGGCCCCTTCTTACATACCCAAGTTAAGGCCGATTGCTACCTTGGGATCAGGAAGCAATTTTCCCCAGGCCAGTTTGGCTAGGGGTCTTGATGATGTTTTGCCATCTTCTGGGTATGGAGTAAGGGTCACTGGGTGTGTGTGTGGGGGGGGGGGAGGTATTTGTGAGTTTCCTGCATTGTGCAGGGGGTTGGACTAGAGGTCCCCTCCGATTCTATGATTATATTACGCCTCATCAGGAAAGGATCTCATATTTACTGCACCATACTGGTTCTCAAATTCATCCTTGGGAATAATTTTAATGTCTCACACACCTGAACCACCTGTGGGCCCATTTCATGACTGCCCTCACCTGAATGACGTGTACTGACCGCCCACATAATCATTTTTTAAAAATTCATGTATTTATATATTTATACCCTGCTTTTCTCTCCATTGGGGACCCAAAGCCATCAATCGCATTGTTCTCCCTGCTCCATTTTTTCCTCACAACCACCTCATGAGGGAAGTGAGGCTGTGAAAGAAAATAACTAGTGACCTAGCAAGCTTCTATGGCAGAGTGGCAATTTGAACCGGGGCCTCCTAGATACTAGTCTGACGCTCCAACCTTACACTGCATTAAATGTATATATATATTGTGTGTGTGTGTGTGTGTGTGTGTGTGTGTGTGTGTGTGTATTTATATCTACCCTGCCTATCTCCCCAGTGGGAACCTAAAGCAGCTCACATCATTCTCCTCTTTTCCAGTTTATCCTCACAACAGTCCTTTGAGGTAGGTTAGACTAACAGTATGTAATTGGCCCAAAGTCACCCAGGGAGCTTCCGTGGCAGAGTGGAGTTTCCAACCTAGGACCCCCAGATCCTAGTCCAATGCTCTTAACCTCTGTGTAACACTGATGGTGATGCTCCACTAGCAGATGCATGTTTGTAGCATGTTTCCAGCAGGAAGCTCGAATGTAGTTCTCATATCTTGATTGACATTCTCCTGGTACAGTTTTGTGGAATGTGCCCTCTGGCTAGGTTGGAAGCCTTCTGAAAGTAGTTAGAATTCAAACAGGGTCATCCCCCCTCTCATGGTCTATTCCCACCTCCCACCTATCCTCCAAGAATGATGGCACCTGGACCAAGCCATTTGTTCCTTGTGTTGGTATATGTTGTTCAGAGCAGTTCTCTAGAAGCTGGAAGGAGAACCCCTTCCCCTTAAAAAACTTACATCGCTTTTGAAAGTTCCCCTACCCTCATGCTCCTAATGTCCTGAGGAGCTAAGTATCAGTTTCTGGTTTATGCGGTATGGAGCCAGCATTTCTGGACAAGTGAGGACAAAGGAGGAGGTAGCTAAATTCTTCAAAGGAGCCCAACCCACCATCTCTACCAGTTTGTCTTCCCTTTATTTACACCAAGGTGACCTCCGCTTTCCCGCCCAGCTCTGCATTGCGCTCACAGACAGATTAAAATTATAGAGAGAGAACATCATCTGCCAGCAGACCGTTTCCCCCCCACCAACAACAACTGTGTGCGTCTTCACTGCTGTTTCTGTTCCTTTTCGTGCCTCTAAAGTTGGTTTCTAAGGCACTGGCAAACCACCTTTGCTCCTCACCTGCCCTGAAAGCCCCTTGCTGGGGTCGCCATGCGTCGGTTACGACTTGATGGCAATGATGTACGTAAAGTTGGTTCCTATTCTGCTTGGTCCAGAACTCTTTTTTTTAAATTTTGGCATTGGTCTGTATTTTCAATTACCCAGCGTTCCCCCATTTGGCAGTTTGGCATGCTCTCTAGGGTCTTCCACTTGGTTTTCCTAAATTCAGGCCGCAGGATCCCTCCTTTTCCATCTCGTTTGCTGTCCTAACTGACATATGCCAGTGTGGTTCAGCAGAGGGTTACGCTAGGATCTGGGCGACCCAGGTTTGAATCTGCCCACTGCCACAAAAGCTGACTGGGAGAACACTGGGCCTCTCAGTGCTCCTCTCAGCAGAATTTTTCTTGCAGGGTTGTGGTGAGGATAAAATGGAGAAAGGAGAATATTGTAAATAATTTTGTCATGGACCACCCGTTGTGGCAAAAATGAAGTAAGTAAATAAAACATGCTAGTTTGATGCTGACATAGAGATAATTGCAATGGGAGGCATCAGATAAGTGCTTGGCCCCTTCTTTTCTTCCACTCCCCCCTCCAGTGAGTAATAAGATGTTACTTGGGAAGATACTGTATACAGTAATGTGTCTCTTCACACCAACACACTACTTGTGCCTCCTCTTTTGCCTGTACACTATGCGTTCAAAAAGAAATAGAGGGATTGGTTGCTGGTGGGGGACAAAACTAGCCTCTTAGTATGTGGACTGTGGGTGGCTGGTTGGGACACGGAATCTCCATGATTCCTAGGGATTCGTGAGGATCAGTGACCCATTTTTTACTTTCGACTCGGCCTCCTACTTGGAGTCCTGCTCTATGGGTCCTGCTAGAGATCCCCAGCTCCGGAAGGGGCCACTCCAGCTGGGCTGTTGACCAGAGACCTTGTGCCTTCACCGCTGGCTGGCCAGAAACAGAGCAGAACATGGGGTGGGGGGAAGGGATTGGCTGCCTTGTGATCGGGGAGTATCTGATGGCCCATGGGTGGTATCCAAACACTGGCCCAGCCCACTTGCCCTGCAGAAGAGGGCCTGGGTTCTCTGTGGAAGAAACAGCACACGCTGGGGCTTTGGAAATCGAATTTCAGGTATGTTCTTGGTTGATTTGGTGAACAGATCGTGGCATATGCAGAGAGAACTGCAGAGTAATTTTGGCCTCTGGCCTGTCACTGGGCAAGAGGTAAAAGGGTATCACTATCTTCATTTTTTTAACACACTAGGAAATGGAGACAGGAGATGAGGATCCAAGCTATTCAAGGCTGCAGCAGGCGGAGGCGATAGTGTCAGGATCTGAGCATTGTTGGGTTTGTTGGAGACACAGCGCCTCTGAGTTGAATAATCTGCAGACAGCTGCTGCCAAATACTGAGCATTTAATACCCGAACAGTTTGCAAACAGGTGGGGACCGAAGAGTTAACAGTTGCCCTGGGAGAAAGCCAGTTTCTCTGTTAGCAAAAGCACCAGTAATGACTTGTGTGTCTGTCAGCATGGCTCTCTGGTGAGGAAAATCAAGTTGGAAATTAAATCAAATATCAGCTGTTAAACCAACCAATTAAAAAGAGCAATCGCACCGAAGCATGCATTTTTTAAAAAGTTTTTGTTTACTCTGCCATAATTAATTCAGCATGGAAAGTTTTTGTTTAGTGCAAAATGGTTGTTAAATTGATCATGAGCCCACAGAGGTGACACAGAGGCTCTTCCGCCCCCAGAAGCAGAAGGAGACTTTCAAGATGAGCAAAACAAACAGCCCTCAGCAGTCAAGCAGAAGATCTGAAACCTGGCTGGTCTTCATAAAGCCACATCTTTCAGCTTTCATCCCACTGTGGGTGTCTAACCTTTCATCCACTAAATATGGGGGGGGGGGGTTTACCCTTTTTGGTAAACCAGTTAATTTGGCTTTAAACATATGTTCTGTCCAAGCGGTCTGGTTCAAATGGCTTGTGGTAACCATGGCAAGATGAGCATATGGCACTATGTTGGGGACCCCTGGGCTACAGTATAACAGAATGGTCCAGGAGGATGCTTTTATAAAGGGGACAGGATTCTAATCTATTTTCTTGCAGACACACTGCTTATCTTCAGTCACACAGTGAAGATCCTTGTGCGGTGGTTGCAGCTGCCGCCAAAGCAACATTTAGAAAGATCTGGACAGCCAATCAAATCTCCAATGGCTAGTTAGAAGGCCTGCTGAACAAAAGCCCCACTGGCCTCACCCACTTTCTAAAAACACTTGGCAGCCACCAGGAAAGTTGTCAATGGGCACCATGGTGCCCATGGGTACCACGTTGAGGACCCCTGGGCTACAATATAACAGAATGGTTCAGGAGGGCGCTTTTATAAAGGGAACAGGATTCTAATCTGCCCAGTGTTTATTTCATGTACCCTCGTGAACTCAAGAACATAAGAAAAATCTTACTGGATCAGACCAGTGATCCATCTAGCAGAACCATGGAGGTGCCGCTATTGATGTTAATTGAAGTGATGCTATTTGCAAGTCAATGACCAAATTTCATGGGTGGGTATCTCGAGCTTGCCGTAATTGCTCGTTCAATGTTTGTTCCACACAGATCTTCAACAGCAAGCAGTTGGTCTCGGTTAGCATTCTCCACCAGAACGTTTCTTTATTAATTAATCCCATCTTTATTCACACTGCGCTCTCCTTGCTGTAGACAGCAGGTAATAAGCACAGATCAAGCAGGCGGAGATGATAAATTATCTATTGAATAATTAACAAATTAGCCCCAACAGATGGAACCCAAGCTCAAGTTTGTGTAGATGCAAGCCACAGAAAGAGCACAAGATTGGTTGTTTCCAGTTCATCGGCCATGCAGGATTTCACTGCTCTTAGAGAATCGTTTTGATATCTTCCATGGCTTAGAGTTCATGGCAGATTTGCCCAGGGCTATTCTAATTATCTTGGAAGCCCAACATGTTTCATGTTGAGAGGCAAGATGTGGAAAGGTTTACGGGGGCGGGGGGACACAACGTTAGGTAATTGACCATTTCTGTAGATTACTGTAACACCAAAGCACAGCAGAAAACTCTCTTGCTTGAGTCACCCGTCCGTTTTGATCCGTTACTAAGGAACAATAGCATCTGCTTTCTCCCTGATGCCCTCACTGTTAATCCTGCAAAGTATAAACAGCTAACATGCAAACAATTTAAATAAATATGAGGCCCACAATCTACATTATTTATCATTGCTGTATTTTTCATGGCCCCTCCAAAGCCATTGTTGCATCTCTGTTATTTATGAATGTATAAGGTCATCAAAAATGGGTGGATATTAATAATGTATCTGTGGTAACTCATTCAGCTAGATCTACGACATACATAACCTGTTCAAGTAACTGATTATTGACATACAAAAATAAAACCCTGGATCTTCTTTGTGTGGTTTTGTATGTGCTTCTGCACTGACCTTACCATGATCATGTGAGCTTGCCCGTAAAGCACTACAGAAATGAAAGGAGAGGTGACGATTTTAACGAAGGAAGGGATTGTTGGGTAGGAGAAAAGAGCATTACTTTATGGCATGTATACCAGGAAAATTGAGGCTGATCGGTGTTGAGGAAGGATTTGGGCTTACTTTGGAAAAGGGGAAGGGAAAGGGTGGGTTGATCCAGGCTTAGGAAGGCACAAATTGTGCAACTAGAGCCTTTCTGATTTTGCTTGTGCTTCTTCATACAACTTTCCAACAGCCTTTTTCTTTCTATGGAGCAACTGCAGAGGCTTTATATTTTTAAAATAGGTTTAGAGCAGGTCTCCAGTGTGGCACCTGAGGGCACCATGGCACCCATGAAAACCCTTTCTGGCACCTGCCAAGAGTTAAGTGGGTGGGACCAGTTGGGGCTTTTGCTCAGCAGGGCTTCTGATTGACTGTGCAGATTTTTTTTTAAAGTTGCTTCCGCAGCACCTGCCACCACAGCACAAAGATATTCAATGCATGACTAAAGATAAGCTCTGTGTGTGCAACAAAACCTTTGGAAACTATATGTTCATTTAAAAAGGCATCCTGTTAAACAGAGCTTCTGCCTGAAATGTTGAAAAATTATTATTAGGGTCATGCTTGACTTCACTTCCTAACATTTTGTGATCGGCTTCACCTCTTGTGGTGGTTATTTTGTGGTGGGCTCCACCTTCTGCAGTCATCATTTTGTGGTTGAGCCCACCACAATTCCAAAAGTTCTTGCAGGTTCAAAAAGGTTGGCAACCCCCTGGTTTACATTGACTGTGATCCTTCAAGAGGGTATCTCTGGCCACTGCGGCTGAGACTTTTTCATGAAGAAGAGTGATTTTTCCCCCCTGAGGGTTTGTGTTTCTTTACGTCAGTCCCCTGGCTCAGTTTTATTTGTACATAGAAAAATTTAAACAGTAGAAAAATGGCACCCTTCTACATGGTGCAGCAGAAGGGGCTGGGTTTGCTCAACATTCCAGTTACCGCAATGCTTTGGCAAGGGATAGGCAGGGGAATGAAGGGGAGATTGAAATGGTTTGTTGCTCCTTGCTGCTTAAACCTCCTTATATAAAACACACCCATCCACTAACCTCTCTGTAAGCAATTGTTCTGCCCGGATCTTACATTACCATTACACAACAATACCCCAAACCTCTAGTTTCCCCCATCTCTTGGGTTGTGCCTGCGTGATTTGAAGCCGTCGTTCTCAATTGTAAACAGCCTGCAGTGGGTTGTTGGAAAGGCAGGATATAAGTGTAGTGAATAAATGAAGTTTTTGATAGACACTCTGTTCATCTGCTCTCCGGTTCTGCTGGGGTTGGATGTTTTTCTGTTTCCACCCCATGACATGTTGAGATTCTTGTAACGGGTATATTCAGATCTCTACGATTATAGTATTTTGACCATATATTTTTATTTAGAACCCAGGGGCTGCTCTATGGACTTGCCAATAAAAGGTATTAGGTGTGAAAGCGCTGAAAATGGATGGGTATTTTCAGCAAGCCTCCCTGAAAGAAGCAGGGGCAGCTACAGCTGATCAATAATGCAGCAAACATCACTCTTTGCCATATACAGAGTTGTTTATTTTATTGTATGTTTGCAGCAATGAGAGCCAGTGTGGTGTAGCAGTTAAGAGTGTCAGACTAGGATCTGGGAGAACTAGTTTCGAATCCCCCCACTTTGCCATGGAAGCTCACTGGGGGGCCATGGGTCAGTCACACGCTCTCAGTCTAACCTACCTCACAGCGTTGTTGTGGGGATAAAATGGAGGAGAGAAGAATCATGTAAGCTTCCTTGGGTCCCCATTAGAGAGAAAGGTGGGGTATAAATAAATAAATAAAAATAATGTATACTTAAAAAAAGATTTGCACATTATGAAATGTGCTTGTAAACTGGACTTTATAAAGCAGGACTTTCTCAATTCCACCACCTCCTTCCCCCTGACATTCCCCAAATTTTGTTCCTGGGAGTCAGCAGACCCTCGGGGATTGCATGGATGGAGGCACATGAGAGGTTCTCTTGTTAAAGGAGGGAAGCATGGGCAGAAATATCTGCCTGTCTTCTGAAGACAGAAATACTCTGAAGGGTTCAGAACCATGTGATTGGTGGTGAGCAAATGTGTGAAGCGATGCTTTGTTAGTGACGCAAGATAAGGCGATAGATTACCAGGTCCTTGAAGCCCATATACATCTCACTGCGATATGTGCCGCTCCATTTATTGTCTTCTCTGCAATGTTTCGTTCAGTTTCTACTTCGTGTTTTTTTTTGCTCTTCCCCTTTTTCTTTCTGAGCATACCCATGCTCCCCCCTCAACCTTTAATTTTCTCACACCCTTTTTCTCCTAGGAGCTTCTTTCCTTTTGGTCTCCAGAACCTGTCGCTGGATCCAGTAGATATATTCTTTTGATCTGCACTGCCCGTGACCTGCAAATGCTCCTACGTAGGAAGTCTTTCTTTGCTACGCTTTGAGGGAGGATGGGCTCAGACACTTTGTTTGTGATTTGCCCAAGTTCATTCTTAGGGGGAAGACTGAGAAGCCCTGTAGTTAGAGTTGCCAGCCTCCAGGTGGGGCCTGGAGATTTCCTGGAATAACAACTGATCTAGAGTCTACAGAGATCAGTTCCCTGGGGATAAAATGGCTGCTCTGGAGGGTGGACTCTATGGCATTATATCTTGCTGATGTCCCTCCCCTCCCCAAACCCCACTGTCCCCAGGCTCCACTCCCAAATCTACAGGAATTAACCAGCCTAGAGCTGGCAGTCTTACCCAGAGTAGGTATTTCCTTTGAGCCTTAGAGAAGAGAAAGGTCCAGCTTGCAGCCAAGCACGGATTTATGATGGATAGCACTTCCTAACTCCAAAAACAACTTATCTAGGGAACCCAAGAAATCCTTTGCCCTGGAATTTCTTAAAGAACTCTTGCAAATGTGTCTCTAAAGGTTACTAGTCCAAAAATGTTCACTAACTCATAATATTACCTCTTTGTCATTTCAAAAGGCATCCCTGCACGGTCACCTAGAGCTGATCCTTACTTGGTCTGGGTGACCAAGTGAGTGATTATTTTCAAAACTCTTTGAAAAAGAAACTGGGAGAGTTTGGGGTTGAGTGTAAAGCCGGAGCGTCCAGCTGTGGCCAGGAATTGTGCTTGGGATTGCCTAAAGTTGCTTCCAGTGTTGATCCTCTGTCGAGGCTGGCATCCTTCTTGTCCTTGAGGCATACCACCCAACGGAGCCTCCTGCAGTTTCCCCCCTTTTCATTGTTCTCCAATCACTTGCGTACTTTCCTCTTCCACTGGAGAATGGCAGTGATGAGACGGAGCGTCTGCTCACTCACCCTAAGTGCTGTGTGGGGACTGATGTCTTGCATGATGGAACCCCTCAAACCTTGAGCTAATAGTCATATGGCAACAAGCAGTAAATTCCCCCCACTCCTCATCCTCCCCTCCCCAGGGTATGACCACTAGGAACATCAGAAAAACCCTGCTGGATCAGGCTAGAGGTCCATCTAGTCCCACACCATGTTTCATAATGCGGTTAAGCAGTTGCCCTGGAGGATCAAACAGAAAGTGCCTAGAGAACAAGGCACTTTCCCTGATGTTGTCTCCTTGCAGTGGGATTCAGAGGTTAACTGGATCTGGAGGCTTTCTATAATCACCATGGCTAGCAACCAGGGATAGACGTCTCCTTCATGAATCCCTTTTTACTTTGATTCCCCCTTGTAAAGTCATCTGTTTTGTGGTCATCATCATCTCCACTGGCAGTGAATTCCACAAGTTGTTTATTTGTTGAGTGAAGAAGTACTTCCTTTTATCCATCCTGAATCTATCGCTGCATCAGTTTCATTCGGTTACTCCTTGTTTTAGAGGAGAGGGAGAAGTTCTCTATCCACTTCCTTCACCCTGTGCATAACTTTATTTACCATGTCTCCCCTTAGTCATCTTCTTTTTCTAAACTGAAAAGCCCCAGACTTTTCAAACTTTTCTCCTAGGAAGCGTGCTCCCAACTCCTTAATTGTCTTGGTAGTCCTCTCCTCCAGGACAGACGGACTTGGAAGAGGGAAGGTTCAAAAAGGAAGTGGAGGAGTCCCTTCTGTTCGGGAAAGAAGATCTTTCCCCATCCTCAGTCTTTCTTCTTCTTTTCCAAGATTTTCTGTTCATTTCACCAGTATGTTGCCTTTCTCCACCACATTGCAACATCTGTGGTGATTGAAATCTCCACCTTTGGTTGTTTACTTGTTCATTTGCACCGAAAGCCCTGAGGTTGGTCAGCCATTCGGGGAAAGAGATTTAAATTAACTTGGAAACTTTCAAGCCTGCTTCCACCACTGCCTACCAGTGAGTGATGTGGCCTAGAGCCTGCCAAGGTATCGAGTGGATAAATGTGCCTGCCGCTCTGCGATAGGGCTGGTAATTACATTTCTCAATGAGCAATATTAATAGTGAAGGGGGCGGGGGGTTCAGCAGGCCTCGTGAGAATTGGTTACCCTAGAAGCTGCGGGGAGGGATGGAGTTATTTATTAACCTGATGAATTACAGAAAAATGGACTTTTCCTTTGAATGCCAAAAGGCTTTCTTAGATGCGAGGCCTTCTGAGGGAGCTTTCTATGGCTCCAAGTTGGGGTGGAGTCATCAGAACTGTTGCCATCCTGGATAACTAGTCGTTTGTGTTGGTTTCTTTGCAGGCACATTTAAGGAAGCAAGCCAGTTGCAAGCGCGGGCTTCGGAGGATTTTCCAAACGATGCTCTCTCTAAGGAGAGGATTTTCCACACGTCCCAGTTCTGTTCCAAAATCCATGAGGGTTTCGTACCTTCTTCATTGGTGATAAGAGGCCACTGAGCAAAGGAGTGGCTGTATTTGAATTGAAAGCCAGGCCATACCAACACAATCCACATGGAACAATGACCTCATAAGGGACCACAGTGTAGTGCCCAAGGGCACCGTGGTGCCTGCTGACACCTTTCTTGGTTCCCTCTGTGCGTTTTAGAAAGTGGGTGGGGCCAAGTGAGGCTTTTTCCCAGCAGGGCCACTGGAGATATGATTGCCTGTGCAGATTTTTTAAAAGTTGCTTCTGGCAGCATCTGCCACCACAGCACAAAGATCTGTGTGACTAAAGGTAACCTGTGTGCATGCAAGGAAATATTTTTAAATAATCCATTCATTTTAAAAGGTCTGAAACGTGGAAGAATTCCTATTAGAATTCTGTGTGTGGGCTCTGCCTCCTGTGGTAGCCATTTTGTGATTGGCTCCATCTTCTATGGCGTCTTAACTCTGTATTGTGACGGCCTTTGGCCATATACAATTAAACTTCTAGCAGTGCCATCTCTTATGGCACCCATTTTATAATTGCGCCCACCCTCCTGTGTCAGAAATCCAGAGGTCCCCGCAGGTTCAGAAAGGTTGGGGACCCCTGGGCTAGACTTTCAGCCATCTCTGTTGGGAATCAGATCATCTGCCTTCTAGAATTCCTTCTTTTTCCTTTGTATAGAAAGCAGCAAATGTCACTTTATGGTCTGTGTTTGCCTATAGAAAGTGCAGACTGAGGTCTTGCGCTAGCTCCCATTAGAATCTCAAACCGACAGAGTCAGAGCTCTCTTCAAAATACCTCTGGTGTGCTGTTCTTCATAGTGTGTTTGCCTGCCTGTATCCTTTCTTTTTGTACCCCAGTGGCTTTACTGGAGAGGTAGAAAAACCCTTGTGGGTTCTTCCTTTCCTGTCTCGTAATGTCGCCCTGAATCTGAGCCTGGTTCCGTGTGGCTCTTTTTTCACATTTGTTCAGCAAGTGCCTGAAAAGTCTCCCAGCTTGTTGCCGCAATGAAACCACAAAGCCTCTGGCGGCTGCCGCCCACTGTCATTTTGCACCATTTCCCTCAAGGCCTTGTTCACTGGCCCACCAGCTTGGAGAGGGAAGAGAGGAGGACAATGGTTATGAAGCTGCACCTGAGAGAGAGAGAGAGACAACGGGAAGTTATTAGAAGGGCTCCAGCACCAAAATGATTTAGTGGCATGATTACTTCTTAATGTAACACTTCACAAGATTTTTTTTAATTAGATTTCCTTTTCTCTCCCCCTCCCCCAAGCTCGTCTTTCCATCCAAATTCTGTAGAAATATGCTCGCTAGAAATAAACACCTGGGGCTGTTATACTTTATATCACTCAGTTAATTAACTTTTAAATCATAGAATGTCACTCAAATGGCTTTAAATTTCTCCTGTTCAAAGAGCTAGGCGGAAGTGGCAGCAGCGGCTATTCTGTTAAAAATGAAGCCGGCATCAGGGACGGCTTTGATAGGAGCTTTCTGCTTTCTAACCACCAGGCATGCCATCAGTCTTTCCTATAAGCTTCTAATTAAGAGGCTGTAAATAAGGGGTATGAAAATCTTGGCTTTATGGGCCACTCATGTGGTGGCGGGTGCCAACAGCTGGGCTTTTCCCCTTTCTACTAGACAGACTCCCATGGAAAACAGGCGCTATGGAAAGGAGATAAAGATCAGATGGTTCTGTGTTAGGAGGAAACCGAGTGATGCACGAAGCAGGGATCTGCAGAAGTAGAAATCAGAAGAGGGGCACTGAACTGGAATGGGACTGTGGTTCAATTCTGACATAACACAAACCATGACTCATTTTAAATATGATTGATTTGTGAAGCCAGGATTTGACCTGGCAGATGACCACTCACATCCTGGCTTTGTTGTCTTCACTTTGTAGCACAGAGGGGTAATATTGTGGGGGACAAACCAGGATCAATCCAAGATATCTGTGTGCACGTATCATTAAGCAAAATTAAGGTGGTTTCAGGTGGGTAGCTGTGTTGGTTTGCAGTAGAAGAGCAAGATTCAAGTCCAGTAGTACCTTAAAAACCAACAAGGTTTCTAGGGTATAAGCTTTTGAGAGTCGAAGCTCCCATCATCAGGTTAGCTGTGGTTAATAAATGCCAACTTCAAGTCATGGTTTCAGGTCTGGTTTTGATGAACCTCAGTTCAGCATCGCTAGTGGAGCGGCCTACGTTCAGACATATGTGCAAAGATTTCATGTAATATCTGAACTGAACCTACAAGCCCACTGGTTAAATGGGGGTGAAGAAATAAGTATAAGGAAGGGAAATTGGGAGGTCTTCATAAAGCTTACCAAAACAGAGTTTTGTTTCAACACAGTGATTGTCAAGGCTCGGAAGAGGCTGTGGACCACAATGTTGAAATTTGGACAATGATTTTCCAAACAAGGGGTCTCTGCTGTCCACTGCAGGTTGGAGATGGAAGCTTCAACTATGACAGAAGCTGGACCCTGAAGTACAGCAGACAGATGGGCCTGCTGTGTTGACCAGGCAAGGGCAGGTGAACAAGCTTCTTGTGTTTGTACCAAGCCTGGCGGTTCAATGACTCAGTGCTGCCTGCCAGCCATAGTAGCTGCTTGTTCCTTTCTGTGGCCCCAGAAGGCTTTGAGCATGCATAGTCTTGCAGGACGCCTTCAAGTAAAATATGAAATGCCAATTCTAGAGGGTTTTTTGTTCTTTCTGTCATCATGTCCTAGGGGTCTCTGTTGATGATGTCAAATTATTATTACTTGGGGCCAGTTCAGAGAGTGCTGGTTTAGGGGGTTTGATTTCTGATTTAAGTGATGGGACTGCAAGGCTGCTCTCAGTTAAAGATAAAACTCTAATGAAGATACTCCCTTCAAAGGATGGCCGTATCCCATTTCCTGGGACCTCTTCATCTTGGTAATTGGAGATATTTAACAAATCTACTTGTCAATTTCAAATATGTTCCCATCATCTTCATTTTTAAAACCCTCTTTTCTTTGAATGCTAGTTCACTTTGCTGGAGGATTTTTTCCCAAAACGAGAATAATATTCTCTCTTTTCTGTTGTCTGCCGTTTTCTGCAGAAAAGGTTGAATGGGTGGTTCTAGGTAGAACTTCTTCTGATGATAGTACTCTTTGCCTAGAGCTCTGAACCAGTGCTTTCCCAATGCTTTGATTTCTCTCTTCTGTTCTGTGAAGGTCATTGATGGCATGGGTCTTCACATTTCCAAAGGGAGCAATCTAAACACCAAGCCCCTTAGCAGGTGGCTTCGTCTCTTGACCAACAAACAAATAATAGACTATTATCATCATTGTTCTTTGGACAGCCCCAGGTGAAGATAGTGATGGATTTCTGGGTTGGAGCCAACTTCTGCAAATCTCTGTTAATTGCTGCTTGCTTTTTAAAAAAACAACCTTGGAAGCTTCTGTTAAGAGAAATAGGCATTATCCCTCCCCTTCACAACCATTTTAAAGAAACTTGTCCCTCCCATATCTGTGAAATGGGAGTGATCAGAAAGTGCCATTTCCAGGTTTCTTTGTTGGGGATAATGCAGCTGACTTTGTCTTCTAGCAGTTCTTTTGGGAAGGTCAGAGACATGGTTGGAAAAACAACAAAAAAGAAAAAGAAGACACCAGCTGGAGCCCTGAGGATAATGCTCAGTAAGGAACCACAAAAGTGGGCAGGCGAGATAGCATCTCATTCTAACCTACGTTTCCTAAGAAGCAGAAATAAAAGCCACGTTAAGGGTAGAGAAGCCAAGCTTAGGCGAATCTGTCGGTGATGATGAGAGTGTGATAAGCCAATTGATAAGTCAGCAAGGCTGATCTGTTTGATAAGTGTCCGGCCTCTCTGTTTCAGGCAGGTATTGCTGCGCTTGCAGCTGCTGTTTCACAAAGGAAAAAGAGATGCTCCTGTGAATTGTAGAGGGCTAGGTGGAGAGAGAATGAGGCTGGCAAACGTACGTTTAGCAAGTTGACTGTGTTCATCCTTTCCCAAATGGGATGTAGATGATGCGGGGAGGATGCTCAAGCATCTGCCTTGTGGTCCCACAGCCCGCAAAGCACGAGATCCATTCCCTCTGACAGGTGCTTTGAACCCTTGCATTGAAAGGAGGGAATTCAGCTTATTTTTAAAACTACCAAACTCTGTGGCTGAGTGTTCATCAGAAAGGCAGCAGAATGGACCCAGCAGCTTTACGCACACTCATGGGCCTTTCTACCCCTGCAGAAAAAAACTGAATTTTGTTAAAAGTGAAAGTTAAAAACCTTTAAAATGGTCTGAGCGTGCTCATTACCTTCACAATCCTGAATGTAGTTGAGCATCAGTTAAAGCTAGTTGTTTTTTAAAGAGAAGGAAACCTTGCAAGGGGAATCCGCTTGTCAGCTTTATAGCATCCTGGAAGGGTTGTTTTGAATTGGGAGAGCATTTCCATATTGGTGGTTCTCTTCCCCAGAAGTTTTTCAGAGGTTCCCTCGTCAGGTTTTTATTGTAGAGTCCAGTAAATGGGTTATGGTTGTTCACTTGCCATGTGGATAACATCTCATAACTAGAATTGTGTTTTGTCATGTTATTAGTTGTCTGTAATGTCTAGATGCACCCCCCCCCAAATAAGTCAGGAATGTGGGGGCGCAGTGATGAAAATACATTTCACCATGTAGTTGGATGTGCCCTGGGGGAGGGGGGGAGTAAATTACCTCTCCTTATGGTTGTGAAGTAAAAGCTAGAGGTGGTAAAACTCAATGATGGAATTATTGTCAGGTATCCATGTTTTATACTGTGTACTGAGAGTGGGGTTTTATTTTCATGGGCATAGAATTTGGAAGAGTTTAGTACAGAATTCGAGACCTCCTGAAGGACAGAAGGACTATACTTACACACTGCTTTGAGAGCTTCTCTGGTTAATTTATCTTTTGGGGATATTTATATCCCATCTTATCTCCTTAGACTCAAGTTGGTTAACAATGCAACACTGTTTTACAAGGACACAAATAACATTCCAGTTAACAATGCAAAATACATATAATTAAAAATGCACAGATCGCAGATTAGAAAGCTCAGAAAAATTAAAACGCAGATGATTTTTTAAAAAAAAACTAATTAAAAGCACACAATTGAGAGCCAGCGTGTCAGACTAGGATCTGGGAGACCCAGGTTAAAATCCGCTCCCTGCCATGGAAGCTTGCTGGGCGACCACAGGCCACTCACACACCCTCTCAGTGAACCTACCTCATCAGGTTGTTGTAAGGATAAAATAGAGAAGGCGAGAATGTTGTAAACCACTTTGGGTCACCATTGGAGATAACAGCAGGGTATAAATGAAGTAAATAAAATTTAAACAGAATAAACAGAACATTGCTGCCTCCTGGGAGCAAACTCTAATTTCTCAGCATATAAATAATACACATGGTTGTATTTTTTTGTCAGAAACCAAGCAGATGGCATAGAAAGTATTAGGTAGTAAGATGACTTTTTCAAGTAGGATCCGGGAGGTGGGGAGATTAACACACTCTGCTTTCTAAGGGTGAATCCAGATATGTGACTTTTGTAACAATTTCCTTCTAGATTTCAGGCTCCTCTAATAGTCCACATTGGTCACTTTTAGTACAGTTGCTAGATTATCATCCTTTCCTGAAATGGAACTGCTGTCTAGTTAGAAGAAGGTCAATTGGCTTTAGCATTACCCAGAAAACGAGAACGACTGTTGTGCTCCTCCGTGGTTGGTTTAGCAGGCAATTGCGTTAAAATGACACAATGTGCCCTTAAATATTCATTAATGGAGCTAAATATTTGCTCTGTGTGTTTATATGTGCAAATATGCGCTCACAAGCTAGTAGATGCAGTTTGTTTTCTGGCAAGCTGAATGAGATTGTCAGGCAATCTCTCGGACACTCCAGAACACTTTGGGCCCAGAATCTCACTGGCCCCGTTTCACATTTACTTGGAGTCGTCCACTGAATCTTTCCCTTCTACTTGGCATTTTCACCCTTCAGGGTACTGTCATGGTTTAAATAATCCTTCTGAGGCAAGGTTATGAAATGGATATTCTTTAGGGAAGTAGAATTTGGCCCAGCTGTTTGCTGTCAGGGTGAGAGTGATGCTCCCTTTTTGCATTGTGAAATCTGCAGTGAAAGTATTAGGCCATTTGGTGGAGCAAGGAAGTTTAAAGGCATGGGGAAAGGTAGATGGAAGTCACACTTATGTTCACACATAGGAGTCAGCTGGAACCAACTGCATTTTTTGAATTAAAAGTCTGATGAAATGTTTACATGCTAAAGAAGAGCATAAATGCGAAGTGCTGGTTACTTATATGAGGCCTTATAACCTGAAATTCCAGGTGTGAGGTAGTACATTGGTACAGGTGTCTCTCCAAAAATAAAACATTAATGTGGGCATATTTTGCTACTGCCTAAGTTATATTAATTGAAAACTTCCCCGTAACCTGACAAGGGAGGAAATATTAAAGCTTTTTAACTTTTTAAAAAAGGACCAAAATCAGCAGTCAGGGAGAGGTTATATTCAACAGCATCATTTTAATTAGAGCAGTAATTAATTCTTCCTTGACACATCCAGGGATTATTCTTTTAAAAAATATTCCCCTGTGAAAGGAAATGATTTAAAGATACATAGTGGAGATACCAAGGGAATAGAATGCAAATCTCCATGCTCTGTAAGGGCGGAATGTTTTTTAATCTTATTTATATATTTTTAATTAAAGTGGCCAGTGGATAGCTCTTATCGCAGCACACAATCTTAGTATAAAGTGAAGGAAAATCCCATAATATGATTCAAGGCCCATGTGACAAGGGCCAAGTGCGAACGGTGTCTCTGTGGCGTTATGGGAGACCGATGAAGTGGAAAGTGCAGTTAACACATTTTGCATACATAGACTGCATGCTGCGCACTATATTTTTCCTAAGAGGGGTAGGGAAGTCTCTTTTGCCTTTAAGACAGTGCTTGAAGGGGAAATTTTTTTGCATGGGGAGGCATGCTTTTGCTCCATCGAAAGGGGACCCA
This sequence comes from Eublepharis macularius, assembly GCF_028583425.1. Classification (NCBI taxonomy): domain Eukaryota; kingdom Metazoa; phylum Chordata; class Lepidosauria; order Squamata; family Eublepharidae; genus Eublepharis; species Eublepharis macularius. The sequence continues at coordinate 24,593,652 of NC_072801.1, forward strand.
GCAATACAACGGGAATCAAAAACTCCTTTTTTAGCAAGACAGTTTTAAAAATGTGGATCCTGCTTCAGCATCCTTCAGTGATGCTTGAGATAATTCAGTCCTGGTGCTAAGGTCAGAATCCCTGTGGAGTGTAGTTCTTTTCTGTTATAAACTCTCACAAAAACAACAAACCTAGCCATATAGTACTATCTTTCTCTCTCTTCCCCCTTCCCCAATATCTAGGGGCTGATTTAATGGCAGGGCCTGGTAATCCAGGTGTCCTGTGGATGTTTGGTCCTGGCACCCAAAACCACTGGAGGGGGTTGGCTCATAAGTTTCTCCTGCAGTGTCTATTCTGTCTGGCTATACTGGAATCATTTGATAAATTGTCCACAAATGTGCTGGCTTTCCTCTTCTCTTCCTGCCCCGCTTTATCCTTTTGAGTTGTGCGTATCGTGTTGTGGGCAGTTGTGGAGGGGTTCTGTAGTTCAGCGAAAGAACCTCTGCTTGGCATGCAGAGGATCCCAGGTTCAATCCCTTTCATCTTTAGTTAAAAGGATCAGGTCATAGGGGATGTGAAAAACCTCCACCTGAGACCCTGGAGAGCCTCTGCCAATCAGCACAGACAAGACTGACCTTTGATAGACTAATGCTCTAAGCCCGCTTCATGTAGACATGTGCATGCTTGTCTGTAAACTGCCTTGCAATGGCAGAAAAGTGGCATATATAGGTGGCAAGGAAACATACAGAGCTTCCCTCCGCATTGCTAGTCAAGCCAGGTTTCTAAAAGAGCTAACACTGCTGGTAGGCTGGGGAAAGAGGACCCTTGGGCCCTTGAAAGATGCTGCAGGAAAATGGAAGATGCCATCCAGTGGGCCTGTAAGCCAGAAAAGAAGGCCAAAGGAAGAACAGGGCTGTTCGGGTCAGTTATGTGTTCAGAGGTGTGCTGGTGGCTGCATCACTGTGGGCTAGTTTTACAGAAGCCCTGCAGACCTGAGGGTGACTCCCTTAGCAGTGTCCTTGTGATGGAAAATTGATACCCAGTATTTTAACCTTTTAGCCCCCCCTGCCTGCGAAGACCTTCCTGCTGCCCCGCTTTGTGCAGAAGGCCTGATAGTAGTGGATTTAAGCTGCCTCCCTGCAGTTTTGGAATCTGGTCTCACCAGCACACAATTCACTCTTTCTTCTTGTCTGCTCTATCCAAGGTTAAAAGCATTTACAGCTGCAGATGCACGTCTCTGTAGGGCACAGGTTCTTGAATGGGAGCCTGAGATTAGTGTCTGGCAAGTTTGTTGACTGTTAACACTTAAGCAACTTTCACCATCACAGAGATATGCACTTCAGGCCATGTTCTGTTGGTACCCCCATGCATTTTTTAAAAATGCTCTGCCATTCCTCCAAAAATCTCTCAGATTGCCTTAAGCAAGTCCCTAATCCAGGCAGTTTATGGGGCCAGACCTCCCTTTGGAAGTTGGATTACATCAGGTACCTATTCTCTGAGCCTTCCTTGCGTAAACTTTAATGTTTTGAAGATGAGAAAAATGTGATGAGGGAAAGATGAGGAAAAGGTGAAAATATGGGCCGATGAGACAAAGGCAGAGCTGCTGTACCCAAGGAGATCTCCTTGCCAAAGTTCCATCCTTTCTGCAAGTCTGAACATACGCAGAACTACAAGCCTCCTCCTTAGAATGAAAAAGATGTTAGCCAGGAGTAATGTGGATCTAGGATACAACTAGGGATGGCAGAAAATGAAGGGTTGGCTCCTGGCTGCTCAGCTCCCTCTACAAAGCCTAATGCCCAGAAGGAATGCCTTATCTCTTCAATGTTTGGTCTCGGTGGAACAAAGCAACTAAGGGCAATGGCAAATGTATCCTTGGTCCCACTGGCGGTAGAAGATGTATGTCCAAGATGCACAAAGAACCTGAGCATCTGGATGGTCTTCAAGATAATATTAATGAGTTTGATCCTCACAACAATGACAGTGGAGTTCATTAAGCCAGAGGGATAATTTGCCAGGCCACTTGGTAAATTTCAAGGCTCAGCAGTGATATGGCTCTGGGTTGGCCAGAATCAGAATAAAATATCCTTGTCCACTTTCTTTGGTCCTGACTAAACAGTAACCAAAATGGCATTTGCCTCTACCACAGTTTAGGAGGTCTTGAGCACCCACACCAAGGTCTTCAGAGCATCCTTTCAAATGCCATTCAGTGCCCACCTGCTACATCTTAATTCGAATAACTGGAATGAAACCTGCCCTTAGAGACATGCTTTTTTCTAGTAGGCCTATCTCCGTAAAAGAAAAAAGCCATGCAAAGGCTTTGCTACACCCTGTCTGATGACCTGTAATTTTCTTCCCATCTTCATGGCAACAAACACACTGCCTCAGTTGGGACGGGATTATTTCTTTTTTCACCCTTTTCTCCGTAAGCTTGACTTCCACATCCTGAGCAACTAAAATGCTGCATTTGGCTTTGCTTGCCCACGCAATGTTCTGCAGTCAGCGCAAATTATGCAAGTGGAAATCTTACACACGTTGCCATAATGTCAAGAACTATTCTCGTTGCAAAATGTGCACTGTTGGACTTGGCAGGCAAAGAGGAGCGATGAGGGCTTGGGGGAGGGGGCTAATGGGGTTTTATTGGGCAAATTGCCCAACTCCTGATGTATACTAATGAGCCGCACCTGATTAGACTTCATTTACTCGCTAGGCGCTTTAGATATTGGGGAATCTTCCTCTTGGGTACCATGGATTTCATCTATTTAAAAAGCATCAAGATTTGGCAAGGAGACAAATGGTCAAACATGTCCTGGCCTGACCTCAGAACAATTATTTCTTGATACTGATCGTGCTTCCAGGACAGCTGAAGGTGATGGAAATGCTTAATTGACAGGGTCCAAAGGTGTTGTGCTGGCCTCTCTGCCATTAATATCCTATCTGGATTATTTCCTAAATCTGATGGCTTTGCCCATTGCTTGTTGTTTGTTTTCATAAAGAGAAAGATCCTGATAAGGGGTCAAATTTGTAAGTGTGAAGGACCCAGTACAGGTCAAAAGGATTTGGGGTACAGGCATGGCTGTCTGGTAGAATGCTTGCTTTGCATGCAGAACGTTCAAGGTTCAATCTCCTGTTAAAGGATTAGATAGTGGGATGTCCTCTGCTTAATACCCTGGAGGTGCCTCATTCAGAAGGTTCTAGGTTCAGTCACTGGTGGCATTTCCAGTTAAAGGACTCAGTAGGCAATGTCAAAGATTTCTGCCTGAAACCCCGGATAACGGCTGCCAATCAGAGTAGACAAGACAGGCCATAATGGACCACTGATCTGAATCAAAACAAGAAAGCTTCATGTGCTCAAGCACTTACTATTTTTGAGAGTGCAGAGTTTGAGCATCTGCTTTGCAAACAGAAAGTCTCGGGTTCAATTCTTGGCACATCCAGTTAAAAGGACCAAACAACAGGTGTTATTAAAGGCCCCAACCTGAGACCCTGAAGAGCCATTGCCAATCAGTCAACAATCCTGACCATGGTAGATCTGTGGGGTGATTCAGTAGAAGCCCACGCCCTTTTCCATGTGATTAGATGCACAAGGCTGAAGATGGAGTTTACCAGTTGCCAATTATTTTATGAGGGCCAGAGCATACCAGGACTTGTCCGGTCAGACCTGCTGTGGAGGCAGTTGCAGGAAAAGGCCCGTGAGGATCTGGTGCAGCAAAGTCTCATTGTCAGTCTGAGGGAATCAGAATCCAGCTGTCCGTACAAACTACAATGCAAAAACAGGAGCTGGGGAAACACTGCAATGTTTCGTAAGACATTGTCAATCTAGAGGGTGGTAGAATGGGACTAAGAGCCTTACTGTAACTTCAGAAGAATAAAGCGATAGACCTGGTACAGTTTGGGTACGGAACAGCATGTCGGAGTTACCGTATTTTTAAATGCTTCCTCTTGTTTAAAAAAAACCTCCCTGACTGTAGTAAACCAGCACATCAAGAAACTGTGCTTTCCTATTGATGTGCCAGAATACCTCTCACGCTGAGGACCGAGTGTCTGTTTTGCATGCAGGTTTAATCCCCCAACATCTTCAGTTAGAAGCATCAGGTAGTAGCTGATGCATATTTATGGGATAGCATGAAAAATGCTATCCTCCACCAGCAGCACCATCCGACACTCTGCACGAGATCTAGAGTGTCATCTTTCTTTGGGGGATAAAGTGCAGGAGAGAACTTGTGGTAAGAAAGCAAAGCCACACATGTTAGAAGGGTCTCCTCGCTCCCTGAAATAAATCTCTTGTTTAGAGACCAGACTATTGTTTCTATCAAGACCCCTCAGTAAACCAAACTGGGCTGGGTCTGGCACTTCCGGAGTCCCACCCACTTGCTATGCGGGTCACTTTTGGGGCTCAGCCAAGTTTTATCTCAAAGCATCTGCCTCCGCTCAGGGTAATTGCCAGTCTCGCACTCTGCCGTGGTACGCCTCGTGTTGATGGAATATGAAAGCGAGCGAAATGTCAGTTCGGCGTTGTATGGAGCCCTGGCTGACACATGGGCTGCGTTTGCAATTGCCGGCATCTTTTTTTTTCAGTTAATTGCCTTTTTAATCATAGTGAAATTGCTCCTATTTGCATGAATATTCCGGCTGCGGAATTGGTTTGCTGTTGTCACTGATACTCACTACATATCATATTCATAGTGTTGTTCAATATACCTCATTTTAGAGAATCAAACTTTGCGGTTGTTCGTTCTGCCTGCCAAAGGATAAGAAATGTGAACACACTTTTTATTTATTATATTCTCTCTCCCCCTCCTCAAACCCCATCCGCCCATAGGCACCTCGCAAATTGGAAAATAAAGCACATTTTAAAAGAAATGCACAGACAAGTTGACCTGATAATAATAAACACTGCAGCCAGCCCTGAAACAGAGTGTTTCATGCATGTGCATATGCCTCAGCCATCCAATAAGGAGAATTTCCCTGTAGATGATCAAAAATGGAAAAGACAAAACACATTCTGGCTATGCCTGGAAATGGATTCCAGGCATGTGCTTCGGGGTGCCGTTCCAAGCCGTGTGCTTGCAAAAGGATCCTGCGAAATAGAAACACCTTCATACGGGAAAGGCTGTCCACTGAGTCTCTGTGTGATTTGCTGTAGATTCCTAGCAAGCAAGGGCCTTGGTCCCTTGGAAGCTAACCCTGCAGGGCTGAGTGATCGTTGTGCATCTCGGCATTGGATATGAATGGATCATTCCATTGCTCCCAACACAAATGTATGGCAGACTTAGCTGTCTGCAGAAGAAACCTCCCCCCCCCCCCACACACACACAACAGTGTCTCATTTAGGAGTATTTCCTCGTATAACAGTTACATGTGCCTCTGTTCTTAAGGAAGGGAAATGCAGCTTTGGGGTAGGGTTGTATACAGGAAAGGGAAATGCTGACATAGTGGGCAACCCATTTGTTTGGGGTGTGTAAGGAAGCCCCCACAAACACCCTCTGAAAGAATTGGAGAACTTGGCAATGGTGCATCCTTCAGCTGTGTGAAACAGTTTGGCCGTTTGAATGGCAGAGTCCCAGGCCATCATCACTTAGTTGCCAAAAGGGTGAGAAGGTGGCCAGAAGATGCTAGACCTGACTTATTATATCGATGACCCCTGCACAGCCCTGTAACCAGAATGCTGAATGGAGCCTTCTCACGTCCATTGCTTCACAAAGATTACAACAAACTAAAAGAGAGAGCAGAAGAGGTTGCCATATTAAAATCCAGGGCAGGGCTTTTTGCCCCTTTTAAAAACATTGGAACAGCCTGGCCCTCTGCAGGTCAAGCACAACTGCTGTGTCAATCCTTAATTGGTTCCCAGAAAAAGTCTGTGTCGGATTTTCCACTTGGTATATCAATGCCTCATATTCAAATAGTCTGATAACTGATTCTGGGGAATGGCTGTGGGACTGTTGTGCCGCTCAAAACAAGCACGCCCTTGTTCATTTTGCGTGCCACAAAATGAAGTGGTCTAGTCTTAAGATGGTAGAATGGGCGCAGGGAAGGGTCACTTTTCAGTGCTCCTATATGGAAGAAAAACCCTCCAAATAGAATTCCAGCTTAGCAGGGAGAAGGCTGGACTGGGTTTTTTTGTCCATGATGTGCTAGTTTTCTTCTTGAAGGCATTCTCCCACAGATGTAGATGTGGTCTAACATCTTTCAGCTATCCATTATTTTCCTCAGGAACAGGAGGACTAGTAAGGACATGGGCTTTCCTGGATCAGTGTGTGGTTTCATTCCATTTCAGGCTTTCCTTCTTCCCAGGAGATGTGAGGAGGGAAGTATTCCATTAGCCTCCTCCCGTGGCAGCCATTTTGGGGTGGTGCTCATCACCCCCTCTCAGAATTTCGAATGTGCCTCCAGGTTCAAAAAAGTTGGGGGGGGGGCTGAGTTAAGTTGCTTTGTATTTTTTAGATTCCTACAGTACACCCTTTCCCCCTCAGTTTGAGACCTCTAGTACTCTTGTTCCTTGCTTTTATAACAGCTTGGCAGTGTCCAGTGTTTGAAGCTCTCGCATTTTCCCCTTAAGGGTTGCTTTCCCAATTAACTGGCTGGCCAGTAAACATTCTGAACATCAGAAAGGGTAATGTTGCATCCCCCCTATGCTAATGCCCCAATCCCAGAGAGGCAAAGATGACAGGCTGATGAAAGGAGCAAAAGAAATCGTGCGTGGTCACATGGCATGTTGGAAGTGGAGTCTTTGAGGTTCAAGCATCTGAATCGAGGGGAAGAATGTTCTCTCTCTAGGAGCTGAAGCAGCCAGTCTAAAATTAACTAAAGTCTTCCGACTGCCAATATGCAAACCCTGTGGATTCTTAACGCCGACAGAGCTATAAATACATCACTCGAGGAGTGGGAAAGAATCTGCTTTCTGATCTGAATGCATGAAGTGCGATACGTGCCCTGCGCTTGGGTCTCTTCACGAAAGCGATATATCGTGGGTTGAGTTGCGACGGGGGCTGCGAACGGAGACGCGCTCTCCCTTTTTTTTCTGAGATGCAGAATTTGCCGCTTCTGACTTAATTACAGTTGCTGTGTGGAAATGTTTCTTTAAAAGCCTTTGTGAGTAATTAGTGTCAAAAATATAAGATCTACAAAGCCATAAACTCACAGCTTGGTAATATTACCAAGTACTAATTAAAAAGAAGAAAGGGGTGGGGGAGAGCTCTTTCTTTCATGTTCAGATTTCCAGCATAGAAAAAGATTTAAATGATGCCTTTTTTACAAAAAGGGTCCAAGAACTGGAAGTGGGATGGAAAGTGTGTGAGGAGGAAGGGGAAATCAGTACAGGCACGATTGGTGCAATCGGATGGGACTTGGGCCTGGTACCTGCCTGCATTTGTAAAGCTTGGTATAGGAGAAAGTAGACAGATTCATAGAGGAAAGGTTCATCAATAGCTACTAGTTACAGTGACTCAAAGAGACCTCCATAACCAAAAGCAGTCATCCCCTGGATCCCAGCACTAAGAGGCACAATCAGGGGAAAGCACTGGCCTCTCTGCCCTGTTTGTTTGGCCCTCCAGGGCAACTGGTTGGCGGCTGTTAGAGTTCTGGTCTGATCTGGCAGGACGATTATGTTCTTAATGGCGGTGTTTGGACATGTTAACTGGCAGCGGCATGTGTGAACTGCTTGAACTAAAAGTGAGGTGTTTTAGGTGATACAGAAGTTCGGTTTCATGGTCCATTCATGCACACAAGTCCTGACTTCCTGCTGCAGGCTCTGACTGATGAACATGTGTGAACCCAGTGGGGGAATAGAGCGTAGAAACCTAAAGACTTAATGAGAAACACTGATACACAACCACACACCCTATTTAAAAGTATTTCTTTATTTTAGTTATACCTCACTTTTCTTCCCAATAGGGACCCAAAGTGGCTTACAACAACATTCTCCCCACCTCCATGTTATCTTCACCACAGCCCTGTAAGGTAGACAAGGCTGTGAGTGTGTGATTGGCCCATGGCCAATCTTCCGTGGCAGAATGGGGACTCCAACCTGAGTTTTCCAGATCTGGGTTGGACTCTTTAACCACTACACCACTCTGGCTGTCTCGTACATGATACACGTATAAATAGCATGTACCATCTGCTACAGCCTGCAGAGTTATGGAGAGAATGAAATGTTATTGATTTTTTTTAATCCTGTTGTATTTAGGATTTAAAATGTGGGCACCATTTATGGATACCACATTTGACTGGCACAAAGGGAGTTATCACACGAGAATCATCGGGGATGATTCTGGCAGCATGTAAAGGGATAGATGAGTTCATGATTTCAAAGTCTGGTTGCTGTTCTAGAAATTTTATTATAATAATGTGATAGGAATAGAGATAGAGTCCAGCAGATGGCAAGCCAGAATGTTATATAAGGATCCAGGGAATAGCGTTAGAGTCCAAGTGCTTATTCAGTGGGAAAGGGGACAGCGGAAAAGACATTGGTTCATGTGTAGGGAGCTGCGGCGGAAATAAAAGGGCAAAGTCACTCAGGCATACACATCAAGACAACTGGCCTAAAGGAGAACTGACCTTCTCTACCACAGAAACAGTAATGTCTCTGTGGTGTGTGATAATTAACTAAATTAACCTATTTCGCAATTGCATTGGGCCTCTTAATTGCATTGTGGAGCATGTAGAATGTGGAAGGAAGCCCCTTTCCTTCTTCTCTGATAGCCTGGTGTCAGTTCCATCTAGTTGGTTTGGCCTAGCAGAGTTGGACCAGTCTCAATGTCCAGCACTGTGGTACCTCTGCAGGCAGCTCTGTCATGTTAGCGCAGAGTACACCTTTGTTCCCAGGAGGCAACTGTGAGCAGATTCTGGCTACTCTTTTTCTGGAAGTGCTTCTGCCTTTAAGGTGTAAAAAAGCACATGGAAGAACTTCGCTAACTGGTGAGGCCAGATAAAGGAACACAAGAGAAGGATTCTGTTAAGCATGCCCTAGAATATTTGCAGCTCAACTTGCGGAAGGTTTTAAAATGCCAAAGGGATGTGCACCAATGACAAGAAGGGGACCTGGCTGGCAGGGCAAGCAAAAGCTCTCTGCATCAGCTTATGTACTAGAGTGCCCGACCATTAGGAAGAGCAAAGCCTTGTTGGTGTTCTTAAAATGGTTTTCCTTAAGAAGGCACATGTTGAAGGTGCCTGAAAGGAGGCTGTCGGGGATGCTGCTTGGTGGGACTACAGCTCAGTTGGGGCAGGGGGCGGCAGGATGACAATTACAGCAATCTCTTCAGGAAGGCTTTCTCTAAAGAATTGTCAGCACACTTCTCTATTAGGAGCTGCAGCTTTGTATCCTCAGCCAATCTGGCCTGGGAGCAGAGAGTTCCGGAGAAGTTTCTGGCTTCCTAACAGACAGCCCTGCTCCACAGAGGTCCCATCTCGAGGATCTCACTTCCTTCGTACATCCCTGTTGACACAGGCTGCCTTCTGGTTGCCCAAGAGGGAGAAATGTTACCCTCGATATATCCCAAATGCAATCTAATCTAGTATTAGTGTGTTTGGGGTGATCCATGCTCATAGGTACATATGGAGAGATGGGTAGGAATTCATTTTCCAGAGTTGTCTCAAAGTTGCTTGGTAAGTTTGTCCTTCGGCCATAATATTCTCATTCATAAAGTTGGGTAACAAGGGATGAGGAGGAGTCCTTCCTGTTGGTGGCCAAGATACCTTCTTACAACCAAGCTGTGTTGTGATCCCCCCCGAACACCTGGGAGAATAGGAACCTGCATTAAGTTAAAATGCCCCTGTTCTGCAGACAGGACAGCGGAGATAATGTTTGCTTTGCATAGGGTTGGGTTTCTTTCCTGTCATACCACAATTCTGGACAAAGAATTGTCCAGGCAGTGTGTCTGTAAGCCCTCTTTCCCTAGCAGCCTCCTCCTTTATGCAAGATGATGGCTGATTGTATGTGTGTGTGGTGGTCACAGAAAGGGTAGCCAAACAGAGAAGAGGGAAATGACATTCAGCAAAATACTTCCCCCCCCCAACAGAAACCTACCATTCTAATAGCAATGTTATGTACATTGTTCTTTGAGTTTCTGGATCACTGGAAAGAGGGATACATTGTATATATTTATTATGCTTTCCAGTTCTGGCTATAGTATGTGTTTATCCCAACAGGAGAAAATTGAGGGCATGCAAGCCAGAGGAATTTTTCAGGCCATGGATCCACCAGAAAGGACTGGTGTGTGTGTGATAGCTGTGTACTGAGAAATCATGTTAAAATTCTCACCGTAACATTGGCATTGAAAGGGTGTATTAGCAGAACAGCAAAACAATGATGAGCTCAAACATGTTCTCAAGCAAAGCCAGCTCCAGGCTCTTTTCGACTCTCGGGGACTTGGAGGCAGCATCATAGTGCTATTACTGTTTCTAGTGGTGGTACAGAGTGTCGTCAAGTCATAGCTAATTTATGGCCAACCCTGGTGGGGTTTTCAAGGGAAGAGACAAACAGAGGTGATTTGCCATTGCCTGCCTCGGCATAACAACCCTGGTCTTCGTTAGAGGACTCCCATCTAATTACTAACCAAGGCCGATCTTGCTTAACTTCCAAAATATGATGAGATTGGGCTTGCTTGGGCTATCCAGGTCAGGGCTCTGCCTCTAGTGTCCACATTCAACTTTAACATCCACTCCCAGTCCTCTCTTCAGCAACATAAGAGATCCTGGGGCTACCTTGTCAGAGCACATACTGCTTCCACCACCACCCCTCCCAAATTATCCCAAGTTAGCCGGTGCAGTGGGGCAACCTATACTTCAGTGGCCACCTGCCCCATCATGTCTGTCCCCCCTGTACATACACTGTCTTCCACTTCTGTGCTGTACTTACCTGTTCCAATGTCTTTGCAGCTATAATTATGGAGTAACAAGTAAAACTATCTCCTGAAAAGAACTCTCCAAAGCTCATGTGAGTGTTGCAGGGCCTGTTAGATAGTGCCAGTAATAATTCACAGACATGTCTGAAGAATTTTGGAATGGTTTACTTTTAAATGTTTTTAATTAATTAATTATATTTAATTCATGCATACCCCACTATTTTCCAAGATGAGGACCCTAATTGGCATACAACATTCTCCCCTACACCCTTTTTTCCTCATAAGAACTCTGTAAAGTAGGCTAAGATGAGAGATTGTGACTGGCCCAGGGTCATCTAGCAGCTGCCATGGCAGACTAGGGACTCAAACCTGGGTCTCCCAGATGCTAGTTTGACAATCTAACCACTGCACCACACTGGTTTTCAGTGTCTTTAGGAGTATGGGGAAGCTGAGTACATAACCTCACATGTATTCATGTAACTCTTTTAAAAATCAGTCTCTTAAACATGAAATTAACTAGACCAGAGTTTGCACTTTGGTTTAGTCAATTGTCCCATTCCATTGCCTTTGCAAATTGAACAGAATATGCTGCAGTTAGGGAAATGCCCCTCCTCCCCAGCCTTCACGGTTCCCACTTTGTTTCTGTTGTTAGCGAGGAGCAAATGCTGGATTGGGGTTCTTTCCCTAGCAGTGGCAAGGACAGGAGGTTGATTCAGAGACAGTCTTGCCTTTGCAGGTTTGCGTTCTCTTAAGAATGTGGGTAGGATCTAAATTTTACACTGCTGCCTGCCTCCCTTGAATCTCACCTGGCTTGCTTATCTGTGTTCAGGCTTTTCAGAAAATGTATCTGTAGCCTTCTTTGAACAGCAGGCCGCTTCGGAGGGGAGGGAAGTACTGGCAGATTCTGAATGTGGCAATTACCTGGGAACAAAGGTGTACTCTTTTCCCCATTCCTTCCAGAGTGCTGCAGATTCTGCCCATGCTCTGAATGCAAAGGTATACGCTGCCGCTTTCACCTTGGCCACGGCCTTGCAAAGGAACCATTAGTATGGGTGGCAAGTCCGTGAGAGACAGGCTTTTTCTGCCAGTTAGCAAGTCAGCCCAGCATGACCTTGAAAAAGAGTGTTTGTTTCCTTTGCAAAGTAAGCGAAGTGTCACTTGGGCTTCGGTGCCAGTTTGGGGGGGGGGGGTCAGGATGGCAATTTGGACTCTCATGAGCAGTTAAATTAGAGCCAAAGCAAACAGGACTGAAAAGATGCTGTTTGCATTATCATCATCATCATCATGGCCCATCTTGTTTGGACCAGATCATACTTTCATGTCGGGATTTGTAACATCCACGCTGTTTCCACACTACTCACCTTCATCCAGAATGCTGCGGAATGTCACAAAAAAACCCACAGAAGATGTCACACAAAACTCGCTATCTTCCATGTTTTTTCGCGACGTTCCGCAGTGTTCCGGATGAAAATGAGTAGTGTGGAAACGGCCCTAGTGAAAACTCGTAGCCTGGTGGAGATGGCTATCCCATAATTAGAGTTTGCTGGGCATAGAAAAGAACAGATGGAAATAGTAGAGGTGGAAAGGACCTGGTTGGACAGGCAGCTGCGGTGCATCAGGAAGCAGTTGTGTACCAGGCAGCAGTGTTGGGCGCCAGGCAGCAAATCAGGGCAGTGGTACTAGGGATGCCTCAAAAGCATCATTGCAGGATTTTTTGCAATGCCATAGCAGATTCTGGAAGATAACTGTGGTTACATAGTATAGCCATTTGGTGTCTGGAAAAAATGTTTATAAATTCTCTCTTCTGTCCCCAGCAATTGCATGGGAATCTGTGCTTTGAAGGTGGGCTGTTTCTTTTCTTGTTCTTCTGCTGAGAAAGACATTCTTTCATTGATCTGGAAGAACTGTACCCATCTTCTCCAAAACTATTTGAGGTGGCTAATCAAAAGAAATAAAACAGTAAATGATATAAATTAAAAAGCAGGAATATCAACAAGTTCGATAATGTTATCAACAGTAAAAACCATGGTTGTTGTGGGTTTTCCGGGCTGTATTGCCGTGGTCTTGGCATTGTAGTTCCTGACGTTTCGCCAGCAGCTGTGGCTGGCATCTTCAGAGGTAGCACCAAAAGACAGAGATCTCTCAGTGTCACAGTGTGGAAAAGATGTAGGTTATTTGTATCTACTCAGGAGGGGTGGGGTTGAGCTGAGTCATCCTGTAAGAGTTTCCCAGGGTGTGGAATGCTAATGGCAGGAGGCTTCACTGTATCCTGAGGAGGTTCTTTTGCATATGGATTGGTACTTGATGTGCTAATCTTCTCTGCAGGGCTATTGTCGGGTGTAGAGTGTTTTGTTAGCCTGGTGTTTTTCAGAACTGGCAACCATGCTCGGTTCATTCTTAAGGTTTCTTCTTTCCTGTTGAAGTTTTGCTTATGCTTGTGAATTTCAATGGCTTCCCTGTGCAGTCTGACAAAGTAGTTGGAAGTGTTGTCCAGTATTTTGGGGTCCTGGAATAAGATACTGTGCCCTGTTTGAGTTAGGCTGTGTTCAGCCACTGCTGATTTTTCAGGTTGTCCAAGTCTGCAGTGTCTTTCATGTTCTTTTATTCTTGTCTGGATGCTACGCTTTGTGGTCCCGATGTAAACTTGTCCACAGCTGCAGGGTATACGGTATACTCCTGCAGAGGTTAGGGGGTCTCTACTGTCTTTTGCTGATCGTAGCATCTGTTGTATTTTTCGGGTGGGTCTGAATACTGCACAGGGAAGCCATTGAAATTCACAAGCATAAGAGCTCAGAATAGCTGTTTTGAAGTCTTCTGCCTGTGAACACGCAAAGCTGTGTCAGACTCTCACAGTGCAGAGGGCAGGGATGGGTCTGTCTATCTTGACCCAAAATGCCATCAACACTCCTCTATGTCGCTTTTTAAAATGCATTAAAAGAAAAGTAGTGGCCACAGTTGGGGCTCAACCCACTTCTTTCCACCCTTTTCTCCCCCTGCTGAGCTTTGGGGCGAGGGAGACGTTTGAGATTTTAATTGCAAATGTTGGGGCTTTGAATCTGGCAATCATGGCATTTGATCCGTGCACGGTATCGATCGTCCTTGAGCTACAGCAGAGCAAGATATTGGCTGCATTTTTGTAAGCCCCAGCGTGTTTAGCAGCCAGCTCGCAGGGAGGGAAAAAACTATCCATCTGCAAAGAGGAGAAAGAGGGGAGAGGAGCTCAGAAAGAAATGAGCCCCCTCCATCTTTCACTTCTGCTTTGCAAGAAGGGTCTCTTGACCTGATGCGAATGTTGTCTGTTTTCCCGGAGGCAGCATTTCCCTCAAGCAGCTGTGGCAAAAAAATGAATACGGGGTGGAGAGCTGATTTGCAAAACATTACCAGAGTGGAAAATATCAGAATATGTACAGCGTCTGTCTTGGGGATTGGACAAGCACCTCCATGTGTGAATAACAATGTAACACAGATGGATATGTCCATGTGTTCACTCTCCGTCCCCCACTGGTGAATATCTTGACATACGCACTGCTTGATAATAATCTGTGGCTGAGGAGCGTGCACACAGGTCTTTGCGCGCTGGCCGGTCTCTTTCTGCGGGGGTCCTAAAGAGCGCTGTTACAGAAGCAAGGGAGTTGGAGCCCACAGAAGAGGGCACATCTGGTGTTTTCTTACCCAGTCTATACAGACCCTGAAGAAGTGGCACCACAGCCTTGAGAGGAAAGCAGCTAAGAAGCACAAAATAATAAGTTAATCGTCCTTGCATGAATCATCAAGAGAAGATTCCCCAGCTCGAGTAAACAATCCAGGCTTTCAGCTGCCACTCAGTATTTTTCAAGAGTCTGGCAAGCACAAGAACATAAGAAGAGCCACGCTGGATCAGACCAAAGGCCCACCCTGTCCAGCATCCCGTTCACACAGTGGCCAACCAGCCCCGGCTTCCATGAACTTGTCCACTCCCCTTTTAAAGCCTTCCAGGTTTGCAGCTGTCGCCCACTTCCAAGTTGGTGCCCATCACCCACTCTATGAGGACTGGAAAGGTTCCTCTCCGTTTTTCAAATGAAGATTTTCTAAGGTGAAAAGGATCCCAGCAGGCCACAAATGCAGGCAGAACCCGGCTAATTGCTATGGAGTTACTAATCTCTTGCCTTTGCTGTCTTTGTATCATCTTTGGAGACTGTCTAAACTGAAAGGCACAGACAGATGAAAAAACCTCTCTCCCTTCTGCATATCCCCCAACAAATCTTTCCCAACCTCTTTCCAAAGTCACCTCTTGTGCATCCAAACCCCAACTAACAAGATTATTTTGACCCTCTGTTCACTTGGGTGGCTCTTCTTCAAGACAGTGGTTGTCATTTATCTGTTCTCCAGAAGACCCTCTGAGTTGGATCTCATTCAGGCAACTTTCTTGCATCCTATAGGGGCTACAGGAATGTAAAGAGCCATCAGATTGCTTAGTACAAAATATTCTTGCATCGTAATGTTAGCAAGGTGGGGGTCAAAATCCATCCTGAGGACTTCCTAGGAACTGCACACCTCAGTTTTGCATGTGAAGATCAGTTTTTCCTGTAAAAGTCCTTCGGACCACAATGCCATCTCACTAGGACACCTTACTCTTGACTGACTTCCATGCTGAGAATTGATTGTTTGTTTTCAGATGCAGTTTCTCCTTTCTCTCTCTCTCTGTTCTTGCCCATTCGACATTAAAATTGCGCATTTGCCTCTCACTGAATGGTTTCTGAGCTCTGCTCGATAAACTTTGAAGGGATCCATATGTCAATTTTTTTGTAGAAATCTATGCTTTCAAGATTTGGGGATTTTCCTTGGTTTAGCCTATAAAACACAGCATGACTTGTTCCTGGCATCACAATAATTTCTTAGCAAACTATACGATTAATCCGGAGTGTATAGAGCCTTCACAGAGTCTGTAGGTCACCAGTAGAGCTCATGTTTTGCATACAAAAGGTCCTGCATTCTGTCTTTGACACCATCAGCATGAATCAGCATAAAGAAACAGTTCCTGGGACTCTGAAGAGCCACTGCCAGTTGGAGACAGTGTCATTTGATTAGCTAGACCAATGATCTGTCTTGATACAAAGCAGCTTCTTATGTCCAACAGTATTGTCTGAGTGCCAGGACACCTATGGAATCCAGAAAGAGACACTTGTGGTCCTCTGCTGTGAACTTCCTTATTCTACAGACTACGGTTGCCAAGCCAAGCCTGGCAACCTGTAGCAGGGCTGGGGGCAAGGACAAGCAGGAATGAGTGTGACATGGGTGACTTCAACAACATCACGACATCACTTCCCGGCGCAACCTGGAAGTGACAAAGGGTAGCTCTAGAAATCACTGGAAACGTTTAATAAAACCATAGAGTTCTGGCAATTCCTAGAGCTAGCCTTTGTCAGGTTGTACCCAGAAGTGATACAGCAACATTGGCCATGTCTCTGGTCTTTATTTTATTTTTCTCCTGTGCCTTCCAACTGGTGACTATTGGGAGTGCTGGCATGCCTGCTAGAGACTCATCACAGTCCGTGATGGGATAGCATCCTCTGAAATCCCAGCGAGCTCTTTTCATTTGGGCTGCCACTGTGGGCACGATCCTAAGTATTATTAAGGTTTTAGTCTGCCTTTGTTAGATGTTTTTAACTAGATGGTAATCAGACATTTAATAGACATGCTGACTTTTTGTTACCTGCTCATAGTTTTGGGGTTTAGCAGCCTGCACAAATAAAGGTAGAATTTTTAAGAACGCTCATTCCATTGTCATATGCTTCTGTTTGCTCCCAGTTACTGTGTTTATAGTTGCCCTCTCAAAGGACATTTCCCCCTTTTCTTTTTGTATGCACTGACCTGACTAGTTTCATTCTAGAATAGTAACATAGCACATCAGCTTGGCAAGAACCACTAGTGCATGGAAGGAGAGGAGACAAATAGTGTAACAGACAGGTTGGTGTTTTTTAGAAGTCTGTTTTTATTGGAGGAATGTCTGTGTGGGCCTGTGAATGGAAAATAAGCAAGAAAATAGCTGGCAAACAATTCTTGATAGGTTTCAATGGTGAAGACACCTCAACAAGTCGAGCTGCCTCCCAATCAGCCCTCTCAACATATTTTCTCCTCCCTCTTGATGAAAGTCACACTTGTATCAACTGAGAATTCCTACAAGGCCATGTAAATATTCCCTGGGCCCCAAAAATGGCATTAGTGAAGCATTAAGGTTGAGTAATAATTGAAAAAATCAGGAAATGTAGAGTGGAAATTGAGAGCTCTCATCCTTTGCTTTTTCCTGGTGCCTTTGGATGAAGGTCTTTTGAACCTATGGATCTCTCTCATATGGTTCACTATAGTAAATGAGCTGGAAAAAGTCATGTGTTTTGAAGTCGATCTTGACATGATATGATTTCAGAAGCCCTCAGATCTGTTTGTGCCCCCCCACCCTTTAACTTTACTTAGGTTAGCATAGCAGAACTCATCAGACACTTAACATGGGCCTAGCAGGCCACCGTTAGTTTGTACATTTTGAAAATGTGCCTTGGTAGTGTGGCCGTGCAACACCTTGAGTGTTAAGCTCCTTTTTAACCATCTGGAGGCCATTTCTGGTTTCTTGCATGGGGGATTCTCCATGGAAAATGTAATGCTGAAACTGAAAATCCCATGTAGATATTTCATAGAATCATAGAGTTGGAAGGGGTCTTACAGACCATCTAATCCAACCCCCTGCCCAATGCAGGAATAGCCTGAAGCATCTCCAACAAGTATTCGTCCAGCCGCTCCTTGAAGACTGCCCACAAGGGGAAACCCACCACACCTCTAGGCAGCCAATTCCACTGCCGGATTACTCTTAACATGAGAAGTTTTTCCTAATATCCAGCCAGTACCTTCCCTCTTGTAGTTTAAACCTATTGTTTTGAGTCATATCCTCTGTTGCAAACAGGAACAGCTCCCTTCCCTCCCCTAATACTTAAAGAGAGAAATCATGTCTCCCCTCAACTTCCTCTTCGCCAAACTGAGCATTTCCAAGTCCCTCAGTCTTTCTTCATAGGGCTTGGTCTCCAGCCCCTGATCATTCTGGTTTCTCTCCTTTGCATCCATTCCAATTTGTTCACATCCTTTTTGAAATGAGGCCTTCAGAACTGCACACAATACTCCAAGTGGGGCCTGACCAACACGGTATATAGTGGGACAATGACATCCTGTGATATGGATATTGTGCCTTTGTTGATACACTCCAAGATTACACTCGCCTTTTTGATGCTGCATCATACTAACTAGCTTCCCATCCACCTATATCCCAAGATCTTGTTCACACACTCTTCTACCCAGAAACGTCCCTCATCCAGTATGCATGCTTTGCAGTTTTGTTACCCGGGTGGAGAACCCAGCACTTATCCATGTTAAATCATATCTTATTCAAATTTGCTCACTTTTCTAGTGTGTTCTGATCTTGTTGAATTCTATCTCTGTATTGTCGAAGGTTTTCACGGCCGGAGAATGATGGTTGTTGTGGGTTTTCCAGGCTGTATTGCCGTGGTCTTGGCATTGTAGTTCCTGACGTTTCGCCAGCAGCTGTGGCTGGCATCTTCAGAGGTGTAGCACCAAAAGACAGAGATCTCTCAGTGTCACAGTGTGGAAAAGATGACCTGCCAACATCTTTTCCACACTGTGACACTGAGAGATCTCTGTCTTTTGAAGACAGAGATGCCAGCCACAGCTGCTGGCGAAACGTCAGGAACTACAATGCCAAGACCATGGCAATACAGCACGGAAAACCCACAACAACCATAACTCTATCTCTGTTTTCAAGGGTGTTTGCTACTTCCCCCAGTTTGATATCTGCAAATTTAATGAGGAATCCCTTCACACCCTTATCCAGGTCATTCATTCATTCGGTCGTTTGTTTGTTTGCAGTCAACGACCATTAAAAACCATTAACATACATTTACAACAGTCTCAAATAAAAAGGGGACCATATAAAATTCCAGCATATAAAATGTGGTATAATAAATACATAATACAATTTAAAATACATGTTAAGATCATTAAAATCGTTGAGATCATGCCAAAAGGAAGGAAAACTATTGAAAAGCACTGGGTGCAGAACCGAGCCCTGTGGACACCTGGACACCTCCCTCCAATCAGATGTGATGCAATTGACAACTACTCTTTGGGGGCGGTTATCCAGCCAATTTCCTATCCATCTAACCATCATAGAGTCCAGTCCATGGTCCTCCAGGTTACCTATCAGAACATTATGAGGAACCTTGTCAAAAGCTTTACTAAAATCCAGATAAACTACATTGACAGGATTCCTGTGATCCAGTAGGGCTGTCACTTGGTCATGGAAGATTAGGTTGGTCTGGCAGGAGCTGTTGAGGACAAATCCATGCTGACTTCCTCATATCACCATGTTGTCCATCAGATGCTTGCAGACTGACACCTTACTATCTTCCCTGGGACAGAGGTCAGGCTGACTGGCCTCTAATTTCCAGGATGGTCCTTTTTCCCTTTCTTGAAGATTGGGATGACAGCACATCACCTGTCCTCCAAGAGGTTTAGAAGATGATCGACAAAGGGTCTGCAAGCTCTTTTGAAAGTTCTTTAAGCCCTCTTGGGTGCACCCCACCTGGCCCAGGGGATTTGTACACATCCAGTGTAGCAAGGTGCTTCTCAACAACTTATCTGCCCTTGTCAACCAGCAGCCCCGAAGTCATGCCTTGCCTACTGCCATCTTTAGGTGGGCATGTTCTCTCCTTCGGGGAGAAAACCGAGGCAAAATAGGCAGTGAACCTTTCTGCCTTCTCTCTGTCCTCTGTCAGAGTTTCTCCATTTTCACCCAGCAGTGGGAGTATCACTCCCTTTACCTTCTGTTTGCTCCTCATGTATCTGAAGAACATCTTTTTGTTGTGGTGAGCTCCCCTGGCCAGTCTCAGTTCCTTCTGAACTTTGGCCTCTCTGATGGCTGCCCTGCAGTCCCCAGCTACCCCTAGATATTCTTCTTTAGATGCATTTCCCTCCATTTCTTGAACATCTCCATTTTCTTCCTTAGCTCATCAGAGTTCTCTGTTCATTTCCATTAGCTTCTTAGACCCTCTACCACATTTCCATCTTACTGAAACGGTGATAGCTTGAGCCTACAAGAGCTCTTCTTTTCGGAGAGCCCACTCTCCACTCGCTCCTTTCCCTTCTGGTATTCTTGTCCATAGAATAACTCTCATTGTATCTCTAAGTTTATTAAAATTTGCCCTACTAAAATCTAACATGCGCATTTGGCTACAAACTTCCTTGGTACCCCACAGCAAAAAGAATTCTAGGAGGACGTGATCACTTCTCCCTAAGGTTCCCACCAATTTTGCCCTGTCAACCAACTCTTTCTTGTTGGTTAATATCAACTCCAGTATGGCTGAGCCCCTCATTGTTTCCTCCAGTATTTGAGAAAGGAAGTTGTCAGCCAGGCAGGTCACAAAGTTGTGTGACACTGGACACCGTAACGAAGTTGGTCTCCCAGCACACATCGGGGAAGTTGACATCTCCCATAACTACAAGGTTGTGTTTCTTGGATACCCTATTAAGCTGCTCACCGAGGGCAGAATCCACCTCATCTCCTTGGTCAGGCATTCGTAGCAGACCCCAACCACAATACTGCTCGCCCTTCCCTCTCAAACACTGGGTTGTCACTCTCCCAGTATTTCCTGACAATCAAGCCCTTTCCTCACATACAGTACAACTCTACCTTCTCTATAACATTTCCTGTTCCTGAATAACTCATACCCATTCACTACTGTATTCCAGTCAAGGGAATCATCCCACCAGGTCTCTTTAATCCCTGCTAAGTCATCTCTTTCCATCTGCATTAGTAGATCAACTTCCTTCTTCATATTGCCCAAACTTTGTGCATTGATTGGTATATAGACACCAGAAGCCTTGCAACATTCTCCACTTTCAGGGAAGAGCCAATGAGCACAGTTTTAGAACTGAAACATACTGATGTTCATCCACTCTCTTGTATCGTGCCCCTTACAGACATACTTCTAAAGAATTAATCTGCATTTTACAAACAATGTTTTTCGTGGATGTGGCAGAACAGCCCCACTGACCCATGGGCACTGCCCCTTCTTACCTTCTGGGGTGTCTGGGGCTCACCAGTGGCAGTCCAAGACACCACCTGGCAAATGCCACCTTTTCTTGCCCCCGCTGCCAGCACTTGCCTTTGTGGGGATTGCATATGGGAGGGCCAAGAGACTCCCTACTCCCCTGGGCAGGCTTGCCACTCCGAGCCCTGCCTTGTGCTCAGTCTCCTTCTACTCAGCAGCACCTGGTTACTGCAGAGAGTGTTTACTGCACCTGTGCACCACTGGGGGATCAGCCAATTGCCAACAGACCATAGGACACCCCCCCCCCCTCTGTGGCATCTGTTTTAGG
The DNA here is from genome assembly GCF_028583425.1 of Eublepharis macularius. Taxonomy (NCBI): domain Eukaryota; kingdom Metazoa; phylum Chordata; class Lepidosauria; order Squamata; family Eublepharidae; genus Eublepharis; species Eublepharis macularius. The sequence goes on from NC_072801.1 coordinate 24,614,886, forward strand.
TCGCATGTTTGAGCAGTGGGAATCTATGTCATACAGAGAACAACTACCAGCATTTAAGAATTAAAAGAGAAAAAATGATCACACTCAAACTTCTAAGCACAGCATTAAAGCAAGCAAGGAAACTCAAAAAGAAATGGGTTAAAATGCAATTCCTCTATCCCTCCCTGTTTTGATGTGATCTCTGTTTTAGAAAGTTCCAGCTTATTGAGAAATCTCATACCTTTTATGGTTCAGATCTCCAGCCTCCACATGGTCAATGTCGCCACCTGCAAGGGGCCAGCGCTCAGCTCCTTCAGCTTCTAGCTCAAGTCAACCCAAGAGCCCCTCCTCCCTGTGCCCCTTGGGTGGGTAAAAGGTACAGGTCAGAAAGGCTTTTTCTCAGCTAAGAGACACTTGTTAAACTGAGAGTGAAGGTTTTGACATAGTACAACCTTACAAATAAAAGCATTTGTCCACAGTGGACAATAGCTGTGGTACCAGAATTATCTATGGGCTGCTTGTGTACATTTGTGAACCTGTTTCTGTCAAGTTCCAGTGCAGATGAACATGTGATATATTTCTTAATTGGCATAGCAAAATGGAAGATGTTGAATTTCATACATGGGTTCATAATGGTCCCTGGAAAACCAGTTTTGAATTGGGGAAAAACCACCAGTGTTTGAATGATCTTGATGCTAAGAACAAGAATGACGGAGGATTGTGCCACGTTCTATAGCTGATGGTAAAATATTTCTTTGATAGCATAGTTCACATCCAAAACATTACTAAGAGAATGTTCCCTCCAGTCAGTTTGTGAAAATCAAATACAATAGCTCTAAACACAGATTATATGGTAGAATCTGACAATCACACTCTTTCAAAGGAGGTTACCCAGATAAAATATTACAGATAGCTCAAAGAAAAGTAGATAAAATGTGCATAGAGAGAGAGAGAGAGAGTCAGAAGGAGACTGTTACTCATAAGCAAGGCCCAAAAATCAACTAGTCTAATAATACCAGTGTTTCTCTGCAAGGGTTGTAGTATTTACTACAGAAGTCTTGGATGTAAAAGCGGGGGGGGAGTATGCATGTTTTAGAAGAGTAAAGGCCTTGGGGGATTGATATCTAGCACAGTGTAAAAGTTCTAGCCTTCATAGGAACAACTTGTATCCCATGAAAATACTGTCATTGTATGAAAACGTTAGTTGTTCAGAAGGAACTGTACTGCTGCCTACTTAGCCAACCATTGAAAACTGACATCTGTCAGTAGTTGCTGCTACATTATTTTTCTTTTTTAATTTAACTTTTGGGGGGAGGAATTCTAACTGTAAGGTGAGCCCTTGAATTCCAGGATAAAAGCCCCTAAGAAGAATTGTACAGTGATTTGTTCGCCCTTTATAGAAAGCATCATTAAAGATTAGACTAAGACAAAGCATGGGATACAAATATTAGACTTAAAAAAAAATTCATTTCAAGTTTTGAAGTCAATTTTACAGTTCCACAATAACAATTCACTTTTGTCCTTGTAATTAACCTAATGATCAAACCTGTTGATGATTTTAATATATTTTTAATTCTGAATGCTTTTAAAGTATTAACAATATTTGGACGGTTAATTGATCAAACGTTCCCCCCCCCCAACTAATTAAATGGCCAACCTTTCAATAAATTATGTGTAGGAACAACAATTAAGTATTTAAAAGTTAAGAGTTGGGGGAAAATATGCTGTTGCTAAAAAAGCTAGAGGCACTTGTAGTTCAGTATTACATAGCTAAATCCTATATTTTACTTCAGTTCCCCTCCTTACTTCTGTCCCTATCCCACATAGCTGGTTTTTAACTTGTATCTTATTTTTGATGTAACCCACCCTGAGCCCACTTGTGGGGAGGGCAGGATAAAAATCGAATAACAACAACAACATATTACGCCGATATTTAGTTGATATGTAGGTCTCCGGCGGAAACTTGTATCAGCTTAGCAAGGCCAATCAATAATAACACATGACCTCTGTTTATTGTTGATTGTGTTTTGGATGATGACGATGATGATAATACATGGCTTCTGTATATGCATCTCCATTGATCCTCTCCATTGTCTTATGGGTGGTCAAAGGGTATTCCTTCCTTCCTTTCTCGTTGCCAGAAAACCTGGATAGATTCAACCCATAATCGGTAAATTTGTATCTGTATGGTGGATATGTTCTTAAGTGTAATACCTTATCCTTACAAATTCTTCTATCCTGTATGTGTACACAAACCTAGCATAGTTAGGTTCTAGTTTTGACTCTTGAATTCATGCTCTGAGGAAGGCACACATGGACTCAGAACAAATGCATTGTTGCCAAAGCATGATTTGGAGGTGCATGGATGTGCCTTCCTCTTCCTTCTCATTTGCCTGGGTTTTCCTCGTTCCCTTTTAGGTTTTGGAGCTCATTTTGGCTAGTATTTCTTGACCATGGTTGCGTGCTGTAACATGACACCAACAGTGCCACCCTAACCTGATGGGTGGGTAGCTGTGTTGGTTAGCCATAGAACAGCAAGATTCAAGTCCAGTAGCACCTTAATTATGAGCAAGATCTGATAAAGGGAGCTTTGATGCTCAACAGCTTAGAATATGGAAATCTTGTTGGTCTTTAACGTGCTACTGGACTTGAATCTTGCTATCCTAAGCAGAGTTACACCCACCTAAACCCACTGACTTCAATCAATTTAGAAGGGTATAACTCTTCTTGCCCTGACCTAGAGAGCCCTGGCAAGCCCAATCTCATCAGATCTTGGAAACTAAGCAGGGTCAGCCTGGGTTAGTAATCACATGGGAGACCTCCAAAGAAAGACCAGAGTCACTATGCAGAGGAAGGCAATGGCAAACCACCTCTGTTCATGTCTTTCCTTGAAAACCCCAGCAGAGGTTCCCATAAATCAGCTCCGACTTGATGGCACTTTCCACCACCAACTCTCCTTAAGAGTCTGCATCCTGACTCCAACTGGCCCTTCCCATAACACCCTTCCTCCCTTCTGATCTGGATATAAGGAATGAGGGATCTTCATTCTCATTGGTATCTGACGAAGTGAGCTTTGACTCATAGAAGCTTATATTCTGAAGCTACTGGACTTGAATTTTGTTCTGCTTCGGATGGCAATGTAAACTTCCTAAGGAAGAAGAAATGTCTGCAGGAGTTCTATAGGGCACTCCCAACCTTCTAACCATGATGTGCAGATTAAGTTTTGAAGGTCATATTTTCCTCTAAGGCATATGCAAGTCCTTCATCCTAAGCAACAAAACAGGTGCCATTGTAGCCAGCACCTTGGTGTTGGAAAGTGCGGTCAGCTCACAACTGACCTATGACAACTCTGTAGTGTTTTCAAGGCAGTAGATTTCAGGGGTGATTTGCTGTTGCCTGACTCCTCATAGCAACCCTGAATTTCATGGGTGCTTTCCCATCCAAGTACTAACCAGGGCTGACCTTACTTAGCTTCCATGATCTGACAAGATCAGGACAGCCAAAACCTTATCTCAGAGGAAAACAAACTGAACTAGCTAGTGAGTTTTGTATTGCTGCTGCCCTCTGAGTTCAGCATGTGGCCAAACAGATCTGATTCCCTGTAAAATGCCGTTCTGAACATTGCAAGGAAACACACAATCTGTGGTGTTTTGAGTGACAGGCAATTGTGATTTTCTAAAGTATTTTCTCCCCTTCCCCTCTTGTTCAGAAGCAGCCCCAGTCTCAGGGATAACCAGGAGGTTGCCAAGATGTGAATTCTCAAGGCTTCTACAACTAGACCTTGATAAAACCCACATCAGAAATAGATAGCACATAACAAGCTTCTGGCTGGAGGGTTGTTGGGGGGGTTGGGGGTCCCATTAGGGTAAGAATTACCATTTTATGCATTGAAAAAGACCTGCCTAGGTTCTGAGCCCTGAAACATTTAGGATAAAAGATTAAGGAGGGAGTTCTGACAAACTGCACAGACAATATACGACATACTTCTCAGACTCTCTGAATGGACTTGCGAATGTTCGTTGTTTGGATCCCCCACCCCCACCCCCGTCTCTATTCTCCTTGACAAGAACTCAACCTTACTATTTCCTTGCTTTCGTCAAACTAGTTCATGGAGCTGTCCCATCTCTCCTTTTTCAATTTGCTTCACCAGGCCTACTTTCTTGTCTTTTCACATTTAGTATCATGTGACTTCCTAAAAGAGGAACATTATTGTTCTGTTGACCCACAGTGAAGACCATCTGTGCTGTGTGTGCTTGTTCCAGATGTTAGTCTGTAACAGCAAAATAATACAAGTTCAGTGGCACCTTTAAAACTAACAAAATTTATTCCAGCAGAAGCTTTCATGAGTCAGAGCTCACTGCCTCAGATGTGTGTGTGTTTTGTGTATCTCTGTATATAAGCCCTGAGAGATTTCCTACTATGTCGCACCTAAGGATGGAATTAGCACTTTTGCCTGTTCGCCTCAGGTGAATAGCAAGCACCCTCAGGGTACTTCCTACCTTCCCCTTGGTTACTGCAGGACATTGAGCTGCTGATATGGTTGCTTCTCCCAGCCCTTTAAGCAAAAATACAAGGGTTTAGAATTCTTACTTCTTTGGTTGTATATGGAGAGTTAGACATTCCCATTGACCCCTTCATAGAACCACCACTTCCTTGAGAATTCAGGCTGTTCTAAAGATACCAATGGAAAAAGATACACTGTTTCTCATCAGTGTCCCAAACTTTGGTAGAAAATGAAGGAGGTAGGAGGTATCTTTGCAAGATGATCCACAGCTGAACTCATGTGTAGCAGTGACTAGAGTCTGCATTAAATATTGCTTAGAGAGAACCCTGAATTTTTAAATAGGGGATGTGATGCAGTTAGCTTATCATGGTTAGGAATACTTTGTGTTGTATGCAAAAGCAATTCCCATCTGTGTTACAAAAAATGCAGGATGTTCAAACACCTACTCTTTTGGGCTCATGGCCTGTTCACCAGTCACAAACAGAAAGCTGGTTGTTCGTCAGACATTTTCACTGTTTGTGAACAATTTGGACCAGTTTGGTAGCTTACCATTTGTAGATTAAAACAATACAGGAGAATGCAACTGGCAGTGTTTCATACATACACGTTCTCAGCCTAATGGAAGTCCTGTTTCTCCCCCAGACGGTCTGTTGTGGCTAACGCAGTTCAGCAACCTGTCAATTGAACAGTGAGCCAATCATTCAGCCAGTAAATATATATAAATACTATTTTTTAAAGTAAGCCTTACCATTTGGTGTCCATGTAAATCCATGCTACAGGTATTAGGTCATGCATGTACATTTTTACACAGTCTTACAGGGCCTGGGTCTTTTAATTCCCTGATCCAGCCATTCATGACCTTGGGTAGAATCATCTCACCTACTCCATAGGGAACAAAAGCCCTGCCGGGAAATGAAATTCTACTGCTGCAACTACTGTGCATCTGCAAAGCTGATTCAAGGCAGATAAGCAAACAGGTCCACTCCTGGGTGGTCGGAGTTGTCAAACCCAGAATGTTTGCCTATCAAATGTGTTCTTTGCAAAGTTGGATACATCCTTACAAGAAACACATTTTCCTCTTTTGCCTCTAGGGCCAGGGTACAAAAGAGGTGGGAATACCTGTTGGGATACAGGAACCAGCTTTGCATATTTGAGCCAACCTGTTAGGCTCTTTTTGCTTTCCTGCCTTTTGATAAAAAAATTTCTAGGCCTCTTGGCAAGTGGCTAATGTAGAAGGATGCTGCTTCCGCTGCGTTGCTTGTAGAAGTGCATGCTGCCCTTATCTCAATTATCCACGTTCTTGCTATTGTGTGTACCTTCTGCACTTTGGATGCGTGAAAAGGGGCAGAGGGAACAGGTTCCTGATCCCCACAAAACACACAAAGAGGAAGTGACAGCAACTAAAGTGTTTTTGTTACCTCTGCTGCTTGAGCAATAATGCTAAAGGCAAGTGCGGGGAATGTTGAGTTTAAAGCAACTTTCCCCTTTGTTCATAAAACATTCTCTGTCTTCATTTATTGCCTCTTAACATCTTTGTTTACAAAGCCCAAGAAGAAATCAGAGACAGAGCAGAAGCTGGGAAATGAATAACAGATGACTTTGCCAGACTGGGTTAAACGTAAACCAAGGTGGCGAGAAAGAGAGAGCATGTTTCTAGACTGACAATGTCTTGGAACACCTTGTTACGGCCACAATAGAAAGAAAATCCCTAAAGCAGTGATGCTCAATGGCTTCGGTCCAAATGTGGCTCTTCAACAAGCCGCCTGTAGCTCTTCTGAGCCCTCTTCCCCAATACAGCACCTGCTCCATACTTCCAGAAAGTTGGTAAGATCCTTCCTTGATGAGACTCCTGGTTGGTAGGCACCTTGAAACAGTCACCACCAGAGGAATGGGTAAACTGCAAGCATCCCTGGGGGTTCAGGTCTCATTCTAGGAATGAAAGTAAATGTGGCTCTTTTGATTGATAAGAACTGTGAACAGCTGTGGAGTGAGCACCACAGCTCTAAAAAGAAGCAGGCAGAGCATATAATGTTTCCAGCGCCGTGGGGGTCCCTGTCTGTCTCTCCCTCTCCCACCCCCTGCATCAAACTGTGAAAGAGCTGCATTTGTCCAGAGGACTGATGTCACATGAAGGAATCCCAGCCTTCCCCATGAGATTCCTTCTCTGCCCCCTAAAACCCCCACCCGAGTTGGGGGAAGCTCCTGGCAAACAACTGCCTTCACCTCCTTGTTACTGTCCTTGAAACCCCTTAGCAGTAAGGGGAACACTAAGCCAAAAGAATAATAGTGCGTAAGCAAGCAGTCGGGTCTGTGGGTAGACTAGAATGCAGTCATGATTACTTTCACAAGCAAAAGCTTACTCTTACTACTAAGTACCAACACAGAAGAGTGAAACAATACTAGCTACAATGAGGAGAGCGTTTTAGCAAAATAAAGTAAAACCAGCAAGGTACTCTATCCTAAACTTAGTTGAGAGTTTACTTGACGTCCACTTCCTGGGTGGAATGGACGGGTGCATAGTGAGGTTGTTTTCCAGCTGTGCCACACATGTGCACACACATCTCAGCAACAGGCTGGTTTTACCCCTCTCCTTCCCAAGTGCATCACAGGTGGCAGGCCAACCTGCTGCCTAGGCTCGGCCATTCCCTCTCCTGCCAGGAGTAGAGTTTATGGAGATAGACTAGTACATTTGGTGACAGCCACTTTTGGGAGGCAGGGGGATGTCACCAGATTCCGGATCTATGTATATTTGTAATTTTCCTGGGTGAGTCCAGAACTGGGGCAACAGAAGATCCTCAGGTATGCCATCAAAAAAGATAAAGAGAGAGGCATTCTTTTACATTTGCATGCAAGTTACAGTTACGTCCAATAATAACTTTTGTGTGTATAACACTTTTGTGTGTATGCATAACACTGTGAACCTTATGTTCACAGTTGTCTTCCTTTTGATTAAATATGGTAAAATAAAAATCTAGTGACAACTTAAAAGACTAACGACATTTATTTCAATATGAGTCCACATAGATAGGTAGATAGGTAGACAGACAAACAGGTAGGTAGGTAGAGAGAGAAAGAGAAAGAGCCACTCTTAGGTGAGCCACTTTTTTCTGCATCAGCCCTCACCTGTAAGGTGAACAGATATGTAGAACAGATTACTCTAGGAGTGTGGAACTACAGAAATGTGAAGAGTATCTTGAACAAGCATTAGGAAGATGCCTAATGGTACATTATGGAGTGCTTGTGTAGTTAAAGGATTGCACTAGGATCTGAGACCCAGGTTCGAATCCCCACTCTGCAATGTAGCTTGCTGAGTGACTTTCTAAGCATAACCTACTTCATACAGCTGTTGTGAGGATAAAATGGCGGAAAGAAGAATATGCAGTTGAGGGAGGGGGATGGTTGTAAACCGGTTTGACAGGCATTTGAGTTGTTTAGTGCTAAACCCAACCGCCCAAGTGATCAGCTCTCCTGTGATCATCCCAGACGAACTCAGGGAGCTCACCTGCTGAACATGTTCACAGTGAGATTTGCAGCTTCCCTTGGTTTGAGCCATTAGGCATGACACCTGCCGACATCAAGAGCAAAAACTGCAATTCAAAAAGGATGTTGAGGGTTTGTTAAAGAACTTGAGTCTTATTATTTTTTTTAACCACTAAGTTCTGACAAACTTTTTTAAAAGACTTGCTGTGACTCACAATAAAATCTTTAGATGAACCCTGGGGAACGCACAGCCGTAATTTTATTAGCTTTTATTTGGCATATCATTTTTTTAGTAGCATAATGAAAAAATATTTTCCTGAAGCTGGTAGTTACTGTATAAAATGACTGCTCCACTCGAGCACTTGCTAATTGAACTGGAAAATAATCACAAGGCATTGTGTATGTTGCGGGGTGCGGGGGTGCGGTGAGTTACGTGACTCTGGGTAGCCAGAAGCTAAGCTGGTTAATGGTGAAGGTACTGAGGGAATGCAGAGAACTGATTTCTACTCTCCACTATTTGATACTGTTTATTGTCCATCTGATGCAGAATAAATTAGTATACATGCAGCTACAGTCATAGAATGTGGTAAAAGAAGGAAGAGATTGACATCACCAAATTCAACTCTGTTGTAAGAGCTCCTTCACACATTGTGTTTTTAGGTGTGCACCTTAAAAATGGTTATGAATGCAGAAAAAAATGCTTGCAAACACATAACTGAGTAGACTGATTAGGGAGCTACAATTAGATTGCAGTTCCCTGCAGGTATATGGTAGCAGATACCAAAACCCAGTGGAATATACTTTGGAAACAGAAGGTCCCAGATACATCCCTGGTGGGCTATATGGCTAAGACTTCGGCTAAGACCCTGGAAGATTGCTGCCAGAAGAGTCTGGATCAGCATACGGACCTGGGTTTGCCTTTGTGTGATGTGTGAAAGAATGTAAGAGCTATTGTACCGATTTTGTTTTTCAAATTGCCTTTGGATCTTTATTACAGCTCCTCCTTACGTTCCCTTAAACCTTTACCTCAGGAAGTCCTGAGTCACAACCAACACACCTTTTATTTCCACACACACAGAGAGCTTCAGATGTTCCCTACCTTACCCAGCGTTTTTTACCTTGAGAATACCTTCTCTTTGGGGTTTGAATTCCACCAGTAACACCACCTGGGGCATTTTGCTCCCTTTGTGTGACATCTATATTGCTGCCTCCCAGGTTTCCTCAGTGTTCCCAAAAGGTTTTCACTGTCAGCAAAGGCATTCACCTCAGATCTCGTCAGTTCAACTGGTATTATAAGAAGGCTTTGTTATAGATGGTAGTGTGAGAGAAAAGTTCGCATTTTTACGCAGGGCTTTTTTCCAGTTGGAACGCGGTGGAACGGAGTTCTGGAACCTCTTGAAAATGGTCACATGGCTGGTGGCCCCACCCCCTGATCTCCAGACAGAGGGGAGTTTAGATTGCCCTCTGTCTGGAGATCAGGGGGCGGGGCCACCAGCCATGTGACCATTTTCTCCGAGGGCAACCCACTGAGTTCCACCACCTCTTTTCCCATAAAAAAGCCCAGCTTTTACTTAATCAGTAAAATTTATTTATTTATAAGCATGATGGTTGCAGTCTTTATAAGTGTATTGGTTTCAGAATAGGATCATTGGTGGTTTAAAAATGGTTATATATTCTTAAAGATATATTCACAGACGCAGTCAGAAAGACTAACTTTCCATACAAGTCTTCACTAACTGAATAAACTCTTTTCACATCCAGAGACATAGATTCACTCAGGCCTTCACACATAGCTTGCCTGACCTAAACAGAATAGCCTCTTTCTGAGATACACACAGATTGACCCAGGTGCACACAGAGATTTCCTGACTTAACCAGAATGAACACTTTATTTCAGATATACATAGCTCAGACTCCACATTAGGGATCCCATTCCCCCCCGCAGGGGGAGATTCCCTGCTCCCAGCTTCCCCCCCCCTCCTCTCACCTGTCCAGTGGTGGAGGAAGGCACACGGAACAGGCCTGGGAGGCAAAGAAGGTCCAGGGGAAGTGTGCAGTGGGCATACTCCCAGCAGGTGCAACAACATCAATTCATCAAGTAATGTTATCACACCCAGCAGCAGGCATACTCTCATGCTTCGCAGGGAGCAATTTTGCCCCCAACAGACTGAATTGGCCCCGTGCAAAGAGTGGGAGCATGCCTGCTGCCAGTGCAATTACATCACTTCCCAGAAGTGATGTCATCACATTGGTGCTGGGAGTGCACATGCACATTAAGCCGCCCAGTAAGTGCTGGGTTCCTCCTTCCTGTCAGGAGGGTATAGGAACCTCACAACCAATGATCTGCATTAGTTACTACCTGTGGTCTCTACCTGTGGTCTCCAACTATGTTCCATACCTTTGGGGTAGGATCCATTCATATAAGGAACATGCAAAACACATTCACACAGCTGAAGCCTGTTCAGGCTCTTTGCCTCTAGATGAAAAACATTTGGAAAATGCTTGATTTTATTTTCCCCCCTCCTTCTGTCGGAAACCCATTTGATGCCAAAAGACGATCTGCTCTGTAGTTAATTTTAGAACAATAAAATCTATTGACAGAAATAAAGCCAAGTGTAGAAGGCTGGAAAACAGAAGGGCTAGCAAATGAAATGTAGGCCTTCAAGATTCTTGGAGGGCGGGAGAAAACGGCCACATTTTCTCTTAGCAAACGTTAACAGCCAAGACTCCCTTCAGATCACCTGGTTGACCTTTCAGCACTTTCCCCAAAGGCAGTGGATTCTGTACTTGCACATTTGGGCATTAGGGAAGATGGCTGAAAGGCACAGTGTAGCAAAGATGAGCCAGGTTTGAAAGAATGCCCAGGGCTACTGAGATTACCATTTGAGTGATTTGGCTGCCTCCACGTCATTGCTAATTAGCTCTATGTTGCTGAACAAAGTGGCCATTAAAATTTAACACCGTGTTAGGAACCAGCCCCCATCACACCCTCTCCCCTTTTGAAGCTTGGGGTGCTTCCAGATGTCTTACAACATCTGGAGGCAAAAATGTAGACACACTGTGGAAGTGACAGGACAAGAGGGGGTACGATCTATCTGAAAAGCACATTTAATAAAGCTCTGGCCATCTTTGGAGCTCAGATGAGTCTGGAGTGTGACAGCTGTTCTTGGCTGTACCATGCATGCAGACCTGCTGGCAGTACGCATCCGTTTGTATGACATCTGGACGTCGTTTCTTCTATCATCATAATTGCAGAGATGGTGTCTGTATAAATCTTTTCTCCAGTGCATCTTCAGCAAAAGAAGCCAAGCGGAGGGATGGCAGTCCCATCTCTGGAGAAGCTCTGGAATGACACAAGTTTCTCTACTGTGCATCCGCTGAGGAAAAAGGAAAAAAAAAACCTCTTACCCAAAGGTGGAGGAATAGCAGCATTAAATAGTGTCTAGAAGAGGAGACCGCCTATGTTGGTGGGTTTCTGGAGCAACATCTGTTTCTGTAGGTTCCATGGAATGCCATTCTGCTATTCTTGTAGCCATCTTCAAGGGGGGGGGCAGAAAGATGGGAGGCAGGGAAAATGGGAGGTGGGGTGTCCCAATGAATGAGTGGCAGATGCTGAATTAGTGCAATTGAGAGGAATAAAGCAGTGTCTAGAACTCTGGACTATTTAAGGGCTGTCTTGGGTTGAAACTGAAGTTTTGCTTTTTGAGTGACCCAGGACTACATCTGCTCAGACTTCTCTTCATGGACAGAAGTGAATCGGGAGTTATACAAACAGAATGAAGCCTTTAGGTTGGCCAGGTGTCCTATTATTTATAGTAAGAACCTAGCCTTCAGCCTTTGGCTGGCAGGATCAACCACCTGTTGGTCTTCAGGTTTCAGCAATGGACATTCGAAACAATGGAACAGGAAACACCCAGTCCATATCTGGGAAGGAGGTTTCCCTTCTTGGTCAGGAGGAGACCTCAAGAAGATCCCAGGATGAAACTGAAAATGTTTTACTGGATCTCCTTAAAGCTCCTTAGGAACCTTTGCTTCAAGGTACCGAAACTGCAGCATCTTCAGGCAATCTTCCACGGAATCTGAAGTCCTGTACCTTGACTTATCCCTGGTTATCATTCAACCTCTTTCATTCTTGCCTTTCCTCACTAGTCTGTTCATATCAGATGTGACTTTCAAATGCTGAAATTAGTGATGAGTTTCTTCACAAGCCCACTGTGAGCTCCATCCTGGAGAAGGCAGCGCTCAGTAGAGCAAGAAGGGATTTAAGCTCTGCTGCATGGCTCTCTGCCTCCAAGTTACTAGCACAGTAATGAATTTCAGGCCTCATTTTGAGAGAAAAATATCATTGAGGGCTGTCAAATTAATTGATCCTCCCAGCATCCCACTTTTCTGTTGTCTGCCATGCATGGCTTACTGATCTTGGTGAATTATTTCCCTGACTTGACTCTGAAGCTTATGTGAGAAACTGAAGCTTAGTATGGCTATTGGCTGCCATGCTGAACTCTGCTAGTAATGGAGATGTAAAATTTCTCAAAACTTCTGGATTTCTTTAAGAGGGTTGGCAAATACATAAGCAAGGGTGATCAATAGATGTTATATTCTTGAACTTCTTCAGTGCTTATCACAGAGTCCCTTGCCAAAGGCTCTTGAGTAAAACTTAACACTCATAGGATGAGATGACAGGTCCTCTGGTGGATTAAAAGCTGGCTAAAGGGCAGGAAGCAGGAGGACATTTCTCACAAGGGAGGGAAGCAAGCAGGGGAATTGCACCAGGACCTGGTATGCAGACCGATGCTATTTGATTTGTGCGTGTGTTTGCAGAGGACACCAAGTTATTCAGGATGGTGAGAACCGAAGCAGACTGTGAAGAGCTCCAAAAGGATCTCTCCAACTTGAGTGGGTAACGATATGGTGAATAAGATCCAGTGGGAGTGGCTAGTAAAACGGTCCAGAATTGGGGGAGGGGGATCCTAACTTTACATATATTTAGTGATAGGCTCTGGATTATGGGGAAGAGCCATGGATCAGTACCTGTTTGGCATGCAGGAGGTCCCAGGTTCAGTCCCCATCATCAAAAAAACCCAAGCTGAAATTGCGCACAGAACTCGCTGGTTCCGCTTGTTAAAGCAGCTTCCGGAATGCCGAACCAAAAGCGGGAAACTAAATTGAAATGAATCCCTCCCACTGAGAAGTTTTTGTTTTTCGGTTTGGTTCATGCCTTCCAGCTGCAGGCAGGCAGGCAAGCAGCGTGCAGCAGCTTGTTTTCCTGAATAGCGCCAATCAGATCCCAAGGGGAGAGAGACCTTATGCTATTACTTAACTCTGTTGGCAGGAAGAGGGAATGAGATCAATGCTCATGAATGCATCTCCCCACCCCCATCTCATCGCTATCCAGGAAATGGCATTTTCTTTGTCTCTGCCAATCAGGTCCTTGCAAGAGGAGACCCCTCCCCTATCAGTTTCAGAAAGGTTTGGAAGAGAGAGTGCTCCGGAACAACAGCCATCACAGTGGAATAACAGTCCCAGGCATAGTCATTCCAGCTCCAGAGCACTTTTTATGGTTCCAGTGACTGTAATTCTACTCTTGGGGCCATCATTCCAGCCACAAAGCACAATTCTCTAACTCCATTCCACATTTTCTTTGCAACTTTTTGGCACGGTAATGTATTTCAATGGAACCAGTTCAAGTCAGCTGGCGTTCATGACTCCCATTATAACATCAAGCCTTCAAGCCTTTCCCGTTGTTTTTATTGGGCATTCTTGTCATTCATTTTACTACGTCCCAGATTTAGATTCACCTCTCATTTTGGGAATTTGGGAACAAAACTGCAAAGAACCAGGAAACATGAAACCAACAGGGAACAGCAGAATGCAAAGGCAGTAAGTTATTGGGACTATAGAAAAACAAAAAAAATAAACGTGAAGCAAGATTGTTCTTTTTACTTGTTGCAGTGTTCTCCTACTTGGAAATGCCACGTTGCTCCACCTGCTGTCACTAGCTTTCTATGGGTCTGTTGTTGTTGTTGCATGTCTGTGATGCTTGAGGAAAAACTCACTGGATCAGTCATTTAGAGTAGGAGGGGGTCTAATAGTTGATGCTGTCTTTGGTTAAGCATGAAAACAGCTGCCCCAGAGCCTCGTTTCCCCACCCCCTGAAAAGAACAGCCTGTGTTTGTGCATGTGTGCGCACGACAAACTGAAACAAAAAACCCCAAGCAGATCAGTTCCAATCCAGGACCAGCTGAACCCAAACAAACTAGTAATGAAATGGGACGATTCAGGAACTGAAACAGAAATGGAAGCTTTCTAGATGCACACCCCTATTCTGCAGCACTGGAAAGAAGCAGATTCTGTGGGAGAGAAACTAAAAATCAAGTTGCTAGTAAATGTGATAGCCTTTCATAGATCTGGCATGTGGCCTCACTTGGCATATAGTTCTGATTACCGTATTTAAAAAAGGATATTGTAGCAGAAGAATGGGGGCATCAAAAGGACAGCCAAAATTATCATGAGGTTAGAGCTCCATCACTTCAGAGAAAAGGCCAAGACAGGGCAGCAACAAGATCTCGTTTGGTCCGGACTGAGGCTAGATTGGCATCTCGTTTTATCTATCATGGCATTCTATCCAACTGTCCCAACATTCTAGTGGGTTACAATAATGTCAGGATGCATTCTTCTCCACAATATGCTCAACTGTCTGTTCCGTCCAGCCGGTGGAGAGACCTATCAACCTTGGAGGGATTCTTTTCCATATACAAAGTAGCAGTGTTCCCTCCCCCCATTTGTAGCATGTTCGGTTCAGTGGTGACTTTGCATATTAGTGACTAAGCACATGCTGACGTTCTTGTTTCTTAAGTTGTATCCCGATTCCACCTAGGGCGCTAGGCTGAGACAAAACTGCATCTCCAAAGAGTGACGATGACTGAACCTCATATGAAATGGTTTGCTGTCAAGTTTCCTATGCCTGTCCTTTGAAAATCTTCATGCTGAAGAGACGAATGGGGGAAATCGCTCTGCTTCTGCTGAAGCATTTGAGATGAAGTTTCCATACAGTCAAGTACCCATTCAGAGATCTTTATATTTCAGTGGATTTCCTAAGCCAGTGTTGGTAATTAAAGCTTGGTCCGCTCCTTGTTCTTCTGCCCACTCCATTTCTGCAAAGATACCAAAAAAAAAAATTACTCATACCCTTCTATTCTTCTACGTGATTGTAAGGCAGCCGTCATCCTTCATGAGTAAGACAACAGACACTCTAGCCCGGTTCTGTCTCTTCCTTCACCCACTTCTGTGCATGCTCCCCCATAGTCTTTCAAAAGGATGAACCTGTTGCAAGAAACAAGCAATTTGATTTCTAGCTAGCATCCAGCAAATCCCAAGGTCTTCACCAGCCCACCTGCATAGTGAATCACAGGAAGGCAAACGGGAATTTGGGCCTCAGTTTTTTTCCCTTACCTTTTTTGTACAATTGTGGAGGATGTGAAGTTTGGGGAGGGGGCAGGCAGAAGATGGGTGAGCATATGCATCACGGCGCTGTGCATTTTTTAAAGGAAACGGCTGAGTTGGTGTGATTGTCAAGAAGCATCGCAATACCTGTAGCAAAAACTAAATTATCCAGAGAAGTAGGCGTGTATCATCCTATAGAGACAAAGAAGAATTAACTCTGTTCTCCCTTTCAACTTTCAACTGCCCTTTCAAGTGCTATTAGACCATTTAAACTGGGGGAAAATCATTATTTTTAGCAATAAAAATATTTCCAAAGTCATGAGAGATTGACTAATCACATGCAAGAAACTAGCATTCATCTTCGTTCTTCTGTGCCTCCACACATGGGGACTGCGCAGGCGCAGGCCAGCCGCCGGAGAATCTTCTAGAGCTTCCATGGCTCCGAAGGGGCCGTTTGTCGCGCGCCTCAGCGACCGTTTTCCCGCCCAAACGGTCACGTGATCCTCCAGCGACCAACGGCCCCTTCCCTCAGTTCTCTTCTTGCCGCCGCTTGGAGAGAACGTGAGCTTCGTTGCTCTGTGCTTTTGTGCTTCGTGCTTTATCTGACTGATTGCTTGGCTTTTGACTTCGGACTTCGTGACCTCGACTATTCTTCGGATCTCGTTTGGACTTTGTTGTGGACTCGGTAATTTGACTCGGACTGTTTTTGACCTTCCTTTCGCGTGCCCCTGAAGATGGCCTCAAAGGCTCTCTTCAAGCATTGCCTCCAATGCCACACTAAAATGGCCAAGACCGATGGCCATGAACTGTGCCTGTTCTGTTTGGGGGAGACCCATAATGTAACGGCCTGTAAGATTTGCCAGGGCTTCACCAGCAAGGCCCGACAGGAGCGCAAGGCCCGTCTTAACTCCTCCCTGTGGCAGAAGGTCATGTCCGGAGGCGCCCCGTTGCCCTCCTCCAAGGCCGGCCCTAGCCCCTCTGCCGAACGGCATTCCAGAGCTGGCTCAGTGGCCTCCGCGAGGTCGGGGTCGAAACCGCGTCCCCCGAGTGCCTCGGCGTCGAGAGCGGCCTCTCCAGCGCAGGGACCGGTGCGGCCGCCCCGTAGCGCATCTTCCACCAGGTCGGATCCGAGACCGACATCGGAACCGAGGATCCGTCTTCCGAGTCCCCGATCGGAACCGACGACCGGGTCGATTCCGGTAAAACCTAAGAGATCGAGGCCGAGGTCCCCTTCGAAGGCGAGGAGCGCGTCGGTTCCGAGGTCTTCTTCGGAACCGGCGAAGAAGAAGAAGAAGACCAAACATCACCGGTCGCCGCATCCCGCTCCCCAGGAAGAGGTCATCGTGCTTCCTCACACGCCTTCCCCTCATCTGGATTCCCCGGAGCCAGAAGACATCTCCGTGCCGGTGCCGGATCCGATGGCCTTCGAGACGGTCCCCGCAGAATTCTCTTCGGGACCGGAGCCGAGCCCGCGCCGTCGGATCCGAACATCGCCTGCTCTTCGGTCGCCGAGGCTGGAACCGAGCCCGTCTCCACGTCGGAGCCGTCCTTCCCCTGCCCGTCCATCTTCACCAGCTGCCGGTCGTGAGCGACGTCGGTCTGGGGACAGTGTCCGATCGGCCCGGTCCACTGCGTCCCGACATCGACAGGCCTCCTACCTCCCCTCGCCATACCATTGCCAGTGGGAAGGGGCACCTGCCGGCTTCTCCAGGTCGGAACCGGGGCCATCGACGTCGAGGTCGACGTGGGCTCCCCCTCCGCACCAGGTTCCGGAATCCCAGCTCGGTTCCGATGAGGAGGATGTGGAGAGCTTTGGCGGCTACCAGTCGGAGTCCTGGTCCGAACCATCGCCAGCTGAAGAGCTTGTACCATCTGCGGACTCGCCATTCGAGGACCTCCGCATCTACGCCGACCAGATGGCAAGGATGGCCAAGGCTCTCGAGATGGACATCTCCTCGGCAGTTCCCCAGACCAAGGACAAGCTCCTCAAACGCATTTACGGAGACAACCCGGCATACGTTGGCTTCCCCATGCTCGAGGGTCTTGAGGAAATCGTGGAGAAGGTATGGCAGGTGCCCTGCGATCAACCTCCAACATCCAAGAGGATTGAGCAGCTCTACAAGATCAAGCAGGGTACCTGGCCGGCGCTGGTGAAACACCCTCCACCTTCCTCCTTGGTCACAGAGGAGTTCAACCCCAGGCGATCGGGTCACTCCTCGGTACCTGCCGATAAGGAGGGCAAGAAACTGGATGCCATGGGCAGGCGCCAGTACATTGTTTCTTCCCTGGGTCTGAGGATTGCCAATTATCAGACCATCATGGCAGGGTACCAGCTGTACCTCTGGGAGAAGTTGGCATCCTATACACGAGACCTCCCTCCTGAGCAGAAGGCTGTGGTGTCCCTGCTGCAGACAGAGGCTGTGAGGCTGTCTAAGCAGCAGATGAACGCTGGAAGCCACGCTGCTGACACTGCTGCTAGAGGGATGGCTTCGGCGGTGGTCCTCAGGCGCCACTCCTGGTTGCGGTCTACGGCCCTGTCCCAAGAGGTGCGTTCCAGAGTGGAGAGCATGCCATTTGAGGGGGACTCGCTCTTTTCCAAAGCGACCGACGAGACCCTGAAGAAGAAGAAGGAGGACCGGCAGACGGCGCGGTCTTTGGGTCTGGCTCCAGCGGACAAGCCCTCCTCCAGGTCACGGTACGCTCCCCGATCTGGCCCTTACCATTACCAGGGCAGATACCATCAACAGCGGCCGGGCTACCAGCAGTATCCTGCCTACCAACAGCGGCCCTACCCTCCCGCACAACAGCAGAGGAGGCGTCGGCCCTTCAAGCCTCGTCCGGCACAACAACCGGCCCAGCAGAAGGATCAGCAGGGCACCGGGAGGCAGTACTGACGGGTCACGCCAGCCGTATCCCCGAACTTTTCGGACAGACTTAGTCCACTCCTCTCTGAGTGGGAGTCAATAACATCTGACTCATGGGTCTTAACTATTGTTGAACTGGGATACGGGCTGGAGTTCGTTGAGCTGCCTAGATGCAGTTCACCCCTGACAGCTGTCAATAACACTATGGCCGAGCTGGATGCGGAGATCGTGTCGCTCTTGGCCAAAGGTGCTGTGGAAGAATTGCCCTATGAGGACTCTGTAAAGGGATTCTTCTCTAGGTTCTTCCTGGTCCCTAAGAAGGATGGGGGCTTACGTCCCATCTTAGATCTGAGGGGCCTTAATGCCTTCCTCAAGGTGACCAAATTCAAAATGGTAACGTTGGCGGCTGTGATCGCCTTGCTAAAACAGGGGGATTGGTTTGCGGTTCTTGACTTAAAAGACGCATATTTTCACGTGGGCATACGGAAGGAGCACAGGAAGTACCTGAGCTTTGTTTACCGGCAACGGGTTTTCCGGTATAAGGTGCTCCCCTTTGGCCTGTCCACTGCCCCACGAGTGTTCACTAAATGTGTGGCCCCTGTGGTTTCCTTCCTACGGGAAGAAGGCTGTACCATCTTTCCGTACCTCGATGACTGGCTCATCGTGGCTGAATCAGAGTCTAGGCTGGTGCAGGACATTGGCTTGGTACTTAGCACTTGCCAACGCCTGGGGCTCCTGGTGAACTTGGAGAAATCCAAACTGGTGCCCAACTGCAAGCTGTCCTACATTGGTGCACTGTTAGACTCTGTGGAGGGTAAGGCCCTGCTCCCCTTGGAGAGGGCTCGGTCCCTAAGGGGTCTAGTGTCCATGTTTAAAAGGAACCGGTTCCAATCTGTGCGCACTATCCAGTGCTTACTAGGGCATATGGCAGCGGCCACCTCTGTGGTGCCTTTCGCTAGGCTGCGTATGCGCCCTCTACAGAACTGGTTTGTGCGGAGGTATGATGCTCTACTGCACCCTCCGTCCCTCAAATTCTCTATCCCGAGGGTCATCCTCTCCTCCTTGGACTGGTGGCTGTCTGATGACAACTTGTTTAGAGGGACCCCTTTCGGGTATCAACACCATGACATCACGGTTACCACTGATGCCTCTCTGTTGGGATGGGGGGCTTACTGTGGTGATGTGTCGGTGCAAGATGTCTGGTCTGACAGGGAAAAGACCCTCCATATCAATGTGCTTGAACTAAGGGCCATTCGTTTCGCACTTGTGTCTCTTACAGCACTGCTGAGAAATCGTCATGTCCTGGTGCAGACGGACAACACGACTGCCATGTACTACGTGAATCAGCAGGGGGGCACAGTGTCCATGGCCCTGTGCCGGGAAGCCACACTCACTTGGCAGTGGGCTATCAAGAACGGCGTGTCGCTCCGTGCTATACACGTGGCTGGGTCGGACAATGCCCGGGCAGATGCCCTCAGCAGGGTCCCTTTACTGGAACACGAGTGGGAACTGAACGGAGAGTGCGTTGGGCCGATCTTCCAGATGTGGGGTCATCCAGTGATAGATGTGTTCGCCACTGCGGCGACCACCAAGGCCCACACGTTCTGTTCCAGGGCAGGGAGCGACCCCCTCTCTATTGGGGATGCCTTCCAGTTTACGTGGACGCAGGGCTTGCACTACATGTTTCCTCCGTTCCCCTTGACTCCCAGGGTCCTGTGCAAGATAGAGGAGGACGGGACGGACTGCATCCTAGTGGCCCCCTTCTGGCCACGGCAGGTTTGGTTCCCGAAGCTCCTGCGGATGTCCCAACGGACGTATGTCAGTCTGCCCCCTCGGCAAGACCTTCTCCTAAACGGGAGCCTAGTCCACCACGATCCCAGGAAGCTGCACCTAACGGCTTGGCGGATCGTTCCTCCCCTGTAGGCTTTACTGACGAGGTACAGAGGGTCCTCCTGAATGCTCGTCGGCCATCCACTAGGCGCGCTTATGCGGCCAAGTGGCGCAGGTTTGAGCTCTGGGCACTTGCCAGAGGAGTGGTGCCCGAGAGCAGTCCCTTGGGGGTTGTGTTCGAGTATTTGTGCCACTTGCGTGGCCTGGGCTTGAAGGTTTCCTCCCTCAAGGTCCACCTCGCAGCGATATCAGCTGCTCACACCCGAGTTGAGGGTGCTACGGTGTTTTCTCACTCGCAATCCCGCCAGTTCCTTAAGGGCATGTACAATCTTTACCCACCTGTGTCTGCGCCAGTGCCTCGGTGGTCACTGTCCTTGGTGCTCTCACATCTCATGTTGCCTCCATTTGAACCGATGGCTACATGCCCCTTGGATATGCTATCCTACAAGGTAGCATTCTTGGTGGCCGTCACATCGGCCAGAAGGGTCAGTGAGCTGTCTGCACTGCGGTCTGACCCTCCCTTTCTTGTGTTTCACCCCAACAAGGTGGTCCTGCGTCCCTGCCTTGGGTTCCTGCCTAAGGTGGTGTCCGCCTTCCACCTCTCGCAGGATATCTCACTGCCTGCTTTCTTTCCTCAACCCTCCTCTAAGGGGGAAAAGGCCCTCCATACCCTAGACTTAAAGAGGGCCCTAGCCTATTACCTGGATAGGACGAAGGGATTCCGCTCCAGTCCTCACCTGTTTGTATGTTTTGGGGCCAAGGACAAGGGTAACAGGGCTTCCTCACAGACCCTGTCTAGGTGGATTGTGACGGCCATTAGCAAGGCCTATTCCCTAGCAGGGGTGGCTTGCCCGCTTCATGTCAGAGCCCACTCCACGCGGTCCCAAGCATCCTCTTCGGCACTCCTCAGGGGGGTGCCCCTGGTTAACATTTGTAAAGCAGCCACATGGTCCTCTGCAGACACCTTTGTCAGGCATTACGCCGTTGATGTCAATGCGGAGCAGGATGTATCTGTGGCCAAGGCTGTCTTACACTCCCTTTTTTCCTGAGGGAGTTTTGGTTTGACTTCCTTGACGTACCTGCTGGGTACCCTTGAGTGAAAGTGTGTATATATGTACCTGGGGGTGTGTATATATGTAAATATTGAGTATTTATGTGTCCTTACACAGTATTTTTACATAGATGTATATATGCATATCTATTTATTGTTGATCTTGTTTGCTTAATAAAATTGTGTTGGACTTCACCCCCGCCTTCCTTATTGTGTGAAGCTTGGTACACTCCCATGTGTGGAGGCACAGAAGAACGAAGATGAAAACAGGGTTAACATACCTGTAACTTATGTTCATCGAGTTCTTCTGTGCTGACACACAACCCTCCCTCCTACCCCGCTGTGAACTCCAATGCACAATACTGTGATGGCTGTAACGGATATTGGTGTTTTTAAGGTGTTACGGCTGAAGTGTGTTGGTCAAGCGGCGGCAAGGGAGAACTGAGGGAAGGGGCCGTTGGTCGCTGGAGGATCACGTGACCGTTTGGGCGGGAAAACGGTCGCTGAGGCGCGCGACAAACGGCCCCTTCGGAGCCATGGAAGCTCTAGAAGATTCTCTGGCGGCTGGCCTGCGCCTGCGCAGTCCCCATGTGTGTCAGCACAGAAGAACTCGATGAACATAAGTTACAGGTATGTTAACCCTGTTTTCTCAGCCATGGTGATCCAAGATGGAGCCATACAAATAGGGACAGTGTACCTTTTGTTGACATGCATTAAGGGTTAATACCAGAGCATGGTTATCACATCATGCTCTGCCTGTGAGCAGCTGTCATGAAATTCATTCATTTGCCAAGATTTGTCCACTTTCTCACTGAGACTCAAGGCAGCAGATAACATAAGTGAGTACAAACAACAGGATGAGGAGACATCTTCTGAGGCATCCCTTCTGCTCCAGACAGAAGGCTTGGCAGTCCATTTTATGGTGTTCAGGGGTAAATTCTGCCACTGCTGCCCATTTTCTATTTTCTCTGGACTGAGCCTTGTCCAATACAATAGATTTTGGAATCTTCTGTTTTTTTCCAATACCACCATGTTTCTATTGGACTGCACAAGTTCCCTCCAAGTTGAGGGGGAAAGCTGACACACCAGGCCATGCTCCAGCTTCTGGAACTAATATTTTGAAGCATCTTTTATTTCTCACTTGAGCTGAGATCAAAGATGAGCCACCATACTTCCTCTTTGGGGGCCCTGCTTCTGCAGGGTACTGCTATCTGGTACTAGATGAGTGGTGGTAACCCAAAAAAGGACCTTCTTGGTTGTGTCACCAAAATGCAGAGAAAAGTAATGGCAAACTCCCTCTGCTTCTCACTTGCCTTGAAAGCCTCTTGCTGGGGTCACCACAGGTCAGTTGTGACTTGATGGCACATCTATCAGTCATAGAGATTTCTAGAGGACTAAATAGAGAGGTAGCCTCAGGTATGTTGGGCTCAAGCTGTGCCTAACTTCATACAATAAACTGATGTTCATACAATAAACTGATGTTGCAGCTTTGTAACTTAGAGACACAAAATGGTTGCAATCCGTTATAACTTATTCAGGATAATTAATTGTCTCTTTATCTCATCAGGCCATGGCAGCCAGAGTGGGAAAATACAATTGCGATTTAAATCAGTGGCTTTCAAACTTTGCTATCTTGTCTGCCATACAGTGTCCAGTGCATTACCAAGGATTCTGGGTCATGTTTTGTGGTACCCACTCAGTTCATGTTGATTTCTGGTCTCTTGCACTCCATTACCCTCTGGGAACCAAGAATCTACCCAAGAATACTCCTTGACTCCCCTGAATGGCTGCAAAGCAAGAATAGCCACATTCAGCAAGCTGTCTTTTCAGGACACGCATGCGCTATTATGGATCTTTATGGATCTCCTTGTTGGAATGTCCCTGACAAGCTTCAAAGGAACCCCAGGCTTCTCTAGAACTGTTAGCAAGCCACTTACTTCTTATCCATTAATTAAGACTTGACCTAGTAATTATGAAGCTAATGTGTCATTAAAATGTGTAAATGAGTTTGGCACAGGCTAGGTCTGTGGGCACAGTGCGGCCATACGTTCCCATGCCAAGGAAATCCACCCATGCCCGATTCGGTTTCGTTTTCTCAGCCATGCCGGACGCTCCTCTCGGCTGGTCCGGGAGGAAACGACCGGGCACCCTGACCGGGCGGCTGATCCGCAAGGATTAGCCCCCAGGACTCCCAGGGAGGGAGCCAGGGTCCGGGACGCGGCGGGAAGAACTCCCTGAAATCAATGCGGGGGGGGAATTGCCCGTTTGTCCCTATGGAGGCCGGCAGACGTGCGCGGCGCCTCAAGTGCCGCCGGGCAACGAGAAACGGCAAATAAAAGAAACAGGCGGAAGCCCGTAAACAAGCGAATCCCTTCTGTTCTACAAGCGTTTGTGAAGGAGAGGTTGATCTGAAGAAGACTCGTTCTTCCCCTTCGCTGAGTTCCAGAATTTTGTTGGCGCCCCCCCCCCCAAATGGCAGCAAAGAAGCAAAGTCCCGCTCTCGGTAAGTCAATCTCGGCTACCTTGAAGGGGGAGTCGCTCGAAGAGTTGGTGCGCAGGGCGGTGGTGGAAGCCATAAAACCCTTTGTTGACAAGCTGAACGAAACTGATCAAAGGGTGGGCTTAATTGAAAGCGAAGTGAAAACCATTAAGGCAGCAGCGGGGGGGGGCAGAGAAGTCTGCTCTGGAAAGTGCGTCACTTGTGAAGGCTACAAAAAAGGAGCTGAAGCTGGTTGAGAACCAGCTGATCGGGCTACAGATGGAACGAACGCAGACAATTTTGCGTCTCCAAAATGTGAAAGAGGAGGAAAAAGAGGATCTGTGGGAGGTGGTCTCGGAACTATTGGCGATACCCGCGAGGACGACTAAAGAAGAGGTTAAAAGCGCCATTTTGGAGGTCCGTCGGGCTTCTTCAAAATATGCAACAAAGCGACAGTTGCCTCGTGAGATCATTATTGACTTTTCATTTAAAAAGATTCGGGACACCATCCTATATAACTCATACAATGCGGATTTGGACTTTATGGGTTTGAAAGTCAAGATTTTGAAGGACGTTCCATTTCTAGTCCGGAAACGGCGTTTTAAATATAAAAAGTTTGCAGCTCTTCTGAGGGACCATGGAATAAAGTACAAATGGTTATTCCCGGAAGGAATATGGTTCAGATATAAAGATCAGGCCTATAAGATATTATCAGAAGATCAACTAAAGGATTTTGAGAATAAAAACCCAGAACTCTGCTGCACCGAGAACGAAGAAAAGGAGGAGCCGGAGGGGGGGGGAGGAGGAGGAGGAGAGCACCGCAACAGCGGTTGCACAGAGAGAACTGCGTCCGGGACCTAGAAGGGGGAGGAAAGTTTAATCAGAATTTGAAACGTTTATTCTCTGTATGATTAACCACTCCATCATTATCCTATGGAGCTATTTTTGTATTATGACAGTATGAAGGGAAAACATTGAAGTGTAGTGTTTAGTGTTTGTAGTTCATTCCCCCCCCCTTTTTTCTTTTTCTTTTTTTCTTTTTCCACCCCCCTTTGTCCCTTCCCTCTCCCCTTTCCTTGTGATAGTCTTGTGTAGTGCTGTGTAGTGTTTTGTAGTTATGAAAAATAAAAAAAAAATTATAAAAAAAAAAAAGAAATCCACCCATGCCCAAGACTGTGTTTTTATTGCATTTGCTGCCAGTGGCTTAGGTTCAGTGCAGGATTTCTGCCAATGGAAGATGGGAGAATGTTTACTGAATTCCCCCCACCCTCAGCTGCAGACCTCCAACTTCCTTCTCATACCGGTTCTTGGGAGTTCCCTGTCTCCCAGGAGCAATATTTTGGGAAACATTTTTGTTTGCACCAGGAAAGGGGGCTTATGAAAATCCCTTCCATCTACCAAAATTGTTTGGCAGATTCAAGCAATTGCTGCCAAGGGTGACTACATGGTCACCTTTATTCCATAACTACCCTACTACTGAAGGTCATTTCCTGGTTTTGCTAGGTCAAGCGCATATGGTAACTAGGTTAGTATTTTCCCTAGTTTTAAGACAAGATGCTAGAGTCTCCCATCAGAAAGCCAAAGTGGTTCAGATTGTGCATAGATAATAAAAAGCACAAAAAAGAGTGTGTGGAGTGATTTGGGGGTCATAAATCTTGTTTTGTGCTCCACAGCTTTCCCACCCAGGTATTCAATTTCATTTCTGGCACTGCCAGCCACAAGTCTCCTCCTTGTGCCAGCCTGAAAGAACTGCTTTTTCATTAGTTTCCCTGGAAGTCATTTTATAGTTGTCTGTCCCCCTCTATACCTCGTAAATTCACTTTATATATCAAGGCTGAGACATGGGGTCAGAGGTCTTGGCCAGAAGCAATTACTGTAAAGAGCCAGCCGGTCACTCTTAAGCTACAAAGAGAATATTCTGGGCAAGAGAAACAGAGCTGAAGCACCCTTCCTCGGACTGATGGACGTCAAAGCATCTTTGTTAGAACTGAATTGTTAAGTTATGGGGGTGGGCAGGGGCTGTGCAAAGTTCCAGCACTGGACAGCGCAGCCTGCTGGTTGCTCAGAAAAATAATGGTATAAGCTTTGCCAACCAGATATCCCACATCTTGTCAGCAAATTTATCTTCTTGTATGTGTTTTTTAAAATATTTCTATCATTGTAAATGAACAGCCCCTAATTATACTGATTTTCTCACTACCTGGGGAAATGATATTTGAGCAAGGCCAAATGCTTCCGAGAGACCAATTGGTAAAGCATAATTCAATTTGGAGATTTGAGTAATGATTCTGCCGCTCGGAATAGGAGAGTTTTGAGCAATTACGCAGCGACCCTCTGATTCAGTTGTTTCCTCCCTCGCCTCCTGCTTCTGTGCTCTGGGACAGCAGCTAGGAAATGCAATTTGGAAAGCCCAAACAATATTGGTGTTCGATGTATTGTCGAAGGCTTTCACGGCCGGAGAACAATGGTTGTTGTGGGTTTTCCGGGCTGTATTGCCGTGGTCTTGGCATTGTAGTTCCTGACGTTTCGCCAGCAGCTGTGGCTGGCATCTTCAGAGGTGTAGCACCAAAAGACAGAGATCTCTCAGTGTCACAGTGTGGAAAAGATGTAGGTCATTTGTATCTACTCAGGAGGGGTGGGGTTGAGCTGAGTCATCCTGTAAGGGTTTCCCAGGGTGTGGAATGCTAATGGCGGGAGGCTTCACTGTATCCTGAGGAGGTTCTTTTGCATATGGATTGGTGCTTGATGTGCTAATCTTCTCTGCAGGGCTATTGTCGGGTGTGGAGTGTTTTGTTGGCCTGGTGTTTTTCAGAACTGGAGCCCATGCTCTGTTCATTCTTAAGGTTTCTTCTTTCCTGTTGAAGTTTTGCTTATGCTTGTGAATTTCAATGGCTTCCCTGTTCAGTCTGACAAAGTAGTTGGAAGTGTTGTCCAGTATTTTGGTGTCCTGGAATAAGATACTGTGCCCTGTTTGAGTTAGGTTATGTTCAGCCACTGCTGATTTTTCAGGTTGTCCAAGTCTGCAGTGTCTTTCATGTTCTTTTATTCTTGTCTGGATGCTACGCTTTGTGGTCCCGATGTAAACTTGTCCACAGCTGCAGGGTATACGGTATACTCCTGCAGAGGTGAGGGGGTCTCTGCTGTCTTTTGCTGATCGTAGCATCTGTTGTATTTTTCGGGTGGGTCTGAATACTGCTTGAAGGTTATGCTTTTTCATAAGCTTTCCCATCTGATCAGTAATTCCTTTGATATATGGCAAAAACACTTTTCCTGTAGGCGACTGTTTTTCCTTGATTGTTTGATTCATCCTGGGTTTGATTGCTCTTCGGATTTCATTTCTGGAGTAGCCATTTGCCTGAAGTGCGTGGTTTAGATGATTAATTTCCTCATTGAGAAAGCGCGGCTCACATATCCGTCTTGCACGATCCACTAATGTTTTCATTATGCCTCTTTTCTGTCGGGGGTGGTGATTGGAGTTTTTGTGTAAGTACCGATCAGTGTGAGTTGGTTCCAGTAAAAGACACTATTGCACTTATTAATCAGATTTTCTCAGAGGATGTAACAGCCTTATTCCACCATTGTCTGACAACCAGTTACTTCCAATGGGACAATGAATTCTATGAACAGATGGATGGGGTGGCCATGGGGAGCCCACTCAGCCCAGTTATAGCAAACTTCTACATGGAACATTTTGAAAAAACAGCTCTAGAATCAGCACCCCACAAACCCAGTGTATGGTTCCGGTTTGTGGATGATACATTCATCATTTGGAGCCATGGGGAGGAAGAATTGATGGGGTTTTTGAATCATCTCAACAACATCCACCTGAACATACAATTCACAATGGAGAAAGAAAGAGAGGGAAAACTCCCATTCCTGGATACCTTGGTCATCCGCAAAGCAAACTTTCAGTTAGGTCACAAGGTCTACAGGAAACCAACTCACACTGATCGGTACCGTATACCCTGCAGCTGTGGACAAGTTTACATCGGGACCACAAAGCGTAGCATCCAGACAAGAATAAAAGAACATGAAAGACACTGCAGACTTGGACAACCTGAAAAATCAGCAGTGGCTGAACATAGCCTAACTCAAACGGGGCACAGTATCTTATTCCAGGACACCAAAATACTGGACAACACTTCCAACTACTTTGTCAGACTGAACAGGGAAGCCATTGAAATTCACAAGCATAAGCAAAACTTCAACAGGAAAGAAGAAACCTTAAGAATGAACAGAGCATGGGCTCCAGTTCTGAAAAACACCAGGCCAACAAAACACTCCACACCCGACAATAGCCCTGCAGAGAAGATTAGCACATCAAGCACCAATCCATATGCAAAAGAACCTCCTCAGGATACAGTGAAGCCTCCCGCCATTAGCATTCCACACCCTGGGAAACCCTTACAGGATGACTCAGCTCAACCCCACCCCTCCTGAGTAGATACAAATGACCTACATCTTTTCCACACTGTGACACTGAGAGATCTCTGTTTTTTGGTGCTACACCTCTGAAGATGCCAGCCACAGCTGCTGGCGAAACGTCAGGAACTACAATGCCAAGACCACGGCAATACAGCCCGGAAAACCCACAACAACCAATATTGGTGTTGCTTTCAGCAATTCTTCTTGCTGCTGACCAGGAATCATCCTAACATCTGGAATCCAGAGCCCCTTTTAGATCTTACATTAGGTTGGATTCCACACTGGCCTGATTATGGTACTACTATTAATCAGTGCCACCTCCATTTTAGCTGAACTGAGTTTCAGTTTATTGTCCTCATTCTGCCCATTGCCTCCCCTGGGCATTGGTTCTGACTGTCTACCATCTCACCTGATGGGATATACAGAAGTAGAACCTGATGTCACATGAAACAGCCTCATACTGAGTCAGACTCTTGGTCTATCAAGGTCCGGACTGCCTACTCAGACTACAGCAGCTCTCCAGGCTCTAAGGCTTTCACATACCCACTACCTAGTCTTTTCAACTGGAGATGCTGGGGATTGAACCTGGGATCTTCTGCATGCAAAGCAAATGCTCTACCACTGAGACACAGCCACTCAGTGTATGGATGATACCCTTTCCCAGATCTCCAGATGAGCCCTCTTAATGGTTTCATAGAGATGTTAAAAAGCATGAGAAACAAAATCAATTCCTGGGCAACCCCATTGCATAAATGCCATGAACTTCAATAGATGTCTCCCAGGAGCATCTTATGGATCCAGTCAGCCAAAAAGGAATGTACCCACTGGAAGTCAAGTCCCTTAGCCCCCGTATCAGCTAGCTAGTCCGACAATATACCATGATCAATTGAATCTGTTGAGAAATCCAGAAGAAGCAACGGTTGCCCTTCCCCCCTTGCCTTTCTCCTGATTCTGGTCGTCCTTCAGGTTGACCAGCATAGTTTCTGCACCAAAACAGGGTCTGAAGCTTGATTGAAACAGATCTAGATTATCAACCTCATCCAAAGCTGTCTGGATGTATCCATCTATTATTTGTTTGAACACATTGGCCTGAAGGGTCTTTACAGTAGTCTCCTTCAAGATCGTTTGCCATATCCCCTCATTTATTAACTCTGGACTCATACAATACTTTCCCTTTTCTAGCTTTAGTTAGCCAAGAAGGAGAAGGGGTTGAGTTTTGAGGATGTTGGATGGACTCCTCCAAGCAATTTATCCATATCTTTAGGCCATGCTAAATGAAAGTCGTCCAAAAAGATGCGATTAGATGGTACTCTGATAACATTATGAATTGCAGAATTGTTAGGAGTCCAAATCATAGCAGATGCAATCAAATGTATTGAGAAAGCGCCTAGCAAACATGTCACAGTGGATTTTTGGTAAATCTGAGTCGGCTTCATTGGAGGACAAATCTATAAGTCACACACACATACATTTCACACACACAGCACTGAATGGCTTGGTACAGAACCTGTGTCAGTAGTGAAGGGCTTCACTGCCAATGTAGCTAGTAAGAGGGCTCATTAGAGAGCTGTAGCTAGCGTTCAGGGAGGCCCATTGCAAGTTTTCCTCCATCTTTACTCCAGCAGTTTTCCAGGTCATTTCACTGTCCCCCAGCTCCCTAGTATAAACTGCGAAGTGGAATGGACTCAACAGGAGTGAAGACCATGCTTGGGGACAATCTTATCAACAGCACAAGCTGCCTCCTGAGTTCTACCAGGGCACTGACACAGAGAGTCAACCATATCAGCAGGAAACTCCTCTGGGGCAGTCAGAAATCCCATCCAGATTAATCAGCCTGTGGGGATGGTCCATCTTACTAAGTTCTCCACCCCTGTGGAGGTTTACAAGAGAACATCATCATCCTAAACTTCACCAAGTAATGATTAGTCCATGACACAAGAGACATGGACATTCCCCTCACTAAACCATTTCACTCTGTTCCAGTGAAGAAGAACAAACAGAGTGTATGGCCAGAATGAATGGGGACTATCATGTATTGTGGCAGCCCCATGGTGTCTCAGCTGCCATGAAATCCTGGGCCACACCACTGAAGTGGCTGAAAGACCCAGGGGTCTCAACATCAAATCCAGGATCAGTTCCGTGAAACAGAGTAGGGAAACAGCAGGACTCAGTGTTAAATGAACAGAATCCCTGTTCTGTCTGATACAGCTTCAGACACTCAAAATTAGAGAGACCTGGAGATCTGTAGAGGGTAATGGAAGATCAACAGATGATGCCACATCCCCATCTCCAGCCATCATGCCTAGTCTAGTGTTGTACCAAGAAACCTAATGGGCAACAATTGGTACATGAAACACATGAAGCTGCCTTGGTCCATCAAAGTCAGTCTTGTCTGCTCAGACCAGTGGAGGCTCTCCAGTGTCTCAGGATGAGATCTTTCAGATCACGTGCCACACAATTCTTAACTGGAGATACCAAGGGCTGAAGCTGGGAGCCTCTGTATGCCAAGCAGCTGCTCTATCACTGAACCACAGACCCAACCAGATCATATATGGCGAATCAGTTTCCACATCCAAGATTAATTTGTGAATGGAGACTGATCTTACACTTAGCAGTAGCCTATTGAGCGCCATGGTTTCCTGATAGGGCAACCAGAATTCTGTCACCAGTGGGAGCAGCAGGCAGCAAGCGTTGAATCTCCTTTCCCTCATCTGGCTGACTGTTCTCAGAAGCAAGTGTTAACCAACATTTTAAAAGCTTTGGTAGGGCTTTTTGGCAGTGTGTGCTCATGTGTGTGTGCATGTGCCCAAGTTCAGAAATATGCAACCTAGCTTATTTGTGCTGGGCCTCAATTTCATGCATAAGTCCTCTGAGGTGGAAACCATTCCCCTTATTTATCGATGTGTCAAGGATAGTGGATAATTCTCAGCAGGGAGACCATGAAGGTTTACTCCTGTCCGAAGGCACTGTTTCCTTTATAAGAGCTGTACAGGTTGTGATGTGAGAGGATTTTCAGAACTGCAGGCCTACCAACTCAAAAAGTTACCAACTACCCCTGCTGAGAGGAGATTATTCTAGAGGTAAGCAAAACTGCCAAGATTTAAGCAAAAGAAGGTCATTTTTTTTATTGTCAAGATAATTTTGGACCATGCTTTTAGAATTGAGTCTTATCTTCTCCATATCCCAGGGTACTGTCGACCTCTACTTTAAATGGGGAAGAACCATGGTATTTTGAAGAAGAACTCTCCTGAGTACACCTGTGGTAGCTGAGACAGAATTCTTCATCCTAGGTTCATTTTTATACATCAGCTTTGTCTCCTCGCCTGCCCTTTTCCATGTGCCAAACGTTCCAGGAGACTGTGGCAGTCCATCTGAGAGGTGGCTCTGCCGTTTTTGGAGACAGCCACGAACGGACAGCTTAGTTCCTGACATTTAGAAAAATCTCAGAATCTAAAGCAAAAGGCAGAAACTAAAGGATTTTCCTGTTAAAAGGTCAACGGTGAGAGAGAAAGAGGGAGAGAGTTGTTTTAACATTGGTTTGTTGGTCTGTGACAAGATCTCATCCTGCTAAAAGAGGAGATTAGAAAACACAGACTAGATGGACCAAGGGAATGGCCAAGTGCAGAATGTTGTGAAGTAAGGAGGGAGTAGGTGAAGGAAATCTGACAAGAGTGCCCTTTCGACTGGAACATAGAAGTCCTGATTGTTTAGTGATATTGCAGAATAGCTCAGGATTTTTTTTTCCCATGCCTGATTAAAAACTGGAGGAAATATTCTCACAAGAGCTGGAGGCTAAGTAGGCCGGAAGGTCAAATCAATGAGGAAAGCACTAACTCCCTAGAAGAAAAAGTGTTGAAAGTGGGCAGCAATGTTCTCCCACTGGATTTGTTATCAACATGGGGAAGCGATCCTTTACCCTTCCACGCACAGAAATGTCACAAAGCAGTATTTTCAGGGATTCTTTTTTCTTTTTCCTCTCCTTGTGTAAAAATCTCATAGACCGAGGATTCACTTCACCGCATCTGACAGTGGTTCAAACTTACAAACATAAGTGTTAGGGGATTGGGATGTTCCCCCCGCTTTCCCTAAGGATGGCAGAATGGGAGACCAGCACAGGGATCTTTACACCCTGCTTGTCTCCCCTATGGGACCTAGAGCAGCTTACGACATCATTCTCCCCTTCTCCATTTTATCCTCACTACAACAATTCCTGAAAGTTAGGCCAGGCCGAGAGAGAGAGAGAGAAAGAGAGAGAGACTGAGACTGGTCCCAGGTCACCCTGCCAACTTCCATGCCAGAGTGGAGATAAAACACTTCAGTCTTCCAGATCCCAGACTATCACACTAATCACTATACACACTGTCTCTTGACCCATCATAGACCAAGTTTACTAAAGAGTTCTCCCTTGAAAGCCTCATTGAATTTCTTTACTCCCTTTGAAGGCCATTGAAATTAATGTCCACAATTATCTCCTGAGTTAGTGAATTCTGTCTCTGTCCCCTACCCATGACACTCACACACACATCTGAGCATTAGCATTGTGTTCGTGTGAGGTGGAAGCATCTCTGCCCATTGGAAAGGCCTCGAATAAACTCTCAGTCTCTGTAAGTCTCTGATCCACAATCTAGTCGGAGTGACACTCTGGAAGGCTTCACAAAGGCAGTGCTTAGTTGTGTGTGTCCTGTCATTTTATCCGTAACTCAAGCCACACTACGGCGCTGTGCGTCCATCTCTTTCCAGGTTGACAGCATTGATCCTCTTATGTAGTTTTGCGTGTTGCTGTGTTGCCTTGACAAAGGTTGGCATGACCCTGCCAATCTACTCGAGCAACTTCTCTGGCAAGGGCGGGGTTTTATTGATAATGGGGCCTGCGCGTGTGCCTGCGTGGAGTGCATTGCTGACGGCAAGCTCAGCCTGTGTCAAGATTGAGAAAGGGCCGATGGCTTGGAAAGCACAAGTAGCCCCATGGAACAAAGACATTTCTTTAGCAGGCAGGCCTGTGTGAAGGTGGAACAGGTTGGCCTTGAGGGCCCTCATCTCTTCCCTGTCTCAAATGGTGTAACTTTTCCTGGGCTGTACCACTTCAGGCTGCAGGAGAGGGTGAGGAGGCTAATGTTTGAATGCTCTCTGCTATCAGTGGAACCACTATGATAATAGAAAAACAGAATGTCAGACTAAGCACGTCTTCCTGATGTGCAGGAAGGATTTTTTAAGGCAGGTATGTGTGTAGGGGGGAGAACTTCAAAAAATGGAACTCCTCGCCTATAGTTTTAGTAAGGTCCAGATAAAACGATGGTGTTTTTTTGTGAATGGATAACCAACCTCTGAATCTGTAGACAGAGAAAAAAAAAGAGAGGGATGAACTGGACAGATTTATTCTGTGGCTCAGAGGAAATCAGCAGTTTGCACCCCTCCCTTGGGCAGCCATTTTCCATTCCTGAGCTGTTGACTGCTCTCCAATCTCCCTCTCCTTCTCAGGCAGATATATTGAGTGGGACAAAAGAAAATGGGGGCACTCCAGTTCCGAGGCAGCTGGCTCATCTTAAAGGGTGGAATACCAACACACAGCTGTATTTGCGAGTCACTGCTTTCCCAAAGGAGTATCTATGTAAAAAATGAAGCGCTGAATAATTTACCAATTGCCAGGGTTAAAGGGAAGATTTATGATGTTTTCCTTCAGTCGGGGGACAGCTCATCATCTCTGTCAAAAAAAGCAATTCTGCTCAAGTCTCTCATCTCCAAGGGCTGCAGGGAGCTTGGGCTATCCTATGCTACAAAATCCAAATCCTGCTTCTTTCAGCGTGGACTTTGTAGAGGGACATTGCTCAGTGACAGAGTGTGTGCTTTGAAAGACCTGGGTCCGATCCTGGGTATCCCAGGTTAAGAAGGCCTTGAGTAAAATCCCTGCCTTTGAGAGCCCTACGCATCAGAGGATGAATCCAAAGTCCCTTTTGGCAAGACATTCGCTGACCAGAAGAGTACATTTCTGTGCGTGCATGTGTGTTGTAAATGCAGAGTTTCCATCTCTTGAGTTTGCATGACTTCTAAAAAAAAGACCCTTTGCATTAAGTTGGAATATGCCTCATTTGCAAAATGTCCTCCTGTTTTGCGTAATTTATTCTGGCTTTGCTTGTCACAGAGAAGGGGCAAGGAGCCTTTCTGCTATAGCACATGGCACTCTTGCTTCTCTATGCTATTGGTACCTTCAGTTCTTCCACAACCACGATGTCCATATGAATGCATGCAGCCCTCCTAGGTCTCAGTGAAAATCTTTCACAAAAGCTAACATTTGATCCTTCTAACTAGAGATGCCAGGAATTGAATCTGGGACCTTCTGCAGAGGAAGCAGATGCTCTACTGCTGAGCCAGGGTCCCTCGGCACAATTGTTTAGCAGCTAGAGAGGTCATGGGTACCCTTTGACAGCCCACCATTGTGCCTCTTCTGATCTGCCCGTGCAACAGAGCGTGAGACTGGCCCGCACATTAAACATGCACCTTCTGGTACATCCACTAAAGCGACGTGAAGCTGTTCATTTTGAATATGGGTCTCCCTCTTTTGGTTTTTTTTTTTAAATCAGGAGGAATGGTTGGATTATGTTATGCCAAGCTGTTTAGAAATGTAACAGCCATGGTGAAAAGTGGGATCATCAGAGCTTCAAAAAGGAAATGAGGAGAAAGCAGGGGGCTGAAGTGTTAAGGCTGTCCATCTTTCATGGAGACAGATGATAGAGATGTTTGTGTATTTTCTCCCAACCGAGCCCAGTTTATCGGTAAATTATTTTCCAGAAGGCTTGGTGGCGCTCCCCGCTCCTTACACTCAACAGCCCTTTCAAGATTGTTTTAAGAATGTTTTAAATATTCTCCCCACTGCTCCGTAATTCATTATTCATCTGAGGGTTGACATGGGGGGGTATTGTTCAGAGATTTTGGAAAGGTAGAATCTTAATAATGGCCCAATTAAATTGTGTGTTGAACACCTGCGCAGCAGTAGATAACGTTACCTTGATTAGAATAAGATATGCTGGAAGGATCTCCATAGCGAGGGTATAGGAATGTGCTGGCATTCAGGGAGAACGCAGACAGTCTTGAATTAATGGCTTCTTTCCACTCTCCCCTCCACTTCTTTTTTTTCCCCTCTCCCTACAGGACTCCAGATCCTGTGGCAGAAAAATGCAGCTGCTGGAAACAGAGTTTTCCCAGACAGTCCGTGACCTGATCGACCTCCACCTGCATCACCAAGACAGCATCCCTGTTTTCCTTAGCGCTGTCACCCTGGAACTCTTCAGCCGCCAGACCATGACTTAGCTCACCTTCTCCACACTTCTGTTCAAGGATAGTACTGGTATATGTCTCCAGGGATGACAGCAGGACAGGGCTATTTCCCAATTTCAGTTGCCTTTTTAAGTGCCCAGCTTCCGTGGCCCTCTCTTCCACAAAACCTTTTGTTTTGAATCGAAGAAAAGTGACCAAAGACATATTGTGTTGGGGGCAGGGGTGGTTGGTTCTTTTGAGGTCCAGAGGGTTTCACACAGGCTGGTTCCTTCAGTCCCATGATAGCTGGGGCCTAAGGACTCCTGTAAAAATCAAGGAACCCCAAGTGTACGTGAAACATGACCAAAACTTTCTATGACAAACAAAATGGCTTCCCAGATGTTTAATGCCATTTGGAATCCCAGTATCTTCTAAGGTCATCTGAGAGAGGCCCAGATGTTTCCTATTTATCTTTTCTCCTTATTCTCCTCAGCAGTCAATATAAGGTTTCTGCTTCTTCACCTATAGTAACTCCGAGAACAGGGACTTCCAAGGAAAGAGGATAGTAGCAATGTTTCTTTTCTGCGGCTGGATTGGGACTTTCTACTTGTTGCCAGTGATTGTTCACCTGCCTTTCTCTAAAATTGCTGTTCCTCACTCACTCGTTAAGGACTTCATTTGTAAAGACTGAAAATTTGTTTTGTCCCATGTTTAAATGATTCAGGGAAGCCAGCAAATAAAGCATAACTTTTGCACTCGCCTTGTCGTCAATTTTCAGGGTCGTCGTTGCTTCTCCTCTCCCATGGTAACAACAGCTCTCGGTGTGACAGTGGACAATATTGCTACCGAGAGAGAAAGAGAAAGTGCACCTTGTTCACAAACACATGGCAGGTATTTCAGAAAGCAACTGGCTGAGAGCAGGCTGTCTTATTCTGTAGAAAGCCTTGCTCAAGTTTTCCTGTTTCGAAATGAACCTAAGAGATTTTGTTTCCAGAGTCGGTAGGGGTTGCTTCTCTTTCATTCACCAGGGCCAGATTGAGGACATAGTGAGGTCATACCCTCCTAGACCTAGCGAATGAACACACATGAACACGCACGTAGCTGCCTCACACTGAATCAGACCATTGGTCCGTTAAGGTCAGTATTGTCTATTCAGTCTAGCAGCCATTCACATCACCTGCTGCCAGAAGGTAAAGCTGAGTACACAAATAGGGTGGTCCTCTGTGGCAAGAAATCCTCTTATACTGATTCTAGGCCACTTTGAGTCCCAAATGGAGAAAAAAGCAAGGCGTAAATAAATAAAACATACACAAAGGTTTCACACTGCTGGCCAGTCACGAGAGCTGATTAGAGATGGGCATGAACCTGAATACGAACCAGCCCGGTTCGTGGGTCGCAAACCAGTGGTTCGTGGAAACTCATTTCTATGGAACTTCCACGAACTGATCTACTGGTTTGTTTGGTTCGTTTTAAAGGGCAATGCCCCTTTTCTTTCTGCTGCAAAGCGGTAGGGGCAGTTTAAATGGCCATTTCCCTGCCACTTGGAGCAGAAGGGAAATGGCCATTTAAATTTTTTCTGCCGCTTGCAAGTGGCAGGGCCCTTTAAATGGCCCAAAGCCGTTGGCAGGTGGCAGGGATTCCACCACCACCCCCTGCCTGCCAGCTGATAGTTTAAAGGGACCTGCTGCTTGCAAGTAGCAGGAAAGGGCCCTTTAAACTATCAAATGCCCCTTTCCCTGCCACTGCTAAGGGGTCAGAAAGGGGCATTTAAACACCATGAACCATTTCGTGAACTAGCCCCAGTTTGTGTGGGTTCGTGGTTCCTGGTTCATGAAAACACCACGAACCCCATGGTTTGGATTTTTTGTGGTTCGTGCCCATGCCTAGAGCTGATGCAGCATGCCTTTTTCTCTTCTGTGCCCAAACTGGGCACAGAGGCTGGACTGCATACAGACCCAGGGAGCTTGCCATGCAAGGCAAAATTCCAGCCCCAGGCTTCAAAGTTTCTAACCCATATACCTGAAGCAAACTATTTTGGTCCCAAAGTAATAATAACTACCCTTGGTGATTAAAAAAAGGAATCATGATGGGAAGGAATTTCTGATCTGGCTTTACCTAAAAAAGAAGAGGGCTGTCCTGCAACCTTCTCAACACGTGGATGGAGAGAAGTCACCATGCAGAGGCCACAGCTGTGGTGTCAGAGCCCCCTAAGTGTGGCTCTAGGGAGTCAGTGTAGCAATTTGTTTGGAAGGATAGCCAACAGCAAAAGTTTCCTCTTCTCATCCCTCTCCCCTCTCGGCTGCTTCAAGTCTTGGTGCGAAGATGGATTGCCTGGCATTCCGTGCCAGGGGAACACTTCCCGATTCATATGCGCGACGTGGCAGCGCAAGCTGCCTTCATCAGTCATGGAGAAAATGAATCGTGACGTCAGCCGTGAATTGCTTCTCTGCCGACACAATGGCAGAGTCGCAGCAGCTGCCTCTGGAAAATCGTTCCACGGCCTCCTTGCCGGAGAAATGGAAGTAATTAATAAATTTACAATCCGCCCCACTATCTTAGCAAAACAGAGGGTGAAAGGGAGGGAGGGGAGGTATAGGTGGGGGGAAGCCACCTTGGAAATTGACAAAAGAGCCTGCTGCCCATCTGATGGTTGACTCTCAAAAGTTAAATAGATGATAAATGGGATACCAGAAAACAGGGGAAGAGAATCTTTTTCAGTTTGGGTGGAGACTTGAGGAATGTATCTGCTCCCTCACGGTTTTTAGTTCTGTGCTCCCTATCTGTATATCTTTATCTAGATTGATGGAGATACATAAGTCAGTTCCTAATATTCTGTTTACATAGTCATGTGGCCAACAAATGTGATCTGGGAGCACAGCTGAGAGGGGAACAAAACCTTCCCTTCACCCTCAGGCCTGAGGCCCTTTCGGCCCGTTTTAGCCACCTTTCCCGAGTCATGTCCCTTTATTTTGCTCTCATAGGTAGGAATGGTTGCCACTCCAATAATCTGGCAAAAACCAGAGTCTGGCAATTAAGGGGTACCTATTCAAAAGACGGCGGAGTGCTCTGCTTTTCTCCATAGTACACCCCCCCCCCCCCCAGCTATGGAACATGGACACATGAGGCTGCCTTATAATGAATCAGTCTGTTGCTCTATCAGGGTCAGTGTTGGCTAGTCACTGGCAGCTGCTCTCTGGGCTCTCAGGTAGAGCTTTTTCACATCGCCTGTTAACTCATCCTTTAAAGTGGAGTTGCCAGGGATTGAACCTGGGACCTTCTGCATGCCAAGCGGATGCTCTGTCTCAGAGTCTTCCCCCTTCTCTCTTTGTTTTAATGATGTGTTTTGGTTTTTGATTGAAAGATACTCCCAGGGTAGATGTCAGAAGACAATCGGGGATGCCAGTATGTGGCTAACAGCAGGGACTACCCGCTAGCTTACTAAAAATCAAATATAAATCATAAAAGAAGTTTTTTAAGGAATGGATGGTGAATTGATTTATTGTACTGAGAGGGCCCATGCCTCAGTGGTAGAGTATCTGCTTGACATGCAAAAGGGCCCAGGTCCAGTGCCTGGCATCTTCACTTTAAAAGGCTCAGGTAGAAGGTGATGTGAAAGACCTCTGCCTGAGACCCTGGACAGCTGCTGTTAATAAGAGCAGACAATACTGACACCAATGGACCAAGCAGCATAACACTACTTAAAGCATTCTCTGTAGCATAAGGATACGTGGGCTTGCATGATGCAAACACATCTGATGCAGTGAGATGTTGTCCATAAACGCTTATGGGACAATAAAACCACTAGTCATTAAAGGACCATGGGAATCCTTTTTGTTGTAACAGGCTAACATGACTAGCCTACAGGAATCATCATCATCATTATCATTAGTCCACCTTTCTCACTTGAGATCCAAGGCAGATTACACAGTGCAAGTGAAAGTACGATATAATTAACAGCTAGGACATTGACTGAGCAAGTACAATAAGGAACAGCGATTCATAAGAACATAAGAACATAAGCAAAGCCATGTTGGATCAGGCCAGTGGCCCATCCAGTCCAACATTCTGTCACACACAGTGGCTAGAAATCCAGTGCCATCTAAAGGACTGTCAGTGAGGCCAGGACACCAGATGCCCTCCCACTGCCTTCCTTCCAGCACCAAGACAACAGAGCACCACCTCCCCACAAAGAGAATACCATCTATCTCCTGTGGCTAATAGCCACTGATGGACCTCTGCTCCATATATTTGTCCAGTCCCCTCTTGAAGCTGGCAATGCTTGTAGCTGCCACCACCTCCTGTGGCAACGAATTCCATGTGTTTATCACCCTTTGTGTAAAGTAGTATTTTCTTCTATCTGTTCTAACCCGACTGCTCAATAATTTCATAGAGTGCCCACGAGTTCTTGTATTGTGAGAAAGGGAGAAAAACACATCTTTCTCTACCTTCTCTAACCCGTGCATTATCTTGTAAACCTCTATCATGTCTCCCCTCAGTCGTCTTTTCTCCAGGCTAAAGAGCCCCAAGCGCCTCAATCTTTCCTCATAGGGAAAGTGTTCCAACCCTT
The DNA here is from genome assembly GCF_028583425.1 of Eublepharis macularius. Lineage (NCBI taxonomy): Eukaryota > Metazoa > Chordata > Lepidosauria > Squamata > Eublepharidae > Eublepharis > Eublepharis macularius. The sequence goes on from NC_072801.1 coordinate 24,654,819, forward strand.
TAATCATTTTAGTTGCCCTTCTCTGTACTTTTTCCAGTGCTATGATATCTTTTTTAAGGTGTGGCGACCAGAACTGTACACAGTACTCCAAATGAGGCCTCACCATCGATTTATACAGAGGCATTATGATACCGGCTGATTTGTTTTCAATCCCTTTCCTAATAACCCCTAGCATAGCATTAGCTTTTTTTATGGCAGTCGCACACTGTGCTGACGTTTTTAGTGAGTTATCTATCATGACTCCAAGATCTCTCTCTTGGTCAGTCTCCGCCAGTTCAGACCCCATCAACTTGTATTTATATTTTGGATTTTTGGTTCCAATGTGCATTACTTTGCACTTGGCTACATTGAACCTCATTTGCCACATGGATGCCCACTCTTCTAGCCTCGACAGATCCCTTTGGAGTGCCTCACAATCCTCTCTGGCTTTCACCACCCTGAACAATTTCGTGTCATCTGCAAATTTAGCCACTTCACTGCTTAATCCCAATTCCAAATCATTAATAAACAAGTTAAAAAGCATTGGACCCAATACCGACCCCTGTGGCACCCCACTGCTCACCACCCTCCACTGTGAGAAGTGCCCGTTTATACTCACTCTCTGTTTCCTATTAATTAGCCAGTTTTCGATCCACAAGAGGACTTGGCCCTTTATCCCATAGCTACTGAGCTTACTTAGGAGCCTTTGATGAGGAACTTTGTCAAAAGCTTTCTGGAAGTCAAGATAAACAATATCTATCGGGTCTCCCTTGTCCACTTGTTTGTTCACTCCCTCAAAGAACTCTAACAGATTGGTGAGACAAGATCTTCCCTTACAGAACCCATGCTGAGTTTTCCTCATCAGCTTTTGGTCATCAATGTGCCCACTAATTTTATTTTTGATAATAGTTTCCACCAACTTACCCGGTATTGACGTCAGGCTGACTGGCCTGTAATTTCCCGGATCTCCCCTGGAACCTTTTTTAAAGATGGGGACAACATTAGCTACCTTCCAGTCCTCAGGAACAGATGCAGAGTTTAATGACAGATTACATATTTTTGTGAGGAGATCTACAAGTTCACACTTGAGTTCTTTCAGAACTCTTGGATGTATGCCATCTGGGCCCGGTGATTTATCAGTTTTTAAATTATCTAGCAGTCGCATAACCTCCTCTCTCGTCACCTCAATGTGACTCAGGTCTTTCAAAACCCCTCCCAAAGTCAGTGCTTCCGGAGTGGGCATGCACTTCTTATCTTCCACAGTGAAGACAGAAGCAAAGAACGCATTCAGCTTCTCGGCCATTTCCCTATCACCCTTTAGTAATCCTTTTACGCCTTGGTCATCCAAGGGCCCCACTGCCTCCCTAGCTGGTTTCCTACTTCTAATATATTTAAAGAATTGTTTATTGTTTTTCTTTATGTTCTTTGCAATATGCTCCTCATATTCCCTTTTTGCCTGTCTGATCACAGACTTGCACTTTTTTTGCCACAGCTTATGCTCCTTTTTATCAACCTCACTCCGACTAGTTTTCCACTGCCTAAAAGAATCCTTTTTACCTTTTACAGCTTCTATTACATTGCTTGTTAACCATGCTGGCCTTTTCCTAAACCTATTTGTGCCTTTCCTAACCAGCGGTATATATTTAATTTGAGCTTCCAGGATTGTAGTTTTAAATAGACTCCAAGATTCCCCAAGTGTTTTGACCTTTTTTACTTTCCCTTTCAGTTTCTTCTTCACGTACCCCCTCATCTCAGAAAAGTTACCCCTTTTGAAGTTAAACATGGCTGTGTTGGTCTTATTTGGCAATTTCCTATTTATACATATGTTGTACTCAATAACATTATGGTCACTGTTCCCAAGTGGTGCAATCACATTTACATCTCTCACCAGGTCTTCAGCATTACTGAGGACCAAATCCAGGATCACCTCTCCCCTAGTAGGTTCTGTAACCATCTGTTCCATAGCACAGTCATTGAGACAGTCTAGAAACTCACTTTCTCTCCCCCGATTCGAACACCCATTGGCCCAGTCAATGTGTGGGTAGTTAAAATCACCCATTACAACACAGTTTTTTTGTTTAGCAGCCATCTTTAATCCTGTCATCATTTTATAATCCTCCTCTATTTTCTGATCTGGAGGGCGATAACAAACTCCCACAGTTAAGTTTCCATTTGGGCCCGTAATTTCAACCCATAGCATTTCCAGAAGCGAATCTAATTCAGTTACCTTCTCAATCTTACTGGAATGTATACCTTCTCTGACATATAGAGCCACCCCACCACCAACCCTTCCCTCCCTATCCTTCCGATATAATTTATATCCAGGAATCACCGTGTCCCACTGATTTTCCTCATCCCACCAAGTTTCTGATATGCCCACAATGTCTATGGATTCGCCCAACACTAAACATTCCAGCTCCCCAATTTTACCTCGGACACTTCTAGCATTTGTATATAAACACCTGTAACTTCCCCGGCACACTTTGCCTCGAGACGTAGTTAGGTCATCTGCACTGTTTGTCTCCATCTCAGTTGACAACTCTAATCTATCTCCCTGTAGAAGTGTTATACCTAGCCCTTCATCTCTCTGAGATGAACCATCCTGAACCAGAGACACTTTATCTCTTGTCGGCTTTCCCCTAGCATTTAGTTTAAAAACTGCTCTGCCACCTTTTTGATTTTAAGTGCCAGCAGCCGGGTTCCTTCTCGGGACAAGTGGAGACCGTCTCTCTTGTACAGCTCCCGCTTGTCCCAAAAAGAATCCCAGTGCCTAACAAACTTGAACCCTTCCTCCCTACACCATCGTCTCATCCACGCATTGAGACTCCTGATCTGCGTTTGTCTCTCTGGCCCTGCGCGTGGAACAGGTAGCACTTCTGAGAAGGCTACCTTGGAGGTCCTGGCCTTGAGTCTCCTGCCTAACAGCCTAAATTTTTGTTCCAAGACCTCACGACTGCATTTCCCAACATCGTTGGTTCCAACATGGACCACGACCGCTGACTCTTCCCCAGCACTATCTACCAGCCTATCTATAACACGCGTAATGTCCGCTACCTTCGCACCAGGCAGGCAAGTCACCATACGGTCAGAACGCGGTTGTGCCACCCAGCTATCTACTTGTCTAAGGATCGAATCACCAACTACCAAGAGCCTCCCTCCCGCCCCACCCAGGGATGGTTCCTTGATGCGAAAGGAAACCTGCTCACCAACTGAAGAAGAGGTCCCTTCTGAGGGCATGTTCCCCTTATCCTCAGTACGGTGCCCTGATTCCACAAGATCCTCATTCTCCTTGACAACAAGAACGCTGCCATTTTTAGAGTGGGACACATCTATCCTGTCCCTGAGAATCTTGTCCTCGTGCCTATCTAACTGTCTCCGCTTCTCCAGGTCAGCCACCTTGGCCTCAAGGGTACGTACTCGTTCCCTGAGAACCAGGAGCTCCTTGCAGCGAGCACACATCCAGGACTTCTGACCAGAAGGCAGATAGTCATACATGTGACACTCAGTGCAATACACTGGAAAGCCCCCAACCCCCTGCTGGCATTCTGACTTCATTATTCTGTTTTAGGAACAACACACTAAGAGGAAAGAAAACGGCTATGATCCCCCGGCTAAGAGCCACAGGCCAAGAGCCCTTTAGCTCTTGCCCTTCGGCTCGCGCCAAAGGCTCGCGCCCCTGCCCAGCAGTTGCCTTTTCAATGCAAAAGGTCACTTCCTGCTAAGCACAGGAGGTGAGCACAAAGGGGGTGTGTGGCTTGTACTCCAGCAACCCCCAGCAGCCTTACAAACACACTCACCCTCAAACACAATCAAGCCCAAACACACTTAGCCTCAAAACTACACTCAAATCAACACAAAACTACACACAAAAAGCCCCAAAGCTAGAGAGGACCACCCTTAGCTTCTCAGCTTAACCCACCACAGCCAAGAAGGCAAAAAGCCCTTACCTCCTCTAGCAGCTGCAGACCATGTGCTCCTGAGCCCAGGTGACTCTGCTCTGCCCTGCCCCTGCCAAAGGGATTCAGGACATTTAGTGCAAGAGATACTATAGGATATGGTAGCAGAACATTTAAAAAATAAACATAAAGCCAGCACAAAGATGAAATCTTTCTGAAATGAAGCATAACTAATTTACATGGCATGTTTAGCAATGAGAAAACTCCCTAGCAGGCATGTATCTATATCAACAGACAGTATCCAACAGAGTAGCATATAGTCCCTGACTGTCCCTACCAATGCATCTCTCTGAGCTACTTAATAATAACTACTACTACTACTACGCTTATATACTATTCTAGACAGTTTAGTGCCCCAGAGCAATTAACAAAATTGGTGCCGTTATTATCCCCATAATACAGCTACGGAGCTGGGGCTGAGAGGCTTACTCGAGGCCACCTGCTGAGCTCATGGTAATAATGGTATTTGAACCAGCAAAGTGCTGATTTGCAACCTGACTACTTAACCACTATGATACACAGCCCTATAGTCTGTGTAGAAAGCCCAGATTTTGCATAGGTTGGGCAAAACCAGGAGAGTGGGAGATTTCCTGACCTCCTTAGGCAGACCGTTCCGTAAGGTGGGGGATACCACAGAGAAAGAATGTGTGCAGGTAACTTTTGATTTTGCCCACGTGCAGGGTGGTACCTGCAGAAGACCCTGCCCAGATGAGTGAAGTTGCCATGACGGAACATGGGAGAGAGGCAGTTGCACAGATATGAGGGGCCTAGGCTATGAAGGGATTTGAATGTGATAGTCAAGACCTTGAATTGAGCTCAGTAACTGATGGGCAGTTAATGGAGTGACTGCAGAATGGGACTGATATGCATACTTTGTCTAGATCCTGAGAATACACAAGCTGCAGCGTTCGGCACCAGTTGGAGTCTCCAAGTCAACTTTGAGGGGAGACCTATGAAGAGCGCATTATAGTAGTCTAATCTTGATGTTAACTGTGGCATGAATCCAGGTGGCCAGATCAGCCATGTCAAGGTAGGGGGGCCATCTTCCAGGCTAATCTGCATTTACTTGATTCTCTAGCAGCTTTCAGCTAATTGACAACAGCACACTACCTCTACAGCATCACCAGGGCAGCTGGATATCCAAAAGCAACACTGAAAGGCTTAGCTGCATTCCTGATTGTCTTGTCAATTATATACTGAAATGTGAGTATTTTGACTTGCTCCTATTACTCTGTCTATGACTTCGTCATGTGCATCTCTGTTCCGATCGCACAGAATTTGGGTAACATGACATCCTTTATGTCTTACCTGGTAGTTGCTGTAAACAATACAATTCTGATTCACCGTTGCCAAAATTGTGGAGGCTGAGTAAAGAATAGAGATGGGCACGAACCAAAATACGAACCAGGCTGGTTTGTGGTTCGCGAACCGGTGGTTAGTCAGAGCCCATTTCTGACGAACCATGAACTTTAGGCTGGTTCATTTGGTTCATTTTTTGGTTTGTCACTGCAGACAGCCTGGTGCTGATCAATCAGTTTCCTAGCCAACAGGTGATGGACTTCCTGCAGAACTTCTGCTGACCTGGAAGTGGCCTTCTGCTGACCCAGAAGTGATGATTTGCTGACCTGGATGTGATGTTTTCACGAACCAAACGAACCAGTTTGCAAAATGGGGCAGGTTTGTGGAAGTTCATGGTTCGTGGTTCATGAAATGCAATGAACCACATGGTTCAATTTTTTTCCGGTTCGTGCCTATCTCTAGTAAAGAACACACTCTCAAGTTCATGAGTTCATTAGCCATGGCATTTTTGCTCCTGCCTTAGGGATGAGCCAAAGCAGAACAAACAGGAAAAGACAATCGAAAAGGGAACTTCTTAACAGCGATAAGGTTATGGGGACTGCCCTGTTGAATGCCTGGCCAGGCCAAAAGATCATCAACCAGATGCATTTGACAAGTACACAAGACAGGTATGTAGATGGTTAGCCGTTCATTTTTTGGTCTTGGCAAAGGTCTTTGTGGGGTTCCCTTCAGCTATCACAGCTCAGAGCAGTTGATGGAGCCCATCTTCCATGAATGTATGCCATTCTTTCTCAAAGCTATCTAAGTGAGCAGTCTGTTCCATGTCTGGTGAGGCCAGAAAACTATGGTCATGCCAGGGTTTGATTTGTTGAGTTTATGGCAGATTGAGATGACAGTCCTCAGGTTGCAAACTACTGGTTGTTCCCCATTTCAGATAGTCCAACTGGCATCAACCAGAGTGTGCTTTTTCCATAGTAGCTCCCACTCTGTGAAGGGAGTGCCAACTATAAATGTTTAGGAGATGCTACAAGGTCATTTTACTTGCTAGGGCTTTATTGGCAGGTGTTTGGAGAATAGGGGGCTTTATTTGGGGGGGGGAGTACTTTGAATGTTTTTCAGTTTGGATTAGTAAACCATCTTGAGCCACATAGGAAAGATGGCATAAATATTTTACACAAATCAGCAAATTTAACTGCACTCCCTGCAGAAGCCCTTATGAGCCAGAATCTGTGGGGAGAAGATAGCAGCTGGTTGGTATTTAGGACCAGTGCATGCATTTTGGATGCCTCAGTCTCCGGCTGCATTTGTGGAGGGGAGTTCTGTTCTTATTTTTTTCTTTGCTGCTGCAGCCTTGAAACATTTTGGAGCATTATAATCTGTTTCCACTTCCTTGCTTATCCCCCTCCCCTCCACCCCTAACAGTGAAATCTAAGCAGAGTTAGGCCAGTCTAAGCCCATTGAAATCAATGGGCTTAGACTGGAGTAACTCTTCTTAGGATTTCACTGTTAAGTATTTGAAAGACAGTGGCATGTTCTTCATCCCTGCTTGGAATGATCCTCTAAAGAGCACTCCATAAAGAGGTGGAGAGTCCCATAGAGCTTCATCTTCAGATGGCAGGAGAGGAGGGGAAAGCTTCCTTTTTATCCTCTTTTGCAGAGTTCTTTCAGGCTTGGAGGGGAAGGGGGTGGATGGGAAGAGACAGATTACAGAAACCTTTAATTCCAGCTTTGTGCTTTCATCTCTTTGGGGTCAGAGCAGGAAAACTCAAGTCAGATGCAACTGCAATCTTCTACAGTTCATAATAAGCTCATATAGTGGCTTCTTTGCTACCCAGAGGCTCTTAAAGGTCAAGTCCCATGGCTATGTGTGGACACAGAGCTTAGTACTGATTTCTCAGGGGAAGTGATAACATAGTTTGAGAACCAGAGCAGCCTTAGAAATCACAAGAAAACTCCCAAGTTAGGAGCCAGGGCCCCAGATCAGTTCAAGATCTGTTCTGCGTTGCTTCCTGGAGTTCCTGGAAAAAACATTCTGTAGCCAAGTTCTGGCAACAATCTCCAGTTTAGAATAAGGCCCTGCTATGGACTGTGGAAGGAAGCAGTCGTAGATTCTCCTAATGTTGCTAGGTTCTATAACTAGGAGTGTTCAGGAATGAATCTCTGCTGCCCAGTTCAGAAATAGCAAGTTATGTATCATCTGAGCCCTTCTTCAAAATTTGACCCGTTCTGAACTTCCTCCACAGATGCCCCTTTCCCCCACCCCCCGCCCTCTTTCAGAACACAGTTGCCAGCATCAGTGATAAGAAGAGCTGATTCTCCAGCCTTCATCAGGTTCAAAAGTCTTACCAGCAGAAAGTTTCTGGTGCCAAGATCCTGAAGCTGGTCAGGGCCTCTGGGCCTCTACCAAGGGTCCCCCCCCCCCCGTTTGTTTACCTTGCTGTTTGTCCTTCCCACATAGGTCTTCAACTAGGCAGGTTGTCAAGGCAGTTAGCCGCAAGATGCAACGAGAGAGCTGTTCAGTCTCACTCAGATTCAAAGAAGACTGGAATCTTTATAAGAGGAGTGGAATTGATCCTTTTGGTGAGCTGGTTGTTGAAATGCCACCCTCAGGCCACACACACACCCCATGAGGATGCAAAGAACATGTCAGCTGTTTCCTCCTCCACAAGTTACCCCAGTGGCATCAAGGGCTTGCCTTCCACCCACCCCTTTCAGCTGGGGCTATCTCATTTGTTCCAAGCTTCGGCCCCCAGAAAGCAACACCCTCCAAACACTTGGATTTTAAATCAACAGTTCTCTTGGTTGACTTGTTCTCTCACACTGGTGCCTGTCAGAGCAATCCTAAGCACAGTTCTTGGTCTATCAGGGCCGGTCTTGACTCCTCTGACTGACAGCAGCTTTCCAGGGTCTCAGGCTTTCTCAGCACCTACGACCTGATCCTTTCAACTAGAGATGCCAGAAATTGGATCTGGGACCTTCTGCGTGCAAAGCAGATGTTCCATCACTGAGCCACGATCCCTTCCTAAACGTCACTGTTTTCTACTGAGTCAAACCATGGTTCTGTCAAGGTCAGTATTATCTACCCTGCCTGACAGTAGCTCTCCGGAGTCTCAGGTGGAGGTCTTTCACATCTACTATGACCTGGTCCTTTTAGGTAGAGGCACTGAATCTGGGACCTTTGGCATCTAAAACACTTTCTCTACCACTCAGCCGCCCTGACTCAATATATCTGTCACGTGAAAGGGGAGTATCCCATCCTGAGATGCCCTGAAGTTGGGTGAGTCTGAAGTAACACAAGCCAGAAAGAGGTTTAACAGTACACCCACTGTTTGGGTCAACTAGGCCATGGTCTCACTGTGGTTGATGGCACTAGGGATCAACTAGGCAACTCATTGTCACAAGATGTTCTGGCTTTGGTATCCGTCCCTTCTCTCAGTGCCTTTTCTTCTAGCTTACAGAAAAGACAGTCCTGCTATATTTAAGTGGACTGAGGTGAGCCAAAGCAGAACTTCTGTTGACATGTTTGAAAGGATCGTTAAAAGGAAACAAGCTGGTGAGGAGAGAAAGAAATGCATGTAGATTTTCCACCCCCTGCATCAAAATGCCCTTGAACCTTTTGCTTATAATGGCAGATAGGCTTTGTCAGTCCTTGGCAAGTAAATCCCCAAGTTCACCACAGCAATCACACAGGTGAATTGGTTGAAGCAACTTTTATTAGAGATCTACCAGGTTCAAGGTGCTCAGACAGTGGAATTGGCAGAAGTGACATATTGAGGGAAAGCATGGTTAGTTATAGATTAATGTCCCACCCCCAGGTTAGTAGCCCATTGGAATTCTGGGGCGAACACCAGAAACAACAAGTATCAGAGTTTAGACTATGACAAGCAACAATAGCAAATTGGGTATGAAATCATCTGTGTTCTTAGAGAAGATACATTTCAGACTGGCTGCATCTGGTCTCAAGGCCGTTGGCCGCAGAAGTGAAAGTGTTTAACTTCAAAGCAGAGATAACACACTGAACTTCCAAATAACAGGCATTGAATGGTATTCAGAGCTCCGCCTAGTGTCAGAGGACCAACAGGTTGCATATAACATACACATGGCATGTACTGCAGGACGGCATACATGACAGGCTTAGAGTTTGATTTTGCCCCAAGGACATGTGCTCCCTTGGGATCTGAGACGCATTTCAGAATCTCTGGTTTGGATTTTGACCTGCTCCTCACACTAGATTTGTTCCAACCCTTTGACAGAAGCTGCATACTTAGTGGCCGTTTTCACATGGCCACACTCCTGGAAGATAACACAAAACTCACAGCATAAAAGTGTCTTCCTAGCGCGATTTCCTGGCACAATCCCGTTTAATGGCCCTTTTTCTGACGTCATCGGGCCGTTAAAGGGGATCGTGCCAGGAGATCGTGCTAGGAAGATGCTTCATGCTGTGAGTTTGCACGATCTCCCAGGGCGCGTGTGAAAATGGCCAGTACCTAGAATGGGCCTACATCCCTGTTAGCCTCCCATGGTGCTGTTTGTTTTCTGTTGAATTCCTGTTTGTGGTACAAAGGAGACATTAATAACAGATTTGGGCTCGTCACTGAGAAAATGCTGCCAGCCCTCATCCACCTCCTGCCCCATGAAGTCCAAATCAACTTCTGCAAGGCCACCAATATCATCCAAGCAAATTTGATCTGTAAATTGTCGTGCACACGCTGGGGAGATTCCAAAAGAAATGTGTTCACTTGCAGTCCTCCTCCCCCAGCCTTGTCTTAAAAGTGAAATTTGTCCAACGTTTAAGTGATGGACTTCAAAAGAGACTGGATACAACCGGCCAGCTAGAAATCTGCTTCCTTGCAAACTGTTTCGAATATTATACATTTAATTTGATGGTTCCCCATGTGACCCAATCATGAATGGTTTTTGTGCTTCTGTTGGGCAATCATGTTGATTTTTTTAAATGATTGTGTGATTCTTCTGGTGCTTCATGGCACAGAGTTGACGACTCACCATTAGCTGGGACTAAAGCAAGTCACGTGTGTCATCACAGCCAATCAAATTAAAGAGTGAAGCAAAGATGAAAAATGAACCAAGAAACAACAGCCAGCGAGCTCGAAAGCCAGCATGTATTTTTTTTTGCTAATTAATTTGGTTGTATCAAATTTTAAAGGAAATATCAAAAATGTGCAAATGTTCAACACAGCGCTGCATAAATCCATAATATTTTGTCCATGGCTGAACCACGCATGTCAGTCCTAAGCTCCTGCCAACTGGCCTGCCTCCTCCTCCTCCTCTGTTTTTTTCAACAGTAATCAGGGAAACTGGTTCCCTTGCCCATTGCCCTGTGAGTTCCCGTGACAAGCAGGTGAGCTGGCTAGCAGTGGGCTGCTCGTTGCCTGGCTCGAAATACTACGTTCTTGCCAAGCCTTGGTTCTAAGCAAGCTCAGCTCATCTGGCATGGCTTTTCCACTGTGGGTGGCAGATTGTAGTTGTATAGCAACAGTGCTTAAATTTGCATGATGTTTAAATGCAACAAAAGGCACCTGGTACAAACAGGCTTTTTAACTCCCTAATATCTTTTCTTAAAGACATTTCCCCTTATTTGCTAATGGAGAAAAAGGAAATCATCCACCCACCAAGGCCAAGATTGACTGCATAGGTTATGTTGAGTTTGCATTAACACTAAAATATACAATATGACTTCTCTGTCTGAGCAATTGCCTTCTGAGCTAATACAGAATCAGCTTGAAATGCCTTCTCGGTTTTTAACGGAATGGCAGAAGATAGCTACAAAATTTATAGCGATCTGCTATTGAACTCAGCAACATAACAGCTTTTATGCCATTTTGCTTTGGGGGTGTTTTTTTTTCTCTTCCCCAAAAGGGAGATTGTGAAGGGAACATCCAACAATTGTGTTAAGATGTACATCCTCAGGAACAGAAAACGGAGCCAGTTCTACCCTGACACAAAGTGAGGCAGAGGATCAGGATAGCTTGGTTTGGGGAGGTGGGGGGGGGGTTGAAGGGTAAACGAGCCCTGTGGCGCAGATTGGTACACTGCAGTACTGCAGCCCAAGTTCTGCTCACGACCTGAGTTCGATCCCGGCGGAAGCCGGGTTCAGGTAGCCGGTTCAAGGTTGACTCAGCCTTCCATCCTTCCAAGGTCGGTAAAATGAGTACCCAGTTTCTGGGGGTAAAGTGTAGATGACTGGGAAGGCAATGGCAAACCACCCCGTAAAAAGTCTGCCAAGAAAACGTCGTGATGCGACGTCTCCCCATGACTCAGTAATGACTCGGTGCTTGCACAGGGGACTGCCTTTACCTTTAATTACAGTGGTGGAGTGGGTGGGAGAACAGTCTGTTGCCCCAGGCTGTGCCTGGTACCTGGGTAAAGCTGGTGTCTATCTCCCATTTCTTTCCAAGCAGGAGAACCACCTCGCTGATTGGGCCTCATGACTGTGGGTGTGTCTGCTTGCATGCAGGAGAATGGATTGCAGATGGATATATCTCGTGTGGTTGCAGCCAGGACGCTGGGTGGCTGGCTACCAAATGGGGGCAGCAGCATCAACACATGAAGCTGCTCTCTGCTGAGTCAGACCCATCAAGGTCAGTCTTGTCTGCTCAGACTGGCAGCAGCTAATCAGGATCTCAGATGGAGGTCTGTCATATTACTGACGACAACCTGAATGAAAAGGTAGGTCTGACTGATCTGTGTTTTAATTTTATTTTATTTTGGTTTGCAGGACAGTTATTTTCTGTCTTTCCCAGGGAAGGTTCTCCATTGCCGAGGTCTGATGCTTGGTGGGGCTGATTAGCATGGCTGCTTATACCTGTTACTCTTCCAATCTATTTCTTTGAAGTTTCTGCTTGACTGATTGATTGAGTCCTCATTAGTCAGAATCCGCTTGTTCTACTTTGATCGGCTTCCCTTCCCTTTCTTCTCCCTTTTTCTCATTTTGTGTGTTTTCCGATCCCTCCCACTCCACCCACTGCTTCCGTTCTCACTTGGAGGTTTCTCGAACTCCTTTCTGCTCCTCCATTTGCTCCTCCATTGTTGGCATGCTGCCAGAGCCCATTGGGAGGTCATCTTGATACAGACGGGAGCTGGGTTTAAATAAGGACTTGGTAATTTGATGACCATTAGCGACGTTTGCAGTAACGCAAGCTTAAAATAATAAGGGCAATTGCTTCTCATGCTTCAGGGAGCAAGCTGATTGCCTGCAGGGACTGAGATGGTAATTCTCCACCCCTCACTCCCCTCCCAAATATTGCACAATTAACTCGATTGGATTGGCTGCCGACATCTCCAGAAGGGATCAGTCACCAAGCTGCATAGGCCCCGTTCATTTCCATGGTATTTGTGCAAAAGAAGTTCCCAGTTAGATCATTTCTTTTCCTCTTTGCAAAATGTCTAGCCCACCTTTCCACAAAAAGGGGTCCTCAAGGCAGGTTACAAAATGTTCTAAACAATACAAAAACACACCTGAAAAACAACAAAAAATATACCCTAAAACTCCAAAATAGAGCAACAGTTAAAATAACAGCCAAGTCCATCTTATTTGTCTTCAAGAGATTGGGAGAAAAGACTAGTCTGAACAAGGTGCTGAAAAGATCATATTGGTACTGGCCAAATTAGCCTTGAGAGGGCAACTGCAATCAGGGTGCCACTGCTGAATAGGCCCTGCTTGGCTTCCAAACATCAATGAAGTTGATGGGCAGTACATTCAGGATGGACAAAAGGAAGCACTTCTTGACTCAACAGGGGATTAAAATGTAGACTTCATTGCCAGTGGATGTAGTAATGTCCTCAAGCACAGATGGCTTTAATAGGAGATTGGACAAACTCATGCAGGAGAGGTCCATCAGTAGCTACTAGCCAGGGTGATTAAAGGGAACATCCGGGTTGTTGGCCGAGTAACTGGTTGGCCATTGTGTGAGACAGGAGGTTGGACTAGTTGGACCACTGGCCGGATCCTAAAGGTGGGGTATCTGGGCCTCAGATGATGATCTCAGTGAGTTATGCCCCATAGATCATGTCCCCTACTGGCTGGGCTCTTGGTTTTGTTTGCCTCCTTTTAGGGTTAAAATCTTTTACTACCTGCTGGAGTGTTGTGCAAATTGGCTGAAATTCGGGTGCTGCGGTTACCGAATGGCATTGCCTTGGATCAGCGTGCTCTAAAGTGACAGCTCTTCTTGCTATGATTATTGGATTTTTTTCTCTCTCTAGAAGATGGAAGGAGGAGGGGGCGAAGAGAATCAAATAAAATAACCCCTGTCAGATATGTTGGAGTGAGCTGGTTTGATAAATGGTCTCTAGATAACATCTCTCTCGTCTCTTTTCTCTCCTGGGTGAATTTAATAAACCCACCCTTTCTGTTTTGTCAAGTCCACTCTGACTGCCGGGTGGGGATTGAAATAAAATAATTGAGAGTGAGGAGTGGCAAAGACTTCGCTGTGGGGTAAGAACGGTCTCCGCAGAGCAGCAGAGTGCAAATGGGACAATGTCTCCAGAGCCAGACAACCGTATCCTTTGTCATTTTGTCCCCATCTCTGTCATTTGGCTCAGCGGACAGCTGTATCGAGCGCCGCTGTTTGTTAGCTAACAACCCTGAGGTGGCGTTTTGAGCGGATTATAGCTCTAACAAATCACTCGTTAACTACCCTAACTCATTAGAATATGCCACGTACAAAATAGTTCTTAAGCGTGCTAATGACCGATTTTAAGGGATTATTGCCGTGGTAAACCATAATTAACAGTTTATAACGGTGCTTCCTGTTTAATTATCCTCAAGCCACACTGCGAGGAAGGCGGGCTGTGATTGGGTGCAGGCTCAAAGCCACCGACCTAGGTGCCTGGATCAAAGCACTCGTTTGCTCAGCCTAGCACTGGAACAGGTCTGTGTGTCAAGAGGCATGCAAGCGTTGGCCTGGGATATACTTCAAATGCAGAGTGGTCTTCCTTGATTAAAACTAGGCCTTGTGGGAAGTCAGAATCAAGGTTGGAACGTGGATTGCCTTAACCCATGAGCTGTATTTTGCCAAGCCACAGGCAACCCAGAGCTTGCATCTTTTGGCCTGGTTTTCCAGTCCTGGGAAAAGAGCAGAAAAAAGAGGGGGTCACCAAGCCTCTGGTTAGCCCCCAGTCCCATTCTGGACCTTGTCTGGTAAGGGTCCCTGGTGCGGGGTGCAAGATCTAGCTGAGCTGGAGCTGTCCCTTCCATTCAGGAGCAGGGGGTCTCCAACACAGCCCAGAGAGCTGGAGTCCTTGCAGCAGGGAGCTGCTTTTAGAAGATGTTGAACCCCTCAAAAGGCAAAGTTCAGCTGAAGAGCTCTAGAGGGAGCTGATGGCTCCTTTCTTTGCTGGAGCCAGTTACGTCTCCATTCCTGCCAAGATCTACAGAGTTGCCTTTCTTCCAAAGTGCAACTGGAGTATAGAAGGCCCTTGACCTCCAGGAGTGTGCTTCTCCAGGTTGTCCAGATTTCATCTGCTGCTGGGGGAGAGTAGAAGTGGAAGGGGCCATTAGCAGGTTCCTTGTTCTCTCTGTCCCTCTGGTTCTTGAATGGGAGCCAGCTGTGGCAGAGACAGTAGGGAGCCTTCCCCTGGACATCCTGAGTTGCCAGGATCCTTGCATGTAAGAGGGGACACGGGGCTCTTCTCCTCTCACGGAGTCTTCCTCTGTTGTTGAAGAGGGGCCAGGAAGTAGCAAGTTTTTGGCCAAAGGTTAGGAATCAAATTGTGGAGTGGCTGGGAGTGGATATTCCTCTTAGTCCTGATTTTTTGCTTTTAGATCACTGGCCAGATATTTTGGTGCAAAAATGCAAGAGAAGTTTTATCTCTCTGTTGGTAGCCACAACCAGGCAGACTATTGCTTCTCATTGGAAAGACTCTGCAAAACCGATACTTGAAATATGGTATGATAGGATTTGGGAAAGTTATATTATGTCTCAAATTACTCAAAATGTTTTTTTTTAATGGGAGATTCTCTACTCTCTAAATTTAACCGTATGCAAATTTATTGGGATCCAGTTATTGCTTATTTTAGAATCAATAATGTTATACCAAATCATTACGATTATAAGATATGGATGTCCACTTAAATAAGTTTATCTTCTTATAAATATTGGATTTTGAAATGTGTATATGTTAGTATTAGATAAAGACTCATATCAAAACTATTAGTACTCTATTTTGTAACTATTTTCTGGTTTGGGGTACTTCAGGTTGAATGTTGGTCTATTGAGTTATAAGCCTACCTCACAATCTATTGGTCTTTTTTTCAAAGCTTGACTTGTGATTGTAATGTTTGTCAAAGTTTCAAGAGTTAATAAAGTTATATATATATAAAAAAAAGAAGGGCCAGGACAGGCCCTGATGCCACCAGAGAAGGCATTGTGGCTACCAAATCACAAATTGTGCAGGCAAAGATAGCTAACGTTGAGGAAGACGCCTTGCCTCAGTGGTAGAGCTTCTGTTTGGCATTCACAAGGCTCCAGGTTCAGTCCTCAACATCTCCAAAAAGGATAAAGCAGCAGGTGTTGTAAAGGGCCTCCACCTGAGAGACCACGGAGTGCCGCTGCCAGGCAGAGTAGACGATACCTTGATAGGCCAAGGGTCTGATTCAGTATAAGGCAGTTTCATTGAGGGAGTGACTGTGGCTGCTCAGTGGCAGTGCATCTGCTTTGCATGCAGAAGGTCTCAGGTTCAATCCCAACAAGTTTGCATGGCAGAGCAGGGATTCGAACCCAGATCTCCCAGATCCTAATCATACACTAAGCACTATGGCACGCCGGCTCTTGCTGCAGTTAAACAGTTGACTCAGGTGATCAGTAGAGATGTGCATTTCGGCTTTCTGAAAGCCGAAAGAAAGCCGAAACAAAAGTGTTTCGGCTTCTTTCAGGTTAGCCGAAACGTTTCAGGCTAAGCCGAAACGTTTCAGCTAGCCAAAAGAAAAAAAGCCGAAATGTTTCGGCTTTAGGCTTTTTCAATGGGAAAATGCCTCCGGCGTCTTCCCGGACGTCTGGGGGAGGCATTTTCCCACCGAATCAGCCCAAAATTGGTGGGGACCTTCCTCTAACCCCTCTCTACAAACCCCCCAAGTTTCAGACCGATTGGACTTTGGGGGGCCTCAGGGGCCCTTCTCCCACCCCTCCTCCCACCCCCCACCAAGGCTCAGCCTGCTCCCACTTGGGGGGGCCATTTCATGGCCTCCCCAAGTAGGTGCTCTAATCTCATTCTCTACCACTGACAGCTGGGGGAGGCTTGTCTTGCCAGGGGTGGCATTTTGCATGCAAAATGCCCCCCAACCCTCTGGGGCCCTTCTTCCACCCCCCACCAAGGCTCAGACTGCTCCCACTTGGGGGGGGCATTTCATGGCCTCCCCAAGTAGGTGCTCTCATCTCTACCACTGACAGCTGGGGGAGGCTTGTCTTGCCAGGAGTGGGGCCCTCTGGGGCCCTTCTCCCACCCTTCCTCCCACCCCCCACCAAGGCTCAGACTGCTCCCACTTGGGGGGGGGGCTATTTCATGGCCTCCCCAAGTAGGTCCTCTCAGCCCCTAAAGTCCACCCCTTACAGCCCCACACAAACCCAATTCCCCCCCAGCTGCCACACACAGACCCAAATCCCCACATTAGCCCCTCACAGACCCAAATCCACCCCCAGCAGCCCCACACCCATAACCCCAGGAACAGGCTGGCAAAGGCCAGCCCTCTCCCTTTGTTCCCTATGCTGGAAACTTCTAAACTCTCTTTCCCTGGGCAATTCTGCACAGCCCAGGGGTGCCACAATGGTGGGCACACTTCTGAGTGCCAGCTGGTCCCTGTGAAAGAGCACCTGAACCACAGACACCCTCCCTCAAATTCCCCCACCACCTACAGTGATGGCTGGCCAGCCAGCCCCATTGTTCCCTATGATGGGAACCAACTGCACAACAAAGAATAAAACAAGAACAACACAAAATAAAGTTTTTAAAAAATTATTTTCTCCCTTCCAAAGTACAAGTAGGCAAAGCATAATGACACATTACACCAGCAGTCCCCCCCCCACAGAAAAATAACACAACTCACTTAACATCAGAGAATCACAAAGCACGATTCCTGTCAAAAACACTTTATTTCTTGAACAGCTTTAGGTTACACAACAGGGGGGGAACACCAAAGGGCATGGAAGCAGTATCTTACACAAAAATAACACAACTCACTTCACATTAAAGAATCACCCCAAAAAATTGCTGTCAAAAGCACTTTATTTCTGTAACTGCTTTAGGTCACACAGTAGGAAGGCACAACAGAGCAGGAAAGTAGTGTACTACACAAAAATAACACAACTCACTTCACATCAGAGAATCACACAAACACAATTGCTGTCAAAAACGGTGAAGTGGGTTGTATTATTTTTTGTAGTACATTGCTATCATGCCCTGTTGTGCCCTCCTACTGTGTAACCTAAAGCTGTTCAAGAAATAAAGTGTTTTTGCCAGGAATTGTGTTTTTGTGATTCTCTGATGTTAAGTGAGTTGTGTTATTTTTGTGTAAGATAGTGCTGCCATGCCCTTTGGTGTTCCCCCCTGCTGTGTAACCTAAAGCTGTTCAAGAAATAAAGTGTTTTTGACAGGAATCGTGCTTTGTGATTCTCTGATGTTAAGTGAGTTGTGTTATTTTTCTGTGTGGGGGACTGCTGGTGTAATGTGTCATAATGCTTTGCCTACTTGTATTTTGGAAGGGAGAAAATAATTTTTTAAAAACTTTATTTTGTGTTGTTCTTGTTTTATTCTTTGTTGTGCAGTTGGTTCCCATCATAGGGAACAATGGGGCTGGCTGGCCAGCCATCTCTGTAGGTGGTGGGGGAATTTGAGGGAGGGTGTCTGTGGTTCAGGTGCTCTTTCACAGGGACCAGCTGGCACTCAGAAGTGTGCCCACCATTGTGGCACCCCTGGGCTGTGCAGAATTGCCCAGGGAAAGAGAGTTTAGAAGTTCCCAGCATAGGGAACAAAGGGAGAGGGCTGGCCTTTGCCAGCCTGTTCCTGGGGTTATGGGTGTGGGGCTGCTGGGGGTGGATTTGGGTCTGTGAGGGGCTAATGTGGGGATTTGGGTCTGTGTGTGGCAGCTGGGGGGGAATTGGGTTTGTGTGGGGCTGTAAGGGGTGGACTTTAGGGGCTGAGAGGACCTACTTGGGGAGGCCATGAAATAGCCCCCCCCAAGTGGGAGCAGTCTGAGCCTTGGTGGGGGGTGGGAAGAAGGGTGGGAGAAGGGCCCCAGAGGGTTGGGGGGCATTTTGCATGCAAATTGCCACCCCTGGCAAGACAAGCCTCCCCCAGCTGTCAGTGGTAGAGATTAGAGCACCTACTTGGGGAGGCCATGAAATGGCCCCCCCTAAGTGGGAGCAGGCTGAGCCTTGGTGGGGGTGGGAGAAGGGCCCCAGAGGGTTGGGGGGCATTTTGCATGCAAAATGCCACCCCTGGCAAAACAAGCCTCCCCCAGCTGTCAGTGGTAGAGATGAGAGCAGAGCACCTACTTGGGGAGGCCATGAAATGCCCCCCCCCCAAGTGGGAGCAGGCTGAGCCTTGGTGGGGGGTGGGAGGAAGGGTGGGAGAAGGGCCCCTGAGGGTAAGGGGGCATTTTGCATGCAAAATGCCACCCCTGGCAAAGGAAGCCTGCTTCTTCATTTTTCCCCGTAGGAAATAATGAAGAAGATGAGCAGCAGCATGCTAACAATATGCTGCTCCTTCGCTTTCTTATGGGAGGATAGGGGGACCTGCTTTGGGGGGCCATAACATGGCCCCCCAAAGTCCAATCGGTCTGAAACTTGGGGGGTTTGTAGAGAGGGGTTAGAGGAAGGTCCCCACCAATTTTGGGCTGATTCGGTGGGAAAATGCCTCCCCCAGACGTCCGGGAAGACGCCGGAGGCATTTTCCCATTGAAAAAGCCGAAAGCCGAAAGTAAGCCGAAAGCCGAAACGGCTGGCCGTTTCGGCTTTCGGCTTATACGAAAGAGAATCCTCTTTCGGCTTTCTGCTTTCGGCTTTAGCCGAAAAGTTTTGGCTTGCACACCCCTAGTGATCAGCAGAATGTAGGGTGCAGCTGTTGTGGATCTGTAATGCCTTGTGGTGGGTACAGGTTAGGGAGGGAATGTTCTGCCGCATAAATTCTCTACATGCAGAAAGCTAGCATGTCAGGGATCCCTGCTTCCTGACTAGCTATCAAGTGCTTCAGGCTTGGGTTGCGTTGGCTTGAATTTCAAACAAAAGTTACCTCAGCAGCTTGGAGCAAACTTGTAGTGCTTGGTGCTCAGACCCCAAATTCAGACTGGGATCCCCCTTCAGGGATGTGGGGGAGATCCTGCAACTCCGTTTGCTAACTCCAGACAGACGCAAATCCTACCCTTTGTCTCTCTTGCTGGCATTAAAAGTAATGAATGATCCTATCCCCCTTGTTTGTCTCCTCTTCCAGTGTAACGCTGTAATTAACTTAATTACCAGCAGATTCTTTCTTCCTTCCTTTTCTTTTTTTTTTATGGAACTTAAAATGGAAATTAAATTTTGCACCTAGGTTTACAGACTGCTAACTAGAATCGAACAATCAAGCCCCAATGCTAAGTCCTTGAGAATGTATGTTTTGCATATTCATGATGTTAATAGGGTTCAGAAGGTATATTTGCAACTGATGAAAAGGATTAATTAAATCTCATTTGCATAGGGAGAGTTGTTTAACTGTTGGCATCCCAGCAGTTCAGACAATACTGGAATGCCAATGTTGCTTGAGGAAAAGAGGCTAAATCCAAATGCGACCCATTCTCAGGAAGAAGAAAATGGAGATAGTACCGTATGTTTTCTAGCACCCTTTCCCAAAGCTACAGGGAGTTCAAGACAGGATTTCCAAATAGTTTTATAACCAAGTAGAACAGAAACAAACCTGACTGAGCATACCTTGGTTAAAATGTGTACTATTCAGCTGGAGCTGATGTGTTTTACAGATTCTTCAGTCTGTCGGGAATAACTGGCCAAATCAATACTTCTGGTATCTGAGCTCAGTTTCAGTGCTGCCTTCCAGAAAGGACCCAGAAATCTTCCCTCCCTCACTGGCAGACAACTGTGGATCAAGAACCTCCAGCTTGGCCAGAGTCAAGAAAAGATTAAAGGATGGGGCCCAAAGAGGTGGGTCTCTCTCCCAACTCAGGCCCAGTTCTGGTGGTACCTGCCCAGGACAATGACAGTCGCTTAGGTTGACACAACAAGACTCCAACCCAATCCTACCGAGGCTTGTGAGGGTAAGTTTCTTGAACCACACCAGATTCTGGCAAGTCCCCCACAAAGATCTACAGAGGTGGCCTCCATAATTTCGCAGAAGTAGTACCTGGCCGCAAGGCGTAGGAGCATCTTCTGTTAGTTGACCTGGCGAAGTTCTTCAAGGATGTATCTGGAAGCTCCCTTTTTTGTGCAATCTGGGCTTATTTATTTATTTATTAAATGTAGATGTTGCATTTTTCCTGGGGCACAGAACTCAAGGTGGCTTATAAATTGTTAAGTCCAAACGGCCTGCTAGTGACAGAACTTTCCTCTGGCACAAAGCAGTCTGATCGTTTTCTGGAAGTCATCGAAGTGAGTGGCTGCTCTGGGCCCCTGAAGCCATCTGCCCTGAACTCCCAAACAATCACCTTCATTGGCGGTGATTCTTGCATGTTTTATAACATGCTGGGAGATGGCTCAGAGGTATCTGCAGGTATAACTTTAGAGCTGACATGAACACATGAAGCTGCCCTTATACTGAGTCACACCATCAGTCCACTAAGGTCCGTCTTGTCTGCTCAGACTGGCAGCTGCTCTCCAGGGTCTCAGGCAGAGGTCTTTCCCATCTCTCCCAACGGGAGATGCCAGGATTGAACCTGAGATATTCTGCATGCAAAAGAGATGTTCTGCCACTGAGCCACTGACTCTCATGGTGAAGGAGTTGCTTTCTTGGTGTTTTGGTAATGCGTGAATCTTGGAACAGCCTGGGTAGGGCCAAAGATGCACTTTCGTCTCCCAATAACCTGTTGCCCAGATGATACAGCCTTGAACTGAACTTCCTAACAAATGAACCGTTCTTATGGCTGTTTTTGCTGACACATAGGGAGCTTGAGATAGTATAAATATTGAGGAACTGTATTTTTAGGACACATCGGTAAGTGGACATCTCTCACCTGTGGCACCAAATGCCTTTTTTCCATAGCAGGAGAAAGTATCTTTGGAAAGAGAAATTGTGCTATCCCATGGTGGAGAATGCCAGGGAAATGGTTCATAGTCTCTTCTGGCTTCTTCTGAAGAACTGCTCAGAAGAAGAAAGATTTCAAGATGATCCAAGAGCATCCTTACAGACTCAAAGCAGGATTTAGGATCCCTCCACTGAGCAGAGAGTTGGACAATTTGCCCTACAAGGACCCTTCCCACCTCTAATGGGAGACGGGTACCCCTTTTGAAAATGAAGAATACTGAAGCAAGTGCCACGAAACATGGCTGCCATGGGAGCTGAGGCAATCACAAAATATTGGGAGATTTCAAGACAAGTGAATGCAGCTGGTTCGAAAGGGGAGCTCCCTTGAAGACATGAAGATGATGTCTCCTGGACTCTTTTGAAGAGCCTCCTCCTTGAATGGTGGAGGAATGCCACGACTGAGTCTTTGCTGAGGGGGGGAAGAAAGTGGGCCCCAGGAAATGCATGGCAGGTGCTGTGTTGAGGATCTTGACTCAACAGGGGATTAAAATGTAGAGAAGGTCAAAGGCAGTTAGTTCCATCCTGCAAAGCTTGTAAGGTGTACAGGATATTGAGTAGGAACTCTGTTTGGAGGGATGTTTGCCAGGGGAAGAGAAAGGAAGTTGGACAGCTCCAAGGCATTGTGGGTACCTAAAGCAGGCAGGCCAACTTTGGGGCTCTTTCTCCAGCCAAACTGTCTTTATGTTGCCAATGATGGATGAATCCAGTGACTCACTCTTTGCTGCTCTAGCCCCATCATTAAGGAGCGCTGTTCGCTTCCCAGCTTGGCAGCTGCCAAAAAATGGAAGCACTGGGCAGCCGTTCAAGCTGCAATAAAAATCGAGGGCTTTTTGTGTTTCTTTTATTTTAAATGTAAACAATTTTGCTGCATTTGATGAGTTAGCCATTTTTTTAAAAATGCCGCAGAGAAAAATAAGACCACGGCAGTTTAACCTTTCCTGGTCCCAGCGAGTTCCCCTCAGCTATAGCAAGAAAAGGGGAGGAGGGGGGGAAAGGGGGAAAAGCTAGAGTGACTTCTAGTTATTTTCAGTCTCTGCCTCTCGAAGTGGCTGGCACAAATTGGCCTTAGTGCATGTTTGTATTTCAGCAAAAAAAAAAGTTCTGCTGAAACCAGATCATACAAACTCAAACCACATAAAAAAGATTCAAGAGCCAACTGGAAAGAAGGACTCTTTTTTTTTCCCTTTAGCAGACTGCAACGGGATTCCTAGCGCTGGGTAGACTCATGGCTTCAGGAAAATTAAAGAACCGAATAAATTCAACACCAAGGAAGCCCATATTTGGCAGCACAGAAGATAATCTGCAGTGGCGGATTATGAAACACTGAAACTCACTTTTAAATATTTTTGCTTATTTGGCAACGTTTATCTTGCTTTGCCAGTCTGAAAGAGTCTGAAAGCTCTGTCCCTGGCCCTTGACTTCTGACTCAATACCCTGCACCCACACCTGTTCTTCTGAGATTTTTGAACAGGAGTTGCCCACAAAGCATTAATACCACTTTCAGAGCCATAAGGTCTAGAAACTTGTTGGTAACCTGTGTTCACACTGCAAATGCTGGATGTGCCCTGGTACCCTTCTCTCACCAAAATGCTGGAAGTTGATTTCAGCCTGATAGTTCTGGGGTTGCCAGTAAGCTCAGGGTCAAAACACACGATACTCATGGGCAAGTGTCAGATCCTGCAATGATCCCTGGGAATTGTAGTTTTAAAAAACTATCTGCTCAATGTGATTCTCAGTTGGGGAGGAAGGGGGGAGTTTCTCTCTCTCTCTCACACACACACACACACTTTCAAAAATCCTCTGAGAACTTGAGATGGTGGTAGGTGGGGGAACAACATAACAAGAGACAGAAAAAAAGCAGAGGTGTTTTGCGAGCAAGAGAGAAATTTGTCCCTCCCGGCAGTGAATCGCAGCTCGGATTCATCCCACCCCACCTCCATCTCTGAGCAAAACCAGCTGGTTGGATTTTTGAAAGAGAATCAGTCTCTCTTTGAGAGAATCTCTTTGAAAGACAATCTCTTCAGTTGAGCGGCTGTTCTTTGCAAGAAATTCCACTTCGCTCAGAGAGGGGTGGGTTTTTTAGACTACTATTCCTAGCAGAGATTGCGGGACCAATCAAGTGCTCTTCACATGAAGTTTGCCTCGTGTGTTCTGACCCCCAGTGGCAGAGGCTCTGTTTTGCATGCAGATGGTCCCAAGTTCAATCCCTGGCATCTCCAGTTAAAGGGGTCAAGTAGGAGGAGGTGTGAAAGACCTCCACTTGAGACCCTGGAGAGCTGGTGCAGTCAGAATAGACAGTCTTGCCCTTACGATAGACCAAGGGTCTGGCTCAGAAGAAGGCAGCTTCATGTGTTCACCATATACCCCATATCAACCCACCTTGTTTCTTGGAGCACGAGTTTGCATTGGCAATAGCTTGTGCCTCATACAGCCTTTCCCTTTGGAAACTC
Source organism: Eublepharis macularius (assembly GCF_028583425.1). NCBI lineage: Eukaryota > Metazoa > Chordata > Lepidosauria > Squamata > Eublepharidae > Eublepharis > Eublepharis macularius. The sequence goes on from NC_072801.1 coordinate 24,678,742, forward strand.
CTGTCCTCAGATTCTGGTTAACGTCTCATCAAAGCGGAATCTGATGTTGGCATCAGCCAGAATCCAGACCCTGCTATTTCAGAGATGCAGTTCTGCAAGATTCCCTAACCCCACCCCCTCTCCCTGCAAATATCCATTCCTTGAGCTCCTCCGCAAAACTGGGCTTCCCTTCTTTAATCTTTGTTGAGAAACAGAACTTTAAGGTGGCCCCACAGCCGACCATCTGTTTTGCATGCAGAGGGACACAGAATCTCAGGGTAATGTGAAAGGCTTCATCCTGAGACTCTGGAGACTCTATGCCAGACAGAGTAGGCAAGTCTGACTTTGCTAGACCAGTGATCCTGACTTAGTATGAAGCAGCTTTACAGATTCAGGCGTCTACCCTTGGGGGAGGGTCAGTAGTAGAACATTCACGTAGCATGTCAACCCGTGACTTAACTACAGTGATCCAAGCAACGGTCATCTCTAGGCTAGATTACTGTAACTCACTCTGCGCAGAGGTGCCCTTGAGCCTGACCCGGAGATTACAGCTGGTACAAAATGCAGTGGCGCGTATTATTGCAAGAGTGCCAAATAAGGCACATATAACACCGTTCTTATGCGAGCTTCATTGGTTGCCAGTGGAGTACCGGATTAGGTACAAGGTTCTGGTATTGGCCTATAAGGCCCTGTGCGGACTGGGACCAGTGTATCTACGGGACTGTCTCTCCCCATATATTCCCCGGAGGACACTCCGATCAGGGGACAAACAGCTGTTGGTGGTCCCTGGCCCCAAGGAGGCCCGCCTAGCCTTGACTAGAGCCAGGGCCTTTTCTGTCCTGGCTCCCTCCTGGTGGAACGCTCTGTCTGCTGAAATCAGGGCCCAGCAGGACCTACTATCCTTCCGCCGGGCCTGCAAGACAGAGTTGTTCCGCCAGGCATATGGCTGAGGCTGGGCTTCCGCCAGCCTGAAAAAAGGGGTGTAAAATCTTAACCCTCCCTGTGAAGGCTGTCCACCATCCTGTTTTAAATCTGTATGGGTTTATTGTATTTTAATACGTTGTTTTTATTGCATTTTGTATTTTAATATGTTGTTATCTGCCCTGAGCCCACTCATGGGGAGGTCAGAATAGAAATTTGAAATGAATAAAAAAATAAATAAAATAGCATACAGAAGGTTCCAAGATCAGTTCCCAGCACCCCCAGCTGAAAGAATAAGTTAGCAAGTGATGGGAAAGACCCCAGGCTGAGACCTGGAAGGCCACTTCCAAGCAGAGGAGACAACAGTGTTTTCAAGAGTCGAGATCCCGTTTGGCCTCTTCTCGAGAGCAATTAATTAACGGGCCAGACAGGACCGGCAGATGTCAGATGCAGTAGGAGTCTGGTGTTTTATTACTTCCCCTGCACATCTTAATTCTCCTCCCCTTCTCCAAGCCTTTGATTTCCACAAGTCTCCCAATTATATTAGCAGCCTCCATAAACATGGCCTCAATTAAAAGGAGTTCTCATTTAACAAACTGTGTTTCTCCAAACCGGGTTTCTAAGTATCCTCTTTTCTTTGCCAGTCCTTCTGAGTGAGAATCAGCTGGCTTCCTTCCTTCCCCACGCACACTTGCGCCACCTCTTCCCCAGCCAGTTTTTGTGCCATGGCTCCACAGTCTTGCTTCCTTCAAATAAAACCCATCTGTATGTCTGTTCTTGGCAGGCACGAGATGTACCTTGACCTTACGGGGTCCCATTTCTCTCCTGCCATTTGCATGTTCATATCTCCAGCTTAACAAGGAACTCTCCAACAAGAGTTTTCCCTTTTCTTCAATTAGCTCCCTCCTTAAGCTCTCTCTCTTTCTCTCTCTCTCTCTCTCTCTCTCTCTCTCCCTTCTGGCGTCTTGCCCTTAAGGCAAGCGCTTGTTCCAATTTTTTTCCTCTCTTCTGAAAAGGGTAAAATGTCAGCTGCTGAAAGGGCAGCTTTGTAGTTCTGTCCCTTCCCCCTGGAAATAAACGCTCACACCTTGGGAATACGAGACACCTGGTAGCCAAAGGGGAAAGGTCCATGATGCTAATATGTGAACTTCCCAGCCAGTTCTACAGATCTGGCTTTGGCGAGGAGGGCAATCAAGGCCAAAAAGTGGAGAGCAAAAGGGGACACGAACTATCCCACCAGATCCTAGGATGAAGATTGACAGCCCTTCACACCCACCCACAGACCTGCCAACTGTCCCAGAGCTGGCCATATTGGAGCCTTAAGAACTACTGATTCATGTAGGTAGGCACGTATCACTTGAAAGTTAGCAACTGGATTGCCTCCATCCAGGAGTTTTGGGCTTGAAGGTTATATCTGCATGGGAGGTTGGATAGCCGATTTTTTCACACATGTGACACCACTGAGTATTGTGGTCTGCCTGCAGATGTGTGTCAGTTTACCCACCCACCCTCAGAGGTGCTGGTGTAACAGAGATCCAGCTTTTTGCCGAGGTGTGGAATGGAGCCACGCTTGTCTTCTCCTCCTTTCTCATTCTTCCCTTTGATGCATATGCAGAAATGCTAACAACTTCCACTTTGGGTTTCCAAACTGCTGCTGTACAGCCGGAGGCTAAAAATAGTGCAGGGCAGTGCACAAGCTCTTAAATTACCCTGCTTTGCTCCATTTTCTGATGGGGGTGGGCCAGCAGGCTAGTGTATGTGCCAAAGTCTGCCAAGTTGTTCCTACAGCTCACCCTAAAATCTCCCTATTTTTCCTCTCTCTCTCTCTCTCTCTCTCTCTCTCTTTCCCTCTCCCTCTCCCTCTCTCTCTCTCTCTCAGGAAATAGATTCAAGAGGGACAAAGAAAAGTCCTACTTTATTCAATGAGTTATTAAATAGTCTGAATTCACTGCCAGAAGATGTAATGATGGCCGTGAGCATAGATCGCTTTAGAAAGATGGATTTGTGGAGGAGAGATCCGTCAGTGGCCCTAGCCATCTTCTGGGGCCCTTTGGGTGCCTCCTGAGATGTGGCAGGTGGCAACTCAGGAGAGGGCCTTCTCGGTGATGGCACCAAACTTCTGGATTTCCCAAGAGAGACTCACCTGCCCCCTGCTGTTGCTGTCTTCGGCCTGTAGGTGAAAAGTTTTTATTCCATCTGGTGTTCCCAATCTGGGTTTTTTTAATGTTTTTGTATTTGTATTTTAGCATTGGTTTGAACTCTTTCAATTTGTTTGGTTTTAATGGCTTTTAAGACTGTTTTTGTTATGTCTTTTTAAGCCTTGAACAGGGCAGAAAAGTGGGAGATAATTTTTTGTAAATAAATAAATCTAAAATAAAAGGAGGCAGTAAAACCTCTGGATATCAGGCCACATCAGGGGAAGGCCTTGTCCTCGGTGCCCTGTTTCTTGGGCTTCTGGGGCAACTTGTTGGCCACTGTGAAAAACGGTGCTGGAAAGGCAGGGCTTATTTTATTTTAGGAGTTTCTTGTTGAAACCAGATGCACTGCAAAAATGGCAAGAACATCAGACTGTGTCGGGATGGAGCCACCATGCGTGCTGCACACGTCTCCTGCATCAGCCAGTTCTTCGGTAAGAAGGACCTCTAGGCTTCCTGGGTGAGGCTGTGGCTGTCAAAAAAACCCCAACAGCTTAAGTTGGGCCTTAATTTTGGTCCAAGAATTGTTGGCTTAGACACATTTGGGGAGGAGAGGTGCGTTAAATGGGAAACTCCATATAGAGGCAGTCAACCTTTGAACACCAGCACTTAGAGGCAACATCAAGGGAAGGCCTTGGCCTCTGACTGTGACCTGATTTTGGCTTCCCAACTGGTTGGCCAGTATGTGAAACAAGATGCTGGACTGCAGAGCTCTTGGGATATTCTTCCATGAAAGACAGCCCAGCCAATGCTGATTAAGACTGCTAGCAACAGTAACTGCTGAGTGCTTTGTAGGAAATTTTCTTGGTTTACATTGGCACACAGGATGCCAAACCAGTCTTCCCAGTGCCCTGTGCGACCCGTATGTGTGCCATAGAGTATGGCCCAGAATACTCTGCAAATATACAACCTGGGGTGCTCATGGATACAAAGAATGAATACTCAACAGAGAAATAGTATAAAGTCCAGCACCTTTAAGACTAACCAACTTTATTGGTTAGTCTCTCTTTATCAGAGAGCGGTGGTTCTCGAAAGCTTATGCCTCAATAAAGTTGGTTAGTCTTAAAAGTACTACTGGACTTTTTACTATTTTGCAGCTACAGACTAACATGGCTAACTCCTCTGGATCAACAGAGAAAGGCTTTGCAGAACTCAGAAGGTTTTAGGTAACTACTGGTGTCAGACCAGGAGAAGAAAGAGGGTACTATGAACAGAACAAATAATAATAGCTGATTAGAAAGTGCCTAAGTACCAGGGATAGCATGCAATGGAGGAGCAGAAGCTTTGCAGTCCACATACTGAGTTGTGCGTTTCTAAACAGCTCAAAAAGCTGCTGGCTGATAACCACACAGTCTTGGTGACAGCAGTTGCCCCAAGTTACACCCACGGCAGCCTGGATCTTTGAACTCCTATCTCCTAGATCCTAGTTCAACTCATCTCCTTATATCACAACCACTGCTTGCTGAAACTAAGCTGTCAGTTAGCTAACAAAATATAATGCCTATTCTTTCCCCTTGCTTCTGTCTTTCCCCTCTTCCCCATGGTGTTTTCCCCTGTATAAACTGTTAGATAACAACCTCCACAGGGAAGGGAGGTTGTCTTTGTTACCTTGCCAAGGGACAGAGACACCACTAGTGTGTATCATCATCATCATCATCATCATCATTGCTAATGATAATGATGGTGAAGAGTGCCCTCAGGTCATAGCTGACTTATGGCAACCCCGGTGGGGTTTTCGTGGCAAGAGACTATTACCTGCCTCTGCAACCCTGGTCTTCGTTGGAGGTCTCCTCTCAAATTACTAACCAAGGCCAACCCTGCTTAGCTTCTAAGATGTGATGAGATCAGGTTCACCTGGGCTATCCAGAGCAGGGTCAATAACAACAGCAACAACAACAACAGGCTTTAATAGCAGCCTGTTCTTGCTTTTAGAAAGTGTAGAGTAACTTTCATGAGCTTACTGAGGCCGTGGGTGAGCAACACATAGCTCCAGTTTACTGTAACAACTCTACAGCACTCAGCACCCCCAGGGCAGTCAGTCACTAGAGGTTCCTCACAGCCTGGCAGTTCCCTGAAGCGGAAGTTGGCCCAAATTCTATTGTCTTCTATGCTTTTGGGAAGTCCATGGAGCTCCTTGAGATTGGACAGATGGACCTTCTCAGCCCTGGTGGTGAAGTGGGAGAGACAGGGGCATCAGGCTGGGAAAGGGTAGGAAGAGTAAAGCACTGCCTTGTGTGTCGTGTAGTGATTTGGCCTCCCTACGAGGCCGCGTGTTGGCATCACCCAGCAGCTAGGAGAGAAGACTTTCAGCATAAGATGTTTTCTTCCCTGACAACAACAACAACAGCATTTGATTTATATACCGCCCTTCAGGACAACTTAACACCCACTCAGAGCAGTTTACAAAGTATGTTGTTATCATCCCCACAACAATCACCCTGTGAAGTGGGTGGGGCTGAGAGAGCTCTGGAGAGCTGTGGCTGACCCAAGATCACCCAGCTGGCTTCAAATGGAGGAGTGAGGGATCAAACCTGGCTCTCCAGATTAGAGTCCTGCTGCTCTTACCTATTACACCAAATTGTCTGAAGCTGAGAAACAGAGAAAGAAGGGGCAGAAAGACTCAGCGGCAGCTCTTCCTGCCAAAGCTCTGAGGTGCAACAGAACAGATTTGGGTCAAGATGGGAAGAGGACCCAGATCATCTGTGGAATGAGAAACAATGAGCCTTTTCCATGCTGAGATGAGTTACGTTGCAATGGCCACAGTACTGGGGCCCTGTTGGAGGGAGAACAATGAGCTGTCAGCACCAGAAGTGTCCAAAAGGCCCCTAGGAAACTTTGCTAGAGTTTCTGTCAAGTTTGGGGGCTATTTTTCTTTACCCATGTTGTCTAAATTGAGAGTGTGAGTTTGACCTGAGACCCTGAAGAGAGCTGCCAATCCAGGTAGATGAGACTGCCGTCGAGAGGGCCTGACCCAGTAGAGGACGGCTTGGTTTGTTCCCCAGAGCTCCCTGCCTGGATCCGAGCCACCTCCATTCCAAGCAGCAGTCTTTTCCCAACTGCCATTAAACCTGATGCCTCAAAAGCAGGGTGTGAAAGTGCTGCCCTCCTCTTATCATTTGCTCAGATGTCTGGCGTTTAAAGATATCCTGCCTCTATACATGGTGGTTCCATTTGTGGCTGTTTTTGATAGCCACATCATCTTCAAGGAACACATTTAATGTTTCTTTTTTTAAAGATGGCATAGCCACACCCGGCAGCAGTGAGGAAAGCCCTCTTCTGTTCGTTCTTCTGTTCAGCTCATGGATTGGGAACTCTCTTTCCCTGTTTTCTGTCATTTTATACACTGTTCTTCTCCCCCACCTCCTCTTAATGCTTTCCCCTCCTAAACAAAAAAGGCCTAACCATTATAACCATTCCCATGTAGGGAATCTCCTGCCCTCTCCTCTTTACCCAGGGGCTAATTGAGAAAGCCGATTGGTCTATTGTGCCCAGGTTGGAAATATTCCTTGCATTTTCAATTTTCTGCCATCAGCCAGATCCACACATAATTGACGTGAACAAAACTCCCCCGCGAATATCTGCAAGGAGCTACATTTCCCGCAAATCTGGCCCTGCTTTTGAGCTGTTTCAATACCTTTTCTTTCTTTAACTGGTAGAGTTGTAGAGTGACCCTTTTGTGGGCCTGCATTTAATTTCCCAAGTAGGCTGGGTCCACGTCGCCTTTTCAATATTGCTCTTGCTCAGCGTCTCGCTCGTAGGGCGCAGACTTGAAAGCACAGCCTTTCTCTTGATGACTTCTCTCTGCTTGCTATTCGCCTTAATAACAACTTCAGGACTTTTTTTATACTGTCTTTATCCAGTGGACTGAATTGAGGTGGGGGGAGGGGGTATTCTTTACAAGGCTGATTTTAGGTAGAGACTTTAACTAGGCATAGGGAAGAAACTGCTACAGCCAGTACAGGCAGTTGTGGGAAATAAAATAAAAAAGACCTAGCACCGATACAGTGAAACCCAAGTGCTATTTCTGTAATCCTTATCACAGCCCTACAAGGTAGGCTGGGGTGACTGATGGGTGAATCGGCTGTCTTTAAAGATGGGAGCTCAAGAACGACATGATGAATCTCGCCTGCTTTCTCCCCCTGATCTGGATGGCCCAGGCTAGCCTGATCTTGTCTGATCTTGGAAGCTAAGCAAGGCCAGCTCTAGTTAGTGGTCGGATGGGAGACTGCCAAGGAAGCCCACGGTCCCTGTGCAGAGGCAGGCAATGGAAAACCATCTCTGTTTGACTCTTGCCTTGAAAAATCCAGCAGGAGTCGCCATAATTTGGTTGCAACTTGATGGCACTTTACACACATGCGCGCATGCACGTACACTCACACCCAGATACTTTTGTCCTGTGCCCCTTCCCTCCTCCTGCCCCCGTCATTAGAAACAGGACTATTATAATGTGTGTGCTGGTACAGGCATCTTACCCACTCTTCTGTTAGTTTATTTATCTAGCCTCAGTTGGGGTCCAGTGTGCTTCACTCCAATCTGCAGAAAGCACAATTTATTTATGCGCCAGCAAAAGTTCAGAGGAGCTCCTTGCCTGGCCGAGGTTCACTTACTCCAGGATAAATTTTGTTAAACTCTGTAGGTCTCCCTGCTGAGTAAACATGCATAGCTCTATTATCAGCCAGTGGCCAGGGTTGACTGCACGGGGACAGTTGAATTAAAAATCAATCCCAACCATATTGAAAAGTGAATGACCCAACTGGGGTAGCGGGAAGGGTACGGTACCCAAAATGCTGCAGTGTGTTAAAGGTATTGGGGACAAGCACTCTACCTCACCCACAAATTCATGATGAGGTAATGCCTCCCTCATGGCCTTGCAAAGCTATGGCTTTGAAAAATTCCCCAACCCCAATTCCTCCTCTTGACACTACAGTATGCTTCAGTTGCCCCTGTAGCCTTCCTGTGGCAGAAATTGGGGCTTAGATACTCAAGAGTTCGAATCCTACCTCTGGTAAAGCTGAGCTGCATTTCTTCATGATGCTTTGGTCTGGTGGGGTTGTGCTTGTTCTCCACCAATACCCTCCCTTGATTCGAAGGGGATTGTAACCTTCTTGGGGGGGCGGGGGCTGACAAGTGTTAGGAACTTTTCTCCTCCCCCTTCAAGGTCTATCCTGTGAGGTAAATTAGGCTGAGAGAGAGTGGGATTGACCCAGGTCCCCCGGGTGGAGATTCGAACCTGGGTCTTCTAGATCCTAGTCCAACATATTAGCATGCCTCTCAAATCAGGACTATTGTGAGGCTATAGGGCATTTCCTCATGGCATTTTCTTTCTATTCAACCCCTCCCATTGCTCCATTCCTCCACGAAATGCAATGGTGGAAATGATGCTATGGGGCCTTGCATAGGACCAGACTGGTCCTTGGACTCTCCAGAGGTCAGAACCAGCCTTTATACAGTTATGGGGCAGCAGTCTCATTGCCAGTGTCGCCACCCAGCACAAGAGGGAATTTCTTCTCCCTTCCCTATTACCCCTAAGTAGATTTCCCTTACCTTTGTGGGGTTGAATTAGTATAATTGTATGGTTTTCTGCATATCTGGGTGCACAAAGGTAGTCAGAAAGGTGTGTTGTCCCTTAACGATAATCCAATGTGATATGAAACATTTGGGGGAATAAATGTTTCTCCATCTATAACATTCAAATAGGCTGTGAGCTAGTTCCATGGTCTCCAGTTTGTAGTACTGTAGGCTGAGGATTTTATTTATTAATTTATAGTCTACTTTTCTCCCCATTGGGGACCCAGAGAAGCTTACACAATTTGTCTCTCCTCCGTTTTATCCCTATAACAACCCTGTGAGGTAGGTTAGGCTGTGAGTGCATAACTGGCCCAAAGTCACCCAGTGAGCTTCCATGACTGTGGGGGGGGTGGGGTTTGAGCCTGGGTCCCCCAGATCCTAGTCTGTCATGCTGACCACTGCACTATGCTGGCTGTTACGCATGCTTCCTGGTGCAATTGTGTTCCCTTGATTTTGTGTGCAAAAGAACAAAAAATAGATTGAGACGGCAGAATCCAAGAGTTTGGGAGCGGAGGTTACGACTTGGGCGTAACTTGGCCCAGGGGTCAAGGGCCAAGGCATCCGTCTCCGTTCCTATTCTATGTCTCATTTACAAGATAATTTGCAAGCAAACCCAGAACACTACACTTCCGGATACCACTTGGAAGGGGTGGGAAGCAATGAAACCTGCCTTTTATTTATGCCAAGTGGATCTTTTCCAGAGGAAATAGCCTGTTATTCGTAATGAAGCCTTGCTAACGGCTTATTGTCTACACAGATAACCATGGGAGGGGTGAACTTGCAACCCCCCCCCCTCTTGCCTGTTCCAGAGTTTCCTGGCTTGGAGGAAAAAATGTAACCTTTTGCAAGAATTCTTGTCAAAATCACTTGGAGATGCTGAAATAAGAGGAGAGGCACACAGCTGCTTGTGAGCCCTGGTACTTGGTCACTTAGCCCTGGGAGAAGGCAGAAGAAACCGCAACAAGGGGGCTGGAAACACACAGGGGCATATGCAGATCTTCACAACCCAGTGGGTTGCTTAGCAACTGGACTGCCGTGAGGTAAACGGGTGCTTTTAGTCTCAGGGACAGCCAAGGTTGCCGACTCCTGTCCTGATTCTGACAAATATTCCCTAACCTGGCCTACAGGTGGCACTGCAAGAAGACAGTCTAGCCAGGAGGGTTGTGGGCACACCCCAGACCCATTTGAAAGGTCTGGGCTGGAGCAGAGAGCTACCTGATAGGTTATGAGTAATGACTGGCAGAATCCAGTGGTAACTTAGTTTTGGGTTACCTGCTCTGTTCATCAGACAACTGAAATATCGGCTCACAGACAAACTGATAGAAAGTCCAACTGTTGGGAACGCTGACTGAGGCAGGCTTAGATTCTAGAAGAATCTGGGCCTGGATCAAAACAGGCTTGGGGGTTTCAAACCCAGTGATTTGAACCCCATCACTAGTTGGTAACTCAGGCTTCCTTTTGAGGAACTCAGTCAACTGGAGAACCTCAAGTAAAGATCTGGGAGGGAAGTATTATTGCTCTTGCAAAACTATGACTCTCAGGATTCTTTAGGGGAAGCCATGCAAGTTAGACCAACGTGGAATCCTGTTTGGTATGTCATGTTAGGATCTTATTTCCCACAACTGCAATGTCATGGGCGTGATCCATGTGCTGCCAAGATAACACCTGTGAGCAGGAATGACGTCCTCTACCTACCCTCTGAGGGCTGAAGTTATCATTATTAAACTCAGCAATCCACCGAAGGCTCCAGGCCGCATGGAAAGCTAGTCAGGGTGGTCCTTTTCAGACCCTTAGCATTGCAGGAAAGTGCCTGAAGAGGGAAAATCATAGCATGCTTTAAGCCACCTTCTGGAGGCACGCTTTTTGGGGGGCCTCCAAAGAGCTGAGACATTGATCCCAGACATGGTTGTGGTGAACTCTCCCTGAGGGCTGTCCCAGTTAAGAAACTGGGCACCAGCAAGGCAACGTAAGACTAGGGTTGCCAACTCTGGGTTGGGAAATTCCTGGAGATTGGAGGGTAGAGCTTGGGGGGCAGGGTTTGAGGAGAGGGAACTCAGCAGGGTATAATGCCTCCAAAGCAGCCATTTTCTCCAGTCTGGCAGTCAGTTGTAATCCTGGGAGATATCCAGGCCCCACCTGGAGGTTGACAACCCTGTGTAAGACCTATGGGCCATGTGTTCTCTAGCAAAGTTTCCTCTGTGGAAAAACCTGGGTTTGAATTCCGCTTGGCCATGAAGATTCGAGTCCAGCAGCACCTCAGCGACCAACAAGATTTTCAGGGTGTAAGCTTTCAAGAGTCAAAGCTCCCTTCCTCAGATATCTGTAGCTTTCTGTGTATGGATTTCTGCAGCCCTTCCCCCACTTCTGAGCTGTGTGGGGAGACCTGGGTTCATACTCCCACTCTGTCATAAGCCCCCCCACCTCCGCCATTGTCCCTTTAAGCGAAGACTGTCTTTCAGCCTAACCCATCATTCTGAGTCTGTGCGTTTTCCTGTGGAGAAAAGTTTTCCTTATGGTGGCACAGGTTCTGGTGGCTTTCTGTTTGGGTTACACACTCAACATGGCGCTGTTTGTTAAATGACCTTGGGAACGACAGGTGAGTAAGAATTGGTCAGAGGGTCAGACCCACTATCACCCTCAAGAGTGGAGTTTTTTAAACAACTGCTCAGACTACCAGTTGGTTTCTGGGCCTGATCTTTAAAATACTAAGCCTCCTGGTACCACAGTATTTATAATGCAACTATCTTCAGAGCCCCTCCCACTGTCCTTTGCAGTGGGTGGATACGTGAAGCAGGGCGTTCCAAGTGGCGACCCCACCACTGTGTGCACAGTTCCATTCTCCTGGCGTGCAGCCATCAGGACTTGAAATCTCTCTTCCAAGAGGGTATTTGAGAAAAACTGGTTTTCACCTTTAATGGGTATCTTTTGACTGTTGTTTTCTTTCTTCTGGACTCTGTTGGTCTTCTTGGATACTGGTTCTCATTTTGATTTTATTTTTAACAACATGGATGGAAATGTTAGTTTTAAAAGAAAATAGAATAGTCATACAGGGCACATAAGCTCATGGGAAGGGGGAACGAAATAAATGATGATGTGATGGGCAAGAAAGAAATCAGCAGAGCAGAGAGTCATATGGAGAGAGACTTCTTGGCAAGTTTCATCTGGGTGAAAGGAGGTCGGGAAGGCAGAGGAGACAGTGGTGGCTAAAGCGATAAACAAGGCTATTGTGAGATTATATTGTATGAGTAAGATCTGGCTCCAATAGCACCTTAAAGAGCAACTAGATTTCTTAAGATGAGTAGCCATGATTGTCTGTCTGTAGCAGTAGAAAAGAGTAAGGGACAAGTACCACATATAAGACTAACAAAATGTGTGGTAGGGTATGAGCTTTTGTGAGTCGCAGCTCACTGAAAAAGTAAACTGTGATTCACAAAAGCTCATACCCTACCACAAATTTTGTTAGTCTTATAGATGCTCCTGGAACTTTGCTCTTTTCTAGATTTCTAAAGTATGAGTTTTCAGGAGTCAAACCTCCCCTTTAACTCTCGAAAGCTCATACCTTGGAAATCTAGTTGGTCTTGAAGGTGCTATTGGACCTGGATCTTGCTCTTCGACTACAGACCAACACAGCTACCCACCTGAAAGGAGATTGTACAAGATGAACCTTCTGAGATATAAGATCAGATTGCTTACAGGTTTTGTATTGGGAGGCATCGCATCTTCTGTTGGTTTTCAGGCTTGAAGAGTAAGCAAAAGAAGGGCTGAAGTGGCCCACCACCATGGTTTTTTTTTAAATCTCCACCCCCTTCAATTTGCCTACATATGTGGGACTTTTGTTGTGGAGAAGCCTTAAAACAAACATCTTCTTTACCTGTCTTCTCTGAATATGGAGATTGGTTGTGACAAATGGATCAGTCAGTCTTCAGCACCTTCCAGAGGTTTGGGGAGGGGGCCACAACTCGGTGCTTGCCAACAAAAAGTCCCAGCTAGGGTATCCTTTGCCTGATACCCCAGAGACCTGCTGAGACCAGCCAGAGTAGACCACACTGACCTAGATGGACCAATGGTGTGACTCAGTCTAAGGCAATGCCATATTTTTGTATATAATGGGTAGTAAGGAATTGACCACATTTAGAGTGTCTGTCCTAGTCTACAGACATTGGTGTGGTGTGTTCCAGTGGGGAATACAGGCCACTTCTGTAATAAGAACCACCCTAGGAAACCCCATAAGATGTTTCCCAAAGTATTGGTTTGGCTGGGGGACTGTTTCGAATCCGGAGACTCTTGCATCCATTAGTGGGGCTCTGAAAAAACTTGGGCGACTGGGCTGCCATCATTTCCTTGCTAGTGAATGTTACTATTCCTTTCTCTAACTGGATTCTGTTGGGCTAGGTGGAGGTCAACCATTATTTGGTATTTCCTTCCTGGGCCTTGGTGGGTGGCATGCAGAGGATGTTAACATGGAACAACAACAAAAAGACTTAGGGCCATGTTCCATAAAAAAGGCAACAGGGAAGTTAGGTTTGCCAGCCTCCAGTAGGTACTAGATTTTCCCCAGAATTACAGCTCATCTGACTACAGAGATCAGATCCCCAGAAGGAAACGGCAACTTCCGAGTGTGGACTGTATGGCATGATATCCTTGCTGAGCCATCTCCCCTCCCCGGGATCTGCCCCTGAATCTCCAGGAATTTCCCAACCTGGAGTTGGCAACCCTAGGGAAAGTTTGAGTGCCTTGCATTCTCGGTTTGCAGGAAGGGAGGCTGGACAGATCCTAACAGCAATGCCCCCTGCTCTAACCCAATTGCCCTCCTCGCTGCTGCCTCCCTGTTCCCCTCCTGTGGCTTTTGTTCACGTGGGTGCCATGATCCTCAACTTAGCCTTTTCTGATGCTCCTTTTGTCATAGAAGCCTACCCAGTATCTCTAAAGTAGCTGCCTTTGTCAGGCATTCAGAGGAGAACTTGGATATTTAGCCCTTAGAAACCTTCCCCCCCCCTTGGCATGCCCCAATGGGCCCCGAATAACGAGAGGAACTCCGATTCTTTTTGCTTGCAGAATGTCACAAACATTCATTGGAAGTAAGAGACACCCTAACCCTTACCACAGTGAACAAAGAGCCGAAATGAAACCTCAACAAAACAAAACAAAAAACTCCAAACCAAGCCCAACTGTAGGGTTTGTTTTTTTTTTCTAAAATCCATGATTAAAACCTGGTACAAACAGGTGAATATATAGATATATTTCTTTTTAGTAGGCGTAATATTTTCCTTTCTCTTTCTCTCTCTCTCAGTATACAGCAAACATTTGCAAATATAGATTATTTTGTTCTCTCTGTACAACAGGACGACAGTTTTACAATGCAACATTGTGGCAGAACCTTGTGTCAAATGAATGCACAAATGGAACTTCAGGCGGCTCATCGTCTAAACTGGAAGACTCCATTTGCAAAAGGCCCAAAATATTATCGTTTTGTCTGTTTTTAAAATCCTCCTGCTACCTTTTTTTCTGATTTACCTTTTACTTTTTTGGTTACGGAAGAAGACAAAACTGTACACAAGAGTCCACAAAAAAACCACAGAGTTAAGGAGCCATGCGATGCAATGCTGGTTCGTTCCAAACTCCTTGGCCTATTCGATTTCTGCCTGGCTCTCTCTCTTTATTCCTCATCCCCCTTTTTAAATTTAATTTTCTGTATTTTTTTTTAAAAAAAAGAAAAAAAACATTTTCTCCACTCCACCATTTAAGTGTCTTCCCCCCACCCTTCTCAAATTTAGTACTCATCTCACAAGTGTGAGATGATAGATATACTCTGAATACCTTTCTCTCTGTCTCTCTGTAACTCTCTTATACTTTATATAGAATAATTATAGATTCTCATAAGTTATTTATTTATTTGTTTTTAAAGACAAGTCTGGATTTTAAAAATAGCTGCTGCTGATTTTTCTTTTTCTTTTGGTCCAGTGTTAAGTCACGAGTTGGTTGAGGACTCAGGACTTGTGCTGGGCGGACACCCCCTTCCAGTAGTCTAAGATGTCATGAAGATCCTCGTCTTTGGCAAACTGGACCTTTTTGCGCAGGGCGTGACCGGCAGCCATGTACTCTTCCTCATCTTTGTGCCGCTTCCGGTTCAGTTTGAAGCGCTCCCAGATGCTGTGGGACGGTTTGCACGTGTACTCTGGGCTGGAGGTGTAGCTCAGGTTGTGGTATTGAGGCGAAAGTTGAGAATAGGCCAAGTCTCTAGGGCGAGGCCTGGTCAAAGGTTCCAAGATGGAGGGCTTGCGCCCCCCCATGCTGTCATGCTGCTCCCCTTGGTGGGACCCTGGGTAAGAGTGCCGGTGCTCGCTATACTGCCGGATCTTCTCGGCCTCAGCCCGCAGGATAGCAGCAGCCGGCGTCACAGTGAGGATGGTGTCTGTGGTTGGAGATGTCTTCTCGATATATTTGGCTTCTGATTTGTGGCCGGAGCCTTCTGAGCGGAAGGATCTGGGGCTTCGTATGGAACCACTGGAAGAAGTGCTGGAACGCTTTGGGGGGGCCTCCATGCTGTGGTGCCTCTGCAGTGGGTGGTTGTAGCTCTCTTTATAGACCGGGGCCAGGAAGCCATGTTTGCCTGGGATCTGTTCTGATAAAAGCACCAGTTGAGGCTCAGCTGTGGACACCGCTCCTGATTTCACCCCCTGGAATGAGGTGGACTCTGATTTCAAGGCATCGATACAGTTGTTGATTATTTGGTTCACCTTGTCCACTTCCTTGGTGATAGTGGAGATCTCTGCCACTGAGCTCTGGCTGTCGGGCGCCATTGGCAGCTCGCATTCCCTCCTTTCGGGCTGCTCCCCTGTGCGCACTTCCATGTAGTTACCCTTTGTGGTCTTGGGGGTCTCACTACTGTCGATCAGTTTGTATTGCTCGACCTCTCCCACAGAAGGAAGGTAAGGGATACGGGTCACAGTCTCACCACCTAACATCTGGCCTTGTGACAGTTGAGAGATGCTGGTGGTCTCCATCTCAGGCCCATACTTGAGCTCGATGATGGTCTTCTTCATGTTGACTGCGGCCTTCTTGTGCTTTTCCTCCTGCTGACGTTTCTTCCGGAGGCAGTAGTACACCACCCCTAGGACAATCACCATGCCAAACAAACAGCCCAAGATCGTCATGATGTAGTGAGTGGCCGTGGAAGAAGTGGGAATCGGCTCTTCCCTGTTTTGTTTGTTGAGGTTGATGGTGAGGCAAGTATAGTTATACCTGGAGACTCGGTTGGAAGACATCACACAGTAAGTGTAGTCTTCATTTGCCACTAGGTTCGTCAGCTCAATGTCTTCCTTCTTCTTTAGCAACTTGGCGAGGATGTTGTACCGCCCATTCTCGAACTGCGCCAAGGTGTACATCTTGCTGTAGGGCACTGGGATTTGCACGCTCAGTGTGGCTGAGTTGTGGGTCACGTGCTTCACTTTCATGGTGGGGTACAAACCCGGATCAATCACGGGGGTGTGCAGTGAGGCCTGTGGAGTGGTACCGTCTCCAGAGAAGCACTCTTCCTCGGGACATGGACTCTCAGGAGGAGCTGTCGTCACCGTGTACTTGGGTGGGATGAAATGAGGAGGCATGGTATATGGGCCACCTGTGCAGAGGGAAGAGAGCATGCCCAGGGCGTTACGGTAACCACTCCGACCTTGGCCTAAAAGGTAGTAGCCGGAATAGTCCGGTGGGGAGTCACACTGCATGCGGTCGTAGGTGCGCGTCATGTTGGTGAAGCCTTCTAGCCACTGAAGGAAGCCCAGGAGCTCACATGAGCAGTAGAAAGGGTTGCTGTAGAGTTCACAGACTGTGAGTTTGTTCAGGCCCCTGAATGTGTTGCTGTCTAGCCTCTGGATCCTGTTCACAGACAAGTCAATGTTCATTATGTTGGGGCACTCCCCGAAGGCATTGGGGGTGACTGTCTCAATGAGGTTAGCCTGGAGGTAAAGGTACTCTAACTTTCCCAGGCCACGGAGGATTCCCTCCGTCAGATTCCTCAGGCGGTTGTAGCCAAGCTGCAGCACCTGCAGGTTATATTGTCCCGAGAAGGCACCATCCTCAATGTAGGAGATCTCGTTCTTGGTCAGGTTGAGGTATGTGAGGTTACTGAAGCGGCTGAGGGAAGAGAATTGCACGCTTTTGATCTTGTTGTCATTCAACCGCAAGTCCAAAATCGTGCTGTTGATTTGCTGAGGGATGGACTCATACGGCGGCTGGTTCTGGCTGCAGATTGCTAGCCACACGAAGCCCTTTTCACCCTCAATCAGCCAGCAGTCTGCCTGCACCTCGCCCACATACAGGAGAGAGACAGCTGCTACGCATGCGCACAGTGCTGATGTCACAGCCCATTGATGGCCTGCCATTTGGAAGGGCCACGCAGAGACAGGGAGATCCCTTATCTGCTGGAAGGGAGGAAAGGGGTGGTTTGTTTTACGGCACAGCCCTACCTTAGGCTAACATTTCTGGGGAAGCTTTGTCATTCTATCCTTTCTCTTCATGGTCGCAAACCATGAAGAGTCACCCAAGGGGGAAAAGGAAAGGAAAACTTCTTGCTTCAAAGTCACCCTTCCTGGTGCAAAAGCTTTAGCCAAGGTTCTCCTGGGAAGCTGGTTCTTCTACCATTGTCTTGTGTTTTCTCTGAAGTCACGCAGGAGAAAGATCGATCTTTGGAGAATACAAGGTCTGGCTCAGGAATGGGCTGAGCTTTCCCATTCAGTGTTGTCTGTTCTGGTCTTCTTTTTGCTTCCTGCTTCCACTTCGGTGCTGGGCTCCTTCTCCATATCTGTGGTTCTCTGCAAATTTCTTCTCATTGGTTCACTTGGTTCTCCTGACAACACAAAAATAGAGACAAAAAGCGATACTTAATGGCTTTTGTTGAAACAGAAAACTTACTTGTTTAGTGTACTTTTGGTTATTTCCAGGTGGTCTAAAGTCACAATTGGCTCCGACCTAGGTGGCCCAGGCTAACCCGTTCTCATCCTTTCTTGGAAGCTAAGCAGGGTTAGCTCTGGGAGACCACCAAGGAAGTCCAGGATTACTGTGCAGAGGCAGGAAATGGCAACCCCTTCAGTTTGTCTCTTGCTTTGAGGGGTCACCATATGTTGGCTATGACTTGATGGCACTTTACACAAAATCACAACCGTGGGATGACTGCACCTGATATTGAATGTTTGTGCTTAGTATTTGTGCTCAGCAATAGGGCAACGAGTGTCATTTCATTAGATAATTTTTGGATTGTCGCCCAACTAAGTCTTGGGCAGGGGACACCAAGCCGTACCCCCAAGCGTTAGAAATAACAAGCTGCATGCAACTATCTGTGGACTTCAATGAGTGGGACATTCTGGCTTTTCCATACTGCTGCAGCTCATGAAGCCCCCTGAAATTTTGTTCCTTGGGGGTCAGGAGAACCTCGGGATCAGCACAGAGGGCAAGGGGAGGACTGTAGTGGGAGGGGGGAACTGGTAGAAATTGTCATCCCTTCTACTGCAAGCGGAAATGCCGTTGGAGAAAATGCATGGTTGGGATATCTCCAATATTTTATGTTATTTGCAGCCTTTCAAAGATTGCAGATTAGAAACTCTTAGGAGCGATTTGGAATTCCTGCACCCTTCAGTTCCCACATCCATCACTTTAATGGATCCCGCCCCCCCAAATGAGCAACACACCCAGCCAGCTTGGGAAACACTCTGTGAGTCACTTGTGGATGTCTCTCATCTGAAGGATTCCCTCCACTCATCCCTTAGTACAAGCACTTCTCTGGCAAGGGCAAGACCTTTCTGCATTGCCACGTCACCCTCATGAACCTTCTTTTTGACCCAGGCAACAGACATGCAAACAAATCACTCAGTCATGCATCCAGCTATGACTCAGTGAGTGATGCCTGAGCAGCAATGTTCAAAAGCACTGCATTTGGTAGTGGCAGCATGTCTGTTTAACTTACAGGGAAATTTCCTGGTAAGCCAGTGCCCTAAGGGGCCACTGTTGGCCAATAGCAAGCAGACCCAAGCCCCAGCAACTCTGCTCAAACATTAGGGGCCGCTTGGCCCAGACACCTCATCAGACCTCGAACTGTCTTCTCCTGTACGGCTGCCAGGAGGGAGCAATGGGTAATACCCATTGATTGCACTGCTGAACTGCGAGGGCTGCTCACTTCGACTTTTTCACTTCCTAGTCTACTCCTGGCGTCTGCCTCTAAAGAGGGCAATAACGTTCACTCCTGTTTGGCTGTTCTGTAAGATCTTTAAGGATTTTTTTTATCTTGTTTTTGATGATCTGGGGTGATGGCCAGGATATAGCCAGATCAGCTGCATCAACCTTGGCAATCTTTGGGGTGACAGATGTCACAGCCAGATCGCCCTCACATCCAGCCAGAGATTGCTGTGCTGCAGATGTCAACCAGTTTGACGGTCCTTCCCGTTCCTCGGGATACTCTGGAAGCTAGTTCTGGGAAGAGGGTGGTGATTCTAAGAGAGAATTCTCTGCATCCCCTCCAGAGTACAATGTGGATACAAGATAGCGGAACCATTTATTATTTATTTATTATTTCTTTGAGGAAAAAATTATGCCTCCTCCCTGGGGAGTATTTTTGAGGAGGCTTACAAAATAAAACATAACAACCGCAAAGCGTTAAAAGTTATTAATGAAAAGCCACCATTTAAAAACCCAGCCTTATCCTAAAAATATGGATCACTGAGCAGCGTAAAATAACTGTTATAAGACTAAAAGCATACTAAAGCAATGTTAAAAGATCAACCTTGTAACTGAAACTCTGGGTGAGCAGAAATGTTTGGGTCTGGCACCTAAAAGAGAGCAATGTAACAACAACAACAATAACAACAACAACAACATTCAATTTATATACCACCCTTTAGGACAACTTTACTCCCACTCAAAGTTTGTTGTTATTATCCTCACAACAATCACCCTGTGAGGTAGGTGGGGCTGAGAGAGCTCTGGAAGAGCTGTGACTGACTCAAGGTCCCCCAGCTGGCTTCAAGTGGAGGAGTGGGGAATCAAACCCGGTTCTCCAGATTAGAGTCCCACCGCTCTTCACTACTACACCAAACTTGAGGCGCCAGGCAAGCCTCAAGGGGCCAGGCATTCGCTACTACTGAAAAAGCCCTGTCTCTGATTGCCACCCACCTCACCTCTGAAGGTGGGGACACAGGGAGGCAGATCTTAACTGGTGGGCTGGACAATATGAGAGGAGGTAGTTCTAGTGTGAAATGGATTTGAGTTTGGCAGGGCATCTCTGCTCTTAGGCGACTGGATGCCCACTGTGGGAAAATTATGCCATATGGTGTCAGATAGGCATCAGCATATCTGCCATGTATCATATGTATTTTGCTTCAGTGCCTCTGAGTACATACAGAATATAACTACAGTTGTGTAGACTTGTTTCTAACTGCTTATCTTCCAGGCAAGGTGTTTTGGTTATGAGTTCCTGCAGAAGCCTGAGAATGTGACCTTGGACTTATTACAAAGACCTGAGATCCTCTCCCCCCTCCCTCTTTCCCAGGCAATGTGCGCCAAACTCTTAACTGCCTTTCCCTCCAAAACGGGGAGGGGGGGGGAGAAACTGCCCTATAACTGATCCTGCTTTACCTTTTTCTGATATTACAGTCAATTCCCTTGTTACAGCATCTTGATACTGGTATTTACTCTAATAAGCATTTTTAACTCTTACACTGGAGTGATGCAGTAAAGTGTTTGGGAGAAAGTACCTGGCAAGACCTGACACATGGTACTGATCCAGTAGAGCTATTCTTATGTAGTGGCACAGATCCTTATGAACTTTTATTGTGTGCAGTTCAGTATGTATGGACTGTGCACTGTGTTGTGCACAGAAGTGGGATTCCTTGCCTGTGAGGGTGTTGTTAATTTGCCTGCTCTGTTCTTCCCCTTTGTTGCCCTTTCCGAGATCCTCTTTCCCTACCATCCTGGTCAGCTTATTAATAAATGAAAGATCCACCCACTATAAAAAAGCAAGCCTGTGGCGGAGCAGTGGTGATCCATTACAAATGATAAATGTTTAATCATGCAAAAAAGATGGGGGGATTGGCTCACAGGCACTGCATGCTGAAATGAGCTGGGGCTCTTCGTGATGTGCAAAATAATCAGAGGAGACATCTCGAAGATGGCATGGCAAACATTTTATTAATGACGAGGCCTCTGCTAAATGGCTGGATGTCCATTTCAAATACATCAAGTGCAGAAAGAGCACTCCTAGGCACTCTCTCTCTCTCTCTGCCCTATACACCTTGGTTTCCGTATAATGGCTTGGCAAAGTTGCTTCCAAATTGCAGCAGAGCTGAATTTTAAAAAAGGGACCTTCGCCACTCAATCTGAGCTGATTTCCAATTCAAAGTTCAGGGCATACATGCAGACCACAAAAGGGTGCATCCTAATCTTCATGCCAGCGTTTTCTCCCCTTGATGTTTAATGAGACGTCCCCAGCCCATTTCCCTTGCTTTCCTCATGGCTGTTCATTATTATCGAGAACGAGGCAGAGGGGTTGGGGGTTGGGGAATGCCTCGTGCAGTCAATAGTGGAAGAGAATTCAAGAGTGGAGGGAGCTGTGGCGGATTGGGCCTCCGTCAGCTGGTGGACCCTGCTCTGCCTACCCATCCATTGCCTACCCTGGCATCTGAAGGGGCCATCTCACTCCACGGCCTCAGGGTATTGCTGCCACCATTGTCCCTGTCTTGGGATCTGGTTAGGCGGGACAGCCTTCTAACCTCCCTCTGGCATAACTAGGATCCTGTCTCTGGGTGTCCCAGAAATCTTCGGGGTTCCCCTGGAGAGCTGGCAACTGTCTGGTTCCCCTCTTTTCCCCCTAGGGATTCCCTGGCCCTTTTCCTCTCGTAGTGCTTCCAAGCGGTTGGGGAACTATGTGGCACAGAGGGACTTCACTCCTTCAACAATCAAAAAGATTTATTTAAACCCACAACTATATACAGGCACCTCAGAAGTTTTTATAACATTGACCCAAACACTTCATCTCTCTCCCTCCTCTAAACTTGTACCCTATCTAGGTGGTGTGTAGGGCAGGCACCTTACTTTGTTACTTGGGGTTAGGCTGGACCAACATCTCCCTTCAGAATGGTTTCCCTCTCTCTCCAGCTCCAACTGACCCTCTACTAACGGTCTTCCCTCCAGAACTGGCTTGTCTCCCGTGCAGCCTTCTGGGACAGATTTCCTCACCCCCTTGATGGATTTCCTGTCCTCTCTGCAGTTCTAGGGAGTTGCCCTCAGATTACTGGTTAGGAACAGGAGCGGGGGTTGAGGAGAAGATTAGTCCACAGCCTACCTAAAGTTTGATAGTCTCCTCCCATCCTGTCGTCCCCCCCCCGCCCCCACAAAAGATGGCATTTCTCCACATGAGTAGAAAGTGATCCAAACATTTGGGGCAGGGGGGAGAAGACCCCTAAAAGCACTTAAGAGGTAATGCACACCATGAACATCATCAGCTAAAATGACTCCATTTTTTTATGAAGGTTCTTAGAGGTTCCCTCTCCTTTTTGGCAAAATTTCAACACCTTTTTGCAAAAAAATTGTTTTATTTATTTACTTCATTTATACCCCACTTTTCTCCCCAGCGGAGACCCAAGGTGGCTCTGTGATGTAGATTAGGATGTGTGTGACTGGCCCAAGGTCACCCAGTGAGTTGCCAAGGCAGAATGGGAGATTCGAACCTGGGTCTCCCAGATCCTAGTCCTACCTTCTGACCACTACACTGGCCCTCTCCTGTGGCCAAATCTTGGTTGGCTATTTTGTTTTCGTATATATCCTGCCTTTCTTTCACCATGGAAGTCGAAGTGGGATGCACAACGGGATTCTCAGGAGAATCCCCAGCCAGGCACTGACTAGACCAGCTTCAGCAGGAGAGCTGGATCTATGTGCCTTTAAACTGTACCCTGTGCACTGTGACATTCACTGCTTGATCACCCGTGTGTATAACCAGGAAGGAAGAGGAAACAGCAACTGGACAAAGGAAGGAGATGAACATCCGTACAACGTTTGGGGGAGATACCTCCCTCGCTGAAATGGGCACTTCCTTACTGGGACAATTGGGAGGAATGATGCTGGCATGCCCTCCCATTTCTCTGTAAGTAAAAGAGTTTAGGGATTTCCTGTTCCGGCAGGATTCCCCACTTCAAAGTGCAATCTGAACATTCACCAGGAGTCCTTGAATATTTAGCTCGGGAAGGAACTGCCCCCTCTGGCCAGGGCCTAGATCCGAGGGTATGCTGAAGATGCAACAGGGGATCTTAGAACAAGGTCTCCCTCCTGAGATGTGGTTTCCAAGCATTACCTCTCTCGTCCTTTAAGCACCTGACAAAGTCACTCCCATTTGCAGCTCTTTTGGGATGTAAGGGTTCCCCACCCTTCTTTTCTTGATATTGCCAGTCCCGTTTCTTCCTGGCTCGCCCCATTTAAAGCTGCTCTTCACCTTAAGACCAGTGGGTATGATTTTTCTTCCTCTCGATTTGACTGCATATTAGACTTTCCCATGGCCCCCACATTGGGAAAAACTCAGCATAAAACATTTGGAAAGTTCTTTCAAAATTGACTCGAAGAAGAGGAAAAGGTCAATGAACATAAAGAGAAGGCAGCCAAAGCCGGGGTACAGTGCAGAGTGCCTTGAGATGGCTAGCAAATGGGGGGAATTTCCTTATTGGTCACTAATACTCATCTTGCAAGTCTTCATCAAAAAAGATTCACCATATGAGGTCCCTGAAGCCACACCTTCCCACAACGGGGGCTGAAAGGAGTTCAAGCAATTTTTTTAAATTTCTGTCAAAGGCAAGTGCAAAGCAGGTTTGAGTCCTAGAGCTGGCAGGAGTAGGTTGCAGAGACATTTCTGGTTAGCTTTCTAGTATTTGAAAGGGGATGAGAAAGGAGATAAATTGATACTGGTGTGGCTGTCTGTATGCCAACTTGTTGCCCGCCTGTTCAACCTGTAGAGTCTTAAACTGTTCATTGTAAAAACACCACACATGTTCAGTATTCCCTTCTCCCAAGGAAACTGACCCTGCAAAGCTGTCCAGAAATATCAGTCAAGAAAGCGGGCCGAACAACACTCAACGACATGTGCCCACCACTAAAGGACAGGTGCTTGAAACTGGCAAAAGAGCTTGGCTAAATTCATACATTGTCTGAAGTCACTCGCGCTCCCTTTCTCAACGGGGCTCCTGCAGCTCTGATTCCATGCTGAGCTTATGAAGATCTAACAAGATCGCAGCCTGCAGGTAACCTGGCTGAAGGCCATTGAGGATAATTATATGTAGCATTTGGTTAAGAGACAAGGTTTCCTGTGTAAGCCCCTGCTGTCTTCGCAGTGCCTTAACGACAGCCTCCTGAAATATCAGATTGAGCATCGGGGAAGAGTACTGTTCAGACAGAAAGATACGGAGATGCAGATTCTCTGTTCAAATCCAATTCGGCATTGCCATTTTGAAGATGTGGTTTTTTGTTGTTCATTTTTAAAAATGCTTTCCTCTGACCTCAGCCTTTTGTCACTGTTTTGGAAGCGCATGTTATTCCTGGTGGTGGGCTGCCACTGAAAATGGCACCCCCGGGCTATCACATTCTTTTAAAAAATGTTTTCCTCTGACTCCAGTCTTTTGTCACTTTATTGAAAGCCCTTGTTATGCCTGGTGGTGGGCTGCCACTGAAAATGGCACCCCTGGGCCATCACATTCTTTTTTAATGCTTTCCTCTGACCCCAGTCTTTTGTCACTGTTTTGAAAGCACATGCCTGGTGGTGGGCTGCCACAGAAAATGGCATCCCCGGGTCATCACATTCTTTTCTAATGCTTTCTTCCAATCCCAATCTTTTGTCACTGTTTTAGAAGGGCATATCCCTGGTAAGTCACTAAAAATGGCATCTCGAAGTTCTTGCATTCTTTATCCTTGCCTAAATATTGGGTATATTTAGTCATGTTGTGATGTTGTGCTGTTCCCTGTGTTGATGGGCCACTGTGGAAACTTACAGATAGGCACAGGCCTGCAGTGGACTTCAGACAGTGAACTGCAGAGTGTTGCCCTTTTTATTTGGTCTGTATGCATGAACCAGACATCTGCATCAGGATTTAAATGGGGAGGGGGGGTAGACAAATGTAGAGAAGATAGGTTTATCATTGGCTATTAAAAGGGCTTTTTTTCAGCTGGAACGTGGTGGAACGGAGTTCCGGAACCTCTTGAAAATGGTCACATGGCTGGTGGCCCCGCCCCCTGATCTCCAGACAGAGGGGAGTTTAGATTGCCCTCCGCTTGGAGGGCAATCTAAACTCCCCTCTGTCTGGAGATCAGGAGGCAGGGCCACCAGCCATGTGACCATTTTCTCCAAGGGCAACCCACTGAGTTCCACCACCTCTATTAGCCACAATAGCTGAATGGGGTCTTCCAGGACCTGACTGTCTCTACTCAGAGGTCCATCACTAGGGGAGGACCGTTGAGCATCCCTGTGCCATATGAATGGCCATTGTTGGAAACAGGATGCTGGGCTTGATGGACCAATGGTTGGATTCAGCAGTGCTACTAAGTCTACGGGGCTGAATCTGGAACGCATATGATGTCTGAAATCGGCCTAGCCGGAGAACATGTCAGACTCCGGTTTGGCTTTGTTGGGGAAAACCAGGGAATCTAAAGCCAGTTTGGTCTCATTTGAGACTGTCCAAAGCACTCAGATAATTCGCAACTTTGGAGAATGTGTCTATTTGCCTAAACATTTCGCACAGGAGCTCCCCAGATACAAAACCCATCCCTGACCGAGCTCGCAACACCACCCCGTGTCGTAGGAATTCAGTTTATCGTTAATAATCTAGCGCTAAAAGGGTAACATCTGTTTTGGACAAACTGTAATGAGATTTAAACCCCAGGTGGAAGGAGGACTCTGTCATAATAAATGACTTGCTGTATGTCTAAATAGTTTTAATTTTTCTGTTGGCAGAAATAGCTGTGTTTTTTTGGTTTTGTTTTGTTTTTTAACCTCGGGCTCTTCTCCGCCAACTCTTTTGGGTGGTGGTTGCTTTAATGATTGCTATTAATTTCCAGCATGGCAGATGGTGTCTAACCTAGTGGTGCTAGAGGTGGGAACAGTGGCCCGGGAAAGGTATATGTGCCACCGCTTCTACCCTGACAGCGGCTTCTTGCTTCCAGGGAGAGAATCGGTTTTAAGTTTTTTGTCTCTTGCACCTTTTAAATGGGAAGAAATGCTAAATCCAGGCACAACTTTGTGTGTGTGTGTGTTTATGGGGTTAGGTTTGTAAATTCCCACACTGATTTGAGGAGGATGTACTCCTTCATTCTTGTGTGTTTGGTGGCTCGTGAGAAGACAGGGCTTCAGCGCCCCACCATTCCAGTGCAACGATCCCAGGGGTGCTCTATTCGGCCTGGTGGGGCAAGTCATGTGCATTCCAAGGAATTTCCCCCAATTGCACCCCCAGATATTGTTTCAGACTGGGAAAATGTGCAGGGGGGGAGCAGAAACCCCTTCTTCATGCACACCCTGGCCCTGCATCAAACCAGGAACTGCATGCCTGGGAATTGAGAAGAACCTGCAGCTCACGCTGAGTGAGAACTCCAGACCCGACCTGTATATCCTGTAATGTGTGAATCAGCTTCCGAGAAGAACTGAACATTTTTCTTGCATGTAAGTATTGGTTGGACCATAACTCAGCAGGTTTTGCCACTTTCAGCCATAGCTAACAGCAGAGGGGCATTTTCACTGATCACACAACAGCATATGTTGCCCTGCCCTCCTGCCACTCCACAACAGGTGGGCAAAACATTCTCATCTCACCTTTCGCGACGCTTGATTCCACTTGTGCATATGAGACCCAGGGCGATGTTTTGCCACCAGATGGAGATCACCCAGAGCAAGGGGATACGGCCCTGGAGTTCTTTCAGGGTGCCCCATGGCAGGACGGGCAGTCTACCTTGAGGGGAATGGTCAAGGAAGTTGCCTCTTCCTCCAGCAGGGAGGAAGTGCCAGCAATTTGCAACTAACTTATGGCAACACCAGCAAGAGGCTTTCAAGGCAAGGGAGAAGCCTTCCTCTGCAGAGTCTTCCTTGTTGGTCCCCCATCTGCTTAGCTGCCAAGATCTGATGAGCTTGGGCTAGACCACACCACCTTCCATACCCCTGGTTTATTGGGTAAGCTTTATTTACCAGGGAGCTGAGGGGAAAGGCCCCGTCTCAGGTGATGTCGGTAATCAGTTTTAATCTTCTGCTCAAAATAACTTAAAGTCGAGTAAAAGAGGGATTAAGCTTCCTAAGCTCCTGTTGCAGCAAACTTAGTTCTCCTCCAGCGGGAGACACTCTTGCTCCTAAGAAAGGCCACTTGCTAGTGGAGCCGTAGCTGATCCCCCTCTCACAAACTGCAGCATTTCCTTTTTTATCCCAGGGTTTGATCTTTTTTGGTGTTTTTAGAGTCTGCTGTTGGACTGAGGTCTGTTCTGTGGATATGTTTTAGGGTGGCATTTTATGCATCTGACCTGTTTTCAGTGACTTGTATTCAGGGGTCATTTCATATAAAAAGAACGGGGACTCATTAGCATAACTCATTAGCATATGCCACACCCCCTGACATCACCCATCCTGGCTGTTTTAGACCCAATCCTGGCCTTTCAGGGCCGAAATTGGGCCCAAAATGGCAAAAAGGGGCTGAAAATGGCTGGAAAAGGGCTCAAAATGGTCAGGATCGTGCTGCTGTTGAGTGGGAGAGTGATCCACCATCCATAAGAGGCCCAATTCTGGCCATTTCGGCCCCAATCCTGGCTGAAATGGGCCCAAAATGGCCGAGAGTCAGGTGGGCAGGGCCACCTGACGTGACATCATTGGGGAACTACCAGAACTGTGTTCCTGCGCATTCCCCCTCAAAATGAGCCCTGCTTGTATTGTTCTTAAATATGATTTTTTATTTTATTGTTTTTACTCGTAAGCTGCCTCAAGCTGCACTTTGGAGAGATGGCATATAACTTCCTGAAACAAATAACTAAATAAGCACAGATCACTAGTACTGAAATTAGGAGCACAGGGAAAATTTTGCATCCTAGGTTCATTTTCAGTTGTATTGTGCATGAGAAGCAGGTGAGAATGTGTATCAAAACTCTCTCAAATGATGCCAGGGCGTTGCTTTGCCTAGTCCGGTATTGACAGCTCAGAATGCCAGTAGCTTGCTACGATCTTGAACAAAAACTTTTCCCAGTCCAGTTACTTGAAAACCTACTAGGTGGGGATTGAAGACAGGACCTTTGGCATGCAATATATGGACACTTTCTCTCAGCTGTGGTTCTGCCATTAGGGTAACCTGAATTTTGTGGACCACTTTAATCTCAGTTATTATTGGGAAATTCACCAAATGCATTCTCTTTCTTAAGCAGTGAAACATGAGGTTCTTCTGTTGTGTGTCTTGTCATTACCACTTAAGTTTGCCAACCTCCAGGGAAGTCCTCCAGATCTTCTAGAATTACAACTGATCTCCAGACCACAGAGAGCAAGACCCCTGGAGAAAATGGCTTCTTAGAGGGTGCATTCTATGGCATTAGATCCCACTGAGGACTTGCCCCTCCTCAGACCTCCCCAGGGTCCACCCCAAATCACCAGGCATCTCTTACCACTAGAGGTGCTGCAGGTACAGCTCTTTCTACGGTACACAATAAAGGTCCTCAGTGGACTCCGATCAAAATGATCACAGCTCTCCAATTTTAAACTGGTTTATCAGTGATTCTTTCTTATCAGGGAACCCTGCAGAGTATATAAGTCAGGCAGGTAATGATCAACTCCCTCACCAAACTACAATTCCCAGAAATCTTTAGGGGCACCACAGCTGTTAGGTCGGTGTCAATATGCCAGAGCGAATCAACTCATGCATTGTTCCACCATCACACAGGCAATATATGCCGCTTGGTACAAACCATAGTACTTCTAGCATGGTTCAAAATGGTTCCATTCAGCCAAATGTATCCCCATTTTGATCCCACTGATACGCTGAAATCATTCTCATTGGGTAATGGGTATCTAAGTCCTTAACTTTGATGGAATTGTAACCAGATTGATTGCGGGAGCTTTTGGGCATGGAGCAGGGGTCACTGGGGAAGTTAGGGGGGGTAGTTGTGAGTTTATTGCATTGTGCAGGGGGTTGGACTAGAGGTCCCTTCTAAACCTATGATTCTGTATGTCAGGAATGTGTACCGAGTTTCTAATAGCTGTATGTTCCACCTTGAAGGGGATGGTTTTCGTTTTCCAAGATGGCAGCCAGGTAGCCCAGAGGTCACTAAGTAGTAGCAGGGAGCAGATGTGCACTGGGGATAAGCGGCAGGATGACAGTGCCTCCTCATGAGCCAAACTTTAGTTAGTAAACCAGTCACAAGAGGACTTTAGTTAGTAAATGTATCCTCTCCCTCCTGTCACACTAGCGTGTGATGAAGACATTCAAACCCAGGGCAGAGTTATGCAAACAGAAGGAAGACCTGCAGAGAGGAGGGGGCGATGCTTCAAGTCTCCTAGTTTGCAATATAAGATAAAAACAAACAGGGGGAGGAAGACCATTTGGAGATGGTCAAAACCAGGCTCAGTAAAATCAGGGAGGGGACGCATAATCAGGCCCTGTGCCTGGCTATTTGTGAGGCTGCTAGGCTGTCAGAAGGATGCAGCAACCAAGCACGCTTCTGCTGGGCTCGGATCCTGTCCTCACTGAGCATCATATGCCAGAGCCCCTCTTCATCAATATCTGTATTGATTTTCAATTGCTGGTTTTCAACTGCAGTAGGCTGCTTTGGGAAGCAGCATTTTGGCTGAAAAATTGGGGGTAGAACCTACAATAAAAACGTAATGCATACCTAAGATCCTCATGGATTGCAATTGCAATGTGCTGGTATTGCAATTAAATGGCGAACGGGTGTTTTTTGTTTTGGTTTCCACTCCAGCATCTGCTGGCGCTTAATAAATAAATAAATAAACATGGCATGCTGGGTAAACCCAAGAAGGGTGTCTCTTGAAAATCCAGCCCCTGCCGCCTAGGCAATGGAGCGCAAATGTTAACTCGGTTGCCCACGGGCCACTGAGCTGCCACCAGCTGGGAAACGTTTCTCGGCTCGGCAGGGGAAAGCTGGTGATTTATGCATCTCCAAAACTCAAATGCCTGTTGCGCTGACCTTTCTGGAAAGGGGCTGAAGCTGTACACAAAGAAAAAGAAGTGCTCAGCTATGGCCACCCTCTAATGGCAGGCATCATTTTCTGGGGCTGGTGTTCTGCTCTCCCTCACCCCTTCCCATCTGTATCACTGGCTTATTCCACTCAGTTTTCCATGGGGAATCTGCTTTACTTCATTATGTGATCCCACCCCCACCCCCCACATTTCCCAAACCCTGCCTCTTCCCAACAGTGAAAGTGAGCTAGTATGGGCAGGTACAGAGTTAACTGGGAAGTAAACTGCAGGCTTGTGTTGTGGTGTGCTGTAATCTGAGTGCATAATACCCAGGCAGTTCTGAATTGTGGGACTTGTAGAAAGCAAGTCAGTCTCCATCTTTTTATGCAGATCCATGTTGCAGAGATTCTGGTTTTGCATAAAGGTCATTTTCACGGAGCTTTGCGTGGCGGTTCAAATCCCTTTTCTCAAATGAGCAGGTGATGTGAAGGACCTTAACCTGAGACCCTGGAGAGGTCTGACTCCAGATGAAGCAACTTCCTTTGCTCACAGAGAGATTCAGAGATCTCAGAGGGGGACAAACTTAAAAGAAAAGCGTTGTGAGATCAGGCCAAAAATATGAAAGAGGCCAATCTCACTAAAGCATTACTGGGGCCCAATATATACTTCCCCAGTTCTGGCCAAGCTTTTGTTATTCACAGGTACACTGCCTCTGGACATGGAGGCTCCATTCTGCTGTTGTCGCTATTGTCAACACAACTGCCAATACTTGCCCTGTGCAGGCAGTGGGGCTTGAAATTCCCTGAGGTGAGTGCTGCTGCAGCTTACTTAAAGCAAACATTTCTTGCTTCGTGCAAATGTGATGCTGAAGTGTTTAGAGATCTGTTAGGGGCCTGTTGCCAAAGAAAGGAAATGCTCTCCTCCTCCTCTTTAAGAGGAGGCTGACTCACTGCTTCAGCGATGAAGGCCTTTGTTTTAAGATGCTTTAACTTGTCACCTTCTCTTGCCGAACTCTCCCTCTCCTGCTGAGCTAACCCCACAGCACTCTGCACTTTATGGAATTTAATTCAATTTCTGGTTTCTTAGGCAGCTTTTGCAAATGCACCCTCCCCCCTTTAATAGCCTGGCTACTCCTCCCACCCAGCAGCCTCAAAACTGCCTGCTGCCCTCCTTTAGGGACACCAAGTACTTCTAGCTTTTAACAGAATGCTTCCTGCGAATACAGGCATCAAGTCGGCCTGGATTTTTTTAGACCAGCTGTCTGGCTTCAAGGATTTTTTTTTTATGGGATGCAGGGTGGGGGGAACCAAGGAGAAGGTGCAAATAAGGGGACAGGGCACTGTGGCATGGCCTTGGCTTTCAATAGCATTGTGAAATGTAAACACACGTAACTTGCAACCCATCATAGCCCTCAGCTGAGTTTGAAGCTGTCCTGCATCTTAAGGAGCCTTCCACCAATGAATGAGATGCTTCTGTCAGCAGAAGTCTCCCCGGGCTAGAGGAAGGCTTCAGAACATAGCTGGATGGAATGATAGGATGTGCCATTAATTTTCCGGACGGTTAGCATCCAGTCTTCTAATTCCCAAGAAGCTGGATGACTATTGTATTGCTAAGTCGGCAGACGGTGTAATATTTCTCTGTCGTGGAGAATAAGCTTTCAGGATTCACAGAAGTCTTCAGTTAAAAGGTATCACATTGTGGGTGGTAAAGGTTTTTTTTTTCCCTTCAAGGGAAAAAACACAGCTGCTGGCAACCCTATTTAATTAGATATTTGCTCACCCCTCTTTTCTCCCCAATGGGGAACCAAAGTGGCTTGCAACACCATTCTTCCCTTGCCATTTTATCTTCACAACAACAGCCCTGTGAGGTAGGTTAGGCTGAGTGGGTGTGGGTGTGGGGGGGCAGGCCCCAGGTTACTCAGTGATCTTCCATGACAGAGTAGGGATTTATACCTGGATGTCCCAGATCCTAGTCCAACAATTTTACACCTACACCACCCTGGAATTCAGCTTAAGCATCATAAGCATTTTCCTAAACTCATTTCTAGGACAAGGGATACAGCAATTCTATATTTTAGCTGATTTCCCTGTGCCACTGTTCTCCAGTGGTTCAGAACTGCACTTCAGTGCAGGGCAGAATTCCTTGTGACCAGCAAAATACAAAATAAGTTGGCAGGAATAGTAAAAGCAGGTGCAGACTAATTAGGTGAAACAAATAACAGAAACGCATGTTCTTTAATCAGAGCGTATATGTTTTTTTTAAAAGGCAGAGAGAAGACTGCTCTGGAATCTACCTGGCTTGCAGTAGGTTTACAATCCAGTTTGCAGGATTTACAGCTGAAGCGGGCCATGGGACCATCTGGAAAATGGATCCCTAACCTCAGCGGTAACTTGAGAACCGGGTATTTAATCTTCTGCCCATCTGTCAAGTTCTCTTCCTTCAGTCAAGGAAGGGAGGAGAGAGATGCCTTCACAATGTTTCTGCAGTTGTGTGTAATTCATTCCTATGAGGCAGAGCCCTGATTGACATCTGTGCTATTGTCACAGGCTGACTTAGAAATGCAAACTTCTTTGCTTTTGCTGACTTGCTGACGGAGCTGGAATTGAACCGTGTAAGTCTTGCAGGCTTCTTTGCAAAACTGGAAACCATGTACAGAACCAAACTCCTAAGTATTCTGCAGGCTTAAATAAAGGAATAGCGGCAGTGTGGTTTTAGAGTTTGCTGTCGAGGGCCACCCAAACCAGGGAAATCCAAGCGTAAAGCGTGATTTCTTTGTTTTATGAGCATGTGCACCGAATGGTTGGAGAGTTCAGTACCATAGACAGCTCTCCTTTTCCCAGCTCCTTCAATTCCCTGGCTTGAGCTCCCTTCCCCCTCTTGGTTTATTTCAGCCAGGTAGATCCTGACAGCCCCATCCATCTTGCAAACTTTAGAAATAACAATGATTTAATGGCTGGAAACTAAAGTTAGACAAATCTAGCCTTGAAATAATGTGCACTCTGCGTGGAGGGGGAAAGGTAATTAAAATGTTCAAAAGCTTTGCTGTTGAGAGTGGAGGGCTTGCTGGATAGCCAACAACCGCGGCGTTCAAATCAATCCTTCTTTGAGAGGATCAGCTCAGGAGAAAGCCATCGGTGTGTCTCTGCTGAAGTGCTACTGAGATAATCTGCCCACTGGAAATCCCGTGGGAGGGAGACGTTGGGATTAAGGTCAGCGGGCTCTTCTGTAAATTATTATTAAATAGTGGGCAGTATCCAACTTCCCCTGCACAGATGTTTGCCCACATTCTGCTGCACTCCTGAAACCCCTTCTGATCTCCAGAATGAGCATTTGCAGAGGGGATCTGAGTGGCAGAACAGCAGTACGAGACTATGACTTGGAATGGAGAGGGGAAAGGGGATGAAACTGATCTCTTTCCTCAGCACAGCTATGCTTGCAGAAGTGGGAAGAGGTGCGATTTCACCCCATTGTCCATCTGCACCCCAGCCCCAGACCTGTGCTGTTCCCATGACCCTGTTCCCAGGGATCGGATGGGGATGCCGGAACAGAGAGGAACATTGGAAGCCTCTGTGATCCATACACAGATTGGCTGAATACAGCCCATTCATTCTGGATGTGTGAAGACCTTCTTGAAACATGTCTCTAAGCCAAACAAAACTCTTGGGGCTTTCCTTGAAATGACTTGTGTATTTTATCTGCCTAGGGAGACCCCCTCCAGAGCCTCGCCCAGCATGTCCTCCTGAACTCTGTCCCCCGTTCTTCTTGGACACATACCTACAATACCTGATAGACCCCCTCAGCCAAGCACCAACACTTGCTTAGTCCTTGGAGAAGCACCCCTAGGAAATCTCAAGTTCCTTCACTGGATAGCGATAGGGACTAGAGGCTATTCTATTACCTACTATATATTGCTGTATGATCTTACTAGATCGTTTCTGCATTGTTTACTATGCCAAGTTTTGAATTGTTTATGCTCATTCTTTCAGTTCTGTATCAGATTTCTGCTTGTTTTCAAATATCTGCCAATTCGCATGTGTATACCTTAGAGCACTGTTTATCAGGACTTTTTTTCTGGGAAAAGAGGTGGTGGGACTCAGTGGTGGAACTCAAGACCGCACAATGAGGTCACTTTGGGTCAGCTGGAACAAGCAGGGAGTTTTTTAAAGTTTAAATTGCCCTCGGCGAAATGGTCACATGGCCGGTGGCCCCGCCCCCTGATCTCCAGACAGAGGGGAGTTTAGATTGCCCTCTGCACTGCTCAGTGGTGCAGAGGGCAATCTAAACTCCCCTCTGTCTGGAGATCAGGGGGCGGGGCCACCGGCCATGTGACCATTTTTAAGAGGTTCCGGAACTGCGTTCTACCACATCCCCGCTGAAAAAAAGCCCTGCTGTTTATTGAATGGCTCTGCTGTTGATTGTACTGACTTCCTCTGTAATCCACCTTGAGAATCCACTTTAAGTCTCAGCAAGAAAGGTGGACAAAAAAAATGTAA
Source organism: Eublepharis macularius (assembly GCF_028583425.1). Taxonomy (NCBI): domain Eukaryota; kingdom Metazoa; phylum Chordata; class Lepidosauria; order Squamata; family Eublepharidae; genus Eublepharis; species Eublepharis macularius. The sequence goes on from NC_072801.1 coordinate 24,713,068, forward strand.
ATAAAAAAAAAATAAAGGGGGGAGAGGGCGGAGCAGCCAACTTGCTAATGACTCTCCCTCTCCCTCTGCTGCGTTAGTGAAATACAGTCAAGCTTTTTTTTGCCTGGCTGGCTTTGCATAATGTTCAAAGAGAAGGAGTGGACCCGTCCGAAAGCACTGTTTTGCACTTCCGTCATGCTGCTTGGGCAGCAGTTGTGGATTGGCCGCTGGGGCCTGCTGATGGAAAGGCATTTTGTGCCAAATACTAGACATTAAAAAAGCAGCTAGCTAAAATTAAGATGCAATCCAATCTTGTCAGGAAAAAAATTGGTGGGAAAGCTATACATCAATAATGGTTAATGGGATTATATTTTACAGATATGTCACATTTACTGCGAACACTGATGATGTTAACCCATTCTGGTTAACATCACCAGCTCCCGACCGAAGGAGGGAGTGTGGTCCAGTTACAAAATTGCTGGACCCAGATTAACCTCCCCCCCACACACACCCACAAAAGGCCCCCAGCTGCATCCACTTGTAAAATGCTCTCGAGTGCTGGATCGCTGCCAGGTCAGGGTCGAAAATAATGTTCTAGATTGGGGGGGGGGGGTCCCCAACATGGTCCCTATGGGCATCATGATGCCGGATGACAATTTTTCTGGCACCCACCAAGTGTTTTTAGAAAGTGGGTGGGGCCAGATGGAGCTTTTGCCCAGCAGGGCAGCTTGGGGCCATTGGAGATCTGATGGGCTGCCCAGATTTTTAAATACATGGCTCTGTCTGCAGCTGCCATCACAGCATAAGGGTCTTCTCTACATGTCTGAAGGCAAGCTGTATGTGTGCAAGCTGTCTGTGTGATTTGTTGGCTGCTTTGGTGGCTCTGTGAGGGCAGAAATTCAGGGTTAAAATCTTGATAATAAATAAATAATAATATATTTTAAAACAATATGTTCATTTTAAAAGGCATTATGTAAAACAGAGGTTCTGCCTGAAATGTTGAAGAGGTACTATTAGAGTTATGTATAACATTACTCCCTGACATTTTGTGTTTGGCTTAGGGTTGCCATTCCCCCGCCAGGGGCGGGGGATCCCCAGATCCCACCATTTCCCCCCCTGTGCCAACTTACCTGGCTGGCAGGGGGGCACACTCCCTGGGGCGCCCCCTCCTTGGGCGGTGTGGCACGCCCCCAGGCAGGGGACATGCTCCTGCACTGTGAGGGTGGGTGGCAGCAGCAGCAGCAGTGATAAGAGCAGGATGCTCTCACTGCCACTGCTGCTGCCGGCTCTCACCACTGCCACTGCCGCCTCTCACCACTATGGCCCTGTACACCAAATGAAAGTGGGCCGCAGTGAAAGTGAGCGGTGGTGGCGAGAACAAGTGGCTGCGGTCGCAGTGAGAGCCGGTGGTGGCAACAAGGGGCACCCTTTGACCTGGGGGCTCCCTTTGACCCCGCATGATGATGTCACTCACAGAAGTGGGTGACATGCAAGCCGGGAGCATGCGCCAGGGTAAGTACTGGCTCCCAATCCCCCGCCAGGAGACTACAGGGACCTGGGAATCCTCTGTCAAGGGACTCCAGGTCCCTGGCAACATGTGGTAGCCATTTTGTGGTTGGCTCCGCCTTCTGCAGCAGCCATTTTGTGAATGTGCTTACCACCCTATGTCAGTAGAAAAGAGCAAGAGTCCAGTAGCAGCTATAAGACTAACAAAATTTGTGGTGGGGTATGAGCTTTCATGAGCCACAGCTTACTTCTTCAGATACCATCTGAAGAAGTGAGCTGTGGCTCACAAAAGCTCATACTCTACCACAAATTTTGTTAATCTTATAGGTGCTACTGGACTCACTCTTTTGTACTGCTACAAACAGACTAACATGGTTATTACCACCTTATGTCAGCATTTCAAAGGTGCCCACAGACTCAAAAAGACTGAAGACGCCTGCTCTAATTGGACCAACAGTCTGACTTTGTACAAATCCACTTTTTAGGGAACAAGCTGAATACTATGCAAGCCACCTTAGTTCTTAAAAAGCAGTCAGCAACCTTTCATAATTAAAGAGCCAAACTATGTCAAAAAAATTCTGAATGAGAGACCCACAAAGAGCTACTTTGAAAAAGCTCATTGACAAAACATGAAATAAATGACTATATGTTACTGATAATTGACACGTTGGAAATGTCCATGAAGTTTCCACAGCCCAAACACTGGTGGCTTGCAAGTTCTTTGATCTCCCTATAAGCAATAAATATGCAGAAGCAGCCTGCACAATTGTTTTAGTGCACTGCCATAAATATGCACATGGTTTGCACTTGGATCACTGACAACCGTTCACCTCTATAGTTTCCTTTTCTGCCAAGCATCTCTAAGAAGCCCTCCAGTCCCCCCAAACACCTCTGCCTGCCATTCCCTTCATATACTGGTTATTCTAGCATGCCACCTATCCCTCCAATATACATTAACACAGAGATTTTTCTTTATTCAAGAGCCATATTTGGTTCCACACTGAGCCACATTTGGCTCTGAAGCTCTAGATTGAAGACCCCTGCCTTAGAACCTTCCTTCTCAATGAGAAGATTGGTGAAGGTTGACCGCCTGCCCTTTATAACTGATCTTTTCCTGCAAGGGTGTTAGTGTGGTCTCTGTTCAAGATTGGCAATGGAGGGAAGTCAGCAAGACCACACAAACTGCTCATGTCCTCAGAATCTTCTGCAGTGCACTCCAGTTCTTTGGATGAGAAGCCAATTTGGAAAGAGTTTCCTGAAAGCAAGGAGTATGAAAAGCCACTAGATCACAGAAGGGCAGACCATTTGTACAGTACATCCTAAAGATGCATTACGTCCCAAGTCAAAGCAGCGAGAGCAAACTGCAGAAGATTCATGTGACATCATTTATACCCATGCTTTTCTCCCCAGTGAGGACCCAAAGAATGTTGAGGCTAATGTTTCCCCTCTCCTCCATTTATCCTCCCAACAACCCTGCAAGGTAGGTTAGGCCGAGAGTGTGTGACTGGTCCAAGGTTACCCAGTGAGCTTCCATGGCAGTGTGGGAATTTGAACCTGGGTCTCCCAGGTCCTAGTCTAGTACCCTAACCACTACATCACACGGGGACTCCCAGCATCTCACTGAGTTGGACCTTCAGCCACCATCCTGTCAGATAAGCCCCAGCACATCTGCCATGCATTGATTGTATCCAAGTGTATCTTGCTAGAGTAATAGGCCTCTGAGTACATGCAGAGGGGAGTCTGATTTCCGGTGCACTATTGCTGGCTGCTTATCTTACAGGAGAGATGTTTGGCTTATGAGTTCCTGCCGAGCTGGGAAACCTGACCTTGACTTCAACACAGAGACTGGACTGAACTCCTCCCCCCCTGCCTTTCTTCCCAGGCCCTGTGCGCCAAAACTCTTAACTGACTTTCTATCCCACTGCAGGTGGGGACATTACCCTATAATTGACTGTACCTTACTAGCTTCAGGCATTCCAGCCAATTTCACTGCCATAGTAGCTTGATACTGGCATTAAACCCGAATAAAACATCTTTAACTCATACACCTGAGTGATGCAGTGAAGTGTTGGGGGAAATACCTGGCAAGTCCTGACACATCCAAAGCAGGTGACATGAAACTCTCAGGTAAGTGTTTTCAAGTTGCCAAGCCTACAACTAGCACCCCTTTCAACCTGCCCCCAACACTCTTTTCTTTTGCCCAATTTACTCATTCTGCTGCACAAGAAGAGCTGCCTATCCAGAATATGTAATTGCTGTGACAAGAGACAGCACTTTGTTTTTTTAAAAAAATGTACTAGTGACTGAGCAAGAAGGGGACTCAATTCCCTGACGTCAAAAGCAAGGTGCCTATTAATTCCAAAGTGGGGTGGGAGGCAGAGAAGCAATTAATCCCCTTTTACAAGGGATTAATCAAATAATGGATGGGATGGCACTGGAACCATGATTCATGCGCTTAAGTGTTCTGCTGAATTGGGGCCAATAGGAAGCTGGCCTGAACTCCATAAGGAGCCACAGGCAGTAACTGCAGGCAAAGGGAGAGCAGTATTTCTGTAACCACACACGGAATCAGGCGGCTAAATTCTGTACAGAATTATGCCAGGCTTAGCCAAGTGAAATCAAGATTGACAATAGTTGTCTCTTAACTGGAGATAAACGGGAAAAGATGCTAGATGAGAGTAATTTTGGTGTAGTGGTTAAGAGCATGGGACTCTAATCTGAAGACCCGGGTTTGATTCCCCACTCTTCCACTTGAAGCCAGCTGGGTGACCTTGGGCTAGTAATGGCCCTCTGAAGTTCTCTCAGCCCCACCCACCTCACAGGGTGTTTTGTTGTAGGGATAATAATAATATATGTTGGGCATTAAGTTGTCCTGAAGAGCGGTATATAAATCAAATGTTGTTGTTGTTGTTATTAGATGTTTGGCATGCAAAACATGTGCTATGGCCCCTGTCGCTTAAACATACCAAAGCTGCCATACGCTGAGTTAGAGCATTGATCCATAGAGAGGTTGAATCTGCTGTATGCCATTAGTCCTTAAAGATACCATAGTTGCTCATATGGCAGGTAAGACCATTCGAGATACTGAATCTGCTGAACACTGAGTCCCACCATTGGTCCTAGAGATACCAAAAACCTGGTATATATCATTAGTACTTACAAAATCAATGTTACCATATGCCAAAACAAACCATCATTACTTGGAGATACTGAACCCGCCATTTACCAGGCCAGACCATTAAACCATCTCACCCAGGACTGACTCAATGATTATCAAGCTCTCCAGCAAAGAGATCTTCAACCTGTTCTGCATACCAGGCATATGATCTCTGTCTCTGAGCCAACAACCCCTCCCCAAGGTATGGGGTTAGATAGCATGTGATTTTTTTCAGTTTTGCCTGCAAAGCTGGCCTTCCTCTCTGTCCCAACTCAAAATGCATCCCAGAATGCCCTCCTGGGGGACAGGACCATTTGAAACAGCATCCGGGTGAAGTCAGATGTCTGTCACAGCCAGTAAGGGTGAATTGGCATCGTGCCCATTTCTGCCAGCATCTACTGGCTTCATCTCCTAATCTGTACATGAGTGTGCACACAAAATGGACTTTTGTACTGGGCATCTGGAATCAAAAGAGGATTTCTGGAAGATGAGCAGACTCTAGATGAAAAAGTGGATTTGGCAAGAGGATTTCTGGAGCAGAACCAAGGGGGTCCTCTTCTCATTTATAGGAATAGTGGTGTGTGAAAACATGATCCCTCGTGTCAGGGATGGGCAGGATCCAGAACAAGTTCAAAATAACACCTTGATGCTCCTTAAGCTAGTTTTGCTTAATGTCCAGTCTTCACTGTGAAATCACTTTGTATGGGTAAACTGTATAGATTGTTCAGAAACAAGATCTTTCGCACTGAACAGGAGAAGAGAAAGCTGTATATTACAGGCCCCAATGTACTGTACTTAGCATAATAGCTAATCTGGCCTTGGCATTCAGAGATGATCGTTATGCCTACATTTGAAAAGCTATCCTTTATTTAAAGCTGTCTTTCTGGTTGTGCATTTATCTGGAGAATCTTGGCTCGCGCCTCTGAGACCAAACGGGGGAACCGCAGTTCTTTTAAAAGGCCAAGTTTCAAGCTGAGCTGACTCGGCAGAAACACGGCTGATTGAACTTGCGCCAGGGTAAGCGTGTACACGTCAGCCCCACAGACAGAGGATAAAGGGAGGAGGCCAAAACAGTGCCAACCCCCTTCAAGTTGGTAATGGAGTCCCATGTCACAGGCATGCACAGAACAAACCTGGGGATAGTCCCAACCAGGAAGTATGGAGAGCAAAGAATGAATGGGAAGCTTTGGGCCTTGCTGACGAAAGGGTAAGAGAGTTAATTGCGGCCTTGCTACGTTTGCTGTCTAATGCTTTAAAGTTCGGTAAAACTATGATCAATTTTTTAAAAAAAATCCCTGTAAGCAATACAGTTTCAGCTTCATTGCTCAGCCTCAGGACTCAGGAGACAGAGAAGAGGCTGAAGAAAAGGAGCTTTGAAAAATACTGTTGTGTCTGCCTTCCAGGAGATTGCTGGATGCAGCCCATTGCTAGAGATGGGGCAGTTTGCTGGAAGGGAATCAGAGGGTCCCTTGGTGATAGGATGGGAGAGGTACCATACGCTCCTGTGCAACAATACCTTTTAAGTCATTTGCCAAATAATTCTGATAATAGAACCTGAAACTTCAGTAAAACATATTTAAAGCCCCATTGATCAATTAGCTCAGGATCTTTGCAATCACTGGCTGGACTTGTAATAACTCAGACGGGGTTCCTTCTTGCCAAACTTTTATGGCAGAATCTTCTACCGCCATCAATAAGAGAGCTAGAAACTTATTTATTTTCCTTTTTAACTGAAAGCCCAGCTCTGAACCAGCTCTGTCAAACAGGGAAAGGAAAGGCTGCCTCTGTTTGGCCAGCAACGTGCCTGAGCTAGGATTGATGCAAGCTGAGCTGTCCAGCAAATAATTGTATAGCTGAACAATATGAACAATGAGCTCTTGGGCCACGTTAACACAAGTGTGCGGCAATTCTCCCCTCCACCCCACAAACCCACATCTTCCCTTTCCCTTCTAAATCATCGCATGCCCTTTCCCCCATCTTGCCAAGCTGTCAACGGCCTTGCCTTCACGTGACACTCGTATAAATCATAAAGATGAATGACTGCCATGAATGACTGCCTCTCCAGCCTTTGTAGTTGGAGGCATGTAGTGGGGGGGGGGGGAACCCAAGGGGAAGGGATGAGCTTAACATCATGCGGCCTACAACACATCGACTACTTCCTCCCCTCCTCTTTGTAAAGACGATGCAAAATGAGACCCTCTGCCTCCTTGATAGGGTGGAAAGGTAAGGAGCAGGTGATCCCTTGTGCTGCCACGTGACAATCCTGACAAAGTTGGCCTTGCACATTCTGGCATATTAAGATGATTGATGCCAGTTGTTTGCAACTGACAAGGAATCGTTTCTTACAAAGACGTGGAGCACAACTTGTGGACCCAGAACGAAGAGGAGAGCTCTAAGAAACCAGGCTATCCTAAGAAGAGTTGCACCTTTCTAAGCTCATTCACTTCAATGGATTTAGCAAGGTGTGACTTAGTTGAGGATTGCACTGTAAGAGACCAAATCCTGGTCCAAAGTCCAGTTTTCACACATGTGGTCTATCTGCTCCCATGCTGAAGACTTTCTTTTTCCACATTCAAAAATAGGATATCAGATGAAAGAGAATTTAATTAAGCCTCCTCCCGCGACATGCTAGCTTTCCCAATGCAGGGATTTTCTCCATCAAGAGGAGTTGTGCTCCAATCTGAACCGGGTGGGCCCAGTTTATACCATCAGGGAGAACTAAGCCTATACCAACTGTTTGCAACGTGGGGCAATGAATGCGATTCCTGCCCTACAGGGTTGTCCTTGAAAAAATGACTTAACTACAGAACTATGTTCAATGCTGGAGATCCAGAAATGGATCTCTGAAGCTGTTTTTAAAAGGATAAATGGCATGGGGGGAGGTATTTCAGTGTAGGGGAGAACATGATGGCTGGTATTTTGGTTTCTCAAGCAAGATCCACCCTTCACCTCCTGGATCCACACTGCTGCCAGCCATGTCTAGGAGGCGATGCCAGTCACTTCCTACACTGCACACAGCAGCAAGGGGCACAATCAATTCCCTGCCTTGCATTGGGGCCTTCCTTATTTGCCATCACAAGCAGTCACTTGGGTGTCTCAGCCTGAAACTCTGGAGGGAGCTGAGCTCCCCTCTGCACCACTTCTCCCCTAAAACAGCCTCTTCCCATTTTGCACCCTATTAGGGGAAATATACAGGTAACTGATCTTCAACAAGAACAACTCCTCCAGGGACTAGGAACGTGGCCCGGGGGGGGGGGGCAACAGGGAACCCCTACTCCCTCTGGGTCATGGTTCTGACCCAAACTGAGGCTCCCATGGTAGCTATTGACCAATAAAATATGCCAAAGAGATCCATTCACAGGTATCTCTATAAAACTGGTTTGGCCATGAGACACCAGTGTGACAACACAATAATCACAGTGTTGCCAACCTCCAGGTGGGATCTGGAGATCTCCTGGAATTACTACTGATCTCCAGCCTACAGAGAACAGTTTCCCTGGAGAAAATGGCAGCTCTAGAGGGGGGGACAACTCTATGGCCTTATATCCTGCCAAGGTCCCTCCCCAGGCTCCACCACCAAATCTCCAGGAATTCCCCAACCTGGAGTTGGCAACTCCATCGGGATAATCATCAGGATGCCCTTGGAGGGATGGGGGGAATTAAAGGAATACTGTGCAAAAAAGCTTTTGAAAATCCTGTCGCTGAGCAGAGAAAGTGAAACCTGGGGTCAGTATTCGACTACTTGGGGGGGGGGGGCGTGATTCTGCAACCTGAATCCTGACCTTCGGTTGAGTGACTCAGAGCTTGGGTGGGGCTTCTGGGCAGACGGAGGCTGGCCAGGCCCTGGGAATTCCGTCCTCCAGAACCACTGAACTTGCGGGTCAAATAAATAGTCAGACTTTGAAACCAAAGGAGGGAAGTTCCTTATTTTTGTAAGGGGAGGGAAAATACACCCTCATCGGAGGTGTCAGTCTTGGAAGCAAGCCTGCACTGAACTTTGGCCTCTGGAAGCTCTCTGTCATCTATTCCTAGTCCTCCCCCCATCCCCATAACATCCTTCCTCCCTTTCCAGGCCCCTATTACACATCCTGTCTCAGGCCTAATGCCCTTCCTATCCCTCTATTGACTATGAGCAGCTCATCCGAGGGCAGCTGTGGTCCAGTCTGCCAAACTCTTCCTTCTGTGACATCAGGGCAGTCTCAGCCAATCACAGCCAGAGCCTCTACCATTGCAGTATGAAGGGGGCGGGGGGACAATAATCATCTAGGTGGCAAAAAGTCCAAATCTGTTCATCAATCTCCCTTTCTTCCTCGAAAGTTCCTCAGCATATAAGACAATCAGTGAAGCAGTGTGCAAAAGGGTTGTGTGTGTGTGTGTGTGTTTTGTTGCCAGGGATCCAATGCTCAGCCCAACATCATTAAAACAAAGCCTCTGTTTAAGCAAATACTTTGGAACTTGGCACAGGGACAACGGCTTGGTCCACTTGTAATGACTGATGGTACCTTTTGTGCTTCCCGAACGCAGGCGCTTGTCTAATTTTTTTTTTAATTTAGGAGTTTTTAATTGAAAAATGTAGAACATCTGTGGCTTCTCAGTTAACACCTGTGTGCAACAAGCCAGCTTTTCAGACCTGATTGTGTTGGTCTTTCCTTGTTGATATTATCAAGACAGGGCCTTTTGTGGGGTTTCTCCCTGAACTACTCAAATGGCAGGCGATACTCAAGAGGGCATGTAATCAACAGAAAACACAGAACAAGAAGTGTCCGCCTTTCCAACGTTGGTGAGAAGTAGCATCAGTTTGTAGAAAGAGGGAGCCCCAAGGCAAGTGGGGAACAACGCAGAGACGTTTCTCCTGTAACTGCACAATAGGCCCAGAACAATTACAAGACCTGTCAGGAACAGGCACATCATTTGAAAGGCAGAATGGCGAGATGGAAGATAAGGGGGTGGGGAAAACATGACTGCTTCAATAATGATTGGGAGTCTTAAGTAGACCTCAGTAAACATGCTCCGATTCTCAGGGGTGGCAGCAGAAAAAAGAACGGAGGGGGCAGCAGCTACAGAATTCTTGGACCTTCCCCCTCCCTTCAAGGTTCCAGCCTTGATAATTATCAAGATATGCTTGAAAGGGGTGGGAAATGCCTGTTAAAATCTCAGCAGCCAAATCCAGAATGCACTTTGTAAAGGAGTCATCGTACATCTTATGATGAATGAGAAATGGTACCAAAAATGGTGGAGGTTGTCACCCAATGCAGTTCTCAATAGCCAGTCAATTCAAGACTAACAGAAAGGAAGTCGTTCTTCTAAATTTAAAATTGAACTTATGGAAATCACTGCCTACAAGTGTGATTGTTAAGATCCACGCTGGCCTCTCTTTGCAGTTTCACCTGTTCACTGAGCCTCTCCTTATCCTATTGTATTTTATCTGTCCCCTGAACAAGTTCAAATATTTTCATACCTGAAGTGAAAAGTCAAAACAATTCTTTACAGATTGGGGTTTGGGGGGGGGGATCCAACAGTGGAGATTTGAATATTAAGAAAGATACTTTAAGAGTCCTCTTTAGCCTTTGGAACGTGACAAACGTCACATCTCTCAGGAAGAGAGATACAGGAAGATGACTCTTAGGACTTAGGGTCAGTTTGCATGCTACCAGCATTCTGGATTACATGCCACCTTGGCACATGTGGGACCAATTAAAAAAAGGAGAAAAGCAGGCACGCTTAAGCCTCCCAGTGTGCCATTTTCCCAACCTGCAATGACTCTGGGAACCATTATTTGGAAAAACTTACATGTACTGATGGGCTGTTTCAGGTCAGGAAAATAATGTAGTAGCAAGGGGAGGCTTCAGTCCTCTCTCTCTGAATCCTTCATTCCTAAGGTAGCCAAATCTACCACTATGGCAAAAGACCTACCCTGCCACCACTTGGTATGCCAGCGGACAGGGATGTGTTAAGAAATAAAATCACATTGCATTGACAACATTTCTAGAGCAAACACAGAAGTGACATCATGTTGCTCTAGGTTTCAGCAGAAAGTCTATAGTTTTAGCATAGAGTTTCCGCTCAGTCCTAGAGTGGTATAATGTCACTTCAGGTTTGCCCAGGAAGTGGCATCATCTGGTGATGCAATGCTGCTCCCTGTCCCTATGTCCCAACACTCCCTTCAGATGCCAACCACCAGCTGCCAATATCCATTCCTGATCTGGATTGGGTCCACACATATCTGGGAGGCATGGAACTTTGTCATGTATGGAGAGGCCCTTCAGTTTTAGAGGGCTGGTATGAGGTAAGCTGGCAACAGTCTTACGGAGCTGCAGGGGACCCACACCAGTGCTCTATGTGATCTGAAGGCAGATTGCCGCTGTGGAGCCTATTTTCTTTTCAATATGTTCAGCTTGCCTGTTGCGGCATGTTGTCCCACATCTGCCTCCCAGTTTTCCTTTCAGGCTTTGCATCTGGGGATCCAGCAGGCTCCCTTGTCATCACAAAGGGCTTTCAAAGCACTCTACACAAGGGCTTTCTTTGTAAGGTAGCCACTCCATAACAGAAGGCCTCAGCCTTGGTGTGGTCCGATATGCAAACATGTCATTTGGGTCCTGTCTACATCATGTCCTTTATTGGAGCTTCCCCTGCCTTCTATTCTACTCCCCCCCCCCCGGCCACTCTTTCCCTTCCTGGGAGTCATACTGCCTTCTCCTCTTTCCTGCTCTCATTTAGGTCATTTCCTGCTCCCCACTACTTCCTTCCTCACAGCCTGCTGTTAGCCTGGAGTCCCCCAAAGGTCCCATACCCACCTCCCACCTGTTCAGCATATGGGCCAGTTTTTGGCGTCTTGGTGGCAAGGCGCAATTCCTCTTGTACTCTGCAAGATCAGCAGCTGCCTGCCGCCCCTTCCCAAGCCCAGTCTATAAATTCCTCTCATCGTTCTGAGTACATAAAAAATCAATCTAATTATACAGCAAACATTAATTATAGCCGAAAGACCATTGGAAAAGAATTGATCAGAAGGAGAGCCTGCTAATCCCCAGTTAGTCACAGAAATTGACCGAAGAGCAAGGAGCCAAAAATGGAGCTCAGGGTGGGGCGGGAGCAGATGGGATGGAAAGAGAGCCTTGGCCTTAGTTAATTCCCACATTCACAGCTGAGTTTCTCCCTGGATTTTGAAGCTGGTCTTGTTTCCAAAATGGAACAAATGCCTTAGGAAATATCCATTTTTTAAAAATTTCTAGATTTTGTTCAGGGGACTGCACATGATGTCTGTTTTCTGGTCTTACAGTTCATGCAAACACAAACACACACCCCAATCAGAGATGTGCCCATGCCCATGGGTAGAACCATGCAAAAACCCAATCCTTGAGTAGGGTCCTTGAGTAGGGTCCTTGAGTAGGGTCTTACCAGCACATGAGAACACATCTGCCCTACAGTAACACACCGCGGAAAAAGAACCTTGATGCAGCTGTAAGGGCAGTTCCATCAGGGTTGCTTTTTTGCAGTGTTTTATCAATGTGGTGTGTGCATTGGTAACACAGGAAGGGAAATCCAAAGGAACTGAAAACTGCTCACAATCCAGTTCATGAATGAACGAGAGACGTTCTCTGTATTAAACTGGAACTAAGGAGAGTAGAACGCAGCACAAGGATGTATTCCCAAAGAGATGAAAAGTATGTGGAAGGATATGGAGAAGTGAAAGAAAAGTTTATGCCTGATACAGAAACCCAGCCCCCAACCCCCACCGCCACTGAACCATTCCAGGATACTTTACGGTCTGCTGGTGAAGAATGGCGGCTGAGGGCCAGATGTGGATCTCTCCACTGCCAGCAACTCACAAAGTACCCTCTCAGTCCTGCATGTTAACCTTGCAGACTGCTCTTACAGAGATTCCTACCTGGGGCACTTGGAACACTCTAAAGCACTACCCAATTTATTAGGTTGGATGCTGCCTAACGTCTTTGCTGATGGAGGGAAAGGGAATTTTGCCAAATTTCCCCCTCCTATTACAGATCTCTGATTCTCTCATCGTGCTGTTCAGGGCAGGGGGTTCTTCTGCTAGAGATAATTTTTTAGCAGGATCCAAGCCATTCTTTTGTTTGTTTCTAAGAGTTCACTCATAGGCACGTGTTTCTAGTCCTCAGTGAATCACAAAGATCGATTGAACTGTCAGCAGTTTGGAATTCTGTTTCTGTTTCTGGCCAGCTAAATGGACAGTCACAAGCAGGCCATAAAGGCAATAAACAGCTTTTCTTGTACCTTGTCCTCCTAACACCAACAACATACGATTTATATACCACCCTTCAGACAACTTAATGCCCCCTCAGAATGGTTTACAGGTGTGTTATTATTATCCTCACAACAATCCCTGTGAGGTGGGTGGGGCTGAGAGAACTCCAAGAGAGCTGTGACTGACCCAGGTCACCCAGTTTGCTTCAAGAGGAGGCATGGGGAATCAAACCCAGTTCTCTAGATTAGAGTCCTGCTGCTTTTAACTGCTACACCAAACTGGGTCTCTATGGTAACTTGGAGATACACTGCTTCTGAATATGGAGGTTCCATTGTGAGGAAGAGACAGAAGGGGTTCCCTTCAGGCATGTAGGGACTCGTTACTCTTTCAGGAGTAAGAATAAAAAAGAGTCTGTGAAATTAGGGAAGCATTATTGGCTTGGTGATATGCAAGCAGCCGAGTAGAGATGGCTGGCGCGCTTGGTTGCTGGGCAGTGCTTAAATACTCTTCAAGAGTCCCTTAAGTATTACCCCATTTGTAATGTTGCTCTGGGAAGCAGCTGGCTCTTGTTTGCATACAGTGTTCCAGAAAGACGGTTTCTTGCAGTAGCGGCAGTCTCTAATCGCCCCCTCTAGAGTTCACACCTTGCTGAGGCTGAGGACCGTGGAGGCCTTCTGTAATTGTTCTCTCCCAAACCTGTCAAATTCTTGAGGCTCCTGGGGAGTTGCAGGTGTGAAAACCCTGACGTGTGAGGCACCGATTTTGCAGGGCTGCTTGGGTTTCCCCAAGGTTCGGAGCTAAGAATGGAGATGTGCAGAATTCCATGAAGAAGTTTTTCTAGTAGTAGTTAAAAAACAAACACAGAACTCTCCGCTTCCCTCTGGTTTCCTCAGGCTTACCTCTAAAGCAGGAACCTCCAGAATTAACCTTGAAATTATGCGTGGGATGAAATCCAAAGGCTGCTAGTAATGGGCGGCTGGAATTTTACTTATCAAGATGTGACCCAAATTCTGACCCATATAGTAAATGAATTCTATCTGAATTGTTTTTTAAAAAATATCCTGTGCAGTTTTTGGAAGGGCTCCAAACTCCACCCACCCAACCTGCCTACCAAGGAGCCTTCTGACCTCATCCTGCCAAAATCTTGCTTTGGCTCCCATGCACATGGCAAATGCTTTGCAGGGGTCAGGGGTAACCTAAGGATGTTTGGATTCATGCATGAGAGGTGTTCATAATAAGTAAACTGGGTCAGAGCTTCTGAACTCAAAAACAACTGTTCATGTTCAGTGGATCTGTTTTTAATGCTAACAGTTCAGGCAATACATGCAGGCATTTTGGCCTGGTGACATCTCTTTTGACACATCTTTTTGACATACCGTTTCCTTGCTTCTGAGGAAATGGCTGCTTTTTTCACTCATTTCTTTGAAGCCCCATCTGGAAGTGCGGCAGCTTTCTTCCAGCGAGGAGGCCCTGGGGGGGATCCCACGCAGTGTCAAGAATGAGGGGGGAGATCAGTTTGTGAATAAAAAGCAACTTTGGGCTAAGTGGAGATTTGAATCTTGCTCCCCACCCCATCCAAAGCCCAATGCTATAGCCACTGTGCAACACAGCCTTTTCTGTGTGATGCACAAACTAAGAAATTCATCCGTGTGCCACCCTAATTGTAAGCAACCAAAGCTGACATCCCTTTATCTGCAAGACTTATCCCCCCTTAAAAACCCCTCACTGAGCTCTTACATTTTCAATTTCCAAGCAATCAAGGCGAAATGGATAGACATTTCTGCCAAACCGCATAGCCATAGCCAAGACGTCCTCTGGGACTCCCAGAATAGCCAGAAATGCCGCGGAGGCAAACAACTTTATTATCACTGTATGAAAAAAGATGTCAAATCAACTCCTCCAAATAAATGAGCAATGTCTGTGCATCGACACAGATGGGGGCAGGCGTGGATCAGAGGGTTGCAGGTATCAGGATCTGGACACTTTAGAAAGTGATTTCTGGTCTGACCTCCTCCTTGGCATGCTACTTTTCAGAGTGATTTTTAAAAACACTGGGAAACATGCCATTCAAACCAGGAAATGTTCAAATACAGAATTCATGCAATACCAGAGTGGACAAGAGTTTACAGTGATAGATTAGGTTTGGAAAAGACATGAGTTCTAATCTCACTGGCTGTCCATTAACCTACTTCACAAGGTGGGTGTGAGGATAAAATAGGATAAAAGCACCCTGATCTCCTTGGATAAAAAGGAGGGATAAAGTCCAGGTTGGTCGATTTCCTCAAACTCAGGGAGGGATTTGTGAACACTCCCAGTTGTGAACACTCACCAGTTATGAATGAGGAGTCAATTTCAGAGGACCCAGAGAACCACTGCCATCCTTGCCAGGGCCAAGCAAGGGGAAACCCTTTCTTTGTATGATGTGAAGTTGACTGCCTGAGCACAAGTGGTTGCCACTGAGCCCCATACCTGAGCCCCAGATAGAGCAGGAGCAAGTGGCTGTTGCAGTGAGCAGGTGGTGATAGAGGGAACACAAGGAGATTCGACCATCAGCTGTGCGTGCTAGAGCATGAGGAAGAGGTTTGTTTTGGAGGCATATGCACTCAACTGGCAAATCAGGAAGGAACCAGATGGGTAACACTGGATGCAAAGGTAACTGAGAGTGTGAGAGAGATGGATAATAGGTTCCAATAGGGTTGAAGCAACGGTTGCCTGCGGTGATGCTCTGGTAGGGCCAGTGTAACTCAAAGCTTTTAGTAAATTAAAGACTTCGCTCCCTGCTGAGATACAAATCTACAAGTATTACTCTGCCCCCCTCCTGCCACACAAGCTGAAATGTGTTTAATGTCTCCCTTTCACTCTTGCCATTGATTGCAGAGACAGCCAGGGTTGTGTCATCAGAGAACTCTGGGAATTGGGCCTCACATCCCACTTGGCAACAACTGAAGCAGCCAGGCTTACCTGGTGGACTATGGGAGACCAGAAGATGCTAGGAAGAGGGGGGCCCCAGCCATCTTCACCGGATCAGGCAAAGGGACCTCACAGGGTTGTTGTGAGGACAAAATCCTCTTTTTGGTTGCAAATCAGGAATAGGTTTCAGCTCTTAGGTTCACACAGCAGAGATGCATGCGATCACAACATCCGTTTACCAACAGGAGATCCAGGGAAAGTTTACCACCTTCCACTCCGCTGGAGTCCCAATAAGAACTCGAGCTTCTCCCACCTGCTATTTACAAATGAAAACGGGTTGGATCCATCCAGCTTGTCACTTGAGTCTCACCCAATTCCCCTTGTGCCACTTCTTTGCACATGCTGGTCTAGTGATCCCCATTTCTGACGGTCAAAGGAGACCTCCCTCTCTCATTGTCATCAGCAGAAAAGCTACACAGATCCAGCCTAGTGTGCTGGAGAGCTGATTCTGGATTACCCGGCCTCTTTTCAGGTTCAGATCTTTGAACTCTTTCATAGCCTATTGCTGAAATAGTTTCCCCCAAGGCACCAGCAAGCCTTAAACCTGGCCAGTCACACCCACAGGGAGAACATTGGAAAGCAAATAGATATTAAATAATACACATGTTCTTTTCATTGCACTTTCAATGGTTTCCAAAGTTCCATACATCATTGATTCTGCAACACCCTTGCAAGGTAGGCCGGGGCTATGATTCTCCATATGAAGGAAGGGGGAGCTGAGACACCAGCCTTATCCTCAAGACAGTCACACCATTTGCTATTTCCAAAAACCAGACATAAACTAATCTGTTCACAGCACAGACTTTGAAAAATCTAAGTCATTCATGAATAAGTAATAGTCACTCCATCCAAGAGCCATAATCTATATTTAATTAAGGAAATTACTAAACAGTTGAAACAATGGGTTTTTTTTTGTTTTTTTTAAAGAGAAACCTTGTGTAGGAGGTATAAGGGGAGGGGAGCTTAAGAAGATGAGAGTTGCCTCAGTGCTGGTGATGGTTAGCAGTGAGCCGAGCCCCTGGCAGCCATTTGGGTGCCTTGGAAAGAGAACTGGCTAGGGACACCAGGCCATGCTTGGCAACTTCTGGGGGGTTTAGGGGCAGGGACTGGGGGGGGGAAGCTGTCATGTGCATCATTATGTCACTTCCAGGGAAATCCTGGAAGTGACAGAGGGTAGCTCTAGGAATCATCAAAAACTCTATGGTAAAACCACAGAATTTCTGGCAATTCTTACAGCTACCCTTGTTACTTCTCAGTTTTCCCCAGAAGTGGTGTAATAACACACACAATGCTGTGTATCCCCTGCCTCAACTGGAGAACTGGCAAGTCCAGAACTGGCTGTATCTTCCAGCCACCAGGATAACAGATATCAGTTCCCCTGGAGGAAATGGCAGCTTCAGAACCTCCACCAGAGTTCTCCTGTGTACTGGCTCCTGAGCAAGAGTGAAGGGCAGGGCTGCTAACCTCCAGGTGGGTTTGGAGATCTGGAATTACAACTGGTCTCCAGATTATTTCTCCAGAGATCAGCTCCCCCTGGAGAAGATGACTGCTTTGGTGGGTGGCCTCTATGGCATTATACCCCACTGAGGTCCTTTACCTCCCAAATCCTGCCCTCCTTAGGCTCCAGCCCCAAATTTCTAGGAATTTCCCAACCTGCAGCTGGCAGCCATATTGAATGGTGATCCAATAGGGACCCCTACTCACAATGCTTTAGAAGATAATGCACAGATTATTGAGATCAGTTCCCCAGGAGGAAACAGAACCATCAGATGGTGGACCTTATATACTTGCATCCTTGTTGAGCTCCATCCCCTCCCCAAACTGTCGTCCCCAAGAACCGCCTCCAAACCTCCAGGAACTGCTCTCAACATTCTGAGCGCAATGAGCATGCTCATTAGGTCATGGCGGGGGGGGGGGAGGGTTGTCTCCTTTAATTTATGAATTAATTTTTCCCCTGCTTGCCCTGAGCATTTTCCCAGAGTGCACAAACTGCAACTTTGTTTGTAGGCGGTCTTATTTTGCTGCTGTGCATCTTTCCCAGGATGTCCCAGGGCCTCTCCTGAGCAATCTTCACTGGGTTAAACCTCCAGTTTCCTTTACACAAAAAAGCATGGGGTGGCTGGAGCGTGTTGTTTGGTCTGGATGAGAGGGTGGATCTTAGTGGAAAATCAAAGACTTTTGGCTCTTGAAGGACATGACTTGAAGTTAGGCTGGCGTGCTTTTGTATGGTATGGAAAAGTAACTGGACATAAATACTTAAAAAATCATTTGATAAGAAAGTCTCTTTTATCAGTATGGGAAAGAATTGTACCACTAATATACTTAAAAACACCACAATGAGTCTCGGCCCTGGAAGCTTTTTTTTTTTTTTTTGCTTTTCCACACATGGGTGTTTAATGAACAGTTCTTCTTTGCTATTTATTTTTGCCAGAGCAGAACAGACTGCTTTTCAACAAACTGAAATCTTATCTGAGCAGAAACTATTGTACCTGTCTTTCCTTGGTATTGTAATTAGTTTTACCTACAATAAAATACTGGATCTTAGCAGCATCACTGCCTGGCCCAAAGATTTTGCTTCCATGGATAGAAAAGAGACGACTGTTGGTGAAAAGTGCCAGAAATGTTTAAGCAGATGGAGTAAGTGCTACCTTTGGAGAGATAGCCATTACCTAAAAGTGCATTGTTTTTGGCGCACTTCATAAAGTTAGCATTATAATTGTATTCTGTAGATGTAAAATACATTAAAATGGTTAGATGTGAAACACAACCCTGCTAAACTGATGAACAAGGGACAGGAAAACTAAGGTGCAATCCTGGAACGATTCCTGTCATCTTCTGTGGGGTTTAGGAGACAAAGTTTGCAGCGGACCGGGCCACCAACCCTGGAAGCTTTTTCATAGCCAAATTTATTTTCTGCAGATAAAATCTTCAGATACAAAGATTTGCTGGATGATAAAGGAACTCTAAAAACTAAGGAGGAATTGCTGAGACAGGACATCAACTTAGATTGGTGGTCAAGAGTAGAGGTGGGCACGAACAGGAAAAAAAACCGAACACGATGTTCATTGTTGCCATCCTCGAACAGGGAATCATGAACAACCACGAACATGACCCTGTTCACGAACATGTTTGGGGTTGGCTGTTCATGGGAGGGAGGGGGGAGACTTGGAAGGGAAGAAAGTTCCCTGCACCGTTTGCAAGCAGCGTGGGGAACCTTCTTCCCTTCCAAGTCTCCGTCCTTCCAGCCGGCTGGAGGGAGGGCAGATGGCGTGGGGAACCTCCTTCCCTTCAAAGTCTCCCTCTTTCCAGCCGGCTAGAGAGAGGGAGGGAGGGGAGACTCTGAAGGGAAGAAGGTTCCCCGTGCTGTTTGCAAATGGTGTGGGGAACCTCCTTCCCTTCAAAGTCTCCCTCTTTCCAGCCGGCTAGAGAGAGGGAGGGAGGCTTTGTCAGGAAACCCCTGACAAGCGGCTGAGTTGGGGGTGAAGTGCCCCTCTCCTTGCTGCTGTGCAGCAGCAGGGAGAAGGGCATTTCACCCTGGCAGGCTGCACTCAGCCGCTTGTCAGGGGTTTCCCTGACAAGCAGCTGAGTGGGGGATTTAAATGTCCCTCTTCCTGCGCTGTGCAGCAGCAGGGAGAGGGAAATTTAAACACACACACACACCCCACAGGCTGCAATGAGCTCTTGTCAGGGTTTTCCCTGACAAGTGGCTGAGTCGAGGGTGAAGAGACCCTGGGGTTAATTTGGGGTTTCCAGGGCAACAGGAGTTCAGACAGAGTTCACAAAGTCCATGCCTACTGCTGCCAAGGGAATTGATTGAAAGGCGCCATACTGTCTGGCTCGACAAACGGCTGATGAACACCATGAACAGGGCTTGGAACGAACACGTCTTCGTCAGGAATGGGGCCTCATGAACAGCTTGCTCGAGAACAGCTGATTGGGCTGTTCATGGCTTTTTTTTGTTTGTATTGCTGTTCATGCCCACCTGTAGTCAAGAGCCCAAATTGAGTCTAGATACCTTAAAGATAAAAAACCAGTGATTTTTATTTAGAACAAACTATTTTTGAAAAATTATGTACCTCTGATGAAAAGTTGATTAAAAAAATGTATGTATTCTTAATGAAAATAAAAATGAAGTGGTAAAAGAATGGTCACAAAATTTAGGCTATAATATCGATTCAGCAAAATGGAGTAAATTGTGGAAAGTAAATCTTAAAATAACTAAATCAGTTACTTTTAAAGAGAACTTGTACAAGATGTTTTACAGATGGTATCTAACACCAGATAGATTGGCTAAAATGTACAAGAATATGTCTAATAGATGTTGGAAATGTGGGAAATATACAGGAACATTTTATCACGTGGTAGACTTGTCAAGATATACATAAATTTTGGGTAATGGCGCATATAATGGTCCAAACAATTCTACAGATGCCAATACCTTTTAAACCTGAGTTGTTTTTGTTGAATTGCATTCTAGATTAACTTAGTAAGGATCAGAAATATTTTATAATTCATGCAGTAACAGCAGCTAGAATTCTATTCGCATATTACTGGAAACGTCAAATAACGCCTACTCAAGAAGAACTAGTGGCGAAGATTATGGAGAGTGCAGAAATGGACAAATTGACCTCAATATTGGAAGGGCAAATGGAAGAGGACTTTGCTGGGCCCTGGACTTCATTCTATGACTGGGTTAAAAATAAGCACAAAGACTTGAGTATATTAAGGATATAAAGGCTCAAATATAATTTGTGTTAATCATCAAAGTCTACCTATTTGTAGTATCAAATGATATGCAGAGTAATGTTGTAAACAGGCTACTTAGCGTGTTTGTAGATTTCCCCCTCCTATCCCCCCTTTCCACCTCCCATGCCCCTCCCTGTCCTGACCTTGTTAAAATTCAATTTTTATATATATATATATATTATTGAATATATAAACATATATATAAAAAGCATGGGGTGGCTTTTCAATGCCCTCCCCCAAATTATCCAAAGAGGAAATATTTGTAGGAATAACAATCTCCTGTCCGTGCATGGTGCGTTCTGAATAAGTTTCCCTGGTTTCCACTGCAATCGTTAGTATTAACGGTGGTTGTATTACCACTGAGAGGCATTTTATTTTTACCCAGAGAAGATCAAATATATATATATTTCAAATTATTCCCAGGCTTCTCAAGCTGTCGATGTCTTGCTGCTGAAAGTCAGTTATGGAAACTGACGCTGCACGAAGCTGACAGGTGTGGGTGGACATGCCAGCCGCCTCGTGGGGCCTGTTGCCAAGGCTAAGGGTGACTGAAGTGGCATACATGGGCAAGTGGCGTGTGTTTTTCTCTGCATCCGGCAGTCATAAAAGTGGAATCTGTTTTTCCCCCACCTTCCCTGTTATAAAAATGGAAGCGTTACCTGCACAGTGCACCTGAGCTGAAACTACTCCTCAGTTTTTGAAAACCTTTTTCTGCTGTGCAGAAGAGCACCTTCCAGCAGTTTTTCAGCACACTACATGACAATTTCTATCAAGGATGCTCAAACGCCTGCCGGTTTGGCTTGCGTTCTGTTCCTTGGCTGAGAGAAGGGACCTGGTTTCTCGATGGGCTGTTTGGCTGTTTGTGAGCAGTCTGTTCATTTGGATTCATTTCACATACTCAAACAGTACAACACGGCACAATCAAGCGGTATTTCACATAGACATGTTCTTACACAATCCAATGGAATTCCTAGTTTCCTCCCTTCCCCACAAGCTAATCACCACTGCCTGCCACATGGCATCCAATCATATAAATAAACAGCAAAATAGCTCCTTTTTATGTCTTACTGTTTGGTGTTAATGTAAGTCCATGTTATCATCAAGGCTATGTCACTCATGCACATTTTCACACAGTCACTTATTTGTTGGTCTAGACCATTTAGGTTCAACCATACTTATTACTGAAATAAAACATCAGAGGGGGTGGACTAGATGACCCTGGGGGTACCTTCCGACCCTATGATCCTATTCCCTTCAGTATCTCAAATGTTGATGAGAGACTCTCAGATAGGGCGTAGTTGTTAACAGTACTTTGCACATTGACTAGTACTTGGCATACAACTCTGGCTCAGGACAGAATGCTAGTTGAGCACCACTTCTGTGGAGTGAGGCCAACTAAGTAGATATTAACAACAAGTGACTTATATTGGGGGCTATAAATGTTCCATATTTATACTACCTGGCCAGAACCAGCAACGTTTTATATTTATTACTCATACTTTTTATATGTGTGTAATAACAAATTAGACTACTGAGGAAGGCCCAGAGGGCCAAAATGTATTTGGTCTCTCTATATGTGCAATAAATTTTGTGACTTAGTTCTTTTATATGTGCCAACAATTTTGTGACTTTATGTGACTGATGTTACTAGGTCTCTAGGTTTTTAACTTTGTTCCACGATTTCTAATAGCTTTTGCACTGTGCGATAAATAATTATATTTCTTTTATATTTTATATTTTCTTGGCCGCTCAACCTTATTGGTTCCTGTCCTGTAGTTGTTAACAGTGTCGGTCTAAGAACTGGATGACCTGTTTCAGATCCCCGTGCTGCCATAAATGCCATTCTGGGTATTTGTGGTCCAGTTCTTTCTGAACTTCACCTTCCTCATAAGGAAATTGTAAAATGAGGAATCTTGCATGCTGCCTTGAGCTTGTTAGAGGAAGGGTGGGATAAATACATGATAGATGGAGATTTGGGTAATATACAAATACAAATAAATTTAAGGCAGGGCTTTTTTTCAGCTGGAATGCAGTGGAACAGAGTTCTGGCACCTCTTGAAAATGGTCACATGGCCGGTGGCCCTGCCCCCTGATCTCCAGACAGAGGGGAGTTTAGATTGCCCTCCGCACCAGTGTCTGTCCCCTCTGCCTGGAGATCAGGGGACGGGGCCACCGGCCATGTGACCATTTTCACGGAGGGTGATTTAAACTTTAAAAAACTCCCCCCCCCCGTTCCAGCTGACCCAAAGTGACATCATTGTGTGGTCCTGAGTTCCACCACCTCTTTTCCCAGAAAAAAAGCCCTGATTTAAGGTCTCAATCAATTAAATGACTGGTCAATTAACAGTTCTGGAATTAGCAGGTAGCCCCAAAAACTACATGCCAAAGATGGAATAAGCTGGGCTAAACTCTCAGATACAAAAAAGAGAACCAGTATGGTATAGAAGTTAGAGTGTCAGGCTTGGATCTGGGAGACCTAAGTCTGAATCTCTTCTCTAGTAAGGAATCTTGCTGGGTGACTTTGGGCCAGTCACACACTCTCCGCCTGAGCTACCTTACAGGGTTGTTGTTGTATCAGATGGAGATGGTGAGAATGATGTTGAAAGCCACTATGGGACCCCATTGGGGAGGAAAGCAAGGTATAATTATTTAAATAAAAAATAAGAAGGGATAAAGGAAAAGGATGTGTGTGAACATGCTCTAGACCCATACCAGAGGAAAGTAATTTCCCTGCAGGTTCTCTGGCATGCTTTGCTGTCAACATGTCACTCTCCTTCACACATCTGAGGGCTAATACCACACCAGTTACCACATGAAGTGCCCCAGAAATCCACAAGTTTCTTTCTGGAGTCTTCCGCGTAGATGTTGGTCTTATCGATTCTTCCCCACATCATAGTCAAGTGTCAAAAATGACAGTGTCAAAAAGAACATTTCAAGAGTGCTCCCTTCTTTTTTTTCTCATCCTCTCAATAAAACTTGACAAATTATAGGCTTCAAGGCATCTTTCTTGAATTTCCTTTAATACTAGAAAAGTTGGGAAGTTAGCCTCCCTAGGAGCTAAAAGTTCCCCCTTCCCCGCCCTGCCAAGGACGTTAAATCTAATTTAACAGCTTGACTTCTTGGAACTGGAAGAGGCCCCAAACCAACATGGATCACTTAAGCCCAACCAAATTCAAGCCGGTGGGAACTTGGAGCTACCCATGTGGTAAATATTATTTGATTTTGCCCTCAGGGCTCAGAGTTCCAGTCTCCGGATCACCAAATAGCCCAGGACTGAATAAAACGGAGATTAAGCAGAAGAATGTGGTGGAGGCACCACACTCCTTTCTTGAGCCCTGACGGGTGTCTTAAAGTGAGTGACAGTTGGGTGAGTCATCCTGGAATTCTGACAGACACTGACAGGATGCTGCTGTGAAAAAAGAAACGCACCCAGCTGGAATTCTGACTGACACTGACCCTGACAAGATATGGCTGTGAGTAACCTCAACTGTGTGCAATTCTGATTGGCCTCGACAGGCACTAGTGTGTGGGAAGACACCCTTGTGGTGTTCTGGTTGGTGCTGACAGAGATAGTGAGGACCGTAGTCTTCACAGAGTTCTGGCTATTAGGTCACTAAGGCGAGGAAATTCTCCTCATCCCCGATCAGTGGGATGAGAAGAAAAGCAGGATAGACACATGGCCCTGCCCTGGTTTCTTAGTGGCATTACCATGTGATAAAAGTTCTTTTTGTAAATTTCAACCATGGGTGTACCTTGAGCCCACCAACCACACATAATAGTAGTGTGAGCTACCCACAACCCTCCCAATACCCAAAGCTACCATTCTGTGTGAACAGGGGCAACACCAAGGCTTTTTTTCTGGGAAAAGAGGTGGTGGAACTCAGCGGGTTGCCAGCACAGGGGGCAACTCTTGGCGGGAGGTAGTGCCCCTGGTACCACATGCTCGTGTGCAAAGTGCGCACACGCTTCCAGGACCACACAATGGTGTCACTTTGGGTCAGCTGGAACAAGGGGAGAGGTTTTTTAAACTTTAAATAGCCGTTGATGAAAATGGTCACATGGCTGGTGGCCCCGCCCCCTGCTCTCCAGGCAGAGGGGAGTTTAGATTGCCCTCCGCGCCATGGCGTGGAGGGCAATCTAAACTCCCCTCTGTCTGGAGAGCAGGGGGCGGGGCCACCAGCCATGTGACCGTTTTCAAGAGGTGCCAGAACTCTGTTCCACCACGTTCCAGCTGGAAAAAAGCTCTGGGCAACACACATCTTCTCCACTTATGTACAGTTTTAGTATGTGTGTAACCCCCCCTTGAGAAATCCAGTGTTCTGTTTGTGTATGTCAAAGCTGTACTTGTATGTCAAATAGACATGTTACCCTTGTTGAGATAAAATGGTGGCCCCACATATCAGGAAGATTTACAGTAACACACACTTCTGTTATACATAGTTGGCGGGCTCCCAGTGGCAACACCTGAAAAGTATTGGTGAGACAGAACCTATTGGGAGGAGGACATTTTATGGATAACTGATGGTCAATGAACACATGAATGCCGCCATATACTGAGTCACTGCCATCTCCTTTGACTGGCAACGGCTCTTGGGGGTCTCAGGTCTTTCACCTCACTTGCCAGGACTGAACCCAGGATCTCCTGCATGCCAAGCAGATGCTCTACCACTGACCCATGACCTCTCCCCCAATGGAAAATATGTATGTTAGCCATGTTTAGATAAAATGATGACTGTACATATCAAGAAGATTGTGGGTATCACAAACAGAACAGAAAGGAAGTATGATACTGTGTGTTGGACCAGTGGGTTGACGCTGTGGGTTCTACCTGGACAGTTTAATTGAGGATCAGGTTTGTCCTAATCTCAATGGTCTTGCAGCCACAGAACTTAATATCAGCCTGTGACAATCAAGCTGACTCCTGTTGGCATTATCCATTTCTTGATCGTGCTTTCAATCCATATTTATCCCATACTTCCTCCAAGGATTTGAGAGCTGCATATGTAGAGGAGTGGCAGGAGAAAAGAAAATTAAATGGCCAATGAGCAACAATGTGATGACACATCCAGGGAAAATCTGGAAGTGATGTCACACCACACTAGGAATTGTTGGAAACTCTATGATAAAGCCGTAGAGTTTCCAGTGATTCCTAGAGAAGCATGACATCACATTCAGGTTTTCCTTAACTGAACCTCCAGTCTCCTACTAGTTGCCAGGTCAGGCCTAGCAACCCTACTGAGTGGTAGTTAAGGGTGAGAGTGTGTGACCAGACCAAGGTACATCCATGAACATCACGGCTAAGTTTGTGAACTCAGAAATTGAATATATTTCCTGAGGTATATTCCAAAAACCATAAGCTAGCAGAAAGTTCAGCACACTTAAACTCATTGAAATAAAAGGGCTTCAATCTGCGTTGAATTGCACCCCACAAAGAAACAACAGAATAGGAATGCCGAACTGTGGCAAAGGGAAAAATAAAAAGAAGAAAATCAATTTTATAGAGAATTTCTTATGCAGTCAGGCCCTGCCTTTTGCTTCCTGGCACAGCTGAGGATCCATAAATCAAAGAGGAAAGAACTCTTATTTTTATGCAGGAGACCGGTCCTTAGGAAATTGCTAGAGGCGTATTAATAAGGAGAATGAGCCAGGAACGGATCCAAATGAATTGGCTCTCAGCACAGCAGATTCTGTGAAAGTTCCATTGTCAGAAGAAATCTCGGGTTTGATGTTAGGAAATTCACATACTATAAGGATTCAGTTTAGGGTACACAAGATACCAATCCTAGCTGGGACAGGTTTCAGGTAGGTAGTCATGTTGGTCTGCAGTAGAACAGCAGGATTTGAATTCAGTAGCACCTTAGTGATCAACACGATTTCAGGGTATAAGCTTTTGAGAGTCAAAGCTCCCTTCTTCAGATACAGAGTTCTGTCTCTGATAGAGGGAGCTCTGACTCTAATGTGCAGTTGGATTCAGAATTTGGCTGGGGCTGGTTTCTGAAGATGAGAATGCGATTTCTTTTCTGTTTTCAACCATTTGGGAGTGTGGCATGTTTGGAGCGGTATCCCATCATGCAGGTTACGGTGCAGCCTTTGGAAAACAGCATCTGTGAACAGTGGGCGGGAAGCCAGAGAAGATTGCAGAGCAAGGGGTGACACCACTCTATAAGGAGAACTTGATTGCTGGGAGGACTAATTGCTGTGGCACAGGCATGCCCACAAGATGTGCGTAGTGGTATCAGTGAACAAAACATCCAGCAGATAGGCAAAGCGCACAAGTGAAAGACAAGGGTTTGTAAAGACCTGTGAATGTGTGCCAGCACTTGGCATTGCAACATGGAAAGATAGTGCATGGTGCACAAATGCATCTCAGTATTGGTGCATGGCATATGAATACATCTTTGAATTGGTGCATGGACATAAACACTGTTCAAACCATCAAATATATTATGAAATCTCCTTTCCCCCTTGCTCTCTCTTACACCTGGAACCCCTTCCAGAATGCCAATGTGGTTTTCCATCTCCCTGCAAATCTCCTTTTAAATCTTTCCTTTTCCATTAAGCCTTCAGCCCTTACACAATCCTCAGCCCCAAATGAAATTAAACCAAAGGACATGTAAACGTTCTCAACCTTTGCTTCTTCTTTTTTTTCTCATCCATTGCTGTGAAAGCCAGAAGGGAGCACAGCTGCTGCGGAAAACAGTTTCCTCCTCTGACCTCCAGTGTAACTTTGGGTAGGGTAAAACATGGTCTGTGATGTCACATCCTTCCAAGTTTGCCCCACTCCATTTCACTGGCTTCTACAGGAGGAGGGGAGGGGATGGAAAAGCAGAATGCAGTCTATATGCGCCATTTCAATTTTCTAAAGACCCACACATCCTGCTTGAGGATCCCAAGGAAGGAGGGTAATGCTCACGCACATACGCAATTGTGCTTCCCCAGCCCTCCTTCGCAAGCAAGTATTTTGAGTGAGTAGGATGAGATCCAACCAGCTTTTTCACTCAGCTTTGCCCAGTTCTCTCTCTTACAGCTCATATGGCTTTCCTCTCTGTTGCTTTCACAAGCCCCTGCATAGCCTTTTCTATGGTCAAAGGGACCATTGCCTCCCACTTTGGAACCAGTTTGGTGTCATGGTTCAGAGTGGTTGGACTCCAATCTGGAGAACCGGGTTTGATTCCCCACTCCTCCACTTGAAGCCAGCTGGGTGACCTTGGGTCAGTCACAGCTTCTCAGAGCTCTCTCAGCCCCACCCACCTCACAGGGTGATTGTTGTTAGGATAATAACAACACACTTTGTAAACCGCTCCAAGTGGGCATTAAGTGGTCCTGAAAGGCGGTATATAAATCAAAAGTTGTTATTAATATTATTTTCACTAGCAGAAAAACTGGCTGGATCCAGCCCATTGTCTCCTATCTGCTGGGATTTGGAAGGCATCTCTTGGGGTGGGAGGGTACAATCCCTGAGAATTTCATCCCATTTGGATTGCGGGGGGGGGGGAAGAGTTATACCCAGACATATCCAAACAGATGGACAGAACATAATACATGGCCCTAAAAGTAGTATTCCTCCCCCCTTTTTTGTTTTTTTAACATTCATCCTAATACCCAGCCGGCTAGTTAAGAACTGCCTCTCAAAGCTTGCACTCCATGTCTCCAGAGATCAGGTGGGTGTTGACTAGAGAAAAGGCATTTTCTGTGGTGGCACCTTGCCTCTGGAACGCCTTTCCCCTTGTGGCTTGTCTGTCTGGTGCCTACTTTACTTTCTTTAAGGTGCCAGGCTAAAATGTGTCTTTTCCCCCAGGCTTTTAATTAGGAGTTTTATGTTATCTGCTCTTTAACGTTCTGATTTTATTTTATAGATAGCTTTTATGCTACTTATGTCCAATGGCTTGTTTTTTAATGGCTCGTTTTTATATTGTGTGGAGTTTTTTTTAAAACTTGTATGCTGTTTCAAGCAGAACTCTGAAAAGGCAGTATAGAAATATTCTGAATGTATAAATGAATGCATTAACAAATGAAGAGTTCTGGAGAATTCAAAAGTTTGCACACTCCATTGTGTTATTTTGATTGGTCTTAATAAATGGTATTGCATGATTTTGGGGGGGTAGGTGGATTTTTATATGGACCACCTTCTAAAATTTACCCAGAAATGTTTCCCATTGAATCCAACAAATCAGCTATCAAAAAAAATTCCCTAATATGGCTAGTTCTAATTCCAATATTAAAAACTCTGACTCGAGTTTTTAAAATAGTAAACAACTGGAAACTGACAGTGACTATTTTTTTATGCGCATGCCTCCTTCTCATATGGAAGCCTAGATGACACATCAACATATTTAAATGTAATTGATTAACTGGCTAATTAGTGAAAACGGACAATTGATCAACTACAATTTCCTCTTCAGTTGACTGCTTTATTATATTATTTCATAAATATCTATTAAGGCAGTTGTGCTTAAATGCCTTCTGAGTACCATTGACAGACCAATTTACTTCTTGGAGTAATTTTTAATGGGTAGCAGGTTTTAAAAACATTTTTACTGTCCTTTCAAAAACCCAAGAGATTTAATAATACCATCGATCTTTTATGAATCAGAGACCTTAGAATCTTCTGTCCAATCTAGGCAGGTGGAAAGTGGCACTTAAAATGTACCCATTAAAAGTACCCTCATCCATTAAACGTCTTCTGCATATCAGGGGCTTTTAAATGTCCTGTCTTTTTAACCTTTCTCCTTTGCAGCTGACCGGCTGGGTGCACAAATGACTTTTTCCAGCATTGAGAGAAGTCCCTTCTCCTTGCTTGCTATCTAGAAACATTCTTACATTAATAATCATAATAATAATGAAATCTGAAACAACGTAGACTTTTGGGATTCTGTAAACCAACATAGACTTTTGGGATTCTATAAATACAGATCCAGAGGAGTTAGTCGTGGTAGTCTGTAGTTACAAAATAGTAAAGAGTCCAGTTGCACTTTTAAGACTAACCAACTTTATTGTAGCATAAGCTTTCAAGAGCCACAGCTCTCTTGCAACTTTATTGTAGCATAAGCTTTCGAGAACCACAGCTCTCTTTGTCAGATGCAACTTTATTGTAGCAGAAGCTTTTGAAAACCACAGCTCTCTTTGTCAGACCACTCCCTTCCCTTGTTGCCCCAAATGCATGTTTTGTACTCAAGTCAGAAACTGTTGAATGTGAAGATCAGCCCTTGATGCAGTAACCTAGAGAGGAATCCTAAGCAGGTCTACTCCAATGGGGCTTATTCCCAGGATGGAGATGTGAGTGAGGTGCTGATGCCATGTGGTGAAGCACATGCTTTATTGGAATCCCCCTGTCAGATCAGACCCAGTGCCCATCTAGACCAGTACCCCATTTTGACAGGTGTGCCCAGGTATACAAACCTCTCCTCCAATGTTGCCCTCCTCAGCAACTGCTTGCTTTGCCCACAGAAGGTCCCATATTCAATCCCCAGAAACTCCATTTAAAGGTGTGGTTTGTTAATTTTATTTATTTACTTTGTATATACCCTGACTTTCTCCCCAATGGGGAGCCTAAACAGCTTACATGATTCTCCTCCCCTCTATTTTATCCTCACAAGAACCCTGTGAGGTAGGTGAGGCTGAGAGTCCATGGCTAGCCCAAGGTAAGTTTCCACAGCAGAGTGAGGATTCGAACCTGAGTCTCCCTGATCCCGATACAATGTTCTTAAGGAAGGCAGAATGCAGTTAATGGGCTGCGTGTCTATCTGTGAGAAAGAGATACTAACAGCCTCGTGTGCACTTCTTTGCCGGAGTTTGAAACAACGGAATCGTGTTTTAACCTCCATGCCAATCCAAGGGACGAGTGATTCACAGCACCAAGAACTTGGGGAGAAATAGATCCAATAATATTCGCCATTCAGATACTTAATATCTTATCTTTCCTGCTTGTTATAGACAGAATCCGATGTAACTGTCACCAGGAGAGCAAAATTTATTCTGTCCTTCTATTGGAGAGTATGTTATCATGCTAGGCCACTGACAGGCAGGAGGATTTTTTTTTTTTGCAACGCATCAGAAAAGCCAGCATGTGGCATTCACAGTGGCAAAAAGACCTCGCATTGGCTGTTGGCTGAAGGCTTGGATGATGAATGCCTAAACGCTGCAATCAGATGGGACAGCCAGGCACGTGCGCCGAGGAATGGAATGACGGAAGGGATTGTTCGTTCCTGAACCACAAACCATTTGTCCTTCAGCGCTAAGTTAGAGAGGTTTTCAACGCTGATTAACGTGGCAGTCATACGAATGTCGGAAGGGCCCTGCTGGATCAGGCCAGCAGTCCATCTGGTGCAGGATCCTGTTTCTCTCAAGGGACAACCAGCTACCCTGGAGGGGCAATAAACAGGGCAGAGAAGCGAGGCCTTCCCCTGAAGGGGGATAGACAGCTTCACAGCGGAGAGGTCCATCAACAGCTGCTAGCCCTGGTGACCAAAAGGGCAGCTTACAACTTATTTATTTGTTTTATTTTATATTCCGCCCTCCCTCAGGGCAGATTACAATCGGTATAGTAATTTAAAATACATATAACTTTAAAACCAATAAAACACACAGCAGCAGACTTCTCTAATAACCACCACACAACCATCTCCTAAGTATTTAACAGGCTGGGTGGGTAGGGGGGTATGTTTTCCTCTAGTCGGCCGGTGGGGAGGCCCAACCAGCGTCAACCATATGCCTGGCAGAACAGCTCCGTCTTGCAGGCCTAGTGGAAGGATAATAAATCCAGCCGGGTCCTGGTCTCTTTAGACATGAGCGTTCCACCAGGTTGGAGCCAGGACCAAAAAGGCCCTGGTCCACGCTAGGCGGGCCTCCCTGGGGCCAGGGACCATTAACAGCTGTTTGTCACTGGATCGAAGCATCCTCTGGGGCTCATATAGGGAGAGGCGGTCCCGCAGATATGCCGGTCCCAGTCTGCATAGGGCTTTATAGGTTAATACCAAAACCTTGAATCTGATCTGGTACTCCACCAGTAACCAATGCAAGTGGCGCAATACAGGTGTAATGTGTATATTAGAAGGCACTCTGGTGATGACACGCGCCACCGCATTTTGGACCAGTTGTAACCACTGGATCAAGTTCAAGGGAAGCCCTGCGTAGAGCGCATTACAGTAGTCTAACCTAGAGGTGACCATTGCCTGGAACACTGTAGTTAAGTCGCGGGCGGGTTGAAAGAAAGGGGGCGAGTTGTCTGATCTGTCGAAGATGGAAGAACGATGACCTGGCAACCTCCATGACCTGGGTCTCCATTTTCAAGGA
This sequence comes from Eublepharis macularius, assembly GCF_028583425.1. Classification (NCBI taxonomy): domain Eukaryota; kingdom Metazoa; phylum Chordata; class Lepidosauria; order Squamata; family Eublepharidae; genus Eublepharis; species Eublepharis macularius. The sequence goes on from NC_072801.1 coordinate 24,744,936, forward strand.
GGCATCCAGGATCACCCCCAGACTCCTAACACTCGGAGCTGGTGTAAGCACTGCCCCATCGAGCGTAGGAAGCCTGGGCCCCAAATCCACACTCCCGTGACTCAAGTACAGGGGCTCCGTCTTTGAGGGGTTTAACTTCAGCCGATTCCACCTCAACCATCCAGCTACAGTTTCAAAAGCATGCTCCAGGACATCTGGGGCTGATCCAAGCTGGCTGTCCATCAACAGGTATAGCTGGGCCCGAAACTTTGCACCACTTGGGCAAGGGGGCACATATAGATGTTGAACAATAACGGGAAGAGTATTGCCCCCTGCGGCACACCACACCCTAGTAGATAGCAGGATAACAACTTCTCCCCTAGCACCACCCTCTGTCCCCGACCGTGGAGAAAGGAGACAAGCCGCTGTAATGCCGTCCTTTGAATTCCCACGTCAGCGAGGCAGTGGGCAGAAGATCGTAATCGACCGTATCGAATGCTGCCGAAAGATCTAGTAAAATCAGCAGCGCCATTCCACCTCGATCCAGGTGTCTGCGAAGATTGTCCGTGAGAGCGACCAGCAGTGTCTCGGTCCCATGGCCTGGGTGGAAGCCGGACTGGAGATCCAGGGCTGACGTCTCCTTCAGGAAACTCTGCAGCTGTTTCTATGCCCACTCAATCACCTTACCCAGAAATGGGAGGTTTGAGATTGGGCGGTGACTGAGCAGGTCAGTGGGATCCAATGATGGTTTCTTTAACAAGGGCCTCACCATAGCCTCCTTTAGTGCCCCTCAGCGCTGAACCTCAGCGCTATGAGCAACATCTGAGGAAGGCTTTAGACTCTAGGCCCTGTTTGTTGATTTTGCAGGGGACTGCTGGGCCACTCGGTGTAATAGGATGCTGGACTAGATGGACCACTGATCTGATCCAGACGACCTCTTGGGCACTCAAAAATCCCCTTCTGATGTGCTGCAAGGGACTGTCATTTAAGAAATGTAAGTCCACCTTGGAAACGTTAAACTCAGCCTGGATAATGGATGAATTCCTATTGCATGGCTACTTTGTTCTGCTTTTAAAAAAATATTGCCTTAATGGTCTGATTTGTTTTATAGCATTGTTGTTTAAAACAGTCGTTGAAGGCCACCTTGGGGACCAATCCCCGGTTGAACAGTAAGGGATAAATCTTTTAAATAAACAAACATGCATGGTTCCCGGGAGCCTGGCCTTGCATTCTAAATTTAGGGCGTTCTACTGTTAGCATGTAAGCAATCTGGGTCAGCTCTCACCCTAGGATCCAATACAAAGACAACATCCCCCTCCAGGGGCAACCAGGTAAGGGCTCCTCCAGCACTCATCCTGCAGTTTTAAAAAATTGGATAGATCCAAAAGTGCACCCACAGCTGTTTCAACTTGGACTGGCTTGTCTCAGTTTAATTGACGCAACTCTTGATGCAATCAAAGACTTGACCTGCCCCAATTATAAACAATGTCCCCTAGAACACCTTGTTTTCTAACTGTTTCTCCAAAATCTCAGAGGGCAAACCCTAGTTCAAATAGTTTAGGCTCATCAAATTTCTAGATTCCTTGTTAGATTTTTATCCTGCCCTTCCCCTCCAAGGAACGCAAAGTGGTGTCTGACATTTGCACTCCTTCTATGTGCCTTACAACTATCCTGGGAGGGAGTTTAGGCTGAGAGTGAATCATAGACTCATAGATCTGGAAGGGTCTTCTAGTCCAACCCACCACACAATGCAGGAAATTCACAGATGATCCCTGCTCACAGTGCCTAGAGGAAGGCAAAAAATCTCCAGGATCCCTGACAATCTGGCCTGGAGGAAAATTCCTTCCTGACCCCCAAGTTGCCACTGGATTTGCCCTGGGTACATAAGAAAGGGTCATGAGAACAGAGCACTGGCTCATCCCTTCCTGCCCTCCCTCGCACGATTCTGCCTAAGTTCATATTGAGTCTAAGAGTCTCTCTACACAAGACGCCATGGCGTGCGTTTGTCAAGTGTAGGGAGACACAATGTTAGCCGGAAAGCATAGTTTAAAAAGACAGAGTCAGCAGAGATTGCTCCTCAGAGGGTTTGTTGATTTCATCTTCGCCTCCCCAAAGGTTCTGTCAATTTCACTTCTCCTGTCTAAAACTGTGTGGAATCACAACCAGAGAGCAGCAAGGAATGGAAATGGGCTGGAGCTTTTAAAATGGGCTGAAGTTTCCCTTCTGGCATTTCACAGCTCCTTCACACAGCTCTAGTGTATAGCAAAGCCTTTGCCCTGCCGCCGGCATTGCTGCTCCCGAGTCGGTTCTTCACATGTCAGATGTCTCGTGTAGAGAGACTCATAGAATCAGCATTGCTGACAGATGGCCATCTAGCCTCTGCTTAACAACCTCCAAAGAAGGAGAGCCCACCACCACCTCCCAAGGAAGCCTGTTCCATGGAGGAACTGCTCTAACTGTCAGAAAGTTCTTTCCTAATATTTGATGAGATCCAAGGTCATGATGGGTCCCAACTGCCAAGGTCATACCTAAGCTTCATGACTGAGAGGGGTATTGTAAACTAGATCTCCCTTCCCCATCCTCCCCAACTCTCAACAATGCACAATGCTGATTCTAATGTACTCTGGACTGTGCTACGTACTACATACACTGTCCTAAAAGAGATGAGATTTCGTGCCAAGGAAATCCAAAGTGACCTGTATATATCATGCAATTTAATCATGCAGAAACAACACTGTCAGAGATGGCTTAGATAATGCTCATTTCTTTTCTTCTAGGGATGTACATGGTGTGTTTTATGTGCCATCAAGTCACCTCCGACCTATGGCAACCCTATGAAGGAAAGATCTCCAAAACATCCTACCATTAACAGCCTTGCTCAGATCCTGCAAACTGGAGGACGTGGCTTCTTTTATTGAGTTAAGCCATCTCGTTTTAGGTCTTCCTCTTTTCCTACTGCCTTCCACTTTTCCTAGCATTATTGACTTTTCCAGAAATCTTGCCTTCTCATGATGTGACCAAAGTAAGATAGCCTCTGTTTTGTCATTTTAGTTTCTGTGTATAATTTTGATTTACCGACACATAGACAATGTTGCGAATTGCATACATTTTATGGGGGAAGCTGTAAAAAACAAAGAATCACAAATCTGCAAAAATAATCAGGATTCTTGTTGGCATCTTAAAGAGAAGTGGGATTTTTATCTCACTATAACTATTTTAACAAAACCCAGGACTCCCTGCAAGTTATATGTATTAAGTAGCTTAGCATAACTAGGAAATGGTCTCTGTATTGAATTTGAATTTTACATAATTACATTTCACTTTGTCTCTTGCATTCCATCTTGCTGTTTGCTTTTTCTCTAAACTTCCTTCACAAAACAGCTGCAGGATGAGAATCTGTTCATAGCATAGGAAGATGTCAACTCCACTCCATGAAAGATCACGCCAGAATCAATTTCTTTAGGATGCCTGGATGACTCCTGCTTATTTTTGTAGTAAGAGACGAACACGGCTACCCTTCTGGAATTAGATCCGATTTCACAAGCCAAATCAAAACCGATGTGAACAACAAGCACAAGAAATTCAAACTCATCCCTGTTTTTTCTTTTTGCATGTTTTAAAAAGCTGAATCCTGGTTCAGGGACTATATCTGGCAGGATTAAAGGCCAGAGAGAAAACTCCCCCCCCTCCCCCGAGATCTGTGTCCCCTGAAATACTGAGTGAAAGCGTCAATTTCTTTGTTGCATGAAATTTTGTTCAAATGACTATTCTCCAGAAGACATTATACCTGAGGCTGGCAAAAGCGTCTGTTCCTAAGAAAACGGCAACAAAGGCGTCATTAATCATATCTAGCTAATTTTTACTAAAAGAAAAATGTGGTACAATTAAATATCAATAATCTTCCAGTGCTCTTGGATTTCCAGATTTCTCCATCTCCTTTTTGCAAATCCATCCCCCCACTTGGACCACACCCTGCCAATCATTTCCAATTGCTCCCATGTTGCCTTCTGTCTCCATTTTCAGGGCAGCCCTCCTTTCTGTACTGACCCACTTTAATCACCAGATTTACAGCCGAGCAGCTCACTGGCAGAGAGAAGATGGATTCGTGGAATAAATTGTATAGAGCAGGGGTGCCATTTGAGAGCTGAGAGTCACTGTGTGCATCTCTCACACATCTATACAGAAGGAGATTCACATCAAAAGGGAATAAGCCCAAGACAGAGGGAGGGGACAGCAGAGGAAAGGGAATACAATGCTCCCAGAAGTGTAGAACTAGGAAGGAGAAGAATGACGGACAAAGGGAACAAGGAAACGCTGAGCTGAGTGGCCAAGCAGCCTCAGCATGGATAGCATAAAGTGCATGCAACAGAAAAATCCAAAAAGGTACGCAAGCCACTCAAGGACATAAGAAGAGCACTGCTGGATCAGACCAGTCGTCTATCTCGTCCAGCATCCCGTCTCACACAGGGACCAACCCGTTTCTCTGGAGCGCCAACAACAGGAAGGCCACTGTGGTGGGGTACTTAAGTAGCCAGACGGTTTGGCATTGGTTTGCAGGAAAGAGATAATGTCCCCCACAAGTAAGAACGGGATGACCGATCCCCACAAGTGGCACATTTGGCCATGCCCTGTAGCAGCCCCTAACCATTGATTCCCACATGTCTGCTTAGAGTATCATGACAAACTGACCCGCAAAGGACAGGAAGGAGAATTCCAGTCCTTCCCTGGTCAGGGTTGTGTTAATATGGCAGAGACTGAGCATTTATTTTGAAAAAGAGCAAGCAACTAGCTCCCGTGGTTGTACACAGATGCTTGACAGTCAATTTACAGTGTCTCTCTAGGATCTGGGAGACCCAGGTTCAAATCCCTACTCTACTTGGAAGCTTTCTGGGTGACCTTGGGCCAGTCATACACTCTCAGCCTAACCTACCCCACAGGGTTGTTGTGAGGATATAATGGAGATGAGGAAAATGAAGTGGGAAGGCAATTTGTATTCTCTTTGGGAGAAAAAGCCAAGTATAAATATCAAAATAAAGGAATAAAATTGCAAAGGGAAACCAGAGAAGCCAGAGCAGAGGAGAGTGCCCCCAGTACAATTTTTAGTTGTTAGAGAGCAGGGCTTCAGCTCCCTTTGAGACTTCTTGATCTTCCCACGATTAAATGAGAATAAATTATGCAAAATAAGAGAAATATATGTATAATTTGCATTACTGTGTTCCTGATGCAGAATTGTGATGCCAGATTTCATTTTTGTTGTGTGTGTGGCATAAATATTGGGGTATAGTGGTTAGAGCACTGGACTGGTTCTGCTGCCTGGCTCTCCCTTCCATCCAACCCATAGATGTGACCTCCAACTGGATGGATTTGAGGTTTCGGAAGTTTGGGAGGACCCCAGTTTGAAAATCCTCTCTCCTTTTCTCTGTTCCGCTTGGGAAAGCCCTGGCTCATACATTTTCACATTTGTTTTTCTCTTTCGTTGTTCACTCCAGTGGTGCAGAGGCGTCAACATTGGCTGCTGCCAGCCCCAGAGGTTTGGTCAAGCCCCAGGAGGAGCCCTTTCTCCATCACCCAGAAGTGGTGAGACAAGGCCAGAGATACTCATCTGCTCTAAATATTTAAGGGATTTAGCTCTTTGGATAATCGAGATGGGCTGTGAAGTGCCTTTGCCTGACAGTCTTAGATGGAGTATTATAGAGAGATCCCAAATTCTGTGTGAGATCTTTCTTCCTTGGCACTACAACCTTAACAGCCACAGGCAGCCAAGGAACAAAATATCATAAACAAAACTGTGCCTTGTTTAGTCCTACTGAAGTCCATGCTGTTTGCTTGGTTTTTTTCCCCTACCAAATGCTGTATGCAAAGCAGTTGAACTGATTTATTGGTGACGCATGGATGGTCCAATTCCAGATTAGTTCAGGCTGGTCTATTCTACAGCAATTGGTACAGGTTTTAGAAGAAAATTTGGGGGGGGGGGGGGAGACAGGCAGCCAAGATGATCGAAGGCCTGGAACCTATCCAGAAAGGCTTATGTGTTTGTAGGTTTTTTTTAAGTTAAGATCTTAGGTGGCTAATGGGTGACCCACAGAGGCCTACAGGATACTGAATGGTGGGGAGAATGGACAGAAATCTTTTACTGTATTTTTCTTTGGAACTTGGTGAGAGTCACCCAATGAAATGATCATCAGTAGGTACTGACAGCAAACACATACAGAGAAAACATGCTAAACTTATGGAAATTTACTGCCACAAAATTTGGTCATTAAGTCAAATACCTTCTTTAAAATATGTTACTAATGTTCTCACACATGTTTTAGCCACAGAATTTCATATTCTCTGTGTTTCATCTTTATAAAGGGATTAGAAAATTCAGACGGGACAGGTCTAACTATAGATGTGAGGGATAAATCAAACCTTCTGTGTTTGAGGAAATATACCTGAATAGAAGATGCTGGGAACAGATTGAGGAGGAGGATAGTTGTTTTCATTCCCTGCTTGTGGGATTTTCACAGGTGTCTTCCTGGCCTTTGTTGGAAATGGGGTGCTACCTCTGGATCCAATTTAACAGGGCTCTCCTTTTGCTATGCCATACAATCCCCCACCACTCCGCTCACATACCGATAGAGGGTGAGTTGCTGCCTCCTGTGCGGTACAGCCTTTGCAGTGATGTTCTCATGCTGTGAGATCATGGAATAACTATCCTATACAATTTAGTATGAAATACACATGTTGTCACATTGTTTCTCTAGTGGCTGTTGGCCAAGGTGGAAGAATGAATATACCTTAAAGTTTGGAATTGTTCATAACTGTTGGAAAGCACTTTATTTTCCATACTAGAGCAAAAATGTTTTACCTTTGTAAAAATTTGGTAGTGGCACCAAAGGTAAAATAAAGATGCTGTGGAAGTCTCCCATTAGTCATGACAGAATTACAGTAATATCCCCTTTAGAAAGTTCAGAGCAGCTAATGGGGTCAGGGGAGGTGGGAGCGGCATGAGGGTCTCCCCCCTAAACACCAATCATTCCCCCAACCAAATGTTCAACAGGAGATCTCAGATCATTCACTTGGACTGAAAACTGAATTGTCAAGGCAATGCTCTCGATAGGAATGTCACAAATTTTGCAGTGAATGAGTTTGATAGTTAAATGTAATCTACGCAAAGGCGTTGATCACATTTGAGCAATCACTGCTTCTTTTCAGTTCTGCGCTGAATGATTCCAAAGCTGAACAGGTTTGCAAAACCCCGTGTGCACAACAACATGACCAATCTGAACAGATGGGCAGCAGTTAACATCGCTAAGGATTACTTAGATGAACACTGAACGGTAGGAGAGTTTTTATGACTGATCTATATGATTTGTGACTGATTTAACTGTCTGTTTAAACAATTGCCTGCCAAGCAGAGCAGTGGCGCAGCTAAGGTGTGTGTGTGCGTGTGTGTGCGTGCGCGCGCGCGTGTGTGCGCGTGTGTGTGTGGAGGGGGGAGCAGAGCTCTATTGGGTTGTGTGAGAACGTGCTAGTGTGAATAGCCAACTATGCTGTATTGTACCGTTACGTAGAGATAGCTGAAGCAGCCTGCCGAACAGAGACAACAAATGGGTTGAGAAAAGGACAAACGGTATATTCAAAAATCAGCACCCTGTTGGTGACTGCTGAACAGGATGTGAACAGAACTGACTATCCCTAGTTATTAGTCAGGGTTCAGACAGATGAATACCAGGGAATAAGTTGCTTTCTGTAAAAACTGGTTTCCACAATGGAGGAAGTAGTAGTTTTTACAAGGTGAGAGACAATGCTACCACATGTGGAGAAGGTTATATGCATAGGCAGGCAGAACTCTGTATGTTCTCTGAGCTATAGCACACTCCCAAAAATGTCTAAACCCTGGTTAACATGTGCCATGACCTCTTAAGCCACCATAATGGTGACTCTCTTTTGGCATAAACAATTGCCAATGTGTGGCTGTCCAGTCTTTATTCTATACAACTCACAGGAAAATTCCCTGGTGAGCTATTGAATAAAATGGAAGTCATCACTAAATGTTCTGACTGCCTGATTGATCGATGCCAATACAAGGTCGTATCCTGTGCTTTCAAATCACAATTCCCTACAAAGCAGATCTAGACAACCGAGAACTGATGGATGTTAACCATGTTTATGTGCCAAAAAATGCACACACTGACGACTTCAATGGATTTGTCCAAACAGATCCTGCAAATGGTGCAAGTGCACACAAGTCCCGGTCTCAGCCGATTATTTTCTAGGACAGGGAACTCAGCCTTTTCGAGCTTTCAGGCACCTTTGGGATTTTAAGAGAGGGTGGTGGGTAGAGATGGGCACGGACAGAAAAAAAAGAATATGATGTTCGTTGTTCGTTGCCATTCATGAACAGGGACTCACGAACAACCACGAACATGGCCCTGTTCACGAACATGTTCGTGGTTGGCTGTTCGTGGGGGCCAGCAGGCTCTCCTCCAGCCATCATCCAAGTCAAGATCCCTACTGCACCACTCCCAGAAACCCTACCTGAGCAGGCAGCAGGAAAGGTACCAATAATAAATAATAGCTTGGCCCTAGAGCCTGGCAGCAGCCCTGGAACTTGAAGGGATAGATCTCTATCCCACCACACACAAAGAAAATTCAAGCTCCAATGCACTCTCTCTATCAAAATGCTAATAGCAACTGTCTCTCCACTGTCTGCAAAGTCAGAGCTGGGAGCCCCCCTCCCCACTGGTCTTTGCTCCCTTGTTGTAACAAATTTGGAGCTCCACACTTGAAAGGAAGACCTGCCTATCAAGCTAAACTGGGCTTAGATTGGGGTTTCCAGGAGTTCAGAGTTTAGACCATCCCTGCCTAAGTTGCCAAGGGAATTGATTACAGGTGCCAGACTGTCTGGCTTGATGAACAGCAATGAATAGCAATGAACAAGGCTTGCAATGACCACCTGTTCATTTAGAATGGCACCTCACGAACAGCTTGTTTGCAAACAGCAGATTGGGCTGTTTGTGGCCTTTTTTTGTTCGTATTGCTGTTCGTGCCCATCTCTAGCGGTGGGCACTGCCTGAAAACGGCTACACCTGGAAGTGGAGCCAAACCTAAAATGGCTTCCTTGGGCGGTGGAGCCAAATGGAATAACTCGTTCCTCACAACTCATGGGAGGAAGGAAAGCCTAAAGGGAGAATGGAATCACACACTGACTGAGGAAAGGCCAGGTGCTTACCAGTCCTCCCAATCTTCCAGTGGAAAACCCTTTCACTTGAAAGAGGACAGTCAAAAACAAGTCCTGCCTTACAAATGTCACACTCATTTTCTGAAAAGCTTGGCTAGTGTCAAGGGAATTACTGGTGGGTGCCATGACACCTATTAGTGCTACTTTGGGGGACCCTTAGAAAAATTCTGAGGACTGGGTTGAGCAAAGATATGTCTAAAGAGCATTGCTGGATGAGGCAACATTTAGAATCACCACTGAGAGCCAGTGCAGTGTAGTGACTGTAGCATCGGTTGTGGATGAGAGAAACTAGGGTTTGACTCCTACTCAATCTAAGACCAAACACTGAGCTTCATGGCTGTCTTTCAGGGCTAAGCTAACTAAAATTTCATGACTGGAATTCTAGATGAGTTGTTTGATCTTGAAAAGAGGTGAATGAGGACTAGAAAAGGGTAGATTTATGTCTCTCTCCAGTCGAGTCACTCAGTTCGAAATGGCCTCCATGGGCTACTCCATAGGCCCTAGGAGAGGGGAATGACTTGTACTATACTGGCCCTTTTACTGTTCAGGGGCTAAATTGAGGATCATTTTCTATCAGGGAAAGGGCACAAAGAGCTCTTTACTTTATGCTGTGTGCCCTATGGATCAAATCCTTTTTAGGATCAAATACCATGATTTCTGGTCATGAAAGTACCATTTCACTTGTCATTTGGGTACTCAGCCTTACCTTGTGCCTTCTGTGTGTTCGATTATGCGAACACGTTCCTGGTACTTGCGTGATAACGCCACTTCTGGGACGTGAAATCATTACACTGACCACAGGTGTGCTACTCTGCTTTGCGCAGGGCTAATTCTGGCCCGTTCAGGGCCAAAATTGGTCCCAGTGAAGAGCAGGAGCACCCCCACACCCAGCGTGACAACATCACTTCAGGAAGTGACATTTTTGTGCCCCACTGGGAGCGCACCCAGTGTGTGTCTTCCTGTGTTGGCTGCCTGTGGCAGGCGATCTTCAGGGGGCAGCTGGCGAACCCCCAGGAGATTGCCTGCCACTGGTGGTCAACTGGGAAGCCTAGCCTAACCTCCCTTTTAGAAATGTTGCAAGGATAAAACAGGATCATCACCTGAGTGCCTCGGAAGGAGGGTAGGGTGGAAAGGTAAATCTTTTGCATGAGGAAGAAACCACTGAAAGAGCCAACGCACGTTAACTTCAGTATGCAAAACAGCAGCTATGTTAACCTGACCAGAGAAAACAAGTCAAGTCCCTCAAACGTGCCAAACACAAAGCCCAAAGAATGATGAGAGGATTTGAAAATGCAAATATGCCTGAGCTGAAAATACCCTATTAGTTTCTGCTCCACGGTGAACAAAGAGAAAGAGGATACAATGGCAGTGATCTATTTATGCAGCAAGGGTGGACTCTATATTTAAGATGAACAGAGAATTTTCTTTACAAAAATAGGATGTGAATTTAAATGTGCCTTGTTCTTGGACAAAAATATTCATCTTCCAATGGCAGGGACAGAACCTGAGTTAAGGTGGGCTGTGCCAGCAATTCCACAGCTATCTTTTTGGCAGGGAAGGAGAGGGGGAAAGTGAAAAAAATGAGAGAAGAAAATAGCCCAACAGAGAAAGAGAGGACTGAGAAAGGGAGGTGAAAAAAAGAGGGCTGTATATTGGGGGTCAAAAATGAGTCTTGGGTCTTACTATGATCATTGAGCCAGAGAAATGATGATTCCGAGTATGACATCCATTATTTATTTATTTGGAAGATTTCTATGCTACCTGCTTGAGCCAGCTTACAATTTAAAATAAGTATCAATATAAACAACAACAACATTAACAATAAACTATTAAAATAAGCCCGGGGACCTAAGAGTATAAAACTAACCATGGTGCCCATTAGATTTGGGAGCGGAGCCTAGGCAGGATTTGGGGAAGAGAAGGACCTCAGCCGGTATAACCATACAATCCACCCTCCAAAGCAGCTGTTTTCCTGCACGGAATTGATCTTCGTAGTCTGAAGATTGGTTGTCATTCTGGGAGATCTCCAGGCCTCACCTGGAGATTGGCAAGCCTAATGACCACCTATTACATGTCCTGGTGCCCACATCCTTTCTCCCCAAAAGCAACAAGCAAATTCTGGCTTTCCTCCACCTCCCTGGAGAACTGGTTTCAGAAGACACACATTCCTGCCTATACACACAGAGGAAGCAAATGGCTGCCTCCATTATAGAAAGATGCTTGGTTTCAGACCCCCCAGCATTTTGTAACTAGCCTCAGGATCCTGTGGCAACCATTTTGTGATTGCCCCCATGGCAGCCATTTTGGGGTGACATCCACTCCCTGCCCCCAAAGAACCCACAAACTCAACAAGATTTAGGGCCTCTGGAGCAGAGGAACTTACTTAAAATTCCTCTTAACCTCAAAGTATGCTCTCATGTGCATATGACCTTGAATTGGGGGCAACATTTGATCAGAATTGGGGCTATTGTTTTAGCCCTAGGGCTGTCTATTGCCATGCTGAAAACCTGAGCCATCAGTGTAACCCAGAACACACCCCTCCACTTTCAAAGGTCATCAATCAAAGTTTGATGCCATTTTATAACAAACTGTACTATCGCTTGTCCAAAATTTGATAAATGTTGACATTCACAGGTGAATGCTAGTGCTGGCAATCTAGGATGAAATTTGTGGATGCCCAAAAATAGAGAGATATTTGCCTCATTCATACATCAGAGAATGTCAGCAATCACAAGGGCCGACATTCACTGGTGTATCTCTGAGTTTATGGACACCCACAAAATTTGTCTGGGATTATCAGCAGTCATTGCTTTGGGGCTATTTTCCATAAGGCATTTGCTGTGCAGCTTTTCCTAGGGAAGGATAATTCTTTGTAAACTCCGACAAAGCTCCTGCTGGCTCCCTGGAGTGGAAGAGGATCGTGTGGTTGGGGCTCTGGGGAGCGGAACCAGGTTACAAGAGACTGATGAGAGGAGACAGAGGAGCAGAAGGCTGCTAACACCAGCTAGGTACGAGCATATGGCTTTCATGCAGAGAAAGGTCTTTTCTTCACCCTGCTACCTGAAATCCTTTCACTGGAGATGTTAGGAACTTTCTGCATGCAAAGCATATGCACCAACACTCGGCCCTCACCATGCCCATCTCCCTCAATCTAATAATGAAAGTTGCTCCTAAACTCAGGAAGCTACCTTCCACCGAATCAATCCATCAAGGTCTGTATTGTCAGGGTCTTGGGCAGAAGTCTTTTGCATCACCTGAGACTTGATCTTTTTCAACCTTGCGGGGATTGAACCTGAGACCTTCTGCATGCCAAGCAGAGGCTCTTCCACTGAGCCACAGCCCTTCCTGAACACTCATTGGTTCAGCTTATGGTCTGCTTGCCGATGAAGCAGAGAGGCAATTTTTCATCAAGCCATTTGACTGTTTGTGAGCACCTCAGCCTTGTTTGGTGGGTTACTTCCCATATATATTCAAACAGTGCATTATAGTGAAGGTGGCAATATTTCACATGTGCACATGTGCTCACATAGCCCAGTAAGAATCCTCGTGCCTTCCCTTCCCCGACCGGTTGCCACTGCATGTTGCTTGGCAGGCAGCTGCTTAAATAAAGACCGAGTAAACAAGATAGACAGCAAGTGAGTATCAATATTTGTTAGATGCCTTACCATTTGATGTTCATCTAAGTCTGCGTTATTTATGTGTATTTTTGCACACATTTATGGGAGCTGTAGCCTCCCCGCAAGCATTTAATTACCTACCAGACATATTAGCTGCAAAGCTTACTGCACCTGTACTGCTAACTGAGCATATTTGGCAAGGAAAGCCTGTAAGGTAGAGCTTCTGGAGATAATATAGTGTTTTAATTCATCCCATGACTCTTTCTCAAAACCTCCTCATCTGAGCTTGTTGTGCAGAATCTGACAAAGTCCCTTTCTATGCCTGGATCCAGCCACTTGATTGAAAAGTGGCCCATTAGAGAAAGAGTGTTATGAGTGCACACTAGCTCAGGCTAAGCACTTTGAAGTCCCACTGGGTTAAGAGATAAGAACACCTGCTGAAATCTCTTACGTTTAGAATCAGTGGATTTGCGAATGCCTGTACTGTGCTGTATACATATAGCCATGCACAAAATCTGGTATGGAATATCCTGATTTTAAAATATCCCAGCCGGTTAGTTGCATAAGTGAATTAGTTAAGGCTGTGACCCCAAGAATGCTTTCCTGGAAGTAAGTCTCATTGAATAAAACAGAATTTATTTCTGATTTCTTATTGATAGCTCCCTAAAACTGGGTAAATTTACATATGAAAGAAAGGTTCTAGAGGAAAAAAGCATGCTTTGACGATCCAGAGAAGTGACACAAAACCTTAAAGATGGTGTTCTGTCCTGCACAGGAAGGAACACCTCTTTTATGATTGTGCTCGCCCTGTGCAGTTTTAATAAATGTGTATGTTAATTTTAAAACATTAAAAAGTCCTACTTTCTAATGAATCCTGGAGGGCATTTCAGTCTATTAAATTGGCTAAATCCTGCATCCCATTCCCTACCAGGGCACTAAGAAACCACTGGCAAATGCTATGGCCCCCATGGGTGCCATGTTGGGGATCCACTGCTCTAGATCTTCCGAACAAATTTGGAAGGCCCCCTTTATGAGAAAAGAAAGGCATTTCAATTGGGTAAGAGAAATTTTGCAGGGAGGTTTCAAATACCCCAAGTCCAGTTTGGGAAATGCACATAATGTTTGCTTGGTTGAACCCGCATAAAGGGTTCAGGGGCTCCTTCATGGAGCATTACAGGAAACAAAGGCATACGGGAGAGACACTCTGTCTGTTTAGGTGTGCCCTTACAAATATAGATGTAAAAGGGAGCTGAACAAGCTAGCTTTCAACTACACGTACAGGAGAAATGTCAAAAATCTCTTTTGAAGAGGTATGGTTGTCATTCATCTTACACCGAAACAGCTTTAAATCCTGCGTCAAGGAGAAAGCCGTGTCTTATCGATGTTATGATAATTTTATGCTTCGATCTCTTCGTTCATTATGAATTATTTGCCTACTGGCTAACTAGAACATTATGATGTATTAAATTTGCCAGCTCGCAAGTCTTTCTTGGCTAAGCAGATGGGATATTTCTGTTGGCTTGGGGTGATTTCCAGCCACATCCACAAACGGCAAGATGCCCATGCGCATGGTGCACCATGCGCTGAACTCAGCCTAGGCTGGATTTTTTTCAGGTCAGCTCAGATGGAGCTTCTATAATGTTTGCAGGGCAGGCCAGGAACAATTCCAGGGGGCCTTCAGAGCATGAGGGCGGCATGTTCGTTACAACTCCACCACAGGTTGATGTGCTTTGGGGCCAACTGAAAACCACAGCTGCAAGAAGCTAAGCCCATCGGCTGACTGCATCTGGCAGCACATGTTATGAAAACAAAGGCAACAGGGACCAAAGGGGAGGATGCAGGAATAAGCTGTGTTTGGGAGGGAGACCCAGCATGGTGTAGTGGTGAGATGAGGGTCTGGGAGACCCAGGTTCAAATCCCCACTCTGTCATGGAAAATCACAGAGCCTACCTCAGCCTAACTTACCTCGCAGAGTGGTTGTTATGAGGCAAAAATGGAGGAGAGGAGAACAATTTCGTCAACTGCCTTTTGGACGACAGTGGAGTATAAACAGTTCAATAAAGAACGCTCTGGATGAAACGATGGGAAAAGGCCAAGGCAGGCCGTCTTAAGATATTTCCATATGGCACCTTTCTACCATTGATTTAACATGGGATGCAATCTACGGAGTGATTCTCATGCCATTTTTATGAAACTTGCACTGGAGAATTTCAGGGTGTCTCATGAGCCAGAATTTCTCCTACTCTGCTATGTCCCAAACTCCTAATTAAATAACTCATGAAAGGGAATAGAAGGCAGAAACTCTTATAAATGGAAGCTATTTACATGGTTTTGTTTCTGGGTCTCAAACATCAGGGGGAATTGTTGTGTTATGTAACCGACAAGGATGTAATCTGGCTTATGCAACAAACACAGCCTTTTAGTAGCATATGTATGAAGTCACCGTGCTGAATCAAATCACTGATCAACCTAGCTGAGTAGAAGAGCAAGATTTGAATCCAGTAGCACCTTCAAGATCAACAAGATTTCCAGGGTATAAGCTTTCAAGAATCAAAGCTCCCTTTGACAGATTCCAGGTATCATCAGATACCAGGTACCAAATAGTAGTTATCTGATGACAGGAGCTTTGACTCTCAGAAGCTTATACCCTGGGAATCCTGTTGGTCAAGGCACTGTTGGACTCAAATCTTGCTCTCCTTTTTCAGCCAACATGGCTGCCCCCCTGAAATTAGCTCACTATAGTTCACTCTGGCAGTAAGATGGTCTCTCCAAGCACCTGATGTCCACAGCTGGAGATGTTAGGAGGACGAGAACCTGCTCTACCCGTACCACTGAGTTCTGAGACTAGCCCTACAACCATGAAGCTACCTTCTGTGGATTTCAACCACTAAATCACCTACTTTGCCTACTCTAACAAGCAGCAGCTCCCTAGCAGAGGAAGAACTTGTCCAACAATGTCAGCAAAGAAACTGGAGATTTTAGGAGCAAAACCCGGGGCCTTGTGTATGTGAAGCATGCATGATAGGAACTCTGGGATCCAGAATTAGGAACTCTAGTTGAGACCTTTGGGTAAAAGGCTGTGGCTCAGTGGCAGAGCATCTACTAGGCATGGGGAAGGTCCCAGGTTCAATCTCCAGCATCTTTGGTTAAAAGGATCCTGGTAGTAAGAGATGTGAAAGACTTCTGCCAGAGACCCTGGAAAGCCACTGTCAGTCTGGAAAGACAAAACTGATCTTGATGGACTGATGGTATGATTCAGTCTAAGGCAGTTACATGTGGGTTCATGTGTGACTACATTATGGACAACGCAATTGAATTCTTCTCATGTCCGAGCCTGGATGTTTGACAACTCTATTCTTCTCTGCTAGCCAGAATGCGAGGTTGCTTGGCAGTGCCAACTTGTCTACTATGCATTGGGGGTAGCGGCCAACGCAAAACCTTCTGTTACCCTCGTCTCGCACTAAATAACAACAGACTTTTCTCAGACAATTATTTCCTTATTACAACTGTACTAGAATGAGCTATCAAATACGGAGGCTCTTGACGCCACTCAACAGAAAGATGTGATTTCCCCTTATCACTGGCAAGTGTGAAACAAACAAATTCAGCATTGCCCTTCTCCTTTCCTAGGCACAAGATTTCTCAGTATTTGCAGGTCCTGATGGGCCTGTTGTGCTAACCTACTTGGAAAAAGAAGCTGGTTGCAAAATAATAAAACAGGATGGGAGAAACCAGGCCATGAACTTCCCCGAAGAGCACTAACATTTTATGAAGGCCCCCTCTGAAATGTCTGCGGCCAAGGAACAGACAACTGTGTGGAGGTGCACTGGAGAGAAAATTCTGCTGTCTTGCTTTCTCAGCTACAGGGCTACTAGACTGATCTGGGCACCAGAAAGATTCGGCTTAACACCTCTCGTTTCCCACGAGTTTCCTAGGTGGCCTCAGACATGTCCTATTCTCTCAACCCCTTGACATCAACCTGGGGAGGGCCAGTCTACCTTGCAGTGTGGTTTGCGAGGATTACAGAAATAATGTACGGAAAATGATTTTATCCCTCTAAAGTGCTCCATAAATGCAATTATCATTTAAATATCAGCTACATCTTTAGGTATGCTTTGTATAATCTGCCCTAAACGGAAAAAAAATGAACATTTTGTGCCATGATAACCCAAATTCTGCTCTAAAAGAGTATAAATATAAGAAAAATTGAATTGGCATTTGTTTTGCCAGTCAAGGGAAGGCTCAAAGATGTACAAAGGACTCTGAAGCCTAGCTCCTGCTATGGGAAACCTTATTCTTTCCCATTATTTTATCATGAGTTCTTCATTATCTTTCCCTAAATGGTGACCCATTCTCAAATTTCCAAAAGTACTCACAGCAAGGGTTGCCTGGTGTCCAGTTTTCACCTGGACAGTCTGGTCTTTTGGGGGACTCTTTGGGGGAAAGATTGCCCAAACAGCAGACACCTGGATGGATGGCTGACCCCTCTCCAGTGGTAGCCCTGTCTCTGTCGCTCAACCCAGCTGGGGTGCTCAGCTGGCGTCCTGCAGCTGTGTGGTGCTGGTAGAAGCAGCCAATCAGCCCAGGTGCCCAGCCATCCTCCTGCGGCTGTGATGCACTACCTAGGAGTGGCCAGTCGATTGCCCAGCTACTTGTGCAGCCTGGGAGTGGCTTGCCAGCCTCCTCTGTGGCACTGCCTGGGAGTTGCTGGCCAGACCACCTGCCCTGGAACTAGGGTGATGTGATGACATCACTCCAGGCCGGGAGGGTGGGAGGGCATACGCTTTGTGCGCACACTACTTGTTTTTAGGAGGTGAGTGCCAACTCCCCCTCTCCTTGGGTTCCAGTATTTCTCTGGACCCCATCTGGCAACCCTACTCATAGTCAAAAACTGAAAGACTTATTGACATTACAACCTTACATCAAGACAGTTTCAGGGGGCTGGGCAAGATTTGAGTCCAGTAGCACCTTAAAGATCAACAAGATTTCCAGAGTATGAGCTTTGGAGAGTCCGTCAAATCTGGCAAAGGGAGCTTGATTCTCAAAAGCTCATGGCCTGGCAACCTTGTTGATCTTTAAGGTGCTGCTGGATTCAAATCTTGCTCCATCGTATACCACTTTCTCTATCAGATCTCCTGAACTCCAAGAATCCTTTGATGCTGAAAATTCCCCAGGAAAATGGCAGTGGGGCTTCAAAGAAGGGCCTAATAATACGTGATTCTGTTTTAAGCCCATTACCTGAATGCCTTTTTCCCATACCAAGGTTTAATACTAAGGGGGACATTTTTGTTTGGTGACATGGCACAGGAGGGAAAAATTACCCCCTTTTTTTGCCAGCACCGCAGTCCCAGTTCAGATCTCCTTCTTCCATGGCTGCTTTTAAGTACAAAATTACCCACCAGGAGTTCCAATCGGAGAATCCCACTGTCATGTGTGCCCCTTATGAATGAAAAAATCAGGGATTTCCTCCCAAGCAACAGACGTGTCTACAAATCCGTCGCCAAGCCTGAGCATTTGTGTGTATTTTAAATGTCTAAGAATTATTAGCATCAGAATGAAATGTGTACTTTGATTATGAAGAGCTATTTTTAAGCTCCGAGAAAAAAACCCCTGCTTTGAAAGAACACCTTCCTTAAATAAATAATCCTCTAAGCTATCCCTTAGTATCTTCACTCATGTGGCTATGCCATAGTAACATAATGTAGATTTTTTTCCCAGGTTCATTCATGCACAGTAAGGTGATCTTGATAAATCTACTATCAACCAAGGAGAATTGGGGGAGGCAGGGGGGGAAGCTGAATGGCATTTCAAGCCCTACCACTTTGGGGCATTTTTAAAAAATCCTTTTCTGAAAACAAGTTTCCAGTCTTTAAATGGGAGAAGTCCTACATTCATTAGTTAATTTTCCAAAAAAACTGACTATGTCCCTGGAATTGTCAGTGAGGGCCAAGCTACAAGTGGCGAATGATACTTGAACAGCAAGTGCACAGACTCGCATGTATTCCTCCCCGTTTGTCAAGCTCCCTCCGTCATGTGATCAAGTGGAGCACAGGTGAACAGGGAGGAATACATGTGAGTCTGTTCACTTGCCGTTCAAGTGTCATTCGTCACTTGTAGCTTGGCCCTTAGAGATACCCAACTGCTTCCCCTCCTGAGCCCCCACTCTCCTGGCTTTCCACAAATGATGCAAAACTAAATGATTCAAAAAGGCTTTTTGATCAAATGGGAGGGCTGTATTGTAGGGATGGGGTCTCAGATGCTTCACTAATGAGTTAGGGACCATAGACTTCACCTCTGCGTTGCCTTACATATTATCAGTTGCTTTAAATATGTACTCCTATGAACTTCCTGTGCTTTATGTTGTCTAATGTCAATCCTAGAAGTGATTGTGTTCGGTTTCAGTATTTTCTTCTACTTTGTATTGGATTCTTGCTAAGGCTATGTCTTTTAAACTTGTATCTATTTACACTATGGCATTGTTTATGGAAGTGTCCTTGATATTGTATGGAAATGTCCTTGATATGGATTGTACTAATCTCATACTGCGTAATCCGCCTTGAGTCTCAGTGAGAAAGGCAGACTATAAATGAATGAATGAATGAATGAATTCCAAGGATACTCTGGGAATGAGGGCCTTTTAAAAGCATAAATATGCCCTAAATCAGGGGTTTGAAACCAATGCTTTTAAAGCCAACCATGTCTCAGTATGGAACCAAATATGGCTCTTGAGAAAGAAAATGCAATCTCTTAGTTAAGGTCTATTGGAGTGGTAAGTGGGATGCTCGAACCATCACTATGTGAAGGGAATGATCGCCAAAGGTATTTTATGGGATTAAAGGGCTTTTTAGAGATGCTTCACAGACAGTGAAAGGATGGAGGTGAACAGCTGTCAGGAATCTAAATGTAAATCATGCGCAGAATCATTCCAATGCGTTCACACAATCACACAGGCTGTTCCTGGGCATATGTATGACCTATCGTGCCACTTCCTGTGCCACTTCCTAATAAAGGATTTGCAACAACCAGGGTTTGGCCTGTGAAAACTGGATCTTTAATCAACAAATCAATGATTAGTAATATTTACATATTTTCAGTTTCTCCTGCAGGCTCTTCGATGATGTCACCACAGCCAGTGCTCTGAGCCATTGGGTTGGAGGTGACCAGGAGTGGAACCAAGTCGCGGCTGAACCCATGAGCTTGAGCTGCCAAGCAACCTCTTCACTCCAGCTGGAGCAAAAATGAGGGGGAGAGTGATGTCACAATGCTCTAGGAATCACCCAATCTTTATGGTAAAAACTGCCTCAAGATATCATTGCCAGGTACAACCAGAAGTGATGTCACTACAACGCTTCCCACTCACCCCCATTTTTGCTCCCACTTAGGGATCCCAGGTTCCCCAGTGGGGGTGGGGAATCCCCCACTCCCACCCTCAGCCTGCTGCGACCATTCACTTGGCTGGCAGGGAGAAAAAGCAGGGAAACAGACCTCTCAGGTGAGCTCCTGAGGTGGTGTGACAATGTCAGTCCTGAGAGATGTCATCATGCTGTCCCAGGAGTGCTTTTGCAGTGGGCTGATTTGGACCGCTGCAAAGCAGGGGAGTGCTCCCGGCCCCTGCACTTCCTGGAAGTGATGTCATTGCACCACCCTGGGAGTTCGTGCAACATGCACAAAGACATCACAAAAGGTGAGTGCCATGGCCCCCCTCCTACCAGGATGGTAAGGGGACCTGGCAACCCTACCCCCACCAGAGTGGAGAGTTGGGATCAGGAGCTGGTGCTATGAGATTGCCTGCCATTGCAGAACATAAAGGGCAGCTGGGTAAGGCTACCATGAGGGAATCAGCCAGCAACGAATCCATCAAGAGGCTAGAAGGCAAGGTGGACTGGTATGGGTTGCGGCCCCCTAGGTAGGGCAAGGGATAAAACATCAGGATAGTGGAGGGCAGGTGAGTGGCAGAGTGGGGGGGAAATCAAGTTTGTGTGGAGCCATATAATATATAAAAAGGACATCAATATAAGCTTTGAATCTTTATATCAGGAGAAAAAGGGGACTGAAGACGGGCCAGGGCCAGGATGGTACAGTCCCACAGTAAGGACTGTACCGCATGCAGAGACCACACTTCAAGGAGCAGAGGATGTCGTTCTCCTAGGTCCTAAGAAGGAAGAGCTTAAGTCTCAGTGGCCAGTTACTGGAACTATGCACTGTTTGTGGAGGAACAGGCAGCAATAAAATCTTGGCATTAAACTTTGAGGTCTTGTAGCTTCTATAATACTAGATCGCATCAGCTATAGTTCCCCTGAAAGCTTGTGCCTAAGGCTGTCCATATATTTCTGTGTCTTGTGTCTAAAAAGCCTATGTACTAAAGAAGTGTCCCTGAATAAAGAAGAAAGGTATTTTTTTCTGTAAAACATTGGATGGTATCTTCCATTAGAGTTGCCAGCACTGCTTTGGCAAATGCTGGGAGGTATTGAGGTTGCGCCTTGGAAGTGTGATATCACTTCCAGGTGACACTCTTGACATTTCCCATAATCTCTATGGTACAAACCACAGAGACATGAGGAAATTCCTAGAGCATCACTTATGGAGGCCATTTTCTGGCTGTCTTTTCTCACTCTCCTCAATTTCTTGAAGGCAGAGGCAGAGGTTTCCCGGCTATGGGCGGGCAAATGGCATGACTGCCTCCAATGATGTCAGCTTGAATTTCTTAGTCTGCCTCACATGAAATCTCTTGTGTGAGTTTACAAGGCATTATGCATTCCAAACCAGCTGCCAGAAATAACTTGGACCCTGCTGAGCACACAAGATTGGTTCCACTTTGCCTCTTCAAAACTAAATTGGCTAATGTGTCTTTGCTGGTCCAGGAGCTAAGATTTGGGGGCAGCCGTAGTGCACTCGCACACTTTCCTTGATGTGTTAGAAACCAATTTGCCAAAGCAGACTCCCATTAGACACCTACACATCGGCCCACTTGAATAAGTGCCAGCACCTTTCAGAAACACGTTTAGGCGTGCAGTTAACTTGGACGGTTCGTAGCACTGACACCCATTCCTAGATATTTGTGATCACTGTAGTTTTCAGGAGCCAAAAGAGAGGCAAAATGATTGCTGGACAGCCAGAGGCCTTTCCCGCAAGTAAGGGAACTAGGTGCTGAATACTGTAACAAACCCTGACCAAGAAACTAGAAAAAGATCTCAGAAATATCTGCTTCTTCCCACACACAGAGAAGGGACAATATAGCACTTTTGGCATACCCAGATCGAAATACCATGTGAACGCCAGACCTGAATACAGAATCACACCTTTCCCCCCCTCCTTTTTAAAAAAAAGATACTTGTGAAGTTATGCATGGTGAGATGGTTGACGGGTTAAGTTTGGTTGAGATATTTCTACCCTGCCTTACTTCCTGATGGAGACCCAGAACTAGGCTCTTAGATCCTAAACCAACCCTCTAAGAGTCAAGCTAGACATGCAGGTTTTTAAAGAGTTGGGCTAGGGTTTCCCAGACCCTCTGTGGAGGACACAGGGAAAAGGCTCGAGGAGGTAGGGAGAAGCCTCTCCTTCCCCTGCAGTTGCATCCTGAAGCCATTTGGGCTCTCCTTTATCTTTTAACAGCCATTTCCCAAAGCTGCTGTGTGGCTGCGGGGAACCCGAGTTGGATCTCGGGAATCCGGATCCAATTCTTTAAAAATCTGCATGTCTAGCTTGACCCTAACTGCTACGCCACCCCGGCTTGCTGGTGGGTTCTTGGAAGCTGGAAGTAGTTGAGGTATAAGTTAGTGGCACTTGAGTAATTCCCAGTCTGCAGTGGACTGATGGGAGATGTTTTCACCTATGCTTTGCAAAAAGCTTCATATCTGGATGCTAATAGTTGAACTCGCCAACAACATCCCCCCGACCTTGACCCCAGATTTGCAAATTCCTGGTCTGACAAATCTATCAAGGCCTGTGGGTTCTGTGAAGCTGTACCACTGAACCAACTCTGCAAATCCGTATATTAGGGCAATTCAGGAAAGAGGTCTATAACCACTTCCTCTGCCCACCTCTTCTGTGGGAAAAAACCAGCTTTTGCTGATCACAGCGATATGCATTCAGCCGCTCCAAGTACCAGCAATCTGCCTTGCTGCCGCTGTCCGCATCTGAGTCATCCCTGCAGAGAGAAAAAACCCTTGGAGAGACCCTCTGAAAAAAAAATGTCACCAGCCCTGTCCGTCGCCACACACACAAATCAATTTTAATTGCCAAAGAGGCATGCTTGTTAGAAGGCAACAAAGACGGAAAAGTGACTCTCCTCTTCATTTTCAAGGGTCAGAAAAAGAGAGATGGCATCTGATAGTATGAATAGATGCTTGGGAGCATTACAGCTAAAGGCATCAGGTAGGCACGGGCACATGGAAAAATGGCTCAGAAACTTGCCCACGAAGCTAAGGGTGCAATTCTCAGAATGCTTTGCTGGGAGCAAGCCTTGCTGATTAGAAATGGGGCTTACATCTGAGTAGACAAGTTTAAGAAGACAGAGAAAACTTTTCCCCACTCCCAAAGTGCCAAACAAAGTTTTTTTGGGGGGGATAGTACCGACCAAAGAATGGACTTCACACCATCCAGTGCACAATCCATTAATGAAACTCCCCACTACTTAGATACACTGATGGCTGCTAGGCTGGAGAGCTTTCAAAGGGGGTGAGACGAATTCATGGAGCAAAAGGCCATCAACAGCCATGAGCCATAACACAGTCTCTGTGGGGAGAGAATCTGGGCAACTTTTGCCTCAGCATCGCCATGACTGGAAACCAAGGTAACACTGCAATGGGAAGGAGCTGTGCTTTGCCCCAAAGGGATTTCTTCATCCAAGGACAACCCCACCTAATTGCGAAACCTTCCAGGAAATTTTGAACATTGTCCAAATCACCCAATGAGTGTTAGACATGCCAAGATATGGCTTGAGACCTCCGATGTTACCTTGACAGTTTGGGGGAGGAGAGGGGGGCAGGGGAGGGGGCCCCAGGGTGCAGTGGCTGGTCAGCTATGGAATCGTAACAGTAGAAGGGGCGTCAGCAAGCCTCGGTTTGAATCTCGCACTGAAAGAGCTTCTAAAACTATCAAATGAGGAATAAAATCTTTAAAAAGCAACCAGAATGGGAAGCCAATACATGAGCCAGGAGAAAACAAACCATACAACATTGTATATACTGAATTCCCTACTGTGGGAGTCTTAACAGTGCAATTTTGAGCAGAATTACACATCTCCAAGTCCACTGAAGTCAACAGGATTAGAAGGGTGTACCTCTGCTTGGGACTGTGCTATTAGTGTCTCATTTACAATATGGGGATACGACCACCAGCCTACTTTACGAGACTGTTGTAAGAGCTATTGCAATAGCATATATGAAGAGGTCTGAATGCGTGACATGAGCGACCTAAAAGTTTAATATTGCTTGTCCCTCCTTGGCTGGCTTCAGCTTTCCAAGAGTTCTCTTAGAGAGACTGGGAGCAATTGGCTCTGCTACTGGAAAGAATGATTAGGTTAAGTCCACCAGCCTCAAGATTTCCTGGCACTATCTCACAAATGTCAAATTGATTTT
This sequence comes from Eublepharis macularius, assembly GCF_028583425.1. Lineage (NCBI taxonomy): Eukaryota > Metazoa > Chordata > Lepidosauria > Squamata > Eublepharidae > Eublepharis > Eublepharis macularius. Next base: position 24,769,337 of record NC_072801.1, read on the forward strand.
GAGAGTGGAAGCTGGGAAGGGTGCAGCTTGAGGAAGATGTGATGTAACTGCCAGGTGACACTCTAGGCTGCCTCCCCTAGTATCTATGGTCTTTATCATAAAGACTAGGGGAAATTCCTTTATATGGAGGCCATTTTTCCTCCCGCTATTCAGTTTCTTGGGGGTAAGCAATTGGGACTTGGTATTCCTCACCCTAGGCAGGTAAATGAGACACCCAATAATGGCTTGGAAGAAGAGCAAGCCCCAGGCACTCGAGTGGAATTTTCTGCCTGTGGTAATGGCCGTAAGAGTTCTTCACAAAGCTGCAGTTGGATATTCGGCTCTTCATTCCGCTGACACTTTGAGAAATGGGGAGGGGGGAGGGATTTGGGGTGGGGGAGAATAAAACCTCCCGTGATTTGTTTAAACAATGTTCCTCTCCCCAATGCAAATTACCCTCTGACACAGTACTGGAGCAAGTCGAGACCAGTCAATAGGGAAAGCATCAGCTTGGCGTTTCGTTCCTGATGCCACCCCATTGCTGACATGTTCCCCCTTTTCCTGCCCTCATTACTGCCCCCTTTATTCTCAGCAGACCTGACTTTCACCTGCAGCCTAGACCCCAGATGTGCTCGTTCCCCCAGATACAAGAGGATACAGGAGCCACCCTGATGGATAGAGAACAGAGGATGTTACTAACAATGTAGGATTAATGAGGCATGGAGCTTCCGATCTGATGGAATCAGTTTAGCTGTCCTTCCTCACTGTGCCACATTGACTTTTACTAAGGCATCCAACGAGGGGGTGAGTGTCTCTCCAAGATGATGGATGTCCCTCTTTGAAATAACAACTGATCCATCAGCCCCTAATTAAGAACAGCACAGATAAGTTGGCAGTGAGACGGCTGCCACTTTGGCCAACCCATCTGGGTGGAGACTGCTAAACACAGGACTTGCTAATATGGCCAAGTGAGGAGGGACAAAACAATCACAGCTTGCTTGTAATTCTCACTTTCTGGGCACTTAGCAAAATAGCCGGGGGTAAGATTCCCCCTCCTTGGCTGAGCAAAATTGTTCTCTCCATTTGATCTTCACAACAAAAAATCTGTAAGGTAGGTTAGGCTGAGGACATGACTGGCCCAAGGTCACCTAGTGAGCTTTCATGGCAGTGTAGGGATTCGAACTTGGATCTCCCATATCCTAGTCCAACACTATCCACTACACAAAGGAATAATAGCAACCCTTCCAGTTACCAAGTGAACTGTACCAAGTAGGTCCTGTAGTGAAACTGGGCAGACACATCAAGATTTTGGGGGCAGAGAGGATCCATTGATTCTGAATAATGCTCTCAGCTCCCACATAGAGCAGTGGTCCCAAAGAGAATAAGAAAAGAGCTGTATACAACCCTCACCTTGGTTCCCGAGTGCCTAATGGAACTTTTCCTCTTCTGTTGACTAATATCTAGATAAAAAGGGAAAGTAGTGTTTTGAAACAAGGCTTCCTGACCTCATTCTTAAGTGGTGTGCGTTAGGAGAGCTGGGGGCAAATCATTTCACACAAACGAACAATCAGCAACACAGTTGAGCTCTCAAACATTTGATGAAAAAAAAATGGTTCATGGAAAGTGGGGATTTTCTCTCTCTTTTACAGTGTCAAAATATTTTGCATTTGTTTATCACAACAGTGCATTTTTAATCCCACAATACTTTGAGCTCATTTACACACATGAGATCATTAAGACATACGTTAGAACAGGAGTCTCGAACCATGGCGGCCATTTTGTTGCAGAATCCCATGACCCATTTTCAAAATTCCAAAAGTGCACAGAGGTTTGATAACGTCTGGTATAGTCAGCTAGTTATGCTCAAATAGCACTGTGAAAGGTGTATATTTAATGGGAATAATTCACTGAGAGCATGTATCTGAGCTAACTAAACAAGTAAGGTTGCCAGGTACCCCACACCTCCCGTCAGGAGGATGGAATCCCTGGCACTTACCTTGTGCCAGGCACAAGGTTTGAGCCAGAGCCAGCATGATGATGTCACTTCCGGATGTGACGTCACCATGCTGGCCGTGCAAGTGCTCCCGCACTCCTCACGGGGCTGATTTGGCAAAGCGCAGGAACACTCCCGCATGCGGTGCAATGACATAACTTCCAGAAGTGATGTTGCTGCACCGGTTGGGAGCATGCGTATGAAGCACGCTCCTGATGCTTCGGGAGCTTGCCCCCTCCCACCGATCACTGGGCAATTGGCAGACGAGGGGGCAAATCTCCCCCCACTGGTGGGCACTTGGGAACCCTATAAGCCTAATTTAAGTCTAGCCTTCTCCAAAGGCCCAATTTAAGCATAGCCCTTTTCCTGTGACCCTGTGTGAACAGAGCTGGCAGAAACAGCCTCAGCCTGAGACAGCTTAATAACTTACCACCTGCTAGAAGAATGTCTGAAGTTCATATATTTCTGTGATTTGGGTCTGTAAGCCACATTCAGTGGGAGAAAAAAGGGGTATCATTGTTTACATCAGTGAACAGTGATGCTCACTCAGTGGCTCAGTCAGGAGACACATGTGGCTCATTGATATTCTACCTGTGGCTCTTCTGAGCTCCGTTCCCCAATGTGGTACCCACTCCATGTTTCTGGAAAGTGGGCAAGGCCTTGTCTGGTGGTGCTGCTTGTGGTTGGTGGGTTGTTTTCACCTTGAAACAGCTGTTGCTGGAGGAAAAGGAAAGCTGTGAGCCTTCCAGAGGTGCAGATTTCATGCCAAGGATGGAAGTAAATGTGGCTCTTTGGGTTGATGGACACTTGGAATGTGACTCTCACTGAGCCACAAAATGAAGTACCACTGGTTTATAGAAACAAAAAAATATATACAGGGTGGAAAAACAAAGGGCTCATGAGGCTAATTAGCACAAGATAAAAGCAAAGCCAAACTAGTGAGTACCATGTCAAACAAGCAATGATGGAAAACCATCTGTGCTCAAAACATATTATGCCACCAGCAACATTTACAGGAGGAAGACAGCCTCCTGCTTTTGGGGGTGGGGGGAAGGGTTCCTCTCTAGACTGACGAAGTGTCTTTTCTGAGCAATGCCAATTTGGCAAAGCTGGAGGAGGCAGGAAACTAACTGATTGGGTTGTCATATTTATGGCCTGTCTTGGGAGAGGCTCCTGTACTCTTTGCTACTTGATTATCAAGCTGTGTGTGAAGGTGTAAATAAATAAATATCTTCTTCCTGCCACTCAGGGAGTCTTTTAATCTTCCTGCTATATATTATGCAATGTGGCTGAGTCCCACCTGGGATCTACAATATTTCATTTCTTCTCCTGATATAAGGGACTGGATTAAACCAGGGCCATTGCTGGGTATTAATCATCAAGTGGGGGGGGGCGCTCATCATGAACACACGAAACTGCCTTATACTAAATCAGACCATTGGTCAATCAAGACCAACAGCAACAACAACAACTGTACTTATATACGGCTCTTCTAGACAGATTAGTGCCAAACTCAGAGTGGTGAACAAAGTCAGTGTTGTTATTATCCCTACCTTCCAGCTGAGGAACTGGGGCTGAGAGAAGCAGTTTACCCAAGGCCACCTGCTGAGCTCATGGCAGTAGTGGGATTCAAACCAGCAGAGTGCTGACTTGCAGCCCAACCACTTAACCACTAGGCTACAACACAGCAGTAGTCTACTCAGACTAGCAGCAGATCTCCAGGGTCTCAGGCAGAGGTCTTGCACATCACCTGACATCTGGTCCTTTTAACTGGAAATGCTGCAGATTGAATTTGGGATTTTCTGCATGCCAAGCAGACACTCTCCCATCGAGTCATTGCCCCTCCTGCTAACTCATGTTAGAAAGGACCAGGCCTGACTCTTCCTCAATGGTAGGTGGAATAGCTAGTTCTACCTCTTTCATATAAAATGTTTCCTGTGCTGGGCCTTATAGCAACAGACCAACCCATCCAAAGCCCTCTGGGAGAAATACCAAGTTTCCTTCCCTATTTTATCCTTAAAACACCATGTGAGGTAGCTTAGTCTGGAAGAGAGTAATTGGTCCCAGGTTACCAGTGAGCTTCGATGCAGTGTGGGGATTTGAACTCGGGTCTCTACAGGCAAAGTCCAGCACCCAGCCATTCCACCACAGACACAGGAATGTGGTGAAAAACATATCATTTTTGACAGTCCCTCCTGAGCCACATCTCGGCTTTGTTCAACAGTCCAGCGTCAAATAGCTTTGCGGCTGCCCAGTAGCTCTGGTGTTGGACTTTCATTTCCCTGCCTTCTGGGTACTTTTGCATCTGCATGGCAGGCAAAATCAATTTTCTCCCAGGGTCACAGATGGTTGCTTAGGTAATTAAACACCTCCCAAAAGGCTGTACAAAAATATGCATATGCAAAATGACCTTGATAACAGACTTATACACTAAATGGTAAAACTTTTTAAAAAAGTGTTACAATCACCGACTGACCGATTTGCTCACTATGTATATGACTGGCTACCAAGGGTCATACGATGATGAGAGGTCTGTGGGGGGATGCGAGGAAACTAGAATTCTTATCAGGCTGTGAGAGAATAAGCATGCATCAAACACTGTGCTGCTTGACTTTGCAACACCAAAATACAACCCAACAAACAAGGTCAAACAGTTTGCAACGAGCTGAATGGACTGGGGAAAAAGGGCTCCCTGGTTACAACTGGAGAAAAGAAAATGAGTTGAAGCAGGGGATTTTTGAGCACCCCTAAGGAGTTCTTTTTTCGTTGTTCAGTGTGGATAGAATGAATTCCCAGGGGAGGAAGGGAGAGGGAAGAGCAACTTCTGTTCACAAGCCATACACCTTCAATGGAATGTATGAATAGATCTTCCATGCTTCAATGTTGTTCTCTGCACAGCCGAGAACTGAAATGTTCCCGATTTAATGGGAAGAACTGTATGCACGAACACTTCTTTATTTATTTAATATGCTTGTATCCTACCTTTCTACCCAATTAGGGTCTCTCGAGGTGGCAAATGTTAAGACATTGAAAACAATATTTTAAACAATTTACATGTAAATGTAAAGCAACATTTAAAATATAAATATAATTCAACAAACACCCACAAACAGACAACACCAAGTACAGAGAAGAGGGCCAACAGAAAATATATTGGGGATATGCCAACCGAAACAAAAGAAGTCTTCACCTGCTGGCAGAAGGCAGCAGTAGAGAGGGACAGACGGATCTCTCCAGGAAGGGTGTGCCAAAGTTTTGGCTCCATGATCGAGAAGGCCTTTTCTCGGGTTGCCAGGGCCACCCATTTAACCTCAGATGGCAAGGCCTCTGAGGATGACTGGAGTGAACGGGGAGATTCATGTGGGAGAAGGTGGTCCTTAAATATACGTCAACTTTATTTGTGTGTTCAAATGAACACAAATAGGAGTGAAACTTCCTGCTGCAATCTTACTCCTCCTCCGAATACACATTCATTACACCCACACTGAATGCCTGGAAAGGGCTAATAGTCTGAGAGGGAGGGTGCTTAGGTAACTCTCAGAGGATCTAGCCAGTATTTTTGGAGTCCAACCAGTAAAATCTTGCTTTGGTAGAAAATCAGTGTAGAGGGACTGAAACACTCATAATCCAGACTCCACCAGGTTCCACTTTGGAATGGCCAATCTCCTGTCATTAGCTCTACTCCTCATGATCCATTTCAAGACTGGATCTGCCTTGCTGTGTGGTCAGGGATCGCCTTAAGGAAAAGTTCAAAAATTGTGTGGCTCTGTAATGGTTTTAAGTGTGTGTGTCTGTGTGTGTGTGTGTCTTTAAATGCTTGGTGTGGTACTGATGAAGAATGGGGTGTGTGTGAAAGAGAGGGATGAGTGAGATGATTGGTTGGCGACTGAGAGTGTGGGTGGAGTGAACTACAGTTAGTTACTGAGCAGAGAAAGAACCTTCAGTTTGGGCAAAGCTGGCAACCTGTGTGGAAGCCTGAGGGGATTCGCATTCTAGTTCAGATCGGCAACCTGTGTGGAAGCCTGAGGGGATTCGCATTCTAGTTCAGATCGGCAACCTGTGTGGAAGCCTGAGGGGATCCACATTCTAGTTCAGTTAGGCAACCTGTGTGGAAGCCAGAACTGTGTGTCTGTGAGAGTAAATATTCACTCTATTTGAAGCCTGAGAGAGAAAATTTATGAAGCTCTGTGTGACTGAGCCTATGAAAAGAAACTTTAATAACTGACAAGTTATCTTTGAAACCATCAAGTTCAATTAACAGTATGAAACTGATATGCTTCTTGTAAAAATAAAAGTTTATTTTGTTTTTTTTATCTCAGAGTATCTGTCATTCCTATATATCCCATTCCTATCCTCAGGGCCACATAATCCCACAAAGGAGCCTGATGCTTGGGCATGTTATTAAAAGGGAAATTTAAATTACTTATTTTGGAATATAATTCCTGGTGGCAGCAATCTACCCAGTGGGTATAAGAAGAGGATTAAAGGAAAAGTTTAACTGAAAAAGAAAGTGGCTTGTAACAGGCTCTGTTTTGCCTGTCCATGAATAAAATAGTCTACTATGACTGGCACTAGCTTCCATCTTTACACAGGACATTGGCCCACTCAGATCTTCTGCCAATGCCAGCAAGTGCTGCAAGGAATTAATGATCTGGCCTCTGCCAACTTGTGCAAATGATCTCCTGTTTTAAATGAGAGCTTGAGTGTATTCTAGTCTTCCAAAGAAGAACATCCTTACAATAGGTCTCAAAGAAGACATGTTTGGTTGAAACACATTAGCCACTGATAGTCAACACAATAAAATTTTCTTTCGAGCTCATTTTTGAGGTTCACCACTCATGACGATTGGTGTTGACTTTCTTTCCTGTTCAGTGCAACCTGCTCAAATCAAGGGTTGCTCAAACACTCCATCAGTTTCCATGCACACAACCAGCAGTTGCAACATATACTACCATTTGTTAGAGAATTCTAGTTATCCTCACTAACAGCTGTCATAAGGGTTATCTTCACTGCCAGCCTATCAAACTGAAACAAAGTCCAAGAGAATAGATCTGCAGGGCAATTTTAAGCACTGCAAATCTAAGTCAACTGCATTCAACAGACTTAGATGGGCTTAATTCTTGCTTAGGATTTCACTGCCAATTCTCATGATGCGTTTTCTGAACGAATTCCTTCATAGTATTCTTACTCATCAAAGCTGCTGCACTGAATGTCCAGGATGAAAGGAAAGAGGGATTTGCTTTCATCTTTCTTTAACCAAATTAATTTTCACCTCACAACAATTTGCTATTTTCAAAGTTCCTATTATCTTACAGTTGTTTTAAACACTGCTCTTCTCCACCTTCTACATAACTACATCTCAGTTGCATAACTGCATCCTGCAGATGAAGTTAATGAGTACTTTTCAATATGCCAAGTTCATCCCGATAAGAAAACCTCAGTTTTATGAATGCAAAAGAATCAAGGGAAGGTGCGAAATCCCAGATACTGTGGCTCCATCTGCAACAAGAAATCATGCCCTTCAGTGCATGTTGCCAAATATGCAAGTGTTGCACCTGGAAGGAAAAATCCCTTTCTGAGGTCCATAAGGTTATCTTAGCCTGTATAACTATACCTCAGGCTCCAAATCCTTTTCAGCCGTTTTAATCATCTGGCCAGTTAGCTGGCGGCACTCACAACACCTACAGGCTGCTGGCAACAACTCTGACTCTCAATAAGGTATGTAAAGACCCCAAACATTGCTGATGCCTAATGTATGCTCCTGCTAATTGCCAGCCTGAGATGTTCTCCTTAAGTCCTCTGATGCTGTTTGCACCTTCCTACCGAGGAAGGCGTGTGCTCTGCAGAAAGCTCCTTTCAGGGTTTTGGAGAGTGGGGGCTGAACAAGATGAGCACCAGTGGACCCTCCCCACCAAGCAGCACCCTCTCCTGCTTGAGTGTCTGCACACACATTGCCTTCTTCAAGGAAGAAACAGAACCAGGACCTGACCCCTTTTGAAGCCACTCCTACCATACAGAGGGAGAAAGCAGCAGGAATGGCAGGGAACTGTTGATGGACAGTGGTAGAGCTCAGTCTCTCTCTAGACACAAGCCCAACCAGTTTGGTGTAGTGGTTAAAAGCGCCAGGACTCTGATCTGGAGAGCCGGGTTTGAGTCTCCACTTCTCCACTTGAACTTGAAGCCAGCTGGGTGAACTTGGGGCAGTCACAGCTTCTAGGAGCTCTCTCAGCCCCACCCACCTCATAGGGTGATTGTTGTGAGGAGAGTAAGCTTTGTAAACTGCTCTGAGTGGGCGTTAAGTTGTCCTGAAGGGAGGTATATAAATCGAATGTTATGTTATTATGTTATTAACCAGAGAAGTAACCAAGTGTACATTTCCTTCGGCTTGGAAGGAGGGGACAGTTTGCCCCCCCTCCTTTAAACCTGGAACACATCATATAAACAATCTTGGCTTTCAGTATGGCCACCCACAGTCCTGGCCTGGCTGTGGTCAGAGGTAAGAGGAGGCGTGTCCTCAAATGATTTGCTTTCCCTGCAACTATGCAATGGAACCAGCTAGAAAAAAATTGGGCCTGTAGAGTGACACCTGCCAGCTCTTCAGGCGACCACATAGGGCTGCCAGTCCTCGGTAGGGGGGGGGAGGTTCCCCCACTCTTGGCCTCCTCCCCATCACCACTCACTTGGCCGGCCTGGGAAAAGGTGTGGGAATGGGCACCCCAGGGCGTGCTCCTGGTACAGAGTGATGACGTCACTCCTATGAGTGATGCCATTGAGCAGGCCCTGGGAGTGCCCCCGGGCTTCACGCTGGGAAGTTTCTGCCCATTTGGGGGCCCAAATTGGCCTGGCACAAAGCCCAGGAGCATTCCCAGGGCCTGTGCGATGATGTCACTCTGGACTGCACTTCCGGTGTGGCGTGACATCACACTCAGAACACCCTACAGGTAAGTGCTGGGTTCTCCCCCTCCGTGGCAACCCTACAACCTGACAACCCCTACAACTGCAGCTGGTTTGCTACATTTCGAGCTGGTTATATTAACTTCTCCCCTCCTGTACATGTTTTTCTGCGCAGGACCAACCCTGCTGCAAAAGCAGGAGAGGATCTGTCACATGCTACAAAAACAGCTTGGACAAATTCACAGAGGGTTGGCCTATCAATGAATATTAACTACCATGGCTAAAAACACCCAGTTTCAAAGCAGTCTATCTCTGAATTCTGGTGACTAATCCAAGAGGGCCACAGCCTTCATTCTGTTTGATGAGCTTCCTTGGGGCTTTTTTGGGGGGGAAAGGAATGCTGGACTAGATGGCTCTTAGATCTGATCAAGCCGGATAATTGCTAGGGTTGCCAGTTCCAGGTTGGGAAATTCCTGGAGATTTGGGGGGGGGGTGGACCTTGGAGAGGACAGGGGTTGGGTGAGGGGAGGGACCTCAGCAGGGTATAATGCCACAGAGTCCACCTTCCAAGGCAACCATTTTCTCCAGGGGAACTCTCTCTTTTGCCTGGAGATCAGTTTTAATTCCAGGAAATCTCCCGTCACCACCTGGAGGTTGGCAACACAGGGAATTCAGATGTTCCCACAGGCAATAGCTAATTATGTACATGCATATTTCTTATCCTTGTAAGGGCTTCTAAGAAGTAAGAAAGGGGCACCAACATTTTCCTTTTTGCCAAAGGAAAATTTTGCAAGCAAGGAAACAGCTTTTGCTTTTATTTCGCCCAGCAGGGCTGGAATTAATCCCTGCAGAACCAAGGAGGTGGTGGTGGAGGCAGCCAGAGGGGGAAGGGATGAGCCCCGAGCCATTCATCATAATTAACAATCCTGCCGTGGGTGAAATGAATCCCTCGCTTCTCTTTGCTCACTCTGTCCAAAAAGACAGATCCCCAAACTGCTCTGCTTAATAATTGTCAAAACAGGCGTTGCCCCCTTGTCTCTTGTTGCATGGGAACAGGGCTCTGATCTGCCTTTCATTGCGAGGCAGATATTTGACATCAACTGGTAACTCAATGATAGACTTTACGGCACTCAATTGAGAAAGCCCAGTGGGAATCTTTCATCTCCGTGTCGGTGAGATGCGGACGTAGAAACTCAGATAATACAACTGCCTTTTGTCCCTTCCACCGCAGGCCTGTCGTCTTAATATTGGTGCTTACAATTCTCTGTCAGGTCTTGCCTTTATTTAGAGATGGCTGTCTTCTCTCGCATGCTTCAATTTACAAGTTAATGAAGAATGCTTGTGATGCCCCCTCCCAACTGGTTAATTCTAGGATTGCCAACTCTAGCTTGGGAAATTCCCGGGAGATTTGGGCAGGACTTGGGTAGGGGGCTTTTTCCTGTGGGGATGTGATGTCACTCTAGGACTTCTATTTCTCCTAGACTTTGTAGTACATCATAAAGTCCACCCTCTGGAGTGGCAATTTCCTCCAGCAGAACTGATCTCTGAAGTCTAAAGATGAATTGTAATTCCAGGAGAAAAGGCCCCACCCTGAGGCTATTAACTCTAGTTAACTCTAGGGCTTGAATAGCAGAGAGGGCCTATGGGCAGAGATTTCTTCAACAAAATTTCAGCCTTCTTATCAAAACAGTTTCTGTTCAGTTCAGATCTCTTGGATATTTCTACCCAAATGGGAAATTCGCAAGAGTCTTGAAATATTGGTCTCAAGATTTGATCTGTAGTATATTTATATAGTCCACCTTTCCTTCAAAGAGCTCAGGGTATCATCCACAGCTCTCCCTTCCCAATTTTATCCTCACAACAATCACCCTGTGAGGTAGTTTAGAATGAGAGGTAACTGGCCCAAGGTCACACATTGAGCTTGCATGGCAGAGTGTGGATTCGAACCTGGGTCTACCAGACCTTAATCTGACCCTGGCTCTCCAGCAGGAATGTATGAAATTTTTGCTAGTCTGCATTCCCAGTGGAAGAGAAAGGGTCTGTCTCTCTGCCTCCCTCCCTCCCTCCCTCTGTGGATCATTGTTACTCCATCTCCTCCTAAGAATCTCACTTTGACATCTTACAGAATGATAATTTCCACAAAGTGGAGTGCTGGAAATGAACTACATTCTGGGAAAGTCAAGAGAGGTTTCATTAACTACCTTTTTGCCAGGAACAGAGTCTCTGAAGAGAACTTAATCCTAAAGAAGGTGGTGATTCTTCTCAAACTCAACACCACATTCAAGGAAAGTTACAATCCTCTGTTTTAAAAATACCATCCTTTCCTTCCTATGCAGGAATGGAAACAATCATTTTATCCACCAGTGCCTTTGCCTATAGTATTTTGTTTCCATTAAAAGGTTCCTCTTTGTCCATACAAAAAGCATATTTTGAATAACAACAGTACGGAAAAATTGCATGCTGCCAGAAAAAGATGCGTATGACGGCACTCATGTACCCAAAATTCATTCTCTTCCCTGCTCCTCTTCTTTTTCCTGTCAATGGAATTTGTGAACCCTTTAACACTGCTAAACCAAACAGAGGAAACACTAATTCTTAGGAAACCAGGTACAGCGTTAATATTAGCCTGATGGATTTTTTTTCAGAATTAAAGGAGAACAATACTGACAGACATTGAATGCAGAGAACAAGCCCCCCTGAGTTTCAGGTTTGGAACTAACCATTCATTGGTTTTACAATTCAACCACAGAAGGAAGCCTCACACCATAAGCATCCTCTTCGCTGCCTTTTCCAAAGTCACATTTTCACCAGAAATACTTGCTTATTATTTATTTGGCTTCTATCCCGCCCTCCCCACAAGCGGGCTCAGAGTGGGTTACGGCAATAAAACATATAATTTACATTAAACTGTACAATAAAACCACACAGTTTCCAAAAAACACGCCCCACCCCAGACAGTGACCTTATATAACCCACCCCTGCCAATAACGCACAGAGGGGTGGGCAAAAGGAGGGGGGAACAGACTCTTCAGTTCAAGCTGTAACTCATATGGGGGGCAGATGGTCAGAGGGCCCCCCCTGACAAGAGTCTGATTGGGAGGCTCTCCAGGTGACTGCCGGCCAGGCCTCAACCATATTTATTTATTATTTTTATTTATTTATGTCATTTATAGTCCACCTTTCTCACTGAGACTCAAGGCAGATTACACAGTGTGAGATTAGTACAATTAGTGGCAAGGACAAATGCAGGCATTTCCATACTGTGTCAAGAACATTTCCATAAACAATGTGATAGGGTAAATGCATACAAGTTTACAAAGACACAGCATTAGCAAGGATCCAATATGGGGTTGAAGAACTGCTGAAACAGAACATCTCAGTCTTGCAGGTCCTCAAGACTGTCCACAACAGAAAAGGTGGCACACTGAAAGGAACCATCTCTCTTTTGTAGAAGTGATGTCCTTGTAAGCAGCAAGTTCAAATCTCATTGGGGGCAGGTTCACATGTCGGAAATGATTGGGGGGTGACCTGTATGTATGAATGAGTTATCACAGCTCCCAAAGAGAGCTTGGATCTCCACCTCTGAATCCGAGACACAGTGTTTCCATTCACATAGGCATCAAACTGTCCTCCAGGCCAGAGGAATCAAGTGTAGAAAACCCAAGCACTGCGTACACCCACGTGCAAACCACTGTATAAAGGTGCTTTGGGGCAGAGAGTTTTTGAGCATTTGGCATGCCGACACTCGCAAGCCCGCTGCCACCACAGTAATGTTTCAAATCAGCAAGCAACTATTTCATGAAAACCTTTTGCTGCTTGGGACCTTTCTAAACGGCTTCAAGTCAAGGGCAATGTTGTTTGAGATATTGCATCTAGTCTCTTCTCAACCCATGCATCCCAGCCTTGGACTGCATACAACACTCCAATAATCCTCCCTAATTGTAGAGATGAGCAGGACTCACCTGGCTGTTCTGGGCACTGGCCCAAAAGAAAGGAACTGAGCAGTCTCCTTTGCCAGCAAATGCTTGCAGAATTCCTGTTCTGGGCCCTGGGGACGCAGGAGCATCCTCCTGGGCAGGAGTGACCCTAACACCTGGCCGCCACCCCACAACCGCAACACTGACAACCCCCTCCCCGCAGATATCATACCCCCATCTTCACAGAGTCCTGCACCTCTGAGTACAGGAAGCCAAAGAAAGTTGCGGCAGCATTGTGGTTAAGTGGTTGGACTGTGAATCAGCACTCTGCTGGTTCGACTCCCACTGCTGCCATGAGCTCTGGAGGTGGCTTTGGGTAAGCCGCTCCTCTCAGCCCCAGCTCCCCAGCTGGATTGTGGGGATAATAACAACACTGACTTTGTTCACTGCTCTGAGTGCGGCACTAATCTGTCCCAAACGGCGGTATATAAACACACTTATTATTTTTAAAAGTTTGCAAAACGTAGAATCTGGCAAGATTTTTCTAGCATGAGTAGATGGGGAAGCAGCGGAAGAAAGGATCTTTTTCTGGCTGGCATACACTTGCCTTCCCCTAAGAGAAGAAGCTGGCCAGCCTTGAAAGATAGCAGGCCTGTGGCTCAGAAGCAGAGCAGCTGCTTGGCATGCAAAAAGTCCTGCATCCAATCCCTGGCATTGCTACTGGAAAGGTAGCAGGTGTCCAGTCTTCCTGGCTGGAGACTCTAGAGAGCTGCCTGCCACCAGTCAGAGCTGTAACACTGAGCAAGATGGTGCTCTGGCGTGGCAGAAGGGAGTGTTGTGTGTTTAGAAAATGAGAGGGGCAGCTGCTCTCTACCCCTTTCCAACAACCCTGGTTCCAGCTGGCATGGTCAGTTTAGTGGTGCCAGTGGCTCCTGGGTGTTTGTAGGCCTGTGGCACTAAATTGGCTATGGGGGGAGTGCCCTCTGGTCAATGCTTTTTGGTACAGTGAAAGGTATCTTGCTTCACTTCCCTGGAACATAGCAAAACACAACAAACCATCTTTTCTGTTGGGTCGCTTGTTCTCTGTTGACGTGAAAGGCATCTTCAGAGAAAGAAAAAGACCAGCTTCAAAGGATTGGTGTCTACAGCTCCAAATAAGCAAAAACATTGCTGTCTACAGCTCTGAATGTGTGTCGAGATACAAGCTGCCATTCCATCCTGAGTTACTGTCAAAGACTATTTGCATTCTTCTCCGAGGGGTGGGTGGTGGAAATCCCTCCAAGTGCCATACAGATTCTTTAATGTGTGTTTTATCTGCAACACTTCTGTATCCCTGCTCCCCCGCTGCCTATTCTTTGCATCTCCTGCTTCTCCCTGTAGACTTGACTGAAAAGGTCACCTCTTACCTCAGTGACGGAGCCGTGCTGCCGATTGCTGACATCCAAAAGCGGAAGCTGAACGGATGTTCCCCAGTGGAAGTCATGAATTTTGCCTCCTCATCATTTGGAGATTTGCTGCCAGGCACTGTGGACTCAGGTTTTAAGGAACTTGGAAGGACTGGTCACCAAGGCCACCCTTTGAACTGCACAAAGAAAAGGAAAAAAGGTCAATACAGACCCAAGATGGGGAGAGAGAGAGAGAGAGAGAGAGAGAGAGAGAGAGAGAGAGAGAGAGAGAGAGAGAGAGAGAGAGAGAGAGAGAGAGAGAGAGAGAGAGAGAACACAGGTTGCAACCCTGGTACTACAAAGACAGTGAGTCAAAATGGTCTTTGTGCTACATCAAAACCAAGCCCTCAAATGCTGTCTTGGATGAGATGATTAGGAGAAGAGATATCAGAAGATAACTCCACCCTCCCAAGTCTTCACCCCTACCAGAAAGGGTTTTAAACATCATGCCTGTTTTTAAAGAATTAATTGCTGTGTTGATCTCTTCTAATGTTATACTTCTATTTAACAAGTCTCTGTTCCTTGGTTCCAGCTGTGATACATTCGCCGAAAGACAATAATAATTAATTGCTGAAGGTTGGACCCGATTCCCCCTATAAAGATAAAACTCCACAAAGGATTCCAATATCTCTTTTGACTTATTAACCAATTCCCTTAGGATCTTGTAGATCCAGGTTTGAATCCCCACTCTGCCTTGAAAGCTTGCTGGCTGATCTTGGGCTCTCTCTCCCTTAGCCTAGCCTACCTCATAGGGTTGTTGTTATGATAAAATGGAGGAGAGGAGAATGCCATTGTGAACCATTATGAGGAGGAAAAAAAGGAGTATAAACAAACAAACTCTGGAGTTTGATGTATGTTGTGTTTTCGTGGGGTTCATTTTGTGTGTGTGTGTAAATTGCTTTTTTTGCATCAAAAACACATCAGGCCATGTGTTGCATTGCAGATCACCTTGTTTCATGTCAATTGCAAGATCAGCATCCTTTTGCCAAGAGAGGACAAGGACTGTAGGCTCCCACCACTGAAATGAAAAGTGGTGAGCATATGTGGCTCTGTTCTCCAAGGCCTCCAAAGACTACCTAAAGAGTATTTCAAATCTTTTTTTCCGCAAACGGGCTTCACAAAATGGAACTTCATGCATTGGTTGTTGGGGGTTTTCCGGGCTGTATTGCCGTGGTCTTGGCATTGTAGTTCCTGACGTTTCGCCAGCAGCTGTGGCTGGCATCTTCAGAGGTGTAGCACCAAAAGACAGAGATCTCTCAGTGTCACAGTGTGGAAAAGATGTAGGTCATTTGTATCTACTCAGGAGGGGTGGGGTTGAGCTGAGTCATTCTGTAAGAGTTTTCCAGGGTGTGGAATGCTAATGGCGGGAGGCTTCACTGAATCCTGAGGAGGTTCTTTTGCATATGGATTGGTGCTTGATGTGCTAATCTTCTCTGCAGGGCTATTGTCGGGTGTGGAGTGTTTTGTTGGCCTGGTGTTTTTCAGAACTGGAGCCCATGCTCTGTTCATTCTTAAGGTTTCTTCTTTCCTGTTGAAGTTTTGCTTATGCTTGTGAATTTCAATGGCTTCCCTGTGCAGTCTGACAAAGTAGTTGGAAGTGTTGTCCAGTATTTTGGTGTCCTGGAATAAGATACTGTGCCCTGTTTGAGTTAGGCTATGTTCAGCCACTGCTGATTTTTCAGGCTGTCCAAGTCTGCAGTGTCTTTCATGTTCTTTTATTCTTGTCTGGATGCTACGCTTTGTGGTCCCGATGTAAACTTGTCCACAGCTGCAGGGTATACGGTATACTCCTGCAGAGGTGAGGGGGTCTCTGCTGTCTTTTGCTGATCGTAGCATCTGTTGTATTTTTCGGGTTGGTCTGAATACTGCTTGAAGGTTATGCTTTTCCATAAGCTTTCCCATCTGATCAGTAATTCCTTTGATATATGGCAAAAACACTTTTCCTGTAGGTGACTGTTTTTCCTTGGATGTTTGATTCATCCTGGGTTTGATTGCTCTTCGGATTTCATTTCTGGAGTAGCCATTTGCCTGAAGTGCGTGGTTTAGATGATTAATTTCCTCATTGAGAAAGCGCGGCTCACATATCCGTCTTGCACGATCCACTAATGTTTTCATTATGCCTCTTTTCTGTCGGGGGTGGTGATTGGAGTTTTTGTGTAAGTAACGATCAGTGTGAGTTGGTTTCCTGTAGACCTTGTGACCTAACTGAAAGTTTGCTTTGCGGATGACCAAGGTATCCAGGAATGAGAGTTTTCCCTCACTTTCTTTCTCCATTGTGAATTGTATGTTCAGGTGGATGTTGTTGAGATGATTCAAAAACTCCCTCAATTCTTCCTCCCCATGGCTCCAAATGATGAATGTATCATCCACAAACCGGAACCATACACTGGGTTTGTGGGGTGCTGATTCTAGAGCTGTTTTTTCAAAATGTTCCATGTAGAAGTTTGCTATAACTGGGCTGAGTGGGCTCCCCATGGCCACCCCATCCATCTGTTCATAGAATTCGTTGTCCCATTGGAAGTAACTGGTTGTCAGACAATGATGGAATAAGGCTGTTATATCCTCTGGGAAAATCTGATTAATCAGTGCAATAGTGTCTTTTACTGGAACCTTGGTAAACAGGGATACAACATCAAAACTAACAAGTATGTCTTGTGGATTGAGTTTCAGAGAACTGATTTTGTTGATGAAATCTGCTGAATCTTTGATGTAAGACGAGGTTTTCCCGATGTGGTCCTGCAGGAGATCTGCCAGATGTCTAGCTAATTCATATGTCGGTGAACCAATGGCACTCACAATGGGTCGGAGTGGGACTGAATCTTTATGTATTTTGGGGAGTCCATATAGTCTAGGTGGCTGTGCTTCAGTCTTGCATAGTTTTCTGTGCGTGTCGGGATGTAGTGAGGAATTCTTGATCAGCGCATTTGTTAGCCTGGTGATTTTGCAAGTGGGATCTCGTTTTAGTTTTTTGTAGGTGGAGGGGTCCAGGAGTTCCTTAATCTTCTTTTTGTATTCCTCCGTTTTCATGATCACTGTAGCATTGCCTTTATCAGCTGGTAGAATGATGATGTCTGGATCTGCATTGAGGGTCTTGATGGCATTTCTCTCCTTGCGTGTTAAATTGCTGGTGGGAAGCTTTGCCTTTCGTAGAATCCTGGCTGTCTCTCCTCTTATTTCCTCAGCTTCCTCTTCCGGTAGATGACGGATGGCCGCTTCTACATTTGCAATGATGTCTTCCACAGGAATTCTGGTGGGGGTGACTGCAAAGTTTCCTCCCTTTGCCAAGATGGAGGTTTCTTCTGGTGAGAGTTGACGGTCTGTCAGATTGATGACAATGCGTGCATTGTCGAGCATTGGGCTTGTCTGTCTTTTTTCCTGTAGTTTGTTAAACTTCTGCTTCTGTCTGGATGTGTGGTTGGTAAACACTTGTTCCATCTTCCTGTAGGTGAGATTATCGACCTTGTCCCAATCCTGACTTCTCATTTTATGGCTGGTGTTGATATGCAAGCAAAATAGCTCCTTGTCTGTGGCAGCAAGTTCTCTGCGGGTAGTGTGGATTCTCTCACGTAAGAGGGCCTGTTCTAGACGGTCATAAATGCGGTTCGCCTGTGTGGTTTTGAAGATTCTTTTAGTTGTGAGAAAAGATGGAATGGTTCTTGTGTCCCTGCAGCGTAGAAGAAAGGTCAAAGAACAGAGTAGATGTGCTTTCTTGTTCCGAAGTGTTTCCAATCTTCGGGTCTGTTGGAATGTTTCCTCCCCGTAGAGGTGTTCGATGTATTGTCGAAGGCTTTCACGGCCGGAGAACGATGGTTGTTGGGGGTTTTCCGGGCTGTATTGCCGTGGTCTTGGCATTGTAGTTCCTGACGTTTCGCCAGCAGCTGTGGCTGGCATCTTCAGAGGTGTAGCACCAAAAGACAGAGATCTCTCAGTGTCACAGTGTGGAAAAGATGTAGGTCATTTGTATCTACTCAGGAGGGGTGGGGTTGAGCTGAGTCATTCTGTAAGAGTTTTCCAGGGTGTGGAATGCTAATGGCGGGAGGCTTCACTGAATCCTGAGGAGGTTCTTTTGCATATGGATTGGTGCTTGATGTGCTAATCTTCTCTGCAGGGCTATTGTCGGGTGTGGAGTGTTTTGTTGGCCTGGTGTTTTTCAGAACTGGAGCCCATGCTCTGTTCATTCTTAAGGTTTCTTCTTTCCTGTTGAAGTTTTGCTTATGCTTGTGAATTTCAATGGCTTCCCTGTGCAGTCTGACAAAGTAGTTGGAAGTGTTGTCCAGTATTTTGGTGTCCTGGAATAAGATACTGTGCCCTGTTTGAGTTAGGCTATGTTCAGCCACTGCTGATTTTTCAGGCTGTCCAAGTCTGCAGTGTCTTTCATGTTCTTTTATTCTTGTCTGGATGCTACGCTTTGTGGTCCCGATGTAAACTTGTCCACAGCTGCAGGGTATACGGTATACTCCTGCAGAGGTGAGGGGGTCTCTGCTGTCTTTTGCTGATCGTAGCATCTGTTGTATTTTTCGGGTTGGTCTGAATACTGCTTGAAGGTTATGCTTTTCCATAAGCTTTCCCATCTGATCAGTAATTCCTTTGATATATGGCAAAAACACTTTTCCTGTAGGTGACTGTTTTTCCTTGGATGTTTGATTCATCCTGGGTTTGATTGCTCTTCGGATTTCATTTCTGGAGTAGCCATTTGCCTGAAGTGCGTGGTTTAGATGATTAATTTCCTCATTGAGAAAGCGCGGCTCACATATCCGTCTTGCACGATCCACTAATGTTTTCATTATGCCTCTTTTCTGTCGGGGGTGGTGATTGGAGTTTTTGTGTAAGTAACGATCAGTGTGAGTTGGTTTCCTGTAGACCTTGTGACCTAACTGAAAGTTTGCTTTGCGGATGACCAAGGTATCCAGGAATGAGAGTTTTCCCTCACTTTCTTTCTCCATTGTGAATTGTATGTTCAGGTGGATGTTGTTGAGATGATTCAAAAACTCCCTCAATTCTTCCTCCCCATGGCTCCAAATGATGAATGTATCATCCACAAACCGGAACCATACACTGGGTTTGTGGGGTGCTGATTCTAGAGCTGTTTTTTCAAAATGTTCCATGTAGAAGTTTGCTATAACTGGGCTGAGTGGGCTCCCCATGGCCACCCCATCCATCTGTTCATAGAATTCGTTGTCCCATTGGAAGTAACTGGTTGTCAGACAATGATGGAATAAGGCTGTTATATCCTCTGGGAAAATCTGATTAATCAGTGCAATAGTGTCTTTTACTGGAACCTTGGTAAACAGGGATACAACATCAAAACTAACAAGTATGTCTTGTGGATTGAGTTTCAGAGAACTGATTTTGTTGATGAAATCTGCTGAATCTTTGATGTAAGACGAGGTTTTCCCGATGTGGTCCTGCAGGAGATCTGCCAGATGTCTAGCTAATTCATATGTCGGTGAACCAATGGCACTCACAATGGGTCGGAGAAAACTATGCAAGACTGAAGCACAGCCACCTAGACTATATGGACTCCCCAAAATACATAAAGATTCAGTCCCACTCCGACCCATTGTGAGTGCCATTGGTTCACCGACATATGAATTAGCTAGACATCTGGCAGATCTCCTGCAGGACCACATCGGGAAAACCTCGTCTTACATCAAAGATTCAGCAGATTTCATCAACAAAATCAGTTCTCTGAAACTCAATCCACAAGACATACTTGTTAGTTTTGATGTTGTATCCCTGTTTACCAAGGTTCCAGTAAAAGACACTATTGCACTGATTAATCAGATTTTCCCAGAGGATATAACAGCCTTATTCCATCATTGTCTGACAACCAGTTACTTCCAATGGGACAACGAATTCTATGAACAGATGGATGGGGTGGCCATGGGGAGCCCACTCAGCCCAGTTATAGCAAACTTCTACATGGAACATTTTGAAAAAACAGCTCTAGAATCAGCACCCCACAAACCCAGTGTATGGTTCTGGTTTGTGGATGATACATTCATCATTTGGAGCCATGGGGAGGAAGAATTGAGGGAGTTTTTGAATCATCTCAACAACATCCACCTGAACATACAATTCACAATGGAGAAAGAAAGTGAGGGAAAACTCTCATTCCTGGATACCTTGGTCATCCGCAAAGCAAACTTTCAGTTAGGTCACAAGGTCTACAGGAAACCAACTCACACTGATCGTTACTTACACAAAAACTCCAATCACCACCCCCGACAGAAAAGAGGCATAATGAAAACATTAGTGGATCGTGCAAGACGGATATGTGAGCCGCGCTTTCTCAATGAGGAAATTAATCATCTAAACCACGCACTTCAGGCAAATGGCTACTCCAGAAATGAAATCCGAAGAGCAATCAAACCCAGGATGAATCAAACATCCAAGGAAAAACAGTCACCTACAGGAAAAGTGTTTTTGCCATATATCAAAGGAATTACTGATCAGATGGGAAAGCTTATGGAAAAGCATAACCTTCAAGCAGTATTCAGACCAACCCGAAAAATACAACAGATGCTACGATCAGCAAAAGACAGCAGAGACCCCCTCACCTCTGCAGGAGTATACCGTATACCCTGCAGCTGTGGACAAGTTTACATCGGGACCACAAAGCGTAGCATCCAGACAAGAATAAAAGAACATGAAAGACACTGCAGACTTGGACAGCCTGAAAAATCAGCAGTGGCTGAACATAGCCTAACTCAAACAGGGCACAGTATCTTATTCCAGGACACCAAAATACTGGACAACACTTCCAACTACTTTGTCAGACTGCACAGGGAAGCCATTGAAATTCACAAGCATAAGCAAAACTTCAACAGGAAAGAAGAAACCTTAAGAATGAACAGAGCATGGGCTCCAGTTCTGAAAAACACCAGGCCAACAAAACACTCCACACCCGACAATAGCCCTGCAGAGAAGATTAGCACATCAAGCACCAATCCATATGCAAAAGAACCTCCTCAGGATTCAGTGAAGCCTCCCGCCATTAGCATTCCACACCCTGGAAAACTCTTACAGAATGACTCAGCTCAACCCCACCCCTCCTGAGTAGATACAAATGACCTACATCTTTTCCACACTGTGACACTGAGAGATCTCTGTCTTTTGGTGCTACACCTCTGAAGATGCCAGCCACAGCTGCTGGCGAAACGTCAGGAACTACAATGCCAAGACCACGGCAATACAGCCCGGAAAACCCCCAACAACCATCGTTCTCCGGCCGTGAAAGCCTTCGACAATACATTCATGCATTGGCTCAGCAAGAGTTCCACGGAAACTTCTTAGGGATTCGATTAAAAAAATCAGCCATGGAAGACAAAGCTTCTCTACTTGTTTGCAATTACAGAATTCTCACTGCAATGGGCAGCCACGGCAGAGTGCGGCCGCATTCTCAGCCTGACTGGAGCAAAACAGGGAATGAGAGGTTGCTCGGGGGAGGCATTCCAGAATTCTCTGCAACCCGAAAGGGTTCCAGGTCAGACGTTTAGGAGATCTCTTCTGGGAAGTCCTTTAAAGCAGATTGTTATTGTTCTTATCAAAAATAGAAACAGCCAAATTGCAACAGAGATGGCCACACAAGCCACCCACATTTCTTTCATACAACAGAGGAAGAGAGCAAAGATGAAGCAGCCAGATAAAAGAAGAAAAAATGGTTGAAGAAGAAAAGGATGATGACGGGGGGAGGAGGAAAATGGGGTTTTAACTGTATTTAAAACATTTATAAGTAGGGTTGCTGAAATCCAGGTGGAGTTTGGGGATCTCCCAGATTACAATTACTCTCCAAACTACAGAGATTCATTTGCTTCGGGAAAATGGCAGCTTTGGAGGGTGGACTATGGCATTATACCCCACTGAGGTTCCCCCACCCCAAATTTCACCCTCCCCAGGCTCCTCCTTCAAATCTCCAGGAATTTTCCAACCCAGAGTTGGCAACCTTATTTATAAGCCTACATTTCTCCTAGATCACCGAGCCCCAAGGTAGATTGCAAAGATCAATTCAGCCCAAGATAACATAATTCTAAACACAAAGTTAAAACTATCACCATCATTTTTTTAAAAAAAAATCCATCTGAGACCAGGAGAGAAAATCACGCTATAAGGTGAAGGTATGGGGGGGGGGATCCTGCCTTGTGAGCCCCATCACCAGCTCACCCAGTCTATCACTCACACAAGTTATCCACCAAGGGGTAAGGAAAGAGAGATTTCCAGTATTACAAGTCACTGAAGCAAACCCAATGTATCTAAAATATCTATAACACAGGAAGCAACCCAAGAAGAGCTGCTATAGCATAGTGGTTAAGTGGCTGGGCTGCAAATCAGCACTCTACTGGTTCAAATCCCACTATTGCCATGAACTCTGCAAGCGGCCTTGGATTCAGCCCCAGCTCCCCAGCTGTATTTTTCAGATCTTTTTGAGCAGTTTTACCCCTAAGTTATGTGACAGGAAAAGGAGAAGCCAAAGTCTCCAAATCTGCCTATGCCAAAAAAAATAATAATCTCTTCTGCTTGAGTGACCAATGCTTTGCTGCCCTGTTGTTCCTGTCAGTGCATATGCAAAGAGATGTGGGGGGGGGGGAACCACCCTTGCGCTCCGTACATGGGCCAGGCCTTAGCAGCAGATCTTTCTAATGATAGGGGTTTGTAACCTAGTAGGAAGGACCCTGTTACCCACTTGAGGGTAGGGTTGCCAACCTCCAGGTGGTGGCTGAGTATCCCCCAAATCTTGAGCAATTTCCCAAGCTGGAGCTGGCAACCCTGCTTGAGGGTTGCAGCTGATCCGTTGAAGACCATAATAGATGGTTGAGTCCAAGCAGATCTAACTTTGGAACCAGGGGCAGCCCAAGAGCTTTTTGATGACCTGGGCCAGTTGATGTCAAACTGGGCCAGTTGATGTCAAACTTCCCTTCAAACCAGTAGAGGAATGACTTTTTTGACACTCTTCAAAATCTGGTGCCCTAGACAACAGCTCAGGTTTGCCTAGTAACTAGGCCAGCCCTATTTGTAACCCTGTACTGAGACAAAGCACCACCCCCAGGTGTTCTTCGGGACTGTGAAAATATCAGCAGCCTGGAGGAGTGAGTAGGAGGGAGCAAGGCACATGCAGTCTGGCAACGGGCCATCCAAGTGCTGGTGATCAAGGAAGTGAGACGGAATGAAGGGCACTGGGAACAACTGAAGGACTTGATGAGAACGGGGGGCGGGGGGGGGCTTGGAGAAAACACCGCAGGACAGAGGAGACGGAAGCAACTCCCCAATTAATGATATTTTGTAATCTGTATGTGGCCTTGGGAATCTGTCTGGAACAATGGGCAGAGTGGAAATAACACAAAATCTCTAACAGGAAATGCTGCCCTTGAACCATCACCAGTCCTAGGGCTGGCAGTCCTTTGCTTCTCACGCACCATGTTCTTTGCTTGGAATGAAGCCTGGAGCTCCATACGTGCCCATGTCTGCCTCTCTTCCCAGTGGCTATTGCTGCTAACCCACATCTACAACTCCCTCAAAAACTCCAGGTCAGCTCTTATGCTCAGGTAAGAGAATGGCAGATCTGTACATGGAGCAGAATGGGGCGGGAAAGTGTTGAGGGTACAGTGGACTCTATCACACCAGAACTGTGGAGAGGGGCTGTGGCTCAGTGGCAGTCATCTGCTTTGCATGCAGAATGTTCCAGGTTCAATCTCCAGTGTCTCCAGTTTAAAAGGGTTCACTAGGAGATGATGTGAGAGGCCTCCACCTGAGATCTTGGAGAGCAGCTGCCAGTCAGAGTAGACAGTACTTGACCTTTATATACCCATGGTCTGACTTAGCAGAAAGCAGCTTCAAGTGTTCAGTGTTGTTTGGGGGGGGGTGCAATTTCTTAACCCCCTCCAATTATAAAACTTCCTGTAAGTAGAAAACGAACATGTAAAAGAGAACAGTTATAGTCTATCCCTCTTCCTGCAGGACTAGTTTTCTACTTACAGGGAGTTGTTTTTATTGTAAAGGCATATTCAAAGTGTGATTCCCTAATGTACAGCCTGAAGTGCTATGGTCTGTTATGCTGCCTCTGGATTCTACCCCTCTTATTCTTGTTTTATGTGAAATAACTGAGAATATATACACACAGAGAGAAAAGCAAAGGGGAAAGGAACTAGTCAGTAGACATGCATGTTTTAAGAGGGAAATACAGCCATTTCCGCCCACACGTTCTCTTTGCATCTGATATGCTACACATGCATTCATGTTTGGCTACCTCTTGGTGGTAAGGAATTTTTTTTAAAGGTTGGCTTTAATACTCTTAAGCATTAGGCCAATTTTATTATGCCAAGGCATAAAAATCCATATCTGCACATTTCAGAGACATTGAGCTGAAATCCTATTAAAGCCAACAGGATTAGAAATAGCCATTATAATCCACTGGTGGGTGGGACTACGCAGAGAATGATGCAGCCCCCAAGGTGAGTTTCACTGAAGGTGGCGGGACCATAAGGAAGGTGTCAGTGCATCAAAAGAGAAAGGTCAGGGACTGGAGAGGCCTTAATGAGTCCATGAACAAAATATTAACAAAGAAGATGGCTGCTTGAAAAACATCTACCTGGCCATTTGCAAGGTATCAGAGCACCAGAGAGTAATCAATCAGGTAGACAAGGTTCAGAGGTGACATGAACAGCCATCAGATACTCATTACGAAGTCTGACATCTGTGCTACAAAGACGAACAATCCACAACAGCGGTGGCTTTCAAAAGGAGCATATCCAGGTGGCAGCGAGACACCTGCTACGGCCAGCTCTGTTCTAAGACGGCAATAATTAGTAATGAGCTACAACAACTCCCATCTGAATTTGTAGCTATGGAAGCAGACCAACTGGTTCTCAGAAATATCTGCTCTGATTGGTGATTCATCATTGTGTCTTCTGTGAAAACCCACATAGGAACTGTGCATGTGTAGGCCAGCCTGCGCATGTGCAGTTCCCATTTGCGCCCACACAGAAGACCACTCGATGAGCAATTGTTACAGGTAAGTGTGACTCTGTTTTATCTGCAAGATTCTCCAGAGGAGAAAAGTTTATCTTGACACTTGCAACGTGAGATCTTTTAACTGGAGCTGCCAGAGACTGAACTGCACTCTGCAGTGGCTCAAAACAGGCCCAATCCATGCCCAAATGGGCCTGAAATTAGCCCAATCTGGACCGAAACAGGCTCATTTTGGACCGCTGTGGAGGGCAGGAGTGCTTCTGCGCTCCACAGTGTCTGCAATCTGGGGCCCTGCAGAGTGTGGGTGTGCTCTCAGGGGCCACGTGATGACATCACTTCCTGGAAATGTCATCATCACGCTTGCGGGAGCGCACACCTCTCAACCCCTGCAGGTAAGTGCCAGGACCCAATCCCCTGCCCGGAGGTTGAGGGGGCCTGGCAAGCCTACCTCATATCTATGGAACGGCTTCTCTCCCTGGCAGTTGTCACGCGGGCATCTCTTCCGTTAAATTTACAGCATATAGCGTCCTACCTGTTATCGGCACAGTAACGTTTCTTTGGGTCACCTAACGGCTCTTCGCGCCACCAGCTGTCCACACCGAAGCACTCTGTTCTGTTCTCTCTAACCGCACAGAAGCAGCTCCCCACCCCCTTTTTAAATTATTCTGGCGTTTAATTCCGCTATAACGGAATAACAGCATACAAACATTCCGTTAGAGCAAAACATTACGACCCTTTTGTTTTTCCAACTTTGAAATTATATAAATAGCCCTTTGCCCGCAGAAAACTCCCTGTCTGACATGATCCCCATCGCTGAAGACTCTGCCATGGCGATTGAGTCATTTTTACTTCAGCAGAAAGTTTGCATTGTGTTATGTCATTATGGCGTTATAAGGACATAATAAAATTTAAAAAGGGGGAGTCACAGGAAGAAATGGATTCTGGGATTGAAGGGAGGGCATAGGACGTTGTGAGGCGAAATACATCGATGTGAGGCATTCACACTGAGGCACAAAATAGCGCGACTACCAAGCACAAAGCAGAAGAGAGAAAATCGCTACAGTGCTGGAATAAGGTGGGTGTTTGCCGGGAAATAGCGCCATTTTAGCGCTAAATAAAAGCCCGTGTGACGACGGCCCCTGTGTTCCCCCACAGCAGCTTCACTCATCTGAACAGGGCCTTCTGCAGATACCACCTTGCAATTGGGCTAAAGAAATATCTGCCCGTAAACACACCACCTCTGTGGTTGCCCCCACCTTGCAGAATGGCCTGCCCGAGGAGGTCAGGAAAGCTCCCACTCTCCTGGCTTTCCATAAACTATGCAAGACTGACTTATTCAGGAGGGCACTCTATCCAGATTATAGGGCTGTGTCATAAGAAATTGCTGAGAATATCCTTACCTTTGTAAGAGACAGGGACTGTACACTAGACTACTGGGTACTATCTGCTGATGTAGATACACTCCTACTGGGTAGTTTGACATTGCTAAAAATGTCATGTTAATCATGTATATTTTAATTCCAAAAGGTTTCATCTATGTATTTCGGCTTTATGCTACTTTTCAAATTTACAGCTGCCATTCCCTTGTATTCTGCTTTTCATTGAAAGTCCCCAACTACTGATCATATTGTATTTTTGCTGAGAATGTCCTGGTTATTTAATGTCCTAGTTATTGATTATATGATATTAATGTGCAGAATGTAATCCGCCTTGGATCTCAGTGAGAAAGGCTGAGTATTAATCATCATCATCATCATCATCATTACCATCATCATCATCTACTCTGGCTGGCAGCAGCTCTCCAGGATCTTGGGGACTTTCACACCATCCAGTGCCCAGTCCCCCTAACTAGGTATGATGGGATTGAACCTGGGACCTTCTGCCCGCAAAGCAGATGTTCTGCCACTGAACTAGAGTCTCTCTTGCACATGAAGGTGACTTCTACTGAGACCCAGTCTTGGTCTGTCAAGGTCAGTCTTGTCTACTCTGGCTGGCAGTGGCTGTTCATGATCTCAGGGTCTTTCAGATCGCCCAGTACTTGTTCTGTTTAACTGGAGATTCAGAGACTAAACCTGGGATCTTCTACATGCGAAGCAAATGCTCTACCACTGACCCACAGCTTCTCAATACGTCCATGGCCGTGCCACAAAATAGAGTCTCTTACCACTAATTAATCAATCTACCAAAATATGTCATCAGCATCATGGATCAAAGCCAAACCATAAAAATCCTAACTATCTCTACTTGCAAGTTGCTAACGATTGCTGAAAACCTATCTGGTGCATTATCAGTAAAAAGATGGGCTCCCCCTCCCTTGCTGCTCTGATCAAAATTTTCATACTCATCTGGTTTCATTCTCAGCCATCTGACAAATAACCCCAGCCTGATAAATCTCTACGAGTAGTAGAGATGCTCAAGAATGATTTCTTTTTTCTTTTTTCTGCTGCTGCTGGCATGTAGCTATTCTACTACAGAAGAGCAAGTCGAAATAGATTCTAGCACATTCAGCTATCACTGCATGGGTCTGTGCGGTAATAACAGATGTGAAAAGCTGCCAAACTTATTTTTGTCACTAAACTAAAGAGATGTATAATCCACTATGCACAAAGGGAACAGATCTGATGAGCGCAAAGTAATTTTTGCATTCATTTCCCTTGAACTTAACCACACTTTACAAAGGTATCACACTGCCGTCTGAACAATAGCTGGAAGGCAGGCAATCAGCACTGAATGAATAATTTGGAACTGGAGCGGTTTGGGATTGAACCTGTCCCCTGGTTTTTTAAAATGTTGCTGTTGTTACTCAAAAGTTATTTGCCATCCCCTACTTAATCCTGATATCTATTTCAATGGCAATTCATAAGGTTAAAAAAAATTAAAATATTTTTCTTTATTACCTTTTCAATACTTTACCATGCGAAGGGCAGAACAGCCAGTTGTCTTTCTCCTGCTCTGTTCCCGACATCCTGTCAAGCTTTATTTATTTATTTACTTCATTTTTTCCCCTGCTTTTCTCACCAATAGGGACCCCAAGTGGTTTACATTTTGCTTTCCTCTATTTAGCCCTCACAACAACAGCCCTATGAGGTAGATTAGGCTGAGAGTGCGGCTTGACCCAAGGTCACCCAGCAAGCTTCCATGGTAGAGTGGGGGAATTCACACCTGAGCCTCCCAGATCCTAGTCCAACACTCTAACCACTACACAACATTGGCTCTTTAGCTTTACACATGCCACAGATGGGGGTTCGATCCAAAGGTACTCTGTGTGTGTGTGTTCAGTGTTATGTGCTGCAAATCATTTCTGACTTATGGCAACCTTATGAATTTATAACCTCCAAAATGACCTATCATTAAAAGCTTTGCTCAGGTCTTGCAAACTGAAGGCCCTCGTTTCCCTTATTGAGTTAATTCATCTCAGCTTTTCCTAGCATTATTGATCTTTCCAGTGAATTTTGTGCTGGAGTAGACCGTACCATACTAGACTTTCCTGATGCTCTAAAGAATTAGTCACTGTGTACAATGAATACAACGAATGGATACTGAGCTATCATAGGTGACCTACCCCTTGTTTTTCAGAGTCCATATGGGGTTGTTTTTGTTCTAGTATCTCTGCCCTATGTAAGCAACAGGGCTGTGGCTCAATGGCAGAGCCTCTGCTTGGCATGCAGAAGGTCCCAGGTTCAACCCCTGGCATCTCCAGTAAGGATCAGGCTGTTGGTGATGTGAAAGACCGCTGCCCGAGACCCTGGAGAGCTGCTGCTAGTTTGCATAGACAATACTGACTTTGAAGGACCAAGGTTCTGATTCAGGGTAAGAAAGCTTCATGCGTTCATGCGTTCAGTTCCAAGGGCCACTATCCACATTATGCAGTACACAGCTTGGATCTGGAGTCCCCACCCAGATGCCTGCATAACAGTCACATGTGAGTTTCTCCAGTTTGTGCTCCTGCATTGCTTGATTCAGATGTGCGTGGAGAAGAGAAAATAAGGGAAGCTTTCAATAAGGGAAGCTTTCAGGACAATAACCAGCCCTTCTAGAATCTCCCTCACAATGTAGATTTTTCTGGAAATTCAGCCAAGCAAACTAGGAAGGGACATCTACTGGCCACTGTCAATTGGTTTGAGTTACAACCACACAAGTTAGCTCACTCATGTGCTACTGGACACATCTCCCCTTCTTCATTACGTTTCTTGGGTACCCCTTCTTAGCACCCTTCACAACAGAAGGTTGGTATTATCCAATGACAGTGCAGATTGGGGAACCTTTCACCAATAGGGTCTCAGCTCTTGAAATCCTGCCAATGACAGTGCAACGAGCAATCCAAATTTCACCGATGGGCAGGCAGATCCCAATTGCACCATGGATTCTAGTTCTGCGCCCAATCACGGCCTGTACCACTTCTTCCTCTGTTTGCACCCAGGTGAATAGGAAGGACTTACCAAGCTCTCCATGTCTGTAGTTGGTTCAAGCCTCCTTCCACCACTGCTGACACTGATATAAGCGGGATATAAGGGTCCACCTTCTGAAGCAGCCATTTTCTCCAGGACAACTGATCTCTGGGGCTAGAGAACACTTGTAACTCTAGGAGATCTCCAGCCACCACATGGAGGTTGGCAACCCTACAAACAGCATTATTTCCCAGTGTGCAAACAACCAAGTTCTTCCAGACAATAAGAGATCATTCCGTGTTAGCTCTCTGCATTACTCAAAAGCCTGTTTCCAACATCAAAAACATGACATAGGTCTGATACAAGGTTTTGGAACCATTTCCTCTAAATTTCCCAGATCATCTCTGTTCCAGAACCACCAAGTGTGGCGTTATGCCTCAACACTTGTGGGCTGAGAAATGGAAAAACTAAACAAAAGAGCAGAGAAGTCCCATGGCACCGTCAAGACGAACGTTTATTTCAACACGAGCTTTTGTGAGTCTAAGCAAACCAGACATCAGCTTCCCTTCTCTCTGAAACAAAAACAATGTCACTTCACTGCACAGGAAATAAGCAAGGAACATCAGCATCTTGGGCAATGGCCGCAATAAATGGGCAGCCCCTGAGTCTCTTTAGAAGCCACCCTGGGAGTATAAGGACACTCCAGACTCCAGGGAGAGTGTTCTTATAATGCCTCCCTTCTGTTTTCTGCCACAAGCCTACCGTCTCTTCCTTAATGCCCCCAGAATGCAGGGTGGCTGCTGAACCTCCTGCAGCTAGATTAGCTATCATTACTTTTTAAGGACATCAGAATTACCAACTTACAAAGCAATAGATTGGTACTTATAAACCACAGCTGGTCAGCTTCAGATTACATTTTTAGAGGGGAGGAATGAAAAGCAGACATTCTGGTGTGTTTTTTCTAATGCTGAACTGCCTTTTACTATAATAGTAAATGCAAAAATTAGGGTTGCCAACCTCCAGGTGAAGCCTAAAGAGCTCCCGGAATTACATCTGATCTTCAGATGACAGAGATCCATTTCCCTGGAGAAAAGTGGCTGCTTTGGAGGGTGGGCTCTATGGCATTATACCCTGCTGAGGGCCTTCCTCTCCCCAAACCATATCCTTCCCAGGCTCCATCCTCAAATCTCCAGGAATTTCCCAATGCAGAGTTGGCAACCCTGCTCCAGATTTTCCTATCACCTTAGAAATCTTTGCAATTGTTCCTAATAGAGGAGCTGGTATCCAAACACTAAGGGGAAATCTGGGGGATCACTTGCAAACATTCAGTACTGGAGGAAGGCATTTTCTTTTCTCTTGGTGGTATTTGACTATACTCATAAAGACATCTGGAAGGATCCTGGCCTACAGTAACAAGCTTGCTTGTGCAAAGGAAGGATTGACTCTAGAGAGGCATAAAAGGCAATCTGCTGAAAGAAAGGGGGGAAAGACAGTTCATCCTTAATTGGGTCTTGCTTACGCCCAGCTGAAACAAGGTTATCCACAGCTACTGTTGTTATTCAGCGACTATCAAAGCCAAACAGAGAGAATATTCTACATGGGATCAATGAACGGCAAGACAGTTTCACCTTGACATGCAGTAGCACTCAATTAACGGGAACATGCGTGCACCGGTTCTCTTCTGGAAAGCAGGCTTTATTTATTTACCCTTTGGGGCCATTAAAAATTATCTGTGCCAGCAGCAGCCCCAGGTTTTTAAGGGGTTGCAACGAAGAGACTGTGGGCTCCTGGAAGCTTGGAAAATTCAGTCATTCTCCCATACTACCCTTGGACGAGCCCCTACCTCCTGTCTTGGTTACCATGTTGAAACGTATTCATTTATGCTTGATGGCCAAATGGAAACCCTGCGCATCGTATGTTCACATGTCTCACGTGGGTCTTGATCCCTATGGGTACCACAAAGTGTGGTGGAAAGGAGCTGGAAGTCAGTGTGATGTTGCAATTGTAGGAATTGTGAGTCCAGGGTTCCAAACTCCCATCAGCTCTGATGACTGCTGGATGTCCTTGGGCTTGTCATTCGTTTCTCAAAGAATATAAGAGTCCTGGTGCATCTGACCAGTAGTCCATCTAGCCCAGCATCCTGTCTCGCACACTGGCCAACCAGTCCCTTTGGAGGGCCAACAGATGAGCATAGAGGCCAAGGCCTTCTCCAAAGTTGTGTCCCAGCACCGGCATTCAGAGGCTTACTGTCTCAGAATATGGAGGTTCTCTTTAGTCCCGTAGCTACTTTAAACTTGATCTTAGCCAAAAGGCGGGAAAGCATTGCTACCTAGGAGCCATTGATTGACCTCTCCTCCATAAATCTCTCATTCTCTTTTTTTCAAGCCTAACCTACCTCACAGAGCTGTTGTGAAGATCAAATTGGGGGTGGGGGAGGGGAATGGGATTGATAGCTTAAGCCATGAGGCAGAATTCAGACCCAGCTGGGCTCAGTTTGCAAGTTCCTTCTAAAATAGAACCAGGAGGACCTGCTTTTTTTCTCAGGCGCTACTCTGGAAAACAAATGAGAGGTGTACAGGTTAGACTGTCCCCACGTCTGGAGGTCTTCCCCATTTACTTGCAATGCTGGCTGTCTCAGGCCATATGAGAGAAAGAGAGCAATGTTGCTAACCACCCCGCCCCCAGTAGGGTTGTCAACTCTGGCTTGGGAAATTGTTGGAGATTTGGAGGCAGTGCTGGGCGTCAGTCTAGGACTTCCATTTCTCCTAGACTGTACGGTATACTACAGACTCCACCCTCTGCAGCTACCATTTCCTCCTGGGGAACTGATCTCTGTAGTCTGGAGGTCAGTGGCAATTCCACAAGAACAACAGGCCCTGCCCAATGCCCAAGGAGGGTTGGAGGATTGTGGGCATGTAAGGCAATGCCCAGTTTTGTTGCCAGAGAAATTGGAGGAGGGGATTGGAACTTAAGGCTAACCCTGGCCTTCTTAACACTATTTTCCAGCACCGATGTCCTTTGCATTTCAGATTTTTTTTTTAAAGCACTACCTAACAACAGGGGCCTTCTTCCCTCCCTCATATCCCATTCATAGTCAGAGGTTTGCTGGCATCTGACTCAAATGCTAAGCGGAAATCTCTGCCCGCTGACACATCTGTGCATCTTCACTGCCTGTTTTATTTGCCTTCTCAAAGGGCTGCTGTGTTAAGCAAACAGCTCTGCCTGGATCGTCACCGCAACAGTGAAGAGAGACTCATGCGGCCGGGAGTCTGGTGCAGTGGGAAAAGGAAGAAAGGGTAAGCTTCGGTGTGCCGCTGGGGCTGGAGAGAGCGGGGCCGTGTTTCTCAGCTCTGCTTCGACTGCAGGAAGGTTTTTTCCAAAAAGGAATTTAGCAAATAGAAACAATTTTAGCACAATTATCTGTGATGTTTGTGAAAAGCACCTATACAGAGGAACAGGGTGAAAAACAGATGGTACATTTTCCCACCACCCTCGAAGGAATTAATGATTCTTCCATTGTATCCTACAAGGTAAGGTTATGTTAGAGTTACCAGTTTCAGGCTGGGAAATTCCTGGAGATTTGGGTGTGGGGGGTGGAGAGGGGGGTGGGGGAGGGGAGGAACCTCAGCAGAGTATAATGCCATAGAGCCTAAGCTGCCATTTTTTTCCAGGGGAACTTATCGCCTTCACTTGGAGCCATCTTGGGTCCCCACTGGGGAGAAAGGTGAAGTATAAATGACATAAATAAATAACCTGGAAGTTGGCAACCCTAGGTCAGGCTGAGAAACTGACCGGCCCAAAGTCACCGGGAAAGCTCAATTGATCTCCTCTCCTCCATTTTCTCCTCACAAAAACCCTGTGAAGCAGACAACGCTAAGGGGGAGAGAGTGGAGCAAGGCCACCTAGTAAGGTTCATGGATCTGCCCTCATCCATTTTATCATCACAACAATCCTGTGAGACAGGCTGGTCTGAAAGAAAGCAACTAGCCCAATATCAGCCAATAAACTTTATGACTAGGAATCGGGGTCACCTTTGTGATAGTATTTTGGATTACCATGGCAATCCAACGCAGCATGAATCAGTCAGCAGATACAGGGCTGGGGTGGCGGAGTGGAGCCACTGCTGGGGCTTCTCCTCCCCCGTGAGTTTTTATGGATCCTCTATCATTATTAATGGTTATGATAATTTAGCATTATTATTACACAGCACCATCTGAGTGTGCGACACTTTACAGAGTTCAAGATGAAAGGTCCCTGCCCCAAGGGGCATGCCATTTCAAATCCTGACACAAAGGAAACAAGAAAGGAAGGAGAATTCCAGGTGGTGCTCTACATTTGTGGGGGGGGGGGGGGTTGACCTTAATCTTCTTCATTTGTTTGGAAGCTTCATGGCTTTTCAGACCCCAGTTTTGGTGACCCACTTGGCCATCGGTAAAACAGAGGCTGGTTTGAAACCTTAGTGGGCAGATCGGAGCTAGAATAGATGCAGTTTTTCCTAGCAATGAGGAAAAATGGTAATTCAGTCCTTTCAACACAAGAACAACTTCACAAATGAAACTCCTCACCAAATTCCTACATAGATCATGTCTAGGAAAATGCATGCACCCTACCCCCCAGCACATACATGACATATGAATTAAGGTCTTGCAATGAACTTTGCTTTACTCTGTTCTTGCAAAGCTTACCTTAGCTGCCAATAACATTGTTCATGACGCCTCAGCCAAGCAATAACTATTTTCTGCATAGCTAAGCCCCAATCTTGGGCAGTCTACCTACCCTGTAGAATTTTTTGTTCCACCTATGGAAATTCCTGGATATTTGTTGGTAATGTCTGGGGAGGCCAGAATTTGGGGATTGGAGGGAGTTTGGCAATGATGCGATACCATACAGTCTGCCCTCCATACCCACTATTTCCTCCGAGGAAAATCTAGAATTCAGTTATAATTCTAGGGCAGCTTCAGGCCCCACCTTGAGGCTGGTAATCATGCTCCTATTCCAAGGCAATAGAAATTAGTCTGAAGGTCCTACCCTATCAAAACGTATGCTGCCATCAATTTTTTTACCTTTATTTATTTATTCAAAATATTTTAATGCCACCTCCCCCAAAACCTGCCCGAGGCAGTTTACAAAATAAAAACAATAAAAACAAAACTGTTAAAAGGTCAACCCCCTACTTAAAAGCCTGGGTGCAAAGAAGCATTTTGGCCTAACACCTGAAAGAAAGCAATGGCAAACTTCAAGGAGAAAGGCATTCTTCAAGTGGGGTGTACCACTACTGAAAAAGGTCGCCACTTTCCTCCCCTCTGAAGGTGAGGGCCCAGTGGTTAGGGCTTGTGAGGCAGATTTTAACTGGGGGGGGTGGGGCTGAACAGTCTGGGAGTAGGGTTGCCAGATGTCCAGTTTTCACTCGGACAGTCTGGTATTTTGGGAGACTGGGGGAAATGTTCCCCCAAACCAGACACCCTTTCCCCCTCCCTTCTCCTTTCCCCCAGCTGCGCAGCACTGCCACTGGCCTGGAGAAGCAGACAGCCAGCCCAGGTGGCCTCTGTTGGCTGCACAGCACTGCCTAGGAGCAACGCCCAGAAGTGTGGGGTCAGTGCGTTGATGTCACTTCCTGCAGTGACATCATCATGCTGACCCAGAAATGCACACACAAAGTTTCTGGTGCCCAGTATTGGTCTGGGCACCATCTGGCAACCCTATATGGGAGGAGGCAGTCCTTTGAGTACTCTGGCCCCAAGCCATGTAGGGATTTAAAGGTAATTGTGCCCAAAAATAAATGAACAGCCAATGCAGATCTTTCAGCACTGGGGTGATATGATCCTTACATCCCACCCCTGCCAAATGCCTGGCCACTGCATTTTGGCTGAGTCAAAGTTTCCAGACGGTTTTCATGATGCCACAAGACATTGCTATTATTTTTTTTTATTTGCATGTCTGGATGTGAGAGAAGGCCTAGAAAATCTATTCAAATTTACACCCACCCTAAAAAAAACCATCCAGAAATTAAAAGACTCTGAAAGCCAACTTTGAGGTAGTACAAGAGCCATTTTAAGATTAGCCGATCAGCTTGAAGGGCGGTAGATGGAGGGGAAAGATTGTAATTTATAAATAGTTCTCTATAGAAAAGTCTTTGCGACAAAGTTCTCAGCACCTGTGTTTGAATTACAAAAGAGCACATCGCTGCTGGCGACTGAAATCTCCTGCTGGCAAAACCACTTGAAAAGCCTGAGATAAGGGAAAGATTTTTCCCCCCTTTGGAAAAATTAGTCAGAAGGGCAGGCTAACTATAACAGCCATGTCTGGGAAGCCTTTTCACAAAGTCCACTCTGTCTCTTGGGAAAGGAGGCCATTTCCTTGCCTCCAAAACGGCAACCCAAAGACAAGAGACTGATTGCGTTTGCTTCTCTTTCACTCTCACATTTATACAAGGACTCTGAGTCACAGTAGCATTCAAAAGACGCTGAGACAGGCACGGTTTGCATCATGCACCCATCCTGCAGTCTGATGTAAATGCTGTGCTCTCCTGATGCAAGATGGGCCAGTATTTTACCTCACGTATGGGAGTAGCAAGGCCGGTTCTTCAGCTAAGCCACCTCAGCGACTACTTAGGGCAGCACAAGGAAAGGGATGCAATGGACCTCATCTGTTGCTGTTATGGGTACGCTCTGTCTCTCACACACACATACACGCATACGCACGAACGCACACACACCAATCAGCTAGGAAGAGACTCCCAAGTTTTACGGAGAAGAATCAATACAGTTTATTGGAAGGTAGTATGCCTTATGTTTATTTAGAGAAATTCAGATGCCACCTCTCCAGAGACCCTGCTCAAGGAGGCCTATGACTAAAACAATAAAACAGAACATTGTCATTCCGAAGCAAAACGAAGCCATTCAAAACGAGCTCAAGCCATTAAAAGAACCTGCCACAAAAGCCAAAGAAATGAAATCAGAGGCAAGATACATGGATAACTGGTGAAAAGCTATCCATATAAGAACACTAGGAAGAAGCATTAGGCTTGCTAGATGCTCACTGATAGCAGGAAAACTCCCGAGAAAACTGACAACGGGAAAACCGCTCTTCCCCATGCATTCACTCAATGGAGCTGCAAGGGGGAAATGGGGAGGGGGACATCACTGTGTAGGGTGATTCTCTAGGAATTCCTCCAATCTCTATGGTATTTACAACAGAGTTTGGGAAAATTCCTAGAGCATCGACTGATGCAGTGATATCACTTCTGGGTCTTTGCCCAGGAATGATGTTGCACAATGCTCCTCCTTTTCCTGCCCTGCTCCAAAATCTTGCTGGAATAAGGGAAACCCTGCCCCCACCTGCCGCCCTCCAGCCTCGCTCACGTGGCCAGCAGGGAGGGGAGACATGGGGGTAGGGAGAGGCGCATGCATGTGCCCCTTTCACAGAGGAATCCCGTTGCATGTTGAAATGCCCCTTTGGAGGCAGTTTTCACCCAGCTTGTCTTCAGCATGTGCACACGCATGCACCTTGACTCTTTCCTTCCTCATGCAATGGAGGAGGGAGAAGTTGCTCTCCCTCCTCTATCATGCTCATTTTCCAATGGGACAAAAGAAGGAGTCACAGTGGATGTTTTCATGCACGATGAAGACAAGTTGTGTGAAAGCTGCCTTAAGAGGGGCAGTTTAAATTCACTTCTCTTTCAATGTGACCAGGATTCCTCTGTGAAGGGGTAGCGCAGGAGAGCGTGCTCTCTGTGCGCTTAGGTTGGCAATGAAAGGCCAAACCCTCTGATGTATGGACAGAGAAGTTCACAGAGGCAGGAGTGTCAGGGACCTCAGGATTTGAACCAGGCACCTTGAGTTTAGAAGTTAATCTGCATCTGCTGAGGCCTCAGAGGGGCAGAAGAAAAGAGAAGCAGGCAATATCTGAAAGTTTTGGAACTGGACAGGCTTGGCTCTCATTATTAATATTTATTTATGCAAATATTTACAACTAGCCTTTCCTCTAGGCTCAAAGTAGCTGGTCAACAGAGCAATAGCTAAATGATGCAGCATCTTCTTCCTCTGAACTTCTGGCCCCGGTAAATGACCTCAAGGGATATTACTAGCTAAGGTGACTAAAGAGAACCTCCATGTACAAGGGCAGTCAACCTCTGTACACTAGCGCTAGGAAACAATATTGGAGGGGGATTTGGCTTCTATGCCCTGTTTGTTGGCCTTCCATGGCAACTGGTGAGCCACTACAGCAAGACAAAGATTTTTATTTATAGATTGAAAACATTTACATCTTTAGACTCCCGGTGGCTAAAAACATAATACCAAGTTGCAAGAACCCCAAAACATAACTCCATTAACAAGTTTTTTAAAAATAAAAACAAACATTAAAAACCAATACCTGTTTCAAAAAGCAAAGATTCAAAACAGAGAGAAAATAAAAATAACTACACAGATTAAAACAACAACAACAACAGCAACAGAGACTAAACCACAGCTGGCAGGATATAGGATGAGATGGACCATCGGTCTGACCCAATACAATACTGAAATGTAGAGTCTTCACTCCACATCTGAGTTTTGGTAGGGCTCAAAATAAATTTTTAAAAAACCTAAACAAGTGTAAATGGCTATCCAAGAAACTCACCGAGGACAGTCTTTTGGTGACTAGCCAGGATGCTAAATGGAGCCACCATGTTAAGAAGTAGCCTGTCTATCAATGCCACTTTGGGAAGTAAACCAGTGTTCTGCCTTCATTTTAAGGGGTTAATGTGTAAAGTAGTGGGCATGGTTTTGTTTGTGAATGCCATTAATCAAGTGTCCTGGCCTTATCTGCTCAAGGCTGAAAACTATTTGCTCTGCACAAGAGTGGTTGTTAATATTAGAAGGGGGAAACACCTGGAGGGGTGACATAAGGTTTGTTTGGAATGGTGCAAAGAACTATAATTGCAGTAGTGCCTTATAGAGGTGGGAGGTGTCAGGAACCTCGGAGGGTAGGCCCGAATCTATGCTGGAAGAAATATGCAACTGTAGACTACACTACACAGAGGCTTGCTCTCAACT
Source organism: Eublepharis macularius (assembly GCF_028583425.1). Lineage (NCBI taxonomy): Eukaryota > Metazoa > Chordata > Lepidosauria > Squamata > Eublepharidae > Eublepharis > Eublepharis macularius. The sequence continues at coordinate 24,807,953 of NC_072801.1, forward strand.
ATAAGTTGGCACCGTTTGGAGAGACTGTGTGAAGTCTTAGATAGTGTAAACGTGTGTGGGTTTTTTTGCCTGTATGACTCCTGATATGTGTTGGCTGTTGTTTGTTCTTGTATGTCCCAATAAACCTTGTAAATAGATTCCCCCCCCCCCCAAAAAACCATGTAGCCTGCTTACTTCTGTGCTCACACCCTGAGGGGAACTCACGGATCCATCTGTGCAGCTCCTTGACACACTTGCTGAGGAGGGAAAGTGGGGGAGGGGAGCTTTGACATCTGCGCTGAGGTACTTCTAGGGGCATCTGTGGGAATAAAGATGCTGCCTAATCCAGCAGGGCTCTCTTTTTGGTTGAAAGCTACTCATATGACACGGAATCAATTACATTTTAGACACAATGTGAAAATATTTTTTTAATGCATGAGATATTTGCGGTCTCTGTTTCTATAATTTTTTTTTTCAGGCAGATTTTACGATCATGGTATGTTTTTTTTTAAGCACCTTATTTTCTGCCCATCTCTTTAAGTTGCCACTGAGGCAAGATACACTTTTTTTTAAGAAATGAAGAAAAGACAAAGAAGGCAGATCCAGGTATGAGGGGCAGACTTGGGAAAAGTCAGTCATTGACGGGAGCTGAAAACTTTGATGAAGCACAAATGCTCAAAATCTGAACATGAGCCTCCCCTGTCATTGTGCTCAAGAGAGAAATATATCAAAATGTATACAACTGAACATTGGGCCTTCCTGAGCCGAAACAGCCCGGGAACCTCACATTTCACAGGAACTCTGAGTGGGGAAAAAATCCCTGATGAATTCTGACAGGGCCATTAAGGAATGGAGGGCTGGGGTGGGGGACTCAATTGGTTTCTGAATGGGAAAGGAGGAATCAACCGCACTCACAATATATGCATGCCGCTGTTCCCTTGCCTGCAATTTGATGAAAATATCCAGCATATAAACCCTAATATGGCATCTATTATATTCCTTCTTGATTCGGGACCTCGATGCCACTGACTCATAAGCAGTGCTGAAGGAACGGCAGTGGGGAAATAGAGCTTCAAACATATAATTTGGTTCAGCACCAGAAGCATGACCAATTGGCAGAAAATAGTTGGGTGTGCTACCATAAATATGATTGGAACCGAAAGCGCAGTGGTCGCTCAACAAGACTTAAATTGATGGCACACTGGAAGGGCAGGTGACCAGAGCCAAAGGGAAGAAACAAATGCATTTTTTAAAAAAATCTTACATTATTTATACCCTGCTTTTCTCCCCAAAGTGGACTCAAAGTGTCTTACAACATTCTCCCCTTCTCCATTTTATCATCACAATACCAATCCTGCATGGTAGGCTAGGCCGAGAGTATATGCCTGGCTCAAGGTCATTCAGTGAGCTTCCATGGCAGAGCAGGGATTTGAACCAGATTTTATTCTGTCACTCTAGCTAGTACACCATTCTTGCTCAGAAAGCCAAGGTCAGTTGTGAGTCCCAGTTGGGTATATGCTCATCAGCAAAGCTGAATTTGCTGCCACATTAGGGATGGATGGTGCTCTTGCTTCAAGACTGAACAAAGAAAAGAACTGTAAAGACAATGGGCTGGATCCTGCACAGCTGATCTGCTAATGGCATGCTTTTCTCTGGTGTGAAGAAGGCTTCTGTTGGAACTTGGATGTATGAGGCTGTAAGTACCAATGGAGAACTCATTGGGCCAGTGAGAAAAGTGCCCCATTTGTAGAACAGATGGATAAGATCCAACCACAAAAGGGAAAAGAGGGAATTTACCCTGCTGTCGTTCAGTGAATCTAACAGCCCTAGATGAAAGAGTAGCGAAGTCAATGGGCTTAGAATGGTGTAATTCTGTTCAAGATTTGCACCCTGAGTCCAAAATCACACTGAAACTGTGAACGATGTGAGTGGAGAAGGCACGTTCAGTGTGAATTCAGAAGATCTGTTGAAATTCACAAAAAGGCAAAAGACAAAACATTCTCTGTGTCTAAGTAAGAGAACTTATGTAAATAAAGCGTAACAGTGGCACAGAATTACATAAAACTGTTACTTAGTAATGGATGTAAATAACCCAAAATATGTAAAGGAAGGAAAACCCAATGGTGAATTAGAACTAATTACTTTAAGCTAATTAAAATAAGAATGGACAAAATGGAAAAATATTAATAGCACTGAACCTGCCATTTTTAAGGGAATTTACATATAAGTAGGTGGAATGCATAAGAAGGTTACTTTTCCAGACAAATTGGAGCAGAGTTAAAGATTTAGCACTCATTGTTTTCCTAAAGGGTTTTAACTGAAAGAAAGGAACAGATTAGTGCCAATGTGGAGGTGAAATTTCCAGTTTTATACCCTGCTCCTTCTTACTGGAAGACAGATTATCTTGGATAATAGATGTGAAGTTTGGGCGGGGGTAGGTGGAGAGGATGTGGAATTCAAAGCAAAAAGAACAACCACCCACAAAAAAGATCATTTCAAAGTTGGGTGGAGTCCTGGGCTCTTTTATCCTAGGTAGTATCAGAAGTGAGGGACCAGTAAACATCAGGCCAGTTTGGCCCATGCATATGTGGCCCAGAATGGTGTCATGGACTAATACCCAGTCTTAAAAATCCTTGCATTGGTGGTGGTAGAAGATATTGAAAGACTGGTGACCATCAGGTGACTCCTCATATGATGAAAGAGAAGAACTTCTAGAAACAGTGTTTATCATTTGTCTCCGCAAGTGCCCCAAACTCCTCCCCTGAAAGACCTCATGACTGATGAAGAGAGCTGTGGTTCTTGCAAGCTTATGCCTCAATAAAGTTGGTTTGTCTTAAAGGTGCCCCTGGACTTTTTACAATTTTACTCTCATGTCCCAGTATCTCAGCTTCATCTCCATCAAAAGGAAGAGACTCGGATTCAGAGCTCTCCCACTATAATGTGGATCATCTCCAGAGAGAGGAAGCCAGGACTAGGAATGCTGTGAACTGCGCAACAAACTGGTTCAGGAGGCAAACATAAACGAGTTTGCCTGCTGCAATCACTCACAAAGTGAGGCTCAGTCAATACACCAACAGGTTTGCAACTGCACAGTAGCTGTGATGTTTCACATTCAGTGCAAGCTGCTTTTATACCTGTGTATCGTCGTCATTATCACTGTCACTATTTTCATTTATGGGATGCCGTTCTCACTGGCACTAATGCGGCATTGGAGATGGACAGCGGCTTCAAGTCACTGCCAACTTATGGCGACCTAAGGGACTTCCAAGGCAGGAGATACAGGGTGGTTGCCACGGCCTTCCTCTGCATCCTGGACTTCCTTGATGGTCTCTCAAGTACTAATCAGGGCGCACCATGCTTAGCGTCCAAGATCAGATGGAATTGAGCTAGCCTGGGCCATCCAGTTAAGTGCCAAGGAGGATTACACATATGATAAAAATGTTTCAGTCAACAGTAGGTGAAATCAGTTTTCATTCAGGATCATGGGTGGTCAGGACAAGTAATTAAATGATATGGGGGGGATATTGTGACTCCCGTAAGACTGTGAGAAAATGTATGTGTGTGAAACCGCCTTGATAACACAGACTTAACTAACACCAAAGAGTAAGACTTATAAAAATACAATGTCTATGTATAATCACTGGCCGACCAATTAATTTATATATAGTTTATCCATAGGAGTGGCAAGCAGAGGCTACAGGTCTGTAGAGATGGGAGGAAGTTAGGCTGTGTAACAATGCACCTGCATAAAATATTGTCATTTGCATTGTGCTATACTATTTTAATAGGCTAAAAGTAACCCAGAACAGAGCTGAGCTGCTTGCAGAAAGCCAAACTGCTTGCCAAAAAACCCCCAGCCTGCTATTTACAACCAGCAAGCAGAATGAGAGTAGCACAGCTGGCTGTTTCTGCATCCCTAGCTAGGATCTCAGCCCACCCTTCAGCGGCGTTTCAGCCATCAGTAGGCATCTGACCAGGGCCAGAGCAAGCAACATTCTAGGCCAAGGATGAGATGCAATTGGAAGTTACAAAGCAAAAGTGCATTACTCAGGAGGTCTTGACAGCTAAAGCATCACTAATTTGTGTTTAGTGATCCCAAGCATGCACTTCTGCTTCAGAACAGAAAAGTGCCTTGCTGGATTAAAACCAAGATCCATCTAACCCAGCACTCTCAGCATGTATTTCAGCAACCAGTAAACGCTGGGTAGTTAACTAGAAATCAGTTGGTGGTCCAAATCTAACTTCTGTCTGCCCTGGTTTAGATGCATTTGCTGTGTTTAGCTTTGTAACCTTCTACATTATGCTCTGTCTGTGGTGCTGAAGTCCTGCCTTCCATTGCTATCATCTGCCTTTACCTGATCATTGGCTACCGCTGCCCACAGGTCTTCCTGGTCCTGGAAGAGACACAGTAGAGCTGATCAGCATGTGGCAGCATGTTTTATGTGCACAAATGGTGCTCTGTGGTTCATGGCACAAGCTGTCAATCAGGGATTTTCATGATGGAGAAAACCACCACCAGTGTTTAAAATCTCATTGATTCTGGAAATAAGGTGTCATTTGCATTGCAAGCTTATAAAGGCACAGAGACAAAATACATTCCCTGAGTGCTGGAAATGCAAACAGTACATGATCTGCCTCCTCCTATTTCCCCATTCCTTTTTAATTTAAATTCTAACGAGACATTTTGTATAGTAAAATATATGACACATCCTCAAACTATGCCCTCCTCTCAGCTATTATCATTCTATATACACCCACCCACTAAACCTTTAACAATCCTATCAATCAACCTACAGAATGGAGAAGGGAGGGAAAGTGAAGAGTGGTTTCACATTTTTCCAGAAATGCCAACCAAATGTTTAAGTTTAGTGCTAGCAACCAGTTTATTAAATGCAACATACTTCTTGCCAGGCAGATCTAAGAAGGTCTCTGTCCAAATCTCAGAATGTGGAGGGCGCACTGCTTTCCAGCATTGCAGACAGAGTTAGTTCGTTACCAAAGAAGCCCTTAGAATTAGAGATGGCACAAAGTTCCTCTCAAATGTGTTTGACAGTCTAACTTAACCCCCCTTCAGCTTTGATGATTAAACGTGAGCCAAATACTGGGGCCATTCAGTTCAGCCCCAAATCACTTAAACTCCTACCAAACAATTTTGAAGGAGAGGTTTTAAAAATTTATTTGCAAAAATGCACATGCACAAAAATGCTGGTGATCCAAACAGATCAACAGGAGTTAATGATGTTAAGGACTCCTTTGAAGAACACCAAATGGTCAGATATTTCTAAAAACGGGGCATTTACTAAGGACTGATTGATATGGTGCGCAGCTTATTCAAACAAGTGTCTACTGATCAGAGCAGGTCAAGTAAGGGGGGGAGGAGAACTCTGTTTTACTGTGTAAGCATGTACATGCATGAAAATTGAGGACTGAGTTGTACTGCATTGTTAGGAAGGAATATGACGCAGGCCACTCTACTTTTTAAAAAGTGTGCTTTACATGAGATTAAATGAAGGAGCTCTTTTACCAGGATGAGGAGAAAAAGAGATGCACAAAGCTGCAAATTGGTGGGCTTAAGAAAGCTCATGTCTTCATACACAAATAGGGACAGAGCCCCCCCCCCCTCCAATACCCAGTGGTGACATTTGCATTTCAAATGCTTCTACCAGTTAAACAAACAACAGCAATTATAAAATTTGCATATTCCCTTAAATAAATTGTTGAAAGGCAGACCTCAGCCTGTGTTGATGAGCTTGAAAAGAGCTGACATTGGAAGAGGGAAGCAGCTGCTCTCTGTGCTCTGCCCCATCACCTTTACTCATCTCAGCAGGGCTTTCTGCAGGTACCATCCTGCAAATGGGCAAAATCGAGAGTTGCCCATACATGTGCATTCTCTGTGGGGGGCCTCTGCCTTATGGAATGGGCTGCTGGAAGAGGTCAGGAAAGCCCCCACTCCCCTGGTTTTCTGCACACTGCACAAAACTGAATTATTCAGGAGGGCTTTTATGCAGGCAGGAGAGCTGTACTGTATCAAAATTGTTAGAGATATTTTGGAAAAGGGATAGGGACTGCAATCTATGCTACTGTCTGTTACTTTAACCTATTGCATTGTTTATGGGATGTTCCAGCCACAGTTCGTTTTGACATAAGCAATGTAATGCACCTTGAGTCTTGCTGAGAAAGGCAGACTACAAGTAGTGTAAATAATAAATAAATAAAATATCTTCATTCTTCTATCAGTGAGATAAATGTGGGACAAAAAGGAATTCAAAAGAAGCCGAGTTGGGGGGGGGGCGAGGCTGGGCAGAGATGATGGCTTGGTGGCAGAGCATACATACCAGGTCCCAGGTTCAGTTCCTGACATCCCAGTTAGAAAGATCTCAAGAAAAAAAGAAAGACTTCTCCTTGCTAAGGATGCTCACAAATGTCTTGTCCACCAGATACAAACCTACTGGCAGTTTTTTGATTCTGAGGTTTCTCAATTCCTCCCCCAGCCTTCATTTTCAAAGCAGGAAGGAAAACACACTTATTATATTGAAATGTCACCTTTTTTTGAGAGGTGAGAAGGCAGAAAATGCAGCATCATGTGATGCTGGCCTTCAGTACTGAGAAATGAGACCTAAAATGGGTCTGTATATTTATGATGGAAACATCTTGTTTGAAATTCAAACCTCATTAGTTGTTTGCAAGGAGCAGAGCGATGCTGAAAAATACATTGCAAAGCAATACCAGCAGAGGCATTACACAGAAAGCTGACATCTGTGAGGAGGAAACAGTTCTAGGTTCCAGGTTCCAAACCCAGATTGACACTTGAGTCAGTTTCCCAAAGGAAGGGAAGCAAATCAAGTGCATCGTAATGCCATTTCTGACAAGAGACCACCCCATATGATGCTTTACTAATATTTACACAGAAATGTGGTATTTCACCTTGAAATCAGAGAGAAGCTGGCTATGGAGTATTAACCTAGATCCAGTTTGCTCAAGGGAGTATTACTCTTAAGGAGGTCAGTGGACCAAGTTGGAGAATGGTCAGGATGTGAAAATATAGGCTCATGGGAAACAGCACCCTTGGGAGAGAGGCAACGCTTGATGTTCCACTGAAAGATCTATGAATTGGTCTCTGGAGCTTTTAAAACCATTGGTAAATAGCTACTGCCTGTGGCTAGAATTTGGACTGAAATTACAGGGACAAAGTTTAAACCTCTTCTTCAGCACCATTTTCTTGAGCTCAAGTAGGCAGTGAAAGTCTGTATGTTTCCTCCAGCGGCAGAAATAATGATTTGGAAGGGGGGAGCTGAAAAGGGAGAAAGGTTTAAATCCTCCGTTACCACGATTCTAATTTGAACAGCTCCCATCCCAATGGCTGCTATTTAATTTTAAAAAAAAACTCTCAGGAAATCCATTCTCAGATATTCCATCTCATCTGGAATTTTAATGGACTGGAATTCCAAGATAAGATTTCAGAAAGCACACATTCAAAATCTAAGTAGCTGGTTGGAGTTCCTTTTTTCCACTGGCAAACATGAATCTGCTTTGTGCTGAGTCTGATAGTTGGTCTATCAAGGTCAGTATCATCTACTCAGACTGGCAGTCGCTCTCCAGGGTCTTTGTAGAAGTCTTCCTCATCATGCACCATGTGATCCTTTGAATGTGAAATGCCTGGAATTGGGCTGTAGATAGGCTTTCCAGTTGCCCACCAGTGGCAGGCACTCTCCTGGGGGTTTTGCCCCATTGCTCGCTGTGCTGTCCCGCTTTGCTGGGCCCAATTTTTGCCCCAAATGGGTGGAATTTGCCTCGTGCAATACCTGTGGCCAGCATTTCCCAGAAGTGATGTCATCGTGCAAGCACCGGGAGCGCATGTGTGCTATGCGCACACATGAAAAGCAACATCAATGGAGCATGAGGTAAGTGCCAGGTCCCCCTGCATCTTGCCAGGTGGGTATAAGGATCTGGCAACTATAACCCTAGACCTTCTGAACACAGAGCAGATGTTCTACGATTAAGTCTTAATGAAATGTCTACTGAATCAGAGAGATTGCTGGTTCAAGCTTTAGAAAAGAAATATGGGTTCTTTATTATAGGAACTCTAGTGACGATAGGAAAGGAGTAGAAACAGCATTCTATTCTATCTGCCTGGGATGCCAAGAGATACAGTCTAGGCATCCTGCCCTCACGGCTGGCAAGGTGGAGATAGAGAAGATGTGAGGAGAGGAAGGAGCGATGCAGAAGGAAGGGAGGGAGGAAGTTCTTAAGAGTATCAGCCTGCTTTTCAAAGAGACAGCTCAGGGCCAGAGAGAGAAAGGATGGAAAGGTCCTGACCCTTCTATCTCCCTGATTCTATGTAGTGCGTTTCTGTAAGACTAATAGACAGCATAAAGTCCTTCACTTCTTACCCTTTCAAGGTCTGGATCATCTACTTTGACTGGCGGTAGCTCTTCGGGGTCTTAGGTAAAGGCATTTCACATCACATACTACTTGATTAGCAGCCCAAATACCCCAGACTAGCCCAATCTTGTCAGAGATTGGAAGCTAAGAAGGATTGGCACTTGGATGGGAGAACTCCAAGGAAGACAGGGGTTGCTAGGCAGAAGAAGGCCACAGCAAACCACTTCTGTTCCTCTCCTGCCTTGAAAACCCCATGAGGAGGCACTTCACGGGGTTGCCATGACTCAGTTGCAACTCAACGGCACGTTTTACCTTAACTAGTTGATTGTTTTAACTAGAAATTTTTAGGATTGAACCTGCAGCCTTCTGCATGCAAAGTAAATGTTTTACCATTGAGGCACAGCATCTATGGCTTAGCTTTGACAATTGCTCTGGGGCTGAAGTCCCTTTCTGATGTGAATCCTTACTTCCTCCCCGCCATAATCATGGAAATTAGATTGGTTCCCTGAGGATAGGTGGGGAACTCAAGCTCCGCCAGCTCCGCTACCAAACAGCATATTCTCTGGTCTTGCAGAAGATGACTTTCACAGAGGAGCAGGAAACAGGAAATGGGAAACAGCTGGAGAACAAACAAGAAGAGAAGGTTGGCTAGGAAACAGCATTGATGATCTGGAGGCAGTTGAGGCAGGGAGATTTTCCTCAATGTTTGTTTATGATGCTTAAAAGCAAAGCCTGGGAGGAGGAGGAGAAAAGCTGGGGCGGGGGGTGTTAACCCCCTTCCCTCTGATCAGTTTGGAGGCCCAAACTAAGAATCTAGCACTACCTGAAAAATCCTGCCACCTCTAATACACTGCTTCTCTTCTAACTCCTCATATTTCCAGGACAAACACAAACTCCGCACAGCCCTTTTATAGTCTTCCGCTCAGTCCTACAGGTAGAGAGAACGCTGAAATATATTCTCTCTCTTTCTCCGTACAGAGTGCCCCAAGATGCTTCTTAATCCAGACAGTTCTTTTCTTGACAGGATTCTCTCTCTTTCTCGCTCTTTCTTGTTTATTGGTTCTAGAGGGCACGCATTAACTCTACAGCTAGCAAGCCTCCGTGCCTCTACTTCCCGAGTTTTAAGCAGAGCAGCAGCACCAGGCTTGGTGAATCTTTTCACACCTGGCTGGAACCAGGTCAGGCAGATAATACGTTTCTTGAGCTTGGTGGCGACTCGAGGGCAGGGCCAAACAGATACCGCTCAACTGTTTAAGTGCTTCAGGACAGGTGGTGAGATTCCAAGTAGAGGCAAATGCAGAACTGGTTCTCTGGATGGGAGATCGAAGCCAGCGCTTGGGGCATCACAGTGGGTTGCCAACTCTGAACTGGGAAATACTTGGAGATTTGAGAGTAGAGCCAGGGGAGGGAGAGGTTTGGATAGGGGAGGGACTTCAGGGGGGATAATGCCATAGAGTCTACCATCCAAAGCATCTGTTTTCTCTAGGGGAACTGAATTCAGTAGTCTGGAGAGCAATTGTAATTTCAGGAAACCTCCAGGAATTTCCCAAGGTGGAGCTGGGAACCCTCCCCAAGGTACAGAGAGGTCTGAACCTCTCCCAGCTTTTGAGGTATCTAGCCTAAAAAAAAAAAGACAACCTGTGATGCACATAGAGACAAGTGGCAAAACTTACCACATGACAAAAAGTTAACAAGTGTTTACATCTGATTCTCCCCTTTAGCACCCCCCCGCCCGATGACCCCTGGCCAGGAAGTAACGGGTCCATTTAAAACCTTTAACTAGACCTGGTCCAGTATGAAAGATGACAGAAAAGGCTACAATGTTAGGAAAGTCACACATACAACGTCTCAGCCATGCACAGTCTTCTTGGCTGACAATCATATCCTCCTTGAATGCAAGCAGGATGGTTTCAACCCACAGGAAACTGCAAAAGAGAGACACTAAAATGGACCTCTCCTATCTGGAGCATCTAGAGGAAAGCTGCCATGGTTTAAGCCCTTGAGTCTCTCACCTCCTGCCTTAAACTGAAACTTTTATTACAGGTGTATCATAGAGTAGACTTGAGAAGGAAGCAAATGATCAGAGATTTCCACGGCCCAAAGTTCTGCATTGGTGGTTCTGAGTCTTATTTCATTAGCTAGGCCAACATCAACACTGCCCCATGTTTGAGGGTTAGGATTTGAGTCTATATAGTAACTTTTGAACCTGGGGCCTCAAGAAAGAGGAAGCAACTAGAGGGGAACCATCCCAAAAGAGGTATAACCAGGGCTTTTTTCCAGCTAGAACACGGAACGGAGTTCCGGAACCTCTTGAAAATGGTCACATGGCTGGTGGCCCCGCCCCCTGATCTCCAGACAGAGGGGAGTGCAGATTGCCCTCCGTGCCACTGGAGCGGTGCGGAGGACAATCTCAACTCCCCTCTGTCTGGAGATCAGGGGGCGGGGCCACCAGCTATGAGACCATTTTCTCCGAGGGCAACCCACTGAGTTCCACCACCTCTTTTCCCAGAAAAAATGCCCTGGGTATAACAATGAAAGGTCAGAGCAAGACAGGTGATCCTCCCTGACTCCACCCTGCAAGTCAGGACAGATCTCTGGAATGTGTTCTTGGATACAAATTTTGTCCACCCCCTTTGGATCACACACTTTACTTCTTCCATCAACTTGAAAGTAGTAAGGTTTGGCAGCGGTGCAGGTGAGTGGGTTCATTTCTCCTCTAAATCAGATCACAAGTCTGTCTTCGCTCTGTTCTGATAGGCAGCAGCGGTTTTTTAAAAAGTAGAATCAAAAGCGACACACAGCGCAAGCTTGGTTGATGCACACATTAAAGTTGTCGTCTCTGGTCAAACAAGCAGCACATACAGACACAAGTCAGGATCATCAGCCCTCTTTAACTAGAAGCAATAAGAGAATGAGCATAAGCCCACGGGTAAAGGTGTCTTTCTTGCATCATTTTTCAATATTCTGAGAGAAAATAACTGCATTCTGTCATTATTCTATTCTACCCACATGTGACTCCCCACCCCAGATCTGGGATCACCAAGTGTGGCCCCATTTCAGGCAGCTTTACTGCTCAGCAAGGGCCCTTTTGATAATGGCCCCAGAGATGAAGAATGCTCTGTGCTGAGAAATCCATTTAGCTCGATCGAAGGTTTCACAAGGATTCACAAATCATTTTTATATTTAATAGTTTAGGTCTCCTTTCATACTTGCTACCATCACACTACCTTTTGCCTTTAAAAATTAGTTTACTATCGAAGGTTTAGGAAAATATTTCTAAACGTGTGAAAATTGGATCTGGGAAATGAAATCTCACGATGCCCTAGCTGAGATGTATCCATCATTTGTTGAATATTGGTGTTGCCAAACTTCAGAGCCAGGTATGTATTTTGAAGGTGTTGAATGACTTGTGGTGGTGGGGATCTTGGAGCTATTACCAGAAATGAAATACCACTGACACCCAGTTTTGAAAGAAAATTACGTGGGCAGCGCTGACCTAGAATAAGTTAGCTCTTTGCTGAAGGCAACATTTGTTGAAGGCAGTATGAATGTGAACTGCAAGTACGATGGAGGGGTCCAAGCGCCAGACAAGGATCTGGAAGACCCAGGTTCAAATCCCACTCTGCCGCAATAGAAGCTCACAAGGAGACCTTGGGCAAGTCAACTCTCTCTTAGCCTATCTACCTCACAGGATTGTTGTGAGGTTAAAATGGAATGGGGGAGAGCAATGTATCTTCCCCAAACTCCTTGGAAGAAGGAAAAGACACATAAAATAATAAGTCCTTGGAAATCAAAGACCCCATGTTCAGTAATGGACTGGTACAAAAGAAGCTGGAATTTGGTACTTTTAACCAAAATAACTTAATGTGTGACATTAGGACATAAAATTTAACTACGGTTACACCATCTCAGCTGCTCTCTTTATGTGTTTTGTAAAATTTAACTGCTGTTTACTGCTTTTATATTGTTAGCTATCTGTTTTTAACTTCATACATGACTTTGAAAAGTGACTTCTGAGTTTTTAGCAAGCAAACATCTCCCAGGTCAACGTGACGCGCAAACTGCCTTTTCCCTGAAAAGGACATCTCTCAGAAGCTCTGTCCTTTTCCTTACTGCTGCCAGAATTCTTCCAACGGTACCCTTCTCTTTCCTTTTCAATAGAAATGGCCTGGCAGGAAACAGCTTATTATATCCTCGTGACAAGACGAACACCAGCAAACCGGAGCTGCCAAGCTTGTAACAAGGTCTTCGGCTGGCTTTGTCCTGCTTTTAAGTGCCTGCCAGAGCACCAGGCGGAAGCTGGCTCCCTGTAAAGGGCACTCAGTCGACGGGCAAAAGAGTCCTTGTCAGTTGCACGCCTCCTGACAATAAGGAAGGGGCAGAGTTCAACCCAAGACATGCTTGATGGAGTGGACTCCACAGAATGTTGCATGGGTGAATGGGAGTGGGGAGAGTCATTCAAGGGCAGGGAGACACTCCTCTGAGATTGCGGAGACAGATGTAGAGGTGACCTTTCCACTCCTCCTCTCTCCTCCCTCCACCACCACCAGCTCTGTATCGCTGGATCTCTGGTGCTAGCAAGTTCTGTATTTGTCTTCGCAGAGATCTACGTGTTTCTCTCCATCGTGGAATCAGAGGCAAATCTATTGTAATCAATAAAATGACAGAGGAGGGGAGAAAAGGGCTGAACTCATCAACTCAACTAGTACCCATCTTAGAATTTATTTTATTTACTTAATTTATACGCCACTTTTCTCCCCAATGGGGACCCAAGGTTGCTTATATAATTCTCCTGTTCGCCATTTTATCTTCACAACAGTCCCATATGGTAGGTTAGGTTCAGAGTGTGTGATTGGTCCAAGCTCACCTGGCAAGCTTCCATGATAGAATGGGGATTCATACCTGGTTTCCCCAGATCCTAGCCCAACACTCTAATCATCACACACACTGAAATAATCTCACTCTGTTTCTATCATCAGTGGAGACCTACCAGGTTGCTTGGAATCTGTTGAAAGGTGGGCAGAAAGGAAAAGCAACTGGGAGGCAGAAGGAAAATGCAGCCTGTAAGTACAGAGCATTCAGTGAGCAGGGAGATATTTCATAAAAAGTACTATTTGAAAGCAGGAAAAAAATATAAGGCTGGAAGTCAGAGACAAGCTCTGCAGGATTTCCCCAGAAGAAATACCTCGCTCTGATGAATTCCAAAACCAGACAAAGGCCTTATACCTCCATAGTAATCTGTTGTCTGTCTTGGGCCCTTTTTTGTCTCTGAATTGGTAGCAACAAGGACGAGTCTTGAATTATGAGTGTCATGCTGAAATGCAAGTTCTTTGAACATGCCTAACAATGTTGGGACTCTTAAGTAAAACTGCTTGTCCTAGAAGCACACCCTACACAGCAATATCTCACCACCCATTTTTAAATCTATTTATTACAATATTGATACAACTACTTTCCCCTCCCTAACAAAAGGGTTCCTATGTACATTTTTCTCAGCTAGCATTGTAAACTGCCATGGAAGAGAATCTTTGCCTTGCACACACAAACATGCTCTTGCTCTCTTATTGTTGATTATATCATTGTTATAACACTTGAGAGAAAAGCACTGCTAAAGTGCAAAAGCCCTGCACTGAACCCAATGATACCACAGCTCCTAGTCCCGTCCCATTTCCCTCCTTCCAGCTTCTCTCAATTCTTCTCATTTACCTGCAAAGATAAGTTTTTGAATTCATAGAGATCTAAAGGTTAACCACTATTTTCAATCTGCCTCGGCGTTCTCTAATGTCCTCCCTCCAAGAGATCCCCTCTCTGGCTCTGTCACTTTGGAAATTTAACAGGACAGGGCAAACCCTTTTCATTAGCCTTTAACATCATTTATCTTCCTGTTTTGCTCCGCTCTGTTAATTTTTATGCCACTGTTTTATTCTGATGTATTTGAAACTATTTTTGTTATATTATTAACATTTTTATTATGTTTTCTTCTGGTTGTACATAACTTCAGAACTCACAAAAAACAGCTTTCAAATTTCAGAGATAAATAAAACTAGGGCATACTGTCATTAGTCAAGACTTGGACTCCATGTCTTCTGTATCATTTGGTATCACCCAATGAAATTACCTTTTTAAAAGAATGTTATATTTATGTAAAATATAATTTTTTGTCTTTTTAAAGATAATAGAGAATTTAGACAAATCATGGATTAAGAGAGCGAAACTAAGTGGGTCTACTCAGAATACAACTCAAATCTATTCAATGGGGATTACTCCCTGGAAAGCAGGGGTCATTTTGTAGAAAAAGAGCAGGAGGAACTCATTAGCATTAGCACAACCCATTAGCATATGCCACACCCCTTGCCATCACTGGAAGTGTGTCATTGGCATAACTGATTTGCATATGCCACACCCCCTGACATCACCTATCCTGGCTGTTTTGGACCCAATCCTGGCCATTCAAGGCCGAAATTGGGCCCAAAATGGTCAGGATCGGGCTGCTGCTGAGTGGGAGAGTGATCCACCACCCATCAGAGGCCCAATCTGGGCCGTTTCGGCCCCAATCCAGGCTGAAACAGGCCCCAAATGGCCAAGAGTCAGGTGGGCAGGGCCACCTGATGTGACCTCTTTGGGGAACTGCCAGAACTGCGTTCCTGTGTGTTCTCCCTCAAAATGAGCCCGGCTGGAAAGTGTTCTTAGAATGGCATTATAAGGGAAGAGGGAATTAAATCTATGAAACGTACAGAAGTGTGGTGAGATCTCATTTGGTCTGGGTATTTCATGCAATTCATTTTTTCCCTACATGGAAAGCACTTCTGAGAAGGAAAAAGCTCACAAAACACTGCAAGCAGATTGTCAGGTGTGATAGTTGTATGTAGTTTGCTAAATGTAGCAAACTACATACAATTGTCAACCTTGTTAAGCCTGTGAGCACTCTGGGAATTCCGAGAACCAATATCTCAAGTCACCACAAAATGGCTGCCATTGATCACCGACCACCCAGAAAATGGTTGCTCTGAGAGCTAGGACCAGTCAGGTTCCATGCCCAGCATCCTTCCATGATGGAAGCTATTGTTTCCAAATGTGTGTTCCTTAGAGATACAAAGGTGATATCCCCTGGGCTCTTCTAAAGTTCCTTCTGCTTCGCTGAGGTGGAGGAAAACCAGGATTGACTCTGTTTTGGCGAAGAAGGAAACAGGGACCAAGAAATACATCCTTCAAGAAATACATGCTCAACGGCACCCATGAACACCATGTTGGGAATCATAGACCTGGGAGAATTTGTGACTATGATAGAACAAGTGATACCACACTTTGATTTTTAGCTCAAAAGTTATACTTCCAGAGGACAGAAACAGTTATCCCCCAAGTTCTCATTCTCTTGGGAGAACACACCTAGTTTTTTAACCTGCTCATTGTCATTATTTTGTTTGCTGATGTTTCAGCATATTCTCCCCCCTCAGGAAAGCCTGAACCCTTTTCCATGGACAAGTCACATGACCTATCCCATAGTAAATGAGATGATGTCATGTTGCTTCATAACCAATCATATTTGACTCAGTTACAACCTAAACAGAAGCAACAGAGCCAAGCGAGAGTGAGGGCAATACTTTCTTTCAGTTACATGGGTGACCCTAGCTATTCGGGACCCAAGCATTTCATGACATGATGTCTTGACATGATATAGCTAATCAGATTTGAGCTGTGTGTGCTCATGTCATCGAGGGCAAACTAAGCCAATTCAGACCTTTCCTGAACTGGTGAAAACTTCCAAACCTTTTTGAAGGAATCTGAAAAGTCACTGAAGGGAACAAAATGGGGGAGGGGGGCATCTTTCAACAACGTCAGAAATATCCATGAGGTACTTTTGCATCAGTCATATTGGGGATATAAATCCACAAATCACAACCATTGAGATCATTCTAATATAAGATGGGCAAAAAGTCTTCCTCAGCAACTGATAGGTCTCTTAGAAAGGCAGCACATGAATTTTTTAAATAAAGTTTCTATAAAATAACTACTCAGAGGTACACTGCTTCTGAACATGGAGGTTCCATTTAGCCATCATGGCTAATAGGTGCTAATAGACACCTCTTTCATGAATTTATCCAGTCCCCTTATGAAGCCAATCACTACACCATCACAACATCCATTTGCCGTGAGTTCCACATGTCAAGCATTTTCATCATTATTGCCTGCCAGGGCACCATAACCTGCCTAAAGATAATTATAATATTGCCTATCAAAATACAATAGTATTACAATTTCACAATAAAATGCATCATGATTCAAGTGACATGCCAGTTATTTGGAGACCCCTTTATTAGCAGTAGTTATATAATTCACCAAAAATAAATTTTTCATTACTTTCCTGAATCTCTCAGCCCCTACACATGCAGGGTGCAGCCTGGAAATCTCCTGGAATTACAACTGATCTCCAGACTAGAGACATCAGTTCCCCTGGAGAAAATGGCCACTTTGGAGGCATTATATCCTGCTGAAGTCTTTTGTCTCCCCAGGCTTCACCCCCTAATCTCCAGGAATTTCACATCTCAGAGTTGGGCAACCCTATGTACTAAATAAAAGCTGTGGAGTGGAGCCTGTTCTCTCTTGATGGAATGAAGAATGCACGTAACTGGAAGAGGCAGGATGCTGAAAATGGAAGAGAGTAACCGGAATATTAATTCTCTCCTCAAAGCAATCCGAGGAAATGCTTTCCTACGCCGAGCCACGCTTTTAAGTAAATGAAGCTAATTAAGTAATTGCTCAGATTATTAGGACTATTTTTGCTCTTGCAAGAAGAATTGGCATTGTTGCTAATTTCTTTCGTGTTTGGTTAAGAATAGGCAAGGAAGCTTTGATTATCAGAAAATGAGTGCATCAAACTGGAAGTGGGGTGGAAAATGCTGAGGAGAGACGTGTAATTTTGAGAGAGGCTTTTTCAGCCAACAGCAAAAGCTGAGGATGGCAGAAATTAAAATCCTCAGTTGTGAAATGGGGAATGCAATATAGATCAGTTAGAATGGATCTATATCAGCAACAGAGTCACATAGCACAGACTGTCCTGTCACTTTGGAGTGGGATCAAATGTTAGAATTTCCACAAGAGAATCTCCCCGCATGTAGAAAATTAGAATGTGAGGAAGAAGGCTAAGCTCTTTGCTGATGTGCTAGTTTTTCATGTGCAAGGAAACTGAGTAGGGAGCCTGCCAGAACTTGGGATTTTTCTTGATTTTCAGATATTGACAATCATTCTGGACGGCACATAGTTCAATTGGTCAGAAGAGTGAAATACTGAATGGTTAGTTGGTTTTCTGAATGGAGAATATCTGATTTTTTAAAAAACCTAGTTAATAAAAATGAGTGAAAGAGAGCAATGGAGAGGGCTCAGAGGAAAGGCTTATCCAGAGCACCCAGAAGACCATTGATGCAATCCAAAGCAAAGTTTCCCTCTTTTTAAGCCCTTTGGTTTTCAATGGATTTAGAAGGATGCAACTCCATTTAGGACTGCACTGCAGCTGTCTCGAGTCTTCAGCTAACAAAGCAACCTGAAGGAACGTGAGCCAATTTCCTGTCATCCGTCACAATATGTCTGTTGGGATCCTCTGAAGAGTATGCCAGATCTGCACCAGACCTTGAAAAGAGATCCCCCCCAACTTTAGTTTATTTTCCCCATTGCCTTGGGGAGCAGACTTGCTGCCAGCTGAACGCTGGAGTGTGCACGCTGCTGTTTATTGAAGCTAACTGGGCTAAGCTGCCTGAAAATGTTGCCTTTTGGAGCTGAAGAAAACAGTCTCAGACTAACCTCCAGACGAATGCACATGCCAATGGAAGGCAGCGCCTGTCAGTCATGGGAAAGATCCAGAACCCACACTAAGAAGTGACACACAGGCTGGAAATTTGGCCATTATCTAGCTTCTGGGCACATTGCCCAGGGCTCAGAAAACGGAGCGGCAGGTCTCATTTGGGGACACACAAACAACCCCACACTAGCACCAATGTAGCCTCCAAAAGATACATTCACGTGCCTTTCACTTGCATCCCTATTAATTAAATTTGGAACTCCTTGCTTAATCAACCAAAGTTGCAAGTTGATTAACTGGCAGTGGTTTCACCCCCCCCCCTCCTTAATCCCCTGAAACACATGACCTAAAATGGTCAAACAGAACCAGTCAGAAAACGGGTGCTGTGCTGAATTTTTTATTCAAATTTTCACTGCCAAAGTCATCCTGGAGTACGGTATTCACAGAAAACCCCTCCCATTTGCACTGAGGGGTCTACACACCCATTCACAGCCATGGCTCCCCCATCTTTCCTGTGTGGGAGAGAAGGAGACGGAGCATTCCCCTATTGCTGAGGCCCGATAACACTCTCTCACATTGGGGCATTTACCCAAGAATTTACAGTAATGCCCTGCTCAGGAACAGATTCTATTCTGGACTTTGATGTCGTTCTTCTTCCCTGAATTACTTTCACTGGGAATGGTTTCCGCATGAGTATTTGACTGCAAGAGACTTTTGACCCCATTGCTCCTGCAAAGAGGGCATTATCCCCCTCTTTCACCCAATCCTAGAAGAGACTTGCCAAAAAGAGTGTTGGAAGCTCATTTTACAGGCGGCAAGAAGGGCTCACAAAACCTAATTATCATGCTGGTAAAAACGGCTGCTTTGGGTGGCATAGCAGAGCAGGCTCCAGGGGACAGAATCCGTGGGAAGTTCCCCTGAACAACCATCACTGAAATGAGCTGGAGTTGTGGAACTGCACTTCCAGGCTCTTGTGCATTTTCCTATCATTTTAATGGGGGTTGTGCAAAATTTTTTGTCTTGCATTTCTTTACAGCTGATGGTGCCATATGGATTTCGCATTCTGAGCCCCAGAATCGCCTGGGCTGGTATGTGCAGATCAGGTGGAGAGGAGCTCATTAGTCAAAGCAGTGGAAGCATTATATGGTTGCCAATATCCAGGTGGGGTCTGGAGATCTCCTGGAGTTACAACGGATCTCCCGATGACAGAGATCACTTCCCTTGGATGGCTGCTTTGGAAGGAGGCTCTATAATAGCATTACAGCCTACTGAGGTCCCTCCCCTCCCCAAACCCCACCTTTCCTAGGTTCTACCTTTAAAATCTGCAGGAATTTCCCAACTGAGAGTTGGCAACCCTAGGAAGCAATTGCTGCCTTTTTTACTATCTGTTGATTTTACTGACTTTCTCTGTATAATCCATCTTAAGACCAAGTGGAAAAGGTGGACTATAAATAATGCAAACCTCTTTTTATCGTACCCTTCTTCAGGATCCCAGGGAAAACATCCCCCCCTCTCTCATTTATCCTTACAATAACCCTGAAGAAGGGAGTTTTGACTCTCAAAAGCTTATACCCTGAAAATCTCCCTGTTCTCAGAGGTGCCACCAAACTCACATCCTGGGCCGATTCCAGACGGCCCTCTGCCTCCCGAAACGTTGCGCGTCGTCGCGCATTGTTGCGCGGAAAACGCGAAATATCGCGTTTTCTCACATGAGTTTTGCGCGAGGTCGCGCAAAACTCGCGCGAGAAAACACGATATTTCGCGTTTTCTGCGCGACGACGCGCGACGACGCGCAACGTTTCGGGAGGCAGAGGGCCGTCTGGAATCGGCCCTGCTGTTCTACTGCAGATCAACACAGCTACTTACCTGAAACTACCTGCGAGGAAGGCTAGGCTGTGAGTTAAGTGATGGGCCCAAGGTCACCCAGTGGGCTTCCATGGCAGAGTGGGGACTCAAACCTGGGTCTCCTAGATCCTAGTCTATAACCACTACACCAAGCAAGCCCCAGACCCACTCCTGGTAACATGCAGTAATTCCTGGATTTTTTTAGGCAAGATCAATGCCATTCCAAGTTAGCTGAAGTGCCGAAAGGAGGGGACACGCCCTGAAATTTCATCTGCATGCGCTGTAGGTCACATGCCAGTGCAGATCCCTCTCTTGAAGAAGCTTTTTTGCTGAGAACCAACCAGTCCCCCTGCTGTGTGCAGTGGCAGATGCTGCACCAGCACCCTCCTGCAACCAGCCCAAGCTGGGACACGTACGGCCCTTTAATCAGAGACCCTCATTTCCTTTGCTGGCCCTCTCCCTGCTATACCCTCACAACAGGCAGGGCTGCTGGGTGATGGTCCACGAGCCAGTGTGGGGCTCAGAATTAATTTACTATGTGCCACTCTCCGGTGTGGTTGCAAGTCAGATCCAATTTCCTGAAGCTGCCCTTTTGCATATTTCATCTGCATGCAGATGTAGAAAGATTTAAATACAGTATATGCCAGCTGTAGGCTTTCTTTCCTAGTGTGAGCAATGCTCAGGAGGGAAGGCAGTATGGTATAGCCCAATCACAGAAGTTAAGCAGGGTCAGTACTCGCATGGGTGACCACCAAGGAAGAAAGGCACTGGCAAACCACCTCTGCTGCTCATTTGCCTTGACAGCCCCTTGCTGGGCTTGCCATAAGTCGATTGCAACTTGACAGCACATATGAACACATGAGCAATGCTCCCGGAGATATCTTGAGGGCAGAATGCGGGCTGAAGAGAAGGGGACATGACTCAGGCAGACCAACTGCTTGGCAGGCAGAATGTCCCAGGTTCATATCATGGCATCTCCAATTAAAAGGATTAGGTAACGTGTTATAGAAGTCCTCTCCTTGAGACCCTGGAAAGCCACTCCAAGCTGAAATAGACAATACAGACCTTGATAGACCAGTGGCCTCGGTAGCAGGCAGCTTCATCTGTTTGTCTGTATTCAGTGGTAGAGTACCTGCCTCACAGGGCTTTTTTTCTGGGAAAAGAAGTGGTGGAACTCAGTGGTTGCCCTTGGAGAAAATGGTCACATGGCTGGTGGCCCCGCCTCCTGATCCCCAGACAGAGGGGAATTTAGATTGCCCTCCGCACTGTGCGGAGGGCAATCTAAACTCCCTCTGTCTGGAGAGCAGGGGGCGGGGCCACCAGCCATGTGACCATTTTCAAGAGATTCCGGAACTCCGTTCCACCACGTTCCAGCTGAAAAAAATCCCGGCTGCCTCGTGTGAAGAAGGCCCCAGGTTCAAATCCAGACATCTCCAGTTAAAAGAATCAGGTAGTAGTAGATGTGCCTGAGACATTGATGAGCTGCTGCCACTCTAAGTAGGTAATACTGACTTTGACAGCCCAAGGGCATGATTCTAGTCCTGGTGAACAAAATGCTGTTTTCATTCTGTTTTTATTGTTCTACAGTCCATTCAATTTTTTTGTATCAGTTCCTGTATTAACTTTGGTGTTTTGATCTTTGGGGCTGTTTTTCTCACCCTTTTTGATTACCTAATTCATTTTGGGTTGGGTCTTTTCCCCTTCGTCTTTCTCTTGATGATTTTAGCCCTCTTCACACATTACACTAATGCACGTACATCCTGCTTGCAAATGCCCACTTCTGTTTGTAGGAAAGAGACAATGTGCATGTACATTTTACAAAGAAAATTGGGCACCAGCACCTGGATAAACATTTAGCTGTAACATAAGAATTACTCCGTTTGAGCCCAACAAAATTCAAGGGTACACCGTGCATGGATTGTACATGTGTTCAATTTAACACTTCAGTAAGACAAGTATAAGGCAGCTTCACACGTTCAAATGTTGCAAGCTGGATCTTTGCCTTTCTTAGACATAATGACCAGCAGAAAATCTCCTGGCACTTGCCCAAATCTGCCTTTCTAAGAGCTAAACTACAAGAGATGAATTACACAAGGAGGAGCACATAAAGGAAATTGCAATGTTAGCCAGGAAGCTGAGTTTTAAAAGAGATCAGAAGGCTATGTCAATTCCCTCTCTCTACAGAGCCAGGGAGATTGCTGCTCAGAGGGTTTATTTCCTCTTTGCCTCTTAGAAGGGGAGGTGAAACTGACAGAGCCTTCCAGGAGGCAAAGAGGAAATTAACAAACCCTCTGAGCAGTGATCTCCCTGACTCTGTAGAGAGGGGAAATTGACAAAGCCTTCTGATCTCTTTTAAAACTCAGCTTCCTGGCTAACATTGCGACTACCTTCATGTGCTTCTCCTTGTGTCATTCGTCTCTTGTAGCTTGGCTCTAGGACTGTATCCCTGGATATCCACCATTTCTACTATAGGCACCATTATCTATCTCAACTGCCATTTCCTCCAAGGAAACTCAATTCTGAAGATCAGTTGTAATTCTGAAAGGATGCCAGGCCTAACTGGAAATGGGAACCCTAAATGTAAGAAGATGCCCCCTCTCATTAACAAAGGTTATTAACAGTTTTATTACCATACATATTTGTAAGTTGTATGCAAATTTAAGGAACCTCCCCCCCCATTTTTCTAAACAGCACTACTGGGGGGGGGGGAACACCTGGTTAGGAGGATAACCTGCCTGTTAAAAAGGGTTGATCTCTAATATTGGCAGAAAGGCCTTTAAATGCAAACACAGCAGCCCTAAGTTCAAAGATAAACTTCCCCCAGATGTCTGCAAGGAAGTGGGAAATTTAGGATGCTTGTTACAGCTGTTTTTTTAATAAAAAAATCGCAGTCACCTCTCAAAGGAATTAATCCTTTGAGAGGCAGATAAAGGGATGCTTGTATATGAAGGGGCTGTAAAGAGGTAAATGTGTTAAGAGAAGTTTTACTACCCACCAAGGCATTTGGGGATTTTTTAAAAGGTATCTAGCAAAATTACTGTGTTGGCTGAGAGAGAAACAGCTACCCTGAGTAATGGCTGCCTATTGTAAGGATGGCAACTAGGCATAAACAGAAAGACCAAGAGCACAATGCACAGTGGGAGAGAAGAGTGCAAAGAACGAGAGTTGAATTCTTGAGCGCATCAACACCTGGCGTTGGATGTGGCCTGATTATTTCAGCCCCCATTTGCCAGCTGGCCTCTGAATAAGAAGTCACCTGGAAAGCAAACTCACAGTGACTGTACTGGCTGCTGGTCTGCTGCTACAAGCAGCCACACCTGGAGAGTGCCCTTCTAGTTTTTCTCCTTGCCCTGCTCCAATGGAAACAAAGTAGTTTCTAGCACACTGTTACTTGTCCCAATTGCAGACTCACACAGGCAACAGGCAAGGGAAACTTCCAAGTTGTCTGAGCAGGTCAAGCACAGTTCCAAAGTTCAGGCACCAATTGGGTAACACTCACAGCTTTGAGTCCAAAGGGATATTCCAGAAACAAGTCCACCTGAACAGGCCACGGTCAGAGACAGGCGACTCAGTTCCAAACACAGCGGCAAGGTTAGTAGTAAGCAGACACATTGCTTCCATAGAGCCACTCTCTTTTCGGCTGCTTTTAACCCTCACAGTGCTCAGCTGCTTGTGCTATAGCATGCACCTGCCGGCTGTCTCAGTCCTGCTCCTGCAAGCACTCATCATCACTATTGATGCTGGGCCGGTGCTGTGCTGCTAGCCTGGCACTGCGCCTTCTGGCTTGGAGGGCTGTTCTAGCCCTCCTCTGACAGTGCTCCCGAGGTGATGGAGGGGGAGAGCTGGCCTAGGCCTCTCCTCTGGTGATGGAGGGGGAGAGCTGGCCTGCACCAGGCTTTCTGTTGCCAGCCTAGGGCTGGGAAGCTGAGGGGGAGAGCTGGCTGGTGCCTGGCTCTCTGCTGCTGGCCCAGGGCTGGGAAGCTGAGGGGGAGAGCTGGCTGGTGCCTGGCTCTCTGCTGCTGGCCCAGGGCTGGGAAGCTGAGGGGCCGATGTGCTGGGACCTGGCTGTGGCTCTATGTCGGAGCCTTCAGAGACTGCCTCCTCCTGCAGTGCCTCTGCCACTGGCTGTGGATCTGGGGCAGGTTGGCCAGCTGCTTCTTCTGAGGAAGAGTCCTCTGAGTCTCTCTGCTCTGCTGGGCCAGGTTGGTTCATGACAGTTGCCATGCCTGAGGATGCCGGGGTACATTGACTGTTAAGACTGCTGGGAAAGGTCCTGGTGGGTCAATGGCCGGGGGTGGGGTGGGGATCCAAACCATTGCTATGTCCCCTGGCAGCAAATTCCACAACTAATAATAATAGGGATTCCAGAGTCCCCTACCCTTCCGGTGGCAGGGCAGGAGAACCGGCGCTTACCTGTTTGGGGTCCGTGAGTGCTCCTTGCTCATGTGCATGCTCCCACGCCTATGCATTGATGTCACTTTTGGGAAGTGGAAGTGCAGAAGTGCACGCACGCTTCTCAGCAGGCCAATTTGGGTCCCAAACGGACTCGATTAAGCTCATTTGGAGCCAATATCAGCCCATGCTGAGAAGTGCAGGGGAGCTCTCAGGGGTGGCATTATGACGTCATTCCCACTGATATCATCGTGCTGCCCCGGGAGTATACTTAGGGTGATGTTCCCCCACCTTTCCTCCCCTGCTGGCCAAGTTAGTAGAGGCAAGGGGTGGAGGGTGGGAGCAGGGGATCCATCACCCCCAGTGGGGGAATGGCATCCCTAAATAATAATAACTGTGTTTATATACCTCTCTTCTAGACAGATTAGTGCCTCACTCAGAGCTGTGAACAAGTTAATGTTATTATTATTCTAGGGGTGCCATTCTCCCACCTGGGGTGGAGGATCCCCTGCCCCCTCCCCTTGCCCCCACTTACTTGGCCAGCAGGGGAGCATGCTTCCCAGGACGCCCCCCCCCCCAGGTGGTGCAGTGTATTTCCGGGCAGTGTGGCACACTCCCGCGCCCATAGAGGCCCGATTCAGCCCCGTGGTGAGCGCGGGAGTGCTCCCAGGCCACCCTTTGACCCACATGATGATGTCACTTCCCAAAAATGACATCATCATGCGAAATGGGAGTGCACGCACATTGTGCACATGTGCAAAAAAGGAACACACAAATGCAGCTAGATAAGTGCAAGGCTCCCAATCTCCCGCCAGGGGAATCAGGGGACCTGGCAACCTTATATTATCCCGACAATACAGTTGAGTAGCTGCAGCTAAGAGGAATGGCTTCCCTACGAAGCTCATGGCAGTAGTGGGATTTGAACCAGCAGAGTGCTGATTTGCAACCATCCACTTAACCGCTGTGCTACAGCAGCTCTGTAGCTGAGGAATGAGAAAATACTTTCTTTTCCCTATCCTGACTCTATTGCTGATCAATTTGTGCTTCGGAAGAGGTATTCCAAGCCTGAATGCTTACCATTTATTTTGTTTTTTAATGAGATTAATAAGACAACTTTCATAGGGCCTGGGAACAGAGTCATGAAGAGGTAGACCCATCAACGGCCACTGGCTAAAGGGAACCTCCATATTCCAAGACAGTAAGCTTCTGAATACCAGTGAGTAGGAGGCAACATTGAAGGTGATGAAATAGGTGACTTAACATACTTCGGACTTTGCGGGAGGGTGGGGGGCTGTGTCTCTCTCCATGTGTTTGTGTAACTCTCTTGATAGGAAGCTGCTTCTCTTTATCTAAGGAGGGAATGCCTCCTGATGCTTCCTCTGTCTCTGGGGAGATTTTTTCTTTCTTGCCTTATGGCCCTTCCAAGGGGAAGGAGGTGTTCTTCAGAGCTCCTGCCACGAAGGCCTCATACATATGCCCACAGGCAGACACAATGCCAGATTAGCTGGCTGTGCTCCATATGGAAAGTTCTCCTTTAGACTAGGATTTTTTCCTTTCTGCTCCAAGATACGCCATAAATGGAGTTTACCCAGGCCTTTTTTTTCAGCTGGAACGCAGTGGAATGGAGTTCCGGAACCTCTTGAAAATGGTCACGTGGCTGGTGGCCCCGCCCCCTGATCTCCAGACAGAGGGGAGTTGAGATTGCCCTCCATGCCATGGCACGGAGGGCAATCTAAACTCCCCTCTATCTGAAGATCAGGGGGCAGGGCCACCAGCCATGTGACCATTTTCTCCAACAGCAACCCACTGAGTTCCACCGCCTTTTTTCCCAGAAAAAAAGCCCTGAGTTTACCTCAATAAAGTGTAAGTTCTATCTTTTCCACAATTTGATTTCTTGAGGATTAATTACTGCACATTGAAGGAAATGCTTCTGATAATTCTGCTACAAAATAAAATATAGATCTTTCTAATAAGGGGAAGGCCACAACCTCTCTGTCCTGTTGTTAGCCCTCCAGAGTAACCAGTTGGCCGCTGTGTTTCTTTGGCCTGATCCGACAAGGGTCTGTTTCTGAGCACTGGTGCAAATGAAGTGCATCTGGATGTATCCCTTTTCTTTCCCCTACTCATAGCCAAATCCATCTCCCTCCCTTCCCCCACCCTTGCTTCCTCAGTCTGTGAATATCATTTTTTTGGGTTGATTCATTCATTCATTCATTCATTGAATAAAGGCATCATCACTGTTATTATTCTTATTATCCCCGCCGCCGTCCCGTTCATCACACCATTATATTATTTGCATTGCAGAGCTGAAGAAGATTTCAGGTTGAGGCAGGAAATTTGCGCAACTTGTTATTACTACAATCAGCCAAAGTGAGAATTGGATCGGTAAGGGGTTGGCAAGAGGGCACCTCTCCTAGCGGGATGCCGAGGCTTCGTCCAATTGCAGCTGGCTGCAGCTAGCGCTGAGCAGGAGCCGGCAGCAGCCGGTGACATGTCTAGTGTGTCCTCCTGGAAAGTGTAAATGGATGTGTGTGGGTATTTGCATTGTGTGCATTTTCCTGCCTTGGCAAGGGTATTAAAAAACAGGAAAAATTATTGCCTCTGCTGTGATTATGTGTGCAAAACCCCAAAACATGGTGTTCAATTTAATACAGTTATCTAGGGCTCTCTAGAAGGATCCCCACTCCTCCTCTCTGCTTTCAGTGATGGAAATGAACACAAGCGTGCTTTCAAGGCAGGCCCTTTGACTATTGAGGTCAGTATTGTCTGCTCTGACTGGCAGCTACTATCTAGGGATTTCACATCACCTACTACTTGATCCTTTTAACTGGAGATGTTGGGGATTGAACTTGTGACCAACTTCATGCCAACCAGATGCTCTACCACTGACCTACAGCCTCCTCTCTTAATGAAGCGGCCCTATACCCTCGATCTATCAATCTTACCTACTCTAATGGACAGCAGCTCTCCAGGGTCACAAGAAGCTCTTCACATCCCCGACTCCTGGATCCCTGTAAGATAACGGGAATCAAACCTGGGAACTTCTGCATGCAAAGCAGATACTTTGCTACTGAGCAGCAACCCCTTCGCAAAGGAAACCATTGTTTGCTGATTACTTGAAGCTGCCTTCTGCTGAGTCAGACCATGGGTATATGAAGATCAGCCTTCCCTGCTCTATTTATTTATTTATTTATTTATTTAATCGCATTTCTAGACTGCCCTCCCCGTCAGACGTTCTCCAGGGTCTCAAGGCAGAGGACTTTTTCATCACCTCCTATCTGATCCATTTTTAAAAACTGAAGGTGCCATGGATTGAACCTGGGACCTTCTGCGAGCGAAGGACATGCTCTACCACTGATCCACTGTCTTATCCTAAATGAAGTTGCCTTATACTGAGCTGAACCCTGGTCTCCTCTGACTAGCAGTGGTTCTCCATGGCTTCAGGCAGAGGTCTTTCACATCACGTCCTACCTGATTGTTTTAACTGGAGATGCTGGGGATTGAACCTGTGACCTTTTGATGCTTTACCACTGATCTAAGGACCCTCTGGAATAGTGTAGGCTTGAATGCACAAACGATGCCTTCTCCAGAGTCAGATCCCTGGGCTTTCAAGATCAATCTTGTCTGACAGGCAGTGGTTCTCTAGGGTCTCCGGCGGACGTCTTTCACATCACCTCCTGCCTGATCCTTGTCCAAATACATGGCTCATTAGATATCTCACCCTGTTGGCCTCATCGACTTCACAGTGTAATCTCCCTTGAGTCTCAGTGAAAGGCAGACTTAGAAAATAGTAAATAAATAAATAGTAATAGGACTATATGCACGGAGGGCAAGAATTCTGCCACTGAGCCACTGCCCCACTCCCATAAACTGCAGGCCCCGAAGGTCTACTTACACAACAAAGCATATATTCATTTGTTGTCTGTTAAACTGTTCCAAACAACCCTGGGACTTGTACATTGTTCAGTACAGTGAGCAGGGCCTTTTTGGGGGGGAAAGAGGTGGTGGGACTCAGGACCGCACAATGACGTCACTTTGGGTCAGCTGGAACAAGGGGGGAGTTTTTTAAAGTTTAAATTGCCCTCGGCGAAAATGGTCATATGGCCGGTGGCTCCACCCCCTGATCTCCAGACAGAGGGGAGTTTACATTGGCTCTAAACTCCCCTCTGTCTGGAGATCAGGGGGTGGGGCCACCGGCCATGTGACCATTTTCAAGCGGTGCCGGAACTCCATTCCACCGCGTTCCAGCTGGAAAAAAGCCCTGACAGTGAGAGATCTTTCTTCATAATCCTGCATCTCCTGCCCGGCTTCCTGCTAGCACAGCTCAGTTCCCCCTTCCCCACACCCTTTTTTTGCATTTCAAAACTTTAATTCATTTTCATTAAATCTGTTATCACAAACATTTCCCTCTCTTTTTTGTTATTACCTACCTAGACAGAAGGGAGAGAGAAAAA
Source organism: Eublepharis macularius (assembly GCF_028583425.1). Classification (NCBI taxonomy): domain Eukaryota; kingdom Metazoa; phylum Chordata; class Lepidosauria; order Squamata; family Eublepharidae; genus Eublepharis; species Eublepharis macularius. The sequence goes on from NC_072801.1 coordinate 24,836,798, forward strand.
CACACTTGAGGGAAATCTGTCCCCTCAGGCATAAAAGTTTTGATAATAATCGTAAACCAGGAAAGCAGGCTGCATGGCAGAATCCTTCCTCAGCTTCTTTCACATCCCACTTCTTATTAAGATGATATTTTACATTTTAAATAGCTGAGATACCAAAAAGCATTAACAAAGTATTGGGGGAAATGCCTAGAAGACTATGATGCTGTCCTCCAGACCAGGAATCCCCAAATCATTTTTTAAAAAGCTTCTAAATCTCATTGGTACAATCCTGACCACAATACTTGTGTGTGTTTTTTAAAAACGATTGGCTGTATTCTTGTGGGTTCCCCTCAATGGTAGTGATACGTTTTTTAGGTTTAACATATAATAATGACTGTTGTTTTTAATGCTGTAAACTGCCTTGGGCCTTGTTTGACGAGAGGTGGCATAAAAGTCAAATAAATAAATACTAAGAGCCCCATGGTGCAGAGTGGTAAGCTGCAGTACTGCAGCCCAAACTCCGCTCACGACCTGAGTTCGATCCCGGCGGAAGCCGGGTTCAGGTAGCCGGCTCAAGGTTGACTCAGCCTTCCATCCTTCCAAGGTCAGTAAAATGAGTACCCAGTTTCCTGGGAGTAAAGTGTAGATGACAGGAAGGCAATGGCAAACCACCCCATAACAAAAAGTCTGCCAAGAAAACGTGATGCAACATCCCCTCATGGGTCAGTAATGACTTGGTGCTGCACAGGGGACTACCTTTACCTTTTTAAATAAATACTAGATGACACCTTAGAAGTGGGAAAGAGCTATACATGATTTCCAGTAACCAGTCAGTGGATCTTCATCCCCAGTGATCCCGTTTCCTGTGCCTAGTCCCACTATTCTGGTACCTGACTCCAGAAAACCCACGGTCACTACTGGATTCTCCAAGAAAGCACCAAGGTGCCTTTTGAAATGATAACTCTTGTTGCTGGAATTTGCATCCTCTGTCCCTTAGATATCTAGAAGTTCATATTCTCTATGGGCATCTCTTTTCTAGTACAAATGTGTCAATGTGTGCATTTGAATGCTAAATCACCAAGCAGAACTGAGCTTTTGGTCTGATGCACCAGCAAAAATTATTTGGAACTGCTTGCAATGTAATAGTGTAGCAGCGTAGTTAGAGTGGTGGACTAGGAGACTGAGATTTGAATCTCCACTCTGCCTGGTGACCCTGGGCCAGCCACACATGCCTAGCCTTACCTACCTCATAGAGTTGTCGAGAGGATAAAATGCAGAGGGGGAGAATGTTGTAATCTACGTTGGGCCCCCATTGGAGGGGGCCCAAAGAAAGTAAATAATTATCCGATAAATTATGTCACAGGTTTAGTGTATCCTTATCCAACCGTCTGGGCTGTGTGCATCACCTCCAGGGCCAGCGCGCCCATAGAGGCCAGGTAGGCAGTGGCCTCAGGTGCGAGGGCACTGGAGAGGCGCCAGAGGGGGTGTCAGGGGCGGAGGCGTGCGCCGCGGAGTTGGCGTGGCTGGCCCGCAGCTACTGCAGCCAGCCAGCCCCATGCCGCTGCCACTGCTGCCGCCGCCACACAACCCAGCCGGGTGCAGCAGCCACAAGCCACTGCCGGGGCGGCGTGCAGAGCGTGGAGCAGCCTCCGCCCGCCACCCCAGCCATCCACCAGCGAATTCCCCCAGCTTGGGCTGCGTGATGATGTCATCACACAGTCGGGGGGGGGGTTGCCGCAGGCGCCAGAAACCCTGGCCCTGGCAGTGATCACCTCAAACAGAAATGGTTCACAGTGGAATTGTTTGGCTTGCTGCAGACCCCCCCCCCTGACTGTTTCTGTTTTGAGTAACAATTCAGGGTGGAGGAGAGGCAAAAGCTTAGACAGATTAGTTACAGTGTATATGAAGAAGAGGGAGGAATACAAAAATTATAGAGAACTATGACAGAGTTCACAGGTTTGATGCAGAACCCCCACCCTTTGAAATCTGTCTCTGTGGAATTCCCACCCTATGGACCTCAACCCTCAGGCAGAGGGGTCCCAACTAGTCTGCCCAAAGTTTCTGTCCATTCTCAGGACTGGGTCCCTGCCCTAACACCTCTGTCGTGCTTCTAAGTGACATGTCTGTGGTGACTCCACTAATGTGACGCTGCTTCTTTTCCTCCCGCAAATGAACAGGCCTGAAGTCACACACACCCTTGGAAGCCTGCTATTCTCCCCAGAGCCAACCAGCTGGAGTGCTGGCCAATGATTAAAAGAAACCCTCCCTTTCAAAAAAATAGCTTTGATAAGGATTGATGGCTTTGTGAAATTGGACATTCTGGATCTAATGATCTCTGAATGTCTCCCCACTGAGGCCACGCTGAGGAGGGGGGGAGAGGGATGGAAAACCCTCTGCAGAGATGGCCAGATCAGAGGGGGATCCACGTCACCTCCAAGATTGGCCATGCAGCCGCCTTTCACGCACACACAAACACAAAATATGACTTTCAAAAAGAAAAGGTTTGCTACAGTACAGAATGATGGGAGCTGCCTCAGGGCAGAGAGACTGGAAAATCGCTTTCTGATGGCCCCCAGGCCTGTGGCTTGGTGGGAGGGGGATGAAAGAAACCCTCCTGGAGTCCCTCAGCCAGAAAGCTTTGTCGGAGGATCAAAGAGACTTACTGATGTCAGACAATCTGCCACCTAGGACTGGCATACAGGCATTTTGATACACGCCATGAATCCAGATGAGGCTTAGCTCACAGTGGTCCTGTCCCCAAACGGCTTGTTGATGACAAACTTTACTTCTGTGCCTCTGGGGTAGGAGTGCACCCACCCAATTATTCCAAGGAGCAACTATTACTATTTGGAAAAAAAATAGCACGGCTAGTTTAACAGCAGATTAGCATTTTTGCAAATATTTTAACACCGTTTTCGTTTTAAGCAATCTTAAGTAGGCCCATTTTCTCTCTCTGCCATGTAGTGCTGTCTCTTCTCACACAGATCCAAAGGTCTATCTGAATTCCTTGTTGTTAACCCCTCTCTCTAGCCAGGTGTATGTGACCCATCCACATGTTGACTGGACATGCACAGACAGACAGACCGACAGACAGAGAGCGCATGCGTGCGCGCACAGGCAGAGTGCGCTGGACCTGCCACCTCCCTCTGTGCGTGATTGGCAGTTCATGATCATGATATTCTCCCCATTCAACTTCTCTATCCTTGCATACATTTTAGTGAATGCACATATATCCTGCCAGTATGTGCTTACATGTGTTTGTAAGAACAAGGCAATGCATGTTCACTTGACTTACGAAGCCAGGGACCAGTGCACAGGTTCAGCTGTACGTGCATTGAGTGTAATATGAGAATTGCTCAACTCGTGTATAAAGAAAAATAAAGTGTACACAGTACACAGATTGTATAGAAGTTTGCTATAACTTTTGAACTTCTGTCTTTTTCATCTTCCTCCATGCGACAGTTTTTGGCACCATGTCGGGCAAGTGGGGGCTGGAGTCCTTCCAGAATTACAACTATTCTCCAGACTACAGAGGTCAGTTCACCTGGAGGAAATGGCAGCTTCAGAAGGTGGACTCTGTGGCATCACTTTCCTGCTGAGTTCTCTCCCCTCCCCAAATCCCACCCTCCCCAAGTTCTGCCCCCAAATCTCCAGGAATTGCCCGACTCAGAGCAGGCAACCCTAACACTGTGACTTCTTTCCTTCCTTCACTGGACCCCCCCCATTCAATCCATGACAGATCTCTCTCTACACCCCATCTCTATAAACTGAATCCAGGACCCTGCAGATCTCTTCTGCTATCGGAGGAGCTTTCATACAGCAGAAGGATCTTCCCCTAATGCAATGAGCTCTTGAGGGAAAGGCTCCTTCCTCCCAGTATCACAACCGAGCAGAAGCCACATGCAAAGGTTAGCCCCTGTTAGAGTTGACAGGCCACAATTGGCAACCCTTGAGAACAATTGCGGGGTGCTGACATGTCAGTCTTGCATTGGCATACCTATATTACTTTTGGTATAAACAGGAAGTGACATGGGGGCTCTCTAACATTTCTTTAAAAACTCTATTGTTTTACCATAGAGGTTTTGCAAGATGTTAGAATGGTCTGCAGCACTGATATGGTGCTGGTGCACTAGGCATTTCCTCCTGCCCATTCCTCCCACCTGTGCCTGAGGCACTGTCCAGCATCAAAGGGAATTACTGGGAAGCCCCCCCCCCCCGCCCGAGCCTGTCATCCCCACCCCCAGCTAAGGTGGCAGGAAAGTTACTCAGGTCAGTGTCAGCACTTTTTCTGCTCAACTGTTTTATCACCTTCCATTGTTTTTGGTACAATAATCTGTTGTTCCTGGCAGCATCACAGAGCCACCACCCACCTCCTTGCTAGGGTGAGATTTCAGCTCAGAGCCATTTACAAACAGTTGCTTGGAAAACAAAATAAAAATAAGAATCACAGCTTCCTTGGTGCCAGCAAGTTCCTGAGGATAATCAGAGCACAAAGTCAAGCTCATGGCCTCCTCCCATTCAAACGGCTTTCCTAAGCAAGCACAAGGTTGGAGAGCCACTTGGCCGCTGCCAGTTAGCTATTAACCGCAGGAAAGTCACGGATCCCTTTGCTTTAATGGGATGCCTGGGAGACAAAGATCTGGCCAGAAGCAGCCTCCAGAGAATGACCCTCAGTGTGACATTGGGGGTTCTTACTTCTTTAAGCCGACTTTGGAAGGATTTCAGCAGATCCTGTTTAATCACTCCAGTCGCCTCATCCCTTCTCTGCCTCTGTTGTGTGCCACGAGTTTTCCTAAGCTGGCCCGCCAGTCATTTTTATGCAGGAAGCCTCTGCCTCTTAAGTATCTTGAATATTCAGCCTCTCTCTTTTTAAACAGAAAAGGCCACAGATTTAGTCCTCATGGGAAGTAAAGAGCACGCAGTGAACTTGTAGTTTATACACATAGGAAATAGGGAACGGGTCATGACAGACTCAGTGGTAGAGCATTGGCATGCAGATGGTCTCAGGTTCAATCCATGGCATCTCCAGCTAAGAAGATCAGGGAGCAGGTGATGGGAAAGACCTCAACCTGAAACCCTAGCTAAGTGCTGGAACATCTGCTTTGCATGCAGAGGGTCCTGGGTTCAATCCCTGGCATCTCCAGCTAAGAAAAGTGGGTGATTTGGAAGACCTTTGCCTGAGACTCTGGGGAGCAGCTCAGGCAGTCAGAGCAGACAATATTAACCCTCAGAGGTATGACTCAGAGCCAAACTACACGAGATGAGTTACACGAGGCTATTTGAGTATCTAGAATCATGTCTGTTCCTACCTGCCCATGTCCATTTTACCCCGAGTGAACGTGTCCTGTAGCCCTAGTCCATGCATGTATCGGGTAACTGGTGTAGTCATGGTTGCAAGTGTCCATGGGCATAATCAGCGAGTCATCATTTCAGAGCATTGATTTTAGGTGCCTTCCGCTTCCCCTCTTTTTGCCCTTAGATCTGGTTTACACTCAAACTGTTTTGCTTTTAAATATGGCATGTTTTAAATTCTCCTATTTTTTAGTTGGTGCCGCCTCCTCCCTACTCCTCTTTTCTGCACCCTCCTTCCCCCATAACTTCCTCCTCCTCCTCTCCATGCAGCGTCTTTCGTTGGGATAAGGAGGTAGGAAGAAAAATTGTGGCAACATGATTGAGCATCTGAGCAAAAGTTCAGAAACATGCCTGATACATGAACCTGAAAAGGACAGGGTGGGGTGTACTTGTTCTCCAGTTTGGCTCAGCAATACAGAGCAAATTGGGTGAAATTTGGCCATTATTTCCAATGGGAAATGTGATTTGGGGCTTTCAGAGGGCTAGGGGGCCATTTTAGGATTGAATTTTACAAAATTTACTTGGGACCTACTTCTAGCTGTTCTCTAAAGACCCCCTAAATTTCATGAATATTGGACTTTGAGGAGCCACTTTATGAGCCCCCAAAAAGGTGTCCCTAGCCACCTCCAATTTCCATTATTCCCTGTGGGGAAAACTAGAGAAGCTATCTCGGGAGCTGGGGTGGCGTTTTGCAAGAAAAATCCTCCACATTTGCAAAGGAGCCAGTCCTATCTGTCCCCTAAAGACTCCTCAAGTTTCAGAGAGATTGAACCCTGGGAAAAGCATGACCGATGAGTTTCCACAGTTGCTGTTGTTTTCTCTGGCACCTACTTTGGAGGCCTCTAAAATGACCTCCCCAAGGTTCAAAATCCACCAAATTTGCAGGAGACCTACTCCTCTCTGTCCTCTAAAGAACCCCCAAGTTTCAGGGAGATTGAACCCTGGAAAAGGCATGAACAATGGGTTTCCCCAGTTGCTGTCATTTTCTCCCCACAATAGTAAAAAATGGGGTGGCTGATGGCACCTTCTTGGGGGGGGGCTAAAATGGCCCCCAAGGTCCAATCTTCCTGAAACTTGGGGAGCCTTTAGAGGACAGTTAGCAGTAGGTCTCTTGAAAATTTTGTAGGTTTATTTTGCAAAATGCCACCCCTATCCACCATAGTTTTCTCCATATATAATAATAGAGATCGGAGGCAGCTGGGGATCAACAGGCAGGAAAGAGTTGATTCTGGCTGACAGCAAGAAACGCTGCCATGGCTTTCAAAGTGGGGATTGCCCACCCCCTTTGCATAGATGCCCTCCTTTCCTGGCAGGCCAAGCTGCAAGATCTCAGCAGAGGTGTGAAACCCCTGTTTTCAGCCCCCCCGAAACCCGTTCCCCCCCCCAATTGTCCAATTGAGTAAACAAGTATCCCTGTCAGAAAAGCTGCAGAGGAAGGTTTGAGTATGGGCAAAGAAAGGTGCATCATGGGATACCATCTCTCATCTGGGAGGAATAAGGAAGAAACACGTGCCAGTCTGAGCATGGGATTGAGTGCAGTGTGGCTGCAGTGTGCAAGTGAACAGGAAAGCAATGGGAAATACATGTAAGTGCATTCATGTGTCATACGCATGTAATTCATCTCGTGTAGTTTGGCCCTCAGTAAAAGGCAGCTTCATGTATTCATGAGTGGGGGAGGGGAGGAACTCAAGGTAAAACATCCTGATTTCTCCCCTCCGGGAGAGATTAAACACATAAACCCTCACACGATGAAGCCTCTGGGCTGGCCATGTAACAGAAAGGGAGTTAAGGAAAGCAGAAGGGGAGAGTAAGAGGTAAAGAGGCCTCCCTGGGGAGTATTCGGCTCATGAAAGTGCTAGAGTTGGTAGGCTCTTAACAGCAAGCTTAAAGCTCATACACACCTCTAAACTTGTTATGAGACAAGCCCAAACTCCAAGTTCAGGCCGGTCTTCTAAGGAGCTCTTTCCAACCAAACTCCTTGCCACTGCAGCCACTCTCATTCCTTCCCCTCAAATGTATTTAGTGGTGAATACAATTTATATTTATTTAGAGTACTGATATCCTGCCCTATCTCCTTTGACTCAAGGAAGCTAGCAAAGTTGCAAACTTGGGATGCCAGCCTCCCCTCCCCCTGACAATCCCCAAGAGCATTGTGCATGGGGGGGGGGGATTGCCATAAGGTTTTGGAATTCCTAGAGCATCATGATGTCACTTTCTGTTCTGAAAGAGGAATTTACTTCCCTCTGCTCTTTTTCCTCTTGCCATGCCACACAATGAGGGCAGAGGACAGGAAACATCACTGGGATGCCCCCCACCATTACTGGATAAACAGTAACCTTGTTACAAATGCAAAAAACTGTAGGGCTGTTGATCAACACCTTAAAATCAACACACATCATACAACAATATGCAAGATCAAAATATACAGCCAGATCTGCCAAAATAATATACTCTCTAACAAATGCCTTCTAAAATAAAATTGTCTTACATGCCTTCTGGAATTCATCAAGGGAAGACACCCTTTCCACCCATTCTGGTAGGTTGTTCCAAAGGAATGGAGCGAGCACTGAGAAAAGCCCATGATTTAATTGTTGCGGTACAGAGAATCTGTCGAGCAGGCACCATGAGGATAGGGCTGTCTGAAGAATGTAGCTGGCTTGTGGGAGGATCCCAGGAGATGTGATTTGATAAGGATGAAGGCCCCATGCCATGAAGGGCTTGTAAAGGTAATTAGCAGCACTTTGAATTGGGCCCAGAAGCAAGTTGGTAACCAGTGCAGTTGACGCAGTAGTGAAGTTGTGTGTTCCAAATGGCTGACCCCAGATGGGAGTCTTGCTGCTGCATTTTATACTAATTAAAGCTTCCAAGACATTTTCAAAGGCAGCTTCATATAGATAGGGCTGCCAAATGCCAGGGGGAGGCTAGAGATCTCCCGGAACTATAACTGATCTGCAAACAACAGAGGTCAGTTCCTCACGAGAAAATGACTGCTTTGGAGGGTGGACTATTTGGCATTCTACATCTCCCGCTGAGGTCCCTCCTCTTCCTAATCCCTGCACTCCCCAGACTCCACTCCTAAATCTCCAGGAATTTTCACACCCAGAGATGGCAACCCTACATAATGCAGACCATGTTCCTCTAGTCCAGTCTGGAGGCTACAGTACCATGGACCAGTGCAGCTATGTGGGCAGAGTCCAAATGTGGAGCCAGCTTATGTGGCAGCTGTTAGTGAAAGAAGATACTCTTAGAAGCAACATCAGTCTGTTTATCCATCAACAAGGTTGAACTCCAGAGTGCCCTGAAGCTCTTAACTGGATTTATTAAAGACAGAGATGGAGATCTCCCTGCACAGCCTCCAAGGTGCAATGAATTCTGGAAAATGTAGTCTTCCTGGGTATCTGAGTACTTAATATGGAAAAGTGGTAAGGATGCTTTTCAGCATGTCTATGGGAAATGCACAACTGACTTTGCCAGGTGAATTTTCAGAGAAGGAGGTGAGACGGTTAGGCCAGGGTAGGGCTCCTAGAATTATGAGTGGAGGGGGCACGTGGGGAGAGGCTAGGGTGGCCAGCTCTGGGTTGGGCAATTTGGGGACTTTCCCTGGGGAGGGCAGAGTTTGGGGACGGGAAGGAACTCGGCAGGGATGTGATGCCATGAAGCCCACCTTCCAAAGCTGCCATTTTCTCTAGGGGGAAATTGATCTTTGTAGTCTGGAGACGAGTTGTCATTCTGGCAGATAGGGTTGCCAACTCTGGGTTGGGAAATTGCTGGAAATTTTATGGTGGAGCCTGGAGGTGGGTCTTGGGGTGGGGAAGGCCTTGGCGAGATCCAGTACTGCAGAGTCAACCATCCGTTCCCTCCAGGGCAACAGATCTCTGCTCTCTGCAGATCAGTTGAAATTCTGAAAGATCTCCAAGCCCTACCTGGAAGTTGGCAATCCTATGAGAGGCATTTCAGCCAGTCATGCTCAATCAGGAACAATCTTGTCATCAGGAACATAATGGGAGGAGGATACATTTTGGTGAGGGTTTGGCTGAAAATAAGAGAAGTAATTTTGATGGGGGGGGGATTATGAATTACTCGCTTTTGGAGGAGAAAAATGATTTCTGAAAATAATTTGAACCAACTCACTTTTAGGTACAATTTCCTAAGTTTCTTGGTATTTACATCAGTGGGTTGGATCCAGATTAAATTTTCCAATGGTGGAATGGCACATTCCTCCCTCTCTATGAAATGCTTCTCCTGGGGGGATAGGAGACCTTGAAAAATGACATGGAGGAGGGAGGTTGCAGTGGGAGGGGGAAATTGTTGGAAATTACCCATTTAGCCTGGATCCAATTCCCTTCCCTTCTTGGTACAAGGGTTCACCGTCATCTCCCTGTTCATACTGAATACTAATTTTTTCCTTCTTCAGATAATTTCATGATGCTGCCCCACAATCCCATGGGTCTGCAAAATCCTTCTGTTCCCATCTGCCAATGGGATCAGGATTGTACCTTCAGCAGGATTGTACCTTCATCAGACAAGCAGAAAGCCTAAGCAGGGTGGGCTCTCATCAAGCTGTTATAGCTTAGTTGGGAATGTAATGAAATGAATCCAATTTAGGTGTTGCCTAGGAGGGGTAAACGTCACCTCCTTACGTCGGATTTCCATATATAAACTACTCTCATACCAGGGAGGATGGCAAGCCACAGTCATTATCTTAGAAGCTATGCAAAACAACATTTAAAATAAAACCCAGACATTTTGCATTTTCACATCTTTGCATGTCTGGGCTATGTTCTAGGTTTGGCTCATGGTTTGAATGCTAAGAGAAACTGATCATCTCCATCATCCCAACCTGTGTGGAAAACCCTGTGGGGGCAAGAAGGGACATGTCAAACACGCTAGGAATTGTTCCCTGGAAATGAAATGCCGTGCAAGCCTCAGTTAATGAGACATGGTTCATGTCAGAATGGGGAAAGTGCTGATCTAACAGCAGGGATCCCTTTGATGGAATTCTAGCTCTCTTTCTCTCCACACTGAGATAGACATACAGAATACATGGAACCACAAAGGGCTTTTTTTCTGGGAAAAGAGGTGGTGGAACTCAGCGGTGGAACTCAGGACTGCATAATGACATTACTTTGGGTCAGCTGGAACAAAGAGGGGAGGTTTTTAAACTTTAAATCACCCTCTGTGAAAATGGTCACATGGCCGGTGGCCCCGTCCCATTTAGATTGCCCTCCACGCACAGCGCGGAGGGCAATCTAAACTCTCCTCTGTCTGGAGATCAGGGGGCGGGGCCACCGGCCATGTGACCATTTTCAAGTGGTGCCGGAACTCTGTTCCACTGTGTTCCAGCTGAAAAAAGCCGTGGAACCACATATGTCAAAATAGTAGTTTTGAGACCCAAAAGAGAGCTTTTGCAAGGAAACTTGAGATAACTCTGCTATTTGTATCAGATGTTGTACCTACTCAAGATGGGGGGCATGGTTCCCTTCCAGTCATGAAAACATTCCCCACCCACCCACCGCCTCCAGTTGCCAAGACATTGTCAGTTGTCAGAACCAGATAATTGGGTATTGGGGTTAGTAGGATAGCTACTATTGAAATGAGCAAAACTGGGCAATATGGTAAAATCTCACCTGTGCACTATTCTATGAACATCCTGGCTTCTACTGAGCCCAGTTATACCGGCATAAACCTAGATGGAAGAAATGTTGCAGTCTATCTTACAATGTAACAACATAGATGGACCCAGCATTCTTTCTTGGGGTTATGGATTCTGACAGCAGCAGTCAATGACTGAATGTATATTTCCCATGTTTACCCAGCATTTTGGGACACTGCACCATTTAAGGGACCATGGCAGCTTAGGCAACATAGTGTCATAGATGCCTCATTGGTTGGATCCTGTTCCCTTGGCTGAAGAGCCAAGTAGGCTGACTATCCAATCCAATTAAAAGTCTATGCTGAAGAGCCAAGCAGCCAAATCATCCAACTAGGCATCTATGCTGAAGAGCCAAGCAGCCAAATCACCCAACTCAACTAGGCATCTATGCTGAAGAGCCAAGCAGCCAAATCACCCAACCCAACTAGGCATCTATGCTGAAGAGCCAAGCAGCCAAATCACCCAACTCAACTAGGCATCTATGCTGAAGAGCCAAGCAACCAAATCACCCAACCCAACTAGGCATCTATGCTGAAGAGCCAAGCAGCCAAATCACCCAACTCAACTAGGCATCTATGCTGAAGAGCCAAGCAGCCAAATCACCCAACCCAACTAGGCATCTATGCTGAAGAGCCAAGCAGCCAAATCACCCAACACAACTAGGCATCTATGCTGAAGAGCCAAGCAGTCAAATTACCCAATCCAACTTCATATACGCTGAAGAACCAGATAGATCACGCAACCCGATGAAGAGTTTATGCTGATGACTCAATAGCTTTTCCACTGCCTTCCCCCACTTGTAGGAGATGAGCAGGAGGATTAAACAAATTCCAAATTAATACCCAGAAAAATAAGTTTTAAGACTGCAAATAACCATTTAAAAGACCTACTAGAATCCCCAAAACATAAAACCAAACTACCATGCAGAGTACTAATTAAACCAAGCCAACAGCCGAATATTATGCCATGCTGTGAGTAAGCCCTGCTAAATTTGATGAGGTCTATGCTCCAAAATTGGACCTAGGGTTCCTGCCCAAATCTTCCATGAGCTCTGAAGGTAGAGGGGTCAAAAAGAAGGTTTTGAGTAACCTCCTAAAGTTGTTGAGTCAGCAAGTGCTAGAATGGAGGTGCCACTCTTAGCATTCTCCAATCAAATCACCTGTGGGTGAGGGACCCTGAGAAAGGTCACCTGCAGCCATCTAAGTGAGCTATGGATTCTCATGAGCCCAGAAGCCATGACCCACACAGGATCTTATGACAAATCTTCCTTCCACTTGGTCCAAAGGATAGACCATTTCTGGAAGCTGATTGCTAAGGAATTTCCAAGGTTGAACTCTGGTTGTGTAGGAGGTGTCAGAGGTTTTGATCTGGGGTGAACTCCCACCCCATCAGGAAAGGATCTCAGGCATAGAAAAGTCTGCCCCCAACAATTCCTACCTCAGTTCCATGAAAAAAAAGTGCCATCGACGGAACTCGAGAGTTTCTGCATGCAACGACCCTTCCTTGATCCCCTGAAGAAACTTGCCTTCAAAGTTCTATTACACTGAGAGCAGAACCACAAGTGACAAAAGGCACAGATTGGACACTTGTCAGCTTCCCTCAAGTTTTGATGGGAAATGTAGGCAGCTTGGCAGAATGTTGGACAAGTGACAGTTGAAAAGTCCATTGGACAGCAGTCAGAGAGCCAAGCTTCAAGACTAGGATGCCTACATTTCCCATCAAAACTTGAGGGAAGCTGACAAGTGTCCAATCTGTGCCTTTTGTCACTTGTGGCTCTGCTCTGAGTTAAGCATAAGGTGTCATTTGTTCCTGGGTATCATTTGACCCACTCTGCCATGAAGCTTGGTGGGTGGCCTTCGGACAGTCACACTTTCTCTCAGTTGTAAGGATCACATGGGGGAGAACCACATAGGCTGCTTTGAGGTCCTAGGAGGAAGGGCAGGATGAAACTTTGATAGGTAGATATGATTGATTCTTTCAGGTGGGCAGCCATGTTGGTCTGCATAGAACACGATTCGAGTCCAGTGGCACCTTAAAGCCCAATAAGATTTCCTATCCGACAAAGGAGCCTTTGACTCTCGAAAGCTTATGCCCTGGAAATCTTGTTGGTCTTTAAGGTGCTACTGAACTCGTGGTGCAGTGCATACAGTTGGAGTCCCTTTGTTGGATAAGTATTGTTGCAGAGTAGAAATGATTTGCACAGCAGATAAAGAATCACAGACACGTGTGTTCAACTTCTAGAATAAATGTTTACTACAGTAATGACTTGGTGGTTGCCCAGGGGACTACCTTTACCTTTACCTTGCATATAGGGAAAATAGGGTGTACTGGATATAAAATAAAGAATAGCTAACTTAGCTCCTACATCCTTACATTCTGATGATCTAAGGTAATGGTCTAACTAACCGGAGAGCAATGGGTCCTGAGAATAGGAAAGAATGTCAATTGTTCCCCAATAAAACTGGTCAGCCAATAATCAATCCTAGATCAGTTCATTAAGCATGCAACTCCCCTTTTACCCTGGCGGGAATAACAACTCAACATCTAACTGGTCTCATAGAAACTAGTTGTCTCTAACTAAACACAAACAAATTAACTCTTTCATGACTGAAGAGAATGACACTTGTAAAAATCCCAACACCCTTCCAGTTCAAAACAGGAGCCACCAAAATCCATGAAAGGGCCAGACAATAAAAAGCGTTGTTGGCTGTTCCCAATACGGGACAAAACTTAGTGGAATCCCTTTGAATTTCTCAATGCCATCAAACCTTCCTGCCTTCCAAGCTTGTTCACCAACATGTTGCTCAAACATCAATTGCTTAATTTTAACCCCCTGTATCCCCACGAGGATGCCAGTTTCAAGGGCAGCACCAACCTGCAAGGAGGGCTTTGCACTGAAACGTAAAAATTCCCTCCCCATCATTCATCTTGTTCCATCAGCTTTGTTTTCCAAAGGCAATCCCTGGACCTATTAGACATTTGCTTCTAATCGATGCCCCCTTAGAAGTTGTGTTTGGGAAAGAAAGGCGAAACAAATATTTGCTGCAATGCCTTGCCGCCGCCCCCCCCCCCCCCCGATGCCGCTTGGCTGAGCTGATGCAGGCGTTTTGAAATATCATTTTTATTTTTACCTCTGGAAATAAAATCAAACAGATTGATTCTCGGTGTCTGTTTCTCTCTCTATGTCGCCTACTAACGGAATTACATAAATATCCATTGTGTCTGCCTCTCTTTCGTACGTTGGGGATTCTGCCATCTCAGATGCCTGGATTAATTTGTGTTACTCGGTCACTAGATCGTATCCATTCACTCTTGATTTGTTTTGAAGTGTGAAATGAAGTCATGTCCTAATGTTATTTTCATGCCGCCTGGGAGTGGAGAGACCGCTCCAAGTTTTTCTTTAAAAGTACTATGAACCTAAGGCACTGGCAATGAAAATATCCCCCTTGAATGACAATAATATGTAGAGACATGGACAGATTAAGAAAGATTTTGTGGGGTAAGGACAGGGCTGCATACACATTGCAATTCTGTGTTGATCCAGAATTGTAACAATAGTTGTGGAATTCAACTGAGAATCTCAGCTCTCAGTTTCAAATAAAGTTTCTAGACCTTATTGTGAAATGTTGTTGCCTGGTGAAATCTCAGCAGCCAGCAATGGGTAGAATATGACACACACAATTAAACTGAATCATACCACTGGTCCATTAAGGTCAGTATTGTCTACTCAGATTGGCAGCTGCTCTCCAGGGTCTCAGGCAGAGGTCTTTCACATCACCTACTGCCTGGTCATTTTAACTGGAGATGCGGGGGGATTGAGCCTTCTGCATGCCAAGAAGAGGCTCTACCACAGAGCCAGGGACCCCTCCCCAAGTTTCTGGTGATCTAGAATGGGGGGGGGGGAGTTTTCAGGAGCCCCCTAGGTCTTTGCAGAAGTAGGATAAATTAAGCAAAACAGTACACACTCTTTTTAAGGATCAAAACACACCTTTTGCAGCAAAGCTGGGCACTGGCATTGTCTTGCTGAGTGGTGAAAGACATTTTACCATTCCTCCCTGTCCTTTTAAAATTTTATCATTGGAAAAAAAATCACAACTATACAAGACAAAATTTGCAGCTGTCAAAAGTCAAGACATTATATAAGGATATAGGTCGAACATTCCAAAATTCAACAAACAATGGCCATCTTTCCACCAACCTCTCGCTAAAAGGGGGAAATTGTGCTGATAAAGGAACAGTCAGTGGCAACCAGTGATGCTCTGGGTTTTGCATCAAACATTCAACAATCGAACCTACTGGGTTAGACTGTGATGCTGACACAGGAGCCAGGCGTTTAGTGAATCCAGTCTGTTTAGTTCAGCATTGGCTGCTGCCGGGTTTGCACTGCAAGAGAGCTAGCGTGGAGTAGCAGATAGTGTGTTAGATTAAGATCTTGGGACCCAAGTTTGAATCCCCACTTTGATAATGAAACTCACAGGGAGACCTTGGATCCATCACGGTCTCTTGTCCTGTCCTACCTCTCAGTCAGCATTGTTGTTATGAGGAAAGAAGGGGAGAATGATGTTCTAAACTGCTTTGAGTCTTAACTGGGAAGAAAAAGCGGGGAATAAATAAATAAATGCAAGTGCATTGTGTTTTTTCAAAATCGTGCTTGCGCAAAAATGGTTGCCACTTCACACAGAATGGCAGCCATTCATGTGACTAAGGACTACTTGGACAAACAGCAAACAGCAGGGGTTTTAAAGAAAAAGTTTATGGATGGATGATTTTTATGATTTGTGATTCATTTAACCAGGGCTTTTTTTCAGGGGGAATGGAGTTCCGGAACCGCTTGAAAATGGTCACATGGCTGGTGGCCCCACCCCCTGATCTCCAGACAGAGGGGCGTTTAGATTGCCCTCCACGCCGCTGGCGTGGAGGGCAATCTAAACGCCCCTCTGTCTGGAGATCAGGGGGTGGGGCCACCAGCCATGTGGCCATTTTCTTCAAGGGCAACCCACTGAGTTCCACCACCTCTTTTCCCAGAAAAAAAAGCCCTGCATTTAACCATATATTTAATGCAGAGAAGTTGGGGAAGTAGGACACAGGGCATGCACAAAAAATTGACTGCACTGTACTACTGCACTATTAGGAAGAAATAGGGTGAAGTAACCTGCTAAGCAGCCACAAATGGGCTCATGAACAGATGAACAGTCCACTGTAAAATCAGCTCCCAGATAGCGCAAACAGGATATGAGCCTAACTGAAGGGCGTTTTTGAGCAACCCTAGTGGAAACAGTGATGCTGAAAGCAATTGGAAAAAGGGTAGGTGTTAGCACAATCTGATTATTTTCTACGAGAAAATTCTCCCCCTCTGTCTGTAGTTTTTTTAACTGAAAACTGAAACAGGTGAGCATTTTGCGGCACTGTCTCACCAACCATCTAATAATACAGAATGTCAGCTATCAGCTAGGCAAATATACAATATCATTTCCAATCAGGATCAGATGTCAACTACAGATAGCAAACAATCCTAAGGAGGCAAATAGTTCGGGCATTTCCAAAACTGACTTTCCAGCCACCCCCAAATCCGGAGAGTCCCCTGTGAATGTGTGGGCAAGATCAACCAACCAAGCAACCAATCATTTATTACAGTCAAAGAGTGGGTGAGTGGGTGAGACCCAAACGAATTTTCAGACACAAGTTTGCTTAGCTCTCTCGAAGATACCACTCTGCTGTTTATGTCTCTTCCACATTTGCAGCTTTGTTCTAACAATTAAAAAAAAAATCCTTCCATAGACTTTTTGGTATTCTTCTCAATCTGCTCTTCCTTTATTTAAAGACAACGAGGTGAAAATAAGGGCTTTGTCCTCTGACACCACTGGCCTGAGTCTTGATCCTCTGGCAAAACGGTAATCCCCCAACTGGTGACATCATATCCAGTTGCCAGGGAAACATCACAACCTGGCATTATGACTTCGCCACTGGATTAGCACGAGACGACTTGTCGAAAGACAAATATCTTTGGCAATTAGCAAAACCAGCATAGGGAAAATTATGATAATGCAGGAGATAGGACGCATTAATCCAATTTATAAAGTCTGATCTATCCGAGAGTGTTCCCCGGCGAGGGCGTAGCTCTTTTAACAACCCTTTCAGTCTTAAGTAAACTGAAGTCAGGGAATAACATCAAGCAGAATAGTCATTTGTTTTATTAGTCATTTCATGGGGTAATTTAGAAGATTATCATAAAATACAATATGGAAATTTAAGAAGTTTCAGACCGGTCCTCCCCCCTCCCCCTTGTGACTCTACGATTTGTATCTGGAAATCAGAGAGAAAGGGCATTTCTCTCACTGGCAAAACTGGCTCCCAGCATTCAGTTACATACTATCATGGCCAAGACACAAACGCTGGGATAGAGGTCTGTAAATGGAAAAACTCCAGATTCTTTGAATCAAGTGACACCTAACCAGGCTTTTTTTCTGGGAAAAGAGGTAGTGGAACTCAGGACCGCACAATGACATCACCTTGGGTCAGCTGGAACAAGGGGGGAGTTTTTTAAAGTTTAAATTGCCCTTGACAAAAATGGTCACATGGCCGGTGGCCCCGCCCCCTGATCTCCAGACAGAGGGGAGTTTAGATTGCCCTCCATGACAGTGGCGCAGAGGGCAATCTAAACTCCCCTCTGTCTGGAGATCAGGGGGCGGGGCCACCAGCCATGTGACCATTTTCAAGAGGTGCCAGAACTCTGTTCCACTGTGTTACAGCTGAAAAAAAGCCCTGCACCTAACACTGAAGATCCTTCTTTGAGCCACCAGACTGCAATTCAGCTGCCAAAAGCAGGCAGGAAGAAATGGATTGGGGCCATTGTGCCAGAGAAAGGGAGGGGGGGCTAAATCTCCCTGATCAAAAATGGTCCCTCCCACAGAGAGTTGTAAGCCCAGCTAGAGAAACAAGAGACCAGTATTACATAGCTGTTAAGAGTGCTGGGCTAGAATCTGTGAGACCCAGGTTCGAATGCCGACTCTGCTGTTGAAGGTTGCTGGGGAGGCTTGAGCCATTCACATCCTCTCAGGCTAACCTACCTCATAGGATTGTTGTGATGAAAGATGGAGGAGGGGGACAATTAAATAATCCAATATGGGGCCCCGCTGAGGAGAAAGGTGGGGTTTGAATGAATAACTCAATAGATAAATGGTACCTTTCTTCTCCCACTCTGGTCTTAAAGCACCCAAGGGAAATGGTATGGGGAGAGAAGATTTAAATCCCCTCTTTTCCCCAGCGCTGTGGCCTGGATCATTCCTGCTCCCTCCCCGCTCTGTCGCTATTTGCAGCTAAATTAGACATCTGGGGATCCAAATGGAGATTGGCTCCTTAATGGTTAGCAACACTGGGGTAAGGAAAGGGGTTACCCCCCATTCCAGTCACACATTCTGAAAATCTTTCACTCCTATATATAAGGGTGAAGTGCAGCATCACGCAAGGAAGAAACAATGACCAGTTCCATCTTCTCCCATCGAAATACTTGGTGGCTTCTCTTTAAATGAGAGTGATCTCTTCTCCCTGCCACCACCTAGAAGGGTGCAATGCATTTCAGTGTGCACATGGCTTAGCATTATATATATATATATATATATCCTCCTCTTGGCTCACTGAACACCAGACGAATGGCTGTTTTACTTACGTGTGTGTGTTTGATTTTACCAGAGGTGGAACCATAATGATACGCATCCCCCCCTACCGACATCCCTTTCCTCTGCCTCCATTTCTCCGCTCGCCCACCTGCCCAGTCATCCTTCCCTGCTGTCCCCTCCCCGATCGCGCAGTTTTCCGTCCCCCCTCTTTAACCAGCCCAATTGCCTGCCCCCATCCATCCTACCTTTATTTTTTTTAAAACTTTTATATGCTGCATCTAGGGTTGCTAGGCAACCCAAAATGTCAGCCAGGTTTTTGCACACTCTAGGCAAGCACAGACGTCACCAGCTACTTTAGGGAGACGGTTAACCACCATTTTTATGTGAATGTGTTCAACTATTCATATTTTTGAGCAATCCTGGATATTACCCTAGGTTTGTGAAAGATATATTCTTGTGAATTTATTGAACAACACAATGGGGCCACCTGTTGCTGTCAGATAGATGGTATCCATGCTGGTTTCCAGTACCCCCAGCACCACCACCCCGCATACCTGCAGCACTCCAGTGAGCCCAAAAAGGGGAGGGAAGCCCAAGATGGAGCTACACAGATAAATGGGAGAGGCTGTGGGCAATAGGCATGGTTCTCGATGGCTTATATTAAGTTCTATGGAACAAAAGGAATGAGACAGTTGAGGGGGAGGCAAGCAACCTGGAATCCTCAGGACCAAGGGTCAAGTGTACCCCCACACCAGCATGCATTCTCTTTCCTTCTTTCCATCAAAGTGAATAGGTTCTCCCACAGGGAAAAGAGAGACTGAACTCATGGAAATCTACAGCCATAAGAGAAGCCAGTCTCAACCTGAACGACCCAGCATCTTTTGATAGGTGTTTTGTAAGATAGCTATGAGGCATCTTTGTTTATAGAGGTCTATTCGGAAGTTTCCACAGTATTCGGCCCCTCCTCCAGCAAACATATACACTACATCCATCCTACCTAGGGTAGGAAGACTAGGGGCCAGGATGCCCAAAGGATCTCCTTCTCCCTTATTGTCCAACCCACAAATTAAGCTCTGCCTCACAAGCCCTGGTTTCTTTGCCCCTGTTTTCAGAAGTTAAGTGAGTGGCAACCAAAGACAGGGCTTTTTCAGTAGTGGCACTTCAATTATTGTATACTCTTCCCCTTGAGGCTCACCTGGGCCTACTCTGCTCTTTTTTTAGGCACCAGGCCAAAATGTTTCTGATCAATCAGAAGGGGTCCTTCAACATCATTTTAGTGTGCTTTCGGGGTGAAAGTTGTTTATTTTAAGCTGCTCAGTGGTATGTGTGGTAGCTGGGTTTTTAATGCTGAATTTTAATTAATAACTTTTAATGTTTTGTTACTATGCTTTATTTTGTAAGTTGCCTTGGGCAGGTTCTCTGCAGAGGTGGAGTAAAAATTTGCTAAGTGAACAAATAAGTAAACCACAGATATTTTACTAGCATAATAGCAAAGCACTACACTGTCCTCATTACAATAACCCTGTTGGGTAGGCCAGCAATTTTATTTTCAGATTATGCAGGTACAAAACTGAGGCCAAGATGGAAACAGGATAGCTTAAGGCCAGGCAATGAGTTTCAAGGTAAAGGTCATATTCGAACATAGCACTTGCCAGCTCATAGCTCAACCTCCTAACTGCTTTGCTCTGATACATGGGCCTCTCTAAACATGTACTGAGCATGCTGATTCCACCTGGGGAAAGTGAAACATTTCCAGGGCCAGTTGAAGATATTCTGTTGCTGAAGCATTGTGCTCCAGGTAGTACTGTAAAGGGCCACCAGGGAGCTCCGTACAAAGATTCCCTCTAATACTCCCCATCTCTTGAACTGAGTCCAAACATAATCAGAAAGTACATCATATGACTTGCTCATCTCCATTATGTCCCCCATCTCCCCTCCCCTTTGTGATGGGGTCCCAGGACAGGGTCTAGTTTGCAAATCGCACTAGGGGTTCCCAGTCCCCCAGTCTCAAACTTTTACCTCCCCTTCATATGTTGTAACATTGCAAGGGATCCCAGGGGGCCTTTCTTTTAAAGTACAACCCTACAAAGAATTACTCCAATCTGGGCTACAGATGCCAGGTCTCCTGCTTCATCAGAAGATCTCCTAGTCTCCCTTTCTGTTGACTGTCACCTCTTGTCGAGTAGGAAAGGAAAAATATTAGAAAAAAATGTCATGGTGATGGCTATGCCATAGAGTTTTGCCTGAATCCTAGAGGGTCATGTTGATGTCACACTGGCAATGAGATATCACTTCCAGGTATTCTTCTTTGTCTCCTCCCTCCCCTGCCTTGTCCCCTAATCTTTCTATAGAAGAACTCTGCTTAGATGTATTGTCGAAGGCTTTCACAGCCGGAGAACAATGGTTGTTGTGGGTTTTCTGGGCTGTATTGCCATGGTCTTGGCATTGTAGTTCCTGACGTTTCTCCAGCAGCTGTGGCTGGCATCTTCAGAGGTGTAGCACCAAAAGACAGAGATCTCTCAGTGTCACAGGCACTGTGACACTGAGAGATCTCTGTCTTTTGGTGCTACACCTCTGAAGATGCCAGCCACAGCTGCTGGCGAAACATCAGGAACTACAATGCCAAGACCACGGCAATACAGCCCGGAAAACCCACAACAACCAACTCTGCTTAGGATTGCACTGTTAGCTTGGTTTTTTGATTCATAGTTGTTCCAAGCATAGACAGGGGCTTCTTGTGTACTCAGGCCAGACATGTAGTCCTTTTGGATTAGAAGGGCCTGGAGGACCTCACATTTCAATACCAGAGGAATAGGTAAACCAAACAGACTCAAACATCATTGCACACAAGGTCTAATCACAAGTATTCCATCATGATCTCTGTATAAACGCTCTGTCCATCAAATCAGGTTGCAAGGCAAGAAGGCAAATCCCTCAAACCACTTCTTATTTCTACCACATGCCGCAATCCACCTCAAGACGCTTGGCCAAGGCCCATAGTTCACACTCCTTTCCAGATGCATCCCCAGAAAATTCAGTGTGTATGTGTTTTCTGACATTGCATGTATCAAATTTCACTGCATGTTCAGGTCCTAGAAAACTTAGGGCTAAATACAAATAGACTTTCCAACAAGGGCCTCATTTAGGAAGGGGGAGGGGAAGGAGTCACCATCTTTCTTTTGCATTTCAGAGGAAATGTTTTCCTGGAGCACCTCTCTGTCCTATTTACTGGTTCTAGTCCACAGTTTGGTACACTTGGTTTGCATACCAAAAGCACCAGATCCCTTCAATTCAAACACACATAATATTCCCCCTGGCCCAAGTTACCTTTGTTTTAGGGCTGCCAATCCCCCGCCCAGGGCGGGGGATCCCCTGTTCTCACTTCCTCTCCCCCCCGACCCCACTTACCTGGCCAGCGGGAGGTGCGCCCCCAGGAGGTATGGTGTGCCCCTGGGCAGTGCAGCATCCTCCGCGCCCCACAACAGGCCCATTTTGGGCTGAATTGGGCCTGCAGAGGGGGGGGGATTCAGCCCTTCAGCAAGTGTAGGAGCACACAGCAGGCCACCCTTTGACCCACACATGCCCGGAGGGACGCCAGACGCCATGGAGGGAGAGTGCCGGGTTCCCAGTCCCCCAGCGGGGGACTAGAGGGACCTGGCAACCCTACTTTGTTTCCTAAACGCATTCAAGAGTAGGCCTCTTCGACCTTAACTGCTCAGAACTATTCTCACTCCCTCAAATCGCCCAAATGAAACGGCATCCCTGCTTTCAAATCACCATTCGAGTATAAGGAGCAACACATACCAGAGGTTTCAGCCTTCTCTGCACAGCAAGCGGGGTCACGGAGAAGTTCCCTGCCACACAGTAACTCTCGGACATCATGTGGTTCCCGATGGATTTAGGCACCCGTCACGGACAAAGCTCCTAGGCCAAGCGAAAAAACCAAAAAGGAACAAGATTTTAATGAGGAATGGATGAAACTCGCTGAAACGATTGCATTCACCTAAATCCAGATATGTAGTCTAGGCTTGTAACATTCTTCTCTCCTCTAATTTATCCTCGCAGCCCCCCTGAGTGTGTGTGACTGGCTCAGGATCACTGAGCACACTTCCATGATAGAGTAGGGATTCAAACCTGGGTCTCCCAGATCATTGTATGACGCATTCACTACTATTTATTCACTACTATACCACATCTTCCCTTTCCTCTGCTTTCTGTATGCCTCTTTGAAACACTTGAAATAAATGGTCTTAACATTTCATAAATAAATGATGGATTAATAACAGATAAAATATAGGCGTTCCATAAGCATATCCCTTGAGTCCTGAGTCCCAGCCCTCCTTGGTACAATTCCAGTTTCTGCTGCAGCTTCTCTTCTTTGGCATAGGTTTATTAAGAATACAGCCTTCAAGAATCTTAAAATAAAATACTATTGACGGCCTCTGGGAGATATTACATGTATTTACAGGCAAACCATTGTAATTCCCTAGCACGTCACAACTTTATTGGTCATCACAACATGCTAGGTCCATGTGGGAGAGATGCTAAGCGCCACTGTATATTTACATACTATTTTGAGCAGGAATAAGAACACAAAACCCGAAGGGCTGCTTGGCATTTTCTTGTGAAAAAAGAGAAAGCATGTTGTGGAGTTTGTTATGGAACATAAAAGTGATCTCTAGCGGTCCCATTTTCTCTACCTCTCTCTGTTTTTTTTATTTTGAACATTTTAAACTATCCTTTCTTTGAAAATGGACTTATGAGGGTACAAGGGCCCAATGTTTATTATTTATTTGATTGATTGATTGATTGATTGATTGATTATATTAGATTTTTAGTCCGTCCTCCCCACCGAGCGGGCTCAGGGCGGAGCACAACATTTTAATTTACATAAAAACACATAAAAGCAGATAAAACATTACAATAAAATTTAAAACACTACATGCAATAAAAACTTCTCCTCAGATGGCGATGGAAGAGTTACTTCATTTCAGACATGGCCCATATATCCATATCTATAGATATATATAGGGTGCTGCAGAGTGAGTTCTGAGAGCTTTTAAGTAATTGCCTTTGTTTGTCTAACCCCACCCAGTAAATCAGGGGTCCTTGAGCCTTGTTCTGCCTGTAGGCAATATTGGAATTTGAGCAGGCCACAGCACAAAATGGCTGCCACAGGTGATATGGCCAAGCATAAAATGGCTGCCATGAGAGCTGGAGACAATCAAAAAATTTGGGGAAGTTCTAAGCCACTTGCCCTCCTATGATGGGGGAGTTACCATTTCTGATTGGTGACAAGGTCAGTGACATCATCTGCTTCAACACACTAGTGATTCAAGTGTCACACTATGAGGACTGGTAAGATCTGGGTTCAAGCCTCCCCAGCCATGACATGCACTGAGTGACCTTGGGTCGATTACTTTATCCTACCTACTTTGCAGGGTTGCCGTGATAAAATGAGGGGAACAAACTTCATGTACGCTGCTGTTCCCTCATTGGGTGAAGGGGGAAAATCTTTATTTTTTAAAATCTATAGCCCTATGAGGTAGGCCAGTAACCGCAACAGTCTAAAGAACCATTTCTGTATGCGAGGAGAACCACACCAAAGAAACCACTTTCTGAAATGAAAACTTTTGGGTTTTAAATGATCATCGCACTTGCTGATGTTTCCTCCTGCCTTGTAAATTCTAGGAGGAGACCTGGTATCCTTTCCCCCTCTCCCATACAGAATTGTATTGCTTTTCCTAGCAGCCATACTCCCGAACACCAGTAGCACTGTATTCATTACATTAGACTATCAGTGACTTCTTGTTTAATGTCACCAATGAGAAATAGAGGGCCAAAGACATGGTAATTTCCCACATTTAGGGCATTATTACAGTGGCTTCCTCTCTTGATTAGTTCCTGTTCTTTTCCTGCTGGGTCTTCCTAAGCAATCCCTTTTGTGTATCTTCTGAGCCATTCCAGCTGGTAATATTGGCAAACAGAGAAGTGGGAATATTGTGGGAAGTAGCTGTGACATAGCAGTTAAAGGGACTGAGTTATGAAGCCCTCAGTTCACATCTCACCTCAGCCATGAAGTCAGGACATTGCAGGCAAAAGGCAACTGCCTCAGATCCAGTGGAGCTTTCAGTAGGTAGAAGGGATTTCTGTCTGCCAAGCCCAGCCTTTTCACCTCCCCTCACTGGATTTAGCCCAAATACTGCTCTTGAGGAGACAGGAGATAACCAGTAATAGCTTGAGAGTTAGAGATCTGCAGCAAGAAGGGGGAAATAGGCCCTTTTCACACTACTTAGTTGCTTCTGGAACATCGCGAAATGTAGCGCAAAAAATGCGGAAGATAGCATCTTCTCTCACGAGTTTTGCGCTGTCACGTGAGTTTTGCACAATGTCGCACAAAACTCTCGTGAGAAGATGCTACTTCCGCGGTTTTTGTACTACATTTCACGATGTTCCGGAAGCAAGTAAGTAGTGTGAAAAGGGCCAGAGTGTAACTTGTGCCCTTCTCTGCAGGAAAATCCTTTTGGACCCAAACCTTTTTGTGCCTAATGGTGGCCTTCCTTGCAGGGTTGTTGCATGGACATGAAGTGGCTTTGAATTCTAAAAAAGTATAAGAAAATGGTAAACATTACAATCTTCTTTTCTGCTTCTAGCTTTACTTTTGACAGCATGGGAAGAACAGGGAAGAAAATCTACTGGGATCAAGAAGGTTGCCAGTTCGAAACTTGACTCAGCCTGTGATTGGATGCTTGTGCTATCCTGTGTAGAATTATTCCAGTTCAAGTCCATTGATTGCAATAAGCTTAGACTGGAGTAAGCCAGCATACGATTGCACAGTATGTAGCCTAAGACAAGACAGCCTCAGCTGGAACACCAAAAAATGATAGACTTAAATAGTCCATCTGATGCTTGAATGCGAACCTACCATTCTGTTGGTCATGGAGAAGAAATAAAATAGGTGTGTGTGTATTCCCATGGCCTGCAGAAAACAGTGGACTCATTTGAAAGGAGATAATCTTTCCTGCCTTGATAGCTTCTCATTACCTTTACACCATCGTGTAAAAGGAATTAGTGAAAACTAGAAACCTGTTTACCTGGTTCTCAACTTAATTGCAAAATCCCAAGCCTCTCTCAGGCAGAAGTGAAGCTCCAAAAGCAATATTGTCCCCACCTCCCCGGAGTCCCATCGCACAGTCAAAGGAATCCACAAGCTTCTCTCATTTGTCTTAACTTATTACCCAAGCAGCAAATGAACAAACAAACTGAGTGGGTTTGTTCTTGCTGCCCCCCCATCCCTAAGTAACATGACTCAGAAGATTCTATTACTCATAACACATTCCCAAGAATCCAGCATCTACGCTCCCATTCAAGCCTTCGGAACTGCTTTCCGCTGAGAAAACATTTCCCAGAAAGAAAGGGGGGTGGGGGCGCACACTATTCTGAATAGCTTTTTGATCTTGTTTGCAATGTAATAACGTAACCAATGTTCATTAACATACTGCTATGCCAGTAAATTGCAAACCACGTCGGGCACACCATGGTGCGGCAAGCGAACAGCTTAAGCACAGTCAGAAATAAATAAATTAAACAGCAAATGGCTCCTCAGACCTACAAGGACCCATTCACAGAGGAGGTGTCCTGTCGCCTCCCAGAATGAGTCAAGGCTCCAGCTCTGTCTCCTTTCAAATTAGCCTTCAAAGCAACTCATCATGCCATGCCTCTGCAACTAGTGCAGTGGGCCCATTGTCTTCCTTCACACAGAGAGACGCCACAGAGGAACCTTCCTATTGGTATTTCTGTGCAGGTCACTTGTTCTGAGTTCTCCTCAAGAGGTTCTCCTCAAGAGGTTCACTCACATGGGTTCAGTAGCACCTTAAAAACCAACTAGGTTTCCAAAGTATGAGCTTTTGAGAATAAAAACTCCCTTCATCAGATACTCTCAAAAGCTCATATCCTGGAGATCTAGTTGGTCTTTAAGGTGCTACCAGACTCAAATCTTGATCTTCTATTACAGACCAACACGGCTACCCGCCTGAAACTATCCACAACACAGGTTCTCACAGAAACAGTGGATTTCTTACATATTCCAAAAACAAGCTCAGTCATCAAAAAAAATCCCCTCTTAAAATTCTTCTCTGCTCAAAACTATCTGCTTCTCCAACAGAATCTTAATTTCTCCTCAGTTCATTCATCCATGGTTTGCTTAGCAGCCTCGGCTTTAATATATTACTTTATTTACCATGGGCCTCTAGTTCCATGACCTTTGCATTCCATTCTCAGTCCATGTAGGAATCTCATCAATAAATTACCGACAAGGGAAGATCCTGCTCACATCACCTTATAGTGAATGCAGAGATTGAGAAGTCAGGGATATGAAGTTTCCAAACAATGTATGAACTGAGGATCTGTCTCTGTTCTTTTTGTAACTTACATGAAATGTCCTTTGGGGGGACTTTGGAATGTTGTTCAGGACAACCTGTAGCCTTTGACGTTTCCACCTGGGTGTTGTTTGGCACCTGTCTGCTGGTGTAATGGTTAGTATGTCCAAAATTAGGAGCTGAGGGAATTGGGGTCTGAATACCCACTCAGCCTTGAATTTCTGTAGGTGAATACATGATGCTGCCATCTGTTGATCTATCAAGGATAGTCTTGTCTCCTCTGATGACCAGTGACTGTCCAGGATCTCAGAACCAGGTCTTTCACGTTATCTTTGATCCCTTTAACTGAAGATACCAGGGAATGAACTCAGGGCCTTCTGCCACTGAGCCAGCAGCCCTGGCCTAAACACTTTGGGCCACTCAGTTTCAGACTCAGCTACCTCACAGGGTTGTTGTGAGGATAAAAATGGGAGGAGAAGGAAGCACAGATGCTGCCTTGAGCTTTTGGGAGGAAGCAGGAAAACAATGGCAGTGAGAAGGAAGGAAGGAAGGAAGGAAGGAAGGAAGGAAGGAACAAACAAACAAACAAACCCAAACAAACACTGGCCGCCCTATTTTCAGGGGATTCTTTGCTCAGATCTACTCATGGGCATCTTACTGCCCACCTTTTATGCTATGTTGCCTTCCCCTCAAGCTTTGCCATAGCTGGATCATCAGCAGGGCATCAGTAGGCATAGCAGGATGGTTCCAAGGCCCGGGAAGGCAAGTTGGCTCAGATAGGGCTTGAAAAATAACTTTCTGAATGGGAGAAAGCAGCAAAAGCATTGGCTTGGCTCCAGCAAGAAGAACAAAGGCTGAGAAGTATGTTCAAGCACTGTGGAATTCCAGGCGGAAACGTACAGCACAGGCACAACGTCAGAAATCGACGGAACTTGGAAATGCTTCCCTTTGACAGGATTGCACCAGAGATGACGGAAAACATAATAAATCTCTATAGCAAACTAAGGGGAGCTGAGTAGAAAGAGAGACACCAGAAGGAAACCACAGGCCCTTTACTTGTTATGATATATTAGTAAGTCAATCTGATTTTGGATTAACCACGCTCATGGAGCACTTTCCTCTTTCCTCTCCTCTCTCTGCCTCACCTTCTCCCAACTCATGCTGCTTGGTAGTGGACACTGTTTTCCTGCTCTTTCCCTTGGATGCATGGGTGTCACCAGGGCTTTTTTTCTGGGAAAAGAGGTGGTGGAACTCAGTGGGTTATCCTTTGAGAAAATGGTCACATGGCTGGTGGCCCCGCCCCCTGATCTCCAGACAGAGGGGAGTTTCGATTGCCCTCGGCACCGCTGAGTGGCAATCTAAACTCCCCTCTGTCTGGAGATCAGGGGGCGGGGCCACCAGCCATGTGACCATTTTCAAGAGGTTCCAGAACTCTGTTCCACCGCGTTCCCGCTGAAAAAAAGCCCTGGGTGTCACTTTTCCCAGGCTCCCCTGAGTATCGAACTCTAAAGGCTGGAGACAGAGAGGTTACCAGCCACCTGGAGAACATCTCCCATCTTGAACTCCCATTGCTGAGAATAAACCCCTCTTCTCTCCGCCTCTAGCAAGCTGCCAGGTGGCCTCCTGGTATCTGTTCTTAGTATTTTATACTGATGGCACATATTTTACAGTACTTGTTTCTGAAGCAATGTTCATCAGCTTGTAATGGACTCAAATCCCATGCCTCAAAAGCTTTGGGCTTACATAAGAAGTAAGAATAGCCCTGCTGGATCAGACCAGGGGTCCATCTGGTCCTGCTCCTAGTGGCCCAGCAGTTGTCCTGGAGGGCCAAACAAACAGGGCATAGAGACCAAGGGCCTTCCTTTGATGTTGCCTCCTAGCAACATTCAGGCATTTAGTCCTCTGGGCATGGAGTTTCCCTTTAGCCACCATGGCTAACAGCCATCGACAGACGTATCTTTCATACGTCTTCTAATTCCCTTTGAAAGCCATCCATGCTTGGGACCATCACTATATCCACTGGGGATGAATTTCACAATTTAATTACTCATTAGTAAGGAAGTATTTCCTTTTATCTGTCTTGAATCTACTGCCTGTCAACGTCACCAGGTGCCCCCTTAGCACAAAACACAGGAAGAACAGAAAGACTTTGGCAAGAAGTCCTCTGAATGCCAGAGGGAGAACATTCCAAGAGACTGGTGTTGCCCCCGGTGGCTACCGGCTTTTCACCCAGGCATGTGCCTGGATCAGGGCCCCTTTGGGTGGGAAGCCATTTAACGTTTAAGATTTATGCCTAGCCTTTCCACGTAAAAAGCAGGCAGAGTGGCTTCCAAAATGGAAAATAAAGGAATCACAGAAAAAAAGTAAGATATCAGTTGAAGAAGCCTTACAAGCAGCAGGAAAACAATGGAAAAGCAGACTCATAGTTAAGTGCAGCAGTTAAAATTTATCACAAGGCTCAGCCAGACATTGCTTCAGTCATTGAAGAAAGCCACAATATAAAAATGTAATCTACAGCATCGAGAAACTAACAGCCAACAGTTCAACTAGTTCCAGATAATCTTGATATATGTTTCCAAGAAATCTTTTTCGTCCAATCACCTGGGGAGGCCTGCTGAAGGATCTTGAGGTCTTGTTAAATATTTGTAATGGAAAGACGCAAATAAAATCCAAGCTGCAGTCCTATGTTTTCTTACTACATAGAACACTTTATTGAAATAAAGATAGACAGCTTGTCCACATAGTATATACTTAACATTCCAGGATTGCACATCAAAATCTCAACATAGGACCATACAGATTCTGAACAACCCTCGTTGCAAGCAACTCTGAAATTGTACAGCATCATAACTATAGGAAACTCAAAATGCTAAACTGGGTTTTAAAATTTCTTAACGCAAGGGTAAGCAACAGGCAGACAAGGTGGCCATATCTTGCCCCTCCACCGCCAAATCAAGCTGAGAGAACAATCAACCAATCCCACCGCCCACCCCAGTAGGATGGGGTTAGAGTTGAAGGCAGATAAGATTTTTTTCATCCCTTCCAAAATAGGGGTTAGACCCAAGTAGGGTAAAATCCCATAATAAAGGACTACATGGTGGGAGGCAGTAGGCAAGAACTGAACTCTCCTTAAATACTTATTTCCAAAGATGGCCTACCATCCTAATTATTGATACAGGCATTGCCCAAATGGGATGAAGCACGAGCCCCCTCCTTCAGAATGTCTGGGAGGGTCTACCCAAATCTGAACATTCTACCAACTCTTGCCATCACTCCAGGGAAGTCCTGACAACACAGGGCACCCTCGCTTCATCTTTATATCTTGTCCCTGAGACTCATACTCCTTTTCTAACCATGTGGGTTGGAATTTCCTTTCCCCGGTGGACAAGCCCTAGACATTCCTTACTGGTACAACGTGGCCCATATTGTCATTTAGTTCCATAATGCCACCTGGTTTCAATCAGCAGGTGTCCTTCTAGATGTGTGTTATGTGCTGTCAAGTTGCCTCTGACCTACGGTGACCCTATGAAGGAAAGACTTCCAAAACATCCTATCATTAACAGACTCGCTCAGATCCTGCAAACTGGAGGATGTGGCTTCTTTTCTTGAGTCCTTCTAGATGGTGCTATTTATTCTTTAGCTGGTGAATTAGTCCTGGGGCTTTCTTAGATCAGGTCATCCTGGCCTTTTCCTGTTTTTCGCTGCTTCACAGAAGAAAATAGGAAAGAGGCAGACTTACTTGGATATCGAGAAAAGGCTCAAATATAATATGAGAGAGAGATGTAAATGTAATGTGTGGGTAAGGTTGCCAATTTCCTAGTGGGGCCTGGAGATCTCCTGAAATTACAACTGATCTCCAGACTACAGAAATCAGTTCCCCTGGAGGAAATAACTGTTTTGGAGCGTGGAATCCACGGCATTACACCCTGCTGAGGTCCCTTCCCAAACCCCACCCTCCTCAAGTTCTACTTCCAAATCTTCAGGAACATCTCAACTCAAAGCTGGCAACCCTAAACAATATTTTTTAAAAGTTATCATTTTGTTGCTCCAGCCACGAATAAAGAACGATCATACTGGGCTATGCATGACCCTTTCAAGATGCGTAGCCACCATATTTGTGTGAATTGGGCAAATGGTGAATTGGGCAGATGGTCTCTTCAGTATACATGAAAGCGCATCCTGAAAAATGCGATATTCTGTTCACCCATCCCAAAGTTGGAAAACACCCATGTTTCCCTGTGCGCATATCAAGATGGCTGCATGTGACAGAATCTCCACTTACACGTGGTAGGAGAGCAAAAAACAGTCTCCAGAGGGCTGCAGGCAAGTTCATAGCTGCTCTCTGAGGTCAGAATGAAATGTCTTGTGAGCAACACATTTCTGCGGACGGCAGCTGCTGCTTCTCTGCTGCAAAGTGGCCCAGGGTGATTTCCAAGGGAGAGGTAAATACTCACCCTTTTTCTACATCCCCCCCCCCCCATGCAGTCCTCCTATCCTATCCTACAAATGTTTAGAAACCCAGAAGAGCCAGAAGAGGGAACACACATGAAGTTAGCCGCCTTATACTGACTCAAACCGTTGATGCATCAAGGTTAGTATTTATTCAGACTGCAAGCAGCATTCCAGGGTCTCAGGTAGAGATTTTTTACATCATCTGTCTCCTGGTCATTTATAATGAGATGCTGGGGATTGAACCTGGGACCTTCTGCATGCAAGGCAAAGGCTCTACTACTGAGCCACAGTCCCTCTCCAAGTGGCCGGAGAAAAGCTCCCAAGGTGAGGTTGCGAGAATAAAGTTCCTCTGCTTTTTCACTACAAGCCCTCCCCTACAAATGCTGCTTTGCAAGAAGAAATGCTGGCTGAGTTTCTTGACACTTACTGGTCCCTGAAGATTTTGTTCTAGCCCAAAGCACCCTGGTTCCTTGCAGCTTGGAGCTTCAGAACATTAACCCCAATGCCTCCAACATTGCCTGGAAACTAATAAATATCTGTAACCATCACTGCAAGGTAAACTGGGAGGGGGGAGACCCCCTTCCTCCTCTAAGCCACCTTTCAGAGGCAGAACGATGAACCAGGAGGAAATGTGTTGTTTTTTTTAAATTGCGGCTCTGCTATCCCAGCATAAACATGAAAGATTAAAACAATGCAAGGTGGAGAAATTATATGCTAAATTTCAGCTTGACGCGATTTAAAATGGCTAAGCCCTTAAGCCTTGCAAGTTATGATTTTAAGAATGGATAATGAAGAGAAGGGAGAAAGCGGAATGGCACTTTACAAAGATGTTCTTTTAAAAAGCATGGGGTGGTGGGGGGGGGGGAGAAGGAGCCAAGCCCGCTGGCAACTGATTTTCAAATATCAGTATCATTATGTTCTGATTACATCCCGCATTTTATTAGAAATGCTAAATATTACCTATTAGAGTCTGAGATATACACCGGGCTTCCCACGACGAATACCCCCTGGCTCATGATCACACTCTCTTCTCATAAATCCAGCCATACAATGTCAAAAATAATATATTCTTGGCTGCACCGACCACAGCACAAGACTACAGAGCTCCGTAGTTAAGGGCCCATCAGTCCTGTCCTAGCTCATTTTCCAAGATCCAGTGTAATGTAGTAGGAAAAGTGTTGGATCGGAACCAGGGAGACCCAGCTTCTAACCCAATGCAACATTGGAGACTATATTCTCCAATGCTACTTATTCCAATCACACTCGCTTAGCTTGACCTACCTCGTAGAAGTGTTGTATGAAGGCATGCCTACACCACCCCGATCCCCACTGGGTAAGGTTAGGATATAAATCAATACGTACATAGAAGAGCCCTGCAGAATCAAACCAGCGGCCCATCTAGTCCAGTATGATATTTCAAACGGTGGACAACCAGTTGTCCTGGTGGGACAACAAACAAGGTAGATAAGCCAAGGCCTTCCTCAATGCCTCCTCCTAGCACTACTAGTCAGAGGTTGACTGCTTCTGAATATGGGGGTTCCCTTTAGTCAGTCAGCATGGCCGCTGACGCACCCCTCTTCCACAAATCTGCCTTGTCCTCTTTGAAAGCCATCTATGCTCCTGACCATCGTCACCTCCACTGACTACACCCTAGACAGGGCCTGGTTGGATGGCCTATGAGCAGGCAAAGTGCCTCTTTCAAAGCTTATTCCAACACGCCTTTGGTGGAAGCAATGAATGAATGTCTCTGATTGGCACCTGGAGGCCATTTTTGTTGCAGGCGTTGCAGTTTTAACTTGGTTTCCATGATTTAACCATGTTTTTAACTGTATCTATTTAGATTTTTAAACCATCTTGGAAAAGCATTGTGGAAAGGCAGGATATAAATATTTCAAATAAATAAGGGGGTCCTACAGGGTCCAGGCAGGCTGTATGGTCTGGCATCCAACTCTCCTCTGAACTTCTAAACAGGGCAGTGGGATAAGGACATTTGACCACATGACCGAAGGGGAAAGGCTGTGGCTCAGAGGAGAGGTATCTGCTCGGCATGTAGAAGGTCCCAGGTTCAATCCCCAGCATCTCAAGTTATAAAAGGAAAAAATAGCTGGTGTGGGGAAAGACCTCTGCCTGAGTCCCTGGAGAGCTGCCGCCAGTCTGAGTAGACAATACTGACCTTGAGGGACCAAGGGTCTGATAAGGCAGCTTCATGTGTTCAGAGACATCTGCTGCACATCATGCTAATTCCATGTGACCAACAGTGTTTAATTGAGCATGCTTGCTGGCTGCAAGGAAAAGGTGTGATTTGACAGAATTGCAGATACTTTTAATGGAAAAATACTGTTCTAAACCAAGACGAGATTCACAATAATACAGTCTTGAAGGATCCGGCAGGAAAGGATATAAATGTTTTGAAAATTAGATGTGGGGAATACGCACCTGTCTCCTCCATCTTGCAAGGATCTTTTCTATCACAGAATTCACTTTATCCACTCCACATTCATTGTGATAGCCTTGAGCAATGGCAATTTAATTTCTCTCCTCGAAGGAGCCGGCCCGGTTCTTTGAGGAAATCAGACTATTTTGCTCACCCTTGATTTAAAAAGGGAGGTGGACAGGCCAGCCAAACACTCAGTTTTAAGGGCGTGATCCAGCAGGAAGTTCTAGGGTTGCCATGTAGACCTGGAGATCTCCTGGAATTACAACCCATCTCCAGATGACAGGAATCTGTTCCCCTGGAGAAAATGGCTGCTTTGGAGGGTGTATTCTATGGCATTATACCCGACTGATGTCCTGCCCTCCCCAGGCTCCACCCCCAAATCTCCAGGAATTTTGTAGCCTGGAGATGGCAACCCTATTCCAGAAGCCATGACAGGGAAAATCACCCAGGACACACAATCCTGTTGAGTGTCTATAAATCACTAGTTTGAGGGGATTTGGACTGTCAATCTCTTTGTTCTTGCTTGATGCTTCTTCTGCCCAACAAATTCTCTTGTTGCCTACCTCAGTAAAACCACAACATTGCTAAGCTAAAAGGCCTGCCCTAGGACACTCAAGAAGTTGGAGAGCAGAGCAGAGCATTCTCCACAGTTCTCTCGCCATCTGTTTAAACCTCACTCCGTCAGTTCCTTCCACACGGTTTGGGCCTTTGCCATCATGAATTAGGCTTTCGCTTACGGACATTTTAGCTAAGCTTTCAAGCAACATAACCCTGCGTCTAATCCAAGCCCATCTTTAATTGATCCCCCCCCCTTCCTCCAAGATCTCACAAGACACCATTGACATGCCTTTCTAAAAATCCATACACAAAATGATAATCTTTCCTGGTAACTTGACAGCGTTAACAATGTGAATTGAAGGCAGCCATTGCCGATTACAGGTAATTCAGAAAGAAACTGAAGGCCCCAAACAACAATAAAAGGGCGGGGAAACCATAAAGCCGAAACAGATTAACTTGCAAAAATTCTCCTCTGAATTGTGCATAAGTGAGCAGTGCATCAGGAAAATTTTCTCAGCATTGAGCTCCAGCACAGTGTTGTGCTTAGAGTGCCAAGCAAGGATCTAGGAGATCCAAGTTCGAATCCCCACTTTGCCATGGAAGTTCTCTGGGTGAACTTGAGTGAAGCACACATTCTCAGCCTAACAGACTTCACAGGATGGTTGTGAGGTAAAATGGAGGAAAGGAGAGCAATGTAAGCTATTTTGAGTACCCACTGGGGAGAAAGGCAGGGTATAAAGGAGGTAAATAAATAGATTGTGGGTTCAGAACAGAAAGAAGTGCCAATGAGCAGAACTACAAGTGACAAAAGGCACAGGTTGGACACTTGTCAGCTTCCCTCAAGTTTTGATGGGAAATGTAGGCATCCTAGTCTTGTAGCTTGGCTCTCCGACTGCTGTCCAATGGACTTTTCAACTGTCACTTTTCCAACATTCTGCCAAGCTGCCTACATTTCCCATCAAAACTTGAGGGAAGCTGGCAAGTGTCCAATCTGTGCCTTTTGTCACTTGTAGTTCCGCTCAATGTCTGCCTTTTGACTTAATTACCAGCAGTGAGAGACAGCTTCACAGTTTGAAAAGTTTTTTATTGGGTTAGAACATTGTTATTTTTACATTACAATCAATTTTCCCCTAATTTTTCGTTTCTAACCCCCTCCCTTTCCCCCCCTTTTATTGACTTCCAACAGCTTTCCCACCCTCTGTCCCTTTTCCCTTACTTCTATTAAATTCCTCTATCTAAAACAGATATACATTCTCCATTATATTAAGCAGTACATCTTTAACTCCCTTACTTATTATACACCCAAACTATACGTCTTTAGATAAACAATTTATCCCATTTCCCAGTTTTGAATATTTCTATATAAACCTATATATCATAAACCATAAAAATTTCCCACATTTAAATCAAACAATTTGATTTGTTCTCTATGTATTACTCATTTCATCTTTTTATGGTAATTCTATATAACTCCTCAGATACTCAATCAATTTAACTCTTCTATACATTCAGTTTGGTGCATATAAATCTTGTCAAAAAAAGAAAATATTGTTAGTTAGTCAATCCTCATGTTTAAACCTTATCATTAATTATTCTCTATCAGTTAACCTATACATATCTATATATATCTCAATCAATTAATCTAACTGCTTATAAATTCACATTTCTCTTCCTCCCCCGGTAAAGTCACCCCTCTCTTTTATACTTTTATTATACTTCAATAGTTCTCAAACTGCCACAGTTTTCCTCCCACCTCCCATTTCTTCTCCAGATATTGTTTCAGCTTCTCCCAGTCTGTGTTAAACTGCCCTGGGTCCAGATCTCTCAGTTTTCTTGTCATCTTGTCCATTTCAGCCATATACAGCAATTTGTAGATCCAATCTTCAATAGTTGGCACTTCTTGTACTTTCCATTTCTGCACATACAAAAGTCTAGCTGCTGCAGTCATATAAAAAATCAACGTCCTATGATGGGCTGGAATTCCCTCCATTCCCAAGTTTAGCAGCAGGAGTTCTGGGTTCTTATTTATTTGAAACTGTAAAATTTCACTCATTTCTCTTATTATTTCCCCCCAGAACTGCCTAGCTACCTCACACGACCACCACATATGATAGAGGGAGCCCTCATGTTTCTTACATTTCCAGCATTTATTAGAAGTATTCAAGTTCCCTAGCGCAATCTTCTTTGGTGTCATGTACCAACGATAGATCATTTTGAAAATGTTCTCTTTAATATTGATACATGTCGTTGTCTTCATTGTAGTTTTCCACAAGTATTCCCATGCCTCCATTGTTATTTCTTTATTGAAATTTATAGCCCATTTCACCATCTGTGTTTTAACTATCTCATCCTCAGTATACCATTTCAACAGTACTTGGTATACCTTGGATATTCTTTTCTTGTCTTCTTTAAGAAGGGTCTGCTCTAGTTCCGAGTTCTCTGTTCGTATGCCCCCTTTTACAGAGTCCGAATTGTATAAATCTCTAATCTGTCTGTACTGGAACCAATCGTAATTAGGTGATAGTTCCTCTTGCGTCTTTATTCTAAGTTTAGATACTTCAATTTTAGTTATTTTTTTGTATGTTAAACATTGTTGTTCATTATCAACAGCTCTCGGATCTATCACCTCGTATGGAACCACCCACAAGGGGGTTCCTTCTTGTAAGTAAATTCTGTACTTCTTCCAGATTGTATATAAACTTCTCCTTACAAAATGATGTAGGAACATCGAGTTGACCTTTACTTTGTCGTGCCATAGGTATGCGTGCCATCCAAAGATTTTTTTATATCCCTCTAGGGCTAATAGTTTCTTATTCTTTAACGTCATCCACTCTTTTAACCAAACTAGGCAGATTGCATCATGATAAAGTCTCAAGTTGGGCAGTTGCATTCCGCCTCTTTCCTTTGCATCTTGTAGAACTTTAACTTTCACTCGAGGCTTCTTGCCTGCCCAAACAAAATCTGATATTTTCCTCTGCCATTTTTCAAATTGTTTAGAGTCTCTGATGATTGGTATTGTCTGTAGCAAAAACATTACTCTTGGTAACACATTCATCTTAACTGCTGCAATCCTGCCCAACCATGACAGATTCAGTCTATTCCATTTGATCAAGTCTCTCTCTATCTGAGTCCATAATTTTTCATAATTATTCTTGAACAAATCTATATTTTTTGCAGTCAGCTCAACTCCCAAATATTTCACCTTACTAGTTACTTCACAGTCCGTTGTTTCCATTAACAATTGTTGTTTCTGCTTAGTCATGTTTTTGCATAATATCTTTGACTTCTTTTTGTTAATGAAGAAACCTGCCAAGTCACCAAACTCCTTGATCTTATCTATCACTTTTGGCATGTTCTCCAATGGATCTTCTACAATTAACATTATGTCATCAGCAAATGCTCTAACCTTGTATGAATAGTCCTTTATTTTCATTCCTCGTATTTCCTCATCTTGTCGTATTTCCTCATCTTCACAGTTTGGATGCAAATAGTGGAAACGATCATAGAGAGTCCTGGATTGACAAACAGCCCCTTGGTTTCCAGTTTAATTTGGAAATTCGCTGATCTCCACCTGATCTACCAGCTGGGCAAAGCTGGCCTGCTCCCAAGAGAATGTCTTGCTGCACTCTAAATGTGGTGGTGTGAGAATCACTGCTTGCACTAATGGATTTACGTTATGGGACCATCTCCTGACACATCAAATACTCCCCCAATATTCACTGAACATTTGTCAAATATCTGATTTGACTCTCCACCTCCAAATGAAGATGCAAAAACCAAAGTATTGGAGCTCTGTACTGAGTCTGACCATTGGTCTATCAAAGTCGGTCTTGACTACTTGGATTAACAGTGGCTATCCAGGGTCTTTGGTGGAGGTCTTTGACATAAACACCAATCAGAAGCTACCACAGAACTAAATCAGAAGAAAAGATTGTATACCCCCCCCCCCGTGGTATACAATAAATAGTATAAATATAGATTATTTCAACAAATGCAAAAAGTGCTGATGTGCCAAAGTGCTACAAGAACAATTAGTCAATTTCCTAAATATCATATACGAAAGTCAATAAATAGATGGTCAATAAATAACATGAGTTATAACGGCCAAGATACACAGTATAAAACAGACATACAAAATATTCACATATCAACCTCAGTCTCAATGATAAAGTGAAATGTATGGAATAATAATTTTTTCTTCTCTCCTACTGCAGCAAAAGAATGCATGCACTCGAACATAAAGCATCTTCTTGGATCCGAGGTAAGTAAACAATCTTAAAGTATAGTGGCCTAATCAGCTTTTAATTCTTGTTTTACAGGTTACCTCTGACATACTACCTAACTAGAGATGCTGAGTATTCAACCTGGCACTCTCTGAATGTAAAGTAGATGCTCCTCCACTGAGCTACAACCTCTCCTTAAAAAAATCTGCCTTACACCATTGGTTTATTGTCTACTCTAAATGGCAACAGAGCTCCAGGTGTTTGGGGGATCTTTCACACAACCTACCACTTGATCTTTCTAACTGGAAATACTGGGGGTTAAGCCTGGGATCTTTTGTATACCATGCAGATGTTCTGTCCCTGAGCCCTGGCCTCTTCCCAAATGAACCTGCCTTACCTTGAGCCAGACCATGGGTCTATTGAAGTCAGTATTGTCTACTCTGATTGGCCTTGGTATCTCAGGTCAAGGTCTCCTACCTGATCCTTCAAACTGGAGATGACAGGGTTTGAACCTGGGACCTTCTACATGCAAAGCAGACGCTCTGCCACTGAGCCACAGCTCCTCCTTCACTACTAAGCCAAGGATAGGGCTTCTTAAACACATCCATACCTGCTAATTGGTCTGGAAGTACGAGATAACAAATCACACATCCATGCTTTCCCCTCTTATTAAGAGAGGAAACAAAACCCACCTACCCTGTGCGAGTCCTGGATGAGAAGCAAGCATACTGTAACATTTGATGTCGACATTTAACCATATTAGATCCTCCACATCTAACACAATTTAGCTATTAAGTGATATGCAATGGTATTTGCATTTTGACAGCAAGCACAACAAGCTATTTTGTATCTGACTGTGTATGATAGAAGGCAACAGGTATTTTAGTATAATCAATGCTATTTGGTAATTAACTTACAATGGTTAAGTGTTCTTTAAAATCTTCTTGTCACAAACACTCACACAAAGTAGATTTTAAAAATCCTTTGGATAAACCACCTTGATATAAACTAGACACAAACAAGTACACGAAAGACGAACAGCAATTCTTGAGTCACGTTCCCACGCTCAGGCATATCAGTTTTGTAAAATTTCAATTAGATTTTGTTTTGCAGGTTCTCTGGTTAAGCTAATGGGATGTGCTGCAAACCGCGGTGTTGTTCAGAACCCCTTGTAGGCAAAATGAAGCAATGATCTCTGCGGAGTATCCTCCCCCCATACATAAGTACCTAAAAACACAAAGACATGCTCATTGCAGAAAATGCAGTTACTGGGGCAAGGGAACGTAATACTTATAGCAAGGAAAACACAAATGAATTTGGGATAAGCATAAATAGGATGCTCTCGATTCCATTAGCAAGAAGCTGCCTTTTCTGCCTATACCTCATTATTATGAGCATGGGGGAAACGTCAGCAGCTCACAGATTTGGACAGCCCCATAGCTCTTTGCAGCAGTATGGGGAAAAAACACCCTGTGGTAAGTCGTCCAGAAACTAAACAACCCACATATACATGTGGCTCCATAAATTATATATTCAGGCAGTTCAGAAGCAGCCGGGTTGCCCCTTGCAAGGAAGGACATTTGTCACAGGTCTGCAGGAACGGCAGGCAAGCTAGCTTCTATTCTGTACTGAAGAAAGTTCTCGGTTTTCCCCCCCGAGATCCAAGGCATGGATAACTTGTTCTGTTAGGACACATTGGACCACAGTATTGATTCATTTATGTCTTTCAACTATACCCACCTTCCTCCCCAACCAGGACCCAAAGCAGCTTGCGTTGTTCTCCTCTCCTCACAACGACTCTGTGAGGGAGGTTAGGCTGCGAATGAGTGAGTGGCCAAAGGTCACCCAGTGAGTTTCCATGGCAGAGTGGAAATTCGAACCTGGGTCTCCTAGATCCTAGTCTGATACTCTAACCACTGCAGCACACTGCCTCTGAACCCAAGAAGAGGGGACAAATGACAGATGGCTTTTGTGTCCATATGCTGTGTGTGAGCTTTCCAGAGGAGAGGGACTGTGGCTCAGCGGAAGAGCATCCACTTTACATGGAGATTGGATCCAGAGGAGTTAGCTGTGTTAGTCTGTAGTTGCAAAATAGTAAAAAGTCCAGTAGCACCTTTAAGTCTAACCAACTTTATTGAGGCATA
Organism: Eublepharis macularius; assembly: GCF_028583425.1. Lineage (NCBI taxonomy): Eukaryota > Metazoa > Chordata > Lepidosauria > Squamata > Eublepharidae > Eublepharis > Eublepharis macularius. The sequence continues at coordinate 24,877,590 of NC_072801.1, forward strand.
AGCTTGTGAGAACCACAGCTCTCTTTGTCAGATTCATGCATAATAATAATAATAACATTCGATTTATATACCGCCCTTCAGGACAACTTAATGCCCACTCAGAGCGGTTTACAAAGTGTTATTATTCATCTGATGAAGAGTGCTGTGGTTCTCGAAAGCTTATGAGTTAATCAAGTTGAATAGTCTTAAAGGTGCTACTGGACTTTTTACTATTGCATGGAGAAGGACCCAGTTTTTTTTAAGGTACTGGGAATGTGAAAGACCTCGACCCAAGACCTTGGAGACCCTAAATAGACAAGACTGACCTATGGTCTAACCCTGTGTTAGCAGGGACCTCTTACCTGTATGAATATAGACTTCAGCACGTAGCACTTTAAGTGAAAGCTCCTTGTCCAGGCTAATGAATTGTATTAGCAATTGATGCTGCCGAGTATTGTGGGTCGCGTGTCTGGTTGTCATGCTCAATATAAGTAATGGCGTTTTATAAATCACACTTAATGACATTGCTGTAAATATATCTACTGTTTATTGTGGTGCTAGTTAGTTTTCACAAAAATTCTTCGGTTTCTCTATTGTCTCGTCGTGATACTCTCCTGCTTGGCTACTACGGTCTAACTCAGCAGGAGCAGTTTCTTCTGCTCAATTTGACCAGCTGCCCCTAGAACGAGAACGCTGGGCCATGTGGACCTCGCTTTGAGCTACAAGTCAACCCTTACAGTCTGATATCAAAGCCAGCCATATCTCTTCTAACTGGCAGATGCCTTCAAGGGTCTTTCACATCATCTCCTACCTGATCCTTTTAACTGGAGCTGCCGGGGGTTGGACTTTGGACCTTCTGCATGCCAAGAAGTGGCTCCAGCACTCAGCCACAGCCCCTCTTTAAATGAAACTGATTTATACTGAATCAGGTCTATCAAGGTCAACCTTGTCTACTCTGGCTGGCAGCTGCTCTCCAGGGTCTCAGGAGGCGGCCTTTCACATCATTTGCTATCTGATCCTTTTAACTGAATATGCCAGGGATTGAACCTGAGACTTTCTGCATGCAAGGCAAAGGCTCCACCACTGAGCCACAGCCTCTTGCTTATTCTTTTTGAAAAACAAATATGAAATGCTGTGTTTGCATCGCAAGGCTTGCTCTGTTGACTGATTGCACTACTGCACACATACACACACACACACACACCGGTTTGGTCTTTCCCAAACCATAAGACCATCAGAGGAGGATCTGGGGCAGATGCTGCAACCATTCGTGGTAAGAAGTTTGGTGTCAAGGCCCACAGCAGCTCTCTGTCTCTAGACCTTCCAGTTCCAAGAAACCTCATGGAGCTATCTTTTTTGCTTTTCAGGACAACTACCTCATCCACTCCCCACTCTGGTTTTTCTCAAACCCTTTCTTGCACTTCACTGGAAGTGCCATGCGCACTGCATGTGCCATGCATACGACAGCATGTCACTAACAGGAAGAACATTTTGAAAATCAGAAGCGGCACATAAGTTAGATTTCCCTCCTCCATATTTCCTTTGAAGTCTTGCAGGGTGCACCCTCTATCTGTTTCTTGACTCTGGAGACAGATTCTTTCTAGCCACACAGCAAGGATATCTCAGCTGATAGATTCACTGCCCAGGCAACTTCGCTGGGGGAATCTGCCCTCCGACCCCAGGATCAAGAGGCTGGCTGTCCCTTGAAAGAACTATACAGCTTGGGACCAGCACTGGGACCACCTATTCGCATACAAACCTGACCCAAAAAGTCATCTTCCAAGGCCCTGCTTTGGGCGCTCCTGCCTTTCGAGATTAGGCAGGTTGCAACCCAACAGAGGGCCTTCTCAGTCGTGGCACCAAAAATACAGAATCCTCTCTTCCCAGGGATTTTCATCTATCCCTTTCAGTTGTTGTCTTCCGCCAGTGGGTGAAAACTTTGTTTCATCTGGCATTCCCTCAATGAAACAAAGGTTATTTCTGTACGAGCTTTCATAAGTCATGCTCACTTCTTCAGACACGTAGAGATCAAACTAGGAATCTTACTTGAGGGGGGGTGGATTAGAAGGGAAGAGTTGAAGTTAAGAGTGGATTCCATCATGACCCTCGATGATCTCGCCTTCCTGCCTGAGGTTTTAATCACTGTTTGTTTGTTTTTGTGTGCTTTTATATATGTATTTTAACTCTGGCTTTCATTGTCTTTAGGATGAGTTTTTATAATGCTAGTTTGAGCTGCCTCAGCGGCCTTGACGTGGTAGAAAAGTGTGGTACTCGCATTGTAAATAAAATAAAAATAAAATCTCTCTTTTAGAAAGACAGCGAAGCTCACCATGTTGAGAAACTGATCTGGGGGAAAAAATCTAATCACCCTGCTGGGCTAATTTCATTTTGCTGTTAGATTTCCCTCGGTATGTCATTTTAGAAATATTGCATACTTTTGTATGGTGCTTACACGGAAGCCCCTACAAGAGCTCTTTTGCTGGAAATTTGCAATTTTTTAAAAAAAAAACACAAAAAAACTAAACCATGATCTTCAATTATGTCACAGCTGTGCCTGCTACGAGATCCCTCCATTGGGACCCACCAGCCGAGTAAGTTTTAAAAGCTACATTTAGTGATCATTTCAACAGAGCTGCTTACTCAGGATCACTTTGCCAGGCTCCATTTTTACTGTCAAGCAATTTTACCAACGGGCTACTTAATCCCCCCGGCCTCATTATATAATGAAGAAACGAGCACTCCAAACAATACATCGCATCATCGGCTGGGATTAAATATCACCTCAATCAATGTTGCTGTTCATCAGACAACACAGTCAATCATTTGACTGAGCAATGCTCCGAGTATTAGCTTACGGTTAAACATTCGCAACCTCGCAGGCTCCAGAATGTAGTAACAATAAAAGGAGAGGATAATGCTGGTTCACTTGATTCCCTGGCCAAGAATCTTGCCTGCACAGCAAGGTGCTGGGACCACAGACGTGAACCCCAGAGTCTTTACAAGGTAATGTGCTACCTAGGATATAGTTAGCACTCAACTTCAAATGAAACAACAGACTTGTGCCTAAGCTAAACTGTAGACGGGAGCTTGAATGAACAAATGCGCCTCTGTACAGAAAGGAATGCCGACTCATAAAAATCTACCATGAGAGGGAGAAAGCTAGACTAGAATGCTTTCTCTTGTTCATGCTCGATTGTTATATGCAAGGGTTTTTTTTGTTTTGCAATGAGGAGCATTTGTGCATAATTAAATTGTGCAATTCGTTGCGGAGGGACGTCAAGCCAGCACAAGCACAGATGGCTTTCAAAGGGTTTAGGAATGGCCCGATACGCAGAGGAGAGGTCCATCAGCAGCTGCTATTAACCATGGTGACTAAATGGAACCTCCGCATCCAGCAGCAGTTAACCACTGAATTTCCGCATTAGGAGACGGCATCAAACAAAGCCCTCTGTGCCCTGTTGTGTAACCTCTCCAGGGCAAGTGGTTGGCCAGTGTGCGAGGCAGGACACAGGAAAAAATGGACCTCTAGTCTGATCCAGGAGGGCACCTCTTATGAGCAGTCTGAAGCGACAGAGACAAATAACCAGAAGGGAGCTTAGAGGCCATCTAGTCCAGCCCACTGCTCACTGCTGGAGATTCAAAGCTAGGCAGAGGTCTGTCTTCTCCCTTGCTTTAGATGAGAACTAGGTTTTTGGAGGGGCACGATAGAAATCTATACCAGGGGTCCCCAATGTGCTTGTAGACGCCATGGAGCTCACCAAGTGTTTTTAGAAAGTGGATGAGACCAGGTAGGTCTTTTGTGCAGCAGGGCTTCTGACTGGCCAATGGAAATCTGATTGGCTGTGTGGATTAAAATCAAGGAGTTGGGGGGCAGCAACTGCCACCCCAGTGATGGTTTTATTCTGTCTCTCACACACCCTTCTTTCCCAGTGCATTTTTTACAAAGTGACTCTTCTTGTACCCTGCGCTTTTCGGTGAGTGTGTGACCGTGCCTCCTGCGGCTTCTGTTTTGTGACTGGCTCTGCCTCCCATGGTGGCCAGTTTGTGGTTGTGGCCATCACCCTGCAGCAAAATGCCAAAGGTGCCCACAGGCTCAAAAATGTTGGGGACCCCTGGTCTATACAATGATGAGAGAGACAGAGACAGAGAGTCAGAACATCTCTCTCTCTCTCTCTCTCTCATAATGCTAGTATTCTGGACTAGAAGGTTATTCCAGGAAATTAATTTACTACAGATTGGCAGTAAACACTAGGGAAACCAGCCAAAGAAAATTCTGCATTGCATAATATATGTTTAACATATAGAATTCCATTACCAAAAGTGGGGGGGGGGGGAAGTGGCTAAAAACTTGAATTGCTTTGAACAACAAAGAGAGCGTGACTGGCCCCTAGTCACCCAGTGAGCTTCCATGGCAGAGTGGAGATTAGAAACTGGGTCTCCCAGATCCTGGTCTGATACTCTAACCCAGGGGTCATTTCGTAGAAAAAGAGCTGGAGGAACTCATTAGCATGACTCATTAGCATATGCCACGCCCATTGACAGCAGTGTGCCATTAGCATAACTGATTTGCATGTGCCACACACCCCTGACATCAGCTATCATGGCTGTTTTTAACCCAATCCTGGCCCATTCAGGGCCGAAATTGGGCCCAAAATGGCAAAAAGGGGCTGAAAAGGGGCCCAAAATGGTCAGGATCAGGCCACTAATGAGCGGGAGAGTGATCCACCACCTGTCAGAGGTCCGATCCGGGCCATTTTGGCCCCAATCCAGGCTGAAACGGGCCCAAAATGGCTGAGAGTCAAGTGGGCGAGGCCACCTGACATGTGACCTCTTTGGGGAACTGCCGGAACTGCGTTCCTGTGCATTCCCCCTTGAAATGAGCCCTGCTCTAACTACTACATCATATTGACTCTCAAATTTCTTCACATTTCAAATTTATTTATTTATTTAACCTAAGCAGGGTACTTGGCTGCCTTTTAGTACCTCCCTCCAGTCCCTACCTTCCTCACCTCACAACTTCTTCTGACTTCTTTGACATCACAAAGGTTCAGCCAATCAAAATGCGACATGTGGAACAAAGGCATTAACCAGAGCCTGTCAACCTTTCCAGCGACTGGAAGAAAAAGATTTTATCATTCTTTTGATGGGAGAAAACAGGGATCAGTGAGATTTCACGTCTAGGGAAGGAGTTTGATTGAGACAAACGGGTCTGCAATTTTGAGAATCAAAGCTTTAAATGACTCCTGGGAGTGTGTTATTATTGATGGGAGTGGGCAGAAAATAAGCACTGTTCTTTATTTAGGAAACCTTCTCTGTTTCAAGTGTGCTTTAGCAAGGCTGAAGGGATTAAAAGGTTCTCAAACAGAGCAGCTTTACATACTCAACCCAACAGATTGTGCAATATTGCATGAAGTGTTAAATCCCACTGGATTGGCCTTGCCTTCAAGAATCCCATCACCATTTATTTCATTAAAGGACATGGTGGCAGCAGTGGGGAAAGCAGGCCTTTTGTCCAGCCAGGATCCTGGCTGGCCACAACTCTCTGGCCCATATACCACCATTTTCTTGGACTACATAGAGACACAGGGGTGACCAGTACAATCCCACACTATATGAACACACAAAGCTGGCCTGAATCAGAACCCTTGGTCCATCAAAGTAAGTATTGTCTACTGGCAGCGGTTCTCTGAGGTCTCAGGCAGAGGCATTTCACATCACCTACCATGAGATCCTTTTAACTGGACATGCTGAGGATTGAGCCTGAGACCTTATACATGCCAAGCAGATGTTCTTAACTGAGCCACAGCCCCTCTCCACACCTAGGCAGCTACGGCTTCCACAGGGCAGAATCCGGACTAGTGCCAGAAAAATTAGTTAAAGGGAATGTCAGATGAATGAATCGGTCTCTTCTGACCACACCATCAGGACTGGCAACTGTGGTAGTTGGAACCTCAGGTTCATATATACAAGGATGCTCATGTGGACCCAGCCCACAGTTTAACCAGCACCCTCTTGACCTGTGAGCCTGCTGCAACGAATTACCCAACATGTCAACTCAGACAGATAGGCATATCTCCTGACTTGTTCTGGCCAACTGTGGGTAAAGAGGCTTTCTGTAATGTGTGAACTGAAACTTTGAGCCTCCCTGTCTACCTTTAAAATAAATCCCCCTGCTTGTACCCATATGATACAGATCTCTCCCATCTGACAGAACCTGTTATATATCTACCAACGGAACAGAACATTTGAGGCATCCAAAAAATAGAGTTGTTACTCGTGAAATCTTCTGTCCCCTGTGGGACAGGCGCCGTAACCATCCTTGCTGTTTCGGCCGCAGCAGACTAACACAGCTAGCTCTCCGGAAGTCTTCTCTCTCAGTGTCTCTTTTCACGGGCCGGTTGAGTGACAGGGACCTCTAATATTCTTACACTTCCTCACCTTCTTTCCTTGGCATGGTTATGACTCATGTAAGTCCCCCCATCCTACAGTGGATTAATTTTACCCCAAAGAACAAATTAAATATCTCCCTTGAATAAATCTGCTGGAAAAAACCCAAAACACGGTGCACGTATCTAAGGGCAGGCTGAAAGTGAGTGTGTGTGTGTATCACTTTTACACATGCCCGACTTTCAAGCATGAAATCCATATTTAAATTTCATACTCAGGTTTCTGACTCTATAGCAGTCACTCCAGAGCCGTATCTTGGTATTTGCAGCCAGGAGATGCTTTTAACAAAATGCACTGGGAGGGAACAAAACCAAGCTTCAGTCGCTATCGAGCTGGAAAAAAAATTCATGAATTTTTACTCTTGTGTAAGGCTAGAGGGAGAGCATTCAGATGTCTTCTCACCAAAAGGCAATACAATTTGAGATAAGTCCCCAAATCGCTCAGTGTTGGGAATCTTTAAACTCTGGTGAGAAATGAAGAGAATTTGGGATCACCTCAGACTTTAACTAAATACTTCTAACCGCCAAAGATTACAGAACGCTATTTGAAAGGAATCAGAATATTTTCTCAACAGCAGAAACGGGGAGGGGAGGTAACCGCAACTGAAAACAGGAGAGAAAAAAGAAGAGACAAATATTTCTCTCTAGGTTGCTTATGAGCACATAAATCAAATGCCAAAATCTGCTTTATGAAACACTGCACTAAGGGGAAAAAATGCCAACAGGTATATAGTCAAATTAACTTCCCATTTACACTAGAATTAGCCTATATAAAATTCGTTTCCATTTAATGGGATTGCCAAAATTCTTGCTAAATCCACAGCAGATTGCTTCATTGAAAAAGCATGCCCTTTAACATTTGGATTTCACAGGCTTCAGTCATTGTTAGATGGCTCAACATTATTATTTACTGCATTCTATGGGGCCACGTAGCACTGAAAAGAACAAGAAAAATACGTGGTCTCCAACAGCACTGTTCAGGATCGTCTTCAGACGGTTATGATCCAAGGACAACATACCCAAGGATTTTGTGCCTATGTTTCTGATAAGCAAATATATTTGGGAGCAAGAATACTGTGGTGGGCTATCTAGCTCTCTCAGAATTAGGATTGCCAACCTCTTGGTAGGGCCCAGAGATCTCTCAGAATTACAAACTGATCTCCAGAATACAGAGATCAGTCCTCCTGGAGGAAATGACAGCTTCAGAGGGTGGACTCTGTGACATCACATCCCCCTGCTGAATTCCCTCACCTCCCTCCCATTCCCCAGGCTTCAACTCTACCCACATTTCCAGGAATTTCCCAAACCAGAAAGTGCCATAGACAATTCCCAAGATTCCTACAATAACCTGAAAGATTAATGATGGGCATTTTTTTACATTTATTTTTTATTTACTTGATTTATAGTCGGGCTGTCTCACCAAGACTCAAGGCGGATTGCACAATGTAAATCAATGTAATGATAAGATGAGACATCTAATTAGCAATGCAATAAGGGCCAGGATTACAGACATTTGAAACAACGGAAAAGGCAAGAAGCAGCAGACATGATACATCTAACAGTGCAGACCACGGCCTTACACAAGTAGGAGCAGGAAAATACATACAGCAACAGATAATATGAAATCCACATCCTATGCAGATAGATCATCAAGAGATCATACGAAAGCAGTGTAGACTGTGGAGCATACCTAGGGTGGGAAATTCCTGGAGATTTGGGGGTGGAACCAGGGAAGGGCAAGGGTTGGGATGGGAGGAAGCTCAGCAGGGTATAATGCCGTACAGACCACCCTCTAGAGCTGCCACTTTCTCTAGAGGAACTGATATCGGTTGCCTGGAGATTGGGTGTGATTCTGGGAGACCTCCAGGCCCCTCCTGGAGGTTGGCAACTCTAGGCACGCCAAGGCTGTTCTGCTCACCAGGTCCAGAACAGGGTAGCCATGCTTTCTCCTTCCATTCTGATGCAGAGTGATTTGTGGTTGGTTACCACGAGAGCTTCGCCTTATTGCTAGCTTTCCCACTGGTAGGATTTGAACCCCATCCCCTCCTCCTCCTTACGAGAATGTTTCTCCCCAGTGAGCAATTGGAGGGAATGACATGAATTCCTTCTGAGAAGGTTCTGTTGTGTATGTCCATTGCGCTGTGTGTCTGTTCTAAGAACACTAGCCCCTCCCTCATCCAGGACTTGAACTCAAACCCTCACCTAGAAGATGGGGGTTTCTTGTGGCACCCAAGCCGTATGAAATAGCCACGCTTCCTTTCTTGTGTAGCCACTAGTCCAAGCAGAATGTATTTGCAGGACAGGATTCAAACCTGCCCCCCACCATCAAGGCTGTTACTAGGGTGGATGATGTGTTCTACTGAGTGCACCACAGTCCTCCCACCAGTGGAGGGCGCTGTGTCACTTCTGCACCTTCTCTTGTTCTGTCCTGAGTGTGGTTGGGAACAGCCATGGAGGCCCGCCTGCATTACCCATGCCTCAACTGGCTGATTCAATGTTTGGCTTTTGGAAGGGATGCAGTTGGCATTGTTATCTGGTGATTGGTAGGTGCAAGTGATGTTGCTATGGGATCGAGGTGGCTTTTTTTCTTCCAAAAGGGTATAGGATGCTGAGTGCTAACTTGTTCTCAGGACTGAGCTGCCTGTAAGTCCTTTCTAAGTGTTGCCCCACTTTGACTCCTACGCATCACGTCCTCTCTGGACTTCCTCACAAGCCCGTTTCCCTCCTCCCAGGGCTGCCCAGCAGATTCTTTAAAATGGTGGGTCTTACTACATGGAAGGGCTTTCAAAAAGAGACAGGCAGGTGGCATGCCAACAACATTGCCTTCTCTGCTCCAAATCCATTTTGGACCATTGCCCAGGCCAAGCAGGGAACAATTGTGGCCAAAAGTGGCCAAAAGGTCTTATTAGTTCGGCAACCCCCCCCCCCGTGAGCTTTTGATGTTGAATTTCCATCGGGTCACCTTCAGCTGGCTTCTTCAAATCCCATAATAATACTTGATGGATGCAAAAAAGAAAAAATGAATCCAGAGTCCCAGAGATCATACAAAACTGGGCATATCTGAATTGCCTCCCTCCTTGAGTCCTTTCTGGGAAATGAGAAAGAGGGTTTTCTTCTGGTTGAGTTGGGAAGAAATGTCCATGTCTTACATCATGGTTGGAAGGATCAGTGGGATGAGAGCCTCTTCCCTGATCTGTCACCAGAATTTTGGGGCCAGGGAGGATGCTACAAATATACTGAAAGGGACATGATGCAGAAAGAACACAGTCCTCCAAAGCGCTTGAAATGAAATAAGAAATGCAGTCTATTTTTACCTTGCTGCAATTTAAAGTGCACATCCATCAACCCAGAATGTTTGCATCCATTGGCCAGAATGCTGGAAGATAGGGACCTGGCCGGTCCTACCCAGCCGTTGGATATCATTGTACTTGCATGCTTTTATTGACCTCTCTGTTTGCATAAGGGCTTGCAACTTGCCTTTTAATTTCTTTTAAAAAATTAATATTGAAAATTCGGGGAAGGGGCCTTCAACCTTCCTAAAAAGGCCAGTGGGCCCAGTGATGGCCATAAGCATAGGCGCCTTTAAGAGAGATTTAGACTCATGGAGGATGGTGGAACAAAAAAGCCAAGGAAGCTAAAAGGATCTTCCGTAAGAAGAGGCACTCAACCTCAGACCCCCAGTGCTTGGAGAAAACATCAGGAGAGGACTTTGGCCTCTATGCTCCACCAGGACAACTGGTGGGCCATTGTGTGAAACAGATTGCTGGATTAGATGGGCCACTGGTCTAATCCAGCAGGGCTCTTCTACATTGCTAGGTCCAGCTCCGGGAACAGGAGAGCAACCCCCAATCAAAGACAAACATTCTGGTCTTGATGAATGCTGGTTACAGTACGAAAGCTATTGCTTTACATTTAAGTGGAGGCATGGAGGGGGGGAGAGACGTCCGCCGCGAAGCCACAAGCGTACTGCATTTAGCTCCAATTCATCCCGAACTAATTAACATGAAAAGTGTATTATGCCACTTCCCCCTAGCAAATTAGATTTATAATGCACCGGAGGGTGAGCTACCCAAAACAACTAGAGGGTACATATACATTTTATTATTTCGATGGCTGTTCCTGTTTATTAAGGTAATGGTTGCTGGGGATAATGGTGAAGGGATGTCATTAATCTCTTTTTAAAAGGGAAAGCTGTAAAAAAATATAAAATCAAAGAGCTCGGAATGACTTGCCGGGAGCGGGGAGGGGAAAGAGGAGGTGAACAGCGGCAACAAATAACCAGCAACATCCACAAGAACCGAGTTACCAAATGGTGAATTGGGTAAGACGCAGGACCTGATCCTGCCAAGCCAGAGGTTTAGCCTGGATAAAGCAGAAAGACTGAGGGCAAGTCAGGATTGAACCTACAGAGTAAGAGGTGAGGCAGGGAAGAATTATGATGCATTACAACCAAATTCTCCATCGGCTTTCAATACACACGCCTGTGAAGCTTCAGGGTCTCAGGTTAAGAGCTTTCACATCACCTCCTACCTGATTGTTTTAACTGGAGATGCCAGGATTTGAACCCAGGGCCTTCTAAAATGCCAAGCAGATGTTCTGCCCCAGAGCCACAACCTCTCCCTAAAAGAAGCTGCCTTGTACTGAATCAGACCTTTGTGTCTAGCAAGGTCAGTCTTATCTACTCTGGCTGGCAACGGATCCCCAAGGACTCAGGCGGAGGTCTGACACGTCACTTCCTACCTGATCCTTTGAACTGGAGATGACAGGGATTGAACCTGGGACCTCCTACATGCAAAGCAGATGTCACTGAGACACGGCGCCTCCCTAAATGACGATGCCTTCTACTGAGCCACATCCTTGGTCCATCCAGTTTGGCAACAGCTCTCCAGGATCCCAGACAGAGGTCTTTCATATCACTTGCGACCTAATCCTCAGAACTGGAGGTGTCATGGATTGAGCCCTGGACCTTTTGCATGCCAAGCAGATGCTTTAACACCAAGCTGCAACCTGTCTATGGCTTTCCTCGTCTAAAATACTAATTGTTTCTCATCCTTACAGATAAAGTCTATGAAAATGAACTTTTAACATTAGAGTACACACTGCTACCATTTTGCTTCCAAGGCATCCATTGTTTTGAGACCAAATCTTTTTTTTTTCTTGGAAATGTTAATAATTGCAGCCTTCTCAGATTTTGTCTACACACACACACAACCTCCTTTAAATATAATTCAGCTATGCAAACCCAGCTCTCTGATACTTCGTGAATTAGAAGAGCTGTCGGAGGCAGATGATTTATTGATGTTTTCTTTCATTTCTCACTGGCAAAATGCTCTCCAGACTTCATAAAAGGCTAATTTCCACAAGTCCTGAAAACATTCTTTTTCTAAAAAAAATAATAATAATAATAATAATAAGCAAAATGGGATTAAGAATCAGGCCAGGCAGCTCAAATGTTGTCTCTCCACATTCCAGAATAAAAGCAAGGAGAGAATCTGCACATGAAAAAGTGAAGGGCAGAGCAAAAAGAGAATGCAGGCATTTGCCTCCCATCTCTGCGTTACCAGATCTGAGGACAATCTGGAAGAGGGATGATTCAAAAGAGGGTAAATTTCTGAATTAATTCAGACTCCAGAGCATGAGCAAAGAACTTTTTTTAAGAAGTCAAAGTCCCATCGATCTACTTTTAAGCCAGTTACGTTCAGGTGAGATTGCCTGTGCAGTGTAGTAGACAGAATAATGCGTTTTGACGGGGAGTCCTGGGTTCAAATCCTCATGGGACCCAATCAGACACAACAGAAAAAGCTGTTTGCTGGCCAAATGCTACAGCAGTGTGTTCAGCCCCACCCCACCCACATTTAGTTGCATTTTCTTTGTGATGTACTGGTATCAGACCAGTATCATGGTACTGAATCAGACCCTTGATCTATCAAAGTCACTCTTGCTAACTCTTATTGGGGGGGTCTCAAGGCAAGATCTTTGACATCATTTACTACTTGACCCTTTCAAGTGGAGATGCTGAGGACTCAACTTGGGACTCCCATGCAAGAGTCAATCAATACCTGTTTACAGTGTCTTGCAGTTCCAAACGGGTCTCAATAGTAGCTCTGCATAAACCAGGTGTCCCTAACCTTGCCAAACATGCAGACAGTGGGCACCATAACAAGGAGGTGCCAGGGGATGGGTGGGACCAACCCAAAAATGGCCACCACAGGGGCCATGTCCAATCTCAAAATGTTGTGACACCCCAAGCATCTTCCTGTCATAAAGGCAGCTGTTTCTAGATGGGTACTCGCTGCAGACACAAAGGTGATACCTTCAGAGCACCTCCTACTCCAAATGAGGTGGAAGACAGGTAGGGTGCACCTCCCATTCTTTGTTTTGATGAGAAGATGTTTTGTGGAAGGAGGAAGTGGGCACCAAGAAACGTATCAGTGGACACCATAGGCCTCCTAGCTATATACCCCGGGTGGTGTTTACCCCCCCCCCAGCTCCAATTTCCTCCTCACGGTGATGCTGTAAGAATTTCCCCTGGTCTCTATGGTACAGGCCAAAGAGGCAAGGGGAGGCATCCTAGACCGTCATCTGGAAGTGACACTACATTCTCACCAAACTCTGCACTCTCCATGCACTACTGCAAAAATCTCCCAGCATTTGCCATGGCAGTGTTGGGAACCCTAGGGCACCATGGTTACCAATATCAGGTTAGGAGATTTGTGGACATTTTGGGGGTAGGTAGAGCCTGGGGAAGGAAGGGACCTCAGCCAAGTATTGTGCTGTAGACTCCACCTTTGAAAGCATCCATTTCCTCCATGGGAACTCTGTAGTCTGGAGAACAGTTATAATTCCAGATCTCCAGGCCCCATCTGGAGGATGGCAACCCTACCAGCACCCATGGCCACCCACATTGGGGGGCACTGGTATAAACCTATAACTTAATTTCAAAATTATAAAGTCGCAATGAGAGCTCTTGAGGTAGTTTCTGCAAGAAAAAGTCTGGTGCAAAAGATGCAGAAGTTCTCTGTCCAGGATTGCAATGTTGTAGGATCTGGCCCACCTGGCAGAATCTATTGTGATGATATGGAGCTAAGAAGGCCCGGAGGAAATAGCATCACATACCACATACAAGTTATAAAGTCAGTGGGGTAAAACACAGGTCACCGGGTTATAAACACTTGCAAAACATCTTAAGCAGCTGAAGACAGGGTGCATAAACAACAGGGGCCTGATGAAGACATTTATCCTGTGTCACTGTTCCATTGTGATGACTTCATTTCAATGATGCCACATGAGGAATGATTAAGGGGGCTGTCATCCCGTGTGATGAATTTCAGCCCAGCAGAGTGACATTTGCCTGACAGAACGTTACTGGAAACTTGCATTGGTATTAACATAACAGAGGAGCTCTGCCCCCCGTGCCCCCCCCCCAATTCCCGACCAGGGCCTGCAACACATTATTACGTTCATGGAAAGGGTTGCGAGTTTTGCCTTCGCTTAGGAGGGTACAGGTATATGCAAAGATCAGAAGGGCTACCATTTCAGAATTTGGTTGGAAGGGGGGATTCTCCATCCAACCATCTGTAGCTCTTCCTCCAAGAAGCAGGAGCGCATTGCTTCCCCTCACTTAATCAGCACAACAACCTTGTGAGGCAGATCAAGCCGAATGTGGGTCCAAAGATCATCCAGCAAATGTCATGGTCGAGAGGAGAACTGCATCTTGCACGCACAAGTCCTCCAGAACTTAGTCCAATGAACTAACCGCTAGATCCACATTGTCTGTCAGCAATCCTTATAGTCAGGATTACATTTCAGAGAGTCAGAGCAGAACCACAAGTGACAAAAGGCACAGATTGGACACTTTTCAGCTTCCCTCAAGTTTTGATGGGAAGTGTAGGCAGCTTGGCGGAATGTTGGACAAGTGACAGCTGAAAAGTCCATTGGACAGCAGTCAGAGAGCCAAGCTGTGAGACCAGGATGCCTACATTTCCCATCAAAACTTGAGGGAAGCTGACAAGTGTCCAACCTGTGCCTTTTGTCACTTGTGGTTCTGCTCTCAGTCTGGTGTAGTGGTTACAGTATCGGACTAGGGTCTGGGAGGCCCAGGTTTGAATTCTGACTTTGCCGAGGAAACTTGCTGGGTGACCTTGGGCCAGTCACAACCTCTCACCCTCACCTACCTCACAGGGTTGTTGTGAGGATAAAAAAAGAGGAGAGGAGCACAATGTAAGCAAATACAGATCCCCAGTGGGTAGAAAGGTGGGGTATAAATTAAGGAAAGAAATTAAATAAATAACATACCAGTGAGTTTTAAGAACACTGATTGGCTTACTTTGTTTGGCGCTCAGAACCATGAAAGCCAATCAATTCCTTAAAAAGGGCGAGAGAGTGTGGGGATTTCTGCCTTTGGCATACAGGCCTAATCCATAAGCACATTTACAGTGCAATCCTAGGAAGAGTTACTCCAGTCTAAGCCCATTGAAATCAATGGGCTTAGACCGGAGTAACTCTTCTTAGGAATGCACTGTTAACTATTTATACGACAGGCTGGGCTGAACATTCAGAATTTCGCTTTGTCAAATTGAAATGAAGGCTTTTGAGGAATGAGAGATTTCCTCAAAGTCCTTCTCACCTATTTGTCCTTTCTAACAGTGGCAGTGATTATACCTGCTACTGATTGCCACATTTTCTCTGCTTGGTAGCAGTATTAACAGTAGTAAAACAGATGCAGGAAACATCACCCACTCTGGTACATTTTTATGCTGCCCGTCCTTTCTTCTCCTCCATTTTATCTTCATGATAATCCTGAGAGGAAGGTTGGGCTGAGAGATTGCTACTGACCCAAGGTTACCCACAGAGTTTGAGGGCCAAATGGGAGTTTAAATCTAGGTGTCTCTAGTTCCAGACCACAATGCCACTCTGTTTCTACACCAGAGGCCTTAGAGTCTGTCTACACAAGATATCTTATATGGGGATGCTCAAGTGTAGGGAGATGCAATGTTAGCTGGAAAGCGTAGTTTAAAAAGACAGAGCTGGCAGAGATCGCTCCTCAGAGGGTTTGTTCATTTATCTTCGCCTCTCTAAAGGGGAAGTAAAATTGACAGAGCCTTTGGGGAGGAGAAGATGAAATTAACAAACCTTCTGAGGTGCAATCTCCACCAGGTCTGTCTTTTTAAACTATGCTTCCCAGCTAACATTGCGTCTCCCTACACTTGAGCATCCCTATATAAGATGTCTTGTGTAGACAGGCTCCTAGAGAGGTGGTGCAAAGCTAGAGAGAACAGTGGTCTAGCCTACTGTAAGGCAGCTTCAGATGTTCATAAAAGCACACAAGTGTATGCTGCCCTTGAGGATGGGCACTTGGGTCTCCCCAATCAGGTGCTAAACAGTCTCAGCCTTCATGCTCACCCCTGACATTGTCACATGACAGACAGTGCCATTCTAAGTAGAGTTACTCTTCTAAGCCCACTGAAGTCAATGGGTATGACACTTGGGATGCCACAGGCTTTGATGGGTCTGGATTTTTTTGGCTTATAGAGTGGGGGAGAATGGTGCCTGGCAATGCCAGCAAATATGAACACCCCCCGCAGTAAGTCTCTGTATGTGCATGGGGGGATAACTCCAAAGGGGGATGAGCATTTACGGGCTGTAAGCAGGATGGCAAAATTTGGGGTAGGGATTAGAGATGGGCATGAACTGAAATATGAAGCAAAGTTCATCACGAACCAGGCCATTGGTTTTTTTTAGTTCATGAACCAGTGGTTCGTCGGAGGGCATTTCTGACTAATCGTAACGAACTGCAACAATTTTTAGGCCAGTTGGTTTGGTTTGTTTATTGGTTCATCACTGCAGACAGCCTGACACCAATCAATCAGTTTCCTAGGCAACGGAGAGGATGGGCTTTCTGCAGACCTTCTGCTGACCTGGAAGTGATGTATTCACGAACCAAACGAAAACCGGTTTGTGAACTGGGCAATTTCATGCCGATTCGTGGTTCGTGAAACACGATGAATCATGAACTGCGACGAACTGTCGTTTTCCCAGTTTGTGCCCATCTCTAGTAGAGATGCATTTCAGATCAGATAGGTATATAACAATTACTCCAATATGCAAAATTCATGTGCAGCCCCAAGAAATCCTTTCACTTAGGGTTTGAAACAGGGGTATAGAGAAAGTTTCACCTCTCCAAACAAATGCTCCTATGAACACCTATTTTTTTAAAAAAAAACAGAAAATTAATAGGTATTAATTCTTTCTAAATTTTCAGCCAGGATAAACACTCATTATTCCAAATAATCATCTGGAACAGCTGTAAAAATACAGGTTTAAGGTAAGCATAAAATGAGGCTCTTCTTAGAGCCAAAGAAAGAAAAATATTCATAACCGTGTAAATCAAATAGATGCAAAAATACAAATCAAAACGAACGTAACCATTAATATCACGGTGATTATGAAGACTAAAGGGGCCATTATCAGTACTGGAAGCTTATTGAAAAAAATCTCCATCATACTCATTCCAAACGATTGCCACAATTCAAAAGAAAAATGGAATTAACATATTTATTTCCCCAGCAATGCTAGCCACTTTAAAGAAAACTGGTGTTTTTTAAGAGAATTGCTTGAAGAAAGAAATCTGACCTCACCTGCATTTTTAACAAGATACATCTATTTTTGACGGCAAGTACGACTTTTATTAATATCGTGTGCACTAGTTATGTGATGGAAAGCATTGCTTACTTCATTTATACTCCACCTTTCTCCCCAGACCCAAAGTGGCTTACATCCTGTTTCTCTCCTCCATTTTATTCTCACAACAACCCTGTGTGGTAGACTAGGCTGAGAGTATGTAACTGGCCCAAGGTCACCCAGCAAACTTACATGGCAGAGTGGAGATTTAAACCTGGATTTCTCAGCTCCTAGCCTGACACTTTAGCCCGACTCCACACTGACCTACAATATATGTTTTGGACTGTTCTGCTTGTCTCACTCATGCAAAACAAAGCCCAAATGGGATAAAAGAAAGAAAGAAAACTCAAACATACCTTTGAATAAAGAGCCCCGTGGCACAGAGTGGTAAGCTGCAGTACTGCAGCCCAAGCTCTGTTCAAGACCTGAGTTCGATCCCGGCGGAAGCCGAGTTCAGGTAGCCGGCTCAAGGTTGACTCAGCCTTCCCTCCTTCCAAGGTCGGTAAAATGAGTACCCAGTTTCCTGGGGGTAAAGTGTAGATCCCTGGGGAAGGCAATGGCAAACCACCCCATAAAAAGTCTGCCAAGAAAATGTCGTGATGCAATGTTCCCCCATGTGTCAGTAATGACTCGGTGCTTGCACAGGGGACTACCTTTACCTTTACCTTTGAATAAATGAAGGCTTTACATTTTCAATATAGATCAAGTTAAATGCAAGCCAATTAAGGCTGTGAGGAAAGAGGGGGGAATGTTGCTTAGTGGGATCACAGACAGTCCCACGTTCGATCTCTGATACAGACAACAAACAGAAGAGCCAGTCTCAATGACAGTAACTCTTCAAACTAAAAACTCCAGTTTTCAAGTGGAGAGCTTATCATCGGTGTTATTGCAGTCAAAACAGAAAGGTAGGGTTGCCAACTCTGGGTTGGGAAATGCCTGGAGATTTGGGGGGGGGGGGAGAATAGGATTTGGGGCGAGATCTCAGAGGTGCATTACTCTACCTTTCAAAGCAGCCGTTTTCACTGGGGGATCTAATCTCTGTCATTTGGAGATCAGTTATAATTCTGGGAGATATCCAGGCTCTGTCTTCATGTTGGCAAACCTGGGTGCAGCCCTGTGGAGTTGGGTTATATTATTTATATCACTAAATACATCCTGCCTTTTGATCCAAAAATGTCAATGACTAAAAATAAATTCGATGCCCCAATGATCCCGGTTAGTCCAGACATCTGCAGCTATATTTCTGAAAGAGCTCTTCTTTAACTCTGCGGGATTTCCTCATGAGCTAGGAAGTTCCTGGGGTGCAGTCTGAACAAAGTTAACACCCCTCCACACAAGAATGGTCACAGACTGATTTAATTAATTAGCTGGCTTGTGGATGCAACCATGGACTGAGGCCTCTAGAAAGTGGTAGACAAAAACTAAGACACTCTCAGCAAGGAGGAGGCCATTTCTTTCCAGCAGTCCAACCTCACCCCGCGCTAATTTGATATCTTCACTGCAGCTGCAGTTCTCTCTTCTTTAGATGTACAGGAAACTGATTTCAACCACATCAAAAATGTAGAAGGGCCTCTAGATTTAGGGTAAGGGTAGACCTCTTGAGGTTCAGGATCAGCTCTGTCCCCAAAGACTTTCTGCATGGCCCTAAAGGACCTACCAGAACACAAACTGTTATAATATGTATTTAAAATATTTGCATCCTGCATTGCTACTGGACGCGAACCTCGCTATCCCCTGCATTGTCTCCCAGCCTCAAAGCACCTAGCAAAGCAGCAAAAGCCACAAGCACAGAAGTGTACAGCAATAAGTTAAAAACAATCAACAAACAAAATACAAAACCAATGCATACCATGAAAAGCAGACAAATTGACCAGAACTCTACTCTTCCACCAAAGGCCCTCTGGGGTAAAACCAGGGCTCATATTGAGGGGGAATGCACAGGAACGCAGTTCCGGCAGTCTCCAAAGAGGTCACATGTCAGGTGGTCCCACCCACCTGACTCTCGGCCATTTTGGGCCCATTTCGTCCTGGATTGGGGTTGAAACGGCCTGGATCGGGCCTCTGACAGATGGTGGATCACTCTCCTGCTCAGCAGCGGCCTGATCCTGAACATTTTGTGCCCCTTTTCTGCAATTTTCAGCCCTTTTTTGCCATTTTGGGCCCAATTTTGGCCCTGAATGGCCAGGATTGGATCCAAAACAGCCAGAATAGGTGATGTTGGGGGGAGTGGCATATGCAAATCAGTTATACTAATGACACACTTCCAGTGATGACAAGAGGCATGGCATATGCTAATGAGCTATGCTAATGAGTTCCTCAAGCTCTTTTTCTTTCTTTCTTTCTTCTTTTTTTTTTGCCAGGCTAGTCTCTTTTTTTTAGTTCAATTTTAGAACTATAACAATAATTAAACAACAAACCAATACAATACCTTTCATTTACAAATATTAAAACAGTGCTTCAACTTCAATACATCAGAAATGATTGGTGTGAAGAAGGAGGTTGCAGTTCTCTTGCTTCTATGTATTCGTAAAATGGGAGCCATTTTTCCCAGAAGCCTCCAGCTCTTTTTCTATGAAATGACCCCTGGGTAAAACTGTTTTACACGCCTTCCTGAAGGCAGCAAGAGAAGCCGCCCTTAGACCTGTGGGGGGTTAAAACAGTGGATGGTTTGGCTCACTCGCAATGAAAAATTTGTAAGTATTATGGGAGCCCCATCATTGTCATGTGACGGGGTGGCAAGCCAAGTAGGGTTGCCAATCTCCAGGTGGAGCCTAGAGAGCTCCCAGAATTACAGCTAAATAGGGTCCAGTAGCACCTAAGAGACCAACTAGACTTCCAGGGTGTGAACTCCCGATGGGAGCTTTGGTTCTCCAAAGCTTATACGCTGGAAATCTAGTTGGTCTCTAAGATGTTACTGGACTCAAACCTTGGTCTTCTACTACAGACCAACATGGCTACCCACTTAAAACAGCTGATCTCCAGACAATACAGAACCATTCCACTAGAGAAAATTGCTCTGGAGGGTGGACTGTATGGCATAATATTCCTTCCCGCCACATGCCCTCCAACCCCAAATCTCCAAGACCTTCCCAGCCCAGAGCAGGCAACCATAGTGGTAAGGGAGAGGGGAGGAGGGGGAATCTTTTCCTGAATGCCGATCAATGCCAAACTCTTTGCTCCCTGCCTCCTATCATAAAGAGCTCATTCCCAAATGTAACGAGCAAAGCATCTTCACAGCTGGCATCGAAAGTCAATCTATTGAGCTGCTAGCTTCTGAGAAAGAGAAAGGACATCCGCTCTTTGAATGGATGGTCTCTCATTCCTGGCAGGAAATTGGCAATGATAAAAAAAGTGGTCAAGCATGTGGAAAATAAAGAGGAGAAGGATCATCCATACAGACTAGAAAGATGAGCCGGCCAAACTTAAGCATGCAAAGTGACCTAGTTCAGCGTGGAAGAATTTATCTCCCAGCCTGCTCCCACTCTGGAGTGACAAAGCCAGCACACAAGAGTAGATCTCTCTTCCCACTCAGTAGGGAAAACAAATGCCCCCCCCCCCAACAAGGGCTCCTCTCACACTTGAGTAAAGATTTCTTCCTCCTCCTTTTCCAGAGCAAAGAGAAATGGAAGACAAGATTCTCCTGTAAACAAAGGGTGCTCTTCTAACCCATTGTTTGCCCCTTCCATGACCAGGTATTGGTAGGGTTTGAGCATGTTGATTTCTCTTCATCTCATCTCCCCCCCCCCCCGACATTCAGATATGGTATCAATATGCCATCACTTCTAGTCCTCATTTTTCTACACTCCTTGGGAATATTTCTTGTGAGCAGTTGTCTGCCTTGTTTGTGGTGGCCCCACTGTCAGGGTTTCATCATCCACGTAAGTATCTGTTAGTGTTGTTATTATGAATAATGATGCAACATCTATAACAGAAGTCTTTGGAACACCATGTTCCATTACCTGCTATGAATGAACGGATGTTATTCATGAGTAAAGGGGAGAGGCAGAAAAAGAAGGGCAAAATCTACTTTCTAACCAACTTTGCTTAGGCTAGCGCCCCACAAGAGTGGGAGCATGCTACATTTCTTCTCCTCCCTCTCTCCAAATCTCCTTGCAAAATAAAAGCCTTCTATATACACCTCTGATCCTTTCGCTGGTACAATAATCCCATTCTCTTTATTTGCTTTTAAAGAGACTAACACACACAAAGCCTACCAGCCTTACCGTCCAAAGCTTTGGCTTTCTGTGTCAACCCTCCAAGAAGTTTTTATACACCCTGGGATAGCCCTGCCACCAGCTAAACAATCAGGAAACAGTCCAGCCTCCCCCAAGTATTTTCTTGCTATATAGAGACTTGACAGGGTTTTCAATCTGTCACCACGGTTAAGGTACACCAGTGTCTATCCATCATTGTGTCCAGCCACCAGTGGGTTCTTCAGCTCAATAAGGTCAGCCATTCTTTGTCTCCTGGGTCAATATTACAATACCCAAATACATACCTTATGCTTATATTATACTATTAAAAAGGCACCAACCCCATAACTCCACAAATGCATCTAAAACAATGTGTCATTTTCCATCTTTTGTATTATCAAGTCTAATCTTGCAAGGAACCTCATTGCGCTGTTCCTGGGAAAATTAGACAACCCATTCCTCTGTTCTTCCAAAATTTCTTCCTCCATCCCACTTCTCCTTAATTCTGACTGAACAGGAAAAATGTCTAGCATCCATTTTGGAATTGGATTAAGTACACCTTGTCACAGTGTTCAATTTTTCACCCATCTCTATTACCAATGTCCATTGATAAAATACTGCAGAAAAGGCACTGCAAAAACATCACAAAAAGCAATCTTGACAATGCTGCATGTAAATTTCTTTTTGCGGTGTTTTGCTGGAATGTACACACACTTCAGTTTATCAATAAAGCACCGTCATTTAACCAATAAAGCACTACTGACCAACTTTTTATACAACTGCACATGCAATCATATCAAGCTAGCACAGAGATACAGAACTGCAAAGGAAAGCACATATACATTGAAAACGCACAACATGCTGTGTGTGCATCACATACAACCACCGGTACCAAATTTGGAAAGAAGGGACAGATTGATTTAGAATTCTTCATGCATCCATTCCACTTTGGAAAGAAAGACGGAGTGATTTGGGAGACCACAAATCCAGGGAGAAATCCAGATGAGAATTTTGGAAGGCTTCCACCCTGCAACACCCATCTTCTCAATAAAATTGTGTAAAAACTAAGTGCTGCTTCAGAAGCACCAAATGTCATGATGGATTGGGCTCTCTTCCCCCACTAATTACTATTGGACTAGTTTCACACTGCACAGCCGGTTACATTAAAAACATTCATAATACACCAACCAAGATAATATCAAAGGAGCAACGGCCCATGGTTCTTTGAACATCACAGCTGTGCATTACGAGTCTGACTAAGCTGCAAGAAAAATCAAAACTGAAATCACCAAAAACACGGCGAGTAATAAAAGAAAGGGAGCCAGAAAGAGAGAGTAAAATTAAATTAACAGTGCTGCCTTCACTCAAATGATCGTCCATTTTCAATAAAAATGTGCAGTTGAATTAATAGAATATTGGACCATCCACACCAGCTTTGTACCAAGATGCTCCCCACAAAAAACTACGAGTAAACTAGGAATCAGATAATTAATAGAGGACACAGTTCTTTGGTATTACAGAATACCTATGGTTCATCAGTTGCAATTTATTTGAACATCTCCAGAATTCCCAAACTGTGTTTATTTTATTGTCAACAGCCATGGTTTTTGAAAAGCTACTGTTGCCTTGAGAGCATATACCACCTTCTCTCGCCACACTCCAACGTGGCTTCCTTAGACAAAGAGAGCAAAGATACTCATAAGAGAAATTACCAAACTGTGTCATAAGCTAGGCAGCCAAGGGAAAATGATGCATGATCTTACAGTGTGATTAATTTGCAGAGAAAGAGACAGCAGGGCTCATGTCTGGAAGCCATAACTCTCTGCGTGGAGAAGTCGATTCCCCGATCCCAGGTAATGCAAAGACTCTCTCGCAGTTCTGCATGGAGCAAATGCACTCTATGCATCCTCAGAGGACATTTTCATTTATTCACAGGGGGGGGGAGGGGTTTGGCCAAAACACAAAGTTATTTATTAGAGCATTTCTATGCTCTTTTTCTCCCCACGTCAGCTTGCAGAAATGTGCGAAACAACCAATTTTTACAGTATAATACAAATCAACATAGAAAACAAACACACTCTGGGCCAGTTAGTGCAGGCCCCAGGCTATAAGTCTTTAAGGTCTTGCCCTTTGGCTCTCATCTTAGGGATCGCATCTCTGGCCACCCCAAGTAGAGGAGGAGAAAAACAGTAGCGCAGATAGCCTTCAGCTGCTGCTAGCTAAGATCATCTTCCTTGCCAGCCCCAGCTCTTGCATGATGTCATTTGCAGGGTTTTTTCTGGGAAAAGAGGTGGTGGAACTCAGTGGGTTGCCCTTGAAGAAAATGGTCACATGGCTGGTGGCCCCGCCCCCCTGATCTCCAGACAGAGGGGAGTTTAGATTGCCCTCCGCGCCGCTCTCTGTCTGGTCTCCCTCTGTCTGGAGATCAGGGGGCGGGGCCACCCGCCATGTGGCCATTTTCAAGAGGTTCTGGAACTCTATTCCATCGCGTTCCAGCTGAAAAAAAGCCCTGGTCATTTGGATGCATCGCCCTGAGATACGATAGAGGCGTATAAAATTACGATCTGGAAAGAAGCATTATTCTCCCTTCACAATTTGGTCAGCTCCATGTTTTAGCTGGTTGGAGGATGGGTACGGCAGTGGCTATCAGCGATAGCAGCTAAACAGAACCTCCAGGCACGTAGGAAGTATACCTCTAAATGCCAGCAACAAACCGTGGATCGCGTTGCAATTGTTCCCTGCTTGTGAGATTCCAAGAGGCATCTGGCTGCCCACTGACAGAAACAGGCTGCTGGTTTTGTAGGTGGACTCTAATCAGTTGAAGCAAGGCAACATTTATGTTCTGATCCCTGCAAGCACC
Source organism: Eublepharis macularius (assembly GCF_028583425.1). NCBI lineage: Eukaryota > Metazoa > Chordata > Lepidosauria > Squamata > Eublepharidae > Eublepharis > Eublepharis macularius. The sequence continues at coordinate 24,901,748 of NC_072801.1, forward strand.
AGCCGGACAGGCAGAGCTTCACTTGTCCAAAACTTTTGCCTGAAACTGTTCTGTGACGGATGCGAAACCTGCGTCTGATTTCCAGGCCTGTCATATCTAAGAGGTTCAAGACCACTCAGGTGGGGAGAGTTAGTGTCCATATTCTTATATACACTTTGCCAGATGGCAGATCGTGGGATGTATCTGTGGGGCCTTGGGTAAGTGGATCTGGGCTCACTCTCAACGACAAATGGATTACCCTTTGAGGTCAAGCATTAATCCTCTGCAACCAGGTCAAAGGGTGGTGATCCTAAGTGTTTCCTAGAGGAGGCAGCTTCTTTCTCTAGCTTGCTCTGCTATCGGGAGCCACCTTATTGTGGTGTGCTCTTGGCTAGCTGAAGTTTTCTGTTTGTGGCTCGTGGCAGTCTAAATGATAATGGGGTTATGTTCCTTACTCCCCCCACCACGGGTTGGAATTTCTAGGAGCATCTTTACAGGATAGAGGCACTTATCACAAGAGCATCTAGATGGAAACCAGCATGCAGTGGAAAAGCCCAGCAGCAACACCAGCTAACCTCTAAATACCCTACAAGATAGCAACCTTATCCAGCTGATTCTGGCCCCATCAGTCTTTTGAGACCCTTCTTGGGATGCCCCCACCTTTTGGAATTAGGTGAGTGAGAACCTGGAAGAGGGCCTTCTCGGTCGTGGCACCAAAATTCTGGAACTCTCTACCAGAAAGACTCACTGTCCCATTCTGTTACTGTCTTTAACCAGCAGGGGAAAACTTTGTTTCATCAGGCACTTCCTTAGTGATTAATTGTTGTCATCATGTCTTTGTGTGTGCATTTTAGCTTTATTTTAATTGATTTAATGGTGTGCTTTGGCTTGGATTTAACGGTTTTAACAACGTCTTTTTATTATGTATGTTTTAAATCTGTTAGCCGCCTTCGTGGCCTTGATGAGGGTAGAAAGGCAGGGCATACATTTTGTAAATAACTTCCAAGCCTCAGCAATGAGCAAGCCAGTGAAATGCACTCACAATTTTTCCTCTCTCTTTCATGCACACACAAACTGTTTGACTTGTTTGGCGGGGGGGGGGGGGTGGAGTACACAAGTAGCAGAAATGGGTTGTGGGTTGAATCCTACCAGTGTATCTGCACGATGTAGCAGTTACACTGTTGGGAGACCCAAATCTGAATCCCTCACTCTGCTATGGCAGCTCACTGGCCAGTCTTGGGGCAGTCACATGCTCTCAGCCGAACCTACCTCACAGGGTTGTTGTGAGGATAAAACAGAGGAGAGGGTGATATTTTAAGCCACTTTGGGTCCCCATTGGGGAGAAAACTGGGGCATGAATGAATGAATGAATGAATGAATGAAATAAACAAAAGGGAGGAATACTTTCCACATATGGAATCGAGCAGTAACTTGAAAGTAAATTCCGTGGAGCTCAGTAAGCCTTTATTCCATGGATCCGTATGGTATTTTCTACACACTAGCACCATTGGTCTGGGGTTTGGGGGGGGGGGGGGGGCGGGGGGGCTTAAACTTCATCTGCTCAAACAGCTCCCAGCGGCAGTTTCTGTTGTGCGGATGACTCACCCATCTACCATCCCTACCGACATCTGTCTCCAGCTGGGTGCTTCGCTGAAGAGCGATCTATCACAAACTGAATGAAGTCTGGATAAACTGAAGTCTGATCTATTGGAAAATTAAGTCCCTTCCAGCTCCTTCTCTTTCCTTGACACTTTTAAACACACCTCCATTCCCCCTGCCATTCAAAGCCATTGCTCATAGGTTCACTTGAAGGCTTCCTTCAAGTCCAGGTGACATCTAAATATCCCTGTCATTTCTCCCCAACAAAGCAAATGGAAATAAATTGTCTTGATGCCCAGAAGTGCTAAAATGCTCTGTGAATGTGTGGCTTGGAACACCCAATACTGCTTTACACTGAACGAGACCCTTGGGCTATCAAGGCCAGTCTTGTCTACTCAGACTGGCAGTGGCTCTCTGTGTTCTCAGGCAGAGGTCTAGCATATCACCTAATATTTAATACTTTTACCTGGAGATGCCAGAGATTGAACTGCAATCTTCTGCATGCCAAAGAGATGCCACTGCATGCCCTGGCTTGTCTTCAAATAAAGAGATTCCTACACCGCTGAACAGCAATCTCTTAGCTATATGGGTCCATAGTGGCAGCTTTTCTAAAGTGCCTTGAAGTTTGGGAGTGCTCTTGGACCCAGGCCTATGGCTGGAGAAGCAGCAGGCAACTGTGGGCAGCTTTGACTGGTTATCCACCAGTGGCCTTTCCGGGGCAGGGAAGATCTGGCCACTGTGGTGCACTTATATTTATGATCTCTTTATTTAAAATATTTGCTAGCTGCCTTTCCTCTAAAGGTGCAAGCCTTGGTTACATCTAGATTGGATTACTGCGATGCGCTCTGCATGGAGCTGCCATTGAAAAGTGCTCGGAAACTTCAATAGGTACCGAATCTGAAGTTCACATGTTGAGTATCATGAGCGATAGGGACTATATCACTCCAGCCTTGGCTCACACAACTCCATCCAGAACAGGAGGCACCTTAAACCCTGGATCAGACCTTCCACTTACCAGCAGCACTTCTGCTTTGTGGGGATTAAGCTTACGTTTATTAGCCCACATCTACCCAAAGCTGCCTCCAGGTTTCTACAGCCTCCCTGGGATCCACCAGAAGTGTGTGATAGAGTCCAATCCAGCTCTCCAGGTGACCTCATCTGGCAGTTCCATGCTGTCCGGGATCTAAGGCTCAGCCCCCAGACTTGCCAAGAGGAACAGGTGAAGCACAGCCAGGAGGCAGCTACTCTGCTGCCCCGACAGACCAGGTCCCAAACTTGCCAGCATCTGAGGGAGGTAAAGAAGCACCCAAGCCTCAGAGGGCTAGAAGGGGCAGGTGGAAGCCAGCCAGCCCCACCCTTGGCTGAGAGGCTGGGAGCCCAGGCAGGGAGAGTAAGGACAACCAGGAGGGGATCAGACCAGGGGGAGAAAGCACAGGAAACAGAGACAAACAGACAACAGCAAGACAGTCAGCAGCCTTACCTGCAGCAGAGGAAGGGCAGCACAGGGCCACGCCTCAGCCTGCAGGCAGGCTAGAAGGAATCAGCCAGAACCAGGTGGGGCTGAAAGCAAAGCAGCCACAGGTGGAGCTGCCTGAGGCCCTTAGCAGAGACAGCCAAGGCAGTCAGCAAAGCATCCACAGGTGTGACTGCCTACACCAGCCAAGGCTGTGGCTGGGGTGCTGGGGCCATGGCTGAGAGGTGGAGCCAGGAAGGAGGGAAGGAATATAAGGGAAGGCCACCCACAGGGTGAGGTGGGTTGTTGTGGAGGAGTGTGAGAGAATGAGTGAGCAGTGGACAGAGGGAGGAGGAGTAAGGCTGACAGCTGGATGGGGGCAGCTGTCATGGAAGGCAGCCAGGACAAGGTCAGGTTGAGGGGACCTACGAGTGGACTGAGAGGGTATGAGGGTGAGGTATACCCCCCCTCCTTCCACAGAGTGGGATCCCACATATTCCCTGAAGGTCCTTCAAAGTGGAGGTCAGGCAGGCCAGCAGCTCACAGGTCAGTGCCCTTGGCAGAACCTAGCATCCCTGAAGGCCCATTAAGGTGGAAGTCAGGCAGGCCGGTGCTTCACTGAGCAGTGCCCTGGGCAGAACCTGACATCCCTGAAGGCTCCTTAAGGTGGAGGGCAGGCAGGCAGGCAGGCATCTCACCGGGCAGCACCCTGGGCAGAACCTGACATCCCTGAAGGCTGTTTAGGGCAGCAGTCAGGCAGGCCAGCATCTCACCAGTCGGCGCCCTTGGCAGAGCCTGACACATGCTCTACCCCACCACCCCCAGTACTTCTTCCCAGCCAGGCTTAATTCTAGGGTTGCCAACTCTAGGTTTGGAAATTCCTGGAGATTTGGGGGGGGGGGTGGAAGGGGGGATTTGGAGGGGGTTTCACATAGATTCTATAGTATACCATAGAGTTTACCTTCTGATGCTGCTATTTCCTCCAGGGGAACTAATCCCTGTATTTATTTCTGCTTGCAAGCCAGTGCACGTGTGAGGCAATATCAGGTTTGGTCTAAGTGTGCAAAGGATTGCCACCATTCCACCTGTTCCTGTACCTGAGCCTGATCCAGACTGACTCAATGGAGCCTCCATGTTCAGAAGCAGTATACCTTCCAATGCCACCTGCTGCAGCGGCATAATAGGGAAAGGACATTGCCTTCTGTTGTCCACCATGAAAATCCATATGCTGGGCTAGATAAATGTTGGTTCGATCCAACAGGACTCTTTTGTTTGTTGACAACAAATTAGTTCTAGGGAGTTCAGAGGGAGTTGTTCAGTATTTGGCAAGGATAACTGCAATGGTAGTTGTATTAGTGGTATACGATCACTTGGGGGGGTGTCTGCAAAATCCAGAATAAATAATGTCTACCAAACAACCGCCCCTCCATTGTTCTCATAGGGAATAACAACATCAACAAAAATCCTGGCCTTTCAGAGTTAATCTTTCCTGCAGGAGAGTTCTTAGATCTTGTTCCTCCTAATGATCAAACAGGATTTCTCTAACCAGACAGGGGAGAACAAGCCCTTATCGAAGGCCTGATCACTGTCCCCTCCAGGGGTTCTTGTGTGATATTTCAAGATTTTTCCTCTGCAGTTCCATTTCCCTCCTCCACACCAGCCAAATCCACAATTTAATCTGGCCAAGTCTCAAAGGCAAGAGGAGGAAAAAAACCCAATAAATTTAAACCCTAATGCAGTGAAAGGTCTGCAAAGCGAAACGGAGCCATGCAATTCCCTCCATTCAAAAAATGGACTTTCTTGGCCTCAGAATAAAGTACCAAACAAAACCTTTTGCCGAACTGTACCGAAAGGACAAGTCCCTGAAAGGGATGGAACAACACCTTTTCTCAACAGCCCTGAATCTTCCCCAGTACCTGCTCTTCAAGCCGAGGTGATGTTTATCCCAGCTTCCAGATCAAGGGATAGAAACCTGCCGTGAGAAAGCTATTTAAAACACAGACCTTTATGGGAAATTCTGCCATCCTGCTGGCACTCACACTCAGCTTTATCAACCTGCCAACCTTTGAAATTCACCAGCATAAACGTACCCAATGAAATGCTTCTCAAATTTAACTCTATGGAATTATAAGTCAGAAGCTATCAAATGTCAATTGTTCTTGCCTAGTTCCTATGGTTGGTGCCCATTGAAGGTGGTGGACTGGAAGGATGAAATAAAGAGCAAAAACAAACTACAGCCAGATTCGTCTTGGAATAATCCAGGACGGGCTTTGCAAAGGCACTGACTAATTTATTCTTAACAGTACTGAATCTCACATCCAGTTCCACAAAGTACAATGCAAAACTCACCCTTCTTCTACCCCAAAGATAGCTGCAGAGGAAACTGCTCCCTCATCTAGGAGGTAAAAGCCACAGAGGGCCAGATACCACACACGCACTGCCCAAGAGCCAGTGCATTAACTTATTGGTCAGTATGAAAACCTCTTTGGTCTTTCCGCATCCCTGATTGGTCATTGGATTCCTTAAGAAGCTATTGGCCAAGCCTGTCAATCTTTCCTTATCTCCTCCCAGAGCTTCTTCACCCCTGTGGGGAGAGCAAGCAGAGATGGTAAGGTATGGAGAAAGCCAGTGTGATATAGTGGTTAGAGCCCCGAACTAGTACCAGGGAGTGGTGGCAGAGAGTGCCATCAAGTCATGGCTGATTTATGGCAACCTCTGGTCAGATTTTCATGATAAGAGACTAACAGAGGTGGTTTGCCATTGACTGCCTCTGCAGTCCTGGTCTTTGTTGGAGGTCTTCTATCAAATTACTAACCAAGACCAACTCTACTTAGCTTCTGAGACTGGGTTTGTCAGGGCTACCCACGTAAGGGCAGTACCAGGGAGAACTGAGCTCAAATCCCCACTCAGCTACAAAGTTTAGTTTGGTAAGTTTAGGTGGTAGGTGGTCCAACTTACCTTGGAGGGTTCTTGCAATGGATAGAATACTGCCTCCCCATCATCTCTACAAGCTTTCTGAAGATAGCTGGGAACCTTTTCATAACCTTCAGAACTGGCTGATGGAAGGTTGAGGGCATCACCCCCTTTCTATTGTCCTCTGGGATTTGATGGCACTATTTTAAATCTAATGTAAGGTCTTAAATTGCTTTTAAATGGTTTTGTGTTTTCAAAATGCTATGTGAGCCACCTGGAAGGGGCCCTCAATGGGGCTGAAAGGTGGCATAGAAGACAGGCAAACAAACAAGAGGATGAGAGTGTTAAAACTGTGATCAGTACCAACATAAGCTCAAGTAATTTAGGCAGTTTCTAGAATGTCATAAAGAACGATGAAAGATCTTTCCGGAAGGCCATGCCTGTGTGGAGCCAAAACCAGCTGCCTAACAGATTCTGTATGCTGAGTCTGCAGAGTTACAACAGAGCATCCACCAATCAGAGTGAAGAATACTTGGCTAGCTGTCCAATCCTGTGCAATGTTATTCCAGTGTAAGACTACTGAGTTCATGAGGTAACTCTTCATAGGACTGAAGTCTAGATCAGGTATCCCCAACCTTTCTGAGCCCGTGGGCGCCTTTGGAGTTCTGGCACAGGGTGGTGGTGGGTGCAACCACAAAATGGCACAGAGGAAGCCCAAATGCAGGGGAACTGCACAAAGGAAGCCCAAATGCAGGGGAGAAGAGGGGTGAGAGTGGATAAAACAAACACTGTGTTAGCAATTGCTGCTGAAACAATGCTATTTTAATAGCCAGTGGTAAACCAGAAGCCCTTTTAGGCAAGAGCCCCACCTAGCCCCACCCACTTTCTAAAAGCACTTGGTGGGTGCCAAGAAAGCTATAAGTGCACACCATGGCGCTCACTGGCATCACACTGGGGGGCTCTGGTCTAGATGGATCAATGCTCCGACTTGGTAGGAGGCAGTTCCATAGATTCGAATCTGGATCCAGATTAGATCACCCTTTTATGCAGGATTAATGAGTCTGCAGTCCACATCAGATCCCAGGGCTCCGTACTCAGGATGGCTGCCGTGGATTTGGACTCCTGCACTCTGACCAACAGCTCCTGCTAGTAAACTAGTAGCTGTCATCCTGCTATTCGAAGTCCATCTGAAAAGTCATCTTAAAAGGAAGACAACTAAGGGGGGCTCAGTAAAGGTTTATTAAATTATGCACGGGGTGGAGAAAATGGGAGGAGAGCTTTTTCTCCTCCTATAATACTAGTGCTCGGGGGCAGTCCATGAAGTGGGTCGGCAATAGATTCAGGATGAACAAAAGGAAGGATTTTTTCACTGAACAGGAAGATAAATTGTGGAATCGACTTCTGGAGATGACCGAGGGATTGTACAGATTCACAGAGGAGAGGGCCATCAGTAGCTACCAGCCAAGGGGACTAAATAAAACCTCCATGTTCAGAGACAGTAAACCTCTGAATACTAGGGCGAGGGGACAGCATCAGTCCTATTTGTTGGCCTTCCAGGGCTGCTGAGACAGGATGCTGGACTAGATAAACCACTTCCAGCAGGGATGTTCTGATATTTTACTGGCTCACACATTAAAAATTGTTCCGATCCCAAAGTCTCCATTAATACGTCCCCCCTCCCCAGCAGCATAGCTCATTGTGCATCACTATATGCCCAACAAGAAATGATACAGGTGCTTGCTACTCTGCCTGGACTGCTGCCCTTACTAAGCCTCTTTCATTTTGAGCCCCTCCTTGCAGAAATCTGGAACTGTTCTTTTAAATGCTGATTTGTACTAGATCTTATTGCTCTTCGTCCTGATTACATTGCGGTTTAGTCTGCTTATGAACCAAAAGAACTGAGAGGGGAAATCCAGGATTTTGTAATTTTTTTTTTAAAAAGTCACAGGTTAGCCATTCTGGTCCTGAGCGTGACTCAAGAGTGTTTAAGTGGCAAGTTATCAGATTTAGGAGCTGCGGGAGGGGTGCTCCTTGGATCCTCCTGAAATTCTCCCTGCCCAAATGAGTTCGAGTCCTACTCCAGAGGATTCGAATTAGACGTCAAAGAAGAACAGGAGCAAACTTGGAGCTGCTTCGCTGCCAGAGGCTGCAGTCTCCCCCCCCACCATCACCAGCTTCTTCTGCGCCCGGGGAAAGGCGCCCCCTTCTCTCCCCCCCTCGCCAGTTTAATGGAGATGCAGCCCGCCTCTAGCCCCAGTCGATGCTTTGGGCTGCCAGAGAAACCCCATGCTGTGTTCTTCGATTTAGCGAGCTAATGACATTTTGCATTCAAGAGCAAAGAGCGAAAAAAGATTTTCTTGGGGGGAAGAGGCGGGGGTGGGGAGGAAAGGCTCGTTTTCCGCCTGGGGTTCGGAGACAGAGGTTTCGGTCTTAAGCCCTGCGGGGGTGGGGGGGTGAAGCAATTGCCAGCTGGGAAACCGAAACTTTTCCTCCCCTAGACGAGTAGGCTTATGAGAGAGTAAGTCCCAATGAACTCAGTACGGTTTACTTCCGAACACGCATGCTCAAGGACTCCCTTGCAAGCGTGCTCAGTCCCCGGATCGTGGCCCCCAAGCCGGATTCAGAATATGAAGACTTTACTTCTGAGCATGTGCAGAGTGCCTGGCATACAAAACCAGAGAGACTGGCAGGATCCAGAGTAATAGATAGATCTGAGGCCAGGGGCCTCTCATTCTCGAAAGTTGTGCCCCCCTCCCCCCCCTTCGAAGGTCCAGAAAGCCCGCCCTCCCCGGTCAAATTACACCCCTCTGCTCCATTTCAGTTTGTGCCTCCGAACCTCTCTCCCATGCAATCACTAACCGCTCTTTCTGCTCCAGAGAATAAAGCTGGGGCTGGGATAGCACCCTGGTGTAAGTACACACACAGGTAGGTAGGCGCCAACACGAGTCTGAACCTTTCCTGCTCCGTCACAATGAAAATTGGGCTTTTTAAAAGACCAGGAGCCGAGAATCCGGCCCAGCTGAGCAGAGTAGAACTGCAGGCAGAACAGAACAGGGTCGAGCTTCGTTTCTTTCCAAAATCCCTTTAAGCGTCGCTGGGGGAAGGCGGCAACTGCCTCTCTCCAGGTAGCCAGTCCCGGCACCTAAAGAGACCTTCCGCGGGGAAGATTCCTAAGTCTTCCCACCGCGTCCCATCTCGATAGAACTCCCGTTTCTCTGACCGCAGGGGCCTGGCGGTCCAAGAGGGCAGAGGGACGCGCCAGCAGGGACCCGGTTGCAGCCTCGACTCGCTTTCCCATTCAGACCATCACTGCCTCTCCCAGAGAGGATCCTATTCCCACCGCAGCCCAGAGACCCCGGCTCCGGGCGTCTGCTGGTTTCCCGTGAGAGCATCCGAAGCAGGTCTCCTCGGAGTCGCGCTGGAAACCTGTTCGGTGGGCTTGCTCACGCCCACCGCCTGCAATTGATTTCCAAGCAAGGGTCCAGGCAGGGCAGGTGGTCCCAATGGCTACACTGGGGTCGGGCCAGATAGCCAACACCGTTCGACCACTGGGATCAAAGTTAATTGTGGAGAAAATGAACAAGGGGCACGCAGATGTGCGCGGGTCCCAAATGCCGCCTTAGAGCCGCTGCAGCTCCAGGCGCCCAGTGCAATTCACACGAGTTCAAGCGCAGTTCGATCAAGGCTGGGTCGCGCACTCTTCCCCACCAGAATCGACTCCCCTCAAACTCAGCCTATATATTTTAGGCATTTTAAAATCCTGCCCTTCCCACGAGGCGCCCAGGGCTGCGCGCGCCCTTCGCCCCTCTTCCCCTGCATCCTCACCACAACCACCCTGTGAGGAAGGCCAGGCTGAGAGCGCGCGACTGGCCCAGCTCCGGAGCAGAGTGGGGGATTCGAAGCAGGGACTCTCCGATCCCTTCCGCCTCTGGCAAGGGCGTTGCATCTGTTGTGGGAACCGACCCCTTACCTGGATGGTAGCCCAGCCAGGCAGCACCCCCGGCCAGTAGCTTTGGCCCCCCCTTCTGCCTCCTCCAGCAGCCTCCTCAGAGTAGGGGGAAGCTCTCGACGGGAAGGGCCGCTTCTCCTGCAGCTCTTCGCCGTCGATCCTCCGCCGCCGGTTTCAGAGCGACGCCTGGCCCCTTCGCAAGCGATTTCCCCCAAGGAATGCTTTCGGAGCAGGAGGAGGAGGCGGCGGCGGGCGGGCTACCGACGGGGAGCCCGGGAGGGGGTGGAAACCGGTGTCGGCGTCTGGAGGGGAGGGCTGGGAGCGGATGCAAAGCCTGGCAGGAACAGCAGGTGGGAGGAAAGACCGTCGAGTCTCCACCGCTCTTTGGAAGCCCCTCACCCCTCGCCGTGGGGTCTGATCTCCGGACTCCAAGCCCCCCACAGCCCGTCCTGGGCACGTAAACTCGGAGTTAGCCCTCCACTCCTAGAATTGCAGGACTGGGGCTTCCTCCCGAGTAGGAGGCCCCACAGATTGGGCAGCGAAGATGCCACTCACGGGGCTTGCCTCCCAGAAAAAAGATGCCCAGGGCTGCTCAGTTGGGAGGGCAGGCTTACCTGCGAGTAAACCCATTGAACAGGGTGGGACTGCCTTTCTGACTGAGCACCGGGTAGAGGCTATCTTCCAAAGCAGGACCGTTACAGTGTCCCCCGCTGCACAGGCTAGGACTTACTCGCGAGTAGACGCGCTTGCAAAGGGAAAAGGAATCGGTCTCCCTCGCTCCTTCCGGCACCCCGTCTTTGAAAGACGCCCCTTGCCGGGAAAGGGGAGTTGCCAGGATCGGCCCCTTTTAAACCTCGAGCTATAATCCCCCCCCCCATTCTCCTCTCTCTGTATCCTCGGCACGATCTCCTTCGCTCTCCTTCCGAGCAGCTGGCCAATTCAAACAGCATACAAAGCAGTCCGGTCGAGAAAGAGCGAAAGGAGATCTCCCCTCTCTCCTTTTAAAAAAAGGCAAATCAAACCCTCGAGTGAAGAAAAGACCCACGGGGAGGGGTGTCGCCCCCTCCTCCCCCCGAAAACCCAATTGTCACCAAGGTGCAAAACTCGAAAGAAAACCGGAGACGCTTGATACAAAGGCCCTTTCCAGCAGTCGCCTTTTCTCTCTTCCTGAATCTCAGCACCCTTAGACCAGTTTTCCCGAATGGCATTAATTCTCAGTGGAACACAGATCCAGCTCGAGGAACAGATACCCACGGGGAGGGGGGCGGTGGTGGTGGTAGGAGCGTCTATGGACAGCTCCCCCCCCCCCAGTCCCACAGGCATCCTTTAAAATGCAAGCCTAAACAGAGCCAGGCCCTCGAAGGCTGTCCATCTGTTTGGGGTTGCTATTCGTTCCAGAATTACCAGCAAAACTCAGATTAAAACACAGCAATGTTCGGAAGGGTCACACAGCAGTGTTTCAACATCGGAGGGCTTTCCATCGGTAGCAAGCTTGGGAGACAGGCAAAGCTCCTCCGCATGAAGAGGCCTGTGCCGCCCGGGAGTTTTCTACACCCTTTCGTCAAGGGGCCCAGGGAAGGAACAGAGGGAACACTCCCTGACCAGTGGATTCTTGGACAGACAGGTTCCAGGATAAAGGTACCTCGCCTTTCAGGAGGAGAACTGAGGTTTCTTACACTTTATAATCCCCATGCTAGTAATCCATGAGGATGACTGCGAGGTAACTACCACCACTTCCGCCCAGGGGCAGGGACGGCAAATCATAAGCTGGCACTGGAAGAAAGAAATAAAACGCTTCGGCCACTACTCAGCCCCAAATATCCACTCATTTATTTTTTTTGATTGAGAGTATTTATAATCCGCCTTTTTCACTGAGACTCAAGGGCCTTTTCCACACACATTGAATAATGCACTTTCAATACACTTTAGAAATGCTTTGGAAGTGGATTTTTTGTTTCACACATGAAAACTCAGTTCCAAATGATCACTAAAGAGCATTGAAAGTGTATTATCCAATGTGTGTGAAAGTAACCAAGTATGTCATAGGAGTTTTTTTGATAAAATGATTGGGGGTGAGGGAGACCTGTGGATTGTTAAATGGGGACTGTTTCAGAATGGTTACAAAAATACCAAGGCCTGGAAAACTGACCCACACAAAGCCAGCCTCAAATAGTCGCACTGGGAAGAGGGCGGTTACAAATAGAGTGAATTCCCACCCCTTCAGTTGTCGTTTTAAGCATACCAGGAACTGGGGAATCCAGGTTCAAATCCTCACTCTTCCATGGAAGCTCCCCGGGTGACCTTTGGCCAATCTCACACTCTCTGCCTAACCTACCTCACAGGGCTGTTGTGTGAGGATAAAGATGGATGAAGGAAGAACGACATTGTAAGCGGCTTTGGGTCCCCATTGAGGAGAAAAGCAGAGTATAAATAACACCATTGAGTAGGCAAAGGGGAGTAAAATGTCAGGTCCTCCTGGGACCGTCTTCCATTTCTGCGGCTTTTGACCTCACTGTTAACTATGATCACCCTGACTACAATCGTCCGACCCAAAATTGTGGCTCTAAGTCACTCAAACTCCCACTTCATCTGTTGGTCTTGAAGGTGCCACTTCTACACTAGACATCTGACACGTGAAGAACAGGTGTTGGGAGAGGCAATGTTGGCAGGGAAGGGTAGTTTAAAAAGACAGAGCCAGAGGCAGGGCAAAGGCTTTGCTATACACTAGAGCTGTGTGAGGGGGCTGTGAAATGCCAGACAGGAAATTTCAGCCCATTATATCCTCTCCAAGTCCAAACCCGGCTCTGGAAGACAGCTCCAGCCCATTTTCATTCCTCGCTGCCCTCTGGTTGTGACACCACACCGTTTTAGACCGGAGAGGTGAAATTGACAGAGCCTTTGGGGAGGCAAGATGAAATTAACAAACCCTCTGAGGAGAGATCTCTGCCGGCTCTTTCTTTTTAGACTACACTTCTCAGCTAGCATTGCATCTCCCTACACTTGCGAGCGTGCTTGCAGGGAAGGCGGAATACAAATATGATATAAATAAAATAAAATAAATAAACATGCAGGGAGGCGTCTGGTGTAGAGAGAGTCTCTTCGAGACCAAACCAACACAGAGATTCTCTCTCCCCACATGGAGTTTCAAGTTTCTTCAAAGGGCAGATGAACCCACAATACAAGGGGGACGGGGAGAGACCATCTCTATCAACTACTAATTGGGGCTTTTCCGTCCTGGACTCTCGGGTTCGAATCCCCACTCTAGCTGGGTAACTTTGGGCAGCTCACACACTCTCCGCCTGGCCTACCTCGCAGGGTTGTTGTGAGGAGGAGAGAAGGGGATGTAAGCCTGTATGGATTCCCACTTGGGAGAAAGGCAGAGTCCGAATGAAGGAAACAAATGAATAACCCAAGTGGACTTACTCCCAGAGAAACTACTCATCGCTGTGGAAACGGAGAAGGGAATGTCTCTCCCCCCCCCCCCCGCTGCCTCCCCTCCCCACTGACCTCCTCTTCAGCTGAGGCAGGCTTGGAAGCCCCGTTTCCCGTCTCACGGCCCATAAACTGGGGGATTTGTGGAGCGTGGACGAGAAGATGTTTTATGGGAGGTTTTCAGCTCCGGTGGCCGCTGTGGGAACCCAGCGAGGCAGCGCCGGCTGTAAAGCTTTCGGAAGGCGAACGAACCTGACAGTATCCGATCTGTCTTCTGGCTACCTCAGGGAAGGATCTTGTTCGTCCCACAGGGCTGCTGACAGCCCCCCCCCCCCTCACCCCACCGTGGACTGCAAGAAACCCTAAAGCATCGCCTTCTGCTCCAAGGGTCTCGGGATGGTCGAAGGAACTGCAACAAAAAGACATTGGCCTCCAGCCTGGGTGCAATCCCACGTATTTCGGTTGACCTATTTGGGAACGTTTCTATGATTCTGCAGGTGTCTAGGGGCCTGGTTGGGTTCACATGGGCATGTCTCCAGCTGGGTGACTGCAGCAGCATCCCCTTGCATGTGGGCAGGGGCTTCCTGGTTAAACATCTGCTTTACACACAGAAGGTCTTGGGTTCAAATCCCATCATCTCTGGTTTAAAAGGAGCTGGCAGAAGGTGATGTGAATGTCTTCTCCTGCGATCCTGGAAAGCTATTGCCAGTCAGAGCAGACAGCACTGACCTTGAGAGACCAAGGGTCAGCTAGAGAAGGCCCTGGCTCAGTGGCAGAGCAGTGACTCTTAGTGGTTAGTGTGTTGCCCTAGGACTTGGAAGACCCAGGTTCAAATTCCCTCTAACTGTGCAAGTCACTGAGGAACAGGGAGCCAACAACTGTCCCTCAGCATGGCCTCCCTAAGAGGGTTGTTGTAGCTATAAAACAGAGAGGAGAGAGCCAGCATGGTGTAGAGGTTAGATTGATGGACTAGGATCTAGGAGACCCAGGTTCAAATCACCACTAAGCCAGTAACATCCTCTCAGCCTAGCCTAGCCTAGCCTACCTAACAGGGTTGTTGTGAGGATAAAGTGGAGGCAAGGGGGATGATGTAAACTTATTGGGGAGAAAGGTGTAGTATATATAAAAAAGTAAATACATAAAATAAATAAACTGTGTCTGTGGCCCTGAGATCTCTGGAGGAAGAGTTTAAAGGGACAAAAGAAAAATAAATCTGGAAATGATGAGGTAGTTGGTGATGTGACAGGCCTCCATCCGAGACCTGGAGCAAATGCTGGTCAGAGTAGGCCATACTAACTTTGACAGACCACCAGTCCTACTCCCCCTAAGGTAAAACCCAGAATCAAGAACCAAGCCTGTGTGATCTCTTATTGGACCAGCCAAGATAGCACAGGACTCTGTGTAAGCTTTCTAGCTCATCAGAGCTCTTCCTCAGGCTGAATGTGAGGAAATTTTCAAAAAGAGAAGTGAAGAAGGCCGGATCCTCAGGCCATGATCTCAAGGCCAGAGCTTGCAGGCATCCTTCAGGAGATGCCAGTGGGCAAAATGAACAGTCAGCCTTCACCAGTCAGAGCTAACTGTTCCTCAACTGTCATTTCACATGCAACTTCCTGCCAGTGTTGCGGAATGAAAGGAGGATGGGCATTTGGGGGCCCAACCTTTTTCGAGAGAAAACCCATGTCAAACATCTGGAATTTGTCCCCAAAAGACATGGCTTACTAAAAAAGCCCCCCCCCAGACACACCCTTACATGCTACCACCTATTCTCTGCTTACAATGCACAGTGTAGGCCTGATTTCTCCCACACACACATCACAAGGGATGTCTTGCCTGTGTGAAGGGGCCATCCTGGATAGAGCAGTACAGCTGACTCTCTCAGCCCACCTGGTGAAGACAATTCACACGTTCACTTGCCAGTCATCAAAGGATCTACCTGCTTGTATGAACTAACAAGCTCCCAGAGGACATTTTGATGTGGCCCTGATCCAGCCCGAAAGCCAGATATGAATCTTGTTAACTACAACAACAACAACAGCTACAACTATGATGATGATGATGATGATTTGTATAGTGCCCTGCATTGTCACAGAAGCCCCTACATTTGGCCTTCCTGCCCGAGCTTCAAAATCCATCCCGTTTTGATGGGCG
The DNA here is from genome assembly GCF_028583425.1 of Eublepharis macularius. NCBI lineage: Eukaryota > Metazoa > Chordata > Lepidosauria > Squamata > Eublepharidae > Eublepharis > Eublepharis macularius. The sequence continues at coordinate 24,917,221 of NC_072801.1, forward strand.
TGGGGTGAGCGCTCCCTGCTTTCAAGATATCATTTGAGAGGTGAAAAAAAAAATCAAATTATTGAAAATTCACTTCTACCAGCATCAACCGCCTTCCCCCTCCGGATTCCTTTAATAGATGTCATTTATATAGAGCCACAGCAACTTCATTCCCCCCTGCTTTGAAACATTGGAATCAATTTATATTAATGATCTCTTTATTCACCACTGCAAACTTTTAAATATTTAATACGGCGCAAACTGGCAGCGAAATGCATCAAGCGAAGCGAGAGAGGGTTATTAAAGCCCCGAATCAATGTGGTTGCGACGGAAGGACCCATAATTACAGAAAAGGGCAAACCGAGGGATCCCTGCTGGAGAATTTAGCCCCGGGAGGTCAGCGCCAGGCACCAGAGCTCGGAATAAGACTGGGAAAGGGAAGGAGGAGGCTTCACACGTGCACGTCCGCCACGTGACGACTGCGGCTCAGCTCTGCGGTGCCTGACTGGCGATGCACGAAGGCGCCCTTGCCAATCAACCCAGAGAGAATTTACCTGGCTGTGGCCACAGAGAGGCTATGTTGCACGTTCAGACGTTCAACTGCTACCAGGGCTGTGGTGAGCGGTCTTATAGGCCTTCCTGACTGATTGGATAGAGGGAAACCCATGGAATTCAGTCAAACGTATTTCCGTGTTAAGATGGGTTCCGGAAACGTCACGATGCAACCAGTACAACCTGACTCGCAAATGAACGTGTGAACCGTGTCATTTTAAAAGTTGGGGTGTAAAACGAGGCCTGGGTCTCTGATTTTGGGATTGTGTTCATGGTTCTCTCTTCCTCACCTAACCAAGAAGAGGAGGAAAGATTTATATATCAATATATCACACACACAACCTTTGATGTCGACAGAGTTTTTAAAAAATACATACGGTTTAAACACAGAGTGGACGATGTGACTGCTGGTCCCCAACTACTATTCAGAATTTCTTTTAAGAATAGAGAGATTGTCCTGTCTAAGGTGTGTGTGTTGGGGGGAGGGGTGTTTCTGGTGGCTTTTGAATGGCCCTCGGAAGACCGCACTAGAAACTGCTAAAAGGCTCCATCCGAGAATGGGAGGGGCCTAGTCAATCTGCCTCTCCCCCCCCCCCCCCAGCGCAGGAAGTTTTCCTTGTGGGCCTTAAAGAGAACAGGTGCTCCGACCGGATCCTCACGGATTCCTTTCAGAAGCACTGAGATTCAACGCCCCCCCCCCCGCAAAGATTCCCTCCGCTCTCCCCACACAGCTCAAACTCAACCCCAATCGTACATGAATGCAGATCACAAGGCCTGCCCACTTCCATTCTCGCCTTCCCTAAATTTTGTTCCCCTAGCTCGGCTTTACTCGAGAGCAGTCCTGTTGAGTTGTGGCCCAAAGTCACAACAGCTGCCTGTGCACGACTCTCCCACGCTGTCGGATGAGAAAACAGCCCCAAGCCCCAAGAAGCGATTCGGGTCGTGCCAATGGTCCTAGACAGCTCGTGTGGCTCATCTGAGAGACGGGGGTTGCGTAGGAAACCTGGATTAAAAGAGTGCACCACCGAAGACGTTCAGATGAGCGTGCGAATGACATCAATTTAAAAGTTGCCTTCAAGGTGCTAGGCCATCTCAGGATACGTGGAACTTCTGCCTGACCTGTGGTGGCTGTTTTGGAAGCTATGTTGAAACCACTGAGATTACACACGTTACAGTAAACCCATGTACAACCCGTGTACCTCAGGGCCTCAGATAAAAGGAAGAGAAGAAAAGCATTGGGTCGGGAGCCAGCAAATCTATTCAACGCGCAGGTCATGAGAGACGAAGGGCTATCGCATGCACGTGGGAACCAGCTCTGGCAGACGCAACCCAACTAGGTCCGTTCTAACGGCAAGTTAGATCCCTTCACAAATCCCCACCCGCTCGCCACAGTAATCAGTTAAATATCTGCTGCTCTTTCCTGAGACAAACCCCCCCACCCCCACCCCCACCTCGGTGGCATCCCCGCGATGCACATTGACACGGAGGAGAGCAACCGACACCTTCGAGGTGAAACTAGGCACAAGACACCTGCAAGTTTGCAAAACGGTTCAGCCTCTCTGCAGGGGAAGCTGGGTCCCTTCGGAGATCCACAGTCTGGGGTCTAACTGAAAGCGAGTCTCCGTCTCTGTTTCCTCTCTCCCGGCGTCTTCAAGAAGTGGAATTAATTGGAAAGGTTAGGGGAAGGGCGAAGATTAACACCCCCGTGTGAGCGCCAGGGCGGAATCTCCTTATAAAAGAAGGCTTGGCTGGCTAGATTCGCTCCCTGCAGGAACCAGGCAGAGAGGAGGAAGGGGATCGAAGAAGAGACTTCGACATTCCCAAGGAGAAATCCTCAACCCCCCCCCCCCTCGTGTATACACACACAATTAAACAGAAGACGAGTCTAATATGTGCCTCCAGTGACGAGATTTTGGAGATATGAGCCCTCCAAAACAAGAGCCGGTTTTAAGATCGGCTGTCTTTTCCTTCCCCACATCGGAGAAGAAACGGAGCAAAAAGAGTAGAGGAAGAACCGAGTCTTCTCTGGCTTCAGTACGGAGGACCAAATCCCAGTTGTTTACAACGCCTGTCTCCAACCAGGGCCCTTCCCCCGCCCCCCGCCCCCCGCCCCCACACGTTGGGTCACTTTGTACTCTAGAAAGAAAACACAAGCGAGAGGGTTTGGCTTGGCTCTCCATGGCTCCCATTGAGTTCTATGGAAGAAAGTCTAAAGGCTTCAAAGATGTAGTAATGCAGTTGACAGGAGGCGCAAAGCGGCCTTCAAGCCAAACTCTGGGGTCACCAAGGGACTGACTGAGCAGGACAAGAAGATACAGGCCCATCTTCCATGCTACCCCCCTCCCCATGGTGGTAAGGATTTGACATCTAGCACTGCTCCTATTCCCTCAGGAAGACCCTACTAACATCTTCCCTAGGTGCGTGCAGAGAGTTGGCTTGAGCAGGCCATGTGTCCCACGTCACTTTGTCCATGGGAACGAACAGAAGCTATGCACACACTGCGACTGGAGAAAGGAAGTTTACCACTGAGCTATGGATTACATCTTCCCCCTGAGCCAAGCCACCAGCCTGGGCTGATCTATCTCTTGAGATGAAACATGTTTCTGCTTCTTGGTAGCCGACAGTAAAGTGTGCTAGATTTTTTCTCTCAAGACTTCCAGCTTCTCTACTGCGACTCAGGTTGCTAAAGGGGAAGTCAGCCATAATCAACCCAGCTTTTATTTGCATGGCCCCTGGTTTCCTTTCTCACCACTGCAAAGTTTGAAGGAATGTTGAGGGACTAATGAGATGAGGGAATGGTGAGGACATGTTGAGAAAGGGCTGGTGAGAAGAGGATTTGGCTGTCTCAGGGAATAGCATTTCAAATTTTGCCCTCAGCCTTGAGTCTCAGAGGCTCTCTACACCAGACATCTTAAAGAGAACGCTTGAGGGTAGGGAGATGCAATATTAGCCAGGGAGCGTAGTTTAAAAAGACAGAGCTCAAGGTGCTGTCAATTTCACCTATCTGCAGAGATGGCAAAGATCGCTCCTCAGGGGGTTTGTTCATTTCCTCTTTGCCTCCCTGAAGGCTCTGTCAATTTTAACTCCCCTTTGGGGAGGCGAAGAGGTAATGAACAAACCCCCTGAGGAGCGATCTTTTCCGACTCTATAGAGAGGTGAAATCAAATTAAGCTTCTCGGCTAACATTGCATCTTTCTACACTTGAGCCTTCTCGTGTAAGATGTCTCCTGTAGAGAGATTCTCAGTGAGAAAGGGGGGATATAGGTGGAGGAGAGGACGATGATGATGACGAAGAAGATGAGGATGATAACAACAGCACTGCTGTCTTGGCTTTGGCTAAGCCTTAGCGAATTTCTCTCTCACAGAGGCCAGCTTTGAACCCAGGACTTCGTAGCTTGCGAACTCGACACTACACTAACTTGCTGTGCCGTCCATATGTTCTGGGAAGGGGTGTCCATCCTTCTCCCACCCACCCCCGTCTCCTTCCGCCCCCCAGGACAGCAGGAGGAGGCCACGTGGGTTAGGCTTCCCCGCTGGCTCGCCTTCATTGATATGCAATCAAGGTTCCTTTGGCAGAGTTCCGCTAGCTGTTTAACAATAGCCGCCTTGATTGGCAAGTTCTTCTCTGTTTATCATTAGTTCCGCGAACACTCAACCGCAACATCTGTTATTTTAATTAAAGCTGCGATGCATTCCCCAGCCAAGGAAGGCGCGCACGGGCGCAGGCGTTTCTCCGGGTTTTGTAAGACCTAACCCCGACACGGGGGGGGGGGGGGGCGGCGGCGGACGGAATCACACGCTCCGAGGATCTATCAGATCTCCTCGGTCTGTGTGAGCAGACCTCCAAAATCAAGACTCCTGTTACCATTTGCCGGCGTCAAAGCGCCCGCAAGCAAAGAGTTGCGCTGCCAAGGACAGGGAGAGATGGGAAAGCAGAATATGCCGCTTCTCTCTCTCTTTAAGCAATTTTGCCAGTCCTGGTTATAAGGCATCTTTGGGGAAAGTCAGTTCTAAGCAAGGCTGTATGTGCATGCAAAAAAACAGGAATTCGAATTTTAAAAGGAGGCGCCAGTTGTGTGTAAGCACCACTCACTCAAAGCAAAATATCCCCCAGTGAAGCCGAAATATTTGGGGTGCAGAGTTAAACCCGAAGCGACTCAGGTTGAAATGGATACGAAACCGAGGCTGATCAGACGTATGTAGATGCGGGGGGACCTATAGAATCCTCCTTAATTCTAAATGCAGACCTTTTGAAGTTTAAGCCCACCCCTGGCCATTGATCGTGATCTTCAAGTTTCTTCTAATCCCAGGTGAGACTCATGGTTATTCATGGAGAAGGGAAATGCACTCTGCACATGTTCAGAGATACTCTGGCAGACCTCAGCTATCAAATTCCTGGGAGCTACTTCTACGGACCGCCATTAGGACAGCTGTCCAGATTCCATGCTCAGAAGCAGTCTACCTTTGAATAGTAAATGTCGTCGACAGCCAACAGGGGCGGTCTGGTACTGGTACTGGCGCTGTCTGCGATCCCTCTCCTCCCCCCAAATCCTCCCCTTTATTTTCTGCTACTCTACCATGATCCTGTGCTGAGGCAGGGGTTAAAAGCAACATCTAACAAAGTGCTTTAAAAAAAAAGAAAAGAAAAAAGTGAAGCCTTCTCTAGCTACTGCTGCCCGTGAGCTCCGAGAGACTCTCTCTTTCTCTCTTGCAGATACTTTTACGATCGGGGCCATTAATCATTTTCGACAAGTTCCAAAGCGATCAGTAAACAGCTTTATCTAAAGGCGCGAGCTAACCTGTCAGGGAGATTTCAAGCCACTTTTCGGGAAAGTCGTCCGGGCCAGCGAAACACACACACACACACAGTTTCTCTAGCCTCCTTCCAATTCACACATTAAAAGAAAAAGAAACCTTAATTTTCTCAGGAACGCCTGCGCTCATCCCCACAGCCATCCAGGAGATCCCCCCACCCCTCACCAATCCAGCAGAGCAACGCCTCCTGGAAACAGAATATCTGCTGGGTTGTAGACTGGGCGGAGAGAGTCAGCCAGCCCCTGCCTTCTAAGGCAGCACAGGGTTTTACGTCTCGATTTAACCCGGGTTAGGACAGATTCTCGAAGGCCCCGGTTGAATCGCTCTTGGCAAGCAGAAGCCAAGAATGGGTGTGTGTGGATTGAGGAAGAGGATCGGGGTGGAGGGAAGAAGGGGGAAAGAGATTTCCCTTGGAATCAGCTTGGGGAAGTGGGTGGAAGAGAAGTGCATTCGAAACCACGCTCCTTAAAATACTCGAGCATAACATGGGGGTTGGAAACACATCTAACCCGCAGGGCAGAAGCTCTGGGGAGCTGTCCACCGGCCGGCGGTGCTGAAATCGGGCGGCTCGCCGGCGAGGCTCTCGGCTCTTAGAACGCTGGAACTAACAGACCAGCTCCACCCCCTTCTCCTCCCCCCTCTCCCCCCCAACGAAAGAAAGAGGAGAGGGGACCCCCCGATCTTTTAAGGTGCGTCCTGTTCGCCAATGTCCCAACCAGTCCATGTCTGGGCAACAGAAAAAGTTTGGCGACACACAGCGTAGCAATTCAGGCACTGCCTTCCAGCCCGCGCGTCAAAGGAAGCAAGTTTGGATTTCGGGGATGGGGGATCCCCAAAACACTCCCCACAAACCTTTGCAAGGCAGGAGAGGTTCAAGTTGGGGAGGGAGGAAGCCGAGCGGAGCGGCTTATCCGAGGCAACATCTGTCACGGGATGGTGGGGGAGGGGGAGAGAGGGGAGCCGGGCAAAGAACAGAAGGCGGGAGAGGCCGGCTAGGGCGCGCGGTGCGTGCGCGCCTTTCCATCTGCAAATGAATCCCAGAGTTGGGTGGGCTTTGGAGGCGTGCGCCCTCCTCGCTCAGCTATGGAGGAGCAGAAGACTGGCGGAAGAGAGAGGGGCGGGCGAACCCACCCGAATCACCCCCCAGAAACAAAAGTCCCTCGCTTGACACCTACCCTGCCGCGGATTGCGGTGGGGGAGAAGGGGACACAGCCCAGGCAGGCACAGCCTCCACCCTACGCGGTGGCTCGCGAGTGTTTCCCCGCCGGGGTTCACCTACCTGCCTCCGACACGGAAGGAAGGGGAGGGGGCGGCTCTTCAGCCCCCGGATGCTCTCCCGGCTCCCGGCTGGCAGGATCCGATGGGCGGCCAGCCCCCTCGCTGCCGCCGCTTCTCCTCCGCCTCGCTCTCGCTGCCCCCCTCCCACCCCAGCCGGCGGCTTCCTCTCCCGGCAGGCAATCTCGCTCCCAGACAAATCCGCCGCCGGCCTGAGAGAGAAGGAGCGAGCGCCGCAGCTTCTCCTTTTCCCCGCCGTCACTGCGTCAAGGCGAGGAGAGCGGCTTCAGCGAGCCGGGGCGGGAGGGGAGGGGGGCGGTGAGCGAAGGGGTGGGGAGAGGCGAAGCGAGGCGCGCCGAAGCCAGCTCTGGACCCGGAGCGCCCGGGCTCGCCTCGCCGCCGAGGATTCCAGCGAGGAACAGCCGAGCCGGGGCGGGGGGCAGGCAGCCTCTCTCCTCCCGCCCCCTTTCCAGCCTGCTTCGGTATCGCTCTCTATCTCTTGCGAAGGCCGGAAAGGGAGCCGGCGCTTCGGTGGTGGAAGCCGCGGACCTGCAGCGCCAGCGATGCCATTCTTCCCCACCCCCCCAGCACGGTTCAAAGGTTTAATGTAGGAGTCCGAGAGTGGAAGGTGGGGTGGGCGGGGAGGGGGAGGGGCTGGGAATGTATGGGGGGAGGGGGTGAATGGAGGGAGGGAGGAGAGGCGAAGGAAAGGGAAGAAGAGGGTGTGGATAACTTCGCCGGGGACATCCAATGGAAGTTCAAGCATCCAAAGCGTCTCTAAAGCTGATTGTCTGGGAAGATGCAGCCGCGGACGGGAGGCGGCGGCAGTCAGCGAACAAACAGCCTTTCGCTGGAAGCCCCCTCCCCCACTCCACTCCCCCTTCCTTCCTTCCTTCCTTCCTTCCTTCCTTCCTTCCTTCCTTCCTTCCTTCCTTCCTTCCTTCCAGCGCTAGTGCAGCCAACTGTACTCCTCCAAAAAAGACGATGGAAACTTTTGTTTTGTCTTCTGCCCACCAGGCCTTCTGCCGGTCAGCCGCTGCGAGGCTCTTTGTCAGAGAAGGAGGCAGAGGCAGGGAGGGCAACGACAGGCTGAGAGGAGCCTGGAGGATGGTGATGGTGGTGGTGAACTGATGGTGACAGTTTCACAGTACAATTTTAGGCACAGTTACTCTAATCTAAGGCTACTGGAATCATTGGGCTTAGACTGGAGTAACTGCACAGGATTGCAAACCGTCGATTTCTTCTGGGAAAGTGTGTGTGTGTGTGTGTGTGTCGGTGTGTGTCTGTGTCCGTACACGCCCGTGTGGGGACTTCTACTTCCCTAGCAGGTAGAAGTTTCAAGAGAACTTTTTAGAGAGTGGGAAGAAAAACTATATGAACGACTGTTTAATATAACCTTTTTGTTTTGTTTTGCGGAACAAGCTAGTTGAAGGGCGAGGAAAGGGGGCGTCTTGACAAGGGGGGGCGAGCCCTCAAAGCAGCATCGGTCCAGCTCGATAGCAAGCAGCCTAGAGTCGGGTGCCTCCCCTCTCAATCTTCAAAAAGTCACCCTTCTGCCGCCTACATTCCATCCCCCAGCTGTTTCTCTCCACCGTGTCCCAATCGGGAGAAAAGTACCAGCCCAGCATCTTCAGCGGGTGGGAGGAACACCTGCGGAAGATCAGTGGCCCTTTTAGAACCATCTCTCGATATTCAGCAGAGGGCCGCTGCCTGCTTTGCTTCCGTTGACACTGCACACCATCTATTTGTCGCTCTGAAATAATCAGTGCTCTGGCTGGGAAGAGCATCGCTTCTTTGCCAAGTCCTCCCCTAGCGAAGTCCTCCTGGAGTCTCCGCGAGAAAGGCGGACTACTCAAGGAGCCAACTGGCGCGGCTTCAACCCTAAGCACGCTTCTCTGTGGGGTAACGGAGGTTGCTTTTGCGGAGGAAGCGCAGGAAGGGAGCAGAGGCGGCGGCAGCTTTTGCAGGGGACAGGCAGAGCCCACCGCCGACCTCCGGATTCCCTTCCCCCTGTCGCCAACGGCGAACATTCAACACTTCTGTCTCGTTCACTGGATCCGTTCCAGCGCCAGCCCTAAGCCAGAGCCGGCGAGGTCTGCTCAATAACTAGTAGGCACCAGCTCCCACAGGCCATTGATTAATCAACCGACTTCCGCTACGGAGCCAGGGAGCAGGAAAAGACCACGTCCCATTAAAAAAAACCCTCTTCCCTTCTTATGCGGCCAAGTTACCGGCGTCCTTATGCTGTTCTTTGAACCCAAGCCTCACATTTTAAATTAATCCTCTAGCACGACTGCGTACTATTCTGCGTTGCCTACTGCAGTTACCTTGAAGGGCAGAAAACGTTAGAGATCGCGGGGGCTTGTCGCCTCTCTGAGAGCTTCCCAGGACCCTTATTGGAGAAAGGAGTGCCTGTCTGGAGAAGGGGCCGCAACAAATGTTTAGAGTTAGGCAAAGTAAGGGAAGCATGGTGAGTGGGGTGGCAAAGGAGAAGAACTATGTGTCTGCGCATGGGTGGGGGGAGATATTCTTTTAAGCCTCTTGGCTTGTGTGTTTATTTATTCATTTATACCCCGCTTTCCTACCCAAAGGAGACCCAAGGGGTTCACATGGTTCTCCTCTCCTCTTTTTATCCTCACAACCACACTGTGAGGTGGGTTAGGCTGAGAAGTGTGTCTGGCCCAAGTTTACCCAGAGAGCTTCCATGGCAGAATAGGGATTCGAACCTGGTTCTCCCAGATCCTAGCGGGACTTTCTCACCACTACACTACACCACGCTGGGAAGTGGGAAACAAGGGGATCTGGGGGAAAGGGGGGGCGGTGTTAGTATTCCAAAGTGACCGAAATAGAAGAGTCCAGTAGCACCTGTAAAACTAACCGACTTTACTGTAGCATAAGCTTTCGAGAACCACAGTTGTCTTCGTCAGAAGAGAGCTGTGGCTCTCGAAAGCTTATGCTACAGTAAAGTTGGTTAGTCTTAAAGGTGCTACTGGACTCTTTTCTATTTTGCTACTGCAGACTAACACGGCTAACTCCTCTGGAAAGTGACCTAATATATGAGGTTTAGAGCCAAAAATTGTGTGTGTGTGTGGGGGGGGGGGATCAGACTAAGAGTAGGGGCAACAGGCCACGTAACTAGCAAGGCGAGGTAGCATTTGTATAGGTCTTTTGTCTTCAAGAGTTATAGTCAGGGCAATTTAGCCCGACTCTCCCGTATGCATTGAATTGGGAGCGGGTTCCCATTGATTACAACGCGTGGTTTCGTCCGCAGCCCGATCCGATGGCCTCTTTACCCGGCAGCAACTCCCACTAAGTTCAATGGGGTTTACTCTTCAGTGAATCTTGCTCTCACTCTTAAGAAAATAAGAAGAGCCCGACAGGATCAGCTCCAAGGTCCACCTGGTCAGCTAGAGCTCAATATCCAGAGCGTAAGGGCGGCTAAGACTCAAGGAGAAAACCCTAAGCAGGTCTACTTGGAAGTATTCCGCGAGGTTTACTTTCAGGACCTTAGAATTGCAGCATAAGTCCCCGAACCAGTTTTGTTAGTTCAATAGGTGTCGGAGCAGAAGCCAACATGAAACTCGTGCTAAGGTGGTTGTATCTCGTTTGCACAGCAGTGAAAGACGGGAGGTCTGCGCATGCTCATAGTTGCCGAAGCGCGGAAAGTGATACGGTACTGTCAGCAATGCTATCTAGCATTTGTATAGCGCTTTTGAGCGTTCGACGATCGTTATCTTTGAGGGCTTGCAACAAATTTTCCCATAAAGTAGATCACTTCGCATGGGTCAACATCTGAGTGGAAATTTGGGTGGGTGGTCCTCTGAGGCTGCAAGAGAGGGGCTTGAAAAATTATACAGCACCAATAGAGTGTTTGGTATATTCAAAGCTACTCCCCAGACATTATCTCTGCATTCCCGGTCAGTATTTCTGTACTCCATGACAAGCATTTAGCCTGAGCGCATCCAAAAACTTTTCTAACACGGGAGGAAAGTCCGGAACTCTTTTTTTGCCAACTGGAGAAGATCCGGGCAGCGTTTCTAGTCTTCATTTATTACAGGTATGTAGCCTGGGCTGGCCAGAAACTTAACCTTGTCCCCTGTGAGCATTAGGCTAACCGAACTCACCCATCCCCCTTGCAGAGCTGTATTGTTCATCTTTTTGTACTTAAGTGGTAATTTTTGTTTTATTTGTTTTCATAAGTAAATTTGAGTCCCCAGATTGGAGGTGGGGGGTGGGAGGGATATAACTGCCCGAGCAAATAAATCTTACTAACAGCCCTGCAAGGAAGGCCAGAGAGACTTCCATGTCCTAAAAGTGTACGATCCTTGAGGAGAAGAGGCTCCACTGGGGACTTCGGAGCCCAGCCTCTGAGCCGCTATGGTTCCGGAGCCCGTTTGGGGATCCAAAGCTTTGCTCAATCAGAATTCTTGGCTACAGCATGTATCCACCTCCGCCCCCTTCGTCAGAATTTCCCGCTGATTCTCTACAGTGGAACTTTGGACCGAATATACAGTTTATCTGGAGAAGAACGAGCTTCCTTTCGACGAGGGGCTGTCTAAGCTAGCCTCCGCAGACCTCTCCGGCATGGCTATTTTGCAAACGCTTACGCGAAGCCCGTTTGCAGCTGGCCTCGGCAGCGTCTGAAGGACCCGGGGAAACAGGCGGGGGTGTTGCTCCCCGCAGGTGCCAACTTAAAAGGGGGAATAAATATTTAACACTGTTTGTGATGTTCTGGATGTAAAATTTAAGAGTTGCAATTTCCCCGCCAGGGGGAGGATAAACAGTAGGTTGACGAGGTGGGCTTTTTAAAGGCAGATTCATTATCGCCTCCTTTCACTTCCCCCCTTTCTCTCCCCAGTTCCCAGCAGACTTTGATATGCTCGATAAACTCATTAAGTTGAAGGGGAAAGAGAGATCGGACTGATGGCTCTCTTGGCCTCGCTGGTCGGAAGGAGGGCGGAAGACACTCCCGAGGGACTTCGGTGTGGGTGGACGGTGCCTTCCGCCCTGCGCAAGGAAGGTAGTGGCGGGGCGGGCCACGATCCATGGGCCCCTCGCGTGTAAATGCACTTACAGCACAGGCCAGCCAAGGGATGTCACTGCAACAGCATCTGGTGGTAGGTAGGCAAAGAGGTACTTCTGATACATTAATGGTACAGGGCACCAACTCATATGGTTGATGCCTGTACACACATCTGGATTCTCGTGAGATTTTATCCAGCATCTGTGAAGCTCTAAAGGTCTTCCATGTGGGAACAAGGACCAGAAGATAGGAAATGAAGGTCTGTGGGTAGAGCACTTTTATCTGCAAACATTTATTTATTTACTTCATTGATGCCCCACTTTACTTCCCTGTGGAACCCCAAAGTAGCTTATGCCATTCTCCTCTCCTCCAGTTTTATTCTCACAACAACCCTGTAAGGTAGGTGTGCCTGGCCCAAGATCTCTGAGCCAGCTTCCATGGCAGGGTGGGGATTTGAACTCAGTTCTTCTAGACCATAATCTGGCGCTCTAACAATGACACTGTGCAGGCTACACTTCTGAGAGATGGTGTGATATAGTGGTTAGACAGTGTGATATAGTAAAAGACAGTTTTAGTCTTTTACTGTAGTTGTTAGTGTTGGTTCAGGGATTGGGGAGACCCAGGTTCAAATGCCCACTTGTCATGAAACTAACTAGGTGAGTGCAGGTCAGGTATTCTCGCAGCTTAATCTACCTCACAGGGTGGTTGTGAGGCTGTCATGGAGGAGGTGAAGCACGTTGCCCTGAGCTCTTTGGAGGAATGGCAAAATAAAAATGCACTAAAGAAACAGCATTGAATACTGCCACATCACATCTACTTGGGCCCCCAGTTTCTCCTTTTAAAAAATGTATTTATTTCATTTACATCCTTTCTCTCTAACTGGGACCCAAAAATGCTTACATCGTTTCCCTCTTCATTTTATCCCCATAACGACCCTGTGAGGTAGGATAGGCTAAAAGTATGTGACTGGCCCAAGGTGACTGGCCTGGTTTGCTTCCATTACTGAGTGGGGATTCATACCTGGGTCCCCCCAGATCCTAGTCGGGAACATTAACCACTATGCCATGCTGCCATGCATCGGCTCTTGCCCCCCGAAGCTGACTAAATCAAGTGAAAATAAGGACTGAATGGGCACTGAAGTGTGCCAGGAAGTTTCTGGTGATGGTGGCTGTTGATGTTATCACAAGTCCAGTAACTGGTCTTATCAGTTTGAGTGAAAAAGATCAACAGTCCAGTCACACCTATGTAGGTGCTAGTGGACTATTGCTCTTTTCCACTGCTACAAACAGACTAACGCAGCTACCCATCTTTATCAGTTTGCAGTGATTTAATTTGTTTCATCATTCTATGAACATTTCATTAGCACAATATTATATGAATAAATAAGTGTGTAATGCCCCCCTAATGAGGCCTCAGTCCAGGAAACTAAAGGCTACTTAAGTTTTCATACAAGAATGATATGTCAGGAGTAATTTTCACACCTTCTGAAAATTTAATAGCCACCACACAATGCACTTCAGTGCTGTTCAACTGCCTCAAATGCATCGTTTTTAAAATGCTGGGGTGATATGTTCATAGGAGCCCATAGCAGGCACTTTGTCCTTTGCCGCTGTGGTTTCTTTCTTCTTTCTTTCTTTCTTTCTTTCTTTCTTTCTTTCTTTCTTTCTTTCTTTCTTTCTTTCTTTCTTTCTTTCTTTCTTTCTTTCGAGCACCAAAAAAATTCCCTTCCTGAGTCCCAGAAGGTTGAGAAAATCACAGCAGTCCTTTATAAAAGCTTTTTGACTGTGTTGGTCTGAGGTATGTTCTCTTCTTCCATCAACATTTGGAGGAAACTAATCCAAGGTATGCCAGGATTCTTGGGGCAGGGTCATATGTTTTTTCAAATTTTTTTTTTAAAATTCTGCTTTGTTGCTGAGATTTAGCTGATTACATGATGCAAAACAATGTTATCAGATGGCATAAAATAACCAATGAACAAAGCAACCTATCTATGGCAAGGTATGTGATAAAAAAGGCACACACATACAATCATTTCTCTCCTTCCCTCCCTGCACGGATCTCTTTGGGGTCAACACGATTCTCTTCTCCTCCACTTTATCCTGACAAGAGACACCTTGTGAGCCAGGCTAGGTTGAGAGTTCATGACTGACCCAAGGTCCACCAGTGGGCTTCCAGGGCAGAGGGGGATTCAAACCTTGGTCTCCCAAGTCCCAGACCATGATGCCCGACTGATTATAGGCCTTGGAGAGGCATTGCCAGTTGGAATAGATAAGACAAAGCCTGAAAAATCAGGGATCTGATCTGGAATCACACAGCTTCATGTATCCATTAAAGGTCAGAAACGGACAATCCTAAGTAGAATAACTCTGGGCTAAGCCCATTGATTTCATGTCACCAGTAGACCCTGCATGGTCCCTGCTGCTCTCAGAGATAAGGGCTTCCAGTCAGGACCAGCATGGTCCCCTAGGTGAAGTATGACTTTGGCATTCGCTCCCCATTTGATGTTGGTACACAAACATAATGGAATAGATGGAGATGGGTAGCCATGTTAGTCTGTCTGTAGCAGTAGAAAAGAGCAAGAGCCCAGGAGCACCTATAAGACTAACAAACTTTGTGGTAGGGTATTTGTGAGCCACAGCTCACTTCTGAAGAGCTGTGGCTCACGAAAGCTCATACCCTACCACAAATTTTGTTAGTCTTATAGGTGCTCCTGGACTCTTGCTCTTTTCCACTGCATAATGGAATATCTATTGGCTCATGCCAAGGGCTGCCATCCTAAGCTTGTTTACCTGGCAGTAAATCCCACAGAGCATGGTGGGACTTGGTTCGGCTACCTCTGCCTGGACTGAGGCTATCTATGGGCTCACTAACTCTTTTGGTGCCCTCCAGCTCTGGTACCCTAGGCAATTGCCTATGTTTGCCTAGAGAATAGACTGGCCTTGCCTCTATTTTTTGCTGTCCATTGGAGCTGTCTATCTTAGAAATCCCAATTTCTGTTTCCCTCCTGCATGACTCCTTGTCCCTTCCCCTGACCACCCGTCTTCTGCCTCTATGTCCAGCCAAGCTTCAGTCCTGTCTGATGCTTGCAGCCTCCAGCTGGCTTGGATGTAACATCCTCGTTCTCTGCCCATCGCTGTCCTGTGCGTCCTCTGACACTGATTTGAGCCATATGGAAATCTCCTTCCTAGGTCTGTGTTATTAAAGTAAATATGTAAAAATCTGTGTTGCCAGCTGTCCTTTGGAAAAGGGCCACTATTTCATTTGCGCCTGAGATGTCGCCTATGTGTGTTGCCTTTCCTTTCTCACCTGTTTTTCCTCCTATTTAGGAAAGAAGGGGAAACTCTATGAAAACACAGGCTTTCATTTATACCCCACCCTCTTCTCTGTGCCAATCTTCTCTTGGAGCTGAAGTTAATACCCCCAAAAGTTTGGCTCTGCCTCAAATGCTGTTTAGAAAATTTTGTTGGCTTACACTTGGAAGATATACATGAGAATCCAGATAATAAATTTCTTAAAATAAGAGTAATGGAGAGAAAGGAGACCTTTTCATCTTACACAGCTTTGGTGGCCAGCGCCAACAGAATCCAGGTTTTATGCCATGTTATATTTGAGTGTCTGGAGGGGAGGCAGGTGTAGATCAATCGTGTTAGATCTCAGAAGTTAAGGAGGTTCAGTACTTGGAAGGGAGACCACCAAGGCAGACTCTGCAAAGGAAGGCAACGGCAAAGCATCTCTGCTTCTCACCTGCCTTGAAAGCTCCTTGCTGGGGTCACTGTAAGTTGGTTGTGACTTGACGGCACATACATACGTAACTATATTTGGATGTCTACCGATAAGACACAATGAGAATCTGTGTGATTAGTACAATAGAGATGTCTTTTCCTGAGCAATTTTTGCCAGCTGATTCTAGCTTTATTTGTACTGCTCACTATTAATTAGGGAACTTGGCTGCAGGCTATTTTCCTGAGAGCAAACCCTGTTGAATAGCATGGGACTTACTTCTAAGTAGTTCTGCTTCGGAGGATCAATCTCTCTGTTACTTTTCAGAAGCCCCAACAGAGAACAGATGGTGGGCCAACCATGGGGTGTTCAAAGCAAGAGAGGAGCAGAGGTGGTTTGCCATTGCTTTCCTTCATGTAGCAACCCTAGGTGGTCTCCCATGCAAGTATTGACTGTGGCCAACTCTGTTTAGCTCCCAAGGTCTGATGAGCTTGGGCTAAGCTGGGTGATCCAGGCTACTCTGTATGAGAGAGAAGGTTCCATTAAATGGAGATTCAAACTGAGATCTTCCGCATGCAATGTTTGTGCAGAAAAATCATGTTGGTGGAGTAGAGGACATAAGAGGCATAGCAGCATCTGGCTCCCCCCTGCTTGGCATTCAGGACATTCAAGACCTCTAATCCCGAGTGAAAAGGCTAAAACTTTCAGCAATGGGGGACTAATATTAGGAAGGGGGGCAGAGGAGACATGGCATTGTTCAGACGTGCATTTTCTGGACTTGATTTTAACAGTGTATAATTGCATTAATGTTTTGATCCAGGGGTCTGCAACCTTTCTAACAATCAACGAACCAAACAACATCAACAGTTGGAGCAAGAGACAGACCAACAGCCTGTATAAGAAATCCGATTGGCGTAACTGGAAGGATACGATGAAGCATTACGGGGAATTGACATGTTGATTAATAATCCATGAAGTTTTCGCAGCTGCTGCGAGTCCCTTTATTAGGAAGCAGCATACACACAAGGTCTCACAGTAAGTCATAAATACACACAGGAGCACTCTGCACAATTGTGTTAGTACACTGGCATAAATCTCTGCATGGTTCACACATGGATTATGGGCAACAGATCACCTCTATCATTTTCCTTTCTGTAAAGTATTTCTAAAAAGCTTCTTTTGCATGAAAATCTGTGCCTGCCATTCTTTTCACATACTGAATAGTCCAGCATCCCACCTACCCCTCCAGTATACCTTAACTTAAACATTTGATTTTTTTTTTATGGCACCATCTTTAGTTCCATAGTGAGCCACCTAGGCTTTAGAGCCATAAATTGCAGAGCCCTGCTTTCATGTATCATGTTTCTGGTTGCTTTCAATATGCTTGTTAGATTTGTAAACTGCTTTGAGCAACAAGGAAAAGTGGTATACAAATATAATAAGTAAATAACTAAATCATTTATGGTACCCGGTGCTCGAGAGCTGCTATCAGCCAGATTGGGCAATATTGAGTTAGAGGAACCAATGTTTTGATTTGGTACCGTCCTATCTTTCATGTATTGTTTGTGCTTCTTCAAACATGAATACACCGGGGCTAAAAGAGCTTTAAAAATGAAACAAGTGTGCCTCGAACCCTCAGCCCTATGCATTAAAACTGGGCCTCACCAATAAATTTATTTACCAATGTTGGAGGAAACCGTATTGATACAGCTGTTGTGCCACAACGGCATTGTGTGAAAGTGTCCCTGCTAAGAGATTGTGAATTGCTCCTGCCGAGTTAAGCATCTGGGTCTGTGCGCTATTTGTTCTGTGGGCTGGGCAGCTGTGTGCCTCTGAGCTTGGAATAAAAGGGCTTTGGTGAGGCTCTTGCTTGCCAAGGACTGTTTTATTTTTGCAGAGAGATGGTTGGTGAATTATGAATTCAACTGTCAATGGATAGCTGAGGATGTGAGTTACCGGGTTCCCCACTGCATTTCATACAAGAGAAACATTTCTTTAGAAACAGCAGCAATTCAGGTGTTTCTCCTCCCTTTACCCCCAAATACATCTCTACAAATCAGGTTAAAAAAAAAACACGTAAATAAATTCTTCTCAATTTGCCTTCCCAAATGCATTCATACAAAAGGCACTGAACGCTGAGTAGCCCTATATTTAGTCAAATCTAAAACAGACACCAGTAATTGCATCAAAGGCAGGAAGGAGTAAAATATAAAACAATAGCGCAGATTAATTCAAGATGCCTTCCCATTAGTGTCCGGCTAAGAGGATATCTCGGGGTCAGGAGTCCTTGGATTGACAGGTCTTCCTTGTGGCGCAGAAGACACAGTGTTGACACAGCAGATTCGGAGAAGGCCTAATAAGGCACAACAGAGAGAAAGCAGTTAATAAAACATCTGCTGCTTCGCCCAATTAGCTGAAGCACTGCAGGAGTAAAGGATGTACGTCTGGCAGCTACCACGGCATCATCGGCAGGGGAAACTAAGGGAGGCAAAATGCTGGACAATGTATGAGCACAGAAAACTGGGCGATGGGGTTAGATGAGAGCGTTCAGTTTCTTAAGAGCCCTGATTTTTTAAAATCAGGTTTCTAGCTCTTCTGTTTCCAGAGATATACTCAGGATTGTATGGGCGATACCTGGCCAAAAAAGAAAACCCTGGAGAAGCAGCCAAATTATTGATGTATTTAGATATTTTATACATGCGTTTATTTAGATCTTTAAACCCAGCTTTTCTCCCCAAAGAGGCTCCAAAGCAGCTTATAGCATTGCTCTTCTCTTCTCCATTTCATCCCCACAAAACAACACTGCGAGGTAAGTTAGGCTGAAAGAAAAAGAAAGTGGCTGACCCTAAGTCATGCAGCGAGTAGAGTGGGGATTTCAGTCACTCACTCTCACTCTCACTCTCACTCTCACTCTCACTCACTCTCTCTCTCTCACACACACACACATACACACACCCCTTCACCTGACTCTCTTAATCACTAGACCACACTGGCTGTCTTTTCTGATTAAGATTTTCTGTAGTTGGGCCATAGAGCCTCAGAGTGCCATGTGACTTGGCACCAACGGCTTTGCCAATTGCCACCATTTTATGGGCATCCATGAGCACTTATAGTGCCCCTACAATAACTATGGAGAACAAAATGAGGGTGGGCTGCAGCAGGAAGGGGTAACCAGCTGACATTGCCAACCTGAGCCAACCCAACCTGTAGAAATTAATATACCAAAGAAGCTGTTCAAAACCAGCCAAACTGACAGATGAAAAACTTTCTCCCTGCCCACAACAGGTGAGCAGAACATGAACCAAACCAGCAAGTGCATAAACATCTCTTCTTTCCATAGGAAAGGTGGATGAAGGGGTTATGGCAAAGGTTTCATGGAAAAGACGGATTTGGCGGAGAGTCTTGAAGGAAGAAAGAGAGAGAGCATTGCAGATCTGTTCTGGGAGGAAGATGGAAGAAGAAAACATATGAACACACATGAAGTTGCCTTATACTGAATCAGGCCATTGGTCCATCAATGTTAGCATTGTCTACTCAGACAGGCAGCAGCAAGTTCAGGTCCTCAAGGCTCAGTGAGGGAGCCTCTGCTTTGCATGCAAAAGGTCCCTGGTTCAATTCTAGCTTCTCCAGTTAAAAGGGCCAAGTAATGTGAAAGACTTCATTGGCCCTTCTAACTGGAGAAGCTGGAATTGAACCAGGGACCTTTTGCATGCAAAGCAGAGGCTCCCTCACTGAGCCACAGCTTCCAAACATGTATGAGGCTGCCTTATACTGAACCAGACCCTTGATCTCCCAAGGTCAGTCTTGTCCACTCAGGCTGGCAGCAGCTCTTCAGGCTATCAGGTCAAAATCTTCACGCCTACTGCTTGGTCATTTTTCACTGAAGATACTAAGGATCAAACCTGGTACCTTCTGCATGCTTAAAAGAGGCTATTCCACGGAGCCATTGCCCTGAGGGCTGAGGGTGGAATGAAGGCAAGGGTGTATAGGGATATGGAAGCAGGCTTGAGAACAAGGCCACAGAAGGCTCTGGTGGTTAAAAGAAAAGCCTGTTCTGAAGAGCCAGAAGGCAGGTGAAGGGATTTATTAGCATCTCCACTATTTTAACCAAGCCCCACATGGTCAATCAATCTTTGGTTTCCAGTCAATAACGCATCAAGTCTTCATTTTCGGCTCACTCTCTGAATGTGTTCCGATGGTATTCCCCTCAAGTAAAAAATAATGAGACTTGTGAGTTTCCGTTTCTCATATCACTCAGCAGAATCGATCGCTGCCTGTTTCGTTCCCTCAAATAAAATATTCGCTTATCACGCAGAGAGAGAGAGAGAGAGAGAGAGAGAGAGAGAGAGAGAGAGAGAGAGAGAGAGAGAGAGAGAGAGTTTGATGCAAATACTTGGATGCTTAATAAGCATCCGTGGACCAGACCACAGAGCCTCAACGAACTGTATTTGACATGGGTGGTGGCTTTTAAGTCCCAATAAGCAAACAGGTAAAATGACTTTGTTTTTCTTCTGGCACTCATAATCAAATACCAATAATGTCCTTTAAATGATAGAGTGGAAAACTGAGCCCCACTGGCGAGACTTGCTCATGAAAAAATCATGGCTAACAACCTCGGGTCAAATAAAACAAAGTGAGGCTCCCTGACACTGGAGAAGGTGGCTTCATGAATAAATCAAGTAAAATCGTCAATAATTCAATCCATAAATAATATTTTTTTAATATATTGCACACAGTGGCGGTTGTCGGCATTCACGTTCTGGCAAAGGCCAAATCCCTCTTCCCCTCACCTTACCTGGAGACGCAGCAAATATTTGGAGCACAGGGAACCTAAAAAAAGAAAAGCTAAACCACTTTTGTGCCTTGCTTGGATTTCCTGGGGACAACTAGTAGGCCACACAGGATGTTGAACTAGATGCCTCAGGCACCTTTGGAATTTTGAGAGGGGGGTACTTCCTGTGATATCCATCCAAAATGGATGCCACAGGAAGTACACAGGAGGGCTTTTTTGGGGTTGTGCATTCCATAGCACTGAGGCCACAGATGAAAAGACTCTGCTCCTTCCATCTACCATTCTGACCTGCCATATGTTGAGGATCTCAAGTCAGGATTTTCTTGACTTGAAAATGCCAATATTAAGTACAAAATCATGTGTTATTAATGAAGGGCTAAACCTGTGATTTTAAAAAGTTTGCACCTAAAGCATAAAGGGGGGAGGACACCATTGTTCACCAAACAGCCTTCCCCTACTCCAAGGAGCCTCCCTCTAGTTTACGTGGTTCTTCCTCCAATGGAAGATCCAATTAATTTGAAGGAAGTCTCTTTAGAGTGGAGGAAGGATTTGAACTTGAGCCAAAAGGAAAGGTATGGTATAAATATTTAATTAATTAAGCTTTGTTCAGTGGAGCACTAAAATAGGGGAAAGATCCATCCTAAATGGTGTATGTGAAAACATTGGAAAGACTTAGCTTATACAGGTTCTAGCAACAAAGCCCGTTGTGGGGGAAAATACAAAGGGCTCTAGAAAGGGGAGGGCGGGCAGGCAGGCATTTCCTCCTCCTCCTCTGTCACTGATCCCAGCTGCATGAAGGCAGGGGGGGGGGGCGCAGGCATGGCCACTTCTTCTGCACCTGATCCTGTCCGAGTGAAGGGAAGCAGGCATTGTCACCTGCTCCTCGCCTGATCCCGGCCGGGTGAAGAGGAGGTGGGCACTGCCATCTGCTCTGCTTCTGATACTAGCTGGGGGAAGGCAGGGGGAAGGCATTGCCACCTGCTCCACTCCTACTCCCACCTGGGTGATGGTGGGGTGCGAGCATTGCCACCTGCTCCACTCCTGATCTCAGCCAGGTGAAAGGGGGCTGGCGTTGCCACCTGCTCCCCTCCTGATCCCAGCTGGGTGATGGCAGGGGGCAGCCATTGCCACCTGCTCCGCTCCTAATCCCAGCTGGGTGAAGGTGGGCTGTGGGCATTGCTGCCTGCTCCACTCCTGATCCTGGCCTGGGCTTCCCACCGTGGCGTGCTCTCTGGAGGTCTAGCTGCCTCATCTGGGCTTCCCTGCACAGCAGCGCTCTCTGGTGGCACACCAGGGTAGGAAGTGAGTTATCTTGAATATACATAGCCTTTTATAAAGTAAGATGCTTATTCCAGGAAAGGACAGCAGTGTGGTATAGCCCGATCTCATCAGATCTTGGAAGCTAAGCAGGGTTGGCACTTAGGTGAGGAACCACCAAGGAAGACTCTGCAGAGAAAGGCAATGCTTAAGCACCTCTGCTTCTCCCTTGCCTTGAAAGCCACTTGCTGGGGGCCCCATAAGTTGGTTGCAACTTGTTGGCACGTATGTACATACCTGCACTGCATTACAGAGTTTGAGTGTGCTGCATCTCACTGAAGCAAGCATAGGTGTGTTGCTGTGAAGTGTAGAGATGCCGCAAATGTATGGTTTTCAACAGCTTCGATTGCTCATGAGCCAAGCCCCAGAAGTTGCTGTTGTCCCCCTTGAGCAACTAACAAACAGTTTTGCAGCTGAGCATTAGCTGAGGCAGTGGCATTGCATTTCCTTCTTGCCTTCCTTTCCTTCTGTGAGGCCACACAGTAAGTGAAACCAATTATCTCCCAGCATAATGAATTCTCTGGCCAGGTAATTAAATGATGTGTTGGGGGGACAGACTGACTCTTATAATGGTGGTGTGAAAATGCACATGCACCAAAGAACGTTGACAAAATGGATATAGGTAGAGATGAATACCACACAGTGAAACTTTTTGGAACACACAGTATATTTGTTTATAATCTCTTTCTTACAGAATAGTTTGCATGCTCTTTTTTAAAAACTATTGGCTGCTAAGCATAGGATTGCCGACTCCAGGTTGGGAAATTCCTGGAGATTTGGGAATTTAGTCTGGAGAGGGTGGTGTTCAGGGAGGGGAGGGACCTCAGCACGGTATAATGCCATAGAATCCCCTCTCTGAAGCAGCCATTTTCTCCAGGGCAAATGATCAGATGCAATTCCAAGAGATCTCCAGACCCCACCTGGAGCTTGGCAACTCTAGCTGAGCAGCATGCAGCCTTAACAGGTGTGTGTGTAAAGGGGCCATGAGGACTTCCACTGGGCTGCATAAGAATATGCATATGTGAAATGCTGCCAGCTGAACTGGATTGCACCCTTTGAACATGTGGAAAGGAGCCTGCCAATCAGGCTTGAACTACTTACAACTGCCCCAACTGCTCAATGAAATATTGGCTACCTTCTCATCACCAGCAAGCAGAACATGAGCAGAACTGGTAGAAATTGAACCATCCCTAGAGAAGTGTGACATGGCTGTCAAGAGCATGTAACAATAGATACCACAGTTGCAAGTTGCAGCCCTGCAAGGAATTACACATCATGTGTGATTTTCTTTTGAGGGGGGGGGTATATTTGGAAACACACACAAATATCCCCCCTCTAGCATTCTTTATGCTATCGGGAGCCTGAGTAGACCAATTTTCCCACCTCTTTATAAGTTTGATTTCCCTTTAACTGACTCTCAGCTGCTCTGAAAATTATATGCCTCCTAGCACACCCTCAGTTTTCATTGTTATGGTTGTGGAGTTTTCTCTTTGGATTAATTTAAGAAGTGATATTTTCCTGCATGCTTGGAATGTTTTCTCCCCTTTTGTGACGGCACAAGTCATCCACTTTACTATTAGGAATTGTCAGTAATAGCAAGAAGGAAGGAAGTTTGGCTGCATAAAAAAGAAGATTGGTTTTCAGGGTTAATTTGTTTGAAAGACTTTTTGTTGTTTTTTTGTGATCAAGTTTAATTGGAAAACAAAAAATTGACATTTTATAGGCTGTTAGTCTTATAAGTGGACTGTGCCTTATGATATTTAAAAACTGATTTGCTAACAGCCAAGGTATTTTACATGGGGGAGGGGATTGCTAAGCTTCATGCACACATACAAGAAACCCTTCCCTATCTCTGAAAATTTCATTTTAATACACTCCATCTTAGTGATTCTAAATACCACACATTGTTGCCCCGATTTTCCATGGTATAATTTCTCATCCTTTGTGAATTTCATCTGTTGGGAAACTTGGCAGCCTGCATATATTTTGGGGGGAAGATTTTCTGCTTTGGGTTTTCCCCCTTTCTTGGCTTCTTGTTATGTTCCATTGTGAAATGAAGACTATTTTCCAAGTCACTTTAAGCGGAGTGAAAAAGTGCCAAGCTTGAAGACTGCTTGTTCACAGTCCATGAACAACATGAATAATGGAAAGGAAGACTTTTCGGAGCCTTCACTGGCCAAATCCTGGCATGAAAGGAAAGCTACCAAGCTGCCCACTGGCCAGAGATGTCAGCCTATTCCAGGGTCCCCAATGCGGTGTCTCTCTCTTGGCCCCACACTGCCTGCTGACACCTTTCGTGGTGCCTGCTAAGGGTTTTTAGAAAGTGGGCAAGACCAGGAGGAGGCTTTGCCCAGCACTGTTTCTCATTGGCGTTCGATATTTGATTGGCTGTGCAGATTTTTAAAAACATTGCTTTGGCAGCAGCTGCCACCTTAGCAGAAGGGTCTGGTTACCACATGGGCTTCCTTTCACACGTTTCCTTAGACATATGTGGTCTCTCTAACTTGGGTTTAGGATACTTGCCAACAACTGCAACCAATTTGGGGAACTGAGTTCATGGGGAAAACCTCTTCCACAGCCTAGCTAGCTTGGAAAACTGACACACTTATCAGTTGCCAATTAGGGGGAGCAGAACATGTGATTTAGGGATCTTTCATCTGGATAGTGGGCAAGGAAGCTCAAAGTGCCACTTATAGGCTACTAGTAACCATGAAACAACCAGATCTTTTCTAAAGCAAGATTTAGAATTTACTGAGGGAAATATAGAGGTATGGGAATTGCAAAGGTATTCAAGCATAAGAACAATGCAATTGTTGTGTTCGAAGCCTATGAAAAGTTACATGAGAGGAGAGGAAGTAAAAGAAAACGAAGCCTCTGGCTGAGAGGGAATTCTGCACCTGGGAATGACCACAAGGAGGAGTGAGTGATTGAGTGAGTGAGTGAGTGAGAGAGAAAGAGATTTAAAGAAGGAGGAAAGGAGAGGTTCCAGAGGAAAGGAATGAACAGAGAAGGAGACCGTTTCCACACGTCTTACCTTCTGCCAGAACATCGCGGAAGACAGCGTCTTTGTGCACGAAATCATGCCAGGAAGACACTGTCATCCGGAATTTTTGCATGAAATCGCGTTTTCCTGACACGATTTCGCATAAGAAGATGCTGTCTTCCGTGATGACAATATCTTCCTGGCGCCATTTTGTGCGCAAAGACGCTGTCTTCCGCGATGTTCCAGCAGAGGGTAAGACGTGTGGAAACGGCTGGAGTTTCTGTTTCAGCAATTCTTCCACTCTGTATTGGATCCTTGCTAATGCTATGTCTTTGTAAAATCCTATGTCATTGTTTATGGAAATGTCCTTGCTGATTGTACTGATTTCACACTATGTAATCTGTCTTGAGTTTCAGTGAGAAAGGCAGACTATAATTGACATAAATAAATTTTTAAAAAAATTACTGACCCACAGTCTGCTGAGCTGGGTAGAGTACATTGTCTGCTTTTGAGAGCTAGAGATTGGGAAAGGAGGACCTCAGGCAGGGCTTCTGACGGTCCCAAAGAAAGGGCTGGCTGGTTCTAGAAGAGAAGAATGGAGGGGACAGCCTCTGAACCACCAGAGGGGATTAGGCTGTCTGCCTTTGGCTAGATGAACAGCAATAGTTATAGGAACCCACACAAGAGAATATCAAATGAATAATTGTAACATTCAGGAATTCAGGGTGTACATTTGTGGGTTTCCTGAATTTGAATGAGCTAGGGAAGGGGTTTCCCGGAAAGGTAACAAAAGGTGATTGCCCCTAGGCAAAGCAGGCAAAAAGGGCTGGCAGGGCAGAGGCTTCGCCCATGCCTGTAGCAGGTTGATAGACAACATTCAGAAAGGCTCAGTACAAGTAAGCAAGCCCATCTGGCTACTTAATAGTAATCCGATTTTGTGCCTAGGAAGACTTGTCCTTGCAGATGAGATTACATTGATAGAGCGAGGTGGGTGCAAGTCCCTGATGCAATGGGTAGGCATGCAGGTTTCATCAGTGAATTAGTCCCCTGCCCAGAGTTATGGCTGCTTGTTAGCATAACCTGAGGAGACCCTTGGCCTTACCTTCTCCAGAGTATGACATTGCTAGCTCCTTAAAAGGCTGCAACAATGAATTTAGCCAAGATAGAGTCAGAGCAGACTGCACACATCTGGGAAGGGAGTCCCATGTAACAGTCTTCAATGTGTGACTGAAGGTAAGCTACAGCAGCCATTTTGTGGCTGGCTTCACCTCCTGAGACAGCCATTTTGTGGCAGCTATATCATGGCTGCACCCACCACCTTATGTCAGTGTGGTGCCCGCAGGCTCAAAAAGATTGGGGACCCCTGACCAATATGGATGGACAGTGGGATGGATTTGGGGGCATATCACCTAAATAACCTGGATCTTACCTTCTTCTTTGTACAAAGTGCTGAGCTATCCTTCGTACCAACTCTTTAATCTCTATTGCCTTGACTTAGTGAGCTCAGCTTTCACGAGGCTAACAGGAACCCCACCGGGAAATTTTGTTGTACATCAAAGGGCCATTCTGCCCATGAAGGACAGGACAGATTGAGAGAGATGTACTGGTTCAATGTCCCTCAGGAAACTGCAGGGATGAGTAGGAGTGCCAGTATATTGTAATGGTTAGAGCATCAAACTGGGATCTGGGATACCTGAGTTCAAATCTCCACTCTTCCAAGGAAGCTCTCTGGGTGACCTTGGGCTACTCTCTCCCTCCCTCAGCCTAACTTGTCTCACAGGATTATGGTTGTGAGCAGGGGTCATTTTGTAGAAAAAGAGCTGGAGGAACTCATTAGCATAACTCATTAGCATATGCCATGCCTCTTGCCATCACCAGAAGTGTGTCATTAGTATAACTGATTTACATATGCCACACCCCCTGACATCACCTATTCTGGCTGTTTTGGACCCAATCCTGGCCATTCAGGGCCCAAATTGGGCCCAAAATGGCAACAGGGGGCTGAAAATGGCTGAAAAGGGGCCCAAAATGGTCAGGATCGGGCCGCTGATGAGCGGGAGAGTGATCCACCACCCGTCAGAGGCCTGATCCAGGCTGTTTCAGCCCCAATCCAGGCCGAAACGGGCCCAAAATGGCCAAGAGTCAGGTGGGTGGGGCCACCTGACATGTGACCTCTTTGGGGAACTGCCGGAACTGCGTTCCTGTGCGTTCCCCCTCAAAATGAGCCCTCGTTGTGAGCACAGAATTGAGGAGGGGAGAACAGTAAGAAGTACTGGGCCCCCACTGCGGAGAAAAAGCAGGGTATATATATGTAAATAAAAATATATATTTTGGACTGAGACCTTTATGGTTGAGAACCCAAACTGTACAGTCTATACCAGGCTGGTTCCAGAGGAGTGACACCCACTCTTTACTTACACAGAAGAAAGAAACAGGGTACACACTTCTAGGCTAACAGTGAAATCCTAAGCTGGGTTACTCCAGTCCAAGCCCATTAAGATTTCAGTGTCCATCTCCCTACTGTTCCCAGTAATTGCTCTCTCTCTCTCTCTCTCTCTCTCTCTCTCTCTCTCTCTCTCTCTCCCCCCCCCCCCCGTATTTCTCATAAGACAACACTTTACTTGGGATTTTGGGTCTTCCAAATCTTTCGGAGCAAACCATCAAGGGTTAAGTGTCTGAGGCTCACACAGGCCTTCGGAACCAGTGGAGGCTTCAATCTTCTTTGGCACAATAACTAGGACAAGAACAAGGCTACAGAGGGAGAGCCTTGCAAAGCCCAAGGGAAAGAAATGGGCAAGATAAATCACAGTCCTTGGTGGGGGTAATGGCCAGAGAGATGGAATCACACAGCCTCCAGAGAGAACGGGGCAGTAAAGAAAATGTACAGCCAGGAAGGCGGGGGAGATGGGATGAGGTTGGACAGAAAAAGCGATGGCAAGATAGCTGAAGCGTGGCAGGCAGGAGACTTCTGGATGTCTGCCTCCGTGGGCTCAGCAGGGGCCATGATACATTAATAACATGTTTGTTAAAGGGAAGGGTTCAGCCCATCGCAGTGTATTAAATGACTTCTTTATGGCTTTCCTGTCCATTTATTCTA
Source organism: Eublepharis macularius (assembly GCF_028583425.1). Classification (NCBI taxonomy): domain Eukaryota; kingdom Metazoa; phylum Chordata; class Lepidosauria; order Squamata; family Eublepharidae; genus Eublepharis; species Eublepharis macularius. Next base: position 24,944,774 of record NC_072801.1, read on the forward strand.
GCATAGCTCATTCACTTTCTTTCCCCCCCCCTTCTCCCCCCCCCCAGTTGGCATCACAGGAACGAAAGTACCTGAATTGCTGGAGGGTTGGGCTGAACAGGGAACTTAAGAAGAGCCCTGCTCGGTCAGAGCAGTGGTCCATCCAGTCCAGCATCCCATCTCACATGGTGACCATCTAGTTACTTTGAAAGGCCAGCAGCAGGGCCTAGAGGTCACAGCCTTCCCCTGGTCTTGCCTCCTAGGACTGGTCATTCAGAGATGGACTGCCTCTGAATGTGGAGGTTCTCTTTCATCACCGTAACTAGAACCCAAGCCTTCCATTCAAGGAGACAATTGTTACCTGATTTGATTTCCAGCCTAAGCAGAACTACATCCTTCTGCGTTCGTTGAAGTCAATGGGTTTGGAAGGATGTGACACTGCTTCTGCTGGCACTTTTCTCCACTGAAATTGCTGTTGTTATGATGGGCTGGGAGAGGACAGGGGAGAACCTCTCTAAGTTGAGGCCTGTGGCACTAATGCCTAGGGCAGGGGAACAGGCGTACTCTTATGGCATCCCCTATTTACTCTGCACTATAGAAGTGAATGGGAACCATGGAGCACCATGCCAGCTCTGATCTGCATGCACATAAATGCGCACACATATACAAGATGCCAGTCAGCCTAATAGGTGCAGATCTACTGCTAATACATCCATAGGCAATACAGAGTGGCACTTTGCACCCCCTTGTTTTAGTATTGGTATTGACCTATAAAGCCCTATGTGGACTGGGACCAATATATCTGCGGGACTGTCTCTCCCTGTATGTGCCCCAGAGGATGGTACGGTCAGGAGGAAACCAACTATTGGTGGTCCCTGGCCCCAGGGAGGCCCACCTGGCCTCGACCAGAACCAGGGCCTTTTTGGTCCTGGCTCCAACCTGGTGGAACTCTCTGTCTAATGAGACCAGGGCTTTCGCCAGACTTGTAAGACAGAGATGTTCAGCCAGGTGTATGGCTGAGGCCAGGCTGGGCCTCCCACCAACCTAAACAGAGAAGGAGAGGGGGACATCAGATCCTTCCCTGTCAAAGGCAGGGCTTTTTTTCAGCTGGAACACGGTGGAATGGAGTTCCGGAACCTCTTGAAAATGGTCACATGGCTGGTGGCCCCGCCCCCTGATCTCCAGACAGAGGGGAGTTTAGATTGCCCTCTGCGCCTCTGGAGCGGCGCAGAGGGCAATCTCAACTCCCCTCTGCCTGGAGATCAGGGGGCAGGGCCACCAGCCATGTGACCATTTTCTCCGAGGGCAACCCACTGAGTTCCACCACCTCTTTTCCCAGAAAAAAAGCCCTGGTCAGAGGTATCCACCACCCAGTTTTTGAAGTGGATTGTTTGCCTTCTATTAGTCAATTGCTGCCATCTTGTGAATTTTAAGTATTTATATTGTCAGATTGTTTCGGTTTTAACTGTTTTAAAGTATACATGTATGTTTTATTGGATATAATCTGCCCTGCACCTGCCTGTGTGGAGAGGGCAGAATAAAAATAAAAAAATAATAAATATGTGTCAAGCGAGCATTTGACTACCCTGAAAAACTCACAGGATACTCATGAGAATCATCACTATTCTTTATCTTTGGCATTTGGTCCTCAGTCAGGAGTACGTTGCTTCTGTTTGAAAACATGGAAGTTCTGTTTCATTCTCATAGCTACCATCCACTGGTTCACCTGTCTTCTATGAATTAGTCCAGAGGTTCCCCAACATGGTGCCCATGGGCACCATCATGTCTGCTGACATTTTGCTTGGTTCCCACCAAATGTTTTCAGGTAGTGGACGGGAGTCAGGTAGGGTTGTTGCCCAGCATGGCTTCTGATTGGCCATTGGAGATCTGATGGGCTGTGCAGATTAAAATAGCTTTGCTTTGGTGGCCCTGCCACCACTGTGTTGGTTTTGTCTCTCAGTCCTCTTTCCCAGAGTTATTCCTCTTTGTCATTGCATTTGGAGTTTCTCTGGGTGCGTATGTGGTTCTGCCTCCCACAGTAGTCAATTTGTGATTGCACCTGTGACCTCGTGTCAGACAGCCAGTTTGGTGTAGTGGTTAAGAGCGTGGGACTCTAATCTGGAGAACCGGGTTTGATTCCCCACTCCTCCACTTGAAGCCAGCTGGGTGACCTTGGGTCAGTCACAGCTTCTTGGAGCTCTCTCAGCCCCTCCCAACTTACAGGGTAATATTATTGTGGGGATAATAATGACATACTTCGTAAACGGCTTTGAGTAGGCATTAAGTTGTCCTGAAGGGCAGTATATAAATCGAATGTTGTTGTTGTTATTAATTTCAAAGGGGCCTGCTGGCTGAAAAAGGCCGGGGATTAGCCTAACCTTATCTAAGCCAATAGCTATCAATACTGATCATTGTGATTCCCAGGACTTACATAGGAAGTATGTCAGTAGAGAGATGCCGAGAACCTTGTAGCAAACGTTCCACACTCAACAGCCATGATTATTCCTGAGCTGAGCCTTAGATGTCCACTCCGTACCTCTCCATCCTCTGCCTCGAGCAGCTGCTGAACAGATTGGCAGCTGCACAGTGTTTCATTTCATTTCATTTCATTAGATGTATAGCCCGCCCTCCCCGCAAGCAGGCTCAGGGCGGGTCACAACAATATTAAAACATACAAAGCTAATTTACATTAAAATAATAAACCACAACAATATCAATAAATTATGCACACAAAGAGGCGTCTACTGTCAATTCCAGTTAAAAGTCTGAGTAAAGCCGTAAAGTGCAGCTAGCAAGATAAATTCATATCCAGGGCAGGGGTGGCGGGACGTGAGCAGTAGCTGCAGTGCTTCACTTTAATTTCCTTCAGCCCTCACCAGCTGCATTTGCATCTGTGCAGTAGGTGAAATTGATTCTACCCCAGAGTCACAGACAGTCGCGTCAGGAAATTCAATGATACGAGGGTTGACAATGAGCATGTACGAAACCACCTTGATGATAACGCAGACTTAAACAAATACCAAACTGTAAGACTTTATACGGTACGGTGCTGTTTTAATATGTGACAAGTAACCTCAGGAACAGGGTTGAGCTGCTCATGAACAGCTGAACAGCCTGTTGGAAAGTCAGCTCTGCTCTCCACCGGCAAACAGAAAGTGAGCTGCAACAGCAGGTGTTTGAGCATCCCCTCATACAAACATCTAGCTTCTCAGGCCGCAGCAGTTGTGAAAAATCTTTCTCCGACTAAGCCAGTCAAAGCCAGCAGTACTGTGAGATGGACCAGTGTTCTGATTTGGTATAGGGCAGCTTCATATATTCAAGGCTAGTTTTCAGGATAGCTTCTGGGAAGGTATTTCTGGCACAAGAGGCAGCAATGAAGAGTGGTTAGAGTCATTACAGAACTCAGGAGAACACTTGTCTCTTCCAGCACCCCTGGGCACATGAAAGCATGCTCCTTCCCAGGACAGTCATTAGTCAATCAGCAATATCTAAAAGGCAGAAGGTTCAAGATGACATTCCCCTCTCTGACTCAGTGCTTCCAGTTCTTTTCTTTAGAGATCTCCACATAACCTTGAATACCACCAAGCAAAAAGGGGGTGTGTGACAACATCACTCCAATCACTGCAAAGGAAGCGGAATGCCTGCTGGCAAGGTTAGAAAGGATCACCTCACCTTTTACATGCTAAACAGGGGCTCTGTTTTGCAGGGAAACTGCTAAGGCAGGGAAACTCACCCCCCAAGGCAGAAGGCGCATTTGACTGGCAAAAGACAGAACTGGTGGGAAAGCAAACCTGGCATTGGCACAAGAGGAAGGATATTAAATGTCTTGGGTGGGGGGGCGGTAAACCTCACAAGGATGGAGAAAAAATACACACGACAAAGTATGGAAGCAGAATTCATTTTATTCATGTTATTTATAGTCTGCCTTTGTCACCAAGACTCAAGAACGGCAGAAGTTCCAGGAAAAGGGCTTTTAATTTTTTAAAAAATGTATCTTTGTACAGTATCTGAACTCTCCCATTGGTATTCTATTCTGCGTAGACATTAACGGTCATTCTTGGGGAAACACATGTTATTCCTTTCTAGCCATTCCTGCAATTTCTGTTTCCTGGATCCGTGCCCAGCTGGGCAATCATCAGAGAAATATATGGAGCTGCTCTATACCAACTTAGACCGTCAAGACATTTTGCTCAGAATGGTCTACTTGTACCAGCCACAGCTGCCCCAGGAGCTCAGGTACAGGATGATCTTTCCCTAGCACAGTAGACCTTTTTTATTGGTGATGGGGCTTGAACCTGAGGCGTTTCATGTGCCAAGCACATGAACCACAGTGAAGGAAAGGAAGTTTTCCATTTGCCAAGCCCTGGCTCTGCGGGATAGGAGGCATCTTTCCAAGGCTGTTTCCAAGATCACAGTAGCACCTACTACTTCCACTGCTGGTGCCCTCTCAAATCTTCCAGGGGTCTCGAGCTCGGACTGGCTGCAACCTCAGCAGGACATCCACCCACCCCCATGGCTTTATTTGCTAGGTATCTGGGGAAGGCTGCAGTCTTTGACTTCAGCTACCCAGACATCCATTCTAACGGTGAAGGAACTTCATCCATGGCTGAGCCCTGGACTCCAGAATCGTGTCCAGGTGCTCTGTTTGTCCAGGGATGGTGGGTTTTGTTCATGCTTAGTTACCGCTATTGATCTGCTTTTCTCAAATCAGTGTTGGGAAAGAGCCCTAAATCCTTATTTACAAACAGAAGAACAAGCAAAATGCCTTTAGGCAACCCGAGCAGCTCGTGTTGGTGATTTTCTTTTCTCTTTATTGATGCTGCATTCCCCACAGTACAGTACGATGCAGATCGTGATGCGCCTCTGTGTACAGCAAACACATCTCGCTAATTCCAATAAAAGAGAGTTGACGTGGGCTCATTTGGCGTTGTCAAGAAAATTCGATGCATCTGCCTTGCTTGCAGCAGCCTTCGCTTAGCCCAAGCCAAGAGACGCAACGTGCGGCTGTTAAAACGGTTCCAATGACTCCCCATTCCAAGGTCAGTTATCGGAACTGCCATTCAACGAATGGGCTTGCAGCTGGACTCTATCTGGGCAATATATATTCTCATCTGGAGAAGGAGGGTGGCACTCTAGCAGGCTATCCTAGCTCAGGCCATCTATGCAATATAGAGTGTTCCTGCAGACCTGTATCCAGGGCTCAGAGATTGCTCAAGGATTATACCTTGGAAATCTTGATGGTCTTTAAGGTGCTACTGGACTTGAATCTTGCTCTCCAACCACAGACCAGTGTGGCTATCTGCTTGAAACTCCTGCATCTTCTTGGCACAGCTATTATGATAGTCGAGCAGATATGTCAGATGACATCATTCCAGCATTGCTAGAATAGATGTATGATAAAGAGCCCTTAACAGGGAAACCGTCGTCTCTGTGGGGCTGGAGTCAAAATGATGCCTCCTCTTTGCAGGAATAATTCCAAGCATTGCAACTCTGTAACAGTGCAGTCCTAAAAAGAGTTATGCTAAATCCATTGACTCCAATGAAGGGCAAGATTCGTCCAGTAGCATCTCAAAGATCAACAAGATTTCCAACAGTACAAGCTTTTGAGAGGCAAGCTCCCTTCTTTTGTCTGAGTTCTTTCTTTGCTATACCCCTCCCACCTTCTGACAGGGATATATATGAGCTCAAGGATCTCCATTCTGACCTGTATCTGAGGAAGGGAGCTTTGACATTTGAAAGCTTTATAACCTGAAAAATCTCGTTCATCTTGAATGTGCTACGGGACTCAAATCTAGCTCTTCCATTGCAGACCAATGCAGCTACCCACCACTGAAGGGTGTGACTCTGTTTAGCACTGCGCCTTAACTACCTAGTTCTAGTGCTATGTGCTCCATGCCAAAGCATGCCTGGTGATGCCTGAATGCTGCTATTGTTAGACAGCTATTGTTAGATCATAAAATATTCTCCAAAGCCATAATCTCACCACTGAATGACAGTTTTGGCATGACTCTGAGCACTGAGGTCTTCCAAAAATGTCATTCTTAGACTTCTCCATAGTGGCCACCTGTCATTTCTAAAGAACAGCTCTGTTCCCGGCAACTCAGAGAAGTCCACAGCAAAATCCATCACAATAAATTTGCTATTGGATAAGAGGCAGGATCTCTGAGTCAATAGAGTTGACAGAGAAGGCAGGTATTTTGCTCCCAGAGCAGGCTAAATCAGGAGGGAGAGAAAGAGAGAGAGAGAGAGAGAGAAGGTGCTATATCGATTTTAATCTCGGAGCCTTCCAACCTCCTTCCATTGGTGCTGCTGCTAGGTAAGATCCATGCTCACCAGTCACGTAGAAAAACTCTCTTTGGGATGAAATTAAATGCTCTTTAATTCAATTCCGGTGGTGGGTTGGGAGGGGGGGAGCTGAGGTTTTTACGATGGGCTGTCAAGTGGTTGGCAGTTTAAAATCCCAACCAAGGATGACAGCAGGAAGCTCTTAAAAGCCTCCAAGGTTTCCTTTTATTGACTAGAAATTTTGACTTCACTTCCTATTAGCTTCCAAACTAACCAGCTAAAGCCCACACAATAAGGGAGCTGGAGATGAAGATGGGTGGAAGAGGGGAAAAGAAGGAATCTTGACGGACAACTGATTTTTTTAAAAAGTCCACCTCAAGTAGGATGGTGTCTTGTCACCCACTGTAACCCTCTTGACCAGAAATCCAATGAGCCCCAGTTGAGGGAATTATTAATATCTTCTTGTGCATATCTAGCATCCTTCGGTCACATGGAGCCTGGGCCTTTTGATTTATAATGGCAGCCTTGGAAGTTCGTAGGCTAGGAAAATAATTGCTGTGCGGGCAAGTATAAATTATGCAGAGCAATGAGTTATCTCTGGGAGGGAGACACAAACGGCTGCGCACACCTCAGTGATCTATCGTTCCCCGTGCAGATGTTTAGCTGCAAAGACATTTTAATAAATAAATCAACACTCTGTTTGGCTTCTGTTTTGGCCGAGATGATGCGGAGGAAGAGGCCTTTGAGGCCCACAATTCCTGAGTTGTAAAATTGGCTCAAGGCCTTCCCAAAGGAAGCCCGAGATTAATCATCTGCCTCTTTACCAATTAATTGATTAATCAATCAGCTCCATTTACATGTGGATACCTTGTTGAGATGTAGACAGAGAGATGAGATGGCTTCTGTATATTTGCTTCTAAGTTCTCTTCCTTTTGTGAAAAAGGAAACCAAATGATGCTCTGTTCTCATTCAGACTATTGTGTTAACATGCAAGAATCTAGAACCTAGGCTGACATTTTCAAATGTGCACTTACTTTACAGCCCTGATTGTTCCAGTCTGCTCTCATTGACTACAGTTGTTTTTCACTGATTTAAGTAAGGGCCAACTCCAGAAGGAAGCTCCCCAGCCCATTATGAACATCTGAGTCAGGCTCTTGATCTATCAAGGCCAGTCTTGTCTTGTCTGACATGCAGTAGCTCTCCAGGGCCTCAGTTGAGGTCATTCATATCATCTGTTAATTGAGCCTATCTGGCTATGCCAGGGATTGAACTCAAGACCTTCTGCATGCCAAGGAGAGGCTCTTCTACTGAGCCACCCTCCCAACACCTTGAACAGAGTGTTTGCACTGTTCATTTCATGTATAGCTTCCTGCAGGGTTGTGTCCCAAGTCTGATTTATCAGCTGATTAAAGCTTGTAGCTCTAATAGGTTCAATACAGAAGCCTTTGTAGGGAAAGCTGCTGTAGCACAGTGGTTAAGTGGTTTGGCTGCGAATCAGCACTCTACTGGTTCGAATCCCACTACTGCCATGAGCTCAGTAGGTGGCCTTGGGTAAGCCACTCCTCTCAGCTCCAACTCCCCATCTGTATTGTGGGGATAATAATAACGCTAACTTGTTCACGGCTCTGGGTGAGGCACTAATCTGTCTAGAAGAGTGGTATATAAGCACAGTTATTATTATTACTAAAGGTCCAGGGCTGTGAACTTCATTTGATACTGTAAATTCCACAAGGCAAAGGGGCGTGTCTTGCAGGAGAATAGGGAGTAGACTAAACTAGACGAAAGCCCAGGAAAAGACTCAGATCTGTCATCAGTGCAGTTATAGCTATGTTGAATCAAAGGAGCACTAATGGACGACTTGGAAGTAAAGTCATGGTGGACCCTGAAGAATATATTGTTGCCTTCTTCTTTACAACCCTGAGGATGTTCGCCATAAAGCTTGCCAGCATTTAAGCCCAAAAGTTCCTGGTTAGAGTCTCCAATGCGACCATCTTGTCCTACCGTCTTGTCTCAGAATCAACGGCACTTAGAACCTTCAAGACTTGACAGGGGTAGATCACTCTAAGATGAATTCAAGATTTCCGGGATGTTTGCATGCAAGACCCATTTTCCATTCTAGGTCAAGAGAGCTTACTCAGGGAAGAATGCTATCTTTCAGTGTTTTCCCTTGGCATATTCAGCAGAAACGTCAAGAGCTGTCTCCCTTTTCCAAAAACTGCAACCTTAAGCAAAACTAGCACGCCAGTTAGAAATGTTTACTCGGGGAGAACTTCCAGTGGCTGCAATTAAAGAGCGATGACAAGGAAGTTGGCAACATCTGGTGACAAACTTTTGTTGTCGTTGATTGTCTTCTCTTCCCTTGGCCGAGATCAAGAAAACAGTCTGGTGGCCTGAAAGCAAAGTTGGAAGAATGGGATATTCAGCTTAATTAAGGGAAGGTTTATTTTATGAATCGCTGAAACTGCGGCTTGCATGAGGAGAGCTCCCCATATGGGCCAATCAAAGACTGTAGAGGCAGTAATTAATAAAAATAGGTAATGATCGACCATCTGGCCTCAGCGTTTGTTCTTTAGAGCAGGACGAACGTCAAGTCCTGATTAGGTATTCACCCTCTGAGCTTCTACAGATGTTCGAGGTGGTAGAACCCATGAGCTCTCAGAGACAAAGATGAAATTGCTCTGGCACCAGAAGGTGATTTAATGGACCAAGGGGAAGGGATAGGAGAAATAACAGCGGTGCGGGCCGTGTACGTGTCATCCACCCAGATCCACTGCTAATTGGAGTTTACAGGAATGCTGATCAGATCAGTACATCAGGAAGTCAAGGAGAAAAGAAGACCGGGAAAGAAAGTCGAGGGCTATTGGCAAAGAACAAGAGGACAGAGGCATTGGCCTCAATCCAGTTCTAGTTGGCCACCTGAATATCTGGAGTAAATTTGCAGAGGATTTCCATAGACTTAGCTTGAAGTAACTCTGCATCAGGACTTTGGGGGCGCTAGGCGAACTATTTCCTTCCCCTGGGTGAACTGTTTCCAAGGAAACATCAGCAGGGCTGCAATTCTAAGCCTGCTTACCTGGGAGTAAACCCCACTGAACACCTCCCTGTCCTGAATCTTAGACACTGGGGACGCTTTTGGCCCTGTGACGCTTGTGTCCAGCTTTGGTGCCCTAGGCAACCACCTGGATTCACCTACTCGACAGGCCAGCCCTGTGTGCAATCCTTTGCAAAGTCTTTCCAGCCTAAACCCATGGAGTTCAATGGGCAAAAAGCAGAATAACTTTGGACAGGATTGCACACTAAAGGTGCAAGCCTTTGCACACTTACCTGGGCGTTCGCACCACAGAACGTCGTGGGACTTGCACCCAAGGAAAGATACGCAGCCTAATGGTGCCCTTCCCACTGACGCCAACAGAATAAGCCCATTTCAGCTAATTAAAATCTTGTTGCTTTCAGTGGGACGTCGTCATGAGTCATCGTAACTGGATCGGGGCCATGAGGGACGTCTGTGCCAAAGACTTGTGTTCAACAGCTCTTGCTTCTTCTGATCGGTATTCATAATTGGCTTCATTTATACCCCACTTTGATCACCAATGGGGACCCAAAGCAGCTTCCAACATTCTCCTCTCCTCGGTGTTACCCTCACAACCATCTTGTGAGGTCAGCTAGAACATCAGAAGAGCCCGGCTGGATCGGACCAGAGGTCCGTCTAGTCCAGCATCCGTTTCACACCAGTTCCCCTGGAGGGCCAACAAACAGGGCATACAGGCCGAGGCCTTCCCCTCATCTTATGATTATGGAAACAATAGTAATAGTAGTAGCAGAACTGAGAACAATTACGAGCGCTTGATAAAAAGCAATTTTTTTCAGGTTTGAGAGCGCTTCTCACAATTTACCATCCAGTTACAATTGGAGCAGAGATCCAGAGGAGTTAGCCGTGTTAGTCTGTAGTTGCAAAATAGTAGAGAGTCCAGTAGCACCTTTAAGACTAACCAACTTTATTGTAGCATAAGCTTTCGAGAGCCTCAGCTCTCTTCATCAGATGCATGGAGGGTATGAAGAAACTGGTCAGAGATATATAGGTGGGGAGGGGAGGGGGGAGAGGGTACAGGGAGTGAGGGCCATGTAAATCAGTCACAGAAGTCATGAAAGAAGTGGAGTGCACAATCCAGGCTGGGTGTGACCCCTCCCCTTCATTGCTGAATCTGAATGGAATGCCTGAAGGCAGTTACTTCTGGTAATGAGATACCATTCATAGTCTATTCAATCCAAGTCTGACTGAGTCAAATTTACATACGAATTCCAATTCAGCAGCTTCCCGTTGGATTTTGTTTTTGAAATATTTCTGTTGGACTATGGTGACCTTGATGGACTGTCTTGGTAGATTGGAGCAGTGGTGCTGTTGGGAAACATCTGCCAATCACAATGATATGACAAACTATGGGGGGGCTTGCATCTGGACCCGTTGCCTGCTAACTTCTCCGCCTTCTTCTTGAATCACAACTTGAGAGATGTAACTTCCAGAGCAAACTTTTATACAAGTCTCTTGCATGCTTAAACGATACAGCTACGGGGGGGGGGGGTGTCTCTTGTACATGCTTCTGGATTCCCCTTTCCCAAACATTTAAAATTTGTAGCCAAAACTTTGAGAGAACCTTCCTTTTGGCAGGATCAGAAGAGCAGAAACCAACCAGCGAGGAACCTGCTACAGACGCTAGCCTTGTTCCGGTTCCTCTCAGCCAACTGTATTGCTGCAGCTGGCAGAAGGCGCCTCACACACTTGGGGTTGGGGAGGATTCTATATTGCTCACCCAGACTGGCTCTCTCTGTGGGCTAAAATGCTGCTGGCAAATCGATTCCGTGGTGCTGACGTCAGCGTTGAAGTCAGGATGAATATTGGATGTCCAAATTGGGATGAGCTGTGCATGGAGAATGTCCAAGTCATGTAGGAGTGAGAACTCATCTGGTGATCCTGACCCTGAGGGGCTGAGGATGTTCAAAAAGGAGAGCCGTCACCAAAGGATCTGGATAGTTTCCATCCTGATTAAGGAACGGGTGACTCATCAGCACGCTCCTTCCACAAAGTACTCACTCTCTTTCTCTCTGTATATATCTTCTCCAGTTCTATCACCCTACAGTAATGTTTCTAAGCAAGCATTTTCTGTCTCATCTCAGAGGGCAATAAAAATCCTTTTAGCCTTTAGAGGGCCTTGTGCGGGATAAAACTAGAATGGTGGGGAAGGTTAATTTACAGTGAAATCCTAAGCAGAGTTACTCCGGTCTAAGCCCATTGATTCCAATGGACTTAGACTAGAGTAACTCTGTTTAGGATTTCATTGTACATAATCTAAAAAGAGCCAATGAGGTGTAGCGACTCGAGTGTTGGACTAGGAGAGCCAGGTTTAGATCCCCACTTGGCCATGTGAGCTTGGACCAGTCACACACTCTCAGGTTGATTCCACACACGTTGGATAATGCACTTTCAATGCACTTTAGCTATCGTTTGGAAGTGGATTTTTTGTTTCACACTCGAAAAAATCAGTTCCAAATGATCTCTAAAGAGGATTGGAAGTGCATTATCCAACGTGTACGGAATCAGCTTCAGTCTCACAGGGTGGTTGGGAGGATAAAAGGGAGAAGTTCCTCCAACTACAGGGAAGAAAGTGGGTTATGAATGAGATAAATAAATAAAATGATTTTTCTAATGGTGCAATCCTAAACCAAATCGTACCCTTCCAAGTCCATTGAAAACAAGGAGCTTGGAATGGTGCAACTCTTTTCAGGATGCACCGTACGTAACAACTCCATACTGTTTTGGTTTTATTGCCTGCTCTTTAGTAGTAAAAGTGAAAGGGCATTGCTAAGTCCAGACAAAGAGCTGTCAGTTTTAAAAATCTGCCCCTCCCAAGCTGTACAGGCATCACCTGAAGCCGGTCAGCCTCTACCGCTCTCACCTCTGTCCAGGTCCCTGGGTCAGCCCAGGAACCGAAGCAGCAAATCATTTGTGCCTCCTGGGTTGCCAAATCTAGGCTGGGAAATTCCTGCAGATCTGAGGGTGGAACCTGGGGAAGATGGAGTTTGAGGAAGGGAGGGACAGTGGGGCAGAAGGCCATAAAGTCCACCCTCAATAGCAGCAGTTTTCCCGACGGAAAATGATCGTGGCAGTTTGGAGATCAGCTGTAATTCTGAGCAAGAACCAGGCCCCACCTGGAGATTGGCAACCTTAGTGCCTCTGCACACACACACACCCCTTGAGAAACAGTGTGGCAAGCCGTGTGTGCCTTAGTGGGCTCCTCATGGCAGCTGGCCATGAGGTTGAGATAAAAGCCCTGCCCAGTTTTTCAGGTTGAGTCAGCTGAACTGGAGGAGGATCAGAGACTTAACCTGGAAATGTTTCCATGCAAAGCATGTGCTGTAACATTTATTCACTGGATACTTATACCCTGCTTTTCTTTTCGATGGAGTTACCATGTCATTCTCCTCTGCTCCATGAAGCCTTCGCCATTGACTTTTCTATTTTATTTTTGGGAGGCAGGGCTTCGGTTTTTTTTTTAAATGGTGGACTAAGGCCTGTATCAGGGCCCTGCTATTTAAATTGAAAGCAAGCAATGTATAGTGGTTAGAGCACCAGTCTCAGATCTGGGAGTCCCAGGTTTGAATCCATAGAAGCTGACTGGGTGGCTCGTGTAGAGAGGAAATGCAAAAGCGTGAGTGAGTAATGTAACAAATTGAGACAAGCCACATCCAGAGGTGTGCAGGCTAGTCTCCTTGTCAAGATGAGATGGACTCAGGGACTCTGAGATCTCCGCTACACAAGTCCGTTTGCCTGATGTTCAAAAATGCCTCTTGCAAAAAGATGGCATGGAATGAACTCATGCGGTCCATATACTATAGCTGAGTCTAACAATACACAAACAGTCTTGCCCTTGTTTAGTTTGCACGGCGTCCCTGTGGCAGAGCTGCTTCGCACCAAGGCAAAGACATTCTATGGCGAGCAGGAGAGCAGCAAGAGCAGATTTCCCCTGGTGGATCAGACCATCAATTGATACCAAGAAGCCTTTAGAGACGCCACAGTGTACCAGCATGACCAGTGGTAACTAATTGGCATCCAAAGATTTTTCTCTCATTCGTTGTAGATTTTCCGGGCTGTATGGCCGTGGTCTTGGCATTGTAGTTCCTGACGTTTCGTCAGCAGCTGTGGCTGGCCTCTTCAGAGGTGTAGCACCAAAAGACAGATTTTCTTTCATTATTCTCTCCTTTGGCTGAAATGAGGTGAACTGACATTTCTAAAGGTGCTGGTTTAAGATAGAATCACTTGAGTCCTGACGTCCTTTCAAATGGCACTCGGTATTTTTAGGATTGCCAGGTTGAAACAGAGAAAACCTTTTTAATGTGAATGTTTCAGTGGGAGAGAGGGTTGCCAGTGCAACTGCATCTTCTTTCTACAGTCCTTCATCTCTTCTTCCCCTGTTATGGAGGAACATCATAAGAACATAAGACCTTGCTGGTTCAGACCAATCGCCCGTCCAGTCCAGCATCCTGCTTCACACAGTAGTCAACCTGTTACTCTGGAGGGCCCAAAACAAGGCTTAGAGGCCAAAGGCTTCCCCAGGTGTTTCCTTGGGGCAGTGGTATTCAGAGGTTTACTGCCTTTGGGCAGAGAGATTCCCTTTAGTCACTGTGGCTAGTAGACCTGTCCTCTGTTTAATCCCCTCTTAATTCTGACTCTGCCTGTGGCCGTCATTCCACATTCTACTTGCAATTAAAAACACCCCAAGCCCTGCTTGCTAACAGGGATGCTTGAACACCCACCAGTTTGGCTCATGTCCTGCTCATTGGGTGAGAACAGCAAGCTGATTTTCAATGGATTGTTTATCTGCTCGTCGACCAGTTCATGGCTGTTTAGCAGGCTGCTTTGCCCTATTCTTTCCTCACCATGCCATACTGTGCAATCAGTTTTTCACACATAAGCCTTCTTATGCAGCCCGACTTGAGTTTTGCTCCATCCCCATCCTCGGTGTACTGGTACGCATCAGACAGTGAAATCATAGATATCTCAGTTTTTAGAAAATACACCCATAGAACCATTCATAAGGTCTATCTCAATCCTGATAGTGACAAGGTAAGTATAGATGTCCAAATCCAAGCAGGAATAAACTTTGTTTCTTCTTTTCATAGGCAGAGTACTCCAGGAGAAGCGGATGGAAGAAAGATCTCCTGGGCAGTTGGCAACGGGTGCACTAGCCTTGACTACATCCTATTTTGCATTGCTTTTTCAAGCCAGACTTTTACTGCATGTTCCTTCTCAATACAATCCTAGCAAACATTGGTGAGTTTCTTCCTCACAGACAATGAAATCATAGAACCATAGAATCAGAGAGCTGGAAGGTACCTCCACGGTCATCTAGTCCAACCCTCTGCACAGTGCAGGAAATTCACAACTTCCCCCGCCCCCAGAGACCCCTGCTCCATGCCCAGAAGATGGCAAAACATCATCAGGATCCTTAGCCAAACTGGCCTGGGGAAAATTGCTTCCTGACCCCAAAGTGGTGATCAGCGTTATCCTGGGCATGTAAAAAGGGGCCACAAGAACTAAGCACTGATGGAACCCTTCCTGCCCTCCTCCTCATGATCTGCCTAGGTTCACACAATAAGCATTGTTGTCAGATGGCCATCTAGCTTCTGATTAAAAACCTCCTAAGGAGAGCACAAATCATATAAATTAGTCATAAACAAATGCCATGTTTCTTTTTAAACATACTATTCACGAAATAGTCCTTAGCTACATTAATGGTTGCCAGTCTATTTGGACTGGCAGCATTGTTGTGGATGCAGTTTTGAAAAATCCTGCTTTAAATAGGTTTGGTGGGCATCAGAGCCAAACAGACCCAGTGACTGATTCACTCCCAAGCATAGTCAGCCCAACTGTCAAATATGTTCCGTGTGAAAATTGTAACATCTTTGCTTGCTATAATAGGTAGGGGACTGGGGGGCATGAAAAGAACAAGGATGGGAAGTGTGGTGCTAGTAACATTTCACATTACTTCTTAACCTTAAAGGTCAAGTTAGGATTTGCAAGTGGCACTCTGGCAACCCTAATGTAATTTGCATTTCTTTAAAATAAAACGCACACAGCTTGCAATAAAACACACCCAGCGTTTTGTTTTTTTTAAGAATGAACAAATGAGGAGTTATGGTCATTTCTAGTTTTTGAGCATTTGGCTGACCTGCTTGGTTATTTAGGTGCCTAGTATAGTTCAGGTCACTGCTTGAAGCAACATCTTTCTTCATGGGGAGCTCTCCAAGGTCCTGGATCTAAACACCTCTGAGCAGATAGAGAGAACAGCTTGGCCTAGCTTTCTCCCTGAAATTCTAGCATGCAATGTGCATGGAGTGGTATTTTCCCACTGTCCGAGCATTGAACAATGCACATACACCCCCCCCCCCAAAACCTAAAGTGGCACACCTGAGGAAGATCTACCATCTGCATCTGCTGAAAGCAGAAATTGGCCACAATGTTCTGTATCATTCATGGTCCTCTTCCTGGAATCAGTGAGTGGCATGAAAGTCTTTTGCTGCCAATGAACAACAGAGCAGCCGCCACTCCCTGAAACTTCCCTGTTGTTATAAGCACCGAAGTCTAGATCCGTCATTCCACTTGCTGCAAATGAAATAAAACAATACACACACCCATTCCAGCATCACTATCCCTTCTCCATCACTACTTGGGGAAATCACTGCGTGCTCCTCCTTCCAATTGACTTTCAGGAGGCTCAGGTGTCAGCCGGCTTTCTCCCGCTCCTCACTGAGAAAGAGAAAGATGAATCAGAGGAAAAGATCTCTCTGTTTCCTGTAATGAAAAGCAGAGGCTCATTACAGTGTTTAGACCCAAGACTGATGGGCCTTTGCAGAGGGTAATTGGCAGCTGAAAAGCCAGAGGGGATTGGGAGGCCAGGAAGGAGAAGCAAGGGCCAGGGGGTTGAAGGGCACAGAGGCAGAAGGATCTCAGGATATGAGAAAGAGAATGAATGAATGGTTTCAGTACATGCTCACTGAAGGAAACCAGGAAGTACAGCTTTTTATTTTAAAAAAGCACGTGACAACTCAAGTTACCCTGCCATCTGAGTAAAGAAATAATTGAGCCAGTATGGTGTACCAGTTTGAGTGTTGCACTAACGTTGGGGAGCCCTGAATTCAAATCCCCATGAACCTTCTTGGGTGCCCAATGGATGCTCACTCTCACTCTCCACCTAACCTACCTCACAGGTCCACTGTAAAGGTAAAACGAAGCTGCAGCAAACCAGGTACACTGTCCCTGAGGTCCATGAAAGAAGGGTGGGATAAAAACATGGTAGACAAATAAACTGTTAGTTCTGGCAACAACTTAGAAGCATAGAGGAGAGGTCCATCAGCGGCTACTAGTAAAGACGACTGAAAGGAACCTCTACGTCCAGCTGCTGTTAATCTCTGAATACCACAGCTAGGAGGCAACATCAGGGGGAGCTTTGGCCTCCATGACCTGGTTGTTGGCCCTTCAGAGCAGGGCTCCATGCAGTTGGCCACTGTGAGAAGCAAGATGCTGATGGACCACTGGTGCGATCCCTCAGGACTTCCAATGTTCTTACGTCTCAAACCAGAAGCTTCCTGTTCTGCAGGTTGGTGCTGCCCTCTTGTGGTGAGTCTCTCAGGGCTGTAGATTGAAGGAAGAAAGAAGCCGCTGTTGTCTTCTTTGCCCCAAGTGTGAATCCACGTAGATTGGTTCTTCATGGCCTGCCTACAAGTGCTTCTGAATCAGGACTTGGGTGACAGTGGGGTTCTGGCCATTGCTTAGATTTAGTTAGAATTGGTTAGCTTTCCCTCATCCTTATCCAACAAATTCTCACTCCGGCCTTGGATGGGCCCACCTGTTCCACTCCTTCCAACTCTAGCCCTTATCTGGTGCTTGGCTTTGGGGTCAGTTGCTGACTGTCCAGAATAGTCAAGCCAATAGGCATGAACTCCAGGTAGAACCCAGCCAATCAGGTATCCAAGCGACCAGAAGGATCCAACCAGCTCCGTCTTTCTGCTGTGCAAACCTCCAGGGGGAGCTGTTTCTCTGCAGTCTGGGCAAAACCCATTTGACTCGGTTCCTGCCAACTCGATTTTGCAGTTGCTCTGTTTGCTCTCTGCCTTGCTGAGATCACGGCGGCAAAATCATGACCATCAAGATGGTGTCGCTTCATTTTGCATTATGCACTGCCAAAAATCAGGTTGTCGGACAGACCCAGAATGAAAAGTACTACTTTAAACAATATAGCTAACCAGGAGACAAGAAGCTCAGACAGAAATTCAGTTTTTAATGGGCCTGGTGGTCTGGCCCTACAGGGCTCTTCTTACATTCTTATACATATTATCAATATGTTTTCCTGGCATTTGATATTCACTTAGTGCTATAGTTTCATACATCAGAGCCTGGACACTTGGAGCGCATACATGAAAAATATACCATCATTTGAGGATGGCCTGTTTTTTATCATTTTTTCCTCTGGTAAAAAAGGAGGAGGGGAGGTATGGACCAGTCTCTTCAGATCTGGGATGCTAAACAGGGTTGATACTTGGATGGGGGACCCCCAAGGAAGACTTTGCAGAGGAAAGTGGTGGGAAACCAGCTCTGCTTCTCACTGGCCTGGAAAGCCCCTTGCTGGGGACGCCATAAGTCCATTGCAACCTGCCAGCACATATATATATAAAAGAGAGATTAAGGGGCCCTTTTTGACAATCAAAAAGGCTACCTTGGGAACGAGGGGACCACCCACATGGACAAAAGGCACGTAGGATTAGAACTTCAGTAAGAAAGATTGAGGGGAAGCACTGGCAGGATCCAGCCCACTATGTAGGACACCAGAGACCAAAGTAGACAGAACCTTGGTTACCCTCAAGTATAGAACTCCGGGATACTGCACTTTTTTCTGCTCTACAGACACCCCCGCTTATAGTGTTCCCAAACTCTTCCTTTGACATCTGGAAAGACACAGATTTTCAGAAAGCCACTGAGGGAAACAGGCAGGCCTACTCTGGACTGTCAAGCAGTCAGAGAAAGGGGCAGTAAAATTATTCCGATCTGGAGAGAAGCGTGTCAGGGCAAGGAGAGCCTGGGTTGCTTGGATTCCGCAGGGGATTCTCTAGGTATTACAGAGCAGATGACGGAGTGACAGTGGTCTGACTTTTCCTGCACATCTGGGTAGGAGAACTCTGATGAAATACAAGGCCTTCCATTTCTGTATATATTTGGCCACACCACCATGATTAATTCCCTTCTGCCTGCCTCCTATCTCACTCTCTCAAATTACTTCTGGCAAAGCTTAACATTGCAACAGACCAAAGGGACAGGTTGCAGATCGGAGCAATGAGAAGGGTAGCTGATATTCCAACATTGGCTGTGAGAGTCCTCTTCTGCAATTCAAGAGGGAAAGTGGCTAAGATGCCTTTGTGCTGCTCTTGCAAACTAAAACCAAATTTAAAATGTCCAGGTAGATACCAATCACCTCTTGCAACAAGTGGTAATCCGTCAATAGTAGCTTCGATTTTTTAATGGGGATCAAAGACACTTCCAAGATTGTGTCATGTTTAACACGACCAAGAAATTAAACCCAATGCAAAAGAGGAGGGGAGGAGGCACTATGCTGTAAATGAAGGGGAGGGGCTAGGCAGATAAGGTCTCTCTCAATTCTTCAGTGGCTCCAGCTGAGGTTTGTGTGAGAAATGGCAGTCACCAGCAACTCGATACACAGAGGATCATTGCCCCTTTGATCCCATGGAGTGGTCTATCAAAATTAGTGCTGTCAACTCTGACCGGCAGCTGCTGTCTAGGGTCTCAGGCTGAGGTCTTTCACGTCACCTGCTACCTATTTTTTTTTTAACTGGAGATGCTGGGTATTCAACCCAGGGCCTTCAGCATGCCTTGCAGATGCTCAACCACTGACCAAAGAACTACACAAGTACACCAAGAATCTGCCCTCTACTGAGTCGGAGCATTGGTGTATTGAGATCAGTCTTGTCTACTCTGACTGGCAGTGGCTCTCTATGGTCCCAAGCAGAGATCTTTCACATCACCTCCTACCAGATCCTTTTCACTGAAGACGCTGGGGGTGGGGGTGAACCTGGGACCTTCCGCATGCAAAGTCGATGCTGTATCACTGAGCCGCTCCATTCTGTAGAGTCTGTGCAATAAATATTCCCCTACTCCGCATCCATGATTCTGATGTTGGATAATGCACTTCCAATGCACTTTATCAATCGTTTGAGGTGGATTTTTTGTTCCGCACACAAAAAAATCCGTTCCAAATAATCTATAAAGAGGATTGGAAGTGCGTTATCCAATGTGTGCGGACTCGCTCTAGTCTCCTGGAGTTGGAAAGGGCCTTGGAGGTTATCAAATCCAACTGTCAGCTCAATACTGCTCAAGCATCCCTGAGAGATGGCTGCCCAGGGAAGATGGTAATGGAGACTCTTGCCATAGAAAGGTCACGAGGAAGATCTTGGGTTGTTTCCTACTAGACTGACCTTCCCCCAGTCCTCATTGCAATCTGCCAGTGTGTTTATCATGCAAACACAGTTGTAGCCTACACAAGCGTACAACTGCTTCTCTCTTTAAATTCCGACCAATGCCAAAAAGAAACTCTAGATTCAGTTTCCTAGCAAAACAAGGAGTTTGACATTTAGTGGTGAAGAAAAATAATCACCAGTGATGTCTTTTATTAAAAAATATTAGGAGGGAAAGTTGGTACCTATTTCAGAAGCCCATCCTGATTACAAAACACATCAAAATGCAATAACACAGAGGGTGAGCCGGGGAGGGGCAATGCTGGAGGAGAGCCGGGGATGGAAATTTTTAAAAGAACAAAAGAGATCAAATTGAGAAAAATATAAATATCCCACCTTAAGTCAATAACATCCAGACTTCGCACACGATTTTGCTTTTCGTCGTAATGAGAGAACGTTTGCATTCCATAAACGGGTACATTATGCTGGAACCAAAATGAAAACAGAAGAGCAAGGAGACAAAATGAAATATGATAATATAAGAATGGATCCATGGAGCATTCCATCATTGTCAGAAGAGCGTTCGTGGCCCTAGGAACAAACTTGCAGCACTTTTGTGTTCCTTTTAGGTTGATAGATTCCCAGGAATCTTATTCAAGCCAGGTTGGTACCTCGTTTTTAACAGGTGCTATATTTTGGTAACCTTGACTCTTGTCTACCGGCTCATTCCTATCTCCTCAAAGCACTCAAGGCCAGATAAGCCAAGGCCTTCCTCAATGCCTCCTCCTAGCACTAGTAGTCAGAGGTTGACTGCTTCTGAATATGAGGGTTCCCTTTAGTCAGCCAGCGTGGTTTGCTGACGCACCCCTCTTCCACAAATCTGCCTTGTCCTCTTTGAAAGCCATCTATGCTCCTGACCATCGTCACCTCCACTGACTACACCCTAGACAGGGCCTGGTTTGGTGGCCTATGAGCAGGCAAAGTGCCTCTTTCAAAGCTTATTCCAACACGCCTTTGGTGGAAGCAACGAATGAATGTCTCTGATTGGCACCTGGAGGCCATTTTTGTTGCAGGCATTGCAGTTTTAACTTGGTTTCCGTGGTTTAACCATGTTTTTAACTGTATCTATTTAGATTTTTAAACCATCTTGGGCATTGTGGAAAGGCAGGATATAAATATTTCAAATAAAGAAAATAAGGGTGTCCCACAGGGTCCAGGCAGGCTGTATGGTCTGGCATCCAACTCTCCTCTGAACTTCTAAACAGGGCAGTGGGATAAGGACATTTGACCACATGACCGAAGGGGAAAGGCTGTGGCTCAGAGGAGAGGTATCTGCTCGGCATGTAGAAGGTCCCAGGTTCAATCCCCAGCATCTCAAGTTATAAAAGGAAAAAATAGCAGGTGTGGGGAAAGACCTCTGCCTGAGACCCTGGAGAGCTGCCGCCAGTCTGAGTAGACAATACTGACTTTGAGGGACCAAGGGTCTGATAAGGCAGCTTCATGTGTTCAGAGACATCTGCTGCACATCATGCTAATTCCATGTGACCAACAGTGTTTAATTGAGCACGCTTGCTGGCTGCAAGGAAAAGGTGTGATTTGACAGAATTGCAGATACTTTTAATGGAAAAATACTGTTCTAAACCAAGACGAGATTCACAATAATACAGTCTTGAAGGATCCGGCAGGAAATAATATAAATGTTTTGAAAATTAGATGTGGCATGTGGGGAATACGCACCTGACTCCTCCATCTTGCAAGGATCTTTTCCATCACAGAATTCGCTTTTATCCACTCCACATTCATTGTGATAGCCTTGAGCATTGGCAATTTGATTCCTCTCCTTGGAGGAGCCAGCCTGGTTCTTTGTGGAAATCAGACTATTTTGCTCACCCTTGCTTGAAAAAGGGAGGTGGACAGGCCAGCCAAACACTCAGTTTTAAGGGGGCAATCCAGCGGAAGGTTCTAGGGACTGATGGTCTCATTTGTTCTTAGGCAGCTTCATGTGGGTTCATGTGTTTAGCTCTCCCAAACTCATCACCATTTTACTCAAACAGCTTGGAGGTGGCGTTTCAGTTCTGCCTTATGGTCTCTTTTGCATCTGTGCAGCAGGTAAAATCAGCTGTCTCACAGGGTCACGGATGGCCGTGTCAGTTAGTCAGATGATGCAGGGTGGTTGTGGGCTACAAATTCTATAAGGCTGCTCAAAAAGAAAGGATATTTTATTTTAAAACTTAGCATTTTTTAAATAATTGTTGGCTGACTGACATAGATGGTGGCTGTTTATTGCTGTAGCAATAGCGGTTGTAAACCAGAAAACTCTCCTGGTTCAATTCCTACTACTGCCATGAACTCTGCAGGTGGCCTTGGGTAAGCCACTCCTCTCACCCCAGCTGCCCAGCTGGATTTCGGGGATAATAACATTGACTTTGTTCACCATGCTGAGTGTAGCACTAATTTGTCTAGAAGGGAGGTATCTAAGCACACTGTTGTTGTTGTTCTTGTTGTGTTTGAAACAATTGGCTACTGAGGGATACACAGTGGTGAGAGGGAAAGAGTGGGGGACTTGGACTCCTGTTGGGCTGTGTGAGGATGTGGATGTGTGAGCTGCTGACTGCTGTGTGCTCTTTGAAAGCAAGATTTGAGTCTAGTGGCACCTTAAGGACCAGTAAGATTTCCATGGTATAAGCTCTCAAGAGTCAAAACTCCTTTCATCTTTGAATGCAGTAACCCACCGAAACGCTTGATGAAAATTGCCTCCCTGCTTGAAACGGTGAGCAGAATGTGAGCCAAACCACCAGGTGTTCGAGCATTGCTGCTATTAATTAGTGTGGAGAGAACTAAGTTTACAGTGTTGACTTTAGGCACCAAAATACTTTCCTTGGTCCCTAATATGAAACCCATTGGGATATTACTGAGATTACAAAAACATCTTGCTAGGTTCTTCAGTAAGTATCAAAGGTGGCACAAAGTTAGTGCAACTGTATTTGACAATATAGAGAAGCAATCCAGAGCTCAGTTTCATTGAAGAGTGACATGCATGAAAAAGGGAAACAGAACAGACGGTGGAGACTTTTTTTTTTTTGCAGATGGAGGGTGGGGGGAAGGAAATAAATTAAGACTTAAAGAGCCAGCAAAAACAAAGGGACAGATTTAGTTTGAATTTGCAGGCTCAGCGGCAAACAGAGTAAATAGGAAGCGAGGATTATTTCACACACACGCACACACAAAATCCACAGCTTGCATCTGTCTCAGAAAGTATTATTCAGTTGGGGAAAATGCAGAAAAGCAAAATAGAACCAAGGCTTCATTGACGTTTGGCAGTGGTTGCTGAAAAGATCCACCAAGCGCCAAAAAAGTGGAGCGGGGCCAGCTTGTGAATAGCAGTAAGAAGGACTGCAGTACACACATTCCTGAATTTTCTGCTGGGAGGGCCAACAGAAACCAGAGTTGGTGTTTAATTGGCCAAATAAACATTTATACTTCTGTAGTTAGCTTTTTTACAGGGGCCTATCCATTGTAACTGATGCTCAATGCCGCTCATAGATACATTTTTTGAATTAAAAATGATGGAAACCAAAATACTAACAATTTCATATAGGCTGCAGGGCAATCTACAATAGGACATTCCCTGTTGACCTCAGAGTATGGACAGTTATATAGGGAGGGCCTTCAGAAAACCTGAACCCATTCTGTTCAGCGTTGGACACATGATAAATCTATTATCTAAAGTGTTAATGTAAACAGATAGAATGATGCTAATCATACAAACACAACCACAGTCTTCTTGAAGATTCTAGAACCTGGCTCCTCCCTGAAGAATGGAGGAGCAAATGAACTGAACTTGGTGAATAATCTCAGGTGGGTGGAAAATTTTGCTAGTCTTTAAAATGCGACTGGTTTCAAATTTTGTTCTGAACTTGGGCCATTTCTACACGCTCTTAAAGGAACAGCCCGCTCACTGAACACGGGTGGCTTTTCTCCACGAATCCAGAAGGTTCCATTTGCAAAAGGGCTGTGGGCCGTTTGGCTTCCATTTTTTCAATGCGCTTTTCTGGGAAGACACATTCTGGATTCCAAGATATGCGCGTTGAAAGAACAGAAGGCAAACTGCCTGCAGCCCGTTTGCAAATGGAGCTGTCTGGATTCCTGTGGGAAAGCCGCCAGTGTTCGATGAGTGGGCCATCTCTTTAAAAGCATGTGGAAACGGACTTGGTTGCGATGACTGATAGGAAGTCATGAGATATGCAGATGTTAGGTGGTGTTCAGAACTTTTGTTTAGGACAACGTAGCAAGAAAGCTGCCCTGCAAGAAAAAAGAGGAAATGTTATATATACAAATATATAAATTTTATATGTGTGTGTGTGTGTGTGTGTATATTTGTGTGTATCTTACTACATAAAACCCTAAGCGTGTTCAAGATGACTCACAGGTTTACCCTGGCACAGATGCAGTCCCAGCAAGACTCAGAAGGGCCTGCAGGTCGCCCCTGCCCTCCCCAGCCCCGATTGGGCCAGGCTGGCATGGGGCATCCCTGGCTGGCCTGTGCTCCACCCCCAAAGCCTTGCTCTGCCGGTGGGGGGGGGGGAGGGGAGAGGCGGAGGGGCACTGCAGCTTCCCTCCCCAAGCCTTCCCCCCAAGCCTCCATTTGTGGCGGAGGGGCCCAGGGGGGCAGTGTGGCTCAACTGCAGTTTCCTTCCCCAAGCCTGGCTTCCAGGTCTACTTGCCATAGTTTTGCAAGACGTAGTCCTGACCTCTGGAGGCCAGGTCTACTTGCCATGGCTTTGGAAAGTGAGTGTACCTGGCTTCCGGACCAATAGAGCCCAGATCTACCTGCCATAGATTTGCACAGCAGGTAGACCTGGCCTCCATCCTCTCAGGCCAAGCTAACAGGGGGGAGGTGGGGAATGCACCTCTTGAGGTGCACTCCCTGATGGCACAGCACCCTCCTGCACACCACAGTAGGATGATTTCAGCCCAAAGCGGGCCCAATTCGACCCACTGCAGATTGCAGGAGCACTCCAGGATGCTTTCCGCCCCCCCAGGCAGCACTCCTGGCCTCCTGATTCAGCTTGAATGGGGGCCAAATCAGGCGGCTGCTGGGCATAGGAGAACTCCAGGACCCTTTCCTTCCTACCATATAAAAGGTACAGTGCAAACAAATATTGCACTGTACCTTTTATATGGAGTTGGATGCAAAATTTAAAGAATGAAGCAACAGAAAATATGTAAGTTTCACAGACGTTAATGGCAACTTTATTTCTTATAAAAATGCCCACCTGAACAATTCCATTTTACACATTGGGTGGAACAATATAGTGTGACTTCACCAGGCAGACGATTCCACCAAAGAGGAGCCACAAAAGAGAATGCTCAGCAACAGGCAATGGTTGATATTACTAGGGCTTTTTTTCAGCTGGCATGCGGGGGAACGGAGTTCCGGAACCTCTTGAAAATGGTCACATGGCTGGTGGCCCCACCCCCTGATCTCCAGACAGAGGGGAGTTGAGATTGCGCAATCGAAACTCCCCTCTGTCTGGACATCAGGGTGTGTGGCCACCAACCATGTGACCATTTTCTCTGAGGGCAACCCACTGAGTTCCACCACCTCTTTCCCCAGAAAAAAGCCCTGGATATTACCATTTTGTAGGGTGGTACTTTCATCAGGCTGTGCTCAGATGAGCATACCTGTCACAGTCCTCTGAGATTTCCTCTTCACACACCAGGGGCCTTTACTTTATGTTGTCTCCTAGCCCTGGGATCCAGAGGTCGACTGCCTCTGCAGTTCCCTTCTGGCCTTGACAGGACAACTTCCCAGAGATCTCAGCAGTCTTGCTGTCTTGTAATCTCAGCAGAAGGACTGGGGACCTGAGTCACCTTGGGTCATCTACCCCACACTGCCATTTCTGAAGTCAGGAGTGTATACGGAAGAGCCGTCCCTCTTTGCACGGCAGACCAGCCCTTGTGACTGAAGGGTTTGTGATGGAGCCATTCCTTGTTCCTAGCCAGGATTCCAGGAGAGAAAGCAGGCTGAGCTAATCTGTTTTGGGTCCTTTTCTGGACCCAAAGGCACTTTGGACAGCGACAGCTACCGGGATTGCATTAGCTGCACACCCGTGTGGATCCAGAGACAATAAAAGTGTCCTGTGTTTGATGGATGTGTCAAAATTCAAGCCTTGCTGTCGGTTATTTCTGACAGTGCCAGCGCTGAGGCAAGGCCAGCTCCAGCCGGCAGTGGGTCGTTTTCCAGGGCCCTGAGAGGAATAAAGGAGGGTGAAATTAATACCCACAAACAGGAACCAAAATAACAACAGGAACACCATCTGGATTGGAAAAAAAAATAAACCCCCCAGCACAATCCATCAGACACAGAAATAAGAGTATCACCAAATCTAATGTATTATTTGTAAGTACAAGAAGCAGAGTGTCTGAGAGGAATCATGAAAGGGAGGGGGTGGTAAAGTATTAGGAAATCCCCCAATTCAAATCTCTCCCTCCAGGAAAAGAACAGAAGAAGAGCCCTGCTGGATCAAACCAGCGGTCCATCGAGCCCAGCATTTAGTCTCACACAGTGGACAACCAGTTACCATGGAGGACAACATAAAGTAAAGGCCCCTGGTGTCTGAAGAGGAAATCTCAGAGGACTGTGACAGGTACGCTCATCTGAGCACAGCCTGATGAAAGTACCACCCTACAAAATGGTAATATCAACCATTGCCTGTTGCTGAGCATTCTCTTTTGTGGCTCCTCTTGGGTGGAATCGTCTGCCTGGTGAAGTCACACTATATTGTTCCACCCAATGTGTAAAATGGAATTGTTCAGGTGGACATTTTTATAAGAAATAAAGTTGCCATTAACGTCTGTGAAACTTACATATTTTCTGTTGCTTCATTCTTTAAATTTTGCATCCAACTCCAGAGGCCGAGAACTTCCCCTCATGCTGTCTCCTGGCACTGGTGTTCAGAGATTGACTGCCTCTAAATGTGGAGAATCCCTTCAGCCATTATGGCTAGTAGCTGCTGATAGACCTCTCCTCCACAAATTTGTCCAATCCCCTCTTAAACCTATCTATGTGGCATGCCTGGAGCCATCACTACATCCTCTGACAGCAAATTCCACATTTTGATCTCTTGTTGAACTCCAAATGCTCTTAGAGAAGTTTGTGAAGGCTATTCCACTTCCACTTCCACCCCACCCCACCCCAACATACACATGATTTCCCCAGTTCTTTTCTCCAACAGGTATTTAATTGCCCTCAACAACATACGACATGTGGAGGGCTAGGAGTACAGTTGTGGGGTTGTTTTTGACATATTTGTCTAAAGATGTTTTAATCCCTAATGTTTTTCTTCATACCTAAGGAGTCTGCCAGCAACTGGTAACAGGAGAAACAATGCCTCACAGCCCCGAGAAACTGTCTCTGTTGTTACCACATAACTTTTGGAAGCTATTTTTCCAATGCTATTATGACAATCTTGCATTCATGGAATGGCAAACCAGTAGGCTTCAGTAGGAGTAGGGAGGCAAGATAGTTGCTTTCTGCTATTGGAAAATTTACTCCCACCTCCTGTTTTGCTTTACAGTACCCCCTTGAAGGTTAGTAAAGGAACAGAACTCCGAAGACCATGGAGACAGGATTTGAATGATGTCGCTAGATCCAACCAACAGTACTTTCTGACATTGGCCGTTTCCACATGGCTTATCTTCCCTCAGAATGACCCAGAACATCGCGCAAAAAACGTGGAAGATCGCTTTTTCTTGTGCGAGATTTGCGCGACATCGTGCAAATCTCGCGTGAGAAAACGTGATCTTCCGCGTTTTTTGCGCGATGTTCCGGGTCGTTCCGAGGGAACGTAAGCCATTTGGAAACTACCATTTTCTCTACATTTTATAACAGGGCCAACTTCAGATTATTTCCATCATTCTCTTACACCGGCCCCTACCCCCAACCAGGACCACTGATTCGTCCACCGTTTTTAAAAAAACTAGTTTTTAAAATGTGTGACATTTCTTATTCCAAGTAAAAAGAAAATTCTTTTCTTTTTTTTAAAGGAAGTTTTCTGGCTTAAAAACTCAATAATGGCTGGTGACCCTCCTTCCTTCTCAAAATGTAGTAGTGTTCCAAACTCTGTCCAGCTTTGAGCCTGACAGGAAAAATAAATCTACATCTTTTATGGCGATGAAATAAAAATGGTAAATTCCAGTCATAAAATGGCATTTCATTTGCAAGGTACAGTTTTGCTCATGGAAGGAAGAAAATGACTTAAAGGGGGGGTGGGGAAGGAATTGTTTCCAGATGGATTTTTAAACTTAAATTTTGCATCAGGACAAGGCATTACGCCCCCCTCCCCACACACACACACCTCAGCATTACTTCTAAGAAAATCACAGAATTCAGTTTGAAAAACGGCCTGCACGCACAGCCAGCTCTATAAATAGTTCCAATTTAAATAGAAGGAAGATTGAGTGAATGGACTGGGAAAAAGTCCAGAGAGAGAGAGGGAGGGAAGGATAATGGAAGGAGAGGGAGATAAAATGGAAGGGGAACAGACAGGCATTGGCAGGCGCAGATCAAAGATATGATGGTGACGCATCGTTCTTGGGGCCGGCCACAGAAGCTCTGCCAAGGCAGAGGCCAAAACATATCCCCGTCTTTCGTTTTGGGAGATGTCGAAGGGAAAGATGGCTCCATGGATGGTTCAGTAGTTCATTGCTGATGGACATTGGGAGAAACCTGTAGGAACAGAGCAAAGACCCATTTCCTGTCGAATATAAACATTTTTTTAAAGTCTTGCTTTTAGTATTCATTTAAGCCAGTGTTATCATCCAGCTTATTTGGTGCATGCACATTTTTGCACAGCCTTAAAGAAGTCATACTCCTCCACGCATATAATTTAATTGCCTTGCCCAACCATCCATGTCCCTGGATTGCGGGTGTGTGTATATGTCCTTTCTTTTGTTAGTACACTCAAAGTCAGAACATCTAGGTTTGTATTGTCCGCTCTGACTAGAAGTAGCTCTCCAGCAGAAAAAGGCCTTTCTCAACAAGTGCAAACTGAGATCCTGGAACTAAAGATGCCAGAAACAGAAGGTGCAAAACAGATGTTCTACAACTAAGCTATCTCCTCTCTACTACTGGTCTTTTTAACTGAAGATACTGGGAACTGAACCAGAGACTTTCTGCATGCAAAGCAACTACTCTACCACTGAGCCACAGTCTCTCCCACAATAATATCAACATATTCTTTTTCTCTTGACCTGTACTAGCTTTTGTTACGGCTAACTAGAGGATTATGGGCTACTGAGGCCTGCGTTCTGTCACTGTTTGCTTCATTCCAACATGTTCAACAGTCTTGAACACACTTCTCTGTCTTAAATCATAACTATCATCTCAGGGCTTCCCCCCAGGGGAAAGAAATATATATATAAATACACATATTAAATGAATATTCATCCTATTTATCAGCTTCCCATTATGTAGATTGCAAAGGAGTTCTTGTGGCATTATTCAACAGTTCTTCTTTTGCTCTCTGATTTGATGAATTATTAACCCATTAATTCATTAGTCCATGGTTGTTAATTTGCTAATTTTGTGTGTCCCAGGAGGATCTGAGTTGGAGCAAAATTCAAGCCATTTGAAAAAATAAAAAAGATACTTTTATGCATCTATTTAGGTGGAGAACTCACAAGGATACCTGCCAGATTAAAAAAAATCCAGATGCAAATCTCTGTCTTCAAAATCTTCTCAATGAAAAACCATCATTCTGATTCAAATTGAAGTTAAGGTTCTTTGGATTGGGTCATCTGCCGGCTAATATTCTGGAATCTCGAATCTTAGTTTAAAAGACTCGTTACTAACAAGAGGCATATATTTTTTGTAGGATAAGCGTGATGGTTTAAATGTTGCACATGCTAATCGTACACATGTTTATTCAGAAATAAATCTCCTTGGGTTCAGTGGAGTGGACTTGAATTGCAGATAGGATTTTAGTCTTGGCATCAAAACAAGTTGTTGCCAATCCAGTTGGATCTCCAAATGGGTAATACAGCCTCAAAAGCAGCTGTGGGAAGGCCTGATAAAGGGGCACAGCGCAAGGGAAAGGAAGCATCAATACGTCTCCCTTGCACCACTTTGCCAGTTGAAAATGCAGCACCTGTTGCAGCTGGGCGGGGGGATATCAAGCTCAAGAAGGGTGTGGGACTTTGCTCCCTTGGGTTAAAAATGGACCCGGGGGGAGACTTTTTTGACTGGGGAAATTGCATAGGAGGAGAAATTCACATGCTGCTGATCTTTGCCACAAAATCACCCATCAATTTGGCCCTTGCCAATGATATTTTACATATTTACATCATTTATACCCCATTTTTGTCCCCGGGGAACCCAAAGTGGCTTGCATTGTTCATCTCTCCTCCATTTTATCTTCATAGTAACTCTATGCAGTAGGTTAAGCTTAGAGTATGTGCCTGGCTCAAGGTCGTCCTTGAGAGGGACTTTGAACATGCATCTCCCAGATCCTGGTCTAGGGTTGCAAACTCTAGTTTGGAAAGTTCCTGGATATCAGGGGGTATTTCCTGAAGAGGGCAGAGTTTGGGGAAGGTAGGGCATTCAGCAGGAAAGTGATGTCGTACAAACACCTTCCAAAGCAGCCATTTCCTCCTGGGGGACTATCACTGTCCTCTGGAGTTCACTTGTGATCCCAGGAGAACTCCAGGCCCCATCTGGAGGTTGGCAATCTTATTCTAGTCTGAGGCTGTCACAATTACACCATGCTGGTTCACCAGAACACATGCCTGGTAGCGTCTGTCAACCTCCAGCTGTCTGGAGTGAGAAAATGCGACCAGTCTTGGAACTCTACAGGAAGAAGTGGTCCAGGATCGGGTCTCAGGGAAGGGGGTTACTTGATTCCCAGGAGCAAAGATATTCTGGCCTGTGATGTCTCCTCAAGGGGAGGGGCTGTAGCTCAGTGACAGATCATCTGCTTAACATGCAGAAGGTCTCAGGTTCAATCCCTGGCATCTCCAGTTAAATGTACGGGACAGTAGGTGATGTAAAAAAATTCTACCTGAGACACTGGAGAGGGGCTGCTAGTCGGAGTAGACAATACTGACCTTGATGGACCACAGGTCTGATTCATATTGTCATGTTCATGTGTGTCTTTGCTTCAAGCCCTGTTCATCAGCCCTGGGAAGAATGAGAAGCAAAGAGTTGATGCCCAGCCCACTCTGTGATGCTCCTGGAATGCTAAGTATGGGCCATCAAAGTGCAGCAGAGAAGCAGGTTAAAAAACAGTCTACACTCTGCAGTATAACATGGGTCTACCCAGTCCATGAAACTCTATAACCTCAGAGCTACCTTGGCCCAGGACCTTCCTCCCCACTCCACCCCTTGAGATTTTGGAGAAGGGTTGGCCCAAAGAACTGAAGAAACAATTTGAAAAATCTCTCACATTGGAACCAAATCCCAACCCCTCCGCCCAGGATGCAACAAGGATTCAACAAGCTCTCAGAGGCTTAAGCAGGCAATTTCCTCTCCCTTGTTACAAGAACTCCCTGCAAACCTCCTGAGGCTGTTCTGAAGCACCACTCTTCCCTCCAGTGAGGTGGAAGAGAGCCAGGACTAATCTCCTGCTTAAAGGGATGTATGTCAGGAAAGCAATAGGCGCCCATGGGTGCCATGTTGGAGATCCCCCCAAAAGTACCCAGAAACCTTCATGTGGGGGAGGGGGAGGACTTCCTAAATATCTCTCGCCAGTGGATGAAAAGAGGCTTCCTTGGATGGTATCATTTTAGCCAGGGGTGGATGGTGATCGCCAAGCTAAACTCCACCCATTTTCTATTCAAGACTGATGCAGGTTGGAGTCTTTCCAGCACGTTAGATCCATCTTCCTGCTATTTTTGAATCTCTTTCAAGACATTTTATTTGAAGACTGAGCTGGCTTTTTTTCCTGCTTGCCATTCTTCACCCCCCAAAACATTAGCCAGTTTTTCCCCCTGCTTGCCGTTCTGTACCCCCAAAACCTTTTTTCTGAGCTGGCGCCAGCAGCAATCAGGCAGAATGACAGTTCAGCACCCACTCTCAAAGATAACAAGTTCCAAGCGTTGATGATTAACTAGATTCACAAAGTTGATTGGAGGAAAGGCAAATATAAGGATATAAATAAAGTATTCCTGCCGATATCTCACCCCCTGGAGTTGTGAACTTTGAATAAATTGGAAGGAATTATGCTGAGTACTAATCAAAAAGAGTTTTTCAAAAAAATTAATTTGCTAATTACCACTGGGTTTCATCAGTGACAAGCTCTAATCATCTCAAGACATCTTAATTGACCCTCGGGAGTTGTTTACCTGGCGTGGCAAGTATTTGCGGGGGTCACGCAGTCAAAGAAGATGACAGAGACTCCAGTGAAGAACTGGAGCATTGCTGGACTTGGATGTTAATTCCACAAAGCAAGAGGGTGGCTATGCTGAATGGGAGATGGTAAAAGTTCAAAATGGGTTTTTCGTGAACTTTGCGATTTTGCCCATGATCTAAAATCCTGAAACCTCTGCTTTTCAGAGGAAAAAATCAAATTTCTACTCTATTTGAGCACAATTTAATATCATGAAGTCCTTGACTTTTTAAAAAAATTACATTTCTAGTCTATTAGAGTATCTATCCTGAAAACCTCATCTTTAAAAAAAACCTAGTCCATTTGAGCATAACCTAATATCCTTAAAAACCTCTGTATTTTTTAAAAAATCAAGTTTCTTGTTCATTTGAATATAATCTAACATCCTCAACATCTGTTTTTTAAAAATAACATCAAGTTTCTAGTCCATATGATTATAATTGATTGCAATAGTATCCCCATCTTTGTCCTGGGAGCTCAGAGCAAAGTACATTTCATACTCACATTTTATCCTTTCAACAATCCTAAGAGGTAGGCTAGACACACAGAAAAAGTGACTGCCTTACTCCACACAGTTAATGTCAGATCTGAACCCATGTCTCCCCCTTACTGAAGTCCTGCACTCTTCTCTGTACAATAGTTTGCCTCAAGCAATCTGGGTAACCCTAACCCCGAGAGGTGGGGAGTCAACATCCTGCTTCACTTGCCATGACTAGGAGAGGGGAAAGGAATAAATGCTTCTCAGCAAACAAATATTTGCCTTTTGCCTACTAGGCAGGCGCCAGCAATTTGGAAGCATCCAGCCTCAGATGTCTAAGGTATCAGGAAAATGGCAAAAAAAATGGCAAATTCAGCGCTAAATGGCAAATTCAGCACTATCATTTCTGTTCCAAATTGTGGAACAGAGGGGAATAAACCTTTTTATGCAAAAGGCATAAAAATTGCCATACTTCTGCCGAAAGGAAAGGAGTAACTTCAGCCTTGGGAGTTGATGAGGAGTTGGTTCACTATTGAAAGCCACAGTCCCCTTTTAGATGGTTTGGTATGCCAACAATCTCATTTGCCAGTTTGTTGCCGGATGTGTATGATCCATTCCTATGCTGAGTGGATCACCGAGTCTTTCTGACTGGATCTTGTTTTCTTTTTAATAACGTACACTCCTATCAATTGCTGTGCCTCCTGGCCTTAGAACCGCCTCTCTGTCCTTCTTCTGTTTGTAAACCATTTGCATATTTCTTGCAGTTGAACATAACACTTTGTGCATCTGATGAAGTGGGTTCTGGCTGATGAAAACTTTGCCAAGGGGTTAATCATTAAGGTGCTACAAGATTCCTCCCCTGAAATGTGTCATAGCATCTCACAGGCTAAGCTTCTCACAGCGGATGCTAACCACCTGAGGTAAACTCAGCATCTAAACTCACCTGCTTGCCAGACCCAAACTACTTTTAGGCCAGTTTCACTTTCTCCACTTCCTCTTTATAAAACAAACCTGGGAAATGTAGCAGTGTAAAAATTACTAACCCCTCTCTAGCTCAAGAAGATTAGATATTTCAATTTGACTTTGAAAATCCTAACTTCTTCATTAAAACTTTATTACTTGCACACGGGAAGCCTCCGGGACAGCAGGAAGACAGTTATCCTTAGCTCTCAACTTACATGTTTAAATCTTCTTAAATCCATTTTTCATTGGGCTTCTTTTTTCTCCCCCCACTCATTTTTGTTCATCACGGCAGACTAGCAGAGATTTCCTGTCTGGGTAAGCTGGTTTCTTCTTCTATTTCTTTTTTTAATTTAATGCTACCCAGATCAAGCGCTCAGGGGAATTCCGAGGCCTGTTTTAATAATGTGCTCATTGGAAAGACTGAGGAGGGGCTTCAACTTGACACTTCAGTGTCTTTGCGATTTGTTTTAGAACTGCACGTTTCACAACACAGTGAATATGATTAAAGTTGCTAGACACAGCGTGAGGCTAGGGACATGGAAGGCTGTAACATCCTCTGCACCGAACTGCAACATCACTTCCATGGAAAACTTGGAAGTGATGTAGGTTAATTCTAGGAATTTCCAGAAATTCTACGAAACTATAGAGTTTCCAGCAATTCATAGATCTACCTGCTGTCACTTCCGTGTTTACCCAGAAGTGATGTCATCACACCTACAATGTCTCCAGGAGCTTGAAGCAGGGGATCCCCTGGTCCCTCCACAGGCTTGGCAGCCCTAGCTTCAGAAAAAGTCAAAGAGGCATCACCTTCTCGTCTACAAGGAGCACCCACTGAGAAACAGCTGCAACCCTCCTAGGATGATGCTTGGTAATGTCAAATACTTTGTGGAGCCTCCCTAATATTTTATTATTACTGCTGGCCTCAAGGAAGCCATTTTGGGACTGGTCCCTCCACTCCTAAGGAGGGAGACAGTGGTGCCCACTGTCTGTCTGTTCTAGGGTTGCCAATTCAGGCTTGGGATTTGGGGTTGGTGCCTGGGCAGAGTAGAGTTTGGGGACGGAACAGAGCACATGGGACAATATGATGCCATAGAGTCCACCATCCAAAGCTGCCATGTCCTCCAAGGGAGCTGGTGACTGTCATCTGGAGATAATTCTGGGAGAATTCCAGGTCCCATCTGGAGGCTGGTGACTCGAAGCTGTTCTCAGAATTCTAAAAGCACTCACAGGTTCTACAGTCTTGAGAACTCCCTGTCTTACAGTGTTAGCATCGAGCTATGCACTCCAAGCCTGCACAGGTTAAGGTGCAGATTCCAATAGGACTGAGACCAGAGATGGGCTGGAAATCTGGGGCAGATCTGCAGAAGGATCACTGTGCAGGCATGGTCTGATCAAGGATGACTGATCCAACCTCCTGACTATGCAGGAAATCCAGAGCAAGAACATTCCCAAACTGCAACCTGTTTGCCCCATAGACCTCATCCAGGAGCCCTCGAATACCTACGCACCCCCTATCTGCCCTGTCCCTTGATTCTGTTTCTCAGTTACACCTAAGAGTGGCTGAAAGCTGAAAGCTGGCTTTGGTGTTTGCATGTTTTCTTTCCATTCTTTCCTTCCAAGTAAGGCCAGGAATATCTGCAGCAGGGCTCAGAGCTGTCATCTTTAGATTTCCCCTCACCCCGACCCTGGGAATATCCCCAGAGTATATCAAAGAGTCCACCAGAGCCCCAAGGCCATCACCAATCATGCAGACATTGCCTTCCAAAACTGTAAATAAGTGGAAGTTGATAAAGCAGCAGGAAACAAAGACTGAAAATGGAGAGCGTTACCCAACTGCAGTTGAGAAAAGAGAGAAGCAGTTACCGAGCGTTTCCAGCATTCTGGTCCCATCGTTTTTTATTGAAATCAGTAGATAATTATGTTCTCTATGTGAGAACTAGGTTGCACGGCGCTTGCCAGACACAGTACAAAAACCGTTCAGAGCAAAATGCCTGTGCGATTGTTTCTAAGAACAGCGGAAACCTGAACAGCTTTTAAGCTGTTGTCATGTTTTCTTTTACTGTTATTATCTTAACTCTCCCCGAGGCTCGTATTCTATAATACGTGGAATTAAGGGTGTGAGTGTTCGCCTGTGTTAATTAAATAGCATCTCTCTGAAGCCAGAGGCTCAATAATCTGACTAGACCTGCTGAAGCAGAGTAACACTAAAAAAGAGACAGTGCACTGTAGTGGTTAGAGTGTGAGACTAAGAGTCTCTCTACACAAGGCATCTTACATGGGAATGCTCAAGGGACTTACTTTCTGCGTGGCCTTATATTCAAGTGTACTCTGTCTCCGTAGCAGTGTATGTGTATCCACAATCGGAGAACAAGCGTAAGATCTTTCACTTGAGTGTCCCCGTGTAAGATGTCTTGTATACAGAGACTCTAAGATCTGGGAGATCCAGGTTTGAATCCCGACTCTGCCATGGAAGCTTGCTTAGTGGCCCTGAGCCATGATAAAATGGAAAGAGAATTTTGCAAGCCCCTTTGGGTCCCCGTTGAGGAAAAATGATGGGTATAAATGAAGTAAAAAACAGCTGAATTAATTTACGACTCAAAAATTCCCAGGTTCAAATGTCACCCACCTCTGCCAAATATTCAGTAGGTTGTTTTCAGTAATCCTCTCTTTTGCCTTTAGCTCTCTCTTAATAGCATAATAAGAATATTAACTTTCTTTACCGGGTTATGGTTAGGATTAGAGCAAGACAGTGTGCTCTGGAAAAGAGCAAGAGTCCCGTAGCACCTATAAGACTAACAAAATTAGTGGTGGGTATGAGCTTTCATGAGCCACAACTCACTTCTTCAGACACAGTGTGCTCTGAACACTCTAAAATGGGCAGAATAAGCCAGAAGCATAGGGGGTGTTGCCCCACCTCCAATGCAAATGAATGAAGGAAACATTACTATTCAAGGGCTTAACTAAACAAGAGAAGGTAGTTCTTTATTGGGTGCTGTCAGTCTATGGAAGACAGGATACGTTAAAGCTGACTCCCAACCCTTGCAGCAAGAAATCCAGGCTCTTGAGTAAATGGGTTTTATTGAGATATCTGGGCTTCGCCATACATATGTCCATAGGATACACAGAAGCAATTAAAGGCATCTGGCTGTACACAGGTTCCTTGTTAAGAATGATGCACTGAATACATGATACATTATAACTACCCCTCTACATGTCCTCCACCCACTTAGCCCATCAAGCAGGGACGTAATCAGTAGCAGGATGGGAGTGTCAGGATGGAGCTGCCCCAAGGCCGTTGAGGCGAGCCGCCCGAGATAAGGCCTCCGCCATACTGGAATCTGGAAAGCAACAGGGGAACAGGTGCATGAGGCTATTGCAACATACTAGCTAGATTGTGGGACAGTATGGAGGGACTGTGGGCAACAGACCTGACAGGTGCCAGGATTCAAACACAGAGGAAGCCTTGAATTAGGAAGCTGAAGGCCAGAAGATTAGACCCAGGTACCACTACCCAGCTCTGGACAAAGCAAGGGGAGGCAACTAGCAGGAGATTGGGAAGTAGAGGCTGGGGGAGCACTTGCATGTCAACAACAACAACAACAACAACAACATTTGATTTATGATGTCATTTCTAGGCCATGCCCAGAAGCAATGTCACGCCACCCTAGGACTGAGCAAAATCTCTATATTTTTACCATAAAGTTGCTGCTCAGTCCTAAAGTGGTGTGACGTCACTTCCGGGTTTGGCTCGCAATGACATCACACTGTCACTTGATGCTGATTTTTGTTTTCTTTTTTCCCGTCCTGCTGGTTGTCCAAGCAGTGGTGGGAATTGGGGGGCTGGCAGCAGCGAGTCTCCCACTACAACAGGAGACCTGGCAAGCCTAACGGCAGGCGGGCTAGCCACCCAAGCAAGAATGCCTCTTTGCGCCCATGTGCCAGGCTCAAAGGTGTAGAAACAGGAGCCTGTTCCGGATATCAGTTTACAGTCCTGGTTCCACCCCTCTTTTTCTCCCCGTGTCCACCACACCACTGTTCGTTGCCGCCTTGTTCACAGAACGAGACGGTAAATGACGGAGATTTTGCCCAGGCGATTCTTTTTCCATGTTACAAAATGAAATCATCTCGGCAATGTGAGCCGAGGGAGTCCCAACGGCACTGGCCTGTTATATTTGTGGGGCCCCAGGCAGTGCAGCAAATGAGTCGGTGTGCGCCGAAACCCAGGCCTGCCATTTGGAGATTATTTCTTTTCTTTACATTAGATCTCAGCAACAGGCGTTCCTTTCCTCCTGTTTTTACTGCTGTGCTGGAACAATGAAAAACAGCCAATGAGACATAACAAAGAGAGAGTAATTTACTGGCGAGCACATAAAGATGAAAGACTGGGGAAAGCGGTGAGGTTTTATTGAAGGTCTTCTCGACAAAGTTCCTGCAGAATTTCCCTCTGTCATCTCCAGTCCATTTTCCATTCCCCTCTCTTGTGATATTAAATTACTTTTGCCCCCGCAACCATCCATGCCTTTTTGGCTCCTCTTTGAAGTTCATGAAGCAGTGCTTTAAAAGGCATTGAGGATGGCTGGAATCGGAGGTCTTCTCCAGGAAGGAAGGGATCTAGATTTGGGGCGGACTGGGAAGAAATCAGCTTGAGTGGTCCCTGTGTAATGCTAGTCATCTGGCACCACGGTACCACTCTGCTCAGCAGTCCTGGTAGTCATTGGCACACGTGGAGAGCCAGTGTGCTGTAGACAGTTAAGAGTGTCAGACTACGATCTGGGAGTCCGGGTCGCCTCTCTGCCACGGAATATTGCTGGGTGATCTGGAGCCAGTTACATACGTTTAGCCTACCCTACCTCACAGAGTTGTTGTGAGGATAAAATGGAGGTGAGGAGAAGGTGGTGAGCCACTTTGGGTACCCACTAGGGAGAAAAATGAGGCATTGGTTGTTGTGGATTTTCCGGGCTGTATAGCCGTGGTTTTGGCATTGTAGTTCCTGACATTTTGCCAGCAGCTGTGACTGGCATCTTCAGAAGTATAGCACCAAAAGACAGAGATCTCTCAGTGTCACAGTGTGGAGAAGATGTTGGCAGGAAATTTATATCTACTCAGGATGGTGGGTTTGGGCTGAGTCATCCTGTAAGAGTTTCCCAGAGTGTGGAATGCTAATGGAGGCATGACTGACTGACTGACTGACTGACTGACTGACTGACTGACTGAAGGAAGGAAGGAAGGAAGGAACGAACGAACGAACGAACGAATGAACGAACACATTCCCTGTTCCCACAATCAGGTAACATTATGGAAGCGAGACAATTGGTGAGCTGATAGCTATCATCATTGCCACAGAAGGGTCCAAGCCATTTAGTTCAGAATTTCCGGGGCTTGGCTCAGCTTGTTCCTGGCTGTTGGTGATCCATCAGGGCAGCAGCCCACCAAGACATTTCCGTGTAAGTCAAACGGCCACTCTGGCCCGAGCATCATCTTAAAGCTGAAATAATTTGGGAGAAGGGGTTCTCAAGCAAACTGTTATTTTAAAAATTGCTAGCCCCCCTCCCACACACGCATGCACTGATTTTCTTTTTCCTTTGAATTTTAGGGGACAAGGAATTTCTTGCGTTGTTCCCAGTGATGGATGCCATTTTAGCGGGGGGGGGGGAACCCTGAAACAATCCAGGAAGAAGCACTGTGTATGCAATCAAGGTGCTGAGGACTTGCCACAGCTTGTGTTAAATAAAAAAGGTGGATTAGATTCTGCCCTCTTTGTTTCGTCTTCTCTTAGACAGACTGCTTTGTGTACATAGTCCTTTCTGCCCTGAAGCAATGGATATGTCACCACCACCCACCCACACCCACATCCCCGTTTCCGTTCTTCTCTCAGTTTATTGGTCTGGGACTAAGGTGTAATGATATTGAACCTGGCAAAGAATAATTTAGCATCCGTGCTTTCATTAACGAGACAGATTGAAGTATTCAGGGAGCCTCTTGGATGTTGCAAAAGTGAAATCGAAACAGGTTTGAAATTCAGAAAATTCTACGTCATGTATTCTGTTGCGCCTCCTCGGGTTTTGATTGTTCTCCCTTCAACTTGTTCCCAAAGCTCACTGACCACAGGCTGTTTTCAGTCCCAGCATCCAAGGTCAGCATCGTTGGGACCAGACAGTCCTGGTCAGGCAACCCAGAAGGAAGCCCTACAGCAACCACTCCGGAAGAGGCTCTTGTGAGTCGGACCAAAGGTCCAGCAAGGTCAGTCTTGACTCCTCTGACTGACAGCAGCTCTCTGAGGTCTCAGGTTGAATCTGTCACATCACCGACTACCTGCTCTGTTGAACTGGAGATGCCATAGATTGAATCTGGGACCTTCTGCACGCCAAGCAGATGCTCGTCTCCTGAGCCACAGTGCCTCCTTAAATGAAGCTCCCTTCTACTGAGACAGACTTTTGGCCTTATGACTGACGCGGCGCTCCATGGTCTCAGCTAGAGGTCTTCTCACATTGCCTGGAACTGGAGATGCCAGAGACTGAACCTTCTGTAAGCAGAGCAGATGCTCTATTCATTGAGGTCTGGTCCCACCAGTACATCCCATCATACAGTTCAACTCAGGAGGGGAAATGAGCTCTGATGGGATCAGGGTCCCGTGGAAGGCAACAGGGAGGGTGGGAAAACAAGGCTAAGACGTCTCTGTTGAAGCCTAACTGTTGCTGTTACAACCTTCCCAGAGGGTGGCTCTTCTTCAAGTACACTAACTGGACACCACCAGAACAGACCTAATTCTTGCTTTCCAGGCTCTCCAGTGCAGACTTGCTTCCTGATCCCTTGGGCAACTTTATTTGCAGATCCATGATGAGCATCCAAAGAATTCTACTGCCCACTGCTGCCATCTTCACAGGCCCTGCTTCAGGTGCCCCACCCTCTGCGATTAAGTGGGTGGCGACCCAGGAGAGGGCCTTCTCGGGAGTGGCACCAAAACTCGGGAACTCTCCCCCCAGGGAGATTCGCCTGTCCCCTTCTGTTGCTGTCTTCCACCAGCAGGTGAAGACTTTTTTTTGTTCCGCTTGGCATTCCCTCAGAGATCCCTTCTTCACCCCCAACTTTTTAATTATGGTTTTTATCTTTTATATATATTTTAAGTTCTGGTTTTAAATTGTTTTAACGATGTATATATGTGTTGGTTTTACTGGCTTTTAAGATAATATTTTATTTTGAATGTTTAATTTGTTAGCTACGTTGGTGGCCCTGTAAGGACAGAAAGATGGGGCAAAAATCCTGTAGATTAGACAGACAGATGGACGGATGGACAGACAGACACTTCCCAATTTCCCCAAATGACCATGCCAAACGGAGCTGATCGAATGTCAGAAGGTCTACTTGTCCCTTATTCCACTTGTTAAAATCTCACTTTTCGTATTCAGGTTGCTGTTCCTCAAGGTTTTAAAAGAAGTCTGAAAGAAATTTGCCTCTGAGGTAGAATGATAGAGGGTTGTACATTCTTTTTCCTCCAGGTCATCTCACCCAGAAGGTGGGGCATGGCTCACTTGCTTGAGTCATTCAAATATCAACTCTCCTTTGTTCAATGTCCTGTTTCTTGATTATTGCAGAATGAAGAAACCAATTTCTTCTCTTTTGGATCTATATTTTAAAGAGGTTTAACTCCTGAAGTTTTGCTTTTTTAACAGTGTGTTTTTGAAATCCCTAATTTTATTTTATTTCCTCCAGATTCATTTTTTGCTCTAACACAATCTACAAGAGAAGGGAGGTACAAATTGATTGGTGTTCTAATTAGATGTGCTTAAAAGCCTTCCCTGGCTTGTATTTAAAAGTCACCAAACTTGGTCACCAAAACTAGACACTGCAAATTGTCTTGAGCAACAATGACATCCAGTGGCTGGTTAGTTTACTCCTTGGAGTATGTTCAGGACATATTTCCAACCTGGAGGATCAACTAGTGAGCCCACATTCCTGTGAAACAAGCCCCCGTAGGATGAGTGGATAGACTCCATCTCATATTTATTTCAGGTCACATTATAAACTGAGGATTCTATGGTGATATTAAAAGAGTTCCTTTGATCGGTCGTTCTGACTAAAACTTTGGAGCCACGCTTCTATGGTTCTTGTTTGTGCTACACACCAGAACGCCCGTTCTGATGCACTTTTTAGATTTCTTGCTGCTCTTTGCTTTTTTTTTTTTTAAATCATCTTACTCATCTTCATAACTGAGATGATGAGAAGGTTTAAAAGTGCATAGTCTAGGCTGAGAAAGAACTTTCGGTCCCTTCTTTGACAATATGGCTAGGGGCTCCCCTAACAAGGTTCTCCCAAACAAGATGTTTGGCCTTCTCCACATGTATGTATCTACAATGATATCTGTCAAAATAATGATAATGATAATGATAATGATAATGATAATGATAATGATAATGATAATGATAATGATAATGATAATGATAATGACATTTGATTTATATACCACCCTTCAGGACAACTTAATGCCCACTCAGAGCGGTTTACAAAGTATGTTGTTATTACCTCACAACAATCACCCTGTGAGGTGGGTGGGGCTGAGGGAGCT
The DNA here is from genome assembly GCF_028583425.1 of Eublepharis macularius. Classification (NCBI taxonomy): domain Eukaryota; kingdom Metazoa; phylum Chordata; class Lepidosauria; order Squamata; family Eublepharidae; genus Eublepharis; species Eublepharis macularius. Next base: position 24,986,946 of record NC_072801.1, read on the forward strand.
CCAGAGAGCTTTGACTCACCCAAGGTCACCCAGCTGGCTTCAAGCGGAGGAGAGGGGACTCAAACCCGGCTCTCCAGATTAGAGTCCTGTGCTCTTAACCACTACACCAAACCGGCTTTTTTTTGGTCTTCCATTTTAAAACAAAATAGTCCTGGAAGATGCAACAACTTCCCAAATTTAAAACTACAGCAACAGGGCGGAGGATGTGTTTTAAAGTTAATAAGCATTTGTCTGTATCTTTTCAAAGGCTTCGAGTCCTCTTGGCGCAGTGGGTGTCCCAAACTCTCCAGATTGATGCTCCTTTTTACCCCGGGGTGACAACGACTGGGTCAGACAGAGGTTTCGTTGTGGAATGAACAAAATTATGTGCATGGATGTCCCCAATTCCCCTCAGGGTGCCTGTCAGAAACAAGGCTTGCTTGACTCAGATACATTTTCCAGCAGAAGGGAAGGCTGAAATGCTACCCTACCCGGCGATGTGGAAAGAATACGATTATGCAAACAGAGAGGCAGAGAACATGAGAAAAGGGCTCACTTAGTTCTCTGTGATACTAGTTAGCCTTCAAAGTCTTATCGTGATTGGTCTGATATGCTACAGATTCGGGGAGGAGGTGGGGGGAGTGCAGCGACAGAATGCAGGCTTTGCGTCTCTTGGGTTTAAGGCCTAGAAAGGAGTGCCACAGATTACCTGTCAGGAGGGTTGCAAATTTGGGGTTGGGAAATTCCTGGAAATTTGAAGATAGAGCCTGGGGAGTGGATGGTTTGGGGAGAGGAGGGACCTCATCGGGTTATAATGCCACAGTGTCCATTCTTCAAAGAAGCCATTTTCTTCTGGGCAACTGATCTCTGTTGTTTGGAGATCAGCAGTAATTCTGGTAATTCTGGGAGATTTCCATGCCCCACTTGAAGACTGGCAACCCTACTGATCAGTTTCTGGGACTGATTCAAAGTGCTTGTGCCTTTAGGATCTACCCTTGGAAGTCCTGCAAGGACCATCTCATCCCAGCTGTCCGACAAGTGGAGCACAAGTGAATGGCAAGTGAACAGGGAGGAATACGCGCGAGTCTGTTCACTTGCCAGGCAAGTGCAATTCGTCACTTGTAGCTTGGTTCTGAGAGGAGAGCCAGCCTCAGAGAAAGAGGTGGAGGCTACAATGTGCTGATGCCACTTGTGTTGTCTCGCCTCTCTGCCCTCATCACGCAAACTGGAGAGCCAATTTGGAGTAGTGGTTAAGAGCGGCAGGACTCTAATCTGGAGAACTGGGTTTGATTCCTCACTCCTCCACTTGAAGCCAGCTGGGTGACCTTGGGTCAGTCACAGCTTCTAGCTCTCTCAGCCCCACCCACCTCACAGGGTGTTTTCTTGTGGGGATAATAATAATATACTTTGTAAACTGCTCTGAGTGGGTGTTAAGTCATCCTGAAGGGCAGTATATAAATCGAATGTTATTACTGTTATTATTAAAGCTGCCTTCTACCAAGTCAGTCCCTTGGTCTATCAAGGTCAGTACTGTCAGCTCTGACTGGCAATGGCTCTCTGGGGTCTCAAGTGGGAGGTCTAGAGATGCCAGGGGTTGGATGTCGGACAGGTGATCACATTTGAAGAGCCATCCGTAGGGTCAGAAGCAGCATATGGAGCTGAGAAAAAAAATAAAAAAATCTTATGTGGTGTAGTGGTTAGAGTGTTGTATTAGAATCTGGGTTCAAATCCCCACTCTGCCACGGTGATCTTCAGCCATCCATAGTCTTTCAGACTCCCTTGTGGATAAAACGAAAGACAAGGGAGCAAAGGAAGTCACTTGGAGTCCCCATTGGGGAGAAAGTGGGATATAAATGAAGTAAACAAAATAAGCTGAGGAAACAGGCAATGCAGAACGAGATCCTTGCACATCTCCAAGACTGAGGAGCCAAGTCAGAGGCTAGAGCGTTTATCTCCCAAGTCTTGACCTGATTGGCTCTCTTGGTCACCTGCCTAAGTTGGGCCTACCTAGGCTGCAGTTCCCAGGGTAGCCACTCTTTTGAATGGTGCTGTCATTCCCTCTAGGCTCAGATCTGCCTGAGGCACAAAGAGCTGGTTAGGAGTTAGGAGCTGGTTTCTGATACTCAGAGCTAAACTACACAAGACGAATTACACAAGGGCACTCAAGTGAAGAGAGAGATGAATGTTAGCTGGGAAGCGTAGTTTGAATTTCACCTCTCTCTATAGAGCTGGCAAAGATCGCTCCTCAGAGGGTTTGTTAATTTCCTCTTTGTCTCCCTGAAGGATCTGTAAATTATTAACAAACCCTCTGAGGAGCGATCTTCGCCAGCTCTGTGGAGACGTGAAATTCAAACTAGGCATCCCGGCTAACATTGCGTCTCCCTTCACTTGAGCATCCTCATGTAATTCATCTCATGTAGTTTAGCTCTCAGAGTCCTAGGTTTGAAACCGCCCCCCCCCCCTGTGCCTTACACTGCTGAAGGGAGCAAATGGTAACCCAGCAATGTTTGGAACTGGCACCACCATTTCTTGGGAAGGGGTGGAATTGCTTAACATGCAAGTGGCTATTTAAAGCCCTGCAATTGGATGCTGCTGAGGAGGACATTTCCAAGGCTTTCTTTTGCTTGACAGGTAAGGAGAGGAGGAGGAGGAATCAGCAGGCAACACCCTCTCCCTTCTGGAGCTCAGAGGGCAGCCAATATTAACCCTTAATCTGCCAAATGGCTGAGGTTGGGAGGGGGCCAAGACAATCCTACTAGCTGTGACCACAGATTAAGCCCGATTCACAGGGCTTTTTTAAGGGGAATCGGTACTATCGGTCTATGGGTGTTTTCTTGGTCGACATGGTTGGACTCTCTCCATGGGCATGTACTGACTGTTGGCCCAGGCGTTGGCACGCTTTACCGGTTCAAGACTTGGCTTGGCTTGGCCCCAGGGCTGTTTCTCTCTTGTGTCTCCTCCGAACAAGCGACTCTCCTAGCAGGCATGTAAGAGTAGAGAAGGGGCAAGGGAAGACAAGGAAGTGTTGTTTCAGAAAGCCCGTCTGCTTCCCCCAGAGGAGCAGGTGCTAAAAACCTCTCCCAAGGCAGCCTGGCAAACATAGAGTTTGTTTAGCAACAGCTTCAAGGTATCCATTCTCTTAAGTGAGCGCCACACTGCCCTCTCTCCAGATGGGGGACATCAGACCCATTTGTTCACTGCGGAAAGCAACAGCTGAGTAAATAAAGCCAGAGGTATTAATTGTTTGGGAGCAAAAGGCACTTCCTTACTAGGGGAAAACAGCATAAAAGGAACCGAACTAAGAGAGCCTCCCATAGGTCTAAAGTCAATTTAAAGAACTTGGTACTAAATCAACAGCTGCCCTGCAAACATTCTCCTGCTGCGTTGCCACTTAGCCCCGTGTTTAGGTCAAGTGCCGTATCCGTCTGTCTCTGCTCCTCTATATTGGCTTATGCTCCCTACAGGGATGACTTTTAAAAGATTTTTATTCCACCAAGCGCCGAGTGGCCACACGCCTTCGTATTTCATAGCACCGATCACCTGGCTGATGCCCCATTCTTCCGCCTCATCTTTCAGAGGGCGGATTGCCTTGGGTGCTGGGGAACCAATTATGATTGCAGTGGCAGAGGCAGTGCATTGTGCCAGAGCACTCCCTAACCCACAAATCCTCCCTGACCATCTTATCTAAGGGCTCCATTTTTGTTTTCATATTTTATCACTCGCTTGGAAAGTTTCGTTCTGTGTGTCTCCTAATTGGCTCCTTAGATGGCCCATCCAGGCTACAGGCCTATGGGATGCTAAGCCAAACTCGGGAGCATTGACTAAGAATTGGGGTCACTCAAGGGAACGTAGTAATAAAAGGCTGCTAACAATACGTGCAAAACAATTTCTAGAGAAGCCGGGTCATACTTGCTGTCTTCAAGACCTGGGAGAGTTCCCAGTGGAAGCAGATGTTGATTTGATAGTAACCAAAGTTTAGCAAATTCCAAACAGCCATGTTAATCTATTGCAGTGAAAACAAGCAAGAATCTTGTAGCATGCTGGGAAGAGTTCCAGGGGAGATAGATGTCAATCTGGTAGTGGCCAGTTTTCCCCTCAATTTTAGCTCTTTCATTCTCTCCACAAGAACTCCTCATGTTCTGTACCCACACTGTTCTCACTCCACTTCATTGCCCATCATCAGGTTGTTCAATATTGGGCCAGATTATGCAATGACACGATAATGTCACAACTGAGGCTGACAATGAAATCCTAATGATTGGGTACAGTCTGAAGGCATACAACACAGCTGCCTTCCTACAGCAAAACACTCTGTGACTGGCCCACCCTCAAATGATAGTCCTGCAGGGCACCGAAGCCAGCCAAGGTACAAACCCTCTGAGGAGCAATCTCTGCCGGCTCTGTCTTTCCAACTATGCTTCCTTGCTAACATTGTGTCTCCCTACACTTCACCAACATGCGCTGAGGAGTCTTGTGTAGAGAAACTCAGTATTGGGCTAGGATCTGGGAGACCCAGATTCGCGTTCCTGCTCTGCTGTGGAAGCTCACTGAGTGACCTTTGGGCAGTAGTTCCTCTTTTTTATCCTCACCTACCTCACAGGACTGTTGTTGTAAGGAAGAAGAAGGGGAGAGCAACGATGTTTTGGTTCCCACTAGGGAGAAAAATGGGGTATAAACATCCAAATAAATAAACTCTCCATGTAGGCCCCAAGGGGAAAAGGCGGAGTGTAAAAAATGGAGGTTAGTTTTGTCCGGGGGTGGGGGGGAGACCAAAGATTTATAAAGAGGAACAATATATACCAGCGCTCTTGCTAGCAAAAACACAGAACCCAAAACAAAACTTGAGGGCTGTTTCAATGCAGGCCAAATAAAATTGCAATCAGGGTAAACATCCATCAGCATTATCATCTCCAACACTGTGTATCACATCCAAAAAGAAAACTTCTATCAAGATTGTTTGTTTGTTTGTTCGTTTGTATCTCATTTTTCTGGAAGCTTTCCCCCAAATCCCTAGCTCATCTCACCATTCAAATGTGCTCCCCCCTTATTTAAATTGATTTCCCCCCCTGCTCTTAGTCTAAGCCCATTATCTCCAGCCTTATCAGTTGCTAATTAAGGAGAACAATTTCTCCCGGTTCTCATTTGCACATCCTTTCATGAGCTTTTATCTCAGGATTGTATCCCCCCAGCCTGACTTCTTCTGCAGCAAATATTTTAATGCTTTTAATCTTCCTGCAAGAACCTCTTCCTCACTCTCAGCTTCTGCTTCCCTTCTCCATTACAGCCCCCTTAAACTGCTCCAACTGTGAGAGCTCTACCCTTGTAGGGATCTACCCTTGGCCTTACATGGGAATCAAAATACTCCTCCCCCAAATTGGGGATCTGCAACCTATAGTTCAGGAGCCAATATGTGGCCAAGTATGGAACCAAACAGGGCTCTATGAGCCCGTGGGGATGCTCCCCTCCTGGGAGGATTATACTTCTCCTCCTGCCCCTTCCCAGATAGGGAAAGGTGGGACCTCAATAGGGTATAATGCCATAGAGTCCACCCTCCAAAGCAGCCATTTTCTCCAGGAAAACTGATCTCTATAGCCTGGAGATCAGTTAGAGAGATCTCTCCTGGAGGTTGGCAATTCTGCAAGGGAGCTTTGGACAAAAAGCAGCAATTCTAGGTAGGCATGGAAACCATGTCCAGTGTGGAATAACCCTCACCCTGACTAGCCATTCCTAAGATGGCAGCCGCCTGGGAGAGACCTCAAGAGTCCGTGAGTGCAGGTATTTTTAAGCCTCATGAGATGGGAAGGGGAGGAGGCCTGATAAGGCAGAGTAAGGGAGGCTCAAAGAGGGAAGGAGAGGGCTAAGGAGTTGTTGCTGCCTACAAGAGACTATCCAGTGGGAGTTAAGCCCTTTACTCTGTACTTCACTCACCAGAACATGTGTTACTTATTGTGAGGTGCCTCATATATACCACTTCCTAATAGGGTTGCCAGGTCCAGGTTGGGAATTTCCTAGAGATTTGGGGGGCAGAGGCTGGAAAGGGTGGGGTTTGGGAAGGGGAGTGGCCTCAGTAGGGTATAATGTCAGAGAGTTCCCCCTTCTAAGCAGCCATTTTCTCCAGGAGAACGGATCTCTGTGGCCTGGAGATCAGTTGTAATTCCAGGAGATCGCCAGCTACCACCTGGAGGCTGGCAACCCTACTTCCTAATAAAGGAAGTGAAAACTCAGGGCCTCCTTGGCCTGCCTGGATATAGAGGGTGAAGGTGTCCCCCTTTCCCTGAGCTCTAAGGCAATCGTGCCCCAAACTCCATGCCACTTCTGAATCAAAATGAATTATCACTCCTGTCAACTAGTCTCTGTTATGCCAATGAACTTCCTTACATTGGCTTTTGGGGGATCTTTTGCTCTGAATTTTGGCGTTATTCCACGCTTTAATTATGAAAGGTTGCCAATCCCTGCTCCTGAGAGTTCTCCAATTTTACAGCAAGTTTTGAGTCCAGTCACCCTTTAAATGACCAAAAGTTTTCCAGGGCATCAGCTTTCGACAGCCAAAGCTCCCTTTGCCAGATAGCAGAGCTTTGTCTCTGGAAAGCATACACCCTGGAAATCTTGTTGATCCTGAAGGTGCTAATGGACTTGAATCTTGCTCTTCTATTGCAGACCAACATGGCTACCCCACAGAAATTATTTCCAATTTTATTTTTTCACAATTCACTCCATTTTGCCTCTGTGGGTTTCTTGCCTTTCTCCTATCATGGCCATTCTGGGCTGACCCTGCAGCCCAAAGGTCCTACTCAGCTAGGGGAGCCGTGGAACTCTTGTTGCGCTGACAAGCACCTGTTTAATTCACCAGGAAGGTTTGGGTTGAATGGCCTTTTGACCTCTTCCAGCTCTTGGATGCAAAAGGGCTCATCTTTCCTTTACCGTCCTCCTGTGTAAAATTGGGCTCTAAAAGGATCAGGAAAGGAACGGCAGAGCCCCCCCCCCCCCATTAAAGCTTTCCACTGGCTCGGCTGAGCTGCATATGACATCATGGATACACTGCTATCGCTGCGCACCCAGGACTTGCTTATTGCTATTAATTAGATTTTGGAAGAGAAAGGATCCTTTCCGCCTGGGCTGGGTGGATGCGGCTAAGCTGGCCTGCAGAAGCTGGATAAACCTCATTAGAGAGAGTCTGCCAGCTGGGCTGATAAACGGGCCGCATTTTTCAGAGTTTAGGAAGGAAATGGGCCCACGAGAAAACCAGCTTTTCAAAGCGACTGGAACAGGATTTGGTGCCCCCCCTCCCCACTCCCCACCACACCGATGCCTGCAAAGGACTGGTCTACAGAATGCAAATTTGCAAGGGGAAATTGGGTATAATAGCTTCATTGCTTGCTCAGTACTGGAGGAAGGCACTGTCTATTCAACATGCCCCCCGCCCCCCGCACGTATTCTACAAATCTCCAGTCGAGGTTTTGCTGCAGAATAGGACAGCTTCAGGATCTTGGCTGGGATTTTTATGAAATTCAGGTTTCCAGACCTCTTGATTATTCAGGAAAAAAACCATCATATTCATTTGTTTAATTTAAAACATTTCTGTGCTGCTTTCCCACCAAAATAGGATCTCCAAGGTGGGAGCGGGGGGGGGGGGGGAAGGAGCTTATGCCAGTTAGAGTTGCCAACTTCCAGGTGGTGCCTGAAGAGCTCCTGGAATTACAACTGATCTCCAGACCACAGAGATCAGTTATGCTAGCAGGAGCTTTGACTCTTGAAAGCTTACACCCTAAAAATCTTGTTGGTCTCTAAGGTGCCACTGGACTCAACTCCTGCTGTTCTACTGCAGACCAACATGGCTACCCATCTAATCTATCTTTGTGGAAGGCACCACATTCAGCAGCATGGAGTGGAAATCTATCAACCTCACAAAGAAACTTGTTCATTCAGTGTCTGAAGAAGGGAGCTCTAACTCTCAACAGTTTACACCCTGAAAATCTGTTTGTCTCTAAGATTGCCACTGAATTCAAATCTTGCTGTTTTGCTGCAGACCAACATGGCTAGCTACCTGAAATAATTCTGGAAGATGCATCTTGGGAATATACTTGTGAGAAAAACTACTTCCCAGAATTCCCTCTTCTACTCGTTCTCTTGTGGACTAGAAACTAGTTAAGCACTTTTTTTTTACAGTGGCAGGAGAGTACTGTTTATCCTGTTCATAAATGAGCAATATCACAACACGCAGTTAACTTGCGGAACTCACTGTCACAAGATTTGGGGATAATCACAAGCTTTGGTGGCTTGAAATAAGCCTCATTGGACACACAGAACTAGTTGCTCTGCCTTTAAAGATACCTGAGGGACAAGGAATGAAGGAGCATTCACTGCTCCAGCTCTGGGGAGGTGGTAAAAGGAAGAGGTGGCCAGGTGAGGGGCAAGGGGCAGGGTGGCTGGAGATAGTTGCACCAAAGGGTAGCAGTCCCAGGCAGGCCCAGTTTTCAAGATGCTGCTGATTGTTAAAAACAATTAACTGAATTTAGACCCACTAGAGGCACAATTTATCTTGCCTGGAAAAGAAGGCTGCGGCGTTTGACCTATGTGGATAACGCTGCTATCTCTATTAACAGGTGCTAATTCATAATTAACCACTTATTAATAACCATTCATTTCAGTGGGCCATCGCTCAGTCACAGAGTACTTGTTTTGCATGCAAAATTTCCCCAGGTTTCATTCCAACCATTTCCTGTTAAAGGATCAGGCACTGAGGACATTTTTCTCCTGCCCTTGCTCCAAGGACCACCGGGGTGTGAGCAGCATTGTCTCTGCCTCTCTTTTATCCTCACAACAACCTAGTGATGTCCAGGAGCACCTATAAGACTCACAAAATTTGTGGTAGGGCATCTGAAGAAGTGAGCTGTGTGACTCACGAAAGCTCATACCCTGCCACAAATTTTGTTAGTCTTAAAGGTGCTACTGGACTCTTGCTCTTTTCTACGGCTACAGACATACTAACACAGCTACCCATCTTGATCTGTGATGTAAGTAAGTAATAAATTTATTCAGGATATATAATCAGCACAAATCTCTATGTTAAGACCAAGATAACAATATAAATACATAAAAGTCCAAGCTATAAAAGAAAGAAATACAATAACCTTATCTACAGTATTCCTCACCCTCTATAAAACTTAATACAATTATGGCCAGCATGAAAATAACATTCCTTCACTCGAGTCCAATGCCACTCGGATGCATTGGGCTTTGACTTTACAGATTTTGTGGACTACAGCTAAGAACTGGGCGGAATTCAATATAAACTGGGGATTAGAGTCAAATAGTAACTTTTGACTTATTTCCTCATCCGAAAATCCATGGAGCCGCTTTGATAAAGGATGGATGATCTTTACTCGGCTGTCCTCATAGTACCTACAATGTAGCAATATATGTTCCATTGATTCTATATTCTCTGACCCACAAGGACAGAGCCACTCTGTCAATGGCACCTTTTTATACCGTCCTTCTGTTACCACTGATGGGAAGATGTTGCATCTGGCCATTGCGAGGGCCCTACAATGTGCAGGAATCTCTACAAATGACAAGTATGCTGCAGGAGCTGCTATGTATTTTGTTTCCTGAGGGGCCCGATGGAAGATCTGTGATGTAGGTGAGGCTGAGAGAGTGACTTCACCCAAGGTCGCCCAGCAAAACAAGGATTCAGACCCAGATCTGAGTTGGATACTCCAACCAGTGCACCACTTGGTAACAGAACTTGAGGAAGAATTGTCTCTGCCTTCAATCCTCATTCAGGGCAGACAAGAAATACCTAGATGGGCCAGCAACATAATGGTAGAAGATAATCTTCTACGTTCACAGGAAACGCTCTCAAAATGCACAACTTTTTGCAAGTTTTTCTTCAAGAATCTCCAGGAGCCTTTGAGCCTTGCCCTCCTTGGACATTTCTTCCCACAGCCCTCTCTGAAATCTGAAACTGTGAGCTAAGCTGCAGAGCCAGGGAGATAGCTGCTCGGAAGGTTTGTTTATTTCCTCTTTACCTCTTAGAAGGGGAGGTGAAACTGACAGAGCCTTCCAGGAGGCAAAGAGGATCTCCCAGCTCTGTAGAGAAGGGAAATTGACAAAGCCTTCCAATCTCTTTTAAAGCCCAGCTTCCCGGCCAACATTGCAACTCCCTTCACGTGCTCCTCCTCATGTAATTCATCTCTTGTAGCTTGGCTCTGTGTCTCTGGAAAACGTTTGCAAAGCAATGACATCTCTAAACTGGGCTAAAGGCAAAGCCCTAATGAGTCAACAGGGAAACTTAACTGAACAGTTAATCCGTCACTTCTTGAAGAGATGTATGCTTGGCTCCAGGCCGTGGTGCTGCCATTCAAACCATGAACGCTCAATAATGGATCTTACCTTGGACTTTGAAGAGACACATACTTGACGTTATTTGATTCTCGAAAGCTTAGACCTTGTAACTGGATTGTTGAATGAAGTGGGAGATGCAAATAGATGTGGCGCCCATCCAGTTTCAAAAATAACTCCTCCCAATCAAGTACATGGATAGCCATTCAAAAAGCCTTTGGGGAAAGAAAATAACACACCAATGCATTAAAAGTTTCCATCAGAACAAGGAGCTTTTCATGATGACGTGGACCTGGCTGTCTCTTTAAGCTCATTTGCAGAAAAAGAAACATCTCGCATTTCTCTGCTCCTTTCCTTCATTCAAAATCAGCCCTTCCAGGGGGAAGGGAGGGAGAAAAATAATTAAGGTTTCTGCAGCCTCTAACGGGCTGAAAAAGAAGAAAGGCGATTTGGGAAGTTCGAACAAATCCCCCATTGATGAGTTTACAATCCAAGGAACATTCTTATTCTTTCCCCTTTCAATTTCTGCACCAAGTGAAAGGGGCGTAGCGTTGGCTGTCAGTCATGTCGAACTCAAAGACCTGGATGCTTGTGTTCTGCACCAGGGAAAGTTCAACTTTGTGGCCACTCTTAGTTATTTTTTATTTTTATTTTATTTTACTTCATTTCTACCCCACCTTTCTTCCAAATAGGGACCCAGAGTGGCTTACAGCATTCTCCTCCTCTCCATTTTATTCTCACAACAACCCTGTGAGGTAGGTTGGCTGAGAGGCTGTGACTGGCCCAAGGTCTCCCAGCAAGCTTCCATGGCAGAGCAGGGAATCAATGGGTCACCCAGACCCTAATCTGACCCTCCAGCCACTCCACTCCACTGGCTCTCCGTCATCTCCATTTTAGCTGTAGATTCTTATTCTGCATAGCTGATTATAATTTGGGTTCTGGAAAGGCCATGTGCAGGATTCAACCCCCCTCTCAATGATGTCAGGAAGTTCCTTCCCTTGGGCTCCTCCAATATTCCCCTTGTGGCCCAGGGTAGCCCAATTAGTACTTGGATGGGATACTACCAAGGAAGTCCAGGGTCACTACGTAGAGGCAGGCAATGGCAAACTACCTCCATTCATTTCTAGCCGTGAAAATCCCATGAGAGGTTGCCATAAGTCAGCTGCAACATGATGGCACTTTCCACCACTAGCTTGGGGACATTGCAAAAATCAAGGTGTGAGCCCCCTGAACATCTTCTAATTGGAGCAGCACTGGGGGGCGCCTTCAGACTCACAGTGCTCCCTCAAAAGTTGCAGTGGAGGGATGCGGATGGAGAATCTGTATCATCATGCCTGGGCAAACTTCTTAAGCACCCCAGTGTGGCATAGTGCTTAGATCTTGGGAGACCCAGGTTTGGATCCCCGCTCTGCCATGGAAGCTCACTGGGTGACGTTGGGCCAATAAAGACATTGTCAGCCTAACCTGCTCACAGCATTGTTGCGAGGATACAATTAAAAAGGGGAGAATGAAGTTGTTAGCTGCTTTGGATCCCCAATAGGAGGGAAGAGTGGGGTATAAGCATCTGAAAAATAAATACAACATGAAAATAGGAGTCTTGGGCCCTAGCAAACACCCCACTTTGGATCCATCCTGGATCCAGCCACGGTGCCATGATTCACGACGTCTTCATGAGTGGTGACGTCCATGCTGAAATTCTCTTTATGCTACTTGTTGGAAAGATTTTCCTGTGCTCTTAGGCAAACCTCAGGTGGCAAACAGAATTCCCGGGGGTGGGGGGGAATTGCCATGAACCGTTCCCTGGAAAACATACATGCATAACCTGTAATAATAACAGATAGTTAAAAAGACTCAACTAGTAATTTCTTGAGAACTCCCTGGATCATCAAGTGCAAATGAACTGGTGCGTGACCTGCAGTTGGAATGGGCCCTGTTCTGCCTTTCTGCTCAATGGCAATTAAGAAGTAATCAGGTTGGGAAAGGAAACGGCGGGCTGGTGTCTGGCCCAACTTGTACAAGCCCGATTGCTTTGGGACCCTGGAACAAATCTCTCTCGGAGCCAGGCAGCAGGACAGCTACATCATATATCCAATCTCTCCACAAATGATCAGCGTAAATATCTCATAATTGCTGGGCGGGGGGGAGGCAAAAGGGCAATGATGTTATAAGAACTTTTCCGGACACCAATTGGTTTTCTAAGGATGAAGCTATCAAAGAGGCACTCTTGACAGGGGTGACTTCTGCCTAGATCTGCATCAGGTAACAGGACAAAACCCTGGAGACTTCAGGTAGCATTGTAATCCTGCCAAACTTAGATATGTATAAAAGCACAACATAACAAAAAGTAGCAAACTCTTAGATAGTGTGGCCAACCACCAAGTGGGGCCTGGAGATCTCCTGGGATTACCATTTAGCTCCAGACTTAGAGAGATCAGTTCCCCTGGAGGAAACGGCTGATTTCAAGGTGGACATTATGAAGTCCCTCACCAAACCCCACCCTCTCTAGGCCCCACCCCCAAATTTCAAGGAAATTTCCCAGCCTGGAGTTGGCAACCCTGCTCCTCCAGCAAGCAGCTCACCAGATCTTGGGTGGCTGCCATCTTCCAGGGCTTGCTACAAGATCCCACTTCTGCTTTTGATACTTACCCTCCAGCTTGGACTTCCTGGCCTGACTTTTTGGACCCTTAAACAGAACAATGGTGTCAGCCCATCCCTGCTCTTAGCAAAATCAACTCCACGACTGAATGCCCAGTTGTCAACTCCGGGGTAGGGGTGTGCAAGCCAAAAATTTTCGGCTAAAGCCGAAAGCAGAAAGCCGAAAGAGGATTCTCTTTCGTATAAGCCGAAAGCCGAAACGGCCAGCCGTTTCGGCTTTCGGCTTTCGGCTTACTTTCGGCTTTAGGCTTTTTCAATGGGAAAATGCCTCCGGCGTATTCCCGGACGTCTGGGGGAGGCATTTTCCCACCGAATCAGCCCAAAATTGGTGGGGACCTTCCTCTAACCCCTCTCTACAAACCCCCCAAGTTTCAGACCGATTGGACTTTGGGGGGCCATGTTATGGCCCCCCAAAGCAGGTCCTCCTATCCTCCCATAAGAAAGCGAAGGAGCAGCATATTGTTAGCATGCTGCTGCTCATCTTCTTCATTATTTCCTATGGGGAAAAATGAAGAAGCAGGCTTCCTTTGCCAGGGGTGGCATTTTGCATGCAAAATGCCCCCTCACCCTCAGGGGCCCTTCTCCCACCCCTCCTCCCACCCCCCACCAAGGCTCAGCCTGCTCCCACTTGGGGGGGCCATTTCATGGCCTCCCCAAGTAGGTGCTCTGCTCTCATCTCTACCACTGACAGCTGGGGGAGGCTTGTCTTGCCAGGGGTGGCATTTTGCATGCAAAATGCCCCCCAACCCTCTGGGGCCCTTCTCCCACCCCCACCAAGGCTCAGCCTGCTCCCACTTAGGGGGGGCCATTTCATGGCCTCCCCAAGTAGGTGCTCTAATCTCTACCACTGACAGCTGGGGGAGGCTTGTCTTGCCAGGGGTGGCATTTTGCATGCAAAATGCCCCCCAACCCTCTGGGGCCCTTCTGGGGCTGAGAGGCCTCCCCAAGTAGGTCCTCTCAGCCCCTAAAGTCCACCCCTTACAGCCCCACACAAACCCAATTCCCCCCCAGCTGCCACACACAGACCCAAATCCCCACATTAGCCCCTCACAGACCCAAATCCACCCCCACCTGCCCCACACCCATAACCCCAGGAACAGGCTGGCAAAGGCCAGCCCTCTCCCTTTGTTCCCTATGCTGGGAACTTCTAAACTCTCTTTCCCTGGGCAATTCTGCACAGCCCAGGAGTGCCACAATGGTGGGCACACTTCTGAGTGCCAGCTGGTCCCTGTGAAAGAGCACCTGAACCACAGACACCCTCCCTCAAATTCCCCCACCACCTACAGAGATGGCTGGCCAGCCAGCCCCATTGTTCCCTATGATGGGAACCAACTGCACAACAAAGAATAAAACAAGAACAACACAAAATAAATGATGGTTGTTGGGGGTTTTCCGGGCTGTATTGCCGTGGTCTTGGCATTGTAGTTCCTGACGTTTCGCCAGCAGCTGTGGCTGGCATCTTCAGAGGTGTAGCACCAAAAGGTTCCAGTAAAAGACACTATTGCACTGATTAATCAGATTTTCCCAGAGGATGTAACAGCCTTATTCCATCATTGTCTGACAACCAGTTACTTCCAATGGGACAACGAATTCTATGAACAGATGGATGGGGTGGCCATGGGGAGCCCACTCAGCCCAGTTATAGCAAACTTCTACATGGAACATTTTGAAAAAACAGCTCTAGAATCAGCACCCCACAAACCCAGTGTATGGTTCCGGTTTGTGGATGATACATTCATCATTTGGAGCCATGGGGAGGAAGAATTGAGGGAGTTTTTGAATCATCTCAACAACATCCACCTGAACATACAATTCACAATGGAGAAAGAAAGTGAGGGAAAACTCTCATTCCTGGATACCTTGGTCATCCGCAAAGCAAACTTTCAGTTAGGTCACAAGGTCTACAGGAAACCAACTCACACTGATCGGTACTTACACAAAAACTCCAATCACCACCCCCGACAGAAAAGAGGCATAATGAAAACATTAGTGGATCGTGCAAGACGGATATGTGAGCCGCGCTTTCTCAATGAGGAAATTAATCATCTAAACCACGCACTTCAGGCAAATGGCTACTCCAGAAATGAAATCCGAAGAGCAATCAAACCCAGGATGAATCAAACAACCAAGGAAAAACAGTCACCTACAGGAAAAGTGTTTTTGCCATATATCAAAGGAATTACTGATCAGATGGGAAAGCTTATGGAAAAGCATAACCTTCAAGCAGTATTCAGACCCACCCGAAAAATACAACAGATGCTACGATCAGCAAAAGACAGCAGAGATCCCCTCACCTCTGCAGGAGTATACCGTATACCCTGCAGCTGTGGACAAGTTTACATCGGGACCACAAAGCGTAGCATCCAGACAAGAATAAAAGAACATGAAAGACACTGCAGACTTGGACAGCCTGAAAAATCAGCTGTGGCTGAACATAGCCTAACTCAAACAGGGCACAGTATCTTATTCCAGGACACCAAAATACTGGACAACACTTCCAACTACTTTGTCAGACTGCACAGGGAAGCCATTGAAATTCACAAGCATAAGCAAAACTTCAACAGGAAAGAAGAAACCTTAAGAATGAACAGAGCATGGGCTCCGGTTCTGAAAAACACCAGGCCAACAAAACACTCCACACCCGACAATAGCCCTGCAGAGAAGATTAGCACATCAAGCACCAATCCATATGCAAAAGAACCTCCTCAGGAGACAGTGAAGCCTCCCGCCATTAGCATTCCACACCCTGGGAAACTCTTACAGAATGACTCAGCTCAACCCCACCCCTCCTGAGTAGATACAAATGACCTACATCTTTTCCACACTGTGACACTGAGAGATCTCTGTCTTTTGGTGCTACACCTCTGAAGATGCCAGCCACAGCTGCTGGCGAAACGTCAGGAACTACAATGCCAAGACCACGGCAATACAGCCCGGAAAACCCCCAACAACCATCGTTCTCCGGCCGTGAAAGCCTTCGACAATACAACACAAAATAAAGTTTTTAAAAAATTATTTTCTCCCTTCCAAAGTACAAGTAGGCAAAGCATTATGACACATTACACCAGCAGTCCCCCACACAGAAAAATAACACAACTCACTTAACATCAGAGAATCACAAAGCACGATTCCTGTCAAAAACACTTTATTTCTTGAACAGCTTTAGGTTACACAGCAGGGGGGAACACCAAAGGGCATGGCAGCACTATCTTACACAAAAATAACACAACTCACTTAACATCAGAGAATCACAAAAAAACAATTCCTGGCAAAAACACTTTATTTCTTGAACAGCTTTAGGTTACACAGTAGGAGGGCACAACAGGGCATGATAGCAATGTACTACAAAAAATAATACAACCCACTTCACCGTTTTTGACAGCAATTGTGTTTGTGTGATTCTCTGATGTGAAGTGAGTTGTGTTATTTTTGTGTAGTACACTGCTTTCCTGCTCTGTTGTGCCTTCCTACTGTGTGACCTAAAGCAGTTACAGAAATAAAGTGCTTTTGACAGCAATTTTTGGGGTGATTCTTTAATGTGAAGTGAGTTGTGTTATTTTTGTGTAAGATACTGCTTCCATGCCCTTTGGTGTTCCCCCCCTGCTGTGTAACCTAAAGCTGTTCAAGAAATAAAGTGTTTTTGACAGGAATCGTGCTTTGTGATTCTCTGATGTTAAGTGAGTTGTGTTATTTTTCTGTGTGGGGGACTGCTGGTGTAATGTGTCATTACGCTTTGCCTACTTGTACTTTGGAAGGGAGAAAATAATTTTTTAAAAACTTTATTTTGTGTTGTTCTTGTTTTATTCTTTGTTGTGCAGTTGGTTCCCATCATAGGGAACAATGGGGCTGGCTGGCCAGCCATCACTGTAGGTGGTGGGGGAATTTGAGGGAGGGTGTCTGTGGTTCAGGTGCTCTTTCACAGGGACCAGCTGGCACTCAGAAGTGTGCCCACCATTGTGGCACCCCTGGGCTGTGCAGAATTGCCCAGGGAAAGAGAGTTTAGAAGTTTCCAGCATAGGGAACAAAGGGAGAGGGCTGGCCTTTGCCAGCCTGTTCCTGGGGTTATGGGTGTGGGGCTGCTAGGGGTGGATTTTGGTCTGTGAGGGGCTAATGTGGGGATTTGGGTCTGTGTGTGGCAGCTGGGGGGGAATTGGGTTTGTGTGGGGCTGTAGGGGGTGGACTTTGGGGGCTGAGAGCACCTACTTGGGGAGGCCATGAAATGCCCCCCCCCAAGTGGGAGCAGTCTGAGCCTTGGTGGGGGGTGGGAGGAAGGGTGGGAGAAGGGCCCCAGAGGGTTGGGGGGCATTTTGCATGCAAAATGCCACCCCTGGCAAGACAAGCCTCCCCCAGCTGTCAGTGGTAGAGATGAGAGCACCTACTTGGGGAGGCCATGAAATGGCCCCCCCAAGTGGGAGCAGTCTGAGCCTTGGTGGGGGGTGGAAGAAGGGCCCCAGAGGGTTGGGGGGCATTTTGCATGCAAAATGCCACCCCTGGCAAGACAAGCCTCCCCCAGCTGTCAGTGGTAGAGAATGAGATTAGAGCACCTACTTGGGGAGGCCATGAAATGCCCCCCCCAAGTGGGAGCAGGCTGAGCCTTGGTGGGGGGTGGGAGGAGGGGTGGGAGAAGGGCCCCTGAGGGTGAGGGGCAAAGGAAGCGTGCTTCTTCATTTTTCCCCATAGGAAATAATGAAGAAGATGAGCAGCAGCATGCTAACAATATGCTGCTCCTTCGCTTTCTTATGGGAGGATAGGAGGACCTGCTTTGGGGGGCCATAACATGGCCCCCCAAAGTCCAATCGGTCTGAAACTTGGGGGGATTGTAGAGAGGGGTTAGAGGAAGGTTCCCACCAATTTTGGGCTGATTCGGTGGGAAAATGCCTCCCCCAGACGTCCGGGAAGACGCCGGAGGCATTTTCCCATTGAAAAAGCCTAAAGCCGAAACGTTTCGGCTTTTTTTCTTTCGGCTAGCCGAAACATTTCGGCTTAGCCTGAAACGTTTCGGCTAACCTGAAAGAAGCCGAAACACTTTTGTTTCGGCTTTCTTTCGGCTTTCAGAAAGCCGAAATGCACATCCCTACTCCGGGGCTAAAGCTGGCTTACCGATGCCCCAGCCTATACAAACACCAAAGCAGAGGGGAGTTTCAGGTAGATAGCCATATTGATCTGCAGTAGAATAGCAGAATTTGAGTTCAGTGGCTCCTTAGAGAAACAAGAAGGGAACTTTGCTTCTCGAAAGCTTATACTTTGAAACTGGATTCAAATCCCACTGTACCGAAGCAGAAGGTAAGCCTGACTTTGGATATGCAGTTAGAGCACAGGCTTCTACTTTCTGAAAAATGGTCCCCTTACTTATAGGAAATCATATATGAAGAAAAAGAGTTCTAGCCTAGCTTTTTCTTGACAGACTAGTTGTCTGCTTGCCGGGATTATTTATCACAGGGTAACATTCAAACAGGCAATCTCCCACTTGTTTCCTGAAGTGGTACAGTGGAGCCACAGTTATACCATGTTGACAACAGGCATTATCAGTTAGGGTTATATCCTCCCCCCGCCCTTCTCCCCAGAGGGTGATCTACAAAACTGTTGCAAACCTTGGGCTTGTTTTTCTCAATTTTGTGTATTTTCTCCAAGTTGGAGGAATTTGTATTTTCTTGGTGCCAAACTACAGTTTCCTGGTTGCAGAATGTAATCTGCAACTAGGAAACAGGCACCACTTGTGCCCCTTCTATTGGTCAGGAGTCTCCGAGTGTTCCTGGACTCTTCCCTATCAATGGAGGGCCAGGTCACGGCAGTTGCCCAGTCTGCATTTTTTATCTTCGGCAGGCCAGGCAGCTTGCACCCTATCTGTCGACCCACGGCCTAGCTACAGTGATCCACGCAACGGCCACCTCCGGACTAGATTACTGTAACTCGCTTTATGCAGGGCTTCCCTTGGGTCTGACCTGGAAATTACAGTGGGTCCAGAATGCTGCTGCACGTGTCCTGATGGGTATACCATACAGGACACGTATTATTCCGATCTTGCAGCAGCTGCAGTGGCACCCTGTGGAGTTCCAGATCAAGTTCAAGGTTTTGGTTTTAACCTTTAAAGCCCTAAACGGACTGGGGCCAGCATACCTGAGGGATCATCTCTCCCTGTATGTACCCTGGAGAACTCTTAGATCAGCAGGAAAACATCTACTGGTGGTCCCTGGCTCCAGGGAGGCTCGGCTGGCCTTGACTAGGGCCAGGGCCTTTTCAGTCCTGGCCCCAACCTGGTGGAACTCTCTGTTGGAAGATACCTGGGCCTGCTAAGACCTTACCTCTTTTCAGAGGGCCTGTAAGACAGAGATGTTCTGCCAGGCATTTGGTTGAGGCCAGCCTAAGGTTTCTTTGAGAATGCCTCCCAACCATTCTCCTGTTGTGTGTGTGGGGGGGGGGGGCTACATGACCATCTGCCCCTTCATATGAGAAGTCACAGTGATAACACCAGAGTAGGCTTGCCATACTCCTGCCAGGGGCTGGGGATCCCCTGCTCCCACCTCCTCCCCCCCACCCCCACTTACCTGGCCTGTGGGGGGTACGCCTCCAGGGTGGCCCCCAGCAGCGCAGCACACCCTGGGTGGTGCGGCGCATTCCCGCACCCTGCCACAATGCGCTCTCACACCCCACAACGGGCCTGTTTCAGGCCGAATTGGGCCCACAGGGGGTGATTCAGCCCTTTGGCAAGCGTGGGAGCACTCCCCGGGCCGCCCTTTGACTCACGTGATGATGTCACTTCGTGGAAGTGATGTCATCAGGCACGCTGGGAGAGTGAAGAAGACTCCAAGGCCAGACCAGGGTAAGTGCCAGGCTCCCACCGGGGGACCAAAGGGGGCTGGCAGACCTACACCAGAGAGGAGAAGAGTTGAGGTGGCTGCCATCTGGGGTTTGATTGTATACATCAATGATTCTGATTTTAATATATTTTAATGAATCCAAATATTCTATTTTTGTATTATTATACTGTTGTAACCCACCTTGAGCCCGCTTGTGGGGAGGGCGAGCTATAAATTAAATACATAATAATAATAATCTTGTTCTTAGCCTGGAAAAACCACACCCCTAGCCAAGATTCACTGTCCGGCCTCCACTAGTCTTGGTATCCACTCACAACAATCCTCAGGGCCAGAGACTAGTTCAAAACACACCTGACTGGCAGTTGGAACTCTCCCCCTATTTTTGGCAAGTTTTTTTCCACCCTCTGTTGGAATCTATCTGCACATTGCAGAGGAACACAGACTTTGCATCAGGCCGTGTAGGAAGGCTGACCTGACTCAATTAGCCAAGGTATATGGGTATCGATTGGTGCTTGATGTAAATCACTCCTGCCTCTTAATGGCATGGTACACCAGTGCTTCACCACCCCCTCTGGGTTGCTCATAATTTTCAGCCAATGTTGCCCAAATTGTTTCATAAACACAAGCTACAAATTGGTGTATAATACAGCTCATGTCTCCTGGTAGTTCCTAAGCCTTACGTGGCCTTGCACAAGAAATTAACTAATATAACATTGCTTTTTATTTTTCAAAAGCATCAACAGGCTCTATTTTCTTCCCCTTCCCTTCTCTGCATTTTTGAAGCACACACATACCAGCAAAATGCCCATCCTAAGAATGGGGAGAGGGAGTGATGGCGGGGAGATACAGTTTCTAGGAAGTGTCTCAGTGCATTCTGTGCAGAGGCATATTGTGACTTCTCTAGAGGAGGCCAGGAAAGCGTGGGAGACACTGCTGTGAGGACACTCCATTGTCCATGCAAATGCCTGTCAAACTGTGCGGTTCGTAGAATCACCACCAGGTACAAGCTGCCAAAATCGCATCCTAGAGGACTCGTGCCAGATTCTTAAGGTGTGGCCATGGTTTTGGTGGACAAGAGCCCCGTGGCGCAGAGTGGTAAGCGGCAGTAGTGCAGCCCAAGCTCTGCTCACGACCTGAGTTTGATCCCCGCGAAAGCCGGGTTTGGACAGCCGGCTCAAGGTTGACTCAGCCTTCCATCCTTCTGAAGTGGGTAAATGAGTACCCAGTTTCCTGGGGGTAAAGTGTAGATGATTGGGAAAGGCAATGGCAAACCACCCCGTAAAAAGTCTGCCAAGAAAACGTCGTGATGCAACGTCTCCCCATGGGTCAGTAATGACTTGGTGCTTGCACAGGGGACTACCTTTATATTTTTGGTGGAAGAAGCCAAGTCTACCAATTGGTGGATACTTGTATGGCCTGCCTGCCCCTTGTGAGCCTAGTCTAGCTTACATTTTGTGCAAATTCTGTTTAGGTTGGAATATGGTGCCCCCCTCGCTTTTGGACTCTTCATTGGCTTTGGGCTCTGAAGTGGAAAGAATTCCCTGATCAGGTGTCTGGAGATTTCCCATGGCTTGCTAACCCCACAAATGTGAGATCTGCAGATGGTAAGGGTGGCAGAAAGGGACAAACAAACATTTGGAGCACCAGGCATGAAAAAGAGCATCCAATCCTTTTTAAAATAAACGTGTGGGACTGTTTTCTAGAACCTCGCATTAGTCTTCTAAGAACGGAAGAAAATGACCAATGTGGTCTTGAAAAACGTGGCTGAATCAGGAGACTGATTCAGTTTAACAGATGCTGCTTGCTGTCCTCCAAAATCGTATTCATTTCCCTCCATGCTAGGAACATTGAGGACTAGAAACTGGCCTTTCTCTTATACAATTTTCAGACTATCATCACGGACCAGATTTACAGTGAGGTTTGGCTTCCAATTGGCAAAAGGTGACAGCTTAGGAAGGAGTTATGAAGGGAAGGCACGTAGATCTGTGATTGCAAACGCTTGCAAACTCAAAGATATTGCCAAGAAGAATGTTTGGTACCCCAAGGGTCCCCTGCAGTCACACCAAAGAATATTAAAATCCTCCATCTTCCTTTTAGCCAATGGAGGAAAGGGATACTCAGAGTATCAAAGCAGCATTTGGGAAATGAAAATACTGCAATTGAGAGCTCTTGGAGGGAGAAGGGGGGAAGCTTGTGCATTAAACGGGTTCTGTGCTAATCTCTGCTGTGAGCTCTGTCTGCCCAGTGGGATGCAGAAGAAGCACGAGAGAGAAGACATTTGCCCTGTATATTACTATGCAAGTTTTATCTTTTATTGGAAAATAGCATCTCGCTCCTGTGTGACTGAGTTCCCTAAGATCGAGTTGGTACTTTGCATTCCTAGCAACTTCCTTCTTTTTTTTTCATGCCTTGATTCTCTTTTAATGAACCTTTTGATTAAATAAAAATGACACAAACCAATTTTTAATATGCAGAAGATCTAGAGAGAGAGAGAGAGAGAGAGAGAGGAGGAAGGAGAAAGGGGGAAAAAGCTGTGGAGGAAATCAATCAAATATTATGTACTCAGTTGAAACAGACCAGAGGAAAGGAATAGAGAAGGAAGTCTCTGATGAGAAGAGAATCTCCCAATGGGATTTTCAAAAGCTTTTTGCGTCAGAAGTTTCGCTGCCGTTTTCCAAGCTTGCACTGAGAGGTATCTGTATTCTGGACCAGGAAGGCCAGAAGAAACGGCATTGACATCCTGATAAGCATATGGTCGGCAGCAGGCATCCTGCATTGACAAGAAGAAACTGCATTGACGTCCTGATAAGCATATGGGGGTCGGTGGCACGACAGCACCTTAATCTTGCCTGTTCTTTCCTTGTTCAACCTGCCCATCTTGGTGAGATTCCAAGAGTCTGAAGGGCTGTGATTGATGGCCATTTTCATACGGTATAGACTGACCCTCTCAATTCAGCTTGGCCAAGAATCAGCCAAGAACAAGAAGGAATCACATCTCAGAGGCTGGAGCGGAATCTGATTGTGGGTTTCACTTTGACTTGTACATACTGGGCTAGGTGCTGTTGGAGGTCTACCCCACCACAAGAAGTGTCACAAATTGGTGCCATGTGCTGAATGTTCCAGTTTGCCGCTCCATATCGGCATCTGAAATGTCGGGTTCTAAAAAGCTGTCGTTTGAATGCAGAAGTTTGTAACAAAATTTGCAAAGCGAGAGTTTTAGACCACACCTGGGTTACAAGCTCTACTTTGCTTGTGGTGTGTAGCTCCAGGGGGACTCAAACTAGCAGATGTTGATTATAGAAGGCCGCCAAGTGCTGAATGCCATTGCATGTCATCTATCAAATACTGCCGAATCCTAAACACGTTTGCTCATCAGCTTATAAAGATTGCAAGGCATTGCACGTATATGTCAGATTTCATAGAATGGCAAATGCACATATCTAAGTTTCCAAAAGGATATGAATGTGTGTGTCCATATACATACACATGCATATATATATTTATAAAAAGAATCTGGATTATAAACTGTCCAAGGCAATCTGGATAAGGACTCTGGCTGAGCGGTAGAGCTTCTGCTTTGCATGCAGAAGTTCCTAGGTTCAATCCTTGGCATCTCCAGTTAAAAAGGACCAGGCAGTATGGTAGCAGTCAGACCCCCTCTTCACACTGTAAGGGCAGTTTATGGATATGGAATATCATAAATCTCTTGCCATAAGTCCTAGGCACTGCCTACCCTAAGGCAGAGCAGATGCCAGCTGGCCTGGAGACTGAAAAGTTACCAGGATAGGAGTCACAGAGGAGGGATGACTGACTGATGGCCCCCATGCCCCAAAGAGAAGCAGAGATAATGAGGCTTCCTGAGAAACTCTCTGCCTAATCTCATCAACACCTTCCTTTACCTCCCCTCACCCACTTATCCTAATCAAAGCTATTCAGCATATCTCATAGCCTTCCTGTCCAGTACTTACCAGGACCATCAAGCAATATTTTTACCTATAGTCCATCCCAGATAGTCATATCAAACCTTTCCCAAGCCATTAAAGTATTGTTTTGGGGAGCAAGATGTCAGCATTGTCCCAGGGCCTGTTTTGCCCTATAGTTGGGCTTCCCAGCCAAGTGTTCAGTGTGTGCATGTTCTGGGTCCATACACCCACCCTCAAGTTCTCTTGACCTTCTCTCTTTCTCTCTTCTCTGTGGAATGCTGGTCATTTTGCTGCTGCTACCACGGGACCCCCCCACACACACATTTCTTCAGTACTAGTAATTATCACCCTACCTCAAATTACTCTCTTCCATTTCCTCTCTGTTTTCTTAGTTAGCCTTGTATGTGTGCTGTGTGTATTTGTGTTATTGCCCTTTTTATTTCTTTTAATAAAAAACCCCTTTCCTGTTGAACATCTGCCTGATTTATTTGAGAGTTCTCGAAG
The DNA here is from genome assembly GCF_028583425.1 of Eublepharis macularius. Lineage (NCBI taxonomy): Eukaryota > Metazoa > Chordata > Lepidosauria > Squamata > Eublepharidae > Eublepharis > Eublepharis macularius. The sequence continues at coordinate 25,011,166 of NC_072801.1, forward strand.
GGAATAGTCCCTATAAACATTGGTGGAGATTCCGAGTTACCCCTTCTTGTTTGTCTCCTTTAATGCTAATTCCCCCAATCAATTAAGGTCATCCTATTTAGGTAACAAGTAGGTGATGTGAAAGACCTCTGCCTGAGCCCCCGGAGAGCAGCTGCCAGTCTGAATAGACAAGACTGACCTTGATGGACTGATGCTCTGATTCAGTATAAGACAGGTTCATGTATTCATATGCACATGTTTTCAGTCTGGAGAATTTATGATGCCACAATGCATGCAGAAGAATTTATGGAAGCAAGCACGTAAGGACTCTGTAGCTCACAGTGAGAACTTCCAAGTTGAACAAAAGCAATCCTAAAACAGGTCTACTCAAGCCTATTCAATGGGGCTTACGCCCAGGAAAGTGTTCTTGGGATTACACCTGTAAAGCTACAATCCTACACTCACCTACCTGGGAGCAAGGCCCATTAAATAAAGTTGAGTTTACTTTCAAGTAAGCAAGACCAGGGCTTTTTTCTGGGAAAAGAGGTGGTGGAACTCAGTGGTGGAACTCAGGACTGCACAATGACATCACTTTGGGTCAGCTGGAACAAGGGGGGAGTTTTTTTAAATTTAACTTGCCCTCGGCGGAAATGGTCGCATGGCTGGTGGCCCCGCCCCCTGATCTCCAGACAGAGGGGAGTTTAGATTGCCCTCCGCGCAGTTCCAGCGGCACAGAGGGCAATCTAAACTCCTCTCTTTCTGGAGATCAGGGGGCAGGGCCACCGGCCGTGTGACCATTTTCAAGAGGTGACGGAACTCTGTTCCACCACGTTCCTGCTGAAAAAAAGCCCCAAGCATGACTAAGATTATATTTTCTCATTTTTCAATGCCTTGCCTTCTAATTCTTGCAGTCTAATTTTTGTGCTGTATATGGTACATCTTGCAGTTTTATTGCACTGTTTATTTTGAAATCTGTCTTGAGTCTCAGCAAGAAAGGCAGACTACAAAAAAAATAAGATGGCATAATGAGGCTGGGAAGGTAGCCTGGTGATTTTCCTGAAATTGTGTATGTCCAGCCCACAAAAAACCTCTTCTGAAACACAATAGGGGTGTGCGGTAACCGTCCCCCTGATTGTCGGTCAGCATGAAGATTCTGGAATGCACCCCCTCATCCAAGCCACAACTTAAAAGGACATCAAAATAAGTCATCAGAGGAGGCAATTCTATTTGTGTAGGTATGTTATGATATATGTAGGCGATACGTAACTGGTTGTTCATTCCAAGAGACCCTTTTTTCCAGATGGCCGTCAGCCAACTCTTCAACGTGAGGTTGGGTTCTTGTTTGCTGCACCCTACTTTTTTAGAGGCCCTGGGCACAACCTGGGATCTTTTATCCTCAAGACGGGGGAGAAGCATATAAAACAACTCCCCTTCAACTGCTGTCGAAGCTAAGTGGGGAGAAAGGCAGGGCTCATTTCGAGGGGGAACGCACCAGAATGCAGTTCCAGCAGTTCCCCAAAGAGGTCACATGTCAGGTGGCCCTGCCCACCTGACTCTTGGCCATTTTGGGCCCATTTCAGCCTGGATTGGGGCCGAATCCTGACCATTTGGGGCTCCTTTTTGGCCATTTTCAGCCCCTTTTTGCCATTTCGGGCCCATTTTTGGCCCTGAATGGCCAGGATTCGGTCCAAAACAGCCAGGATAGGTGATGTCAGGGGGTGTGGTATATGCAAATCAGTTATGCTAATGACACATTTCTGGTGATGCCAAGGGGCATGGCATATGCTAATGAGTTATGCCAATGAGTTCCTCCAGCTCTTTTTCTATGAAATGACCCCTGGAGAAAGGTATGCCTGAACATCCCAAATGCATCCCAAGGTTCTGACCGCCCCTTTGATTTATTGATCATCCCCACCCTCCTGGGGTGTGTCTATGCTCCTGATATGAATCAGTGCTCCGTATTCAGCTAGACAGCCATGTTGGTCTGCCGTAGAAAAGCAGGATTCGAGTCCAGTAGCGACCTGAAGACCAATAAGATTTCCAGGGTCTAAGCTTTCGCATGCCAAAGCTCCCTTTGTTCCCCCTTGTGTCTGACAAAAGGAGCTTCGATGCTCAAAAGTTATACCTTAGAAATCTTGTTGGTCTTTCAGGTGCTACCGGACTCTAATCTTGCTCTGTATTCATTCATTTGCCTGGTAGTGCATTGCCATCTATTTTTCAGGCTCCATCTGCCACAGTTGTTTTCCCTCCCTGGAGGCTACCTGTCAAAGAGACCTTCACTGGGACCCTTCATCTGAAGTTTCCTGACACAGACGCCACGTCTAAAGTCCCCCCAAGGAGCTCCAGGTGGGGCGCTGTTTCCCTGAGGGTAAAACGTGACAGTCTTTTTGCTTCTTTGAGAACACAGGCCTTGCCCGAAGGATCCATACTGCGCCCTTTGGAGGACTCGGCGGTGCTCTTTCCCCAGCGACTCCTGGCCAAGATCTACACACCGTTCCCCAGAGAGTTGTGTTTCCCAAGGGGACCCCCTTTCACACATCTGTCTAAGAAACATAACAAGGGGGAAAGCCGAATGCGTTGGCTGGTTCTTTGGGCACAGAAGAACAGTCTGGTTGGATCGATAGAAAAAAGGGCCCGTCTATTTTTTTCCATAAAGAAGAAAAGTTGATGACAAAAAGGTGCCTTGCGGCATCCTCTTTCATGGAAAACTAGAGATGACTCAGAACGGGAGACGACTGTATTCATGAACGAGACTCTTAAAGCCGAGCAGCACGTTACGCTGGAGGTTTCTGGGTGGGGCTTTTGAATCCTAAAATCAGCAGCCAGATGTCGAGGGAGGGGCATTTCAGATTGGCCCACTGTGGGCAAGGCAGGATTTAGCTCTGCCCCCCTCCCCTATTTTTCTGATCAAAGCTGCCACCCAGGCTGAAATTAACACCTCCCCACCCTTGAAGAAAAACAAAGCCAGCGAGACTTTCTTTTGCTAGTAGGTCTAATTGTAGTTGGGGTGGGTGGGTTTTGATTGAAAAAGGTAAATCCCTTCTCCTGTTTAGTACTACTGATGCCTACCAAACATACCTCTGAGAGTGTAGATTGCCCCACTGGACCCTTCCCAGATGTCTTTCAAGCATTGGCACGTAGCTGGAGGCTTTCTTTCAGATACTCTGGGCCCAAGCCATTTAGGTACACAAAGGTCTGTTGCCGTTCTGTCCCCTCCTTTTCTCCTGCCAGTCATAGTCAGTTTTCACCTCCCTTAACACTTTCCTCCATTCATGCCTTCATTTTATGGACATCAGTACCTCGTTAATGGTCAGGAACAGAGGGAAGTTCTCTTCCTCTGTTTCCGTCAGAACCCTGGAAGATAAAGAATACACAATACAAAACCCATATGGTGTCCACTCTTCTCATACATCCTATCTCAGACACAGTACTCTGTGTGAAAAGCAGAGTTGTGGGTAATTTTAAGGATGCTCAAATGCCCCCTGGCTCAGCTCATACCTTGCCTGCTTGACACAACCCTTTGACAGGTTGCTTGGCAGCTCCCATGTCTCCTAAAAGGATGTGGAATGGTATGTTTTAGCCCGATCTTGTCCGATCTTGGAAGCTAACCAGGGCCGGTACTTTGATGGGGGACTACCAAGGAAGACTCTGCAGAGGAAGGCCATGGCAAACCACCTCTGCTCCTCACTTACCTTGAAAGCCCCTTGCTGGGGTCACCATAGGTCAGTTGGATTTGATAGATGCCTAGCCCCTACCCTACAGACCCTCCCCCTTGATTTGTGACATTAAGGCATAGGAAGTGTTAAGTGTGAGAGACTGAAGGGTCTCAGCTAGGCATACCTTCTGTGTGTGTGTGTGTGTGTGAGTGCATGTAAGTGAAAAAGTAAGATAATTGGGTCCAGTGGAAATCGCAAATTTCCAGTGATAGAAGAGCTCTCTTTGAGGGCTGCTTTCACACACATAAGTTATCAAACGATGTCGCAGCTGCCTAGCAATGACCACTCGTGTGCAAATGGAGGCTTGCTAGGGCAAGACTGGAGAATGTCTGCTTTAATCAAGCAGTGATGTTGCCTGGGTCGCAAAAGAGAAAACCGCAAGCACCAGCCTACATAGACAGAGATGAAAATCCAAAAAATGCCTCTTGAAAAAGAACGCCGATCCCCGGCGCAAGCCTCCAGCCACCTTCTGATGCATTGTTGGGTGGGGAAAGCATATTTCACGGTGTGCAACCGTGACAGTGTTTTCGGAGGGAGGCCAAACACGGGGGACCATTTCTCATGCCTTGAAAGTTAATGACTGATCCTCGGCGCAGGCTTACAATTTAATTGAAAAATGGCGGGCGGGAGCAGGTACGATGATGAATGCTGTCATTAATCACCAGGATGCCGCACGGTGGCACCACCCAGGACTGTGGATAATAGTCCTCAGTGCTGTCATTGAGAGACCATCCAATAAACCCAGATGCTGGTGGATTTATTTGGAAGGAAGGAAGGAAGGAAGGAAGGAAGGAAGGAAGGAAGGAAGGAAGGAAGGAAGGAAGGAAGGAAGGCAGGCAGGCAGGCAGGCAGGCAGGCAGGCAAGCAGGCAAGCAGGCAGGCCATGCCTGCAGGATTGCACCAGTTGTCCATCTAGTTCAGCATCCTTTTTCTCACAGTGGCCAATCAGTTGACCAAGAATAATAATCATAACAACCACCAGGGGTTTTTTCAGCTGGAAAGCGGTGGAACGGAGTTCCGGAACCTCTTGAAAATGGTCACATGGCTGGTGGCCCCGCCCCCTGATCTCCAGACAGAGGGGAGTTGAGATTGCCCTCCATGCCGCGCAACCCTCTGAGTTCCACCACCTCTTTTCCCAGAAAAAAAAGCCCTGACAACAACAACAACAACAACAACAACTTATGCAGGGTGTCACATACACTGGGTTGAATATAGACTAATTTTGTCAGTGACAGAATAAAATCCCCTCCACACACACACACCCCGCAACAGCATGGCTCATTGACCTCTAAAAAATGCTGTTTTTGGAGGGCAGGGGACCTGAGGCACAAACAGGGGGTACCTGAAGACAGAATTGGGGGAAAATGCCAATTTAGTCTGGTTCCAACCCCAGGTGGTTATATGCCCTTCCATGAGCAGAAGATTCCTGAGTGCTGAAAGATACCCTCTGTGAGTGGATGTAACCTACTACCTTCATAATCCTTACAAACTCTGTAAACTAGATTAGAATGTATGTATCTACTAAGGTTCTTACGTATTGTTTCCCAGTTGTAGCTCCCAATGCTGCTTGCAAAATAAACAAATAAAAATAAAACAAGACTGTACGCTAGTCCTAAAACAACACAATCTAAAAACGATAAAATCCAGCCACCCGCAACATGAACCAATCAAACCGTATGCTATGCAAATGCCACCAGAAACGCTCTAGGAGCATCAGCTCCATTTATTTACCCAGAAACATTCCCAACTTAGATAAAGCCTTTTAAAATAAAATCAGAGAAACAGTCGGATGCATTTCAGAACACAAAGTCCTCTGTTTGTCTAACTAGTACATTTTTAGCCCACCCTTTGTCCAAGGAGTTTGAGGAGGCATACCAGGGTTCTCCTCTCCTCGTTTTATCCTTACAAAGGCCCTGCAAGGTAGGTCAGGCAGAATTAAAATGACTGGTTCAAGATCTAGCAAACATCACAGTGGAATGGGGATTTGACCCCAAGGCTCCCAAATCTATAGTGCTACCTTCTAACCACTATAGCACATTTGGAGCAATAATGGTATCATTCTCTTGCACCGAATCCCTACATTTCAATAGAATGCCCTGCTCTGTTTTGTGTAGTTGTGTTGAGCAGGGACCATACCGCAGGCACCACAATGTCTGCTGAGCCACCAGCCCCTGTGCTCCGACTATTTCTGCCTACTGTTTCTCTTTGCAAGTTGCACAAGAAACCACGTGCCATCATCTCAAGCAGACTTCTGGGAGAGGCAGTTGCCATGGGGAAGGGCTGTGGCTCAGTGGTAGAACATCTGCTTGGCACACGGAAGGTCCTAGGTTCAAACCCCCCACCCCACCCCAGCATCTCCAGTTAAAACAATCAGGTAGGAGGTGCTGTGACCTGAGATCCTGGAAGAGCCACTGTTGTTCTATAAATACGCAGAGTTAGGAGGAGGGGCTGTGACTCACTGGTAGACATCTGCTGTGCTTGCAGACAATTCCAGGTTCAGTTCCCAGCATCTCCAGTTTAAAAGGCCAGGGAGTAGCTGATGAGAAGGACCTCAGCCTAAGACCCTGGAGAGCAGCTGCCAGTTAGAGTAGACAATACGGACCTTGAGTGACCAAGAGCCTGACTCAGTAGGAAGCCGCATCATGTGTTCTTGGGATTGTCAGAAGATTAGGCAACACAGCAGAGAGGCAAAGAAAAGTCTGGCCGTACAAAAGGAGAAGGCACCAACCTCCTGGAGTGATGGTTGCCCAGACTGAGATTCCCACCACACACTAGCCCAAATCATGGTTACATCCTGATGATGGCAGTCCTCACAATGGTCCTGGCTCCAACATCATGTACAAAGTAGCTGCACGTACGCAGGGATGCTTGAACACCTGCCAGTTCATCACAGCTTGTTTTCCAGTTGTGAACAGGGAGCTTATTTTTTGACATAGTGTCCATCTTTTCATTGACCTGTTCATGGCTATTCAATAAGTTGCTTTATCATATCCTTTCCTAATAACACACATCCAGTACAATGCAACTGTCTTTAAGTTCGTGCACCTTCTCACACAGCCCCATTGAGTTCTACTCCCCCCGCCTTAATTCATCACTGCTCTGCTGGGTACGCAATTGTTTAAACAGTTAAATCAATCACAAGGTACAAGCCACTCATAAAACGGTTTTTTTTAACCCTACCATTTGACATTTGTCTACATAGTCCCTAGAGACTAACACTCGCATCCCCCCTCAGAATGCTGTCGAGCTCCCTGAAGTAGGGGCAGGTTGTAGGCGCGTTCCCAGATCGACCATTGTGTGCCATCACCTTCTTGTACTCCAGGCGCATGTTTTTGGTCTTCGAGCGGCACTCTGTAGCCGACCGCTTGTGGCCCCGCTCAGCCATCTGCCTCGAGATTTTCTCGAAGTAGTCCAAGTTCCGGTGGGTGTTTCTCAGAGCTTCCTGGATCTTCTCCTCACCCCAGAAGTGTAGGAGATCCATAATCTCTCTGTGTCGCCAGGATACTCCCCGCTTCCCAGCAACTGCCCCCCCGCTGGCCATGCTGCTCCAAATACCCACGTATGCAACAAACACCGGCGTTGGCTACTGTGCTTGCGAGTTGGGAATTCTCTCGTCCCTAGGATGGGGCCCCTCAAAGCTCCTCAAATCAGCGTGCAAGGGAGTTCAGGTCAAAGGTCGACAATACGTGGCGTTGCGGGATTCTTTGAGAGGAACAAAATGGCGACCGCACTAAAAACGAAGAAGAGGCGAAGAAGCGCAAGTGCGCCTTTTGAGATGTTTCGCAACATCGATAAATGTTTTCTGGGAAACAAAAAAAAATTTCCAGCCGCACGGAGAAAGGCAAGAATGGCAATTCCTTGCCGTTCTTTGCCGAAGTGCGCATTTTCGCACGTCGATCAACGCATTCCCGTTCTTGCGCAAATTGCGCCCGGTTTTTTAAAAAAAAAATGGCCTCGCCATCGGCCGGCGGGGGGGAAAGGGGCAGGCCTCTGAGCGGTGACGGGGCGTCGCGAACAGTACAAACCCGTACTCGGATGTTCACACCGGCAGCCTATATCACGGAACAAGGCGCCATGAAGCGCAGGTAAGATGGGACGGGATATAACGGGTGTGAACGGGTTTGAACGGTGAAAAAGCGAAAGCACTCGCTTTATTAGTGCCCATCTGGAATCGGCCCTGGATTTGTTTGGATCAACAGTGTTTTCATGCATGCACCGTTCCACAAAAACCCAACACAAGCCTATATGGCAAGCGCTTGAGTCATTTGGTAACTAAACAACAGACCCAACGACTGTCTTGGGACTGATTGTCATAGTCAGACATGGAACATTCAACAGTTGAACTTGATCGCTGCAAATTTCACGGTACCCCTACATGTAGAAGCCAGTTTCCAACTTCTCAGGGCCAAGAAGAAAAAGATGGAGGGAGTCATGGAGCCCCTTGCCACCTTTTGCCATATGTTTATCCCTACTAATCCTTTCTCACCTTTACTTTGCCTAATGGTTTGAGAGAGGTAGGAATATGGATGAGTTCACTGGGAAGGAAATGGTGGTGGAATGTGCCATCAAGTTGCAGCTGATTTATGACAGCCCTGTGAAGTTTTCAAGGCAAGAGAGGAACAAAGGTGGTTTGCCATTGTCTGAGACTTCCTTGGTGGTCTTCAATCCAAGTACATATCAGGGCCAACCCTGCTAAGCCTCTGAGATGTGACCAGGTAGGGCTAGCCTGGGCCATCCTGGTCAGGGCTAAGAGATATGCACAGTCAAAGATAATCCAACACACAAGACCAGACATTTTATAGTTGCTCTTCCAGTTTTTACTTCCTGCCTTCAGGACAGACTGGAAGTTGTCAGGGCCCATCTTGCACGTGACTTCTTTTCACCCAATAGGATGCTAGAGCAATCAGCCGATTGATTGGCCCTTGGGCATCAGCTAATTCCCCAAGCCAGGAGGATGCTGGGCTGTGGTGCCAGCACCCAAAATGGAACTTCGTGCCGTTCCCCACTCTGAAGCACTCTCCGGATGGCACAGAGCAACCCAGTGGTTGATCCGTGAGAGGGTTGCCATTTCAAGCTCCCTGGCACCTGTTTGGAACACCTGGCAGAGAGATACTGGCAGAGGGAGACTCTCCACAAGTGCCAGACAAGCACCATGGCATGGCGGTGTGATAAAACCACAGGAGCTTCATAGAGATGGAAGGGTGATGCGCCTGGACTGTGTGTGTGAATGAGAGAGAGAGAAATCGTGATGGAATCCACATCAGGCTAATGAAACCATCGCTTATAATTCTATAAAAGACTGCTCGTATCTGTGGTGACACTGAGCGAATCTAGGCATGAATAAATAACAAAAGCCCAATTGAGTTAACCTCTGGCTGATTGGAGCAGCTAAGCAAATTATCCTAAACTCCAAAGGATATTACAAAAGGCTGGAAGGGGTTGGAGAGGAGAGTTAATTCAGTGGGTCTGGTGCGAACCTCTTTCCAGAGGAGCAAGTGTTTCATTTCATTCTTGGAAGCTGGAGTACTGAATCAGATTTTCTAGGAAGAAGGGAGAGACAGAGAGCTGAGACAGCCGGTGAGAGGAGAAATTCTGTGCTTATATCTTCCTCCATTCCTCCCCCCAACCCAATGGAGAATTTTGTAGGAGCATTGGAAATCAGAGGTGGAAATACATCTTGGATTGCCATCTCCTTCCAATACCAGGTTTTCTTGTAAATGAGAAAGATCACACAAGCAAAATCAGGATTGCATATGGCTTCTACTTGACCTCATCTATGAATCTGTCCCTCTCTCTTTCCACTGTTGCCCCACCAGCTCTGAACACACTAGCTACGGATTCTCACCCAGATGGTTAGCTCAGCTTCCTGGACCCTCTTTCTTCTGATGAGGATCTTAACAAAACAGTTTTGACTTCTGTAACTGCACACATATTGCGACAAGGAAAAAAAGTTTGCAATTGAGGGATCCAGAGTTAGCCGTGTTAGTTTGTAGTCACAAAATAGTAAAGAGTCCAGTAGCACCTTTAAGACTAACCAATTTTATTGGAGCATAAGCTTTCGAGAGCCACAGCTCTCTTCATCAGAGGCCTCTGATGAAGAGAGCTGTGGCTCTCGAAAGCATATGCTACAATAAAGTTGGTTAGTCTTAAAGGTGCTACTGGACTCTTTACAATTGGAGAATGTGTATCTCCATGTCAAAACACCTGCTTTGCACCCTGAAGGTCCCAGGTGGAGTCCCCGGCATCTCCAATCAATAAGGAAGGTGTAGACCTGAGACCCTGTAGAGCTGCTGCCAGTCAGAGTACACAATGCTGACCTTGATAAACCACGAGTCCTGCTCAGGATAAGGCAGCTTCATGTGTTCATGCGTCCCATTCTCCAATCAGTGAAAACTGAGACAATAAAGAATTCTTTCACAGGATACAGACTTGGAGATGTATCAAGCTGCGATAATCTGTTTGTAGCAGTGGAAAAGAGCAATAGACCAGTAGCACCTATAAGACTAACAAAATTAGTGGTGGGGTATGAGCTTTCAGAAACCACAGCTCACTTCTTCAGAAAGGGATTTATGATATCCTTGTAATAAACTGTGTCTCCAGAGCTGAGCACGATGAGAGCTCACCACTGGAGGAGGAGAAGCGGGCGCACAGGAAGGAAACGTTGGCCATTAGAACGACAGTATCCTCTCAATTTCAAATCTGGCTGCCTCATCAGTTCTGCTGTAGGTCCCCTTCTCGATTCACACTGCCGGGCAAAACTGGTTATGCCACCCCCAGCCCAGCATATGGGTGTGACTCACATTCCAGATGTTCGGAATGGCCCATTTGTGTTCATTATCTCCCAATGCATAGCACTGCACAACTAAGCGGCATGACTCACACCAGCAGGAAGTCGCTTTTGGGTTTCCTGAATACAAAATATGGATTTTGTTGTTGTTGTTCCATCTGTCGGCATTTGCATTTCCCAATAGTTTTGACCGGCCAACATAGTTTGCGTGTATATTCTTCTGTAGGAGGAGTGTACCAACAAAGGCAGGGCCTTTCACTCTCAAAAACAGTTGGGGTCTCTGAGCTGCCGATGGATCCTTCTCCCATCAGGTAAAGAATGTGTCAGTGTAGCGTACCCCCCCACACACACACACATACCCGGCGGCGATCCTGCTCCTTTCTGCCCTGCGTACGTTGCCTCGGGCTATCTCATCTCCACTGGAACTCTTTTGCAGGCTCTCTGGGGGAAAAAAACATGGTGGGATGCAAAATATACAGGGAAATAATTGCAGGGACGCCTGCTTGCTGAAGCCACCCCGGGGCCATGTAAATACTAGGAAAAAGAGGGATGGGGGGGGGGTTGAAAAAAAACTAGCTTTCTCCTTCTGATGTGCTCTTCCAGAATCAGAAACTCATTTCTCACCAATAACGAGGATGGCGGTGTGTGCTCCTATTCTGCAGGAGCACTGGGAAAGTGCCCAATGCAGTCAAGGGGCCCACCATTCAGCCGACAGGAATGACAGCTTTGTCTATAAACAAATCACGTTTCTAGCTCTTGTGGTTGAGAGGATAGGCTTGTAATGATGTGGGCAACGGGAATGGGCTCTCATGCCCCAGTGTACGGGGTTAAAAAATGGTGTCAGGCTATGGATGACAGGATACGGTAGACCGGGCTCTGTACCATTGCAACAAGAAATCCAAGCTCTTGGGTAAATGGTTTCATTCAGAAGTCCAGTCTTTGCCATATATATGTCCATAGAATACTAAGAGGCAAAAAAGCATCTAGCAGTACATCGTTCCTTGACAGGAATGGCAACTTGAAGAAAGTACAAACTCTAAATACGCACTCATTTCCCCCCTCCCACAGATTAGTGCAGAAACTGGTCTGGGAATGCGTGGAAGTAAACTACAGCATTTCAGACATCACAAGGTCACGTCGGTGAGCCTCAAAAGAAGAACAGGTAAGACAGCCGTGTTCTCAGTCTGCTGAGGAAAGCTATGGTTATGGTTAGAGCATCTGGGAAATGACATCAGGCTACAGCTACAGCATTAGCAATGATTCAATACAGAGAGCAATGGAATGGATGTAGGGGTACAGACATGACAAATGGAGTGGAAGAGCAGTAGTGTGAGAGGGAACGAATGCACACACACACAAAGCTGTCTTATAACTGCATCAGACCATTGGTCCATCGAGGTCAGTATTGCAAACTCACATGGGCAGCAGCCCTCCAGGTTGAGGCCTTTCACATCATCTGCTACCTGAACTTTTTAGGAGATGCTGGGGATTGAACCTGGGACCTTGTGCATGCCAAGCAAATGCTCTGCCACAGAGAACAGTCCCTCCCCTTGTGCCTCTCACTATTAGATAATGGCTGCTTCCCAAATAAACCATTTAATTTCATGTTAAATGTAGGGATGCCGTAGACTATGCAGTAAACACGTTCAATAAACGAGTAAATTGTGTTCGACAGCCCCAATCACCCATGAACCAAATCTCCAATCTATTCATCTGTCACGAACAGCTGCCAGTCAGCTTTATATCTGCACAGTAACTGTGAGGGTAGTTTCCTTTTGGTGAAGGTCGTTTCCTTTGCCATGAAGGTTTTTTGTATTGACACAGATAATTCTACCAGGAGTCATGTATAGGCATTGAATTGGTGTGGAGAACTATGCATCCCATAAGGCTGCATGAAAATATGCATGTGCTAAATAACACCAGGAGCCCGGTGGCGCAGAGTGGTAAGCTGCGATACTGCAGCCCAAGCTCTGCTCACAACCTGAGTTTGATCCTGGTGGAAGCAGGTTCAAATAGCCGGCTCAAGGTTGACTCAGCCTTCCATCCTTCCGAGGTCAGTAAAATGAGTACCCAGTTTCCTGGGGGTAAAGTGTTAGATGATTGAGGAAGGCAATGGCAACCCACCCTGTAACAAAATCCGCAAGGAAACCTCGTCCCCCCATGGGTCAGTAATAACTCGGTGCTTGCACAGGTGCTTGCACACTACTTTTACCTTTTATTTTTTTTATTTTTTGAAAAAAAATTATTGGTGAGTATATACTCACCACTACTTTTACCTTTTAAATAACACCGAGCAATAAGGTTTTCTTTTAAATAGTGTTTATTTATGATCACTGGTGGATTGATTGAGTCGCTCCGTATTTATTTGTATGATTGGCTGCCGAGAGACATAAAGTGACAACAGGACTTTGAGGGGCGGGACTAGGACTCCCATTGGGCTGTGTGTAGTGTACTGTTGGAATACATGAAAAACAAGCTGGCGATCAGGCTCAAACAGTTAGTGAGCAGCCAAACCATCCGACAGAACATCAGCTTCCTGTTCCATGAAGAGATGGTGAGCCTGACTGAAAGGTGTTTGAGCATCCTTGGTTTTAAAAAATCGGTTGTTAAGGTTTCTGGGGTCAGAGATACCCAGAGTGCCACATATACTACTCTGCCTGCCAGGTAGAAGTTATGTGGATATGTGCTTTTTGCACAGAGCTCGTGGCTTTTAGGGAATGAATTTGTACCCATTAGGCTAAGATTTCTTACCTAGAGAAGCTGAAAGAGGCAGAGAGAGATGTAGATGAGACTTTAATGGATGCGCTAGAGGTATTCTGCTCCTCTAGTGACACTTCTTTTGCTGACGGAGAGAAGGAGGGTGTCGGGATAGGAGGGCACCAGGCTGAAAAGGGGGACACGATCTCTTAGAAGGGCCCCCGTTCCTCAGATGATGAAGCAACATCTTCTCACAAAGATAGCTTCACGTGGGTCTATCGTAAAAGAACAAGATTCCAGTCCAGTAGCACCTTAAACACCAACAATATTTGCCAGGGATGAAAGGCGCTTTGATTCTCAAAAGCTTATACCCTGGAAAATATTGTTAGGTCTTTAAGGTGCTACTGGACACAGTCTTCCCACAAAAATACCCTTCTGGGGATTGGAGATGTTTGATAGAGGGAGTTTCAATCCTGGGAACATAGAGAGGTGGGTCTGTGATGGGGGCTGACTACATGGGGACCTGCTTGCAGACTGTGGGCTGGATCCTGTGATCTGTTGGGCAGAAGGTGCCAGTCACCCACATGGCCTGCAACTAACCTGCTGCTCAGTATTAGAGCCAGGTTAGGGCTGGAGCAGCCCCTGAGGAAGGTACATTAGATCTCTCTTGTTGTACCCCCCACTTTGGTTAGCTGGAACCTCTCTCTGTTTCACCAATACCGTAATCTTGTCAGATCATCCCTCACCTCCAGTCTCCACCAAAGGCTGCAGCTTGTAGGCTGGAAGTCTCGGGGGTAAGGCGTGCAATGAATCAAAATAAAAAAAATAACTCGATTTCTGCCACAGACAAAACAAACACTAAAAACGATCGAGCAAGGCGCAGAGAAGTAATAACCTGTAAACTAATAAACTGACCAGACACTTTGATAGCACAGTTCTCCCACAAGCGGCAACTGTTAATGGCCATTCTGAACCACGAAGCTTATAGTTTTGTACAGAAGGAAAAAAATATTTCCACGCTGCAGCCGATCTCGGGGGCGTGCTCTGTTTGCTCCAAGTATCACTCCTCACAAAGTACAGTCAGTATCGATCACCGAAAACGACCTTCGCCTCGCCCCCAAGCTCATCCTGCTCCCGAAAAACAGGGCCGAAAATGTTCAAGAACGTTTTTAAAAAAGCACTGCACCAAAGACATGGAGGAGGGAAAAAATCACATACACCTAAATAAATAATGAAGGGAGTCTAAAAAATCGTCACGACTGCAGGCAATTCTTGTTCCGGGCATACCAATCACAACTGAATGCTGCAACTCTCAAGGGTCTTTACCGCTGAAAATCTTAAAGCTTTAGTTTTAGGATAGACCCAAATGCCACTTGAACGGTTTTGTGCTTGCCTGTTTGACAGCTCAGCTGATTGGTCTGCAGCCTAGCATCAGGGCATTATCCAGATTTTTACAGCATGGGGCCTCCTGTGTACAAAAGGATGTGCTCTATCCACAGGGTCAGAATTTTGGCAAGCAAATGGAAAAGGTTTTATCCCTAAATCCTTAGCCATGTTCCCCGAAAGTTTGAAGGTTAGCAGTAACAGATACAGAACTGATTTGCTCTATGGTCAAGAATAAATTAAAGTGTTTACTGATTTGTCTTTCCTATTTCCATTTCCATTTATTGACAGCTCTTGGCATTATCTGTGCCTAGGAAGGAATCTTTCTGAAAGGCTGCAAGAAGCAAGACCAGAAAGGAACGATCCTTGGAACGCAAAGAAAGGCGGCATTGACTACAGCGGCAGAAGGAAAGAGAAGAAGGCATCCATTACTGTTCAGGGAAAGACAAGAAGCGCTTCCATTACTGTTTAGGGAATGCCTTTGAACGAAGCCGATTTTTCCATGGAACTCTGCTGCCCTCTAGACGGATACTTCAATTAACTGCAGCACAACATTTCTACCACAACCTCCACCTTCCAAAGGCGTGTTTTTGGGGGAGTGGGGGAGGCCTGCTCACCTATAACATAATTATTAATCAATTAAGCATTCTCCATTTTAATCACATCGCTGTCAGCATCTTCACATTACCAGAATCTCAGCATCAATCTCAGCATCACATTACCAGAATCTCAGAATCTCAGCATATGGGGGGAATGTTGGAAGAACCTTTTGGATTAAACCAAAGCACCTTCTAACTCAGCATCCTCTTATCCCCAATGACCAACCAGATTCCATAGAAAACCCACAAGCAGGACACAGAGGCCAAAGCAACTAGGAATACTGCCTCTAAGCATGGAGGTTCCATTTAGCCATTTAGAGGGGAATGGATAAACATATGGAGCGGAGGTCCATCAGTGGCCATTAGCCACAAGGTGTAGATGGAACTCTCTGTCTAGGGCAGTGATGCTCTGTATTCTTGGTGTTTGGGGGAGCAATCAGTGGGAGGGCTTCTAGTTTCCCCCACTGGCAGACCTCCTGAGGACACCTGGTTTTTTGGCCACTTTGTGACACGGAGTGTTGGACTGGATGGGCCAACTTGGCTTCTCTTATAGTCTTATGAGGGCTTATAACCATTGATGGACCCAGCCAGCATGAATTGGTCTGATCCCCTTTTAAATCCACCTAAGCTAGATCCTGTGGAAGTGAGTCCCTGAGATGAAGTTTTTTTCATCCATCTGTCCTAAATCTCTTGCTCATCAACTTCATTGAGTGCCTCAAGTTCAACTGCTATGGAAAAGGGAGGTTCTCTCTCTTGACTTACCCCACCCACTGCAAGACTTTATAAATATGCTATCAGGTCCCCAGCCCTTTAATTGTATTTTCTCTCAATTGCAAAACACAAAACCCTTTAGACTGTTCTCGCAGGGAAAGCATTTCAATTCCTCGGCTGTCACTTTCTGCACTTTTCCCAGCAGTATGATTTACTTTTGGAGGATGGCCATGTAACCGGAAGGGCCTTGTAATGCTGCATGGAAGGTAGAAGATCCCAAGAACACTTTCTACTGGGCAGGCTACAATTAAACACTCTCTTTTTTTTTAAAGAAAAAAATCAAAGAAATCTATAATCGCTGTCGGAAGAAACATTAATAGGAAACTGAGATACAAGTGTCACACTGCATTTTTTTCTGGGATGGGGTAAAAGCTGGAACAGATCAGAATGGGCCAGAATGGGCATTAAACAAATAGCAGAACAACAAAAAAACGTGGTATGTGGTAGAACTGAAAACTCTGAACTGGCACGTGTTTATTAACCCTTTCCCTGCCAAAATGCTCCCAGAACACCATGGAAAGCACCAGAATGGGCACTAAAGAAATGCTAGTACCACAAAAAAACAGTGGGAAGTATTAAAGAAAGTGCAGAACAAGATTTTAGACATGAAAACACTGAAGTGGCACACTTTTATTTACACTTTCCCTGCCAAAAAGGCTTCCAGAACACTGTGGAATGGGCTGGAACGGGCACTAAAGAAATGTTATTACCATGAAAGGCAGTGGGAAGTGTTAAAGACACTCCAGAACAATATTTTAGAAGTGAAAACACTGAAGTAGCCTGCCTTTGTTAACCCTTTCCCTGCCAAAATGCTCCCAGAACAGAAGAAAACAGGCCGGAACAGGCGCTAAAGAAATGCCAGTACCACAAAAACAGTGGGAAACAATACAGACAACAAAGTACAAGATTTTAGAAATGAAAACACTGAAGTGGCATGTTTTTATTATCCCTTTCCCTGCCAAAAGGCTTCCAGAACACCACGGAATGAGCCAGAACAGGCACAAAAGAAATGATAGTGCCACAAAAAACAGTGGGAAGCATTGTAGATACCAGAGAACAAAATTTTCGACATGAAAACACTGAAGTGGCATGCTTTTATGAACGCTTTTGCTGCCAAAACTCTCCCGGAACAGCACAAAACAGGCTGGAACAGACACTAAAGAAATGCCAGTACCACAAAAAACAGCGGGAAGCATTACAGACACATCAGAACAAGATTTTAGAAGTGCAAATACTGAAGTGGCATGCTTTTATGAACCCTTTCCCCACCAAAAGGTTCCTGGAACACCACGGAACGGGCACGAAAGAAATGCCAGTAGCACAAAAAACCATGGGAAGCATTACAGACACTGCAGAACAAGATTTTAGATATGAAAACACTGAACTGGCATGCTTTTAGGAACCCTTTTGCTGCCAAAACGCTCCCGGAACAGCACAAAACAGGCCAAAATGGGCACTACAGACATTCCAGTACCACAGAAAACAGTGGGAAGCATTACAGACACCGGAGAGCAAGTGAAAACACTGAACTGATACACTTTTATTATCCCCTTCCCTGCCAAAAGGCTTCCAGAACACCACGGAACAGGCACTTAAGAAATGCTAGTACCAAAAAAAAATGTGGGAAGCATTGCAGACACCAGAGAACCAGTTTTCAGAAAAGAAAACATGGTATGCTTTTATTAACCCTTTCCCTGCCAAAAGGCTCCTGGAAGAGCTCAAAACAGGCCGGAACAGACTCTAAAGAAAAGCCAGTGCCACAAAAAACAGTGGGAAACTTTACAGACACTGCAGAACAAGATTTTAGAAGTGCAAATACTGAAGTGGCATGCTTTTATTAACCCGTTCCCTGCCATAGTGGTCCCGGAACACCATGGGACGGGCCGGTATGAGCGCTAAAGAAATGTTAGTACAACAAAAAACAGTGGGCAGCATTACAGACACATCAGAACAAGATTTTAGAAGTGCAAATACTGAAGTGGCATGCTTTTATTAACCCTTTCCCTGCCAAAAGGTTCCTGGAACACCACGGAACGGGCACGAAAGAAATGCCAGTAGCACAAAAAAACACGGGAAGCATTACAGACACTGCAGAACAAGATTTTAGACATGAAAACACTGAACTGGCATGGTAGGGAGTCTGCAAGAAATCACCCTAACCTGTCCTAGCCCAGAATTAGAGCGCATTTGCGCAGCCGTGATCCAGGGCCTCCGGCCCGCATCCAGCAGGCGGGGCCCTGGGGAGCAGCCACACCCAAACAAAGACGGGTTGTGGCTGGGCGCTGCCTGCTGGACACAGGCCGGAGGCCCCAGGTCGCGGCTGCGCAAATGTGCTCTGATTCTGGGCCAGGACAGGTTTCTTGCAGACTCCCTACCTTTGTGTACCTGTGAAGCCCAAAGTAGCAGAAATCCAGTGTCTCCTTGGATGCTCCAGCAATGGCCAGCTTCTCTTTTCCTATTATTTCCTATAGGCAAGCGTGCCTTCCAGTAATTCTCTATGGGCAATTACTGTACCCATTATTCCCTATGGGAGAGCTTATACTCCCTTATTTCTCCTGGACAAGGTTGGGCTCCAGCATTCCATAAGGACTAGAGATGGGCATGGACCGGCATTTGCCTATGGACCGCCGGTTCGGGGTTTGTGGGCTTCCATGGATCACGGTCCACGAACTTTTAACGGACCAGGCCCAGTTCGAGAACTGGTTCGAGAACCGGTTCGGGTCAGAAAAGGCCTTGTTTTCCCCACACATTTTCACTTCAGACGACTTTCCCCACCAAAGGTTCTCATGTAATGCTCTTCGATTATCACTTTTCCAAAGAGACAAACAACAACTTCCCCTCCCCTATTCTCACTGACCCTTACCCGCCCTTGGGGGAAGGAGAGAGACTTGTGCTCCTGTCCAGCAGAGGTGGCTGCCCAAAAAACCCACCTACCCACAAAACCCACCTGTTGCCGCACGGCCGCCAGCTAGCCAGAAGGAGGCAGGCTCCTCTGGTGCTCTCCCCCCAAGGGTACCTGCAGGGAAGGGACGCCAAGCCTCTCTCCCGGAGATGCTTGGTATGCAGGGCACTAGTGTGCCCAGAGAGGGGATCCGGAGGGCGAGCCAGCGCATCACGCGCCACATCGTCAACATGGTAGCGGTGGATGGGAGACCGCATTCCATAGTTGAAGACTTCGGCTTCTCAGGGCTGCTCCGAGATTGCTTTCCCTGGTACGCCGTCCCTGCTCGCACGACGTTGAGCAGATCGGTGGTGCCCTCATTTTACAGGGCTGCCAGGGATCATGTGAAGGCACAGCTGTCCCGGGTTGCCGGGAGAACTGTGCACTTCACATCAGACATCTGGACCTGCCCAAGTGTGCAGCAAGCGTATCTCTCGCTTACTGCTCACTGGTGGGAACCTGAGGAGGTTGTGGGTGGGGGCCGGGGGGAGGTGCCTAGCACAGCTAGCCAGGGACGGATGGGAGACCGCCGGGCCGGCTACTGCAAGGCCTTGCTTCACGCCGAGGTGCTCGATGTGTCCCACACGGCGGAGAATATCACTGCCACCTTAAGGAGACAGTTGGAAGAGTGGGTAGGCCAGGGACCCGCCACCGTGGGATGCACGGTGACGGACGGTGGCAAGAACATGAGGGCGGCAGCGCGTCTAGTGAGCCGAGAGTGCATCTACTGTGCGGCTCACAAGCTTCACCTAGTGGTGAGAGATGCGCTGGGGTTGGGCTCCTCGAAGGAACCCCTTGATACCCGGACTCGTGAACTCCAGTTACTGATCCAGAAATGTTGGCGGCTCACGGGTCACTTCTCACGCAGCACGAAGTCCATGCACGAACTGCGCCAGACACAGGTCAGGACAGGTATGCCAGAGCACGCTCTGATCACTGACGTTAGCACTCGCTGGAACTCCACCTGCGCCATGCTTGAGCGCTTGGTGGAGCAGCAGGCCGCACTCCACACGTGGCTCTCCGAGAGCCGCAGTGCGAGTCAGGTGGGTGAATTCAGCCGGGAGGATTGGCTCACCGTCACCCAGACAGTGGAGGTCCTGAAGCCCTTCAAGGAGTTCACTGTGGCGGTCTCATCAGACACGGCGGCCCTCGGTCTGGTCATTCCCCTGGTGCACACGCTCCAGAGGAATCTGGCCACCCTTGCAGACCGGGTCGCGCCCCGTGCTGACCTTGTTCCAGCGGTGCGCGCACTAGTGAGAAGGCTGCAGTTTGGCATAGCTGCCAGGCTAACTCCTCTCACTAAGGATGAGTCATACATGTTGGCGACCATGTGTGACCCGCGCATAAAGGGCACTTTCGCCGAGCGGGATGGGAACCTCACCCAAGCCAGAGACGGGCTCTGCTCTTGGGTGAGGCGCAGGCAGGCCGCGAGGGGACACCTGTTGACAGGGTGGACGCAAGAGGGGCCCTGCCATGCGGGTCCCTCTGATGCCCCCTCTGCGCAGGCCCCCCCCCGGCCACCACCGGAGTGCCGATGGAGATGGAGATGCTCCGGTGGGCCCTCGTCCCCTCTGGGGTCATGAGGACCGTGAGAGAGGATCCGGCAGAGCCGATGGTCAGGGACTACCTCGCGGAGCCCTGCGAGTCGCTGTCCACCGATCCGCTCAGCTACTGGGCCAGGAAGGAGTCGGTCTGGCCGGACCTCTCCCTCGAGGCGCAGCGGCTGCTCTCATGCCCTCTGACGAGCGTGGAGAGCGAGCGCGTCTTTTCACATGCGGGCGACATTGTCGGCCCACATTGCACTCGCCTTCTCCCATGGAGAGTTGAGCAGTTGACCTTCCTGAAGGTCAACTCTCGCCTCTTCGATTTCTCAGGACTGGACTTCCAGAGTGACTGAGGTGAGCCCAACTTGTGGCCTGCATCCTCTGCGAGTCCAATCCTTTGGAATCGCGCTCTCCCCTGCATAAAACCCTGTAGACGCAGTTAAAACCGGCCACTAGAGGGAGGGTGGTTAGGAACCAGTGGCAAAGGGAATCCCCCCAGCAATTTGAAACCCCCCCCAAGGGAATTAAAAACCTCTCCCAGCACTGAGACAGACCCTGTGGGACCAAATTTATTCAGAAAAATAATGCCCCAGAAACATGGATTGCCACTGGAGGGAGAAATAGTTAGATAGGGATTGCTTAGGTGGGGATTAGGGAATGGGAAAATATCAGATCCTGCTGTGAATGTTTAAAATGTTTTTCACTGTTGAAATCTTTATAAAAAAAATAAACTGAAGAAAAATTGTTATAATGTTTTTTCAAAGTTGATGTAATGTTCATGTAAACCCCCCCCCCCCAATGTTGTGATTATGTTTTTTCAAAGTTGATGTAATGTTCATGTTTAAAAAAAAAAAACCAAAAAATGTTGTGATTATGTCTTTTCAAAGTTGATGGACTGTTCATGTTTTTAAAAAAAAACCAAAAAAAATTGTTGTAATGTTAATGTTTGGTTTGCTGGGGCGGGGGATGCTGGAAGAGTTGTGGATGGGCACCAGCCAATGATGATCTCTCGCAGATGTTTCCAGGAAAATGCTGAGGCTGGTGTGGGGGTGGGGGGAAACCTCTGCAACACTGCTCCAGAAATACCACTGTCCAGTGCCTTGGCAGTGCCCAGTCAAGCTTTTTGTGCCTGAACTGAAAGCATAGCCGCAGGAAATGACATTGGTTCTCCTGGACCTTGTTGCAGTGGTTTCCCCCCATTAAGTTTGGTTGTGGAGGGAGGGTTGTGTGAAGCTAGTGGTTATGATAATCTTGTCTAGTGGGCTTCTTTTTCCATGCCCTGTTGTGCCCTCCTACTGTGTAACCCTAATATGTTCAAAAATTTAGAGTTTGTCCTTTTAAAAAAATATATTTTTTTTTAAGATTCTCTGATGTGTAGTGAATTGTGTTGTTCTTTTGTGTGGGAGACAGTAAGTGTGATTTGATGTGATTTGTTGACCTATTGTACTTTGTAAGTGATAAAATAAAGTTTTTTCAAACTTGAATCATTGTGTGTCTGTGTTCCCTTCTTTGATGTGAGGTTGGTTCCCAGCATTGGGAACAATGGGGCAGGCTGGCCAGCCTTCTCTGTAGATGGTAGGTGGGTCAGGGGGTGGTTGTTTGTGTGTAAAGTGCTCTTTCCCAGGGCCAAGTTGGCACTCAGGAGTGTGCCCACCATTGTGGCACCCCTGGGCTGTGCGGAATTGCCCTGGGAAAGAGAGTTTAGAAGTTCCCAGCATAGGGAACAAAGGGGGAGGTCAGGCCAGCCTGTTCCTGGGGTTATGGGTGTGGGGCAGCTGGGGGTGGATTTGGGACTTTGAGGGGCTAATGGGGAGATTTGGGTTTGTGTGTGGTAGCTGGGGGGGAATTGGGTTTGTGTGGGCCTGTAAGGGGTGGACTTTGGGGGCGGAGAACACCTACTTGGGGACTTTATTCCCTGGTAGTCCTTTGTTCCCAAATAGGCCCCGGCTACTGTCTTGGTGAGGGCTTCCATGCCTCTATCAGTTGGTGGCCCTCCTTTGCCATCTTTATCAGAAATTGGCCTAGGGCAGCCAAACTCCAGGTAGGGCCTAGAGTTCAGGTTACAGAGAGTAGTTCCCTGGAGAAAATGGCAGCTTCCAAGGGCAAACTCTTTAGAGGGCAAAAGTTGACCATGGATTCTAGGGGAAATCCCTACTCAGATTCCCCTTTCCACAAGTCCCACCCCCAAATTGCCAGGAACTTCCAAGGCCAGAGTTTGCAACCCTACAGAGATCCCATTTCCACACTCATAGCCTTGGCACGGTAGGTGTAGCCCCCATGGAACACTTCCAGGTTCCTGATTCCAAGTTCAATGATGCCAATGCAAGTCAATCCAGACCATCATCAAAAATGGGATTTAAACAGCAGTGGCATTGGGCTGTATTTTAACCGTTCACTTGTCTAGTTGTACCCAAACATTTTGCTTATGTTTTTAAAATCGAAGAATTTTAAGTGTGGCACTAAAGACATTTTTAAATGGTATTTAAAATATCTTTTTATTTTGTAGTATTTAATGTGGCATTGCTCAAGGCCTTTTGTCCAAATGAGCAGTTTCATTAAAGTAAAAGTTAGACAAGGATGACAGGAAGAAAATGCATTCAAACTGTAGTGTAGGAAGAAAGTTTTAATTTACATATACCATGGAATCCGAAAAAGACATGTAAGTGGCTTCCATCCAGACCAAATCAAGCCTGAATTCTCCCTTGAAGATAAAATGATTGTGCTTTGGTCACATCATGAGAAGACAAGACTCACTAGAAAAGACAATAATGCTAGGAAAAATTGAAGGCAGTAGGGAAAAGAAGAAGACCCTAAATGTGGTGGATTGACTTCAGTTTGCAATACATGAACAAGGTTGTTGGGATATTTTGGAGCTCATTAATTCTTAAGTTCACCATAAGTGATTTGAATGCATAAAACATACACACATACACATAAAATATATATCTTAGTGCATATATTACCCCCCACACCCATTTATTAGTTTATCTTATGCCCTGGTTTTCTCCCCCCTGGAAACCTATAGTGGTTTACACACTATTGTTCTCCCTTGCTTTGTTTTAACAGCATCATAACAAACAGGATAACAATAGACAGCTGCTCCATGCCCCACATTGGGAGTGACTTCAGCCGCCGATGGCCTTCTTAGTAGTTGAAGGGGGTGGAGGGGAGGGGAGGGAGACAACACACTCCAGCCTACTCTATCTGGGGCCTAGGTAACAAAATGAAAAATGGCGGCAGCAGGAGCTCCTGCCCACTCCACATAGGGCAAGGGCCACCCATTGCTTGGCCTTGGCAAGGAGCCAGTAGTGGGGCAGCACTGATTCTGGGGCCCCGTCCTGAACATTTGTCCAGGGCCCCAGAATCACTAAGACTGCCTCTGAAAAAAACAACTCTATGCGTTACATTGGCTGAGCCAAGAACATCCATCAAGCCTCCAAGGCACAGGATCAGAGTCTCCCAGATTCTAGTCCAACACTCTAGCCATTGCACTACACTGGATATCTTAAAATTGGTTATACCGCACCACCAACTTAACCATTCTTCTCCAAAAGGCACACAACTTGGCTGTGGCTCAAAAATGAGTATGATGCATGGGCCAGTCACTGCAAACTGGTTTTAAGGCTCAGGCCGGGGGGGGGGGGAGGGGCATTGTTCCAATGCTACCCTGGCTTTGGAAGGGTACAGCAAAATAGATGAAATAATCTAGGTTCAGTGCCTCCCTCCTTCTCTGTCTCTCTCTCTCTATAATGTGTGTGAAAACATTGTTAACATTACTACACCATCACTGAAGCCTAGAGGATACTTAGGGTCTGTTCACACATGCATGATCATTTCATGGCACTGCACTGGCATGATGATGTCTCTTCTAGGAAGTGATGTCATCATCACACAAGGCTGGGGAGCACACATACTTCACAGCAGGCTGATTTGGGCCACAAATGATCCTGCTTCAGCCTGTTTAGGGCCCAAATCAGCGCGCTGCAAAGCACAGGAATACTCTCAGGGCAGCCAGATGACATCAGTGGCATTACTGCAGCAGCCCCAGGAGCGTACCCCGAAGGCTCATTCCCTGACTTTCCCCCTTCCAGCCAGGTAAGCAGTGACAGGGGGCGAAAGGTGGGAGTGGGGGATCCCCCACCAGGGGAAATGGATCCCTAATTGTGTCTGAGGATCAGTAGAATTCAAAGTGTGAATGGTTCACTCCATAGTGCTTCAGTCTTTGAGGGACTGACATGCACGTGATAGTAAACTCCAGAATTCATAATTGTTAATAAGGAATGCGTGAGGGGTGGGAGTAGAGGTGGGAGAAGGGCCCCTGAGGGGGGTTGTTTTTCTGTGTTTGGTCCCCTGCTTCCAAGGCTTCCCACCAGGCTCCTGAACAAGTGTGCCAGCCTCTGGCCCACACATAGGCCTGCTGCTCTGGCTTTGGTGCCTGTTTGCTGGCTGGCCTGGCACTCACAAGCACGCTTCAAAAAACTTTTTTGTGTTGTGTTTTGTTGTTATGGAGGAGGTGTTGAGGGGATGAGCAAATTAGTATTTTATTTCATGATAGTTGTGTTATTTTCCGACTCAGAGTCTGAGACAATGCTGTCCTGCCTGTGGGTGTGCCCTGCTGCCATGTTGCCTACATCTGTGCAAGACAGAAAGTGTTTTTGACCCATTTTGCGCCCCAGCTGTGCAACCCACATCGTGTAATGCTGGTTACAAGTTTTGCTGATTGTCTAATATTAGAGAATGCATCTCAAAGAAACCTCCGCATTCCAGAGCTGATGACATCAGGACAAGCCCTGTCCGCTGGAACATCCTTTCAGCCCACTTGGATTTCCCCCTCCCTCTTTTGTCCCCTCTTCCTGAGGTGTCACTTATCACAATCTGAGGTGTCACTTATCACAAGCCATTCAGTAACCCATTAGAACCTTTGTTTTAATCTGTGAGAACCACCAAGTACAGCACCTGCCCCAGGGTACGTTTTGGGGTATTTAAGCTGGTCTCCCAGACCGCATGGTGCTCGTGCCATTCCCGTCCCAGCCAGGCTCGTGCCATCCTATCCAGAACCCCTTGCTGTCCATCTGTGGTCCCAGTGCTGGCATTGGGCCACCTCGCTGTTGTGTCTCTGCTTCGCCTCAGGATAAGTGAGTATTCCCCCTACCATCGTTGGGAACCTGCTAATGCGAAAGTCTCTATGTTTCTGGCTCTATATTTCCTAGACCTTGTATGCTTTCTTGTGTGTATGTGCAAGTTCAGGCTTACGCCACATTATTAGAAAATACACGTGTTTGAACCTATTTGTAGTCTGCCTCTTTTTCACTAGAGTGTCTGGAATCGGGACTTCCGTAGACATAGGTTAAGATCCGCGCTAATCTTAAGTTACAGACTGCTAAGCTAATTTCCCCTTATAATAAAAAGCAGTTCTGGTAACAACTGTGACCACATATTTGGGAGAAAAGCGAATGAAATGCGTCTGTTTAATGAGGTAATGTGACCGGCACTCGGGATTGCGTGGAGAATGCAGGGAACATGCGACTTAGAATGAGTAATGTGAATTCACCCATTGTTACCTAAAAAGCTACCTCTGTCTGTATTCCTTCCCTTAATGGAAGAACTCTGAGCATATTTAGGGTGCATACCAGAAATCAAAGGGTTAACGTAAAGGGGTGCTCTCCTCTCATGGCGGGTGCTCCACCATCCACAGCCTCCCCTGTCTTACAGTTGCTGAGTCCTGCTTGTACTTGAAAATTTGGGGGTGAAACCTGAGGAGGGCATCGTTTAGGAAGGGAAGGAACCTCCGGAGGGTATAACACTGTACAGTTCCCCCTCTCCCACACCAAAGCAGCCATTTCCCCCAGGGGAATTGATGTCTCACCTGAAGAGGAGCTGTAATTCAAGGAGAACTCCAGGCCCCACCTGGATGTTGGCAATCTTGTCCAGTCTTCCGCTCTTCAAATCAGCTCTGCTGTTCTGCTCTGTATGCTTGAACCATCTCTCCATGCATTTACTGACACTTTAGTGAAATCCCTCTCCAAATACCCCTGCTTCGTGCAGCTTTCCAACCAATGTGTCGCCAAGTTTTGTTCACATTCATCCGCTGTTCAATGTTCGCACACCGCCGCTTTCCATCATTGTTGCACTCACCTTCATTTTGACCCAGTGACTGAAGTGGTCTATGGGGAAGCAGTTTCCTTTGTTTGGTTGATTATATATATTAATAGGACATCTCTTTTTGTTTGTTTGTTGGAGCCTCTGGCTAACTGTTTTAAGCCCCTGGCTAACTCCAGACAATGGGGAGGGGTTTTGAAAACCTGGTCTGGGTACACTTAGCCCCGAGCCACTGCCGAAAAACCTGAAGCCGCGACCCCCGGGGGCCCCCGGCCCGCCGCAGGCGGGGCGGGGGGCGTCGGGGGGAGCGGCGCAGCCGCGACCCCCGGGGGCCCCCGGCCCGCCGCAGGCGGGGCGGGGGGCGTCGGGGGGAGCGGCGCAGCCGCGACCCCCGGGGGCCCCCGGCCCGCCGCAGGCGGGGCGGGGGGCGTCGGGGGGAGCGGCGCAGCCGCGACCCCCGGGGGCCCCCGGCCCGCCGCAGGCGGGGCGGGGGGCGTCGGGGGGAGCGGCGCAGCCGCGACCCCCGGGGGCCCCCGGCCCGCCGCAGGCGGGGCGGGGGGCGTCGGGGGGAGCGGCGCAGCCGCGACCCCCGGGGGCCCCCGGCCCGCCGCAGGCGGGGCGGGGGGCGTCGGGGGGAGCGGCGCAGCCGCGACCCCCGGGGGCCTGGCTGTCTTTGTCTTTGTCTTTGTCTTTGTCTTTGTCTTTGTCTTTGTCTTTGTCTTTGTCTTTGTCTTTGTCTTTGTCTTTGTCTTTGTCTTTGTCTTTGTCTTTGTCTTTGTCTTTGTCTTTGTCTTTGTCTTTGTCTTTGTCTTTGTCTTTGTCTTTGTCTTTGTCTTTGTCTTTGTCTTTGTCTTTGTCTTTGTCTTTGTCTTTGTCTTTGTCTTTGTCTTTGTCTTTGTCTTTGTCTTTGTCTTTGTCTTTGTCTTTGTCTTTGTCTTTGTCTTTGTCTTTGTCTTTGTCTTTGTCTTTGTCTTTGTCTTTGTCTTTGTCTTTGTCTTTGTCTTTGTCTTTGTCTTTGTCTTTGTCTTTGTCTTTGTCTTTGTCTTTGTCTTTGTCTTTGTCTTTGTCTTTGTCTTTGTCTTTGTCTTTGTCTTTGTCTTTGTCTTTGTCTTTGTCTTTGTCTTTGTCTTTGTCTTTGTCTTTGTCTTTGTCTTTGTCTTTGTCTTTGTCTTCGTCTTCGTCTTCGTCTTCGTCTTCGTCTTCGTCTTCGTCTTCGTCTTCGTCTTCGTCTTCGTCTTCGTCTTCGTCTTCGTCTTCGTCTTCGTCTTCGTCTTCGTCTTCGTCTTCGTCTTCGTCTTCGTCTTCGTCTTCGTCTTCGTCTTCGTCTTCGTCTTCGTCTTCGTCTTCGTCTTCGTCTTCGTCTTCGTCTTCGTCTTCGTCTTCGTCTTCGTCTTCGTCTTCGTCTTCGTCTTCGTCTTCGTCTTCGTCTTCGTCTTCGTCTTCGTCTTCGTCTTCGTCTTCGTCTTCGTCTTCGTCTTCGTCTTCGTCTTCGTCTTCGTCTTCGTCTTCGTCTTCGTCTTCGTCTTCGTCTTCGTCTTCGTCTTCGTCTTCGTCTTCGTCTTCGTCTTCGTCTTCGTCTTCGTCTTCGTCTTGGGCATGGGCATGGGCATGGGCATGGGCATGGGCATGGGCATGGGCATGGGCATGGGCATGGGCATGGGCATGGGCATGGGCATGGGCATGGGCATGGGCATGGGCATGGGCATGGGCATGGGCATGGGCATGGGCATGGGCATGGGCATGGGCATGGGCATGGGCATGGGCATGGGCATGGGCATGGGCATGGGCATGGGCATGGGCATGGGCATGGGCATGGGCATGGGCATGGGCATGGGCATGGGCATGGGCATGGGCATGGGCATGGGCATGGGCATGGGCATGGGCATGGGCATGGGCATGGGCATGGGCATGGGCATGGGCATGGGCATGGGCATGGGCATGGGCATGGGCATGGGCATGGGCATGGGCATGGGCATGGGCATGGGCATGGGCATGGGCATGGGCATGGGCATGGGCATGGGCATGGGCATGGGCATGGGCATGGGCATGGGCATGGGCATGGGCATTTTTGGCAACCTCTTCTACATGCAAAACTTTTTTGGTACAAATTTGTAATGTTATAAAATGGTAAAAATTTCATA
The DNA here is from genome assembly GCF_028583425.1 of Eublepharis macularius. Classification (NCBI taxonomy): domain Eukaryota; kingdom Metazoa; phylum Chordata; class Lepidosauria; order Squamata; family Eublepharidae; genus Eublepharis; species Eublepharis macularius. The sequence continues at coordinate 25,039,823 of NC_072801.1, forward strand.
CAATTATAATTTTACTAACAATCCAACTCAAATAATTTTATAGATAATTCAAACAGTATTGCTTTTATAATCATATTAGGCATAAATATTAAACATAACTTTTAAACATTAAGTAAAAAGTATTAAACACTCAGTAGAGATGGGTTGAAGGTTTTATCTTAAATCCTGAGCAGCTTGAAACCTTCAAGTGAGAACTTAAAACATGTTTCTCTGTTTTAGAGAAACTGTTTTTCAGTACAAAATAAATGGGATGTATGTTTTTGTTGCACTTTCCCAACCAGGAGACACACTCCTCCTAAGAGTTTAATGGCTTCTTTCATTAACAAACGCTAGTTGTTTTCATTACGTGAGGTATCAAAATATAAATGTTTATTTAAATAAAACATAGAAAAATAGAACAGATGAACGAAACAAGAATTAAGTATCCTAACATTTCTTAATGAAATCTAACTCAGTCAAATTAATGATGAAATGCATTCAAGTTACCATAGCACTTATTACAAGGGTAAGTTTCCTGCCTAGATCTTCATGAGATTTCTTTTGGCCAAAACCCTGATCTGCTATTTGGATTACCATTTTTATATATTATCTTATGCAGAAATCTGAGATCTTTTCATATGATAACAAAGATAAATATCAAACCAATCATAATTTAATTCTTTTTTACTATTTCCAATCATGTGACATTCTACCTAGCCAAAAGTACCACTATGCCCAGCTGTAAGATAAGAGATATGGATAGTAAAAGTGACTAGAAAAGTTACATGACCAGATCATCCTTGGTCTCTGCTAACAATTACAGAACATGTATCTGATACTGTTCACTATTTTTAATTGGCTGTCAAAGATAAAGAAGCACCAGTTATACACCATACTAGAAAAAGAACTACAGTGATGTTCATTCAGTGTTATTTAGAATGCATATGTTTCACTAAGTATGTGTTCTAAACCATAATCAGCAGTCTACTGGTTTGAATCCCACTACTGACATGAGTTCAGTAGGTGGCCTTGGGTCAGCCACTCCTCTCAGCCCCAGCTCCATTGTGGGGATAAGAATAACACTAACTTGTTCACTGCTCTGGGTGAGGCACTAATATGTGTAGAAGAGCGGTATATAAGCACGGTTATTATTATTATTTATATTTCCATGACACCATCCCTTGACCTGTGAAATTAAGTATTTTGATAAATATGAAAGTGATACCAAATATAAATGCATTGCGTAATGTGTGAGTGTACATATACAAACTTTAAAAATTGTATTGGATAATACCGCAAAGCATGATTACTGAGAAAGCTGCTTTCACTGCTTTCAGTGTGGAGAGCTGCTTGTAGATCAAAACAACCTGACGAGCTGTCTTCATGCAGAGTGCACTTGATTCTCTTGGCTTTCAATTCTGCTTTCGTTCAGCATGGGTAAATCGATGTGTCAGCAGTAAACATTTGTATCACTCCTCTCTGAATGACCTTTTAAATTTTACTGCCTATCGTGTCAAAGCAATTAAAATTAACAATACAGTTACTAAGCTGCTAAGATCAATTAATGGCTCTTAGGTTTTATCTATTGATCTAGTGACATCTTCAAAACCCACTGGTAACAGACTATACATACTTCTCTTCTATCCACAATATATACAAAAGGATTAATTACATATTCTTCTCTTCTAAATTACATATTTAAATGACATATTCTTATCTCCTAAATTAATTAGTCAAACTCTTACATCAAGGATTGGTGACAAGTTGTGGACAGACTACTCTTGGACAGAATGTACACTGAGAATAAATGACATCAAACAAATTGGAAACTAAATAAATCACTTTTATTTAACAAATACATTTCTTCTGAAGTCTCTTTAGAAATTAAATAATAGAAACAAACTATGTGGCATTCCTCAAATCCACGTGTAGGATGCTATGGAAGTGGTACTTAGAGGGAAATTAATCTCCATTGCCTCCTGTCATGAAGAACAAAAAGAAAGCATTAGAAATGAAATATCAAGAATAAGAAAATTAGAAGATAAACACAAAAAGGCCACCCAATCTATAAACTTGCTTGCATGAAAATTAGAGGAAAAATCCTCCTCACATTCTATACAAGCTATTAAAGGCACCCAGGAAAAACTCAAACTAATTCTGTAAAATTAGCCAATGTATTTGCTGAATACTACCAAAACATTTGTACATCAGACAATCCTGACACTAATCATATTTTAAATTATTTATCATCACAGGAAATTTGGAAAAAAACCTCACAAGAACATAAACAATATCTGGACCAAACAGTCACAACAGAAGATGTTACAGTCACTATCAAATCCTTGAAAAAAATAACAAAGCTTCAGACAGGGATGGATTCCCTGTCAAATTTTTACAAAAAAATACATTCACCTACTTTCAACTCCACTAACTGCCACGTGCAACTCTGTTATGTTAGGAGGTAGCATCTCTCTATCTTGGTCAGAGGCTGAAATAGTAGTTACTCCAAAAAAGGACAACCATATTACAAATACTAAATCTTCTCAACCAATACCCTTCCTGAATCAAGACCAAAAGATCTTTACAAGCATATTTGCCAAAACATTGTCTAAATTTAAATAACCAACTACATTCACCTTGACCAGACAATACACGTAACACTTAAACTATAATTAATTTCTGTGAAGCATACAAAACCCCTACATTACTTCTGGCCTTTGATATAGAGAAGGCATTTGGTTAAGTGGAAATACCATATCTAAAACTTTTACTTCAAAAAATGGGTTTTGGCGACCAATTCTAAAATGCCATTAATGCTCTTTATCTTTCTCCAAAAGCTACAGTTAGGACTAACAATGTACATTCAATAGATATCCATATAGCAAGTGGAACTAGACAAGGCTGTCTCCTTTCCCCATTTCTGTTTGCCATAACTATAGACAGGGCCGGTGCTACCATTAGACCAACTAGGCAGCCGCCTTGGGCACAGACCTCAACAGGGGCATAGTTTTATACAGATTACTTTCTTGAAAAAAATGCAACTGAGAAAACCTATTGAGCACCCCCTAAATGGTCCTGTCCACAGACATCAAGCAGCTCAAAAGCTCACTGTAACTTTTTTATTTATTTATTTATTTGATGTATACCCTGCCCTCCCCACAGATGGGCTAAGGGTGGCTAACAACATTAAAAAATACATTAAAATCACAGAAACATAAAATCGATATTTATTTAAAAATGATTAAAATAGTCCAGGAGCAGGCTATTTAAACAAATATTGGGAGTCCGTATACAGGCATGGCAGAGGGCTGAGGGCAGCTCCGGAAGAAATGGTGGTCTTAGATGGAAGAAGAAGGACACTCGCTGGCACTCAGCCAAAGGCCCAGCAGTACATCTCCATTTTACAAGCCCTGCAAAACTGTAACAGGTCCCACAGGGCCCAGATCTCCAGCGGGAGAGCATTCCACCAGGCCAGGGCCAGGGCAGAAAAAGCCCTCGCCCTAGTTGAGGCCAGATGGATGTCCTTTGGGCCAGGGACCACCAGGAGTTGCTTGTCTGCAGAACGCAACACCCTGCAGGGGACATAATGGAAGAGGCGGTCCCGCAGGTATGCAGGTCCCAGTCCATGAAGGGCTTTAAATACCAAGGTTAACACCTTGAACCGGATCTGGAACTCCACTGGAACCCAGTGCAGCTAGCACAGCACATGATGAATGTGCGCTTGGATGGGCGTTCTGGTAAGGACGTATGCCGCTGCATTCTGAATCAGCTGTAACTTCCGGGTCAGACCCAAGGGCAGTCCAGGATAGAGTGAGTTGCAATAGTCTAGCCTGGAGGTGACCGTTGCATGGATTACTGTGGCCAGGTCCTGTGGTGAAAGACAGGGCGCCAGTTGCCTGCCCTGTCGAAGATGAAAAAAGGCAGACCTGGCAACAGTCATGACCTGGGCCTCCATTGAAAGTGTAGCATCCAAGGTCACACCCAGACTCCTCACCATCAGTGAAGGTTTCAATTGTACCCCATCAACAGCTGGGAGCCAGTTCCCAGCTTGATTGCCCCATGATCCAGACACAGAACCTCTGTCTTCAGGGGATTCAATTTCAGGTGACTCTGATGTAACCATACCGTCACAGCCTCAAGACCCTTGACCAAGGAATCCAAAGCAAGATCAGACTGGCCATCTGTAATGATTCCAAGTAAATGTGTGCATGTATCTTTAAATGCTTGATGAGATAGGTGAAGAGTGGGGGGTGAAGGAGATGGATGAGTGAGTGATATGTGTCAGGCTATGGCATTCCATACTTGATAGTCTGTTTCACTCCCTTCTGCAAGAAGACGAGGTCTTTTGATTTCAAAAGGTTTATTGTGAAAGCCAGATGTGCATATTCCAGGATTAGAGATCCTGGCTGAGCAAATCGTTGCTAGGAATGAATCATAGAGCAAAGGTTGTTACATTTCACACTCCCGGAGCCCAGCCTCCCCCCCAAGTTCATACAGCAAAACTTCTCAGAGGTGCGCTGAGCTAGCCAAGGTCGAAACAGCAGATAAGACAGGATCCTTTCCCATGGAATCGGCTCCTTGCAGGTGTTGCCTGGAGGGAAAGAAGTCTAAACACTACACAATTAAATATGGCGTTACTTAGGTTAAAACAGTTTCTGACAATATGATTGGTTGAGGACTGAGAGGGTGGGTGGAGTGAATGCAGTTTGAGACGGAGAGTAGAGAGAAAATTTTTAGTCAGAAGAAAGCAAGCTAGCTGTGTGCTGCTTGAATATGTTGAAGTGTTTATGAGAGAAATATAACCTGTGTGGAACCTGAACTGAGCATGTTTGTGAAAGGACACTCAGTCAGGGAAAGAGAGGCCAGCTGTGTGAATGAGAGTAAATGAAGTAACTTTAAGAACCGAGAACTACGTTTATGAAACCGATACGCTTCTTGACTAAATAAAAGTTTATTTTTGTTTTGCTATATCCCAGTATAGCTGTCATTGCTATATCCCATTCCTATCTTCAGGGCCACATAGAACCACGAAGGAGCCTGACGCTTAGGAACATTACCAAAGGGAAAATTTAAATAAAATACCTTGGAATAAAATATTCCGGGTGGCAGCAGACTACCCAGAGGGTTAAGGGATAGATTAAAAGAAAAATCTACCCTAAAGAAAGTAAAGGTCATAACACCATCCATCAGCAGATAGAGCTGAGTGTCATCTGCATACCAGTGACAACCTAGCCCAAAGGTGCGGGCTAACAGGGCAAGGGGGCACATATAGATGTTAAATAGCATCGGGGAAAGAATCGCCCCCTGAGGGATGCCACATACCAAAGAATGGTAAGCAGACATCTGTTCCCTGAGTGCCACTCTCTGTCCTAGATTGTGAAGGAAGGAGTTCAGCCACTGCAGGGCTGTTCCACGAATCCCCACATTGGCAAGGGAATGGGTCAGAAGATTATGACTGACCATGTCAAATGCTGCTGTAAGATCTAAAAGTATCAGCAGTGCCGACCCACTCCGGTCCAGGTGTCGCCGCAGATCATCTGTGAGGGCAACCAGAGCCGTCTCTGTACCATGGCCAGGCCTGAAGCTGGACTGGAATGGATCCAGGATAGAGGCATCACCCAGGTATACCTGCAGCTGTTCCACTACCGCCCTCTCAATTACCTTAACCACGAACAGAATATTCGAAACTGGGCGATAATTGGCTGGATCAGCAGGATCCAGTGATGGTTTCTTTAAGAAGGACCGCACCACTGCCTCTTTCAGGGAGTCTGTAAAAAACCCAGAACTCAGAGAAAGATTAATGATGTCAGCTAATGGTGCCCAAATCCCATCACCACCACTTTTCACCAGCCATGATGGGCATGGGTCCAGTGAGCTCGTGGTAGGTTTCACAGCATGAAGGACCCTGCCCACCTCCTCCTGGGAGAGTGGCCTGAATTGATCTAATATCAACCCTGAAGACGACCAAGGGGCCTCCAGTACACATACTGCATCAACTGTGGTGGACAGATCCCGGCGGAGTGACAAGATCTTATCCGCAAAATAGTCTCCAAAAGCCTCACAGCTTATTACCGAATTTACATTTTTATTTGTCCCATGTGTGAGGGACGTTAAAGACCAAATCACTCTGGAAAGTTGTGCTGGGCGAGAACTAGTGGACGCAGTGGAAGCTGCATAGTAGTCTCTCTTTGCAGCTTTCAGTGCCATCTCATAGGCCTTCATAAATGTCCTATAAGATGTTCTTGTCACTTCATCATGGAGTCGCTGACACACCCGCTCTAGCCGTCTCAGCTCCCATTTGATTTGTCGTAGCTCATCAGTATACCAAGGAGCAACTCTAGTTCGGGGGCGGAGAGAGCGACGGGGAGCAATCTCATCAATAGCTTCAGAGAAACGGGCATTCAAGTCCTCTATCAGCTCATCCAATGAGCCACCAGGGGGCATCAGATCCTCCAGAGCATTCTGCAATTCAATTGGATCCATTTGACTCCATGGGCAAGCATAAATCAGCTCGTCGCCCAAGCAGGAGGGGGTCATGGTGCCCAGACAAGCCCTCAGGATGAGGTGGTCTGACCATGGCACTGCTATAGCTTCATCCAGATCCACCTGTATCCCGAACCCAAAGATCAAATCCTGTGTGTGTCCTGCTCGATGTGTGGCCATTGATACAAACTGGGAGAGTCCTAATGCTGCCATGGAGGCTATCATGTCCATGGCCTGTGAGGAGGTAGCATCATCAGCATGGACACTGATGTCCCCTAAGACCAGAAGCCTGGGGTACTCCAAGGCCCAGCCAGCCACCGTCTCTAACAGGCCAGGCACAGCATCTGCTGGTGCGCTGGGCGATCGGTACACCAGACAGATGGCTATACTCTCCTCGGCATCGCACACCAGGCCCACACAATCAATGCCAGCAATCTTTGGCAAAGGGAGCAGCCTGATGGAGAAAGACTCGAATGAGCACCACTACCTCAACAAGACATTTCCCAATATGTAAAACAAATATGAGAAACCTGTACCATAAATGTGTTGGAATATATGTGTGTTGCAAGGTCTGAGATTCACTCATTATGGGGTTAATGTGTTTACCTACCATGCTATTGTTTAGATTGACCTGGAAGGGGAACCTGGCTCAAAGCCAATAATCTGCAAGCCCAGAAAACTTGAGTGTTTGTAAACTGTTATTGGTCGACAGGTCAGGTGATTTTCTTTCAGGGTCAAGAAGACAGAGGAAGAAGAAGATTCTCCATTCAGTTATCCCAGCTCTTTGTTTGTAACCAGTAGTGAGAATGTAGCTCCAGGCATTTGTTATTTTGTAGGCAATCCTGTTAACCTTTCTTCCTTTAGAAGTAAATGATTTTAAAAGCTAAACTCGTGTGCTGACTCTCTGTTGATTCAAGATCCATTGCACCTCTGAAGAAAAGCTATTTTTTAACCTTTTCCCTCAACAAAGTGGACCAGTTGAAGTAATTATTAAGGTGAAAAAGATGCTAGCGATTCGTGTATATTGTTCTTTGAATAACAGAAGTATGGTATGGCTTTGGATAGGCAATATGAGATCATTAACTCTCAAAAAAGGCAAACCTTATGAGTTATATCATCCTGCTTTCAGATAATACTGCCAGTCATTGCTGCATCTCAAAATAGTCTAGGAGACTCAAAGTTATCTCAGAAGTCTCAGTCAACTTGAGAGGAACAATCCTTACTGAAACTACTCCTTTTTAGCGCTCCAGAGAGCCAGCTAAAAAGAAGAAAGCAAACGAAGTAACTGCAGACAAAAGTATCTCCTTTTCAAGTACAACATAATTCTCTCTCTCATTGTCTCACAGCAAACATGAGAAGGGGGTGGGAGTAGAAGACAGTCTGTTGTGCCAGCCAGGAAAAAGGTGGGGAAATAGCTTCCAATGCTACAAAAAGAAACTTTTCAGCAACTTGAGGAAGCCAAGCAAGAAGTGAGAAGGAAAACAAAAGGGAAAAGGTGGGAAACTGCCTCCAGAGCTAAGAAAAAACCCACTTCATAGAGCAAACATAGAGCAACACCAAGAGAAGAGGCAGAATGGAAAACACTAAAATCTTCACAGTTATTCTGCTGTGTCTGGAAAGAAATGGGCAGAAAGTCAGCTTCATGGCTGCAATAAAAGGGAAGAAAGTAGGGAAATTCTACTGTAGCAATGCGCAAAGCATACTTGCTTCAGAGGAACAAGTGCAGGGAAAAATACCTCTGCACTAGAACCTACAACTATATAGTCAAGCTTTTAAGGTTTCCTCAAAATCTGAAAATCCTTTAAAGAGTTATGATGACCTCATCCAATCCTTAAGGCCACTTTTGGTAGGTGCTCAAGAGGGAAAACTGGTCAAGACCAATTTGTCATCTAAACCTGGGTTTGATCAGAGCTGTATTTGTGCTAAAAATGCTTTAATCTATGCCTATAAGTTAGCACTGAGAGCTGATGAAAAGACCAGACAAGATGCATATAGTTCTCTTTCATTTTTTAAAAAGAAATATAAATCACTGGTTGCCCGCTGTAAGAAAGAACATACCAGAAAACTGTGGGCCAATAGCAGCTACGAGCAAAAACTCAGTGGTGTTCTGGAAACTAGTGTCAAACTGCGCCTCCACAGCCGCCTCCCCCTTGGCTTCCTCTATCCCCCCCCAGATAAATGGACTTCTTTTTTCGAAAAAATGTATGATGATCCTATTCAACCCCCTCCTGCCCTAACAATAGAAAATCTGGCCAAATGCCCCCCAGTTCAAGCCGAAGAAGTAAAAGCTTATATTAGCCAGTTAAAGAATGCAAAAGCCCCTGGGCTTGATGGAATATCTCCAGAATTACTAAAAACAAATAAGGACTGGTGGGCAACTTTCCTAGCCTCCCCATTTACTTATATTGATGAAACTGGCTACATCCCCAATGTTTGGGGAATGGCTATAGTAGTCCCCTTCCATAAGAAGGGAAAGAAGGAGGATCCATCCAATTATAGACCAATCAGCTTACTAAGCATTGTAAGCAAGTTGTCTACGAAACATCTGCTGAAGAAATTTTTAGACTGGCTAGAACAGGAGGAAATAATTGCTGATGAGCAAGCTGGGTTTAGAGCTGGCAGGTCAACAATAGATCACTGCCTAGTAATGCAACACCTTGTAGAGAAATACGCTACAGGAAACCAAGCATCACTTCACCGGGCATTTGTTGATTTAAAAGCAGCTTTTGACACAGTCTCTAGAAATAGACTTTGGAGGAAACTGCAGGCCTCCTCTATTGATAGGCGACTGCTGTCCCTTTTGGGGGCTATGCACAAGCAAACTGCCTTGAGTAAGGTGCAGCTGAATTGGGCATTTGACTGACCCCATTCAAACTTACAGGCAGGTGTGCCTTCTAGCCCCCTTTCTGTTTATCTTCTACATCAACAATTTGGTAAACCTTTTAAATGCCCCTGGAGTGCATCCTCCCAAATTAGCAAATAGGCACATTCATGTACTGCTCTATGCAGACGATGCTGTATTACTTTCTAGGACCCCCATAGCGCTGAAACGAGCCCTAAAAAATTCTCCCAATTCTGTGATACTGAACACCTTCTAACTAATTACCAAAAAACTAAGATCCTGGCTTTCGGTAAAAATCCAAAGATCAGACGATGGGAGCTTCAGGGGCATCAGTTTGAACAACTTACCAGCTTCAAATATTTGGGTGTAGTTTTGCAAGCCTCAGGTACCAAAACAACACATAGCAGCTTCATTGCTGATGTGGGAGAAAAAACAGCACATGGTATACTGAAATTCTATCGATCACAAGGGGGGCAGTATGTACCGGCTGCGCTCAGATTGTTTAAAGCCAAACCATTGGCCCAATTAGTATACGGATCATTCTTGGGGCTGCCATCCTCCTCTTTCTCTCAACTTGAGAGAGTGCAGTCCAAATTCCTTAGAGCCCTATTACAAGTGCCCAAATGCATGCCTAACTCATGGGTTAGACTGGAAACAGGAATGTTAAGGGTAGAGGCCAGAATCACCATCCTTTCCATTTTCAAATGGCTGTCAGGACGTCTAAACCCGCAAGGTCTGCTCCCTCTGTTATTCCAAGACAAATTTCAATCTAATTGGCAAAAGGCGACTCTGAAATCCCTGGGAAAATTGGGTCTTTCCCCTCAAAGTTTGCTAGTCATGGGGTTAGACCGAGAAAAATCACTCATTAAGCAGAGAGTGACAGACATTGAAAGACAAACATTTTCTTAGAGCACCAGGTTTTATTTCTTCAGATACTACTAAATATATTGCCGCTCCTGCAGCCTATTTTTACTTTCTTGAATCCAGTAACTCCAGAAGGGCATTTACTTTAGCTAGAAGTTCAACTCTACCCTCTGCCGTTCTGGAAGGAAAGTTTAAAGCTGTCCATTACTCTCTTAGGCTTTGCTCCTGTCCCCTAAGAGAAACTGACTCAATGGAGCACATCTTCTTCAACTGCCCAAGTCATAGTAAAATTAGAGCGGAAACCATCAGTCCATTAGTAGAAAGATTCCCTGTAAGTTCAAATAAAATCAAACTTGATTATCTTTTGTCTGATCAGAATCACCAGACACCATGTCAAGTAGCAAGATTCTGTGCCCAGGTCTACAAGCAACGTAAATCACATAAGGCAGCTTAAACAACTAATTTATGATGATCTTATTTTTTTACTCTTATATTTATTCATCGTTCTTCCCCAGTATCCAGTCTCAACTGTTTTTAAACTGATTTGCAAATGGTTTTATATGTACTGGTCCCAGACTGTAATAATAAACTTGACTTGACTACCTCTGCACTAAGAACAGCAGAAATACCTGAACCTACTTCATGGGGTGAAATATCCTAGCTACCACCAGAAGAAGCTGAGAAATGGAGAAAAGCAGAGGGTGTGGTGTCGGTGTTGAGGAGAATGATAGCAACAACCAGTTACTTCCAATGGGACAACGAATTCTATGAACAGATAGATGGGGTGGCCATGGGGAGCCCTCTCAGCCCAGTTATAGCAAACTTCTACATGGAAAATTTTGAAAAAATAGCTCTAGAATCAGCACCCCACAAACCTAGTGTATGGTTCCGGTTTGTGGATGATACATTTATCATTTGAAGCCATGGGGAGGAAGAATTGATGGGGTTTTTGAATCATCTCAACAACATCCACCTGAACATACAATTCACAATGGAGAAAGAAATCGAGGGAAAACTCCCATTCCTGGATACCTTGGTCATCCGCAAAGCAAACTTTCAGTTAGGTCACAAGGTCTACAGGAAACCAACTCACACTGATCGGTACTTACACAAAAACTCCAATCACCACCCCCGACAGAAAAGAGGCATAATGAAAACATTAGTGGATCGTGCAAGACGGATATGTGAGCCGCACTTTCTCAGTGAGGAAATTAATCATCTAAACCATGCACTTCAGGCAAATGGCTACTCCCGAAATGAAATCCGAAGAGCAATCAAACCCAGGATGAATCAAACAACCAAGGAAAAGCAGTCTCCTACAGGAAAAGTGTTTTTGCCATATATCAAAGGAATTACTGATCAGATGGGAAAGCTTATGAAAAAGCATAACCTTCAAGCAGTATTCAGACCCACCCGAAAAATACAACAGATGCTACGATCAGCAAAAGACAGTAGAGACCCCCTCACCTCTGCAGGAGTATACCGTATACCCTGCAGTTGTGGACAAGTTTACATTGGGACCACAAAGCGTAGCATCCAGACAAGAATAAAAGAACATGAAAGACACTGCAGACTTGGACAACCTGAAAATCAGCAGTGGCTGAACATAGCCTAACTCAAACAGGGCACAGTATCTTATTCCAGGACACCAAAATACTGGACAACACTTCCAACTACTTTGTCAGACTGCACAGGGAAGCCATTGAAATTCACAAGCATAAGCAAAATTTCAACAGGAAAGAAGAAACCTTAAGAATGAACAGAGCATGGTTTCCAGTTCTGAAAAACACCAGGCCAACAAAACATTCTATCCCCGACAATAGCCCTGCAGAGAAGATTAGCACATCAAGTACCAATCCATATGCAAAAGAACCTCCTCAGGATACAGTGAAGCCTCCCGCCATTAGCATTCCACACCCTGGGAAACTCTTACAGGATGACTCAGCTCAACCCCACCCCTCCTGAGTAGATACAAATGACCTACATCTTTTCCACACTGTGACACTGAGAGATCTCTGTCTTTTGGTGCTACACCTCTGAAGGTGCCAGCCACAGCTGCTGGCGAAACATCAGGAACTACAATGCCAAGACCACGGCAATACAGCCTGGAAAACCCACAACAACCAGAATGATAGCACATTGAAAGAGCTCCATCTCTCCCATGCCGGAAATTTAAAATTTATGTTGAAAGGGTAAAGTAAAAATATTTACCCTTCCAACGTAAAAATACACTAAGAGATCCGAAAGGCAGATTCATATTTATTAAAGGCACTATAGAAAACCAAACTTACACATTTGGCTCAATTTATGCCCCAAAACAAGACAGCCTAATGAAATTCTAAAACAAAGTTCATTAGAATACACATGTATCACTTAGTATAATTTGCTCTAAACCATATTTTCATGACAAACCCACAGAAACAGCAGCAACATAATCTAAGAGTATAATGAAGAGCAACAAATAGAAACAGAAGGATTAAAAATATCCTGCTTACTAGGTTGGAGGCAAGTTCTGACGACAACAGGGCCAACAACAAAGATTCTCAGGTCAAACTCCATGGTCAAGTAACAGATTCCAAAATCAAAGACTGTGACCCACCAAGGCTCAGGCAGCCAGAACCTAAGAGCTCACCAACAGCTAAGTCCAGAATGCCACAATTCTGACTAGCTAATCCCATGCTAGCTGCGGCCTTATAAAGGGAGTTTCTCCTACAGGTGAGGCTGGGTTCGTTAAGCTTCTTTCTCCAAGCTGGCTCATCTCTGCTACTCAGGAGGAGTAGATCAGATCCTGTACTGGCTCTCCTGACATTTCCTCAGCAGGGGGAAGGCCGTGGGCTGCCAGGCATGCGCTCCTGTACTTGGCCCATGACTCTGCCCTTACCCTCAGCCTTCGCTTCTCCTGGGGTTCTTTGGGAGACAGTGGCAGTTCTGGCAGCAGGCAGGACCATGCTAAGGCCGCCTGGCTTGATGACACTGTGGTTGTCAACCCTCCTGGAGATCCCCACAAATTACAACTGATCTCCAAATGACAGGTTTTAACATTCTCCGAAACATGGAGGTTTCTTAGGCTGGCCTATGTGGAATTATACCCCACATAGGTACTACCTGACAATTGATGCCAACCCACCTAGAGAACTCCGAGAGTTACAAATTATACCCCACAGAGGACCCTCCATATTATGATTGCCGTACCTGGAGATCTCCTTCCACTTCAGCTGAACTCCATATGGCCTATTTTACCTAAATTGGAGACAATGATGGTATTGGGTATTGGCAACTGGGTATCTGAAGCACCTCCTTACAGTAGTTGCCAACTTGGGGTTTCAGGGGGCTTATATTTTCACCACTACCTTATTCAAAGCCAAGTCTAATACAGAGTGCTTGAAGGGAGGCCACATTCGAGGCCTTAGGTCCAGAAACAGAGACTGGATCAGCACCAGCACATGTCCTCTTGTAGGGGACAGTCTCTGGAGTTCAGGGGTGTGTGATTTGGGGTGATCCAAAGATTGTTTTGATTTTCAGAGGGCTTAAATTTTCACCACTTCCTTATTCAAAGCCATGTCAAATACAGGGTGCTTGGAGGGAGGCCACATTCGCAGCCTTAGGTCCAGAACCAGAGACTGGATCAGCACCAGCACATTTCCTCTTGTAGGGGACAGTCTCTGGAGTTCAGGGGTGTGTGATTTGGGGTGATCCAAAGATTGTTTTGGGTTTCAGAGGGCTTATATTTTCACCACTTCCTTATTCAAAGCCATGTCTAATACAGGGTGCTTGGAGGGAGGCCACATTCGAGGCCTTAGGTCCAGAACCAGAGACTGGATCAGCACCAGCGCATGTCCTCTTGTAGGGGACAATCTCTGGAGTTCAGATCTGTGTGATTTGGGGTGATCCAAAGTATTTTTCTGCTGCAGTTGCCACCCCTTTCTTCTTATTGAAATGTTCTGGGGGCATCCTATTTTGCAGCTGTTTACTCAAGATCTGGGTTTTGTAGTATGACCCAGTATAGGTCCACTTAAGAGTGCTGAGTCTTCTGAATATGGAGGTGTATAATATGTGCCCCTGCAAACTTCATTTTGGAACTATAGCTTTTCAGTTTTCCCACAATATTTTTCTTTGGCTTTGCGAATAAGGAATAAGGAAGAAGAAACTGCGAATAAGGAACTGGGAACCAACTTCAGCTTCGTCCCCAAAGCGTGTCTTGCGCGCCGAGAGCAATACTTCTAAGGCTCAACCCGCAGATCTCCTCAGAAGTAAGCGCCATGTTAATGAGTGGTGCTTACGCTCAGGAAAGAGGCCTCAAGACTGCAGCCTTAATAAAGCAGAGGGAGGGCAGCGATTGACGCTCCTCCTGTGCCGCGGCGCCTCCCCGGTATTGCAAGCTAGAGGGAGGAGCAAAAAGAGGCCTCTCTGTAGCGTGCAGCGGGGAAAGAGGCTGGCCGGTTCGGTTCTCTTCTGCCGCAGGCAGGTTTCTCTGACGGTAAGGTGGCGCTCGGTTCCCCGGCCGCGGTGAGCGTCTCTCCCGCGCCCTTTCGTCCCCTTCTTCCCCACCCCGTTTGCTCGCTGCAAAGAGGCCAGGCTGCGTTTTGCATGGCGGGCACGCTTGCATGGCTTTGCACTCCGCCTGCTTTCGGCCTTGGGCGAGTGTCGGAGGGCGCCGCAGTTTCCAGTGTGGGCGCGCAGACTGGGAGGCTTTACAGAGCGGGGCGGCGGGGGGCGGCTTTCGTGGCGTGGCGCGCGTGTCTGCAAAGCCCTGCTTTCTCCTTTAAGAGCTCCTGGACCTTTAAGAGGGACCCTGGGTTGGGAGATGCTCGTGCTCGGAGATAGGTTTCCCCAAGGGCGGAGATTACGGTTGCCAGCCTGCAGGCGGGGCCCAGAGATCTCCCAAAATCACAACTGAGCTCCAGGCAACAGAGATCAGTTTCCCTGGAGAAAATAGCTGCTTTGGAGGGGCAGCTCTATTACGTCACACTGAGGTCCCTCACCGAACCCTGCCACTTCCCAAATCTCCAAGAATTGCATAACCCAGAGTTGGCAACCCTAATTTTCCAAGCAAGGCGGCAGAGGATCAGAGTTATTCAACATCTATCTGCGCCCCCATCGCTCAGTTGGTGTGGAGTTTGGGGTTGGTCTGTCATCAGTACACTGATAACTTCCAACTTTATCTCTCGACATGGGACTTATTACAAGAGAATGCTCACCTGAAGGGAGTTAGATGCCTTTATTTGAGCATCCTCTTGGAAGAGGTCTAGTGTAGAGAGACTCTTTATCCACTGATGGGCAGCAGGCCGAACAAGTGGGTGATGTGAAAGACCTATCATTTTGCCAGGCCTGTAAGATGGAGATGATCCGGCCAGGCTTATGGGGGTTGAGGCAGACGAATCATCCAACGGCCCCTTCCAGTGGGGAGGGGAGACATGTGCCCCAATCCTGTATTAACTAAATCTTAACCACCCAGCCCCATGGATCTTGAGGATGCTGAGATGAAGGGTGCAATGTGAGCTGCCTTAGTATTCTTTTAGTGCTGTATTTACATGATTGCTACCATTATTTTATTTGTTTTTATTATGTGTTTATATGCTGTTAATCCGCTCTGAGCCCGCTTGCAGGGAGAGCGAACTACAAATAAAATATATAATATATAAATAATAACAATAACAATAATAATAATAATGATGATGATGATGGCAGCCAAACCCCACCCTTCAACTCTTGAGAATTCCCTACCCTGGAGTTGGTAAATCTATGGAAGACCCAAAATGGGCATCTTTCCAAGCCAGGTTGTATTGCAAGTCATCAAATTCTAGTACAAGGCTGCCATCTCATTAAAAGGCTCTTGCGCCCTTAAGAGCTGGCCCACAGAAAGAAGTTCCACTGGTGCAGTTCTCTCCTGTTAGAAGAATTTCCTTGCGCTTGCGCACAGTGGTTCCCCCCTCCCATTTGATTTCAGCAAAGGAAGATTGTTGTGCCAAGTTAGAGTCCAGCAAAACGTTACAATGCTTACAGATGCTGTCAGCAGACCTTCAGTTTGCCGTGACTTAATGAAGACATTGGCTTTAGGCCACATTTGTTTATTCTGGAATAAAAATAGAGGGTTGTCTCCCCCAAATCTCCCATGCAATTAGGGGGTCTGCTCATTGCATTTGAGGAAAGGGGGGGGCTTTAGTTCACAAAAAGCTTGATAACAGTTTTCTCACTCTTTAATCCAGAGGAGTTAGCCGTGTTAGTCTGTAGTAGCAAAATCAAAAAGAGTCCAGTAGCACCTTTAAGACTAACCAATTTTATTGTAGCATAAGCTTTCGAGAATCAAGTTCTCTTCGTCCGATGCCTGATCAGGCATCGGACGAAGAGAACTTGATTCTTGAAAGCTTATGCTACAATAAAATTGTTTGGTCTTAAAGGTGCTACTGGACTCTTTTTGATTTCACTCTTTAATGTGTCACAAAATTGAACACAATGCCTGTAGCACCTTTAAAGCTAAGAAAATTGTATTTGAGCAGCCGTTTCCATGAGTCAGAGCTCACTTCATCAAATGTATTGGGAGTGAGCCCCTTTCAGACTTTAAGGTAGCACTGGATTTCTGTCCCCTTTTTGCTGCCTCAGACAAATGTGGCTCCCCTTTGGATTTGCTATGGGGAAGGCTCTGCCAGTCTGGTTGCTGTGTTGCATACGTGTAAATCGATGCTCTTGTTGCTGCCTTCTCATTTCAGGGCTCCTGTGCTCTTCACAGGCTGACTTTGCAGACAGAAGGGCAACAGGTGAGGTTTTCCAGACTGCATGCAGTGCGTGTAGGGGCAGGGGGGTGGTCTGCCCTTGTCGTTCATATCGAATTTCAATGTGTGGCTGACTAGGGGATGGGGGAAGAGTGGAATTAGTAACAGGAATCTGAGTTCTGAGGTGGGAGCTTGGCCTTGTAAGCTGGGGTTGCCAAATCTGGGCTGGAAAATTCCTGGAGCTTTACAAGTGGGGCCTGGGAAAGATGGAGTGAGTGGGGGGCTCAGTAGGGATACAATACCATAGAGTCCACCTTCCAAAGTTGCCATTTTCTCCAGGACAGCCAATCCCTGTAGTCTGGAGATCAGTGTAATCCTTGGGGATCTCCCTGCCCTACCTGGAGGTTGACACCCCTCGATACCCCCATCTTTGGCTGTGCTGCACTCCTGAGTGACGGGGAACACCACGCTGAATGGTTTCTAAACCAGCTCTGATAGAGAACTTGGGCTGCCTTTTGGAGCCCACTGAAGGCTGGTTGTGTCCCTTAAGGGCTTGGAGAAGACCGGCTTTGGGAGATTCTAAGCTCTTTTTTGAATTTTCAGAATTCCCCCCCCCCAATGGAATAAGTGTTTAGCCCTTAGAAAAGCATACTGGTGGGATTCTACTAGAGGTGTAAAATTTTTGGAAATTTGGGAGCCTTCTGGGGGGGAAGTAGTGTGGGTGTGTTTTCCTGGAAAACAAATTTTCCAGAAGGTTGAAATATGTGCAGCATTTTTCTCATCAAGCCTAAACTTATTTTAGTCCTGTAACAACACAAAATAAAGGTAGCAGTTAAAAGCATATTGTTTGGCAGGTTTATGGAATTTAACAGTATAAAACAGATACATTTTCTGCAAGCAAAACTGCAAATGCGCCCAATGCTAAGAGAGAGAATTGCAAACTACAACACCTTCTACTATCTTAGCATGTGTTTAGTTCTTGCTGGTTGAGACGTGGTTGAAAAAGTTGAAAAAAAAATTGCAGTACAGAAAACTTTTCTGTCCAAATAACACATCTCCTATAGTAATAACTGGACTAGCAGCATTTTTGGATATTGACAAACTTTATAAACATTGAAAACTTTTATCTGCTCAACAGGAATATCATATATATAATAGCATGTTAATTGAACATTATTTGCTTGTAAATATTATTAGAAAGCTAGATGGTTTGGTACTTTGACTAGATATTCCAAGGATTTATTTTTGAGATAAATCAATACCTTTAGATAAGGAAATTGAAAAGCAATAGGTGAAAAACAGGTTAAATTTCAGAAGCTACGGAGGGATCTTCAGGATTATGAAGAGCAGGGCTTTTTTTAAGCTGGAACACAGTGGAACAGAGTTCTGGCACCTCTTGAAAATGGTCACATGGCCGGTGGCCCCGCCCCCTGATCTCAGACAGCAATCTAAACTCTCCTCTGGAGATCAGGGGGCGGGGCCACCGGCCATGTGACCATTTTCACCGGGGTGATTTAAACTTTTAAAAACTCCTCCCTTGTTCTAGCTGACCCAAAGTGACATCATTGTGCAGTCCTGAATTCCACCACCTCTTTTCCCAGAAAAAAAGCCCTGATGAAGAGACTAGGGTATATAATTGATGGCAGCCAGCAGGTCATGTTGGTGTTAGGGTTTTTTCATGCACGCGTTTTCTTTCTTCTTCAGCCGTTAAAAGTCTTAGCCATGGCAGCCAAACCTGTTCTGGCCTCGAAGCAGACGGAGGAGGTGGTACAGGGTGTCCCGACGGAGGTGGTATGCACGGCTTTTGCTAACACCCTCCTTGTGGTGGTGACACAGTATGGGAAGATGGGCACCCTCGTCTCAGTGGAGCCTGATGTGGTGGCTGATGGTATCAGCAAGCCATTGTTCACTACGAAAGTCCTCCTCGGCAAGGATGAAGTAAGAACTGGAAGCAGATAATCCCGGGTTGAGGGGGAGAAGTCTCATGAATCAGTGAAAAATCCAAAATCGGAGCTAAGATGCTTGGGAAATGGGACTGTGGTTAAGATCCACCCTATAGAGGTGAAGTGGGTGGTGATGACTAGAGACAGGGTCTTTTCAGTAGTGGCACCTCACCTGTGGAATGCCTCTGGCACATCTCTTTTCTCCTCTAGGTGCCACGCCGTAACTTTCTTTCCTCCCAGGCTATTCAATTAAGAGGTTGATCTTTTAAAATTGTTTGCTTCTGGTCCAAGGACTGTTTTATTAGGATCATTTCAGGATGCTAAACATTTTATGCTCTGACTGGTGTTTTTAATAGTTTGTTAATGTTTGATGCTTTTTATGATGGATTGTATAGTATTTTAATTTACAAGTCGCTCTGAGCAGGTTCTCTGGAGAGGCGGCATCTAAACTTTCTAAATAAATCATTGCAAAAAGCCACTGAACCAGTTTCACTACCTGGAGGGCTCCCCAGGTATGCAGAAAAATATGAGCATGCAGCTGAAATATGAGGACTGCTTTTATGGGGCTAAGCCCCACTGAATAAAATGGAAAGTTACTTCTGAATAGACATGCCTCAGCTTGCTCTCTAAATTAACCAGAAGAAACCTAGACCTTTAGAAAGTATCCTGATGAGGCATAATATGCCCCAGAAGGGATGGAATATTAACGGCAGATAGATCAAAAAGTAGCCTGGTAAGGACTAAATATGCCCCAGAAGGGATGGAATGTTGAGGGCAGGTAGATCAAAAAGTAGCCTGGTAAGGACTAAATATGCCCCAGAAGGGATGGAATGTTGAGGGCAGTTGAACATCGTTTGAAGAGGAAAGGGGGAGGGAGACTCTCTATGTACTTAGGGGACTCTCCAATCATGCAACTCTGTTTTTAGACAAATTAAAAGGAAAACCTCAGAGAACAGCCTGATGAGATCTGCTGTTTATGAGAACTCAGTCCAAGTTAGAGCACTCTCTTATACATCTCCATGCTATGGGGTGCCTTTCCAAGCAGTCAGATAGAATTTACAAGGTTGTGTTGCTAGAAGAGAGTCTCTGAGCATTTAAAGGATGGGACTATGATCTTCCAGGATTCCGGGGGGGGGGGGGGGCGAGGACATCTGTATCCACCTGTCAGGCTTTTGACCCTGACCCCTCTCTAAATGGTACCATCTGTCTGTGCCATCGCAGTACTTTGAGGCAAAGGTCCCCAACGTGGTGTGTATGGGCATCATGGCACCCACTGACAACATCCCTGGCACTCACCAAATGTTTTTAGAATATAGGTGGGGCCAAGTGGGGCTTTTGTCCAGCAAGGCTTCTGATTGGCCATTGGAGAGTTGATTGGCTGTGCAGATTTTTTAAAAAGGTTGTTTTGGCAGCAGCTGCCCCAACACCACAAGGATCTTCACTGTGCAACTGAAGGTAAGCTGTAGCAGCCATCTTGAGGTGGCCATTTTGTGGTTGCACCCACTATGCTATGTCAGAATTCCAGTACTGTTCGGAGACTCAAGAAGGTTGGGGACCCTGCTCTGGGGTCTTGCTATTGGACAGGACCCACCCCAGCTTGGGAGAGGGCGCCTCTGAAAGACTGTCTGCTTTGGTTTCCAGCCTCTTGTCCACATCTGTGCCAAACATCTGGTGACATCCGTTTCTCAAGAAGCTGGGAACAAGCCCGTTCTCCTCTCCATGGCCTTGAAGGACAGAAGCATCGAGGGAATCCAGACTTTGCGGGAGGTGATCCAGAGGTGCCGGGTGTGGTGAGCTCACACTGCCAGCACAGAAGCAATTCCTCCTGGATGAGTCAGCTGCCTCAGTGGGAGGTAGACTTTGACCCTTTCGGTTGAATCCTGGTTTAGATTTGAGCTGCCTGCCTCTGCTATGCAGATCCACTGTGTGAGGGGAGGAGGACAGGATCCTGGTTTGACCATTGGGAGTTCAAACACCAGTTTCAAGATAGATACGAGAATTTCATCTGCCATCAAGAGCTGTATTTTTTCTTTTTAAGCATCAGTCTGATTTTTTAAAAAAACTTGTCCTTTAATTTTGCTTTTTGGAATACACAATCCAGCTGTCTTTCAGGGGTGTTAGTGAAACTTGCAGCCTCTTTACTCAAGTAAGTCCCAGTGAATTGAGTGGGCCGTACTGTTTAGGTTGTATGCTTAGGAGTCCTGAACTTTGGCTGCGTCAGGCCCATAGAATTTCAGAAGGCATGTGTGTGTTTCCTGGTTTTTTTTTTTCTCATTTCTGTTGTGGATGGAAAGTAGTTTTCAGAAAACCATACTATGGTTGAGATTGAGAAACGGAACACTTCCAATGTGCTTTTTGTGTCTTTCTCCACTCCCTCCCTTTCCAGAAACAGCCTCCCTTGAAACTGCATAATCCTGAGGCAATTTTAGGAGACTTTCCACCAGGAGCGCGAAGAGCTGTGGTTTTGAATATAAACAGGGATTGCCCTCATTTGTGACTCGGCCCATTCGGCATGCCCCGAGAGATCTTGGGATCCTAGCCCAAGAGGAAAAGAAAGCAAGGTTCAAGCCTGTAGGCTGGAAAACAGTGTTTGACACACTATAGGGAAAACACTGATATCGGCAAATACCTTTTTGCCTACTGAATGAACTTGGAGATCTGTCTCAGCAGCACAGTTAAAGGAAGCATTTCAGGTTGCAGTGGAAAAGATCTGAATGGTCTTTGAAACAAGATATGAAAAACATTTTCTTGAAATGTTCTAGGCTGACATCTGTACACCTCTGGCACTGTGTTAGCCTCTGTGAGATACAGGGATATTATCAAATAAAAAATAAAGTTATCTTTGTATGTCCTGATTCTTTCCCAGGTGCCTTATTGACAGACACTTGTGTTCATTGGCTGCCTTGTTGAATCAGCTGCTCTGCAGCCATCTCAGTCTGCCCTGTCGATGCTTGTATCTCCGTGCCTGATAATAGTGGAGTAATGATTTCCCTTAATACTCTAGATTGTCTTACATAGTTGGTAACATATTGAAGGGGTCAAGTGTAGCTAAAGTCGTATTTAAAGCCTTATCTTGAAGCATTTTACTTGTTCTGCAGAGAAGAAATATTTCATAAGACATTTTATTATTTTTTCACTAGAAAAACGTTGGGGATTAAAGATGAGGATAAGTGGGGGAACTCTCTATCCTCTATTTCCCAGGCCTCCCCAAGTATTAGAATATTGAGCTTCCTGTTGCTTCAGCAGTCCCCACAATGACCCTGCAAGGAAGGCTGATATTATTCTCCCAGTATTGCAGAAGGCTGCTTGAGAGTTAGAAACTTGACTTAGACTACCTAATAATTTTGTGACAAAGTCTTTGATGAACTTGGGACTTATTTATTTTGTACCATTTTAACCTGCCCTCCTTCCAGTGAGCTGAGGGCAGTGCCATTCTGTGCTCCTCAATTTTATCTTCTCAACAACCTTGTGAGGTAGGTGGGCTGAGGAGGCATAGCTGACCCAAGGTCATCAGGTGAGCCTCTACGGCACACTGGAGATTCGAACCCGGAGCTCTCGGATCCTGGTCAGACACTAACCACTAACTATACTGACTTAAGATAATAGAAAGCACTTCAGACTGCATGGAGATGGTTGCATTTGGAGGATGATCCCCTGGTTAAATCCTGAAAACAGAAAACAAACTCATCATCCTAACCTACCTCACAGGGTTGTTGTGAGAATAAAGGCAAGAATGTTGTAAGCTGCTTTGGGTCCCCATTGAGGAGAAAAATGGAGTATAAACGAATTAAATAAGGGGGGAAGCTTTTTCTTTGCAGCGCCTGTTTTCTATTAGCAGTGAGTTTTCACAAAGAAGCCATCAGAGTTGAAATCTGTCACCCTCACTTTGAAGGGGCAGCAGTCCATTCTCAAATTCCTGCCACCTCATCCCGGCCTTGGTCCCTGAATGGCCTTGTCTCTGAACATCTCTGGGAACTGAGATCCCAGCTTTCCCAGATCTCGGAGCATAGCAGAAGGCTATTGGCGGGGAGGGGGTGCCCTGATGACAATCATGTGTGATGGTCATCCAGATGAAGTCAAGCAGGTGTTCTAGCGCTGCTGTAGATTTCGCTTGAATGGGAGAGAAGTTATGCTACTTAAGTGTCCATCAGCGCTTCGTGGTAATTCAGAGGGAGATGGTGTACCACGTTGGAAGAGGCATGTTGCTCTGATGTTTAAATGTGCCTCAAATGCAGTTTTGTGGCTCCTTCAGCTAGTCCTTACAGAGGGATAAGCGGGAAAGCTGCTCAGAGGTCCGTCATGTGCATATATTTTTACAAGTGGGGGTGGCAACAAAACTGCACAACAATTTGGAACGTCCAATCTTGCCTTTCCATTTTTGCATTTAGATGTACACTTGCTCCACCTTCAAAGGTTGCGGGTCTGTGAGCAGCCTGTCTCCTGGTTCTCTTGATTGTTGGCACGTGTGAAAGAGGAAAACTCAACAGCTCTCTGCACTCTGTCCTAAATGCCACTGCACATCCACTGTCAAAACAGTAAATGCCGCTAATTTATGTCAATATTTAGGCCCTGCTTTATTTCTCTGCAATGGGGACACAAAACAGCGTACAACGCTGTGCTCCCCTCTGTTCTATGCTTGCAGTAACAGCCCTGTGAGGTAGATATGGTTGCAAAAGTGTGATGGCCCAAAGTCACCCGACAAACTTCCATGGTGGAGTGGGAATCAAAGTGGGGTCTCCCAGATCCTAGATAAACATGCTAATCATTCGCTCCACCGTGACTATAGGATATGTTACTTGCTAAATATTATTATTAAAATACTGAAATCCAGTGTTCAAGTTGAATATTGAAATCAAATTGGGTACCATGTACGGAAATGAAATATTTGGCCATATTTGTTAGGTGAGACAGGAATGTCTTGATAAATACTCAGAAAATATCCTATGAAGCAACATACGAATTTTAAACATGAAATCGGGGAGAAAATGTTTCAGTTCTCATATATGACCTTGGTACTCTACAAGTACTAGGCTGGAGACTTGGAGCACAAAATTAACCTGATTTTTTTTCTGCAACAGGCTCTTCTTTTGGGCTTGGGGTAACACTTGTAGGGTGTCCCTTTCCTTCTAATGATAAATGGTCACCTCTGCTAAACTTTTTATTTATTTCATTTATAGTCTGCTTTCTCACTGAGGCCCAAGGTGGATTACAAGTTGTCTCGGACTGCCGCAGAAAGGCCTCTTTGTTCAGCCATCTCAGACGCCTGATGCTTGATAACATGCCCTTGTACTGAAATCTTAAGGGATCAAGTCAAAACCTCTAGAAGAGCCGTAGTCTTTAACAAGCTTCTTGCTGGGTTTGAAATAAAGCTCTCTCTGAGCCTAGGCAGAAGAGGGGGGGGGACAATCTACAGGAAGGGGTGGAAGGAGTCCTTATATTTTAAAAAAAAATGTTTTTGGCATCCTTTTTTAAATGTTTTGTCAAAAATAAAAGTCTATGGCTGTGACCCACCGTGGGTCCTGAGATGCTTGAGAGAAAGGGGGCATATAAAATTTTTAAATAAGGCAGGAGAAGGGCATAGAAGCTTACTTTTTTCAAATGAAAAGTGGAGTTCTTAGGAATCCACGTAGGGTACAATGACCTTGCTAGCATGGATGGAGTCTGTACCAAATCAGTTGTTTCGGGCAACCGAACAGGTGCTCGCTTCTTTTCCCAAAATAGTATCCGGTCGGTCGTGCAAACAGGAAGAGCGAGTTTGACTCCTCCTGAAACAATCTACAGGAAGGAGGAAGGAAGGGGAGCAAGTTTAATCATCAACGGTGGGGGGGGGGAGATAAGAGATGGATTTCCTGCCCTTCTTGTTATAGAGCTACTCGTATGCTTGGTACCACCTGACATCGGCCTGGGCTGGGAGGCATCATAGAAAAATTACAAATGTCAGAAAAAGAGCAAATTGAGACATTTTTGTATATAAATAACCAGAACTCACAATTGCCCAAGAAGGCTAGATTTCGTCAGGGCAGCTAAAGGGAAGTCCTTCATAATTATCTTGCAGAACTCACTGCCGCATGCCGAGTGCTAGCTTAGATGCTATAAGGATATTGGATGGACTGAACGGAGTCCGTCTACCTCTGAGGATCAGGTGCTGTGAACATGCTTGAGGACTTTGAAGAGGAACTCCTGAGGATGCTTACTTTAGAATAAGCCACACTGAATTCAGAGAGAAATCTATGTAAACAATCCTTGACCCCTGCTGCGAAGAACTCTCTATCCTTTGGATGGAGCTGCAGTGAACTCTGAAAGTTACTTGCGAGTAAACATGCTTAGGGCCAGCCTGCAGAAGCTTGAAACGCTTCTCTCACTGTTCTTGTGCCTATTTACTCTGAAGGAAGTGCTACTGTTCAGTTGGGCTTATTCCCGCTAAGTGTACATAGACTCACAACCATATGATGGTTTGGTGCAGTGGTTAAGAGAGGCGGGACTCTAATTTGGAGAGCCGGGTTTGATTCCCCACTCCTCCACTTGAAGCCAGCTGGGTGACCTTGGGCTAGTCACAGCTCTCTGGAGCTCTCTCAGCCCCACCCTCCTCACAGGGTGTTTGTTGTGGGGATAATGACATACTTTGTAAACCGCTCTGAGTGGGCATTAAGTTGTCCTGAAGGGTGGTATATAAATCGAAGTTGTTGTTGTTAGAGAAAAGTTGCATGGATCTCCGTGTCTTGGGGGAAGGGGAGTTGGTTTAAAAGAAGAGCAAGATTTGAGACCAAAAGCACATTAAAGACCAACAAGATTTTCAGGATATAAGCTTTGGAGAGTCAAAGCTCCCATCTTGTGTCTGAGGAAGGTAGCTTTGACTCTGGAAAGCTCCTACCTTGGAAATCTTGTTGGTCTTCAAGATCTATTGGACTCCCATCTTGCTCTTCTATTGCAGACCGAAATGTCCCAAGAATAGTATTTCTATCTTTTATCAGGCTGTAACTAAAATGCCAAAAAATTACCATGCAAGGGTGGCCCATAGATCGTTTTCATGTGGCTCTCCTGCCGGCAAACGTCCAAAGAAGTGGTGTAATATCTTTTATTAGTTCCAATTAAAATATCCCAAAGTAACTCGCAGGCTGGTGCATTCCGCAAGCTTCCACTAGGTTATCTTCTCCCACCCCCAGAAATAAAACCGAGAGCGCTCCAGAAATAAAACCAAGCTAATACTCTGGAAAATCTTGCCGGTCTTTAGTGTGCTGCTGCTGGACCCCAATCTTGCGCTTCTGCTACAGACCAACACGGCTATCCGCCTGAATGGGAAACCCCGAGGCAGCCGCCAGTCGCGGACTTCGGCGGAACTCAAAACGTTGCAGTAAATTACTGTTTATGTCGGTCGCCCTAAACCGTCGGCAGCGGACGGACTCTGGCCTTGCCCGGAGGTGCAATTCCGTGCACACCTGCGCCAGGTGCGGAGGGCGGGGGAACCGGTCCGCGGCCAGCCTGGCCGGGCGTTTGTGGGCCATCTCTAGGGAGACGGGCAACAAAGCAGGCGGCGGCCCCGGCGTGGAGCTCGGCCGGCAGGAGGAGGAGTCTCTGGGGAAGGAAGCCAGGTGGAGGTTCGGCCAAGGGAGGGCTCTCTCGGGGCGGCTGGGAAGGGAGGCGGCGGCCGGGGCCTGGCCCAGCGTTGCGCTTCCAGGAGCTGCGCTCGCCCTGCGCTCGCCCTGCGCTCCAGCCCCCGCGCGCCCCCGCCGCTGCGCTGCGCCTCCAGAGCGGGGTAAGTTACTCCGGGGGGCGTCGCGGGTGGGGCTCGCCCTGGCCGGAGGGAGAAGGCGCGCCGGCGAGGCTCCGGGGCGCTGCCTCTGCCCGAGCCGACGCTCCCGGGCCACTTGCGGGGGACTTCGGTAACTTCCCTAAACGCCGCTGAAGCTCCGGAGGAGGTCTTTGGTTAAGGGGCGCACGCCCGCCTCTTTGAAGACTCACCACGCCCCGCTTTCCCGGGCACCCCGTCCTCATTTCTGCCCCTCCCAGCCCCGAGCGCCCCTTTGCTTGCTCTCCTACTCTATAACTGCCCCTTTAGCAGTTCTTCTACATCGATCAAGTGGGTAGCCGTGCTGGTCTGTAGGAGAAGCAAGATTCGGGTCCAGCGGCAGCTTAAAGACCAGCTAGATTTCCAGGGTCTGGACCCGAATCTTGCTCATCGATGAACCTGCAGCCCCAAAAGATTCGCTTCTCTAACCTGAAATATTTCCAGCCGTCTTTTTTCTGGGCGTCCAACCCGTGTTTAAAGGGCAGGAGCAGCCCGGGCTGGCTGGCAGCCCGAGAAAAGACTGCGTCTGCACATTGCTGGGCTGCGTTTCAGAGGTAAGCACCTGGATTGCCTGGTGCGCACAGGAAAATCCAGTTGCTAATGCCTGCTACAGTCAATACTGTGAGGGTGCAGCTCCAGAGAATCCCCCCCCCCCCCCGCAGCAGAGGTTTAACCATTTCTTGGAGTTTGGGGGCCTTGAGAGTGCGAGGAAGGGAGTGGATATACCACCACCCCCCATTCCCTCCTAAACATTGTTTTCATGTTTAACATTCTGAAATCCTATCCGGCTCTCAGGAGCGATGGGCTTTATAATTCCCATCTTGGTTGTAGAGAACTGTGTGTCTTCGTCTATGTAAACAACCATGTAAAAAGCAGCTATTTTATTGCATTAGAGATTTTGGAGCTGGGAGATATAGAAGTATATTGCTTTTGTAATATGGAACGCAACCAGAATTAGGGGACACCAAGGGAGAGCTTCCTGATACAGTGCCACAGGCACCTCGCAATCCATTGACTAAGTTCAACATTTCTGAGTTGAAACCTCTGTACAATATGCCAGTCAGCAGGGTGCAATTGTTTACTGTTTATTTCATAACTTTTTTCATGGGACCCAACATCTTACATCATGCTCCTTCACAAACAGCAGCGAGGTGGATTAGGCAGACAGCATGGGACTGGCCCAAGGACGCCCAGCACACTTTTGTGGCAGTGGGGATTCGAACCAGGATCGCCCAGATCCTAGACCAGTGTTCTGTACCTGAAGCTTACTCCCAGCTACAAGTGCACAGGAGTACAGTCTTTGGGCATACGTACTTCCAGGGTTCTGTGCTCAACGGTTGCACCGTTCCACAGAACGTTATGGAGAAAGCCCGTGGACAGAAAGGAGGGTGATGTGTGGCAAGAGGTAATTAATCAATGTTACATGACCTCTGTGGTGCCAGCGGTATTGCTTCCCAGTGGATGAACCCCATTGATGGAGAAAGGCCAACCAGTTAAATGTCCTTTAAGCTGTGATCTAATTTACAAATGAATATATGAAGCTGTTTTATATTGAATCGGATTATTGGTCTATCAAGATCAGTACTGGCCTGACAAAAGGGGGTTTCCAGGGTCTCGAGAATGGTCTTTCCTATCACCCATGACCTGATCCTATCAACCGGAAGTGCCAGGTATTGAACCTGGGACCTTCTGCATGCCAAGCAGATGCACTACCATTGAGTCGTGGCCCTTCCTTATTGAAAACAACACTGATGCTGGTTGTTGTGGGTTTTCCGGGCTGTATTGCCGTGGTCTTGGCATTGTAGTTCCTGACGTTTCGCCAGCAGCTGTGGCTGGCATCTTCAGAGGTGTAGCACCAAAAGACAGAGATCTCTCAGAGATCTCTCTTTTGGTGCCACACCTCTGAAGATGCCAGCCACAGCTGCTGGCGAAACGTCAGGAACTACAATGCCAAGACCATGGCAATACAGCCCGGAAAACCCACAACAACCATCGTTCTCCGGCTGTGAAAGCCTTCGACAACACTGATGCTATTTGGAGGTTGTCTGAGGAGTTTCTCTTGAACTAAAAAAAGTGAATGAATTCATTATCCTGTTCTCCCTGCCCCCCTTCCAAAGCATTTTTGAATGCTGACTGAATTGAGAGGCGTTTTGAGAAGCTATGGAGACCTTGGGGGAACATCTCAGTCCAGCAAAAGCGGAGTTTGCTTTAAGTGGTTGTTCTAAGCTCGGGTGGATGTAAGCCTCAAGGTAGATCAGCTGGGCTTGTTACTAGACGTGTTCAGAATCGTGCTCTTTGTCTTAATGGTGCTGGTTGAACTTCTGCCAAAGTATGACGCTGAGTTAGACCATTGGTCAGTGCTGGCTGCTCCAACAGACCGGTCATCTTGGGCGGATTTGTGCCTCCTTCCACTACTCTTCTTGCTCGACAGCCTTCAAGTGTAGATGCTGGTGATTGAACCAGGGGCCCTTTTGCGTGCAAAGTAGATGCTTTGCCACTGAGCCACAGCCCCTTGTCCATACTTTTATCGACATCAGTGTTTCCAAAACTCAGGCTAAGCAAAACAAGGTAACACACAACACTCAGCACCATTGGGGAGCTGGATTTATGTCCCATGGAGCTGTTTTTTGGCAAACTGCTTGTGTGCCATGTCATCTTAACTGGGTTTGCTTGGAAGGAATTCCCACTGAAGGTCTTTCCTTCAAGGAAGTGTGCTATAAGACTTTGCCCAACAGCCCCCCCTCCCCATGTAGGTTTGGAATCCCAGAGAAATGTAAAGGTGTGTGTGGGGGGGGTTACGTGCACTTAAATTTCCTCTGTGATTCTGCATGAAAAAAATGATTGATCATACCTGGATTCAAATCTGGCTGAGTGGGAATTTCTTAGCTCTGCTAGTTCCTCCTCTGGCAATTGGGAATCATAATTAGCATATCAGCTGTGTGGGTGTTTTATCTAATCTGCACCTTACAGTCCCCATCCTCCTCCTCATAGGTGTCTAATTTTTAATGGAACTCATATTTCAAATTAAGCATTCTAAAGACTTGAGTGCCTGCTCTATTGCAAACAAGCAAAAGTGGAGGAGGGCATTGGGCTCGAACCCCCTTCCTCTCTGATTATCCCCTTGGGCAGAATTTCCCCCTTGTGCACATTAATGTTCACTCTCATGTGCTTGTGGCACTTCACAGGCAGTGAGGGAGAGCAGCTGAAATGCATATGGGAAGGTCTTTTGCCCAGGGCCTCTGTTGCTGTTCTCGCTGGTTAGAGTCCTTTGCTAGCATTGTGGCTCAGAAAAAAGTGGATGCGGTGCATGGTGAGGGGGGGGGGGAGTCCATGACATCAGAGCTGTGCTAGGGGGCTGGGTGGGAAGCTGTGGGGGGAACCAGATTGGACCTCTCCAGCCCCACCTTCCCTTTCTCTCAGTAGGTGATTAGCTTACACCGTCACAGCACATGATGCACCATGACAATTCAATTCATCACGCTGATTAATCAAGAAGTGTTTACTACCCTCAGTTGCAATTGGTTCCCGCTCAAGATTGGAGCCTAAAATGTGCATGAAGCGCAGTGTTGGCTAACCTGTCTAGCTGGTGATGCGATAGATGATTCGCACTGAGCACATGTTTAGCTCAGGGCAAACAAAAGCTTAAGGTGCGGCAAGCAAAACACGTGCTTTGCTTATTTACTAGGGTTCTGAGTAGCTGTAGGGTGAAAGTGACAGGCTTCTTTCTGAACTATGTCAATGTAAGAGTGGGAAGGATGAGAGCAAAACACTGTCTTATTTTTAACAGCATGTGTTCTTGCTGGGTCTGCCTGTTTGTACCAAAAACCAGTTTTCTAATTACAGCGTGACAGCATGATTGCGCCGCCGATGGAGCTCTGGGCTGTTTTGTATCAGGATAGAAACAAATAAGGAAAGCTTGCTATAACACCTGTGGAACATGGAGTCTTTGACTCTAAATTTGACTGCTTGGTGCATTGGTGGTTCTGACAAATACCTATATTTTATCAATTTATTGATACCCTCCTGTTAGATCCAAAGTGGCTTGTAACACCGTAAGAACGTAAGAAGAGCCCTGCGGGATCAGACCAGAGGTCCATCTAGTCCAGCATCCTGTTCCACATAGCGGCCAACCAGTTGCCCTGGAAGGCCACAGAGGCCAATGCCCTGAGATATAGAGGTTGACTGCTTCTGAACATGGAGGTTCTCTTTAGCTACCATGGCTAGTAGCCATTGATGGACCTCTCCTCCATGAATCTGTCTAACCCCCTTTAAAGCTATGCTTGTGACCCCCCCCCAATTTTATCCTCACAACAGTCTTGTGAGGTAGGGTAGGCTGCGAGTGATTGGCTCAAGGATGCCCAATGAGCTTCCATGACAGAGTGAGGACATTCTAACAGCTACACCATGCTGAGGGCTTGCCCTAATATTACCAACTTATAGCCCTCCCCCCCCCCCTCCCCAAGTTTCAAGCTCTTGGCTCTTTAGGTACCTGAGTTGGAACTTGCACCTTGGGTAGGGCTGAGCAAGTCTCATGTCCTAGCCCTTGCAAAAGTCCTTCTAAGCAGGACTCAGTAACCTGGATGGTGGTATACTGTGCTGAGACAGAAGTCCACCCCCCACTCCACCAGTAGCCTGGATTGTGCAATTGTGAGCTGAAAAAGAGAGGTTGCAAATGTCACCAATGTGTTGAGAAAAATGGATGTATAACCCATGTGAAGAATACCCACAAATTTTAGTAACGTGAAAATTATGCAGCTATTATATGTGCCTCCTTGGCCCTTTTAGCTTTGACAAGGTGTTACTTACAACCTTTCAAACTTCTCTTCACGGCACAGAGAATGAGAAACTTGCTTTTTAAAACAATGCAAGTGGCAAGCAGCTGGTTGTTGAATGTCTTGTCCGATCCCAGATTCCGTATTGAAGCTTCCCTTCTGTAGCCCTTGTAGTTTGGTGATAGAGGTGCTTTGTGTCTAGGAAGTCCCAAGTTCAAGAGAAGTATTTCCAGTTAAAAGAATCTTGGGTAGCTGAAGTTTTTCGGGAATGGGGGGATTTTACTCTGCTTTGGACCCTGGAGTCCTGACTGCTGCTCGGAGTAGATAATGCTGAGCAATGTGGACTCACTATAAGGTAGATTGTATGTTCGTAACTATAATAATTAGCAGTTGCCTATTGGGAAATGGAGACTAGATCTCTCCAAGGCCTTCCAGTGCATCTGTGTAATGTTTCAACTTGGGTTTCTTGTACTCAAGTCCAGCTGTGGATCATGATTTATTTCCTTTACAAAGTCCCAAAGTGGGAGGATTTATAGACTTGGGGATGTGATGCTGCCAGATAAGCACCATCTTGATCTGTGTTCTAAAGGTTGGCCACAGAGTCAACAAGGAAAAAGATAACTGCCGGAAAACAAAAAAGCAAACCCCTTCTTTCCCAGTGCCTTTCTCGTGCGCTGGAGCTGGCACTCTCTCTGCAGCCTGGTTAATGTTTAGGTGGCAGACTGTGCCATGGTGTGCCAGGCTGGCTCAGAGGACTATTTCTACCGCCAGCTCCCCAATGACCACAAATGAGCTGGTGTTGTTGACTTAAGCAGGGCATCGACTCCTCTGGGGACCCTCGTGGTCAGCTGCTGTCTTGGTAATCCTAGCCTCTCTTCGAAGCAGGCGTCCATGGGTGGAACCTGGAGCCCTTTCCAACAGGAACACCCAGCCCCCAGCAGCTGATTCTGTTCCTCTCCCTTCGCCCAATGATTTCCCCTTCTATTTGGGGCAGGGTGGGGAGTATTTTTAGATGCGAAGTGTATATTCATCTGTGGCTCGAACACATCAAAAGTGCTTCCTTTGCAAAGTGCTAAGGCTTTGGGGTAAGTAGCTAAGCCCGTGTGTTGCAGTTGGGGTTATGTAGGTGAAAATGGTGGCCAGCCAGGGCTAGTGATGTTAGTGGTGGCTAACAGTTTTGGTGGTAGGGGCTCAAATGCTGGGCTCAACTTGCAGAGGAAATGTTTTCTCTAGGAAAATCATGACAATGATAAAAAGCTTAACTTCCAGGTGTTTGGAAAGGGACAGAGTTAACCAGGTTGTGCGCACCGATCAGTTTAATTGGTAGATTAGACTATATGAAATCTTCTATTGATCAGACAGAACAGGTTTTAACCTAGGGGCCAGAAGAACACATGCTTGGGTGGGTACTTTAAAAATGGGTTTTGTTGCGGCATGTTAACTCTAGCAGAAAAATAAAAGGGAATATTTATTTAGAACAGGTCTTGATGATTTTTCTTTGGCGCCTGCCCAACAGTTTAGGAATCTGACTCACTTTTAGCCTTCAGGCTTTCATATTTTACTGACATTTTTAAAATAGCTGCTGCCACAAAATGGAATCCTAACCCCTTTGCCAGTTTTTTCATAACTTTATTAATGCTATGGCAAAAATATTCAGATATTTATACCTTTCTTTTCTCCCCAGCAGGCGTACAGCAACATTCTCCCCTCTTCCATTATATCCTAACAACCACTACACCATGAGGTAGATTAGGCTAAGAGAGTGTGATTGACCCATACAGGGAGATTCCATGACAGTGTGTGGAGTCGAACCCAGGCCTCCCAACTGCTGCTAGTCTGATATTCTAACCACTATACAACTCTCTCTCTCTCTCTCTCTCTCTCTCTCTCTCTCTCTCTAAACACAGGAGTAAGCGTGGTTGTCATCACTGCAGCAAAAAGCTATCCTCTAACTCTGATGTAAAATGCTTTTTTTTAAAGAACTGTTTTTAAAAAATTAAATTAGGATCTGGAGAGTTAACTTAGAAATATGCTCAAGTGGCTAAGATCTCAGTATATATACACCTTCAGGGTTCTAGATTCCATTACTTAGCTTGTATTAATGAAATAGGAGTGCAAGATTATGTCTTTTCATGCCACGAATCTCCACCCAGTCCCAAACAATCATAGATGGACCTTTCTGAAGGTAGCAAACTAAAGTTCGGAGGGAGGAGTGGGTCAGGGCTGCTGGGATCAGCGACATCCAAGCTACAAGATGAAGGGCTTGTGCTGGACCAAAATTCTAGGTGCCGTGATCAATTTCTAGGTACTATGAGGACTCGGCGCCTGGGGTTTGCTGAACCCTGTATAAAATTGCCTGTCCTGTGGAAAATGAATGGTAGCATTGGGTTTTAAATTGTTTCCTGATCTTTGAGGCTGTTTTTTCTTGAGGCTTTGCCAGTATACAAACTTAGTTCAGTATGATTTATTACAGAACTAATCAATCAACTGCTGAAATTACGAGAAAAATAATGGCTGTTGTGGGTTTTCCGGGCTGTATTGCCGTGGTCTTGGCACTGTAATTCCTGACGTTTCGCCAGCAGCTGTGGCTGGCATCTTCAGAGGTGTAGCACCAAAAGACAGAGATCTCTCAGTGTCACAGGCAGCCACAGCTGCTGGCGAAACGTCAGGAACTACAATGCCAAGACCACGGCAATACAGCCCGGAAAACCCACAACAACCATTGTTCTCCGGCCGTGAAAGCCTTCGACAATACATCACTGATATACTTGGTGTCTTGTAGACCTCTGCTCCAAGGGAGTTTATATTCTAAAGTTTTCCCTGTGGGAGGGGGGGAGCTAGAAGGATTGAAGAGTGGTAACAGAAGGATGAGATAAACATGAACAGAATTACATCTGTCATTTTGTGGTTGGAGATGTCAGGGTTAAAATCAATACAACAGGAGAAATAAATGGAAATGTTGAAAATGGAGACATGCAGAAAGCCAGGGAGCATTGTGACATTTTAGACGTTCTGTCTCTGTCCACTGTAGTGGTTGGCCTAACCTACCTCATAAGGCTGTTGTGAAGATATACAGGGAAGGCGGAATCGTGCAACCCTGAGTTTTTTGCAGGGAGGACAGTATAAAAATGTACCAGATCAAGATCTTAAAACATAAGCATGCACACACAACTGCTAGACAGGCCAGCTTCCAAGTGCACAGATGCAAAAGCCTTGTAAATACTGCTCATTTTAAACATTTCAAATAAATCATCAATGCAAGCATATGGGTTCTTGACTCGGGCATGTGGGGGGATGAGCATTACAAGTTGCATGAACTCTTTTGCCTAGAGATCCGTTGTAATTCTGGGGGATCTTGGCCTGGCTGCCTCATAGCACTGGTTGCTTTGTCCAGTTCTTTGGCCTTCGGCACATGTGTTCCCTATGCACTCAGGTCTTCATTAGGGTAGCATTGTGGGTGTGGAAACCACACTAACTCAGCTCACCCTCTTCTTGATCCACTTTGGGCACTTGATGACTTTGCTGGACAAGATGCCTACAAAAACATCAGCCTCGGTGGATCCGTTTGTTTGTAGTGTCGCAGCACTTCCTGAGGGTTTGCTTGTGTGTGGCTGCTTCTACTGGGGTGAGCACAGTGGCTCCCAAACTGCCTGCTTGGAGGAACATCAGCCATGCCCCCAAAGGAGCCAAAGTTTGCCTTGCAACACTGCAGGGCTGTCATAAGCAGAGTTACACCCTTCTAAATCCATGAATTTAGAAGGGTGTAAATCCGTGGATTTAGAAGGGCGTAACTCAGGATTGCACCATAAGTCGACTGATCTTGTCAGTTGTCATGACAGGGCAGTCCGTGCAGCATTGATTTTTTGCCCCCACTTCTTTGCCCATCCCTTTAGTATGTTAGCAGTAAATACACCAACTACCCCTTCCTTTCGTATGCCAGAGAGGCAGGTGTAGCAGTGCTCCCCCAGCCTAACCCCCATGAAAGAACAGTAAAATATGAAATTTTTATGCCACCAGTTGGTGTGGTGGTGATTTAGGGTTGCCAGCCTCCAGGTAGTGGCTGGAGATCTTTCGGAACTGGTCTCTAGGCCACAGAGATCAAGTCACCTGGAGAAAATGGTTACTTTGGGGGGTGGACTCTGTGGAATTATGCCATGCCAAGGTCTTTTCCCTCCTCAAACCCCACTTTCTCC
The DNA here is from genome assembly GCF_028583425.1 of Eublepharis macularius. Classification (NCBI taxonomy): domain Eukaryota; kingdom Metazoa; phylum Chordata; class Lepidosauria; order Squamata; family Eublepharidae; genus Eublepharis; species Eublepharis macularius. The sequence continues at coordinate 25,075,395 of NC_072801.1, forward strand.
AGGTTTCACCCACCCTCCAGGAATTTCCCAACTTGGAGCTGGCGACCCAATGGTGATTAGAGTGTCAATCTAGGATCTGGGAGAACCAGGTTCAAATCCCTGCTCTGCAATGGAAGCTTGTTGGGTGCCCTTGGGCCCGTCACACTCTTCCGGCCTAACCTAACTCTCAGGGTTGTAGTGAGGAGAAAATAGTATAAGTTACTTTGGATCCCCAACTGGAAAGAAAGGCAGGATATAACTGAAGTAAATTTTAATATGAAATATTAATTTGAAATATGCATGGAGAAGGTGATCAAAACTTGTGCTTCCATTAAACCCTTGGGGGTGGAATAAAGTCGGTCCAAGGGTTACTTCAGTATGTGGACTAGCGGTAGCTCTTGTCTGCTAGAGGAAAATATCCATTATTTGGGAAATTTGACTTTATTGGGGATGGAGGCAAGGCAGGGAAATGACCTGTTTGGGGCTTGTTTCTGTGCTCAGAGCAGATGAAAGTGAGGAATGGACCTCTAAAGATGGAAACGTCTTCTCCAGACCCTCGGCTGAGAGATCAGCCTAAAAATAAAAGTGTATTATTAGGTGGGATGCTGGGAATGAGATGTCTAGAATATGTGGGGAGGGTGTTGCCGTTGCTACTTTTAATGGCAAACAATTAGGGGGCATGGTGTGTGTGGGCAGTGCACATTATTATTATTATTACTATCATTTATTAAATTTATAGTCTGCCCTCCCTGCAAACGAGCTCAGGGCGGATTACAACATACAGATAAAAACACATTAATAAAACAGTACATCGAATAATAATAAAAGCCAGATTTAGCAGCATAAAAACAAACTCTGCACCATGTTCCTAATATCCCAGGACGGGATTCACTCCACCCTTCCCTGCCAACCATAAGGGGAAGAGAGGGGTGAAGACGTGAGTTGGGGCAGATGACTTGCATAGTTCAGCATTTCCTCTGCTTCCTAACACTTAGCAAGAGGAGCAGGTCTCCAGAATGGCTGGAAGCCACTGACCTGTGAGCTGCCAACCTCCAGGTGATGGCAGGAGATTTCCTGGAATTACAACTCTACAAGTGACTGGGATCATTCCTCTGGGGAAAATAGCTGTTTTTTGGGGGGGGGGGGTGGACTGTATACCCTGCTGAGATCCCTCCCAGACCCTGCCCTCTCCAGACTCCACCCTCAACATCTCTCAGTATTTCACAACCCAGAGCTGGCAACCCTCCTTTAATTCCAGGCATTTGCACTGCAGGGTCTGGGAGAGAAAGAAACTCCTCACAGGCTCAGAAGCGCTTTCTTACTTATGTGTTCCGGGACTGAATTTAGGGCACTAAAACAGATTTCAGGGAGTTGGAGCTTTAAGCTATTTGTGTGTTGGATTCTCCCCCCCCCCCCCCTCACCTTCCAATTTCTCCTGCTTTTCCCAACTTGGTGATCCTTTACAGTGATTTTTAAAAAATTTTAGGCTGTGTATACTTTAAAAAAAAAATCTGTCCAGAAAGAAGCTGGACTCTTCGACCTAGCGAAGCTAAACAAATGTTGAAATAATGATTTTGCCTAATTTAGTCTATGAACTGGAGGGTGTGGCGATGTCTTACATAGGGCACTGAAACCCAGCCTGCAAATGTCAGAAATCTCTCCCTCACCCCCCCCCCAGCTCTCTCTCTCTCTCTCTTACTGCCTTTGCCAGGTGCTGCCCAGCTTCTTTCAAGTGTCTTCACAATCCTAAGGACTAGGAACTTTTGATTATTTTTGTTTTTTAAGAAAGAAAAGCTCAGATTCTTGGGTGGCTAAACTTCCATTCAGTCTTGCTTTCTACATTCATGTGGGGTCTCTGAATACCCCAAATCTTGACTGTTGTTGCAAATGATCCCTCTTGGCATTTCCCTTGTTTTATAGGCTGTCCTACATTTTCTTGCTGCTTGCTTCTCCGCCCCTGATTTTGTTCACCTTTGCTCCTGCAGATGAATAATACTACCGACACTTCCGAGTCTTCTCCCACTGAGAGAGGGAGGGAACCGACCAGCTTGGTCCCCACCACAATGGGGCTGGGCTTCTTCCCTTCGGACGCCAGTCGTTTGATCGTGGGTGATGGCTCCCAGCTAAGGGCCAATCAGAACAACTCCCAGGACGGCCAGCATCTCTTCTTGACCACTTCGACAGCCCAGGTGATCTCAAGCCTCTTCGTCTGGTCCGCTCTACTGATTACTTTCCACCAGGTAAGAGGAATGTGGTGGCGATTGGAATGAATCAATACATTCTTCTTTGGTGGTGTTTAAGCAGAGGCTAGGGGGCCATCTGCCAGTAATACTGATTCTATGACTCAGTAGGAACTTAGACAAGTTGGGAGAGGGAGGGCAGGAGCCAGTGCTTGGCTCTCCTGGCCCTTTCTTATGTGCCCAAGGTATGCTGTGGTCACTCAGGGTCAGGAAGGCATTTTCTCCAGGGCAGATTGGCTAGGGATCCTGGAGGTTTGGGGCATTGAGCAGGTCCCCTGGAGAAGTCGGGAGGGGGTAGCTGCGAATGTTCTGCATTATAAGGGGAGTCGGACTATATAACTGTGGGGACTCTTCCTGCTCTATGAGGGGGGCATAAGGGAGACCCATGAAAATCACCCTCAGCTTCTTGGAGGATTAAAACACCCAATAGAGTCTAGTTTGATCTGTTTTATGCTACCAAAAACAAAGTCTTGGGACAGTGATCTCCAAGATGGCACGTGGAATGTCTTTCTCGACACCCACTTTTTTCTCTCCCTCAGTAGACAATCAATCCTGGCTTTCCCCCACCTTGTTGGAGCAGGAGGTGCTTCAAGAGAGCACCATTTTGGTAACAACTGCCTTCAGCCAAGGAGGACACTTAGCTTGGAGCCTTCCAGTATTTTGTAACTGGCCTCAGACCCCATGGTGGACATTTTGTGGAGGTGCCCCACTCCATTTCCTCAAAATTCCAGAAATGCCAACAGGCTAGTTGATAGTTGGGGATCCCTAGGTTATGGGTATACCTCTGTTGGCTAGAATGTAGCAAGTGACGTCCGGGGCCTGAGAAGCCCCAACAAAATTTTAATCACAATATGGCAACAAGTCTACCTGCTGATTTGGCTCAAAAGAGAAATCGTTTTAATTAGTAAGAAGAGAGATTCCACATTTTAACTGATAGATTGTCTTGGATTAATCCTTCTTCACGTTTGTGTGCAAGCCAGTCCCATGGAGTGCAGTGGGATGACTCCTGAGTACGCAGGCATAGGACTGTAGCTAAAAGGAGCTAGTTGGGCGCTTTCCGATGCTGGCTTTCCGTGAAACAGTGTTGTCGTGAGCTGACTGGCAGGTGCTTATCAGAATGGACCTTGTCCTCTTGCTGTGTGCGTCTAAAGAGTAATTTCTCCCCTCCCAAGTGGAAATTCAACATCCTCCGGGTGATCTTGAGCAACGTGAAACTTGTCGGGCATATGCTTGTACCTTGCGTGTAGATAGACCCTCTGATGTGACAGGCCTGAGAAAGATCCCCTCCATGAGCTCTCGCAGTGCTGCCTCCAGTCAGTGTTGACTGCAGTGAGCTCATCTGTCCATTCGGAGTTCCCATAAGCACGGCTGCAAGTCCATTAGATTTGCAAGTCCAACTGCGGCAAATCTTTTGGATTTCTGCAAAGTCCAGCTTTCTGTTGTGGCTTCTTTTAATGCTTCTGATGCTCTTGACTGCGAAGAAAATGTTAAAACACAAAAGCAAAAAAAAAAAGGGAATTTGAAAGGAAGGAGATTGGAAAATACAAGGGGCGGCTTCATCTTATTCACATCTATCTGTGAAATCCATCCCTGTCTTAGACGGCTGTACTTTTTCAGGGAATTACTGAGCTCTTTGCAATGAAAGCCCAAGAACTCGGCCTCTTTGCGACATAAGAATATAATAAGTACCCTGCCAGATCAGTCTACTGAGAGCCCATCTAAATGCCATCATTTTGTTTCTAGTATTGGCCAGCCAGATACTTATGACAAGCAAGGCATTAGAGCTCGAAGATGACACCCCTTCCCATTGTGTGTCCCCTGCCCTTGGTTTTAAAGGGTATATTGCCTCTGAACATGGAAGTTCCATTTAGACCGGTTGTTTACAGTATTGGTCCAGAAGGAGAATCCAGAAAGCTAACAACACAATCCTTTTATTGGGACTACCCCAAGGACATGTAACAGTGTGCAAGCTTTCAAGTTCCTCAGCACTCTTCATCAGGTCAGATGTTACAAAACAATAACAACAACAACAAAAAAACAGGATAAAAGCTGATTTTTCCCGCCCCCCACCCACCCACCCCCAGGTCATCATGATCTTAGCCAGTGGTCATTTTGTAGAAAAAGAGCTGCAGGAACACATTAGCATATGCCACGCCCCTTGATCAGGCCGAAATGGCCGGGATTCAGCTGCTGTCAGATGGGGGAGTGTTCCCCCACCTGTCAGTGGCCCAATCAGGGCCAAAACGGGCACAAAATGGCTCAAAATGGCCATTTGGGGCACGTTTTGGCCTAGATCTGGCCCCAAATGGCCCAGATCAGGCCAGTGCCAGGCAGGAGAGGGGTCCCCCACCCAGCACCGACCCAATCCAGACCGTTTCGGCCCCGATCGATGCCTAAATGGCTCAAAATGTCCCATAGTCAGGTGGGCGGGGCTACCTGACTGTTGGGGGGACTGCCAGAACAGTGTTCCGGTGCGTTCCCCCTCAAAATGAGCCCTGATCTTAGCACCCTCTCTCACCAGGATATGGTGAAACGTGTGGCAGATGAAGGAAACTCAGGTTTCGGTTTGCTACTGGCTGGGGAGATAAAAGGGAGCGCAATTCTCTGCCTAATGCTCAATACCTTCATGAAATTGCATAACCGTTTTGTCACATCCCCAGAAAATTGGCTCACACAGACTTGTCCTTGGATCAACACATTTGTCTCTTGGATCCCATTATCACAGTGTTTCTCCCCCCCCCCATCCCCCGCTCTCCTCCAGATCTTCTTGCACCTGAAAAACTACACCATTCCCAATGAGCAGAAGTACATCATTCGGATCCTCTTCATTGTCCCCATCTATGCCTTTGACTCCTGGCTTAGCCTGTTGCTGATTGGCAGCCACCAATACTACGTTTACTTTGACTCTGTGCGCGATTGCTACGAAGGTGAGATGGGGTGGGGGTGGGGTTGTTTTCTGGGCCCAGATCTCTTGGTACATAGAGCGGCATTTTGCTGTGACCTGGTCCATATTGTACCCAAACTGCCAGATTTTTAAACGGAAAAATAAAACCTGTTAGTTGCCAACAGCCCATCCATACTGAAAGGGGCTAGGTAACGCTTGAAGTAAACCACAACTGAGAGTGTATAAGGGGGAGGGTGGTCTCTTCCATTCCTGAGTGCCACTTCACAACATATTTTGCTTCTTACTCGGATACTCTCCGTCAGGACAGACATAAAGTTGCAGTCAGCAAGGGCTACACAGAAGGTGGTCTTGGTGCATTCAGGGCATAACTTTTCCTCTTGCAATCACATCAGGCAGTGGGAAGCAATTCAGTAAGCTTGCTGCCCAAAAAGGGCTTGTGTACAGCCCTGACTGGTTAGTGAGTATGTATTTCATCAGCATCCTTGGTTCCTAAAGCGGTTTTGTAACTGACTTCTAATACAGGAAACTTTCTTCTTCTTGGTTTGACAAAAGCAGAGAATACAAAATATGTGTTGACTTGGCATTTTTAAAGAGGGAGAGACAAGAGGGCAAGATCAAGAGATGATTGAAGGTTTGATTGGTTGGTCTGTTGTGCTGACTGAAGCCAGAAGTCATCCCTGTGACTCTTCTCTTTAAAAATACATATTATGGCTGTCTTTGCCCTCTGGCTAAGGCAGAACTCTGCAACGCTTGTTTGTCCGCCACAATGAAGTCCTTTTGTGTGTCTGCAGTAGGCAATAGGGTAATAAGATGTGGAGCCAATATTCTTCTCATCAGCATGTTTCGCATCCTTCAGGTTCCACAGTCATTATCTTTTTGGTAGCTTGTACTTTTGTGTGAATGTGTCTTTCCTTTCTCTCTGGCAGCATTTGTGATCTACAGCTTCCTGAGCCTTTGCTTTGAGTACCTCGGCGGCGAGAGCACCATCATGGCTGAGATTCGAGGGAAACCCATTGTGTGAGTTAGATGATCTGTAGAAATCTTCTAGCTATTGTTTCACCAGCAGCTCTCAGCTCCTGCTGGGTTTTGATCCCGCTTCTGAGGGAGGAGATATTCACAGCTGTGAGGCCCGGTTCCCTCCAACTTGTAGGTGCCGATGTACCTACAAGTTGATATCTACACACAGCTTTATCAAATGAATGCAAAAATACTGCGAAGGAACCTGGACCTTGGAAAAGGTGCAGAGAAGGACAGCCCGTAAGAACCTCGCTGGATCAGACTACCTGGCCCAGCATCTTGTTTCACACAGTGGCCAACCTTGCAGGTGGCAGTCATGTTAGTCTATTATAGTCTTAAAGACTAACAACATTTATTTCTATAGGAGCTTTCCTGAGTCATAGCTCACGTCTCCAGGTATCATTCTGAAGAAATGAGCTGTGATTCATGAAAGTTCCTATTGAAAGAAATATTACTATTTTTTTAAGGTGCCGCTGGACTTTTGTTTTATTCAGTCTTGGACGGACAACAAACAGAACGGAGAGGCCAAGGCTTTCTAACACTGGGATTCAGAGGCTGACTGCCTCTGTTATATGGAGGTTCTTTTTAGGCACCATCAGGGCTTTTTTTCTGGGAAAAGAGGCGGTGGAACTCAGTGATGGAACTCAGGACCGCACAATGATGTCACTTTGGGTCAGCTGGAACAAGGGGGGAGTTTTTTAAAGTTTAAATCGCCCTTGGTGAAAATGGTCACATGGCCGGTGGCCCCGCCCCCTGATCTCCAGACAGAGGGGAATTTAGATTGTCCTCTGCGCTGCTGCACGGAGGGCAATCTAAACTCCCCTCTGTCTGGAGATCAGGGGGTGGGGCCACCGGCCATGTGACCATTTTCAAGAGGTGCCAGAACTCCGTTCCACCGCGTTCCTGCTGAAAAAAAGCCCTGGGCACCATAGCTAACAGCCATTGATGGACCTCTCCTCCATGAATCTATCTAACCCCTTTTAAAGCCATCTGTGCTCATGGCCATTGCTGCTTCATTTGGCAGTGCATTCCACAGTTTGCTCATTGAGTGAAGAAGTACTTCCTTTAGTCTGCCCCAAATCTCTTGCCCCATCAACTTCACTGGTTGCTCCCGAGTTCTAGTATAACAGGAGAGAAAAACTTCACTCTGTCCACTCTCTCTACCCCATGCATACATTTTCTAAACCTCTATCATTTCCCCCCCTTAGATGTATTTAGTTGTCTAAACCATTAAGAGGCTGAAAAAACAGATGAAGCCTTTCTGTTGTAGGGAAAAAAGGCATCTTGGGTGGGGTTGTGGCGGTAAAAGGTTACAAAGCTGTGAAACCTCTATTTTTATGATGCACAGCCACAAATGTGGCCCCTAGCCTAGATGCCTTCCGAAAGGATGTAGTCAAATCCATGGAGACAGGTCTACCTGGTTGTGCTGTGTGTTCATATGTTTTTATTGCATTACTTTACATATATTTTATTTTAAATGCTGTTTTAATATTGAAATGCTTTGATGTTCGCCACCTCGGGGACCTAGTTTGGGTGGAAAGGTGGCATAGAAATGTTTTTAATAAAATAAATTAAGGTCAATGACTATTGCTCATGGCATCTAAATAAATTGCTCAGTAGCAGTGTAGCCAGTGACTCAGGGGTGGATTGGGATATTTTTAAAAATCCGGGGGCAAGCTGAGCTGAGTGACCCCTGTGGCACTGCTCAACACCTGCTACCTATAACTGGAGATTCCGGGGATTGAATCTGAGACTTTCTGTATGCAGAGCAGGGCTGTCTTCCTGAGCTGCAACCTCCCCTTGAGAACTTCTGTTGCAGGGTATGTGGAGTCTAAATTTTTTAAAATCTTCCCTATCAAAGAGTTTTGTTCACTGGGCCTTAGACTGAAGCATTGTTTTCTGTCTGGTCCCAGGTCTAGCTGTATCTATGGAACGTGCTGCCTGCAAGGGATGTCCTATTCTATCGGGTTCCTTCGATTTTGCAAGCAGGTGAGTGTCCATCAGAGCAGAACACCATTTGGGGATAGGTAGAGATTAATGTGAATCTGGGTCCAGTTTTGCCCCTGTGCTGCACTTGGTGGTGGGGGTAGTGGGATTATAGCTGTGTTGAATAACAACAACAACAACATTCGATTTATATACCGCCCTTCAGGACAACTTAATGCCCACTCAGAGCAGTTTGCAAAGTATGCCATTATTATCCCCACAACAAAACACCCTGTGAAGTGGGTGGGGCTGAGAGAGCTCCAGAGAACTGTGACTAGCCCAAGGTCACCCAGCTGGCCTCAACTGGAGGAGTGGGGAATCAAACCCCGCTCTCCAGATTAGAGTGCTGCGCTCTTAACCACTACACCAAACTGGCTCCAGGGAAGGGAACAGCCCTCTGGCAGTAGGTCTCTAAAACTCTGCAACTACCCCTGATGGGGATCTTCAGAGTTGCAGTGGTAGCATAAAACCCGCCCTCATCAACGTTTAACCCCGTTTTGTTCCATTCATCCAGGCGACGCTGCAGTTCTGCATCGTGAAACCCCTGATGGCCGTTCTCACCATCATCCTACAAGCTTTTGGGAAATACCATGATGGTGACTTCAAGTGAGAAATTTTAACATCTCTTTGGGAGAAGGGCTGGGCATGGGCTGGCAGGCAGACCCACAGTAGCCTTGTCCCTCTTTGCTGGGCGTGAGCTGTAAAATGGCATATTTGGAAAGTAGTCAGCAGCCGTTCCTTTATAAACCAGGTGCAAAGCACACGCTGCTAGCCCACTTAAATTTTAAAAAAACAGCTGCCAGAAACATAATGTCCATCCAATCGACCCAAAATGAAATGCAACCGTTAAAATGATTTTAAAGGCAAGCTGGCCAGTTTTCCAGCCAAGCAACTGCTGGGAGGGGGGCGGAGCACAAATAAGGAGGGTGCTGAGGCACCATGGATCTTGGCTCACATCCAGCTGTCAGCAGCATGGGAGGGGACCGGCTTCTCCTTTGGAGCTGGTCAGGCCTAAGCCAATTTCCCTGCAGCAACATGAGCCCAGGTCATGATGGGTGGCTCTTGCTTGGGGAGACACATTACCTTCAATTGGCTGTGCTGGTAAATGTTTGGTACAAATGAATGGGACCTGACTACTAACAACTGAGCAGTGTGACTGTAGTTCTCAAAGCAGCAAGTTTCTCTTTGCTGCATTGCCCTGGACATCCAGTAAAAGCAATTCTCCAGCTTTCTGTCGCCAGCAAATTCTGCCAACACCCAGCTTTCAACGTGGGGCAGTTGGTTTTTCAGCAGGGAGTGGGAGTGAACTGACACCCGTCTGCTCTTCTCATCTTTCCCAGCATCCATAGCGGGTACCTCTACATCACCATCATTTATAACTTCTCCGTCAGCCTGGCCCTGTATGCGCTTTTCCTCTTCTATTTTGCCACCACGGAGCTTCTGCGCCCCTTTGAGCCAGTCCTCAAGTTCCTCACCATCAAGGCAGTCATCTTCCTCTCTTTCTGGCAAGGTGAGTGTCTCGGTCTCTGCTTCCTCTCTCTGACTAGGCTGGGGAGTCAGATGTGCCTGTAGCAAAGGTAGACCCTGTTGGTACAATCATATTGCCCCATTGCAGCATCCAAAGAATGTGCAAACCCAGCACTCCACTCTTGGCTCTTTCTGTATAGTGATGGTAAGATTCTCTAGAGTAAGTGAGCCTAGCTGCAGTTTGCTTTGGTGCTGTTTTGGAGGTGGGGGTGGGGAGCAGGATTAAAATACTGCAAGAAATAAAGGCACACTTGGAGTGGATCTGCAGAGCAATTGTTTGTTGCAGTCTGAATTTGGACAGACTGAAGTGGGGGAAATCTTGAAGCCAGGAGAGCAGGAATCTCACATTTAAATGTATCTGAAGAAGAGAGCGTTTACTCTCAAAAGCTTATTTCCTGTCCATCTTGTTGGTCTTTAGGGTGCTACTGGGCTTGAATCTTGCACATTTAAACGTTGCTACCTTTGGCTTAAAAAATGTCTGCATGTGGAAAAGAAATAGAGGAAGGAGAAGGATCCTGCCCTAGCTTCTCCTGGATGTGGTAGTTTTTTTTGTGTTGAGGAATGCTAGCATGTGTGTCACTGGCTCCCTAGTTCAAGTCTTGTGTCTTATCAGGAGCACAGAAGGGATTCGAACCTGGGTCATCTTGACACTGCACTTATGCATGATCGTGCTTTATCTTTCCCCTTCCTCTGAACTAGTAGGGTTTCAGAAAGATTGCCCTACGTGGTCTCTTTTTAAAACATCTTGTTTACTAGCAAGTGCTTAGATAGGCGTGTATTCACTACTTACAGAAATCCAGATAAACTAAGCTGATTATAGGCACACAGTTGTTCTTCAGTTAGCTCTTCCCCTGCCCTCCCCCTGACTATGTAGGCCACTGAAGCTGTGATCACTCAAGTCCCTTTCTGGCTCATGAGTTTGTGCCGCATACGGCATTGCAGTCACAAGGGCTAGAAATGCGTGGAAGGTTGAGACGTGAGGAAGTCTCTTTAGCCTGCTTCTTTGCTTGCATGGGGCAATTGCAGAAATTGCTCGACTTTCTGAATATTCAGGAGGAAAGAAAAGGAGGGTTGTCTGATATGTATTTGAGGGGGTGGCTCCCTCCTCCTGACTGATGAGCCTTAAGATAACACAAACAAGAGTCCAGTAGCACCTTTAAGACTAACCGACTTTATTGTAGCATAAGCTTTCGAGAACCACAGCTCTCTTTGTAAGATGCATCTGATGAAGAGAGCTGTGGTTCTTGAAAGCTCATGCTACAATAAAGTTGGTTAGTCTTAAAGGTCCTACTGGACTACTTACTATTTTGCAACTACAGACTAACACAGCTAATTCCTCTGGATCTATGGACACAAACAAGGAGATCAGTCAGACCCTGGTGTGGGCTCCAAGGAAATTTGTATTGAGGTTCAAGTCAAAATAAAGGCTCAGTTTAGATATAACTTGGAACCATGGTTTGTATTAAATGCATTGGGCTGAGAAACCAGGATTCAGTTCCCGGACAATTATTCAAAGCCTGGTTTGCCATGGCAAAATGCTGATTTAATCACCTTTGTAGTTGGGAAACGTGTAAGGGTGTCACTAGGAAAATGAGACAGGATGTCTGTGTTTGTACATCACATGAAACCATTGTGAAGATGAACTGTGGTTAATAAACCAGTTTCAGCTCAGGTTATCAGGTGCTAGTTTGAAAAAGCCTAACCAACCCTTGTTGGTGGAGTAGCCCCTATTCCAACTATCACACTAACCATAGTTTAATTAAATCATAGCTTTGCCTTTGTCTGACTTGAGTACAAAACAGATCAGGCCAAGAGTACATTCATATGACTTAAGGCCTGCATAAGTTAAGGGCTGCTTCCTCCCATATGAACCTACTCAACCTCTCTCATATTCAGAGCCAAGCTACAAAAGATGAATTACATGAGGAGGAGCGCATAAAGGCTTTGTCAATTTCCCCTCTCCATAGAGCCAGGGAGAAGCTGCTCAGAGGGTTTATTTCCTCTTTGCCTCTTAGAAGGGGAGGTGAAACTGACAGAGCCTTCTGGAGGCAAAGAGGAAATGAACAAACTCTCTGAGCAAATCTCCCCAGCTCTGTAGAGAGGGGAAATTGACAAAGACTTCCGATCTCTTTTAAAACTCAGCTTCCTGGCTAACATTGTGACTCCCTTCACGTGCTTCTCCTTGTGTAGTTCATCTCTTGTAGCTTAGCTCTCAGAGACCCTGCTTTGGGTGCTCCCATCACCTGAGGCTAGATAGGTGGCAATCCAAGGAAGGATGTCCTTGCCTAAACTTTGGCTCTCCCGCCGCAGGGACATTTGTCAGTCCCCCTCTATTGTCATTTTCTGCTAGCGGGTAAAGACTTTTTAGTTTTTATTTGGCGTCCCCTCTCTAACTCTTATTAGCTCTCCTCCCTATTTGTGTGTTTGTATGTGTTTCGCTTAATTGTTCAATTTCATTTTACATTTTTGTATTTTAAATGCTTTTTAAATGTTTGACATGTTTTGATGTTTTTATGTTCATCACCTTGGGGACCCTGAATTGGGTCAAAAGACAGCATAGAAATGTATTAAAGGAAATAAACGAACACCCTTAGCCAATTGTAGATTTCCTCACTTCACTACTAGTCTGAGAAATAATTCAAGGCATTTAAACTTCGTGATCATAGAAGTAAAAAGGTTTATTTAGCAATAAGCCTTGATGCAGACAATTTGGTAACTGAATGCATACAGTAAAGTACCTGCACCTGTATTTTATACATTTCAGTCAACATAAAGTGTATGCAGTTCATACAGATTTCATATAGTTCTGTAAACAAACAACCAGTTCTTACAAACAATCAAGTCGAGGTGCATGATCTTCTGAACAGTGTAGATTGACAGGTCATAGCCAGGAATTAAAAGGAACATAGTAAGAATAACATTCTTGGATGGCACCATTAATTTCACAACATAAGAACATAAGAACATAAGCAAAGCCATGTTGGATCAGGCCAGTGGCCCATCCAGTCCAACATTCTGTCACACACAGTGGCTAGAAATCCAGTGCCATCTAAAGGACTGTCAGTGAGGCCAGGACACCAGAAGCCCTCCCACTGCCTTCCTTCCAGCACCAAGACAACAGAGCACCACCTCCCCACAAAGAGAATACCATCTATCTCCTGTGGCTAATAGCCACTGATGGACCTCTGCTCCATATATTTGTCCAGTCCCCTCTTGAAGCTGGCAATGCTTGTAGCTGCCACCACCTCCTGTGGCAACGAATTCCATGTGTTTATCACCCTTTGTGTAAAGTAGTATTTTCTTCTATCTGTTCTAACCCGACTGCTCAATAATTTCATAGAGTGCCCATGAGTTCTTGTATTGTGAGAAAGGGAGAAAAACACATCTTTCTCGACCTTCTCTAACCCGTGCATTATCTTGTAAACCTCTATCATGTCTCCCCTCAGTCGTCTTTTCTCCAGGCTAAAGAGCCCCAAGCGCCTCAATCTTTCCTCATAGGGAAAGTGTTCCAACCCTTTAATCATTTTAGTTGCCCTTCTCTGTACTTTTTCCAGTGCTATGATATCTTTTTTAAGGTGTGGCAACCAGAACTGTACACAGTACTCCAAATGAGGCCTCACCATCGATTTATACAGAGGCATTATGATACCGGCTGATTTGTTTTCAATCCCTTTCCTAATAACCCCTAGCATAGCATTAGCTTTTTTTATGGCAGTCGCACACTGTGCTGACGTTTTTAGTGAGTTATCTATCATGACTCCAAGATCTCTCTCTTGGTCAGTCTCCGCCAGTTCAGACCCCATCAACTTGTATTTATATTTTGGATTTTTGGTTCCAATGTGCATTACTTTGCACTTGGCTACATTGAACCTCATTTGCCACATGGATGCCCACTCTTCTAGCCTCGACAGATCCCTTTGGAGTGCCTCACAATCCTCTCTGGCTTTCACCACCCTGAACAATTTCGTGTCATCTGCAAATTTAGCCACTTCACTGCTTAATCCCAATTCCAAATCATTAATAAACAAGTTAAAAAGCATTGGACCCAATACCGACCCCTGTGGCACCCCACTGCTCACCACCCTCCACTGTGAGAAGTGCCCGTGTATGCTCACTCTCTGTTTCCTATTAATTAGCCAGTTTTCGATCCACAAGAGGACTTGGCCCTTTATCCCATAGCTACTGAGCTTACTTAGGAGCCTTTGATGAGGAACTTTGTCAAAAGCTTTCTGGAAGTCAAGATAAACAATATCTATCGGGTCTCCCTTGTCCACTTGTTTGTTCACTCCCTCAAAGAACTCTAACAGATTGGTGAGACAAGATCTTCCCTTACAGAACCCATGCTGAGTTTTCCTCATCAGCTTTTGGTCATCAATGTGCCCACTAATTTTATTTTTGATAATAGTTTCCACCAACTTACCCGGTATTGACGTCAGGCTGACTGGCCTGTAATTTCCCGGATCTCCCCTGGAACCTTTTTTAAAGATGGGGACAACATTAGCTACCTTCCAGTCCTCAGGAACAGATGCAGAGTTTAATGACAGATTACATATTTTTGTGAGGAGATCTACAAGTTCACACTTGAGTTCTTTCAGAACTCTTGGATGTATGCCATCTGGGCCCGGTGATTTATCAGTTTTTAAATTATCTAGCAGTCGCATAACCTCCTCTCTCGTCACCTCAATGTGACTCAGGTCTTTCAAAACCCCTCCCAAAGTCAGTGCTTCCGGAGTGGGCATGCACTTCTTATCTTCCACAGTGAAGACAGAAGCAAAGAACGCATTCAGCTTCTCGGCCATTTCCCTATCACCCTTTAGTAATCCTTTTACGCCTTGGTCATCCAAGGGCCCCACGGCTTCCCTAGCTGGTTTCCTACTTCTAATATATTTAAAGAATTGTTTATTGTTTTTCTTTATGTTCTTTGCAATATGCTCCTCATATTCCCTTTTTGCCTGTCTGATCACAGACTTGCACTTTTTTTGCCACAGCTTATGCTCCTTTTTATCAACCTCACTCCGACTAGTTTTCCACTGCCTAAAAGAATCCTTTTTACCTTTTACAGCTTCTATTACATTGCTTGTTAACCATGCTGGCCTTTTCCTAAACCTATTTGTGCCTTTCCTAACCAGCGGTATATATTTAATTTGAGCTTCCAGGATTGTAGTTTTAAATAGTCTCCAAGATTCCCCAAGTGTTTTGACCTTTTTTACTTTCCCTTTCAGTTTCTTCTTCACGTACCCCCTCATCTCAGAAAAGTTACCCCTTTTGAAGTTAAACATGGCTGTGTTGGTCTTATTTGGCAATTTCCTATTTATACATATGTTGTACTCAATAACATTATGGTCACTGTTCCCAAGTGGTGCAATCACATTTACATCTCTCACCAGGTCTTCAGCATTACTGAGGACCAAATCCAGGATCACCTCTCCCCTAGTAGGTTCTGTAACCATCTGTTCCATAGCACAGTCATTGAGACAGTCTAGAAACTCACTTTCTCTCCCCCGATTCGAACACCCATTGGCCCAGTCAATGTGTGGGTAGTTAAAATCACCCATTACAACACAGTTTTTTTTGTTTAGCAGCCATCTTTAATCCTGTCATCATTTTATAATCCTCCTCTATTTTCTGATCTGGAGGGCGATAACAAACTCCCACAGTTAAGTTTCCATTTGGGCCCGTAATTTCAACCCATAGCATTTCCAGAAGCGAATCTAATTCAGTTACCTTCTCAATCTTACTGGAATGTATACCTTCTCTGACATATAGAGCCACCCCACCACCAACCCTTCCCTCCCTATCCTTCCGATATAATTTATATCCAGGAATCACCGTGTCCCACTGATTTTCCTCATCCCACCAAGTTTCTGATATGCCCACAATGTCTATGGATTCGCCCAACACTAAACATTCCAGCTCCCCAATTTTACCTCGGACGCTTCTAGCATTTGTATATAAACACCTGTAACTTCCCCGGCACACTTTGCCTCGAGACGTAGTTAGGTCATCTGCACTGTTTGTCTCCATCTCAGTTGACAACTCTAATCTATCTCCCTGTAGAAGTGTTATACCTAGCCCTTCATCTCTCTGAGATGAACCATCCTGAACCAGAGACACTTTATCTCTTGTCGGCTTTCCCCTAGCATTTAGTTTAAAAACTGCTCTGCCACCTTTTTGATTTTAAGTGCCAGCAGCCGGGTTCCTTCTCGGGACAAGTGGAGACCGTCTCTCTTGTACAGCTCCCGCTTGTCCCAAAAAGAATCCCAGTGCCTAACAAACTTGAACCCTTCCTCCCTACACCATCGTCTCATCCACGCATTGAGACTCCTGATCTGCGTTTGTCTCTCTGGCCCTGCGCGTGGAACAGGTAGCACTTCTGAGAAGGCTACCTTGGAGGTCCTGGCCTTGAGTCTCCTGCCTAACAGCCTAAATTTTTGTTCCAAGACCTCACGACTGCATTTCCCAACATCGTTGGTTCCAACATGGACCACGACCGCTGACTCTTCCCCAGCACTATCTACCAGCCTATCTATAACACGCGTAATGTCCGCTACCTTCGCACCAGGCAGGCAAGTCACCATACGGTCAGAACGCGGTTGTGCCACCCAGCTATCTACTTGTCTAAGGATCGAATCACCAACTACCAAGAGCCTCCCTCCCGCCCCACCCAGGGATGGTTCCTTGATGCGAAAGGAAACCTGCTCACCAACTGAAGAAGAGGTCCCTTCTGAGGGCATGTTCCCCTTATCCTCAATACGGTGCCCTGATTCCACAAGATCCTCATTCTCCTTGACAACAAGAACACTGCCATTTTTAGAGTGGGACACATCTGTCCTGTCCCTGAGAATCTTGTCCTCGTGCCTATCTAACTGTCTCCGCTTCTCCAGGTCAGCCACCTTGGCCTCAAGGGTACGTACTCGTTCCCTGAGAACCAGGAGCTCCTTGCAGCGAGCACACATCCAGGACTTCTGACCAGAAGGCAGATAGTCATACATGTGACACTCAGTGCAATACACTGGAAAGCCCCCAACCCCCTGCTGGCATTCTGACTTCATTATTCTGTTTTAGGAATAACACACTAAGAGGAAAGAAAACGGCTATGATCCCCCGGCTAAGAGCCACAGGCCAAGAGCCCTTTAGCTCTCGCCCTTCGGCTCGCGCCAAAGGCTCGCGCCCCTGCCCAGCAGTTGCCTTTTCAATGCAAAAGGTCACTTCCTGCTAAGCACAGGAGGTGAGCACAAAGGGGGTGTGTGGCTTGTACTCCAGCAACCCCCAGCAGCCTTACAAACACACTCACCCTCAAACACAATCAAGCCCAAACACACTCAGCCTCAAAACTACACTCAAATCAACACAAAACTACACACAAAAAGCCCCAAAGCTAGAGAGGACCACCCTTAGCTTCTCAGCTTAACCCACCACAGCCAAGAAAGGCAAAAAGCCCTTACCTCCTCTAGCAGCTGCAGACCATGTGCTCCTGAGCCCAGGTGACTCTGCTCTGCCCTGCCCCTGCCCAGCAGTTGCCTAACTGGGAAAGCATACCCAAGGCCAGAGCTGAATATCTCTGGATATAAACCATTTTTAACCTTCAGTGTATAGTGGAAGCAAACTCACCAGGCCCTTTTTTCATGGCCTCTGTGTATTAACGTTATAAAAACAATTGCAGGAACAGAAATGCAAAACATAGGGTGTAAGAAGGATTTTCTCACAAGCTTTGAGCAGTCCAGATCAATTTGTTTTAACTGGAAATAAAGGGGACACCCTAAAATTCCCTAACAAAATGTTTTAAATACCTAAATAAAATGTAGTCCAACAGAGGCCACCTGATGCTTCTAGGGAGCTGACAAGCAGTGCAGTATAGGCAAGGCAGTCATGTACTATTCCTTGCTTCCCAGCATCTGAGAGCTGGGGAATAGGTTGCCTCTGAACAGAATGCATTTTTAACTTTCATGGTGAATCAGTTTCTTCATTTCTTTTTAAAGCCATCTGTGTCCTGACAAACGAAATCCCTTAAGTCAATTACATGTGTAAAAGAGGCACTTCTTCTGGTCAGCCCTCTGTTTGCCAATCAGCTTAACTGACTGATGCTGAATTCTCGTTGGAAGTAGAAAATTTCCCTCTATGGTTTCATAGGCCTCTGTCATGCACTCTTGCTAAGCTGTGTGGCTTTGTTTTTCCCCCTGAACCTTTCCTTGTTGGGAACAGGCTATTGTCACTAAACAGGGCTGCCGAGAAGGGCTGGATAAGGGGACAAAATTCCAAGGGTCATGGAGCTGGCCAAGTTGTGAGACTTTGTTCCTATGAGGTTTGGACTGGGGGGTTGTTAGAGGAGGCCCAGAAAAAATCTTTGTCTAGCGATTCTTGATAGCCCTTCCACAAATGTTCTGGCACCATCAGGTGGCCCAGAAAAATGGTACTTGTTTAAACAGGAATGATCTAATTCAGGTTTGTAGGTTTGAGAAGCTTTGGATGCCGCATGATATGCCTGAATATTAATAATACTTTGGGACTGTTCCTTTTTCTGTAGGGATGTTACTGGCTATCCTGGAAAAGTGCGGGGTGATCCCAGAGGTTCAAATAATCGATGGGAAAGCAGTGGGGGCTGGGACGGTAGCCGCTGGCTACCAGAACTTCATCATCTGCATTGAGATGCTATTTGCATCCATCGCCCTCCGGTACGCATTCACCTGTCAGGTGTACAGGGAGAAAAAGGAAAACTCAACAGGTAATTGTCAGTGCTTCAAATGGTCTCGTGTTCTTTCCAGGCAAGGTTTGTTCAGAGGTGAAGACAAATTTATGGTTAGGATTCTGAATGCCAGATTCTCCAGTGCTACACCCAACATAATTTTTGTTGATGCATTAAATGTGAGTAATTCAAGTGGTGGTTAGGCTCTTCACTGTAATTTTTTAAGGAAGGGAAGGGGCAAATAGAAGAACTTGGAGCTCTGGTTGAAGTGCTGAATTTTCTAGTCATTTGAGCATGGAAGTCTTTCCCCAGCCTACATCGATCTGTGAATCTCTTGTAATACCATCTACCTATTTCCAAGTTTCGAGGTCTCATAGTTTTAAGGAAAAGGCTATGTTTAAAACAAAACAACAATTAAAAACCTCTAAACTGACCCCATAAACTTGTGAGTGCATAGCCCTGGCTGTGAAAAGGGTAGATAGAAATGATCTCCAACTTTCCTGGCATTTAGGTAACTCTGTGAAGCCAAATTTCTTCAGCAAGGTTTTGAAGACAACTAAGCATGCAAAAGGAAGGCATGTTAACTGGGCTGGCCTGCTGAATAGTGTATTTATAAAACGCTGTTTAATAGTAATTTATTGAAATATTTATACCCTGCTTTTCTCCAGTGGGGACCCAATGTGGCTTACAGAATCATTCTCCTCGTCTCTGTTCTCCATACAACCACAGCCTCTGGTAGAGAATAATTGGCCTAAGGTCACCTAGCAAGCTTCCATGGCACATGCAGAATTTGAACCTGGATCTCCCAGATCCTAGTGTCGGACTAACCACTCTACCATGTTGGCTGTCTGCTTTGCTTTGCCTATTTTATGATCTGATTGAGGCAAGGGACTGCAGTTAATACTTAGTTACTATAAATCAAACCATGTGTCTCTGTAAAGAGCCCCGTGGTGCAGAGTGGTAAGCTGCAGTACTGCAGCCCAAGTTCTGCTCATGACCTGAGTTCAATCCCAGCGGAAGCTGGGTTCAGGTAGCTGGCTCAAGGTTGACTCAGCCTTCCATCCTTCTGAGGTCGGTAAAATGAGTACCCAGTTTCCTGGGGGTAAAGTGTAGATGACTGGGGAATGCAATGGCAACCCACCCCGTAAAAAGTCTGCCAAGAAAACGTCGTGGTGCGGCGTCCCCCCATGGGTCAGTAATGACTCGGTGCTTGCACAGGGGACTACCTTTACCTTTACTGATGTCTCTGTAAAGTTGCCTTGAGTCCCCATGTGTAGAAAGGCAAGGTAACAATGTGTTAAATAAGATTCAAATGAATTTGTGTGCGCACACGACTACTTTTTTTATAGAAGGAATGTTGAATTTGAGTTCACACAGACATGATTCCTTTCTTCTTTCCAGTAAACCTGGCCCCTATGCAGAGCATCTCCAGTGGGCTGAAGGAGACCATAAGTCCCCAAGATATTGTCCAGGATGCTATACACAACTTCTCCCCGGCATATCAGCATTACACCCAGCAGTCCATGAAGGAAGCAGAGACCAGTGAGCCTGCGCAAAATGGGAGCGTGGAGCCCAAAGCTGATGGCCCGCACATCAAGAAGAGCAAAAACATTGAGAAGAGGGTGTTGATATTTTCAGATGATGAATTATAAGATATGTCTGAGGCAAGGGAACAAAGGTTTGGGGCAAGTCCCCCTTGTCTCCCTCCATAATTGGACCTCCTCAAAGGAACTGACAGATGGAGAAACTTGAGGGGGTCTCTTATTCACTCAGTCAGCTATTGCTCAGGAAAAATCGAGTACTTGAAAGTCCCGTTTCTCAAAATTGGGTCATATCCGGTCCTAATTTATGCCTGTGGGTCTTTGGGCCATTCTCTCCTGCTCGCAGGATGCAAACTAGTACTAGGAGAGGAGTAAATGGCCTTGCGTTCCAGAGGTGCCAAAACCACGTCATCTACCTCTGGCCTTTTGCTTTGAAGTGGAAGCAAAAGATAGGGGGAGAATTGTACGTTGGACTGTTTGCCACCCCCGGGAGAGAACAAAGACGTGGTGGGGCAGAAGGAAAGAGCGCAGGTGAATGGGCCAGATCTAACCTCCTCTTTCTAAAAGAAATGTACCAGATAGAAAACAGTGGACCCAACCTGATAAGTGTGACTTAAGCACTGTTGGTAGGAAAGGGACACAGCTTCCAGTGGGACTGAGCCAGTTGTGGGATCTGTCCCATTATGTTGGAATGGAATTGAGGAAGAGCAAGGCAGCAGTAGCTGGCTCCTCCTCTTCAAAGGGCATCCTTTGCTACTTAAAAAGGTGGACCCATTCCCCCAGGAGAGCAACTGGAAGCTATCTGAGGAAGCTTCTCAATGTTGCAATTCTGTTTTGGATGCCAAAGGAAAGACCTAAAACTCTGTGTTTGTTTGCTTGCTTGTTTGTGTGTGCATGTGTGAGTGTGTGATTGAAAGAGGTGGCATTGAAACCGAGAGTCATCCAATTTTATGAAACTGGCTTATGGACTCTTACAGCTGGTCAGAAACTTGGGCATCCGTATGTACAGCTGTATGCCCCCGTATCACTTTGTATTGCACAGGTGGGGAAATGGGGCAAATTCCCCACTGGTGATGCTATCCTAAGCAGAGTTTCACCTTTCTACATACATTGAAGTCGATTGGCTTAGACTAGTGCAACTCTGTTTAGGGTGGTGCTTGGAGGTATATGGCATTTCTATGTGGGGTGATTCCCCCCCTTCACTGGATCACAGCCACATGTGCATGCGTGACCACTACCTATATGAAACGAGTATCTGTTCTGACACTACCAGAAGCACCCTGTGACACAAGGGAGAAGTCCATAATTCAGTTCCTTGCTATTCTAGTGTCACCCTCCCACAACCTCTACAATGGTTGACAACCTCAAGACTGAAAATAACTGGTTACTCAAATGCAAGACAGTCCACTCTCTAATCTGAGCTTTGCTACCCCGCTGAGAGAGCTGGGGGGGGGAGGGGGAAGACTTCTTGTTTGTTAAAAGCACAAGAGGTGCTTTGGTGCTCAGCTGGGAATTACGGGAGGGAGTGCCTCCCTCCCCTCTTCCTCCTCCCACAGTTTTGTTTTGTGTGGTAACTTATCATAGCCTGAACATCGCTGGAAAGTTTGTCAGCTTTGGGAAGAGTATGGATTTTTCCATGGTGTGATAAAGGAATGCAGAAATACTGCGGTGGCAACTACCAGGAGTATAAAAAGTGTGAAACTTATACATTTTCCAAAATCTTATTTATTAAAGTTTTTTTTTCTAATAAAACATTTCTAATGCTGTTTCATATACCCATATATTCTATCGATTGCATTTTGATCCTGCCCTTCCTCTAAACAGTGCAGGGCAGGATACATATCTCTCCTTTGTATTGTCAGAATACTTAGTAGCTGTGGGATCCAACCATTACGCTTAACTTCACTTGTACAGAAAACTTACTAGTTAATAAGTACCACTTTTTGGTGGTACTATTACTTTCAGTATGGGGAAGCTGAGGATGGGAAGGAAGGTGGCGTAGTATAGCCCAATTTCGGAAGCTCAGCAGTGTCTGTACTTGGATGGGCAACCACTAAGGAAGACTCTGCAGAGGAAGGCACTGGCAAACCACCTCTGCTGGGGTTGCCATAAGTTGGCTGTGACTTGATGGCACCTAAACTTGTGCAAACTGAGAATGGTAGCATTAACTCCGTGTCTGACAGTAAAATAAGAGTCATCTTGGCTGTTCAGACAGATCCATCAAATCCAGCCCTTTACAGTGAGCAGTGGTTATCCAGATGTTTGCTGGGCCCTGAAAGGCAATGCCTTCCCTTTGATCCCAACATCTGCACGTTGCACTATCCTAGTTACGAGCGCAGGCAGAGCTATTTTAGACTGCAGTTGCTTTATGCTCAGCATATCAGCTGAGGTTACTTTTAGAACACGCGTATTAAGGTAGTGGTATGGTTCAGGCTTTCAAAGTACTCCTGACATCGAGATCACACGGTGCTTTGAAACCCAGAGGTGAATTGAACTGGTGGCCTCCCACACCACAGCTAGTTACCTTCTCTTAGTCATGGTAGGCTAGTTCCAACCCCTTTCTGCACTGAGTTAGGCCATCCCTGTATATTGCACAACCACGGCTGACTACCTTTAAAGAACCAAATGATATCAGAATTTAGAGTAAGAGCAAGGACGGCACAGGGATTTAGAGTGCTGGACTAGGCTCTGGAAGAGCCAGGTTCAAATCCACACTCTTGCCATGGAAGCTTGTTGGATAACCCTGAGCCAGTCAGTCTCTCTTGGCCTAACCTTCCTCCCAGGGTTGTTGTGAGGATACAAGGGGGGAAGAGGAGAATGATGTAAGCTGCTTTGGGTTCGCATTGAGGAGAACAGTGGACTATAAATGAAGTAAATATTTGCATCATTGAAATCAGACAACATTATTGATAGTAGCATAAAATTTGGACTCTCTGACTTTTTCTCCAGTGAGATTTCGGCAGCTGCAATGTTTTGCTGGCTTTGTTGAAATTTCGATTGCAGCTGGTCAAGTTTAGCTCTGTGTACTCATTCAGGCTCTCTTCTGTCAATCATGAATGACAGTTCCAGCTAGGGCAGCTATGAGTCCCTCCACCAGCCTCTGCCCCCCCTGCCTTGTCGGGCCTCTGCCCCCCCCTTCTAGCTCATGGGGGTGAAGTACCCCCTCTGTATGCTCACAGAGCCCTAAGTTGCTGCTCTTTGTCACAGAGGATGTGGGGAAGTGTTCTAGACTGGCAATCCCCTTCAGAAGGGATTGCGTTCAGATATGTTGATGTCCTGTCTTTGTCCACCAGAGGGAGATCAGTTAGCCCGGCATCACTTTCAGGTTGCTTCCCCATCACATCCTCAGCGTTTTCTGCGAGGAATACCTAAAAGAAACTTCTGAGGGTTTCCATGTGACTGTCTGAAACCCACTGCTGGCAAAATGTGGAAAGGGAAGGCTTTGTGTGCGTTGGGTGAGGGCAGACGATGTGGCGGTAGCTCGTGACTTGAAACACTCACTGGCGCACATCAAAATTTTACACACAAAACCAATCTTTTATGGAAAGCGGTGGTGCCTGGGGTCCTGGCAGGGATGCTTTTGGGCATCTCTGAGCCTGCTACGCTTAGCAGGCGAGAGAAATAAAAGAGAGACTTGCTTGAAGTGGGTGAGGGGAAGTTGGTAAAGGAGGGGGAGGCAGTAGCTTGAAAAGTCTTTTGTCTCCTCCCACTGAATTTTAGGGTCCCAATCAGCAAGAGGGAGCATTTAAGAATAAGCTATGAACCCCATCTCTTACCTCTCCTCAACGTAGACGTCTTAGATGTCCTACAGCTACTATTCCATCCATGTAGATCTTGGGTGGTTGAAGTCCATGCTTCATGAGTGGCACCCAAGAAAAGAGCTCTTTCTATCGTGACACCTGCCTTTTGAATATCCTAGCAAGGTATTTAAGTTAGTGCCAGTGCTAGCATTCCATGAAGATGGTTTCCTCAGGCTTTTGGCACACCCTGCCTTGATTATTCTATCCAGTTCAGTAGGCATAATTGCTGTTTTTAAATGTACTCTCTTAGTATGCATTGGAAGATATCATCGGTGTGGATAGTAGAAAGGAGACACTGAAAATTATTTAAGGTAACATGCTCTCGAATGAAAGGAGGGCAACGCTACCCTGCAGGAAGCCATATTCAGGGCCCCAATCCACCTGATGCTGACCCCTATGCTAAGTGTTCCACCTCCACCCACACACAGCACAGTATGGACACAAGCTCTAAACACAGATTCATGGACCCGGGCAAATCTGAAACCAGAAAATGCTTTATTGGAAAGGTACAAAATAAAAGGCATTGCAGCATACCATTTACAGCAATAAATTAACATTGTGGTTTTTGTCAAAAGAGCAAAGTAGGTGGGACACACGCACGCACGCGCGCACACACACACACGCACACACACCAAGTGTATACCCCTTACAAAACAGGCACCCCACGTTACTTGATATATCAATAATTTATTTCATAATAAAAAAGCAGCACAAAAATAAATATTACAATGAAATTATTGAGTGAACCACAGAAGACAGAATGAACAGGGTTATTTTTAAAAAAATGACAAACAGACTTGTGTCATTGGTTTGGAGGATGCAGGGAGGATACCTGTCAGATTTGCCATCAGTGGAAATGCATTCCAACAAACTGAACTGGGTGGGGGGGAATATTACAGAAATAATGTTTTTAGCTTTTTAAAAAGAGGAAAACTTAGTATAAATGATTGGGGGGGGGGATATTCATTACCCCTTTAGGCTTTGAGTGCATCAGTAGCCTAAATCCCTTCGTCTTCTTCCAGTAACAAGCCCAACCACAGTTGTCTCTGGCTATTTGTTTTCCAGTGTCATTGCTATTCTCTCTCTCACACTCCCCTCTTTAATTGCAAGCCTAAATGCTCAAACACCTGGGCCTGGCAAAATCTAAGAGTTATACCGAGCATTAAGTGGATCGAGATGGTACCGCTTCTGAGTGTGGTGACAATTCCCCCCCCCCCCCCACAAAAACCCCCTCTCCTTAAAAACATCTACTAAAACAAAACACGAGGGAGAAAAGTTAAGCAAGGCCTTCTGGTGTACAAACAATACAGTGAGTTTTAAAAAAATCAAAAAAATCAAAATGACACCCCTTGCTGTCTGAAAATGGCACAACCTAAAAGCTACCATCTTACCTTGAGTAAAGTGTGAAACAAACCTGTTCTTAAGCTTTGTCTGCTGAGGGGCAGGTGGTCTTGCCTCAGCCACCGCACAGACTGGACAGGTCCAACTGGCAGCCTGCGGCCTCCACTTCCCACCCAAATGTAGTACCGGCCTTTTTCAAACAATCTCAGTATAAGGTGGAAAGTCCAGTGGGGGGGGGGGGGAGAAGTCAGCACCACAACCCCCAAAGGCATGGCATGACCAATATGGCCATAACATTCAATGCATGGGAATGTGTGCACAGCCTTCTGAATGGCCAGTACCACCTTCCAGAGCCGGGAAGGGCAGCAGAGGAAATGGGAGACAATGCTGGATCATTAAGGTTAGAGCCAAACTGCACGAGCAATTTACACGGCTTGACCCCTCCCCTCCCATGTCATTCCTCAGAGCTCCGTATCCACAGGAGCAATGTTTCCCAGAGATCAGTGGGTCACTGTGGGAGGGAGGAAGCGGTAACATTCTGTCCTAATGATGAAAATCTAGCCTGGATTCAGCCCTTAACAACCTGAAACAGTGGTCTTGCAATAAGGTGTTGTGGCCAACTTGTGTACTGGATTTGGGACTTTCCAGAGCTGAATGGAATGGTCAGACCCATTATCCACAACACTCCAGGGGAGTCTGTTGGAAATCCCGTTAAAATGAAGAGGAGCTGGGATACAGCTGTACTGTGTCTTGAAAACATCCCCTCCCCACCTCCAAACCCCAATACTGAAGGTGGAGGAATGAACCCGAAGGTAGGTAGAATACACTGCAATTAAGATGACAAGCTGAATGCAAGAAGGTACATTTCAAGAGCCGGTCAAAAATCAGCCAACACAATCTGCAGTGTGCCAATCACGTTTCACTTGCACTTTCTTCTTCTTTTGTGGAAACATGCACCCCCAAAACCCTACCACGCAGCCATAGCCATGATGGCCCGGGGGGGGGGGGGTGGCGGCATTTTACTTGCTACATGCAAGAACTTTTGTGTAAAATGGGAAGCATCCTTAAAGGAACTGGCACTGTTGCACAGAAGGAAGGCTTATGGAGGAAAAGGACTCCTCGGACGGCTCCTTCCATGACTCGTAATGCAACCTGCTCTTCAGAAGGCCCCATTCTTCAAGTCTGTGGGATCAGATAAGCTTTGATGGTGACCTTGCGCCCTTGGGAAGAGGTGCCTCAGCTGGCAAAGAGGCCAAGGACACGGGAACAAGGGGAGGAAAAAAATAGCTTTCAGGACCCTTCCTCCAACCACCATCCCAACTCCCCCGTGGCCCTCAAAGAACGGGTCCTCCCCTCGTCCCATTCAGAGCAGGTATGATTTTTTAAAAAATAAAACTTGTTATTGTCAAACTTAAAAACAGAATCTCTTACAAAAGATCAGTATGATAAAACGTATATATAATTATGTATTATATATATATATATATATATTATATATTATATATATTTATTTATATGTCTCTCTCTCAAATAGTTTCATGTGGTCCTTAAACTGATATCCAATATGGATTACCTACCATGGTTATGGTATCAACAGTTTTTAATTTTTGTTTTTGCTCCTAAATGAACTGTGAAGGTACAGGTTCCATTTTTTTTTTACTGTTTACCCCATAAAAGCTGCCCCAGATGGACTACAACTGCCCCATAGAGATTACCGCCTAGTCAAGAGAAAATTTCCCCTAGATTGGTCAAGTTGTGGGGCAGCGCAACCCTAACCTTTCCAACGTCAGTCTCTGCATTTCTTTAGGAGAGATGCATGTGAACATTCAGACATGTTTAGTATACTTAAGGGATACAGCAGTGGAGACTGGTCTGAAGGCAGCCACAGGGAAGGAAGTGCAAAAAAAAGGCCCGGGGCTCACTTTGGGGAAGGAGGCACGGGACACTCCTAGGGAGCTTCAGGGGTGGCTTCTAGCAACGGACCGAGCTTGCAACGACTATCAAGTCATAGCTTCACCACAGTACCTTTGCAAATGCAATGAAAATCCTCACAAAGATTTCAGTGGATTCACAGTTGTCATGCAAGTGTCTCCTAACATTTTTATTTAAAGTCAAGTTATTGTTTGGTTATGTCACGGGCCCTGTTTCCTATCTTATTCTCACCAAAAGGAAACCCCATGAAATGCGGAGAAAAGAAAAGCTGAGCATATGTCAATGGAACTCCAGCACTGAAAACTGGGTACCAACTGGAAAGAAAGTGCCCATTGCCAAGGCAAGGGCCCCTTAGAGAGAGGTGTGGGTGGGTAAAGCAGCTCTTATTGCAATTCCACTCCTGCTCTGCATATAGCAACTTTCAACCTGCAGCCGGAAGCGTCTATTCTAGCCCTTCTTTGATGAAACCAGGGTTAACTCCACCCTCACTCATTTTTCAGGGTTGAAGCTATGAGATAGCCCTGGACTGAGGTGGAGGTGTGGTTTCATGTTCAAGAGCAGAGCGATCTCAGAGGTGGAGAAGAAATGGAAGCATTCGAGCATCCCCCAGCAGCCATATCTATTTGTTTTTGAAAGCTCCTAACAGTGCAAGGAATCTAACCCCTTCCCCAGTCTGCTTGAAGGAAACTTGCAGAGATCTGGGGATTTTCCAAAATATATTAATGAGGAAATAGTAGTTACATACATAGATTGATATAGTATCTTTTTTTCTTCCTCAGCATTTGCCAAGGGAGTCAGAAATGGAAAGGGGAGGAGAATGCAAGAAATTAACTTGCCATCTAAAAGGTTACATTAAAAGGCTGGAAAGAAAGTGAGGTAATCCTAAAATGTTGTTCAAGCCTTTTGCCACCAAAGTAATTGTTAGGCATGAAGCTGTCATATATGGATGACTGTTGGGTTGGGTTTCTTTTTCTCAAGTATATCATAAGTGCTCAATTCTAGCTAAGAATTCATACATGATCTGACGTTGACAATGGTTTGTTAGCAGTAGCCCACATTACTGAAGTGCTTGAGACAGTATTTCTATGATAGGACAAGTTGCACATACTAATGGTGGTAAAGGAACTCTTCTAGACACACACCCAACTTTCAGCAGGGCTACCCCATCGGTCCAGTAATAGAGCAAATCCTGGGCTTCCACTTACCAACATCCGTGATGTTGCAATGGAGCATCAAACAGAGTTCTAGCACACGTTGGATAATGCACTTTCAATGCACTTTATCAATCGTTTGAAGTGGATTTTTTGTTCTGCACACAAGAAAATCTGTTCCAAATGATCTATAAAGAGGATTGGAAGTGCATTATCCAACGTGTGCAGAATCACTACCATATACTGTTCCCAATTGACCTCCTTAGCAGCATGCAACCAACTGGGATGGGGAAGGAGCAAGAGGAACTCTGCACTGTTCCTTTTATCCACGGTGCTTACTTGGGAGCACAAGCGGAGCTCTAGATCACCACCTGGTCAGGTATCAACAGCGACATCTCCCATTCGAGTCCAAGACTCAGGTTTGCATTACACACACATAAGGGACAGATAGCTTGTAAAACAGAGCACTAAAACAGACAAATGGATGCATGTGTGCTTGTATACCAATAAGGGATCCAATATTTGAATGCTCCCCCACCTTAAAAAAACAACCACCAAACCTGCACCAAAGTAGCAGTCCAGGAAAAGAGCACTCAAACGTTCAGTCCCCCACTTCTGCTCTGAAGTGGTACAACACAGCATCAGGTACACCAGGCGGAGAATCCTTTCATCTGTTTTAGGGCTCCTCTTTAATTTGGGATTCTCAAAGAACCCCCAACCCCTTGGGATTCAACAATATCCCAAAGAAACAGCTGATTTGTCTTTCAGACACAACACAAACTAACTTGCAGGAGGCTGTTTCCATTTAAACTCAACCCTCCACTGATAGTCCCGTGCCCCTCCCCCAAACACAGAAGCATTCATTGGCAAATTAACTTTGACCATCAGTCCCCTCTCCTTTCTCTGTCAAGTACACAGAACTTAACTTTCTCCACATTAAACATCCTCCTAACAACCCAACCCAGGCCGACCCAAAACACAGTCATTTTGACTGCCCTTTTCTCTGCCACTGACTGAGCTAACCAACTCGAGTTCCTCCTATCTGTCACATATGCACAACCAACCTCTCGTGCCCCACTTTGCAACTACTTGAAAAATGTTGCATGGACCACTGAAAGCATTTCTTGGGATGTTTTTGTATGCATTCGTTTTTAAGGGGTATCTTCATGGGAACTTTCCTTGACCTCTGTAACTCTCAAGGCCACTTCCTCGAAGACAGTTACTTTCTGTTCTTACACCTCTCTTGACTGTGCATCATCTCTTGCAGATAAAGAGCACTATAAAGTGATCTCACAAAGTCCTACCGATGTGTCAAACTCACATTCTTTCTGCGGCATCCTTACAACTTTCCAGCTTCCTTCGTGTCTACATTTTTCTCAGCCCTTAACGTATGCCATGTCAGAGCACCCCTTTATACCGCACTGACCCCAAACTTAATGGTTCCCCTTTCCTGAATTTCAGTCTTGGCTCAACCTACTCATCATCACCATATCCTACTCTCCTTAGTAGCTTCTCATTTCCTCTTCTTTGCAGCATTATGGAGATTGGGATTAAATTGTTCTTACTGGGAGCAAGAATTGTTTTGGAAGCAGTAAAACTACATAAAAGACACCCACTTCACAGGCACATAACGGGAAAGCAGCAGATGGGAGGATTTGCACTAGAGATACCCCTTCCATTGTGCTAGACCACACAAGAAAACACACAGCACTTGGTAACCAGGGTAGATACTAACCCGTGAAGGGTTTCCAGATTTCAATAGACAAAACCCCTATCCTACAACATTCTGACGAACTCTCGCACATGCTGTTCCAGAGCCAAGCATGCCCACCCAGAGATGGAAATAAAGGCGCCTGTGATGGGTCAAACTTGTTACTATATTTTCCCAAGGGAGGAAGATGCCATTCTTGTTTGTTCATGTTGCCCATTGATTCTGCCAGGTCATTCATTTCTTGGTGGTTTTAGCTGAATTCAACAATACTCCAGAGGACGCTATGACATCTTCTCCCATTGGGAAGCTACCAGGGACCTGAAGAAGATGTAGGAAGGAGTTGAGCAAGATCTCTTGAGAGCAACAAATTGGGAATTCCAATCTTGACCACAAAGGTTCACAGAATTCTAGGTCCACAGGAGAGCAGCTGTTTCATATTCCACTTCGTGGTTTTGGAAAAGTTGGATTCCAGGACACCAATCCTTGAAGATGTACATTCTTCAGCAGTGGACAGCATCCCAACCTCCCATCCCAAAAGGCAGCTACTTTGCTCACCCCAGACACTAGGACGCTGCTGAAAATGGCACTGAACTGGAAGAGATTTCTGCTGATTTCACTATGGTGATGACGCTCGTGGTGGCAACTTTGGCTGAAGTGATCGGGCCCCGAGCAACCGTGCGGGCAAAGGTCTGCAGTGCCTCGTACTTTGAGCGCAGGGCATCCAGCTCGATTTTCATGCTGCTGTTTTCTCGTGCGAGTTTCTCGACCTCCTGCTGCAACTCAACCCGCTGCCTCTCCAGCTCCTCCTTCTGGGTCACGCGCTTGATCCGGCAGCTGGCAGCGTAGCCCCGGTTCTTGAGTGTGCGCCGCCGCTGCTTCAGGCGGATAACCTCCTCTTTTGTGAGGCCCCTCAAATGCTGGTTCAGCTCCCGCACAGACATCGACACAAGTTCATCATCGCTCAGCACTGGGGCATTCTCTCCTGACTCCTCCTTAACCTGTAGATACCAACGTCACAGAGGTGATGGCAGAGGCAAACCACTGTGTAACCTTGCTGCCCTACCACTAAGCTCTGAACAGATCTGGATCGAGACAATCCTTAGCAAATGGACAACTGGCTGCCATGCCTCAAGCAACAGAGCCACCTTTGAGCCTGGGATGTTAGGCACAACTCCTAATCACATGACATAAGGGAACAGGCAAGAGTGGATCATCTCTGCTAGAGCACTCCATAATAACATCATGCTTGGAGGTCCAAAAGATGGGAGGACAGAAATCCTGAACAAGAAATTGAAGTGTTTTGGTTTTTTTAAAGGCCAAGGTAGCATAGCGTTAAATAGCTGGCTTGTAGCACAATCCTATGCAGAATTACTCTATCCTAGCACAATACCACCCTGATAGAATCTTTACGTACAGGCAGAACAAGGGATTAGCAGTAGCTGAGAAAGATACTTGTGAAAAAGAGAGTTACTCCTATTGTGCATGTGGCGACTGCAAATTTATGTAAGCCTGAGCAGACCGTAAGAAATTTTCAGACCTTTTTAAGATGAAAGAGTTCTCTTACAGTCAGGAACTGACAGAGCAGTTCCTTCCTTCCCAGAGGACACATCAACCTCAGGATGTTGTTCGATCATGGCTTTCCGCCCTTCTCCTCCCCAGGGATAAAAAGGCAGTTCAGGTGATTATGCAGGGACATCTGAGGCCATATTAGGCTATCAGGAAACCTGCTACTAGACTTGAATGTATGAAGCTGCCTTACAAAGAGTTGGGCCCTTGGTCCATATAGCCAAGACTAGATACAGCAATTCCTGATGGCTCAAAGGCATTTCCCAGCCCCGAGACCCCAAATCCTTCTAACTGGAGATGTCAGGATCCAATAATATATGCAATTTCCCAAAAATCCCCCCACATGATATGGAACTTTAGCTTAGCTCCAGCCTAGATAAAAAATATTGTTCAAATGCAGTAAGAGTTTTTTTTAAAAGAGTGTTGCCTAAGTCTTTTCTGGAAGAAAAAAAACCCAGCAAAGCTCTATAGCCTCAGTAGAGTCAGGGGAGATAATGGGCAACGGGACAGGCTTCAGTCAGGACGTGAGGAAGGCCCTGACCCTACACTGGCTTCATTGTGCCTTCGAGTGAAGATTGTGTCTTCCTTTTCTTTGTCTTTTGAAGCAGATGTGATATCGTGCTCGGTTTTAAATTTATATAAGCCACTTTGTGACCAATTGACCATAAAGCAAGTGGGATCTATATATATATTTTAGGTAAATAAATAAATAAATCTTAACAACAGCTAAATATAAGGCTAATTTAGGAGACTCATCAGTGCAAAAATTATTTAATACAGAGCCCTGCTGTACCAAGCCTAACTCAGGCGACCAGAGGTCTCTGGAAACTCTTTAAGCAGCACGGTCTTCTGTTTTCAATCCCCAGCATATGATTCTCAGAGGTACACTGCCTCTGCACATGGAGGTTTTGTTTAGCTACTGTGATCTGCTCTCTGTGAATCTGCCTAGCCTTTTCTTAAATCAGACATAGCTCATCTCCCCCTTACCTTTAATGCTTTGTTCGGCTTGGGATTAGTCGTCATAACCTGGGCACAGTCTCCTGGACAGAACTGCTCAGAAATTGCAACTGGGGTGGAGGGGAGGGGGAAAAAAGGAACATGTTAAAATATCCTGCAGGTCTGAAAACTAAAAATCACCCCCCCCCCCAAGACAGCACAGATTTAAGACATTCTAATCTAATAATTTCCCCTTTAATATACAGAAATGAAATCCAGATGTTAGCACCTTTCATTACTACAGACTCCTTAATGTTGTGATTCTCAAACTTATCAAAGTGAGACCTGCTTCAACATTTACTGCCCCTCTTTGGGATCCACTTGCAAAGTATCTCCACACTACTTTCTCCCTCCCCGATATCAAGCACACATCATTTAACAATGCACAAGTTTGTATCTTACGTTGCATGTTTAGTGTTGCTTCGAACTCCTGAGCAGCAGGCTGTATTCCATAGAATTTTGTACGTTTTGAAGACGCAAACCCAAAGTCGCCCTCCAGCCTCCCACAGCCTCCTCCCCAGCTCACCGTGTTAGTCTCCCCCGCCCCCCGTCCTCAAGATCACTTTTGGTCCTGATCCATAGTTTAGCAACCATTGACATAATGGATCTGTTCTTAAACACGTACAACACTTGCTCCATCCTTCCCAAATTCATGCTGATCTTTAGGGTCACTTCAAGCTGATTTGCTGAGGCACTACATGTGTGTGTGAACGGGCAGGCAGGTGTGGGGTGGTGTCAAGCCCAGCTTCTGCTAAGAAAGAGCAGGGCACAGCAAAAGAAGCTTGAAAGTCACTTGTTCCACAAGTAAACAAGCAGAGATCCATGCAAACGTGCTATGGTACTGCAAGTATCAACAGGGCCACCTCTGTAACATGGCAACTGTCTCAGGCAGAAGATTTTGGCAGCCAGCAATCACACAACCTGCCTAGTAGCTGGCTTCTTTCCCACTTGTTGCCCCCGGTCCAAAAGAGACAGCCTTCCTTCCTCCCTTGATTTTCTTCTCATGGGCATCTGACCACCTTTTCTGGTCGCCAAACTCTCGCCAGAAAAAGAACTATTGCGAGAATTCAGGAAGCCCCAAGAAAGCTTGCCCCGCTATTTTTTTTAAAGAGAGACAGCAGAGGACAGTGAAGAGGTAAGGAGGGAAAACTCCTCCAACTCCTGGGTGGTAAAAGCCGTGAAGGGCAGGAGGTGGAGATGGCTCCTACCGCAGGAGAACTTGTCTGAAGAGATCTGGTCATCCTGCAACCACCTGCGACAAAGCACATGGGCTCCCCAGTTCAGGCTCAGATGGTAAGACAGTGTATCTGTGTGTAGGGATGCTAAACCAAGCTTCTGCAGACCAAAGCAAAAGGTAGCCAGGAGCCACCAGAGAACACCAAGCCTTGTAGAGCCTCACACCAGCAAGCTGGCCTGGTTCAAGTGCTCATATAAGAAACCTGCCATAGAACCTGCATCCACCTGTGATGCTCAGCAGCGACACTCACAAAGGGGACTTCTGGACACCTTTTGTCTTGGCCCAGCCAGCTCTAAAAGTGTTGTTGTTGGGATAAAAACAGGAAAGGAGGACAGCTGCATACGGCCCTCAGCTCCTCGGAGGAAAGGTGGGATACTAGTGGAATTAACAGGTAATATCTTTGCAGAGTTATCAGGCTACAGCCCAGGCAGAGAGCTGCCAAGGAAGAGCTAATCCTCCACACCCTGAAACTCTGTAATTCTTCCATTGCCCCCCACCCACCCTGATACTCCATGCTTGTCATCCCACTGTTTGAGAAGATGAGCCTCAACGACAACCCTGATAAGCCATCTAAAAAAAAAAAAACCTTTGCCCCACCGTAGGAACCAAAGTAACAAGATGCCCTCCACAGCCACCAGCAAGGGTAGGCACTGCACCCCTCATGTTAATTACTTCTGTGACTTGCAAGGGGAGCATCTCCCCCATCCTTAATGACCCATTAAGCCAGCATCGTGACGCATGTTTCGGACAGTCCAAGCACATATGACAGGACCTGCTGAAACATTTATAAAAAGGGGTCGGGTTGGGAGGGTCCATAAGAAACTTTTTTGACAAATCCACAGGTTCACAAGAAAATGGTAAAATCATGGAATTTTGACAGTTCTAGCAGAATGCTGAGAAGTCCTGAGAACCTGCCACAGCATGTTCCTAGCCCTGATAGAGGCAGAGGGAAGCTTGATCATACATGTGAAGGAACACATAAATATAATGTGCCTTATATAAATGTCACTGTCATACCCCCCTACTCTCTCTAGCTCAGTACGGTTTACTCCAATAGACACCAGCTCTGCAATTCTTCAAGGTCTTTTCTAGATCTCTTTTTATGTAGAGGTGCCAAAGATGTAACTTTAAAAAAAACGTAAAGCAGTGGCTTTACATGTCAATGTAAACTCAGAGGTTGATGCTTTGGGTGGCTGGCCTGAAAAAGAATTCCAGGTTCTACTGAGGCTCCCAAAAAAGTGTGTGCTAGGGAAGAGATGCTCACCGCTGCAACAGCAGCCAGCAGAAAAGCAAGCCATAACACACAACAGGACCTGATAAACCACCAGTTCAAGTTGCATTTAGTAAGGAATTGGGGTGAAGCTGAAGCAGATGAGGACAGCAGCAATCGGCATCTTGATGCCCTTTCTGCACAACTTTCCTCTACAACCCCTTATATGTCCCATCTCCCATACTATAATACTAGAAAGTCAGCAAGATATAGTAGACTAGGATCTGGGACACCCAGGTTCGAATCCCACTCGACTGGGTGACCTTGGGCCAGTCGCACACTCTCTCAGTTCAACCTACCTCACAGGGCTCCAGTTGTGAGGATAAAATGGAGAGGAGGAGAACAGTGTTGTAAGCTACTTTGAGTCCCCCAATAGGGAAGAAAAAGCAAGGTGTAAACAGCTAAATAATAAATGAAAAAGATCACAAGCTTTAAAAGAACCCAAAGTTAAATATCACTAGCAGCCCTAACCAGATTGTTTCTCCCGGGGCCTTAAACATTTATCGATGGCAATCTGACCCCCTTCCCTCTAAAAAAACCCCCTAGGTTAAGAAGAGGGATTTCTGAACTGAGGACAGCTCCCTGTCTGTTCTGTCAACCTTGCTGGGCTCCATTTGTCCAGAATGTTTGATTAAAACAAAACCCAACACCCACCCTTCCTTTCTCAGTCTCTATCACAAGTTAACGGCAACAGAGATTGCAGTTGCAAGTGGCTGGTTCCTTTTCTAGAAGCCGACAATTTGGAATTTTTGCACCAATTTATTCCTGTAACAGAAACATGATTTCCTGGTTGCAGAATCTGAGAATGAGGTGTTCTTTAAAAACACACACAAAACTTTTAATTCTAGACCACTGTCTCTGCAAAGGTCATGAAAAATGGCCATCAACCGTAATCCCCTCTTCTTCACGACTGACCCTGCTGAGAATCTGAACTACCAGCAACTGGTAAACCACCTCTCTGTCCCCACCCCACCTGTGTACCCCTCAAAAAAGCAACAATTTCTTTTAAAGGAGGCAGCCACACACACACAATTACAAGACGAGCAAAGAGCATAACATCAATGAACAGGTTGCAGGAAAGAAAAAACACACACACACAGAGAATGCTCTCTCACTTGGCACGGTTCTGTAGAGGATGGAGGGGGGACCCACTGACACAGAATGCCTGTTCTTTTTCGCCCCCTTTCTCGCTGAGTAAGGCTGGCCCTTTGCTCTTGCCTCGGGCACACTTAAGGAAACTAAACTCCCCTTCAATCGGTGCAGAGGAGACAGTCTGCCTGTCTAGACCTCACGCCACAGCCTTCCACCTGCATCGCGGGCGACACCACTGGAGCGCCTGTTGTCGCGCCACACACCTACCTACCGCCAGAGAAGAGGGCAATGCAGCTGTGACATCACAGTGGCTCCCTGAGCCACACCAGCCGTGGTTGGCACATGAAGGGCAGTTGCTCCAGGGGAAAAGCAGCATGCAGGGACCAGGGCAGACGGAATGGGAGACTGTCTGGACGGACCGCTCCTCTCCCCCTTCTCCCCACCCCAAACTTGTCTACATCATGTCACACATTCAAATCATTCATGAAAAAAAAGAGAGAGAAAACCAGGCAAAGCATCCCAAGCATGATTCCTTTCCGATAGTTGCCATGGTGACCTTGGGAAAGTAGCCAACCCCAGACGGTAGCCATGGAAACAAGAGAAGCCCAAAAGCGAATCATGTCTTGAGGGGTCATCTCTGTGCAAAGGCATCGAGGAGGATGGAGAGTAAACAAACTCATTCATTTCAGGACATTGTTCGGGGCAGGGGGGACACAAGAGACAATGTCTGAAGGGAAGCGAGTGTGCAAAAGGAGGGTGGTTGGCTCAGCTTCAGCTATTTCTTGCTTGGCTTGTGGCCATCAACAGCAGTTTGGTCCAAGTGACGTAGGCACAGCATCTAAAGTGAGAAGGCTTGGCGGCAGAGAAAACGCTCCAGTGGCACAGGCCAGCCCACAAGCATTGCCCCTCCAGCTCAAGCCACACCTACACAGCACTGCCCTCCCACCTATTTATGGCCAGGCCCCTTTACAGAAACAGATACGGAATCTTACAATACAGAATGGAGCCTCTGATCATGTGCAGAGTGCCTCCCTGGCACCGGCTCAGCCTGCATGTTTGGAATTAAAAGCAAGGCTTCCTTTGGGGCTACCCATGAGAACTTGAGCCCCTGCACCTCTTTAAAAAAACCCAAAGTCAAGTCTCATTCCCTCCTCTCTTCACTATATTAGGAGAATCTGGGCCACGTTCTTCGTTCTTTTCAACTTTTCATGCTTTTAGATGAACAGAGCTATTTCCATAGTGTTGCTCAGCCATAGACTTGGCATCCTGTACTTGACTATATCTGCTTGTTCTGGTGAGAACCAGAGCAGAGGAACACAACAGAAAAAACTATCTGGTAATGGAGAAGAGACAGAATGGAGCCTATAGCAGAAGTGCAGTTACTCTTTAAAGACTAACATTTATTCCACTATGAGCTTTCAGCTCACTTCTTCAGATACAAAGATATTTACAAATGCACAAGAAGCAAGAAAAAACCCACATGGTAAGGTGTAAGTTGAAAGATTAAAGGCCAAGAGATCACAGGAAATCAAGCTGTACATTCTGTCGGGGATAAACTAGTGTGGTTAGATGTAGCGCTCCATCAAAACACATGGTATCCTAGAGAATCCCCTGCCCCAGATTTACAACCTGAATTCTGGGGGGAGCAGGGGAGGAATGACAAGAAATCTGTCTCAGCAAATGCAGGCACCTAGTACCTAGACATGGCTGCAGATGAAACCCTAGGGCAAAAGAGTTATGTTTTAAAAATCTTTGTGAAAAAGGTACATTTTGGAGGGAGAAAGAGGAGGTGCTACCAGCTGTACCAGAGAGAGGGTTCCAGAAGAGAAGGGTGGAGTTTTACGAAAGCAGGAAAGTTTGGGGGAGCTTTTTTGGGAGAACTGGAGAAGCAAAAGGCAGTAAGAGAACGGGAAATCAAGGATGGCAAGACAAGGGCGGGGCAGGGTTCTGGAGCGCTGCAGCAACCATGGCCACGAACCCAGGGTTACCTTGGATGTGCATAGCCCTTCCCAGACATTCTGGCATCCCTTTACAGCTCTCCTCGCCTGCCCTCATGGTTGGTTTGCCCACGAAGCTCTTTCGTCGCAGCTCCAAAGAGTGTGGATGGCAGGACGGACGGGCAGCCAAGGCATGAAGGCGGGGTTGCTGTGAAGTGGCAGCCGGACCTTTCTGGAGAGAAAACTCTGGGAAGAGGAGAGGAATGTGGCATGAAGGAAGCAAGCAGCAGCTTCCCCTCCCTGTCCGTGTGTATGTATGCACACACATACACTCACTCCGAGAGAGAAAGCATGCCTTAGATCATGCAATCTAGTGGGGCCATAGCTGTGCAGTGAGTCACCAGCTGTTTACAGAGCTGGAGAGAGAGAGAGAGAGAGCTCGCATTCCCACAGAACCAGAAATACTTCCTTCTCCTCCTCCCTGTCTCCCCCCCCCCCCCATCCCTAAAAGGAAAGAGAGCATACTGGACTCTCCCTGTTCTTGGCCAAAAAAAAAAAAAAAGGAAGTTAAAGGAGAAGTGGGGGGAGGAACAGCAGGCAAAGTCAGGCCACACCCCTGGACAGCACAAACGGGGGCCTGATCCTCAACCAGGAACGCTTCAAAGTCCTTGCTCTCCATCAGCTGATGGAAAGTGCAAAGAAACTTGATCAGAAAGGTACAAGAGAGCTGAGACAGCCAAAGGCACCACATGCAGATAGAGAGAGAGAGAGGAGAGAGGGAGAGAGAGACCCACCCCAACTCCTCCTTCCTCTAACTTTCTATTTTTGAAAAATACCACCACCACTACCCTGTGACTTTCTCCTGCCTTCTGGTCACCTGCTGTATTTCACCATCTGGTGCCTTTGGCTGTTATTCTGATCTGGAACATGTTTTTGGTCTGTGCTCCCCGCCCTTGCCAGAACAGCCAAGAGTTCCAGAGGCAGTGCTACAAGGGCTTAGCTTCCTCTGGTGGGGAGAGAGACAGAGAAAGCGTGGAAGCACTGAGGATTTATGGCGCTTTAGTGGTGTCCCCTTTATTTACACTATATGCACAGTCTGCACTAGCCAGTAAAGAGGCCTCAGTTCAGTGCTCCTTCCTTCTATCACCCATATCCACATGCATGCATACCCCCCTCAGAGTTTGTGCTTGTACACCCTATCAATTAAACTGAGCCGCTACCCATGCAAAGCAGTCATGTGACTCAGGTAGCTGTTTGTTTTAACTGAGACACTGCACGAGTGCGAAGTTCCATGTGCAATTTCCTTTGCCTTAGCAAGCCTCCAGTTTAAAATTAGGCCACATGCATCCCTGTGGGGTGTGGAGGGCAATCTAAACTTCCCTCTGTCTGGAGATCAGGGGACGGGGCCACCAGCCATGTAACCATTTTCAAGAGGTTCCGGAACTCCGTTCCACTGCATTCCAGCTGAAAAAAAGCCCTGGTTTAATTCATTATCAAAATGAGCTGATAGTCTTACTGGGACTGACTGTATGAGGCTGTTTCTATCCAGAGAGTGCTCTCTCAAATATTGAGTATCCTGGCAGTTTTGTTGGCAGAACATTAAGGCATTTCTACTTTTCAATGTCACAGAAATGCCAAGTAGTTCTGTTTTTTATGGTAACAATATATGAAGGATGTGTTGTGTGTTGTTAAAACAGTAAAATGAGTCTCAATAAGAAAATAAGCATTGCATTTGCAACTTTTCAAGTTTTTTTTTTTAAAATGGGGCAAAAGCCTGGGGTTTTCTCCTACAGGGCTTCAAAATTTCCAGAATTTTTTACACCTCTACAATGCCTCAAAGACTATTTTCTCATCAGCTACAACAACAACGACAACATAACAACATTCAATTTATATACCACCCTTCAAGACAACTTAATGCCCATTCAGAGCAGTTTACAATGTTGTAGATTATCCTATCCCCACGACAATCTCCTTATGAGGTGGGTGGGGCTGAGAGAGCTCTGAAAGAGTAGTGACTGACCCAAGTTATCCAGCTGGCTTCAAGCGGAGGAGAGGGGAATCAAACCCGGCTCTCCAGATTAGAGTCCTGCCGCTCTTAACCACTACACCAAACTGGCTCTCAGTTACATGCATCTTGCATTTTCTAGTTGGTATTGTGCCTACTTGGCTGGCTTCATCCCTTCCAGCTGTTACATTCACAGGCCCTCACTGGTCAGCCCAATTCAAACGGGCAACAGAAACATCTTCCATCCATTACTGTAAGGTGAGGGTGGGGAAAGAGAGGCTATGGCAACCAATTATCACCAAGCATTACCAAACAATCAATTATACAAAAGATAATAATAATAACAACATTCGATTTATATACCGCCCTTCAGGATAACACCCACTCAGAGTGGTTTACAAACTATGTTATTATTATCCCCACAACAAAACACCCTGTGAGGTGGGTGGGGCTGAGAGAGCTCTAAAAGAGCTGTGACTGACCCAAGGTCACCCAGCTGGCTTCAAGTGGAGGAGTGGGGGATCAAACCCGGCTCTCCAGATTAGAGTCCCGCGCTCTTAACCATTACACCGAGTCAAAAGAGAGCCAAAGATAGTCATGCCAGTGATTTCTACACCACAAATTCCAATAATTATTTTTAAAAACCCTCTGCATTATTTTCCCATCCCTGCCCTAATACCTTGCTCCTCAACAAGGGTATCTGCAAACCAGTACCAAGTCCAAAGAACTCTCTTCACCTCTCACCACCATTCCTCTGTACGTCTCAGGGGCTAATGAGTGACCCACTTCTGGATCCCCTATTTGCAGGGGTGTGTGTGTGTGGGGGGGGGGGAGTTGCAATGAATAAGTAAATTGAAATTTTGAACTGAGATGGACAACTTTTTTAAAAAAATTATGCTGTTATTGTACAGATGGCTGACAAACCTGTGGAAGCTGGCCCTGGATAACTCTGGCCCTTCTGACATTTAAACAATGTGAGATAGATGCTTTACAAACTTGTTCCAGCCCAGGAAAATTGGAATGGATAGAAACGCCTCTAAATCTGTTTGGCTGATTCAGATTTCTTTACCTCCAAACAGAAGAAACCAGCTTTTGATCAGCAAGTTGATCCACATGGGTGGGCTGGGCACAGCCTTCAGAGCTAAGAACTCAAAAACTGTTCTAATTACCTCTGCAAGTTATCGTCTCTGGTCTAGTTTAAATTTGCCAAATCACATCCCTCTGTCTGTTAGGCAAGAATAAAAAATTCATTTTGGCTGCTCACTAGCTACTTCATCCAATCAGGGTCTCCCCCCACCCTTTTGGCAGCATTCCCTATTCTGAAAACACTCCCTAGCACATGATCTATGCATCTATACTGTGCTTTTCGGATGTTCCCCCAGAATCTCAACATGCACGTGACCCTATCATGCGTCATGCATTTTTATACTTGTAAGCACAGGGGCAGTTGCTGGTGACATCTCAGCAAGTGTGGCTGGAATTAGATTTATAGTAGATAGCAGTTGGACTTCAAGCCCCACAGAACTCTTTAGCCATCCCAGTGGCTCGCAAAATAGGAATGGAATAAGGCAAACATTAAATTATGCAAATGGGCCTTGTTCAGATAAACTTGTCAAATACAACTTTTTTTGCCTCTAGAATTTGGATTTGAGGTTCAAATCTCCACTTGGCCACAAAACTCTCTGATGGGTCAATCATTCTCGTTCAGCCCTGTCTACCTCAGTGGGTTGTCGTGAAAAACTGGGGGTTGGGGGACTGCGTACATTAACCTCAGCCCCTTGGATAATGTTCAAATAGACGTTTTTTTAAAGCACAGAATACACAGAGTGTTAAGGGCAGGCCACGTGTCAGTGAAAAAGTGTAAGGTTCACCAAACTCCTTGCAAGCTCATTCTTTTCACCCCCGGAAACCCACTGTCTCTACTTTCACAGCCCGAGAATGCCATGTCTAAAGTTTTGTTAGTGAGAGCTGCTGGCATTGTTTACTCTTGAGGATTTATTTATCGATTGATTTCAAATATCACTATGCTGCCTCTTCAGAGTCCTCCTCGAGATGGCTTACAATTGAAAAACCACAGCATAAAAAGAACAAGCCATTTTTTAAAAAAAGCCTAGTTCTCTCCCCAAAGTCTTGAAACATTAAATCAGCGAGATCCTTAATTGTAGAGTATAGGCACATTAATCCACACACATTAACTTTAAGGCTGAACATTAATTTTAAGACAGTCTGCTATTTCTCACAATGTGGGAACATTTTTTTTTATCCTCCTAGAGCATTCTGTTGCTGATCCAAAAGTCCTCTTACAGCGCTAAACTGCTGAAACAGAATTCATTAGCACATTCAAGATAATGAACATACACACGTACACATACACAGGCTTAATAAGGACTGGAGATTCCTAACTCACTATAGGTGCTAATATCTTGCATAACCCACCCCTTAGAGATACTCATTATTTTGACTATATGTCTGCTTCTCTCATAAGTTTTGCGTGACGTCGTGCGAGAAAACGTGATCTTCCGCGTTTTTGCCGGCATGATCCGCAATGTTCCGCAACATCCCGGCTTCAGGTAAGCCGTGTGGAATCAGCTCTGGTGTAGTGGTTAAACCAGGATTGATTCCCCACTCCTCCGCTTGAAGCCAGCTGGGTGACCCAGCTCTCTCAGAGCTCTCTCGATGTGAGGATAAAAATAACACACTCTGAGTGGGCGTTAAGTTGTCCTGAAGGGCAGTATATAAATCGAATGTTGTTATTATTATTCCACACTGCACTCGGTTTTCCATTTTGTCTGTCTATCACCACTTGCGAGTGTATCACATCCATCCTGATTTACACTGATTACCCTGATTACTCTTTGGATTGGATGAGACCGCCTCTCTTTTTAACACTTCCCCCTTTTCTGTACCATATACCAAGCGGCCTGCTGGATTTACATTCCAAGGCACCTGATGAAGTGAGTTCCCACTCACAAAAGCTCCTGCAAAAATGCAATTTGCTAGTGTCTGAAGTGCCACTGGCCTCCTGTTTTATCCTGCTGCCACAGATGGATACGGCTATCCATCTGGCTTTCTCACATTGCAGATGCAAAGATCAATTTTGAACTTACAGGTATCCAGTTGTAAGACATTTATGGTTTCCTAGCATATCTTTAACCTAAAGAACATAAACTCAGCTTTTAAAAACATACGCCGGTTAGGCAACAGCACAGCAAGTTAAGACCACACCAAGTAGGTGGCATTCAGCCTTTGGCAGTAGGTAATAGGGTGAAGTGGGGAGGCATAAGGAGAAGTCATTAGCATGAGCATAGGATGTTTCCAGCATGCCCCTATTTTCACCTGTGAAATTCTGGAGAGTTACGCAGATGCTGGGAAAGGCCAAGCTCTGCCTGAGACCCTGGAGATCAGCTCTAATTAGAGGACTGACCCAGTCGTATCAATAGCCTGGCTGAGTAGAAGACATGTCATATATTCAGAGCTGAGGGACATAAATGTAATGCTCAAAATCCACCAAAGGGAACCGCGAAGGCTTGGGCGTTGCAGGAAGCAAGGTGAAATTTCCCTGCCAGTCAAGAAATAAAGTGGGCAGGTGTTGCACTC
This sequence comes from Eublepharis macularius, assembly GCF_028583425.1. Lineage (NCBI taxonomy): Eukaryota > Metazoa > Chordata > Lepidosauria > Squamata > Eublepharidae > Eublepharis > Eublepharis macularius. The sequence continues at coordinate 25,118,911 of NC_072801.1, forward strand.
CGATAGAACCCTCTTTTTCTTCTCCCCTTTTCAAATCTTTCTCTCTGTAACCCAACAATCCCCTCTTTCCTGCACATACATCACATCAGACACTTATATATCATCCACCAGGGTGATACTTGCAAATGATGAAAATTAGATGATAAGGCATATGCAATACAGTTAATTCTGCATAAAGGGGGGGGGGCGGAACTAGCAGACTGGTGAATCATGGTGTTTACTGTTCTACAGAAAAGCAGCAGGAAGCATTCGCCCAACTGGCCAGGTTCCTGCTTCCCCCTGTGATCAGAACCAGCGGTAGAACAGGCAGAGTCAGGAGCCACCATAGTGAAAATAGATTTGTGCCAAAATATGGCTCTCTGGAGGAGGCTGGAGAGTGTCCACAGAGTCTCCCACGGTCTGGGAAGCAGCCTGGATGGATGCTTGCGATTGCCAAGAAGTTGAATGCAGCAGATACAGAAGGAAAGGCACAGAGACAGAGGTGAGGTGATCCACGCGAGTGTCTTGTGAGGATCAATAACCAGGCATCAAAAAGCACAGCCATCTCTGATGCTTAGCCTAGGAGAGTGGTTTGCAAAGTGTCTTTTGGGGAACCCCTTTTGGGGTTCTTCAGAAGCTTATTAAGGGATTACTCACAGAGAAGATCGATAATGAAGGACAGCTTTCCATGAGAGAGAGCCTAACCATCTTCTTCTGCAAAAAGTAGTGATGGGGACACATCTGGCATGCTTTAAGGTGCGCTCTCTGTTCAAGATGATGATGGCACAGCCCCACAAACATGGGCAAACCCTGGCATTTCCAAATGAAGAAAGTCCAGCTAAAGGATGTTATTGAACATCTTCTTATGTAAGCTGTTTTGAGCCCTCAGTCTCGGGGAGGGAGGAGGATAGATGGATAAATAGACAGATCCTTTCTTATCATTGCCTAAAAGATTGCCTTTCCTCATCAATACCTTGACAGCCACTGTTAGTGAGATCATTACTGAACCAGATGGACCAGAGGTCTGATGCAGTTCAAGGCAGCTCCATACATGGACCAGAACTCCGTGTGAAGTGTGTGTCCTAGAACTTGCAGGATCTCTTGGACAGATGAGGAAAGGATGAAGAACTTGACTCCCCTCCTTAGGGAGGGGCGCTGGTTCAGTGGTAGTGCCTCTGCCTGGCATGCAGAAGGTCCCAAGTTCAATCCTCAGCATCTCCTAACTGGAACAGGTACTAAAAGGATCAGGTGTCAGAGGATGTGAAAGACCCTGAGACCCTGGAGAGCTGCTGACAGTCTGCGTAGACAATATTGACTTTGATGGAGCACTGGTCTGATTCACTATAAGGCAACTTCATGTATTCATGTGTGTGTGTGCATTAGAAAGCAGGGGGACATCAGCTCCTCCAAGACCATTCAACAAGGTCATGTACCAAATCAGAGCATGTTCTTTTAAACTCTTGTGCAGTCTCACATGAAGGGTGGGGCCCTGAGTGCCTTGGGGATATAACAGCGAAGTGGAACGCTGGATTTCTTCAGGTCAGCAGCTGCCGTTCCTTGGGAGCTCACAGACTGTGTCTCCTCCATTCCTTTCAGGCCCTTGTTAGACTCTCAAGGAGTTAGAAGCTTGACCAGAACAGGACAAGGAGCGCAGACAGCACAACCCACAGCCTGCTCATCACGCAACATGGAAACGCGATGAACCAAAGCTCGTTTACAAGACACCTTGGTTAAAAGTTTTCACAAAATGAGATTCTTGCATAGGCAGTGAAGGGAGCTGGCTCATGTTTCATTCAGGGTTGGGTCCCACAGAGGACTTCCCCAAATGGAAGGGGGAATCGATTTATGCCAACTCCCCTCCCCATATTGTTTCTGCGGTGGGTGGGTCCAACCCCCCCTGAGCAGCATGGGGAGGAGCATTTTGAGCTGCGACAGGAAGGGAGGGACAAGAAAGTCACATTCTGTGGACTCCCCACACAATCTTCTATCTACGGAAATTGTCCAGGGGATCCAACACCTCCCCTCGTCTTCCCAACAGTATCAAGCACACGATGAAAGAAAACTTCACACCACAATCCGAGCACAAACACCACTGTGCGATGCTACCCTTTTCCAGACCTGTTATAAATAAGTGACTTGCTGAGGGGCAGCTGCCAAAACAATCTGCAGAGCCCAATCTGGATCCACAAATCTGTTTCACAGATGCAGCGTCCCTCCCCAAAGCTTCCATCAAAGTCAAAATCCTCTCTTCCTGTTTCTCCACAGGCATACAAAGGGTTAACTTTTCCTTAGCCCTGCTGATAACACACACTACAATTGGGTAACAGATGTGTCCATCATGTTTTTAGGAAGTGACTGCCAGGCCGGGAGGAAAGCTTCCCTGCATTACTGCTTATACACCAGAGGAACAGTCGCAGTACTGAGTCCCTTTTCAGCACCGTGGAAGCCACAAGGTAAATGAATTAAATACCAGGCAGTAGGTTCCTCAATGGCTGGCCAGGGCTAATAGTTACAGCAAGGATGCAGGAATTCAGCAGCAAAGCGAGAGGGGTGGCGGCCACGGCTTGGAATTCCTCAAAATGGGCACAATTTTCCACCCCATGAGGCTGGAATATTCTTGTTTTCTCCTGAGCCCCATCTTAAATGCAAAGATCAGCTCAAAGATCAGCACAGGGCTCCTGCCTGAGTGGCTACTGGGGTTGTGGATTGTTTTGCTAATTTCAGTTTTGCAAAGGCCTCTTTTCCGAGGAGGCAATAATCAAGAGTACTCATCAGAGAAAAGAAAAAGGGTTCTGGAAAGGGGGAGGTGAAGTTGCTTAGAATCAAAACAGCGTTCGGAAGAAATCCTGGTTCCCTTTTTCTGCAAGCTGGGGTGAGCGGGTTCCTCTAACTCAGGGTGGGAAGCATTTGTAGCGTATAGTAATAATATAATTAGCAATTAGCATATATACGTGCTTTTGTTTTTCTGTAGTGTTTCTAAGTGCTTTGCAGATGCCATCTTGATAATCTTTGGCAACATCTTTCTAATGCCACTCTGGTTATTCCCTGGGACACAAATTCTGAAAGAATAGTAGCCTTGGAGCTGGAAACCACCCCTCCCTCCCAAACATACCCTCTCCTCCAAAGCGGCACTCTCAGTTTGGGCTCACTGTCCTTTTTACCACCATCGTCCCTGGCAAAAACCCACATCCAATCCATGCTATTCAAACCAGAAGTTCCTCTTTAATATTTATAGGGAGGCTTGCAGGATTTGCTGACAGCTGCTTCCTCCGCCCACAATGTCTATTCCCTGCTTTTAAAAAGAACACCACTTTCTCATGATAGATCACTACAGCTAGAACTGAACTACCTTTTCTCCAGTGCAAGAGCTGTGCATCATCTTTCTCAGGTACAAAAACAGAGTGACTGAGATGTCAGCAGTCGTCTGTTTGTTAAGAGTACACAACGCCATACCATGAGTCTACAGGATCTCCCCCCACCCCCCATTAGGAACAGCAGTGTAGTATCAAGATAATATTGGACTAGGAAGAGGGAGACCCAGGTCCCAAATCCTACATGGCCACAAAGCTCACTGGATGACTTTGGACCAGTTGCGGTCTCAGCCTAACCTATCTCACAGGGTTGTTGTAAGGGTCAAACGAGGACAGGAGAACCATTATACGCTGCCCTGAGCTCTTTGGAAGGAGGGTGGGATGACAATGTGATCTGTCACAGTCTTAGGACATGGTGATTTAATATTTTCATTTTGAAACATGTAATAAAATGGTATTGCAACAGCTCTTCACAATCAGGATGGCCACCTATTTCCTACAAGGCACTTGTTCACTTGCTGAATTTTACTTTTGTGCAGATGTTGCAGACACAGGAGCTCTGCTAGGCCAAAAAAAAAAGTGGGCTGGGGGGAGATCTCACCCTACTCACATATAATGATTACAAACATCCAGCAAAAGGAAGAAACTTGTTTTGTTACTTGCACATGGGAGCAGCTAGTACTGTGTTTCCCAAATGCCAGAGATGGAATGCAGATTTTTCCTGGATTAAAATAGCTAGTGTGTGTGGTGTAGTTGTTAACTTAGAACATTAACACACATGCTGCAGTCCTAAGCAGACTTCAATGGGCTTAACAGGGGTAACTCTGTTTAAGACTGCACAGTAAGGGTAGGGAAACTCAGATGTAAATCCTCATTTAAATGCAGAACTGGGTGTCCTATCTTTTGCTCTTTATAGGGAACTGCGGGTGAAAAATGCAGTAGGTAGGCATATTTCACTCTGGCTGAGAAAGGACGTTTGAATATTCCCTTGATCGGCTCTCAGAACTACAGATTGGCATCCACCTGCATAGACAAGATAGCAACTTTGCCCCCCAGTATCCCAGCCTCGCCTTTCTCAAGCCTGCCACAGTTGATGGATGGTACCATGCTTTCTGGGATTCCACCACGTGTGATAGATACAGGATCATGGCTACGTCAGGGAATCCCAACCCAGCTTTCTTCCCCGCCCAGGGCATCCCCAGTCCAATAGTTAGAATGGGAATACGGACTTGTTTAATTTTTCAAAACACCCTTTAGCCACTCTCTTGCTTTTGTGCGCCCTAGCACAGGGTATTGGGAATCACTGAGTTTGTGGATAAAAATCCAGTCTAAAGCACGCTGGTAAAAAAGTTGGAGCTATAAAACCAAATCATTGGTTTAAGACTGTTACAGAACCTGACTAGTGCTCAGCCAGCTTTTCTTCTCTCAGCTTTGACAGCACAGTGCCCTTGTTTTGTTGTGCAAATGTTTTGACCAACACAAAAGACAGAAAGCTCCAGGCTACTTTCACACATACCACAAAGAACACATAGAGAACAATCCTAAACAGGCCAACTCCGAATCCTACTCAAGTCTATGCAGTGGGGCTTACTGCCAGGAAGGTGTTCTTCGAGGACGCTGCCAAGCTGCCATCATATGAATGCTCTCCTGGAAGTATGCCCCACTGAATAAAATAGGACTTAGTGTCGAGCCAATGTGTTCAGGATAGGCTCCCTCAGGGCTTTTTTTCAGCTGGAATGCAATGGGACGGAGTTCCAGCACCTCTTGAAAATGGTCACATGGCTGGTGGCCCCGCCCCCTGATCTCCAGACAGAGGGGAGTTTAGATTGCCCTCCACGCCGATCAGCAGTGCGGAGGGCAATCTAAACTCCCCTCTGTCTGGAGATCAGGGGGTGGGGCCACTGGCCATGTGACCATTTTCGCCAAGGGCGATTTAAACTTTAAAAAACTCCCCCCTTGTTCCAGCTGACCCAAAGGGACATCATTGTGCGGTCCTGAGATCCACCACCTCTTTTCCCAGAAAAAAAGCCTTGGGCTCCCTTAATGTCGTTTTTGTTCTGAACTTGTGAATGCAGTTACCTAGCAAGATTGTTATACAAAATGCTGTAGGGCACGGAGGAAAAAGACGGCAAAGGTGCATAATTAAGTTGCTGATCACTACCTTTACGACAGGTAAAGGAAGTTATCAGAGCTTTTCTCCAGGAGGCACAATATTTCTAAGAACGCAAAGATGTTCAAAATTAAAGGATACAACTGAGCAGCTCAGGTGCCCAAGAGAAGAACAGAGCTGCTATTCACCTGGGAGAAAGGAAGACATTAAAGAGCATTTTAGATGAGTCTCGGCTTGGGAGAAAGCCATCCAGAGGTGACCTGAGAGTCTTTCTGGGTCTGAACGGGACTCCTGACCCACCAGCTGTTGGTCCCTAGCTCACTATAAGAAGTAAGTAAGCAGTGCGATGTAAGTGGAAGTACACTTTTATTAACTGCGTTGTTCTGTAATGCAAAGCCTTGCCAAGCTTTGCAAAAGTCTCATGTGCGGCCACGTGAGTGTGTGTGATTAAATGACAACTCCTTAGTTTAGGATTTCAACACTGAGCTGTCATATGAAGGTATGACCACTTGCCAGAGCTAACAATAGCTCGTAAATCACAGGCATGAAACAGAGTGGGGGGAGGAGAAGCACCCTTGTGTTTTGCAACAGACTGCGGCTTCACGTTAGATGTGCTGCTGCATAAGCCTTGTTATACATGCCATTAGGTTGCACAGAGATTAGACTGAGCTGAATATACTTTGGGGCGGGGGACGACGACAACACATACCTATACCAATTTATAATTATTAAAAAGAAAAGAGCAATAAGTCTATTGCATATCACAACATATATCAGAACAGCCAATAATTCCATTCTGTATGAAATATTTATTTCCTTATTTTCTTCTTTTATACCCCACCTTTCTCCCCAATGGGGACTCAAAGCACCTGACATTTTTCTCTCCCATTTTTCCTCGCAACAACCCTATGAGGTAGGTTGGGCTGAGTGTGTGCATGTGACTGGCACCAAAAGGATTAGCCTAAGGTCAGCCAGTAAGCTGCCATGGCAGAGTGAAGATTAGAACTCAGGTCTCCCAGATCTTAGTCTGACATGCTAACCACTACACAACCGCTGGCTCAACTTATACCAAAAACTTAGGACAACCATCTCAGTCTGTTACTTCTGGCCCAAATAAACAAAGGCACAGCCATACCCTGGACTTCACTATTGCAGTATATATTGAATATGGATCATTTCTCCACAAACATATCAAAGATTATATTAACTAAGCCATTAGACCTTGTATACCATGTCTATTTTATCATTAAGACAACTTTCCCTGATCTGAACATACTTTCAGAGTCAACTGGCTAAGATATATGAGGTGTACGTGCATGCTGTCACTGTAACCGAAGAACCTTATCACCATAAATATCTAAAAAGAGCTACTCTGCCAATTCACCCCGCGCAGGACTAAAGAGCCTTATGGGTGCAAGTCCTCACACTCAGCTTTCCTAGTCACTAATCAAGATATCCTCAATTACAGCTCATTCTATAATACAATTGGTTTGTTATGTGCCTATATCCATGAACTTTTTTTAACCACTACAGGCAACTTTGATGCATACATAACCTTGCAACAGCAATGGCTCATGGATCCAAGGCTGGGAATGATGGAGCTTTCCCAAATTCTCCCAAGAAGCCCCCCACCCATTAGAACTCCCATTTCCTTCATGCTCCCCACCAGGCTCAATCTTGCAAAGCGGGTCCTGTATAATTATCCCCCATTTTGTAGATGGTGCAGGCTTGGGTGATAACGGCTTGCTTAAGGTCACTTTCTAAGTAAAATTTATTCATTTAGGAAATTTGTATGCCACTTCTCCAGACCTGCTCAAGGCAGCTCACAGCTAAAATAATAAAACAAAACCAACCCAGGCAACAAAACAAGCCAGTAAAACAAATCACACAAGCCAAGTCAATAGAACAAACAGATCAATTAAAAAAGCCAAACCTGTTATTTTTTATTTACTTCATTTATATCTCGCCTTTCTCCCCAATAGGGACCTCAAACAACTTCTCTCCTCCGTTTTAATCTCACAACTCTGTGACGTAGGTTAGGACAAGAGAGTGAGAGCCTAAGGTCACCCAACTAGCTTCTGCGGCAGAGTCAGGTTTTGAACCCGGGTCATCCACATCCTAGTCTAACACTCTAGCCACCACACTTGTTAAGCACATAAAAAGAACAATCTAAAATGATATTATTAAAACAGTTCTTAGGTTAGGATCAGACTACAAAAGAACTTAAAAAACAAAAAACCCTTTGTTAAAAGTTTTGGCCTAGCACCTAAAAGAAAATAAAGTAGGTGCCAGGGAACCATTAAGAGGGAGGGTGTTCCAAAGGCGAGGTGCCACCACTGAAAAAACCCTGTCTCTGCTCACCGCTTGCCTTACTTCTGCAGGCAGAGGAATTCTTTGAATGGCTGAGGTTAGATTTGAACCTGGGTGTTGCCTTCTCTTAACCAGACACTTGAACCAGGATGGGGATGTGCATGGAGATCCTAACAATAGGCAGAAACATGTCTCAGACTTTGAAGAAGCACTAGTGAATGCATTTAGTGCCATCAGAAAGCATGCAGCTTCACAGAACAAGATAGGCAAGAGAGAGGTTGCTGCCTCAAAGAGCAGGCGCACAAGTTAAATATTACCTGTAGGTTTCTCAACAGGCACTCTGTCACTCAGACAAGGACGTGTAAGCAAACTGGAAAGAGTCAGGGCTTCCCACCTTTCATGCCACCAGTAAACCATAAAACAATCTAACTGGATGAAGGCTAATTTAAAAAAAAACTGGTTGTAAAGTGTTGTAGATTTACTTGCAAGGTCAAAATGTATCTAAAATGCATGTTATAAATGTAAATACATATTCAGCAGAAACAGAATTTGGGCCGCTGGGGAAGCCATTTCAAATTTCAGTTGCCAATGGGTATGCATGTAAAAATAATCCAGCCACTGTGAATCCAACCAAGCACTAATAAATACACCCCCCCCCACACACACACAAAGAAACGTAAGCCACAGATACCTTTTCACAAAGGAGAACAAAAAGAGGAATCCTGCAACTCCCCCCACCCCCAGCTAATAAATGTGACTGCCATACACACACACACACCTGGTTATCATTAATAGCTGAAGTGTAATCGTTACAATGTCTGTTTAGGATAAAAGAGACCCAGGTTCAAACTGCACTAAGCAATAACACTAATTCGGTGGCCTTGGGCCAGTCATTCTCTGTAAGCCTCGCCTACCTGACAGGGTTGCTGTGAGGAGAGAATGATGTATGCCACCTTGAACTATAATGCACGTAAAATAGGAGTCCAGTTGCACTTTAAATTCCTCAAGTGCAGGATACTTTTCTGTAACTTTATCTGCTTAACAGGTGTTTATCCAATTCACTCAAGTTTACAATGGAGTAAATTTTGGTTTGTTTTCAAGGTGCCATAGGGCTCCAATTTGCTGCAACAGACTAACACTACCTGCCCACCAGGGACTGTATGAAGCATGTGTGACAATTATACATGTCTGCAAAACGCAATATTAATTACATTTTGTGGAAGTGTCTATTTCATACACACACACACACACACACACACACGAGGACAAATGTACTGACCTGGATAGCCCAGGCAAGCATGATCTCGTCAGATCTTGGAAGCTAAGAAGGATCAGCCTTGGTTAGTACCGAAGTGGAGTACCGAATCAGATTCAAGGTTTTGGTACTAACCTATAAAGCCCTAAGTGGACTGGGACCGTCGTACCTACGGGACCGCCTCTCCCCATATGAGCCCCAGAGGACTCTTCGCTTGAGCGACAAACATCTGTTAAAGATCCCTGGCCCTAGGGAGGCCCGCCTAGCATTGACCAGGGCCAGGGCGTTTTCGGCCCTGGCCCCAACCTGGTGGAACACTCTGTCTTGCGAGACCAGGGCCCGGCAGGACTTGTTATCATTTTGCTGGGCCTGTAAGACAGAGCTGTTCTGCCAGGCATATGGGTGAAGCTGGGCGTTGCCTAGTGGGGGGGGGGGGCTGAGATTCTGTGCCCTCCCGCCCAAAGTCATCTCACATCTTTATATGATCGCTGTAATCTGCGCTATAAATGGTGATAGGTGAATGTATAATGTGCTGCTATGTTTTTATTTTTGATAGCTATATTTACATGGTGCTAATATATGTTTTAAATGAATGATATGTATTATTTATATTTTTAACGGCTACTGCTGGTGAATTGTGTAGCATGTTTTAAATTGTTGTGATCCGCCCTGAGCCCACTTGGTTGGGGAGGGCGGACTATAAATTTAAGTAAATAAATAAATAAAGTAATTGGATGAGAGACCTCCAAAAAAAACCAGGGTTATAGAGCCAAACAATGGCAAACCACCTCACTTACAGCTCAATCCTATGGTGGGGGTGGGGGTGGGGGCACCAAAAATGCTTAGGCAGCCATCGGGCCCCCATGTCAGTGTATCTGCCCACTACATTTGTGGTGCATCGGGGGCATAAATCTTTGTGCCAGCAGGTGGGATCTGGGGTACAAGTTAGTCCACTACCTAAGCCATTTCGAACTTGAGAACATACCCACTGCAGTGGTGGAAAGTTACACCTCGAAAAATGATGGCATAAGAGCTTCCCTCTTCTCTCCCTTGAATTTACTTCCACTTCTCTCCCTTGAATTTACTGCAGGCGGCACGGTGGGACTTGGAGCGTTGCTTGGGGGGCACCACAGAGGATTCTCATGTTCTGACAGCGCTGCTGGGGTCTTGCAAACCAGGCAGAAGACCACTGCATGTAGGGGGCGACGTTGATGCCGGGATGTGAGTGTATGTGTGTGGAGTGACATCCCGGGATCTTTTTTTTTTTTGTAAAATTTTTATTGGGTTAGAACATTAATATTTTTACATTACATTGCATTCAATTATCCCCTAATTTTTCGTTTCTAACCCCCTCCCTTTCCCCCCCTTTTGTTGACTTCCAACAGCTTTCCCACCCTCTGTCCCTTTTCCCTTACTTCTATTAATTTCCTCTATCTAAAACAAATATATATTCTCCATTATATTAAGCAGTACATCTTTAACTCTTTTACTTACTAAACATCCAAACTATACTTCTTTAGATAAACAATTTATCCCATTTTCCAGTTTTGAATATTTCTGTATGTCATAAACCATAAAAATTTCCCACATTTAAATCAAACAATTTGATTTGTTCTCTCTATATTAATCATTTCTTCTTTTTATAGTATTTCTATATAACTCATCACATAGTCAGTCATTTTAACTCTTCTATACATTCAGTTTGGTGCATATAAGTCTTATCAAGTAAAAAAAAATATTGTTAATTACTCAATCCTCATGTTTAAACCGTTAATTATTCTCTATCAATATTCTATCAATTAACCTCTACATATCTATATATATCTCAATCAATTAATTAATCTAACTGCTTATAAATTCACATTTCTCTTCCTCCCCCGGTAAAGTCACCCCTCTCTTTTATACTTTTATTGTACTTCAGTAGTTCTCAAACTGCCACAGTTTTCCTCCCACCTCCCACTTCTTCTCCAGATATTGTTTCAGCTTCTCCCAGTCTGTGTTAAACTGCCCTGAGTCCAGATCTCTCAGTTTTCTTGTCATCTTGTCCATTTCAGCCATATACAGCAATTTGTAGATCCAATCTTCAATAGTTGGCACTTCTTGTACTTTCCATTTCTGCGCATACAAAAGTCTAGCTGCTGCAGTCATATAAAATATCAACGTCCTGTGGTGGGCTGGGATTCCCTCCATTCCCAAGTTTAGCAGCAGGAGTTCTGGGTTCTTATTTATTTGAAACTGTAAAATTTCACTCATTTCTCTTATTATTTCCCCCCAGAACTGCCTAGCTACCTCACACGACCACCACATATGATAGAGGGAGCCCTCATGCTTTCTACATTTCCAGCATTTATTAGAAGTGTTCAAGTTTCCTAGCGCAATCTTCTTTGGTGTCATGTACCAACGATAGATCATTTTGAAAATGTTCTCTTTAATATTAATACATGTCGTTGTCTTCATTGTAGTTTTCCACAAGTATTCCCATGCCTCCATTGTTATTTCTTTATTAAAATTTATAGCCCATTTCACCATTTGTGTTTTAACTGTCTCATCCTCGGTATACCATTTCAACAGTACTTGGTATACCTTGGATATTCTTTTCTTGTCCTCTTTAAAAAGGGTCTGCTCTAGTTCCGAATTCTCTGTTCGTATACCTCCCTTTACAGAGTCCGAGTTATACAAATCTCTGATCTGTCTATACTGGAACCAATCGTAGTTCGGTGATAGTTCCTCTTGCGTCTTTATTCTAAGTTTAGACACTTCAGTTTTAGTTATTTCTTTGTACGTTAAACATTGTTGTTCATTATCAACAGCTCTCGGATCTATCACCTCGTATGGAACCACCCACAAAGGGGTTCCTTCTTGTAGGTAAATTCTGTACTTCTTCCAGATTGTATATAAACTTCTCCTTACAAAATGATGCAGGAACATCGAGTTGACCTTTACTTTGTCATGCCATAGGTATGCGTGCCATCCAAAAATTTTTTTATATCCCTCTAGGGCTAATAGTTTCTTATTCCTTAATGTCATCCACTCTTTTAACCAAACTAGGCAGATTGCATCATGGTAAAGTCTCAGGTTGGGCAGTTGCATTCCGCCTCTTTCCTTTGCATCTTGTAGAACTTTTACTTTCACTCGAGGCTTCTTGCCTGCCCAAACAAAATCTGATATTTTCCTCTGCCATTTTTCAAATTGTTTAGAGTCTCTGATGATTGGTATTGTCTGTAGCAAAAACATTACTCTTGGTAACACATTCATCTTAACTGCTGCAATCCTGCCCAACCATGACAAATTCAGTCTATTCCATTTGATCAAGTCTCTCTCTATCTGAGTCCATAATTTTTCATAATTATTCTTGAACAAATCTATATTTTTTGCAGTCAGCTCAACTCCCAAATATTTCACCTTACTAGTTACTTCACAGTCCGTTGTTTCCATTAACAATTGTTGTTTCTGCTTAGTCATGTTTTTACATAATATCTTTGACTTCTTTTTGTTAATGAAGAAACCTGCCAAGTCACCAAACTCCTTGATCTTGTCTATCACTTTTGGCATGTTCTCCAATGGATCTTCTACAATTAACATTATGTCATCTGCAAATGCTCTAACCTTGTATGAATATTCCTTTATTTTTATTCCTCGTATTTCCTCGTCTTGTCGTATTTGTATCATCAGAATCTCCAATACTAAAATGAACAACAATGGAGATAACGGGCAACCTTGTCTTGTTCCTTTACTAATCGTCAATTTCTTGGTCAGTTCATCATTCACTACAATTGCTGCAGTCTGGTCTCTATAAATTTCTTTAATTGCTCTGATGAATCTTTCTCCCAATTGTAGCTTTTCCATAGTGGCAAACAAAAAATCCCAGTTTAAATTGTCAAACGCTTTTTCAGCGTCTACAAAGAAGAAACCAACCTCTTTGTCACAACGCTTATCATAATATTCAATAGCATTGATCACTGTCCTTAAATTGTCTCTTATTTGTCTGTCTGGCAAAAAGCCTGCTTGTTCCTCCTCTATGACTTCCGAGAGCCACCCCTTCAGTCTCTCCGCCAATATCTTCGTAAAAATTTTATAATCATTGTTAAGTAGTGATATAGGTCTGTAATTTTTCACGTTAGTCAAATCTTGGCCCTCTTTTGGGATCAATGATATATTCGCTTCGCTCCAAGTGTCTGGAATTCTTTGATCCCTAAAAACTCCGTTCATCACCTCTTTTAGGAATGGTGCCAGTTCGTTGGCCATTGTCTTATAAAATTTAGCCGTAAGTCCATCTGGCCCTGGCGCCTTTCCTAGATTTGCAGATTGTATTGCCTTACTTATTTCCTCATCAGTTACTTCGCTATTCAACTTATTTCTCCAAGCTTCCGAGATCTCTGGAAGTTTGGTTTTCTCCAAATATGATGCTATTGATTCTTTGGTTACTTCTTTTTTATTATACAGCTTAGCATACAATTTATAAAAGGCTCTACTAATGGTAGTCTGCTCCAGGTACGTTTTATTTTCTTCACAGATTTTATTTATTATTTTCTTTTCCCTTTTCTTCTTCAATTGCCATGCCAAATATTTCCCAGGTTTATTAGCACCCTCAAAAGCTTTTTGATTCAGTCTTTTAAGGTTCCACTCCAATTCTTTATTACTCATTGCTGTTAACTGTTCTTGAAGAATTTTAATTTCCTGATGTATTTTCTTTTTCCCTGGTCTCTTTTTTAACTGTATTTCTTTGGCCTTTATTTTCTCCTCAATCTCTTGTCTTTTCTCCTCTTTCTTTTTCCTTGCTCTGCCATTTAAGTCCATTAGTATGCCCCTTACAACCGCCTTGTACGCGTCCCAAACTTTACTGGTTGGTACTTCTTTATTCACGTTATATTGTATAAAAAACTTTGTCTCTCTTCTCAATATTTCCATATTTTCACTTTCCTGTAGCAAGTCCTCATTTATTCTCCAGGCTTTCCTTTTTCTCCTTTTTCCAAATTTCCACATAATTGGATTGTGATCTGAGCCTACCATCGGCATTATTTCTACCTCCTTAGTCCATAACGCTAAGTCCTTTGAGGCCCAGATCATATCAATTCTTGATAATGTAAGATGCCTTGCAGAATAAAAAGTAAACTGTTTGGTTTTAGGATATTCTCTCCTCCATACATCTTCGAGAGTCTCTTGTTGAATCAACTCAAAAAAAAGCTTTGGCAATAGTCCTCTTTTCTTTTGTGTTGTTGTAGTCTTTTTATCTAGTTCCAAATCTGTCACTCCATTGAAATCTCCAGCAAGAATTATCTGGTCATATATAAGATCGTCTAAATGCTTCCTTAAATCCTCAAAGAAGCTTTCCTTTGCACCGTTAGGTGCATAAAGTCCGACTACCAACACTCTCTTTAAATTCCAATTACATTCCACCGCTACAAATCTAGCTTCCACATCTCTCATAACAAATTTTGGCTGCAGCTCCTCTTTTATGTACAACACCACTCCTCTTTTTTTCTTGTTAGAGGCCGCTACAAATTCTTTGCCCAATTTTCCAGATTTTAAATATTTTACATCCTGTTTTCTAATATGGGTCTCCTGCAAACAAACAATATCACATTTTTGTTTTAGTAGCCAATGAAAAATATTTTTCCTCTTATTCGGTGAGTTTAGTCCATTTACATTCCAAGATAATACATTACACTCCATATTCATGGTTTTGTTGGTAAGTCTTTTTCATTGTCCTTGATAAATCTCTCCATCTCCCGCTCAGATCTGATGCGTTTTTTTGCCCCTCCAAACTCAAAGGACACTCCTTCCGGTAACTCCCATCTGTATCTGATATTCATGTCCTTCAAAGTTTGAATTAGCACTCTATATTTTTTCCTGTCCAGTAACACTGATCTGGGCAGTTCCTTCATTATGATAATCGTCTTGCCATCAATCTCCAATGGATCTTGAAATTGTTTTGTCACAATCCTCTCTTTCATGTTTCTAGTTGTAAACTGCACAATCACATCCCTTGGTAGTTTCCTCTGGGTTGCAATTCTCGAGTTCACACGGTACGCCACATCTAGGATAGCCACAATTTCCTCCTCCTCCTTCCCCAGGTAATCAGCCAACACCTCAGTCATCTGTTCTTGCGCTGACTTCCCTTCCACTTCTGGCAGACCACGAAAACGAAGCTGCTTCTCCATGTGTTTAGTTTCTGCAACTGACATCCTCCCCTTCACCAGTCTCATCTCTGTTTGTTGCGTTTCTATTAAATTCTCCATCGCGTCTTCTACTGTTTTAACTCTCTGCTGCGTTCCTTGTAATTCACTACTAATCGTTTCCACGCCTTTTTTCACTTCTGACAGCTCCGACTTTACTGTCTGTGTAACTTCTTTGACCTCTTTAATAAGCTCCAATTTCGTGTCCTTAAGTTCTTTCATCATGTCTATAAGCTTTTTGTCCAAATTTTCTATTGCCGATTGCCACTCTTTTTTCGACATCGTGGGGCTTGCTTTAGCTCGCTCCCACGAATCTGCTCTCTTCCTTAGCTCCGTGGCGTATGTTTAAACGTTTTCCTTTTTTTCAAATGTCCCAATCTTTGCCAAAATTAATTTTTTGTATCCAAAATGTCGGGCGTCTTTTCTCTATGGTTTCTCTATGTTATTGTAATCCAAGATGGCCTACTTCCTCTTCCGCTGAAGCCGCGACCCTTCCCTTTTCAAAAATGGCGATTCCCTACTTCCTGTCCGTCGGCAAGGGCCGCTTCCCTCCAGCCACTCTATTGTTGTTACGCACTTCCTGTCTCCCGTCTTCCCACAGCAGGTCTCGCGATGGTGTCTTTTTCCCACAGCTCCAAAACCACAGGTATTCAAAACAATAGTCCGATTTTTGCAATAACTTCTTTAAATTTAGTCTCTTTTAAAATACAACTCCTGCCGAGTCTTCACCTCCTTTTCACTAGTCTGTTGCAGTTTAAAAATCTACTTTCTTTCCTCTCTGTTTTTATCAATCTGTCCCGTTTCAAGAGATAGCGATCTTTACCTTCTCTTCAACTTTCTCGGGTTGTAATCGCTGTTTCGATCTTAAATTCTCCTCTCGACTTCCCTCCCCGATCGAAGCTTGGGTATGTAGGTCTTATGCCAGCCGAATTGGCCCCAGAACTGCCGCAGAGATTATAGCCGACCCGTCGCAAGGTGGGACCTCAAGGATTGAGGGGGAGACTCCTTGAGTAGAGCCCCCCCTCATCCGAGATCTAACTCACCCTAGGGTCTTGAGCGTTCTTTGCCTGCTCCCCGCCTGAGAGCAGTCGGCCGCGGGTTATTTTCACCCCTCCGGCCGGTTAAAACGGCAGTCCGGTCAGCTCCGCAAATGGAGCTGCGTTAGACCTCCATGAATCCCAAACCGGAAGTCGACATCCCGGGATCTTTGCGGCTCCTCCCCTGTAAGGCCAGACCACTCTCCCTTTTGCTGTTTGTGGAGGCAGAGGTGGGAGAGACCAAGCGCCAGAAATCTGCAGGCAGCCCCACAACAGCAGCGGGCCAAAGTTTAGGGTTGCACTGAACATCTCTTGCCTTGAAACCCTAGTAGGGATTGTCATGTCAGCTATGACCAGACAGTACTTCCCACCACCACATATACTCACACATACATAAATACATATATACGCACCTACATATATACAAACTCAAGCACAAGTGGTTATATCGCTTATATGATAATGTACAGATTACATACACATGTTCTCTATACAATTATCTACAAATATAGGTAGGTGTATTCTCCTTCATATATCTATAGACACCTGTACACAATCTTTGAGTGTATGTATATATGTAATATATCTTCTTGTGTTTATACCTGTGCATATGCTTGAAATAGACACTTCCATAAGTGTAAATAACACACTTTTCATTTTTGGGGACATATATAACTGTTAGGCATGCACACATATTTAAAGACACTTCTTTAAAATGTGAGCAACAATGGCACTAACTACAGCCCAGTCACGTGGCATGTCATCATGATCATAACAAAACCGGCGTCCCGCTCGGTAGACCTCGTGCCCGGCCGGACCATGACTCAGCGAATTCCTTGTTTGTCATCTCATCCTCCCAACAAGAGCCGGATTTAGCTCCGCCCTCTCACTCCTGGCTTTCTCTATGCCTATCGCGCGTGCGCCCGGGAAAAAGGGGGCCCAATCAGGGCCTTCCCTCCTCGCCCCGCCCCTCAAAAAGCCAACGAACTCCCCCCCCTATTTTTTTCCTTCCCCTCGCACAGACGGATTGAGGTGCCTTCGTTGGCGTCCTTCTTCTCTTACCTGAGGCTTGGCGGGAGCGCGCCTCGGAGCGCGCGCGCGCCCTACAAGAAGTGAGGCGCGCAGCGTTTCGGGGGGGGGGATAGACTAGCCGTAGGCGGCGACACGGGCGCGCGCGCTCCCCCCCCTTCGGCCGCCTCGGCCGCCTCCCCCCCTCCCTCTTTCGGCCGCCTCGTTCGCCTCTGCTCTTGCGCGAGCGAAGTGAGGTTTCTCCTCTTCCCCCTCCCTTTACCGCCGAAGGGTGGGGGAATCAACAGTGAGTGCGCGGCAGACTCCGCCCCCTGGCGGCCAAGCAATCAGCGCTCAGGCCGCTTCCGATTTGGGGCGTCACCGCTCCTCGCCACAATAAACGTCGTAGAACAAAGTCACGCCCCCTCCCTTAGCGAGCTCCCGCTCTTCCCTTAAGCTCATTCGGCCCCGCCCACTCTGGAACTTTCATTCATGTGGCGTGGAGGGGTGGGGAGAGCGCAGCCTCGGAATAGGGGCAGATGCGGGGGGGGTTCATTCATTTATTTTTGGAAGGGGAGGCGCGCGCATGCCAATCTTTCCCGATAGCTTTATATGCCAGGGCACGTGTTTGCATTTCTACGTTGGTACGGCAATGGCAAAGAACGGAGAGGAACCTTCAGATAGGCTTGGAGTGAATTATATACATTAGTGCATGGACGTTTTAATAGTACCCTCCAGAGCTTTAAAAGGAACTCTGCATTTCCAAACGAAATAAAATGTTTGAATCTGATTTTTTTGACGAGCAGTGGGTTTTCTTTTCTTTTTTTTGCTGCGGCATGCAGGACCTACCGTAAAAAATTACATTAATTTTAGTACATAGTTTGTGAACCAAAACAGGATATAAATTCAGATTTTTATATATGCTTTTCGTTCCCGTTTGAGACCGGAAATTCCTACCTCTCTCTCTTCCACAGCATCTCGCATATTTCCGATCCGCTGGAAAAGTTCGAGTTAAGAAAGACGCGTTTGTTTATCAACCCCTTTTATCATTCAACCACCCCTCGCATAGTACAGATAGAGAACGGTCAGATAAGGGGAAAAGTCCAGATGAAAATGGAGTAACAGAAAGGGAAAGGAACGATGGCGTGGGAAAGAAACATTGAATCGTGTGCGATTAAAACTTTTTAAATGGTGTATACATCTGCACAGTATTTCCTGATTTCTTTTAGGCCTCTTTCCTGCGCCGCTGCTGGGTCCATTAAAATCCAGGAGTCAATGTCTAGTTCTGTTGTCTCTTTGCATTTGTTCTACAAAGACTGCTGTTGTTATTCAAACCTTTAATTTCTAAACACTGGACATGTCTCTTAGTATGAATAGTTAGAAGCATTCCCTAAACATTCCCACACATTCCTCAAACATGATTTGATATATTTACCCCTAATTCAGTTCCTAGATCTCCCCACTGCACATATTGCAAAATGGCATTGTGTTTCCCACACCTCCAGCCAAGCATCAGTGGTATTCTACCCTTTATTTAATTAATATCCTAGGAACCCATTGGAAGATTTCCAGTGCAGTCGCTTAGACTGGAGTAACTCTCCATAGGATTGCACTGGAAATCTTTGCCAAGACCTCCTCCTATAAGTCGTCTTTTAAACTTTAACCGCTAGTGGTATCAGTGTATCAGTATTCACTTTTCCTCGGTGCTTTCAGATGTTGGTAAACAACTTTATTCATTTGAGAAAATAGAAGCCATTTCCTTCAACAATTTTAATTTAAATGGGTTTTGTGATGCAGAACCCAAACAAGTCTCAATGCATATATTGACAATTCAGGTATAATTTTAGGTGTTATCCTTAAATGATCGATGGTATAGAATTCATCTTACGAATTAATCAGTTGTGAAACTTAAAATAGCCCTTTTTGGATCCATTGATTCCATAAAATCATTTTAACTGTACAAATTTGATTCCTCCTCCACCCGAGTTTCCAGCTCTGCTTAATAATTTCAGAGGGGTAGCTGTGTTTGTCTGCCGCAGCAACCATTAGCAGAGCTCTTGTGGCAATTTGAAGACTGAGTTATTGTAGTATTAATTTTTTTTATCAAGCCCGGTTCAGCAAAATTCTGAAGATTCTTCTTCCGTGTTATCCTTCTTGTCTGACTATCAGCGTGATGATCATACGTAGTGCAACATTCCAGAGCATTATTAACGAACACTCCAAACAACTGTGGGGCTTGGCTGGCTGGCTGGAAACTCCCGGCTGGCCAACCAAGCCCCACCCGCAGTTTAAATGGACATTTCCCCACCACTCCAAGAGGCGGGGAAATGGCTATTTAAACAGCAGGGCTCCCGGCTGGCCAGCCAAGCCTCACCCGCTCTTTAAATGGGCCCCAAGCCCTGCTGTTTAAATGATCAGCTGCTTGTTGGGGATCTCCCCAACAAGCAGATGATCCGTGGGTTTAAATGCCCACGTTGCTAACAGGAACCAACAACATTGCTAAAACGAACCAAACGAACCAGGACACCAGTTCGTGGAAGGTTGTGGAAACGAGCTTCCGCAAACCACTGGTTCATGAACCACAAATCGGGCTGGTTCATGGGGTTCTTTGGTTCATATTTAGGTTCGTGCCCATCTCAGGAGCAAATCCTGTTCAGCCCATTGGGATTTACAGTGAAATCCTAAGCATAGTTACACCAGTCAAAACCTGCTGAAATCAATGGGCTTAGACTACAGTAACTCTTCTTAGGATTTCACTTAGTCTGGAATAAATATGGAAGGCGAGATTTGCAACCCAGTGGTACTTACTTCTAAGTAAACACGCATGGGAACAGTATGTCAATATTACATACCATTTGCAGAGTTCTTCAGTTGGTGTGGACTGCTAACCTTTAACTCCATTCACTCTGTTTTACTTTGGAACTTGATCTGAGAATTTTGCTCGCCTGTCCCAAATTTCAGCTTGACAGATTTATTTCCTCAAAAAAAACCCAAAACAATAACTGCCCTGCTCAAAAGCCACCAAGGGTTCTAACTGACACCCGGAATGGAGTTGCACCCTTCCTAATCCATTGAATTTAGAAGGGAGTAACTATTTAGAATTGCACTGGAAAAGGTGTATGTGAGAGATCAAGGTTTATTGAATTAAGCAGTATTTTGAGAAAGCGACTAAGGCAAATTTGTTCTCTCCATCAGCTATAATAGGGATTGGACAAAAGGAAGTATTTCTGTTATTAACTGACCCACAGAATTCACTGTCACAAGATCTGGCAATCTCCACTGCCTTGGGCCACTTTAGAAGAAGGTTAGAAAAAGCCATGGAAATTGGGCTATCGATAGCCATGAGGACTGAATGGAAGCTCCCAATTTAGAGACTGTGAATCCCATATACAGGGGAGGGGAAAAAAAGGAAAGTTGCCGCCGCCATGCTCTGCTTATGGACACTCTGGAGATTGGTTACTCTAGGGACTGAATGCTCAACCAAAGAGCTGTTTGGTTTGATTGTCTACTAAGCAAAAAGGACAAAAAGGAGACTTGTGGCACCTTAAAGACTAACCAAACAGAAGTTTTAATGTGCTAGGCTAGAGCAAGGATCCCCCATGTGGTGCCTATGGGTGATCGGGTACCTTCCAACACCTTTCCTGGTGCCAACCAAGGTTTTTTTTAGAAAGAGGGTAGGCTTTTGCTCACCAGGTCTTCTGATTGCCCTTTGGAGATCTGATAGATTTATTAAACAGAGTTTTTGCCTGAAACGTTGAAGAGTTACTGTCTCACTCCTGGATATTTTCTGGTTGGCTCTGCTTCCTGTGGCAGCCATTTTTGGTGGCACCCACCACTGTGTGGTGGTATCTTCAGACTCAAAAAAGTTGGAGAATCCAGGTTAGAGCCTGTTTTACCCAATATTGCAGAGTTATTTGTTGTATTCTTAGTTAGTGTGAAAAACAGTTCACGTTGAAAAGATCTATTGAGGAGGACTGGTGTGTGTCCCCTCACAGTTTTAGAAATGTTTTTCATTTTTGTTAAGGCAACTATATTTCCAAATTGTTTTTCTTCTGCTAGGCTTGTAAGTAATTTTATCTGTCAGTACGTCCTCTGAGATTTTTAGGTAGCCAGTAAATGGGGTGACTGATCCAATAAGAAGCAATAGCCTTTTCAGCAGCAGGTAAGAAATATATCATCAGGGCAGGATTATTTCTTTTAAGTGGAAATTTCTGTGTAAGTTTTAAGCTACAGCAATCTGACTCTTGCACACTGGGAGAACTCTTCCGCCTTCCGCTTGACACCCTATCAGGAGTAAACACATGTGGGTATGGTTTGGGGGTTGGTGGTTTTTTTAAGCTTTCCGAGAAGAGGCACAGGCTGGTTGCACCAAATTAACCAAGCGTACCGTGCAAGGATGATTGGCACTTGTCAGTAAAATGAAGTTACTGATCAGTAAAGCCAGAACCAGATATAATTTTGAAGTTTGGTCATTAATATTGTTTTCCCAGTAGAGAGTATTTTTTAAAATCTTTGAACAGGACATTTTGGTCCTGGAGGCAGAAGATCCGAATGGCACCTCCCCTGCTGCTAATTAACTGGGACCCAATCCGCCTGGAAGTTCTCCAGCGAGCAAAACAGAGACATGCTTGCAGAGATATGCTTTCTGCATTGCTCCTTTCCCTTGCTACAGGGATTGCATAGGAAATGTCCTGGTGGATTGGGTATTGTGGGCCAAATATATCTCCTGCTCAGTCTTGAACTGATATCACCCAAATTCTGCCAGCTGGGGCTTCTGATTCTTATTTTAACAGCTCACTCGGGCTATATGGAAAGATACAGGAAATGCACCTAGAGTTTCCTAGAGTCAGTAATATATAGTGATAGGTTTGGGGAGGGAGAGGCATGAAATGTCACCCAGCTTTCTTGAGTGCATTCCTTCCTGACATGCAGAACTTTAGAACTGGAGCTTTGAATTTCTGCACGACACATTGGGCTCCTGTTAAAGACATAAGGATAGAGCCAGTTTAAAAACATAAAAAGATGGCAACTCAGTTCACCCAGTTTTCAGTCATTTGATGTTCCCTTCCTACATGGACTGTCTAAGGCTTGAGAGCTGCTTTGGGATGCTGAAAATGCCCTTGAAATGGTGAATAATATTGTGTGCTACATGTAGAGCTTCTTAGAAACAAATCAATGCAGAAATTAACCCAATTATTGTTTATTTTATACATATATGTGTGTGTGTAGACTTTCCAGCCAAAAATTGGTTCCCAAAATGCCTAATGTGATCATGGTATCTCCCCTGCCAGGTAATGGTGGATAAAAGTGTTGGAGTTTGTGTCAATGGCAAAACTTACTTCACTGATTAGGGAAAAGACATTAGTTACAATTTTGACTGAATGGAAACTGTTTATAGACTTTTTACATTAAATGGATAATAAGGACTTGATGACATCTGGATTTATGGATTAAGAATCATGAACAAAAAAAAGAGGGCTCTTATGTTTAATTTAGAATAAGACTGAAAATGATCCATATTTGTGGCTGAGAAAACTCAATCTGTAGTTTAGTTTAAGGTTTTTTCCCTTTTATTTCATTTTTCACTTGTTTATGTATTGTTAGTGTGTCTTCTTTTTAGAATGTTGTTTTTTATCTTCTATGTTTGTTGTCTATAGCTTTTATGTTATTGTTTATAGTTTAAATAAAGGAAAATTCCACTTCAAAATACCTAATGTAAGGTTCCCCTGCTATTTTGAGCCTATGGGTACCTTTGGAATTCTGACACAAGGTAATGGGGGCAGCCACAAAATGGCTGCTGCAAGAGGTGGAGCTATCCACAAAATGGCTGCCACGGGAGATAGAACCACAGATAAGGAGGAAGCCCAAGTGGAGGGAAGGATTGAGGTAATTTTTAAAAAAAAACTGGGAAAGAAGAGTGAGACAGAATAAAACCAACCTTGTGGTGGCAGCTGCTGCTGAAACATTATTTTAAACTGCACAGCTGATCAGATCTTCAGTGGCCAATCAGAAACCCTGCTGGACAAAGGCCCCACCTGGTTCCACCCACTTTCTAAAAACATTTGATGGGCACCAAGAAAGGTGTTGGCAGGGACCCTGGCGCCATGAGCACCATGTTGGGGAGCCCTGGTCTAAAGCAAAGAAGAATGAAAATATTTCTTGGAGAGATGATTGTGTTGTGCATAGAGTTGCCAGCCTATAGGTGGTAGCTGGAAATCTCCTGGAATCATAAACTATCTCTGGACAATGGAGATAATTCTCTTGGAAAAAATGGCTAGTTTTAATTGTGGATTCTATGACATTATGCCCCATTGAGGTCTCTCCCCAGTCCCCACCCCTGAAATCTCCAGGAATTTCCCAACCCAATGTTGGCAACCCTAGTTATGCATTAGATTAGAAATATATCCTTACTATTGAGGCTTGCATCAAATTGTGGTTGCAGAGCACTGGATGAAACCATGCTCAAGCGGACAAGAAATGAAAATATAGTTGCACTTACGGGCATTCCTTTTTCTTTAGTACTTCTCAAGTCTTGCCCTGTAGAGCATCCAGTCAGGCAAAAGTTCACAAAAGTTACCTTGGCACAGAGGGCCTTCCCCTGGCAGCGTCTCAGAGCATCTTGGAAAACACTGCCCTTAGTGGAACAGATCTGCAGGATCCAACCCACTCTTTCTTCATTTCCCTATTAACCAAAGAAATGTCAACAGGGCTCAGCTGTGTTAGCCTGTCCCAGCCAAACAACACAGAATGTCTTGCAGGACCTTAAAAGACCAGCCAGGTCATTGAGGTGTAAGCTTTGGCAAAACTCAGACCCAGCTCCTCAGATGAATGATGTGTTTTCTCCATTGGCAAATGTCATACCTGAGTATAAAAGCTGTAAACAGTGGGATTGGAAAGGCAACAAAGTACATGAGCGCCAGCCGTGACATTTCTGCACAAAGCTCAAAGGTCTGCAAGATAAGTTCTGCTAAACATTGTTGGCATTCAGGTGGTCACTGTTTGAGCTTGTAAAGCATTTGAACCTTGCATGGAAATCTCTGAAGACGGGACCTCCAGTATTTATTTGCATTTCCACCGACAATTTTTTTTTCTGTCTCTGTACCCCTGTATTACATAGATAACTGCCAACTGAGGACATACCATACATCTGATGAAGTGGGCCGTTTTCCGTGAAAGATAATGCCACCATAAACTTTTATGGTGCCACATGATTATATATATATATTTATATATTTGTCTCTGTGACATTTATTCCTCTCTTTCTCATCCAGAGTGCAGAAAATGACATCCTATCAGAAGCTGAACACCAGCGTCCCCCCAGAGGCAGGGGATGAAGCTGCTGATGAGAAACCCTTGTGTCACCAGAAGCTGTCGGCATGGTGGCTGGGTGGAGGCCTCCTGATGGTTGCCGCCCTGCTCAGTGGGGTGACGGTTTGGGTCCTGGGCCAGATTTGGTGGAGCCAACATAAAGTGTTTCCCCTTCCCAAGTGTGCCTCCATCCCCGAAAACTTGCGCTTTGACTGTTACCCAGAAAGAGGGACCGTGGTGACGAGAGAACTGTGTGAGAAGCGGGGATGCTGTTTTGTTGAAACCGACCGTCCCATAGGCAGGGCAAGAGGGGTCCCTTGGTGCTTTTACCCCCCAGATTTCCCCAGCTACTCCTTGGGGAGTATGAATGAAACGCAGATGGGGATGGTGGGCTTGCTGACCAGGCAGACGAAAACTTATTATCCAAGCGACATTGAGAAGCTTCAACTCAGCGTGGAGTTTGAAACAGACACCCGGGTGCATGTTAAAGTGAGTAATTTTCTGTGGGTTTTGGCCTCCCCTCCCCAAGTTTCTCATTTTACTGTGCTGAATCTCTGAAATTAAGACTGTAATTAGCTGATTTGGGTAGGAGACTTCAGATTTAGTGCCTGGTAATGTATAGAAAGCAAAAGAGGTATTGTCAGGTCTTTCCAGGTAAGTCCCCAAGCACTTCACGTCAGACACTCGTGTAAAAGTTAAAGTTGCTTTATTAGAGATATATCAGTATTAAAGGACTCAGACAGGGTCATTGGCAGAATTGACGGAAGGTGGGTGAGCAGTGTTAATTATAGGGGAACGTTCCTGCCCCTGGGAATGGGAGACCGTTAAGGTTTTGGCGTGAAGGGGCCAGGCCTGGGAGAGAAGGGAACAGGGAGGAATGAGTTCATCACAGTTCTCAGGGAGGACTGGCTCCAGCGGCACTCCAAGGCCACATTCTCAAGCCGGCGGGGAAAACAAAAGCAAAACACTTTGAAAATAAGTAGCTAGCAGCCGAGTAGCAATTAAGATCCCTTTACATTCTCAGAGGATCAGAGCATTATGTATAGAAACAATCATGGCAGATACACAGGGGTGTATCTGACAGGTATTGCATGGAAACCAGACGGTCTTTAATAAGCTGCCATGATCCCTCTTTTCCTCTGTGTCACCCCCACTCCCTTGGTGTGGAGATCCCTCCTGGAACATGTGCATGATTCAGTTTCTTCCTCAGAACCTCACTTTTCTCACTAAAGTATATGATGGCTAGAAGTCAGGCGTATGAACCAGGACTGGTTTGGATCTTGGGATTGCCACAAATTTAGCCTCAGACAGATTAGTCCATCCCTCCTAAAAAAGAAAGGATACTTCCCTGCTATCAATGAAATCCTTGGCATGCCCTAATTCAGGATTCTTTCCATTGGCCTGAGTAAGTTGGGGGGATCTCTTTTCTGTAGATTATCGATGCCACTAGCCCTCGTTACGAAGTGCCTCTTGATGTTCCTCGGGTGGCGAAGAGAGCAGAGAATCCCGTGTACACCGTTGAGTTCTCCAAGGACCCTTTCGGGTTGATTGTGAAGCGCCGGACTTCAGGGGTTGTGCTGTAAGATCTCCGTTCCCTCTTTCTACAATGCGTTCTCAACAGGAAGGTAGATCGAGATTATCATTTGATATCATCCCCTAGGAGGCTTAGGGGCAAGGGACATCACTCTTCCTTCATGTAACCCTCAATGCAACCTTGCGAGGAGAGAAAGGCCCCTGGATTACCCACTGCATGGCAAACCGAAATTTGAACCTGGGAGTTGACAAGCCTAGTCCAACACTAACTGCTACACCATTCAAGATGAACTTCATGTACCGGAAAAAGAATCAGACCCCCCCCCCCAGTCTATATGAGAGTGTGCTTTTTAATCTCTCTCTTTAGCTTAAGCTATGTCCTGGGGGCAGCCTCCAGTTGTTGCATTTTTGGAGTATGCAACTACTGTTCAATTTTGAGCCTTCTACTGAGTCAGACCCTTGGTCTTTCAAGATTTGTCTACTCTGACAGGCAGCTGCTCTCCAGAGTCTCACATCATCTGTTACATGCCCCTTTTAACTAGAGATTGAAGCTAGAACCATCTGCATGCAAATCAGATGTTCTGACACTAAGTCACAGCCCTTCCCCTTCCCCTTAGTCTGAGGTTGAAGCACAGGAAAGGGGGTTTGGTATACTTTCCCAGGGATTGGGGGTAGGCTGAAACCCCCTTACCATGTATATTTAATTGTCAGAAATAAGATTTTTAAAAAAATGAATAACTCATGGGTTTGGATGGGGTGGGGGAATGGGGCATGTGACACCTGTGATATGCTCCAAAAGAAACTGTGCTTGGGCCCTTGAAGGTCTTTTTAAAGCTTGGTAGAAGCAGCTCTGTGTCTTTGAACTGAAAGTCAGGAGATTATTCTTATGTTCAGAAACAGAGTAGATGCTAATCTAAAGTGCGTCTTACCTGTCTTCCAATTGCTTTGAAAAATTGGCAGGCACAAAGGCTAGAAACTTAGGTGAGCAGGCATTCTTAGAAGGGCACATGTAGCCTCTTAACATCTCCTCTCTTTTCCTAGGATAAACACAACTGTGGCACCCTTGTTCTTTGCGGACCAGTTTCTCCAAATTTCTACTCTCCTGCCTTCCACATTTCTGTATGGGCTTGGAGAACATCGCAGCAACTTCCTTCACAGCCTGGAGTGGACCACTTTAACTTTCTGGGCCCGAGATGTCCCTCCCATGGTACTGTTTATGCATAATCGGCCAGTTTAGCTATGTCCAGTCATGCTTGTTTACCTTTTTTGCTCCAAAGCTGCAGTCCTGTACATACTTACCTGAGAGTAAAAACTGTTCAAGAGTCTCTCTATACAAGACATCTTACATGGGGACGCTCAAATGAAAGATCTTACACTTGTTCTCCAATTGTGGATACACATGCACTGCTAGGGAGACAGAGTACACTTGAATATAAGACCACACAGAAAGTAAGGCACTTGAGCATCCCCATGTAAGATATCTTGTGTAGAGAGAGTCCAAGTCTCTATGGCTGACTGAGGTTGTTTCCTTGCCGGGGGGGGCGGGGAGGGATCAATCCCCCATCTCCCCCTGGATGTGGGCATGTGGTGCAAAAGTCCTCATCTTTTCTTCTACTTTTCCCCAAATCCAATTTTAGCGAGATCTTTCAGGAAAGATAACCCCATAGCAAGCTCAAGGAAACCCGCAGCAGAACCGGGGAAAACCTGGAAGGTTGATGGAAGCACGATGATGTTGCATGGAAGCCCCAGTCAAATATGCTGCGGTTTGGGGGTGGGGGGAGAATGTAGAGCCAAAACTCCACGCAGAGGCAACGTGAATTCACAGGATCAAGCTTCAAGGATGCTAACTCAATTTTTTAAAAAACTGATGTATTATAAAATTGATCAGGGGTACTACCACATTTCAGACTCACAATCCTGAATGCCTGTTGGAATCTTTGCTTCTAGGGAAATGGGGAGAGGATGGGGTTGGAGTAAATCATTTTAAAACACCCTTAACAAGAGGGTTAAGAATGTTAATTTTGCATGAAATGATCTCTCTGCATCCCACTGTTGATCATAAAAAATTGCTGCATACTGATACAGATCAGGAATTTTGCACTGTCTAATCGACAGTCTGTGATCTAAGCTTTCTGGCAGTGGTTTTCCAGGGTCCTTTCCAGTCATGCTAACTAAAACGCTTTTAAACTGGAGGGCTTGAACCTGGGACATCAGACCTTATCTAGTACTTCCCAGTAAACCAGATCCCACCATTATTAACTGTTGACTGGAAGCAGCTTTTTACCTCAAAATTCCTGGTATTGGTTGAACATAAATAGCATATCATTGAGCTATGGACCCCTCCAATAATGTACAATGCAAATTGAGAGTTCAGAAGCAGATATTTGAAACAAGACTGCTTTTTGGTTTTCAGGAGTCCTGCAATCTCTATGGCGTTCACCCATTTTACCTGGTCATGGAAAACGGTGGAGATGCCCATGGAGTTTTCCTTTTGAATAGCAATGCAATGGGTATGTATTTCTTTTGCACATTTGGAGGACTGAAGCGGGAGGGGAGCTACATGTGCACCAATTAAAGGAATAGGAGAATCTCATCATTTGGCATGCTGTGGTGTACATATATTCCAGTGAGTAGTTTTCCAGCTTATGTTGATCATTTCAGCTATATGGGGTTTACTAATTAATATGGAGGCACTTTACAAACCTCGTACCCCTGTGAACAGCAAGATTCAAGTCCAGTAGCAACTTAAAGACCAATGAGATTTCCAGGGTATAAGCTTTTGAGAGTCAAATCTCCCTTTGTCAGAGCTCTGACTCTCAAAAGCTTATAAAATCTTGTTGGTCTATAAGGCGCTACAGGACTTGAATCTTGTTATTCTATTGCAGACCAACACAGTGGTCTACTTGAAAATACCTGTCTACCTGTGACTAACTCAGAGTCTCTGTACACAGAACGCCTTGGCACATGTTTGTCAAGTATAGGGAGACGCAGTGTTAGCTGGGAAGTGTAGTTTAAAAAGACAGAGCCAGAGATAGCTCCTCAGACGGTTTGTTAATTTCTCCTCTCCAGTCTAAAAGTGTGTGGGATCACAACCAGAAGGCAGCGAGGAATGGAAATGGGCTGGAGCTGCGTTCCAGAGCTGGGCTTGGACCTGGAGAGGTTATAATGGGCTGAAGTTTCCCTTCTGGCATTTCACAGCCCCTTCACACAGCTCCAGTGTATAGCAAAGCCTTTGCAAATGGGCTGAAGTTTCCCTTCTGGCATTTCACAGCCCCTTCACACAGCTCCAGTGTATAGCAAAGCCTTTGCAAATGGGCTGAAGTTTCCCTTCTGGCGTTTCACAGCCCCTTCACACAGCTCCAGTGTATAGCAAAGCCTTTGCAAATGGGCTGAAATTTCCCTTCTGGCGTTTCACAGCCCCTTCACACAGCTCCAGTGTATAGCAAAGCCTTTGCAAATGGGCTGAAGTTTCCCTTCTGGCGTTTCACAGCCCCTTCACACAGCTCCAGTGTATAGCAAAGCCTTTGCAAATGGGCTGAAATTTCCCTTCTGGCGTTTCACAGCCCCTTCACACAGCTCCAGTGTATAGCAAAGCCTTTGCCATGCCACTGGATCTGTCTTTTTAAACTCCCTTCCTGGCTACCATTGCATCTCTCGATATATGTTCTTTGCATGTCGAATGTCTCATGTGGTGATATGCATCCTTGGGTTCATGTAGACATATCATCATCATATCTAAAAATGAGAGTGCAACAGCTCTGACACCACGCTTGCATTTTTTGCCAGGCATGAATGAGGGGGAAATAGTTTGGCTGGTTTGTAATGGACAGTTGTGCACAGTATAGATTGGCTTCATCTTGTGACATCAGGCACACCAGAACAGGTTTTCAGCATTAACAAATCAGAATGTTTCATACATGAACACACACGAAGCTGCCTGACGCTGAATCAAACAATCGGCCCATTGTATTGTCTGCTTAGTCAGGAAGCAGCCCTCCAGGGTCTCAGGCAGAGGTCTTTCACATCACCTACTGCCTGGACCGTTAAACTGAAGATGCCAGGGACTGAACTTGGGATCTTCTGCATGCCAAGCAGATGCTTTACCACTAAGCAACGGTCCCTCGCATTCAGGTGTGGGATGAATACAGATGCACATATAAAGCCATGTTTCAAAACAATTCTAAAAAGATGGAAGCATGGAAAAGGAAGTCTTCATCAGAAGCCGAGAGATTCTATGCAAAACCTCTGCTTTCTTTTGAAAGGGCAATGAAAGCAGTGATTTCTTTACACTGGATCTTGCATCCCATGGCGTTTTACAGGTAATCTCATGGATGTAAGACACTTGTGAGGTCGATTGGGACCTGTACGCTCAGGAATGAGAGTTCAAGAAGCAACAGAGGGAAGTGAGCTTGTGGGGCTTCTTTCTGGAGCCAAGACATCTGTTTCCTGGCTCTTTAGCAATCGCTGAGCGGTTTAACCGCATGCTGCTGCTGCTGGCTGTCAGCCACCAAGGCCGGCTGCTTTGCACCTCCTGGTGGTTTTGTTTCCTGATCTCCCCTCTGAGGCCTTTGCCCTTTGGCTATATGGAGACAGTCAAACAGCTGGGAGAGAGAGTGTGAGGGTGTGAGATAAATGACGAAAGTTGCAGGGCTCAGACCTGTGATCATCGTCCCTGCAAGAGCAGAAACCAGGCAAATTTCCAGCAGGCAAAGCTTGTCAGTGAGGTCAGAGGGAAGGAAGCAGGGATCTCAGTGTCTTGCCCTCGGGTCTCTTAAGAACAAGCACGCCTTGCATCTGCACTTTCCAGCTGCATTAAGTGTCATTACTCCCAGGATAAAGTAATTTGGCTTGAGCTGTGAATTTAGGCACAGGATCAGTGCCAGGTTTTTGTTTAATAAAAAAAAGGGTTGGCAGGTTCAGATGGCCGTGTTACAATCTAAGCATGACCATGTATATTCCATGCAAGCAGAGAATATGTCGAGAGGTATATAATACAGCTTCCTGAGACTTTGAGTCTCTCTACACAAGACATCTTACACAGGGACACTCAAGTGAAAGATCTAACACTTGTTCTCCCACTGTGGATACACGTGCGCTGCTAGGTAGACAGAGTACACTTGAATTTAGGACCACACAGGTGAGCATCCCCGTTAAAGAGGTCTTGTTTAGAGAGACTCTTTGAGGCTAATCCTAAGAAGAGTTACTCCAGTCTTCTAACTCTTCTAAGCAGGGCTTTTTTCTGGGAAAAGAGGTGGTGGAACTCAGTGGGTTGCCCTCAGAGAAAATGGTCACATGGATGGTGGCCCCGCCCCCTGATCTCCAGACAGAGGGGAGTTGAGATTGCCCTATGCGCCAGTGGCGCGGAGGGCAATCTCAACTCCCCTCTGTCTGGAGATCAGGGGGCAGGGTCACCAGCCATGTGACCATTTTCAAGAGGTTCCAGAACTCTGTTCCACTGCGTTCCAGCTGAAAAAAAGCCCTGCTTCTAAGTCTTCTCTTACTTCTTACTTCTCTTCCAAGTAAGTCCAGTCTTCTAAGGAGTAACTCTTCTAAGGTTTGCACTGTTCTTTGTAAATTTCTAGTCCTGGGTTCAAAAACAGTCTTGAAGTTGTGTGATGAGATCTCAAAATCCCAGGGTCGTCCCTGGCATCTGCAGAAAAGGATTTGTAGATTGGAAAAGGACTTCTGCTTGAAGGCCGAACTGCACATTGGGTATCCCTGATCAAATTTCAACAGTTTAAAAAAAGTTGGGATGAACTGAGGGGCATTTGAGTCAGGGCCATGGAAGTTTTTTTTGTAATCCTTCTCCCTCCCCAGTACATCACTGTATTTACTTAAAATATCCTAGCCAGCTTTAGGGGAGCTTGCTTAATTAAAAACAGTAAAACATCACAATTTATAAAGCAGGCCTTCAGATGATGGTTTATATATTTTCTTTGGATAGCCTTTACTAAAGTTATGAATTCATTTTTATGGTGTGGAGTCATTGTCCCTGTTTAAACCATCTCTTATGCAGTTCTTTTGTTCCACAATCATATCGATTCCAAAGTACTATAGGCTGGGTTTCTGTGGTGGTACAGATGAGTGCTGTTAAGTTCCAGCTGACTTATGGCGACCCATGGTGCAGTTTCATGGCAAGAGACTAACAGAGGTTGTTTGCCATTGCCTGTCTCTGCAACCTTGATCTTCGTTGGAGGTCTCCCATCCAATTACTAACCAAGGCCGACCTTGCTTAGCTTCTGAGATTTGACAAGATCAGACTTGCCTGGGCTATTCAGGTCAGGGCAATTACTGGGGTTAGTGGTTTCATAATACATATCTTGTGGTGTTTTTGTTTTAATTTTTGTGTAAGCACTTACAGGGATATCCGTTTGGAGAACGTGGCTCATAGAGAACAGGCATCTAAAGTCAAAGATTTCAGTCTTAGCAAAATGTCCCATGTAATCTGCCCTAAATAAGACTGCAGTTCTCTAACTATTCCCTTCTTCCAGTCAGTGTACTATTTGTTAACTTTTTTTCTTGATTTGGTCGTCTGTGTCACCATGGAGGAGGATATTTTGATGCTTCTAAAAGACATTTGGGCAATGCTGATTAAAGAGGGGGGGGGTCAGAGTTCTAGTTCCATGGGGCTGCCATGATTTGTGAACTGAAATGACAGTACTCTTGCATTCATTGCCCAGAGGTGGCTCTGCAGCCTGCACCGGCCCTCACCTGGAGAACCATTGGAGGCATTCTGGATTTCTACATATTTTTGGGACCGGATCCCAACTTGGTGGTCCAGCAGTACCAGCAAGTAATTGGTGAGTTATCTTCCTTCAAGGAGTATTTCTGTTCTCCATTTTATCCTAACAATGACCCTGCAAGGTAGGCAAGGCTGAGAGAGAACATAAATGGCCCAAAGTCATCCAATGAATCCCATGACTGAGAGAAGATTTGAAACCACACAGTTGATAGAAATCAGCCTTTCCTAAACCATCCGCCCTCCTCTCTTGTTCCAGGGTTTCCTGCCATGCCACCATTTTGGGGACTGGGATTCCATCTGTGCCGCTGGGGCTACGGGACAAGCAATGAGACCTGGGAGATCATAAAGGCAATGCGGAATTATCAGATCCCACAGGTAAAAAAAGAAAACTTCCACAATCGGAGAAAGAGAGGATGATGGTTGTATGTTGAGACAAAGGGTTGCAGGAAGATCTTCCCAGGGGAGTGACAGACTTGGGGAAAGGAAGCAGAGGTTGCTTTGCCCGCAAGTGGCCCCGTCCTCCACAGCCTCGTTCCTTCTGTCTGCTTTAGGGTAGCATGACTTGCAGACATTGTGAAGGGATAGCATTCATTTTCCAGTGTCGCATCTTTTTAATTGATTATCGCTGAGTTTCCTCCCACGTTAAAACCTGCCAGCCCAACAAAGGTCTTCCAAGCATACTGCCATTCGGCCTTCCTTGGTTCTTAGCTTCCCCTTCTCCTGCAACCCCTGGAAAAACTGAACCGGACACCCAGTTAGGAAGCCTGTCACCAGGTAACATCACTCAGAGAAATGGTTCTGCGCTGAAGAGTTCTGTTGTTTTGGCTTGTTTGCTTTTTGGTAGGATGTACAGTGGAATGATATCGACTATATGGATGGCTATCGGGACTTCACCGTGGACCCCCAGAAGTTTGGCACTCTTCCCCAGATGGTGGAAGACCTGCACAAGCATGGACAGCACTATGTGATGATTCTGGTAGGGTGGTATTTTTGTTCTGCTGTTCATTCTTCTGGACTCAGAACTGCAGAGCAGTTTTTAACTTCTGTAGCAGAAACACCCCCTATGCCTCCCCCCACATAAGGAGTCTCAGCATTAAGAGTCGTTTATTAATTTATTGGAATGTCTTTTACGTATGTTCCTTCATGAAACTCAAGGCAATGTACATGAGTGGGGGGGATGTCCAAGGAGAATTTTCATCACACTCCAGACTCAAAACCATTTGGCTTCACAAGATGGCTGGATCAGGTGTGCTCCAACCCCACCTTTCCTGATTGATGCTTTTTTTGTTTTGTTTTGATAACGTTGTATGCTATTTAATTGGGGGAACCCCTTGTAAATAAATCCCAGGCTCCAAAGAGCTACTTCGGCTACAATCCTGTTATTTACTATTCCTACTATTTACTATTTCAGAGCAAGTCCACCTGAACAACGTGAGACTTGCTTGCGAGCAAATAGGGTTGAGTTGCAAGGTTTACACAAGAGGCTTGTACTAATCTAATACGATATTTGAGTTTTTGTTGTTCATTTTACCTCGGAACAGCTGACCAAAGTTCTTTAGAGTGCACTGAACAGTTCTTTGAATTCTTCCTTGACTAGAAAGCCTGCTGGGTGTGTTTGTTGACTTGGCTTTACCTTCCTTTTTTCCAGGACCCTGGCATCAGTAGTACTCACCCCCCAGGTTCTTACTGGCCTTATGATGAAGGTTTGAAGCGTGGAATATTCATCAACACTACCCAAGGGAAACTTCTAATAGGGAAGGTAAGACTGAAGATACTTTTACCTGGGAGTTTAGGCAGCATCTTAAGGACTTAAAAAAAAATCCGGTCAGTTCTACTACAGTAAATGGGATGTTGCATTCTGGCATGAAACTTATATTCTACAGTTCTCCTGTGTGTGTTGGCTATCAACACAATGTTGTCTAATGTTCTTCTAGGTCTGGCCTGGTCTCACTGCTTTCCCCGACTTCTCTAACCCGAACACTCACCAGTGGTGGTTAGAGAATCTAAACCGTTTTCATGCCCTCGTTCCTTTTGATGGTGTTTGGATTGTAAGTATCCTTGTCTTCCTGGGAGGGGTGGTGGTGTCTGAAATTAGTGTGACTTGGTAGTGCTTTCCAGACCCTTATAGCGTAGACCATAACATTAGAAGGGCCCTGCTGGATCAGACCAGTAGACCACCTAGTCCAGGGAGGCTGAGCTTATGCCTTCACGCCATTTTCCTTACCTTAAACAGCTGTTATTTGCCCTGTTGGGAAAACTTACATACAGCTGTCTATACAATTTAAGTACATCAGTACATGTAGTAATGATGGCGATGGGGAAATCTTCCCCTTGTTTGTCTGAGTTAGTGTACCTCGTTACATTATCTGGAAGTGAGATCTGCAATTTTGAGGGGAAATGTACTCCCCCCCGCCCCGTCCCAAGATTTCCTGCCCATCAACTCATTGGGAACCACTGAGTTCCACTAGTATTGCTGTGGTAAAGCAATCTGGACCAGTCAATTTCACTGGTTCAGTCAATTTCACAGATGGTGAAGCTTTCTTATTGGGTCTGCTTATCTTGTTTCATCCTATGCTTTTCCTAGATTAGATTTTTATGTGAATCCTCCTTAGCCTGTGGAAAAACTGTTGGGATCAGTCCTCATCCACTTTGATTGGAATGGTGACTCTTTTGATTGAATCTGGTTTTGAACTGGGGGCTGTTTGTAACATCTCCCTCCTTCTGCCTTTCTGTTTGCAGCTTTTAGTATAAATGTGTCTTCCTAGTGGATGTACACTCCTTTGCATCTGATGAAGTGAACTCCAACTAACAAAAGTTTATGCTGAAATAAACCCTCTGAGGCGCTACTGGACTCCTATTTATTTTGCAGCTACAGACTAACATGGCCAGTCCTCTGTACTTAGGGTGAAAGACTCTTAAGTGGGAGAGGGAAGAAAAAGTTCTCTCTCTCCTATTATGCATAATTTTATAAATCTCGGTCATAAACCTTTTCTCCACCTCGTGCATAATTTTATAAACTTCTATCATGTTGTCACACCCACCCCCAATCCTGCTGAGTTTCTAAACTGTACCAAAGAGTTTTGCATTTCCAAATAGGAAAGGCGTTCAGCAAGCCTTCTGGAAATTCGAAATGTTGTGCTTAAGATGATCCTGTCCGCTGCAGGACAGAACCTAGTACTTGCAGCTGACCCCCGCATGAGGAAAGTACAGCTTTCGATGGTCGCCGTTGGAACTGTCAGCCATTTTAATCCGCCTCGATCTCTTTCCTCAGGACATGAACGAACCGTCCAACTTCATGGATGGGTCTCAGGAAGGCTGCTCCCAAGGAGAACTGGATAGCCCACCCTATGTACCTGGTAAGAAGAGAAATCCCATAAACTCTCTTTGTTTTAAGAAGGTACAGTTTTTACGCTCTGCCCTGAATTTGTTGAGAACGGGAACCATTCATGCTGCCGATGAGTTTAGTCGGTGTTCTTGTAAAGCCTTTGTTTGCACGAAGCACCATCCTAAATACCCTTTTCCTTGCATAGACCCGAGCCGTATTCTGAGTAGACCTCCTTAGGATCGCTCCTCACAGTGTCTGGCAAGGTAGAATTCCCTGAAAAGGGGGCCATTCACATGTTGATCCTCATCCTCAGGGCATCCCTGGTAAGACCTGTAGAAATCCCATCATTGACCTCCACCTCCCATTTATTTGAGTTCATTTTATCCAAGGAGCTCAGGCTGGCTACCATGGATCTCTTCCCTCCTTTGTTTTACTCTCACAACAATCCTAATGCAATGTACATTAGGCTGAGAGAAGGAATGAGTTGGTCACCCAGTAGGTTTCACAGCAAGCCGAGATTTGAACATAGGTCTCCCCAGGCCTAATCTGGTACTGCACTGCCCAAGTACTATTCTTTAACATGAACAGATGCCATCAGGCTCCACCCTTATCCCACCAGGCTCCACCCCTGGTCTGCTGGGCTCCACCCACTTGCTTCCAGGCTCTGTTCCCTGCCTCTTGGGTTCCCAACCTCAGGGCACCTGGGGGGAAGTTCTGAAAGGCCAAGCATGAGCTGAGTGCCTTTGCAGTCATGGTTGAAAATTCTAGTTGTCAGTGGCAGCAAGGGGGTACAATGTACCCATCCTCTTACGGTCGGCCCCATTTTCAAAGTCCAACCTCAGTGTCCTCTGTGGGCTCCTCTTCCAGCGGTAGTAAAGAAGGCTTCCTACCCTATATGTGTCTTCTGTTTTTGCCATGATGTTCTGCCTTGGCTTTGCCACAATATTGCCTTGGCCTAATGGTTTGCCAGTTGCCATTGTTTGTTTTTATATCACGGTGTGGTCGCTGAACACATGCTGCATAAAACGGGCTCTGCCCAGATGCATTGGCGTGTGGCAGGGCAAGCGTGTTGAAACTGTTGCCATGGATGCGTGGCTGGAGAATGGAGCTTGCTCTTGGTTCCTCTGCTGTATCCTCCTCTCTTAATCAGCCTTCCTTCATCTGCTTTAGCCGTAATGGGAGGCTTCCTTCCTGCCAAGACGATCTGTACCTCGGCCAGGCAGAGTACCTCCGTGCACTACAATCTCCACAGCCTTTATGGGCTGATGGAAGCCAAAGCCACCGCCAGGTAAACAGCCCATGTTGCCCCTACTGGCAGCAGACCTCTCCTTTCTTTGCAGTACTACCTTTTTGCTCACTTCCTATCCCTGGAGGTCCTACCAGCGGGGAGACTTGGTTCTCACAATGCTCTGACTTGGTTCTCACAATGCTTCTTAAAGCTACACTCCATGGCAGAGGCTACCCCTCTGTGGTTTGTTGCTTCCATAGAAGACCACCATTCTCCTGGAGGGGGACCCTTGTGGCTGAAAAACCTCGAGTTGAGGGTCTTCATCCATGTATTCTCTTTATCTTTCAAGTGCTTTGATCAAAATCCGAGGGAAACGGCCCTTTATCATCTCACGCTCCACCTTCCCAAGCCAAGGGAAGTATTCGGGACACTGGCTCGGAGATAACCGGAGCGAATGGAAGGACATGATTTGGTCTATCCCAGGTCTGTACATATGGTCATGCATGTATTTTGGTCTTCCTCAAACTTGGGAGCATAGCTCACAAGGAAGACAGGCCATGCTGGAAGCCTGTTCTCTTCTGGTTTTGTCTGGGATTCCTATTTAAGGGGAGATGTTGTCCCTACAATGGATGTAGGCTAGAGAACCAGGCATTTTGCAAACAGATGTTGGAGTTGAGCATCCCACTAATGGTGTGGCTACCTGCTTCCCTTGTTTCCTCTCTGGCATTTCCCTCCAGGTTTGCTCAGCTTCAGTCTCTTTGGAGTCCCATTGATTGGGGCTGATATCTGTGGCTTCTCGGGCTCCACCTCTGAGGAGCTCTGTATTCGCTGGATGCAGCTTGGTGCCTTCTATCCGTTCACACGAAACCACAACACACAGATTGAGAAGGTAATGGCTGGAGCAGGTATGCCCATGTTGTTTTCCTTCTTTGTGCCATTTAGAGTAAAGTTTATTGTCTGTGGCCAAAGGCCGTCACAATCCAAACACATAAAACAATCAGATATAAATAAGTGAATCATATATACAAGTATCCATGATTAAAATGATCTAACCAGGAAGTACTGACCAAATAAAAATGTTACTTTCTCTAGATACAGCTCTAGCCAGGACTTTTTTGGCTGCTAAAGCAAAAAGTGACACTCTATAAGAAACAAATGGATCAGTGTCTGAGAGAAGAAAAAGCAGCTTCTCTGAATCTGAAGAAAAATTTAGGCCCATTTAAAGCTCTGTGAAGAATTTAATCCTTGGTTCTGCATAAAGAGAACAGGATAATAAACAGTGTGGTAAATCTTCTAGAACTTGGGCTCCACAAATGCAATAGTGAAGGACTTGAGGTGTTTTAGCGTAGCACCCAGCTAACAGCACTGTTGGCAGAGTTTGAAACTGAACTGAAGTAAAGGCTATTCTAAGGTTGTATCACTTAAAAGAGGTAACTTTCCCCAAACTTCAGGTAACTCAGGCACACTTCTTGTTTGCAAATTAGAACTTGAATGGGAAGTTCAGCATACCCTTAATGCCATCATTTCCCCCACCTACATTCCTTGACAGCTGGGTAAAACTTTATGCTCAAAAAGGAAGTCCAAATTCAGGTCCTGGCTAGGCATCATGGGATTGTCAGCAAGAAGAATCCTGCACAAAACCTGCTGTATATGGTCCTGTTTTTTGCGCTGTTCTATCTGCTTTCACTGAAGCAGTTTCTCCTCTGTTCAGGCCCAGGATCCCATTGCATTCAGCCCTGCAGCGCGAACTGCCATGAAGGAGGTGCTAGAGACCCGCTACGCCCTGTTGCCGTTTCTGTATTCCCTCTTTCATCGGGCACACCTGCAAGGGGACACTGTCGCCCGTCCTTTGTTCTTTGAGTAAGTGGGTATACTTGCTTGGGGTGGTTCCTGTGCAGGTGAGAGTGATCCAGGCTTGAGTAAAAGGCTTGACTGGTGGTCGAGAGGGACCCTCTGCAGCCCACCCTTAAAACTGACATATATAGCCATGATTCTCATTAGTTTTTCTATTAACCTATAAGGTGTTCTCCAAAGCAGAACTTTGGGCCTAGAATACTTAGAAACACTATGGATGAGTCCAGCTCAGCTTAACCAGAAGCTAATGGCTTAGGGATGTCTCTTTCCCCACTGTAGATTCCCAAAGGACGTGGCTACCTACTCAATAGACAAGCAATTTCTGTGGGGGAGGGGACTGTTGGTGACCCCTGTGCTGGATCCTGGCATGGATTCGGTGATTGGCTACTTCCCCAGAGGCATTTGGTACGATTACTACACGGTAAGGGTGTGGTCTGTGGCTTGACCTTGTTGTCCTCCTGATTTCTCTGCTTTGGCCACCCAGATGGGCTTTGCTGTGCCCCCCTCTCCAAAAATCTTCCTGAACTGGTTTTAACTTTTCTTGAAATCCAGCAGCGGCCTCGCTTGAGAGAGGCCTTCCAAATCGACAAAGGATTTCACTTTGGGCACAGCTCAGTAGTGATTCTAGCACCCCCTGCTTCCAATCCTAGGATATGCGTCGCTTCCCATGTGGATGGGGGAGCCCCTGACTTTGTTGGTCAGAGGTGGAGCTGGGGTGGCAGTGGTGTCTCCTGTCCTGGGGATCCTCTTCTCACAACCTCTTCTCATTGTTTTGACTGCTCACCCTCTCGCTGCTCCCTGCAGGGCTCATCAGTGAACAGCAGCGGGGAGAGTCTAAAAATGGCGGCACCTCTGGACCACATCAATGTGCACCTCCGTGAGGGGACCATTCTGCCGACTCAGGTGAGATGGATTGGCCACCTCCTCCTTTTCTGCCAGTGTGGGGCTTGGCTCTTGAAGAGACTCGCTGGACAATCCTTCTGGTGGGGCCTTCTGTGGCCTCAAGTGAGGTTCACAGGGTGGGGGGGGGGAGTGAGGAGATGGACTCGAGCTCTTCTGCTAGTGGGGACCCTAATCACAGCTGCGATGCCAGCTGTCTTGCTTGATATCCTGGACTATTGAACGTTCTGCTGCATCATGGCTCGAAAATGGCCAGCTGTTGATGGACTGCTTCGCTTCTCATTTCTGCCCCTCTTCCTGTCATCCCATGAGAGGAGGACTGTCCATTCTCGACAGTCTCAAGGGCTGTTGGTGTGCCTGAGCCAAATCTCACATGATCACGGTCTGTCCCTCAGAAACCTGCCAGCAGCACTTCAGTGAGCCGCAGGAACCCTCTGCGCCTGATCGCAGCCTTGTCACAGAATGCCAACGCCTGGGGCGATCTTTTCTGGGACGACGGCGAAAGTTTGGACACCTTTGAGAAGGGCGACTATTCTTATCTGGTGTTCAACGTCACGCAGGTAAGAGAGCCCCCCTTCCCCCCATCAATTCATTTGGTCCATAAAATGGCAGCAGTGGATTTGGGGAGCTTCAGTTTGCCTGAGAGCCGAGGCGGTACAGAACATTTAAACCATTCAATCTCTAGTCCATTTCAGCTATTTGAAACTGGGGCTCCGCTGCTTTGTTAGTGTTTTAAAGGAGAAACAACATGATCCCTCCTTTTGAAATACTAATAACAGTCTGGAGTAGAGATTGAAGAGTTAAATGTTCTGTCCCTTCCTCACATAGCTCTGAGGCAAATTGAGGTTCCAGAAGCCCGGAGTGTGGTTTACATTTTTTGGACAAAATCTGATCCTCATCTCCCTGATCTGATCTGTTTGAGTCCTTACTCTGCTGCTGGAGGCTTGAAGAGGAGATGATTATGTGCCGCACTTTTCTCAAGAGAGTGTATCCTGGGTTTATACTCCATGCAGACAATGAAGCCTGCCTGCCCACTCTTTCTTAGTAGTTTGCCAGTAGAATGCATCATCTTTTAACAATCTAAAATCTTGGTGTAGTGGGGCAGAGAGAGAGTGTGTGTGTGTGTGTTATGTGCCGCCAAGTCGCCTCCGACCTATGGCGATCCTATGAATGAAGGACCTTCAGAACGTCCTATAATTAACAGACTTGCTCAGATCCTGCAAACTAGAGGATGTGGCTTCTTTTATTGAGTCAAGCCATCTTATTTTGGGTCTTCCTTTTTTCCTACTGCCTTCCACTTTTCCTAACGTTATTGACTTTTCCAGAGAATTTTCTCTTCATCTTCGGTCTTCTGTGCAGTCCCACATGGAAGTGCACATGCGCAGGCCTGCCGATTTTGGAGGTTTTATAGCTAAAATACCACTGGGGGCGCTCCCGCCTCCTACTGCGCCTGTGCGGCTGTTTTCCCGCTGAAACAGCCCCTTAAGAGGTGGGGTGCCCCGTGCTGCCCTCAGTTCCTCTTTTGCCGCTGTAGAGAGAGGTTCTAGCTTGTTTGTGAGAGATAAGTACTCCAACTGTTTCTTCTTGTTATCATCATTGTGTTTTGAATCAGGATGTCGAAGAAAGCTCTGTTCAAGCGTTGTGTGAAATGTAACGCTAAAATGACAAAAACAGATGGACGTTTTCTCTGCTTAAAGTGTCTTGGGGAAGGACACAACATGCAGACTTGCAAACATTGCCAGAGCTTTACTACAGAGGTCCTGGCAGAGAGAGCTAATCGGCTTAAAGTGGCATTGTGGGAGAAAGCCATGGTCGTGCCGGGACCTGCGCCCAAGGCAAAGAAATCAGCTTTGGTTGATGGTGCCGAATCGTTGGATCCAAAGTCACCTTCAACACTCAAGACCATCTTCAGGGTCGAAGACACCATGGTGGTGTATAGGGTCTTCTTACTTGTAGAACATATGGATAAAATAAAGAGTATGGTTAGGATGTTTCAATGCTGTTGTTTTCAGGCAGCATGGAAAATACAGACCCTATTGGGATTTGTGGCATCAGCCACGTCAGTGGTGCCTTACTCCAGACTTAAGATGAGAGAACTCCAATTGTGGTTCATATCGACCTTTCATAATGAAAGGGCTTCCCAAGAACGGAAGTTCAATATACCTAGAAAGGTAATAAGATCGTTACAGTGGTGGCTAGAAGATACACATTTATTAGCTGGGGTCCTTTTTGGCCATAGAACATCTGACCTGTCTATCACCACGGATGCCTCCAACCTGGGTTGGGGGCGCACTGTGGAGACCTCTATGCTCATGTTATGTGGGATGACCTAGAGAAGGGGTCTCACATTAACCTCCTTGAATTGAAAGCTATACACATCCTTTTCAGATGTGATAAGAAATAAATCAGTATTAATACTTACAGACAACTCCACAGAGATGTTTTATATCAACAAGCAGGGAGGAACCACATCCAGAAGCTTGTGCAGGGAGGCCATTATGATATGGACTTGGGCGATACAAAACGGAGTACATCCGAGCGCAGTACATATACCAGGGGTAGAAAACATCATAGCAGACTGCCTGAGCAGGCTGGAAGACAACCCCTACGAGTGATTGATAAAAGACTCATATATAAACTATGTTTTCCACCAGTGGGGTTTCCCCGATATCAATTTATTTGCCGCAAGGGAATACCGGAAACAGATCTCTTCTGTTCAAGGGGAGGTCAGGGGTACAAATCCCTGGGAGACATATTTCAGATCTCATGGTCAAGTCGATTCCACTATTCATTCCCGCCCATCCCCTTATTAGCCAGGGTAATAAGCAAGATCCAAACGGAAGGATCGAGAGTGATTCTGATAGCTCCATTTTGGCCCAGGCAACCCTGGTTCCACGGACTAATGAGAATAGTGAACCAGTTTTACCCTTTACCCAAGGAACCAGACCTACTGTTATGGAAGGGAATTCTCCACCACGACACAGGGAAACTCAAACTGACTGCATGGCTAATACTTCCGAAGGGTCATTCTCCGAGGGAGTAGCACAGGTCATCTTGAACGCCAGACAGTTGTCTACCAGACAGTCCTATGGGTTGAAATGGGAGAAATTCAAGTCATGGACAGAAGAAAGAAACTTGAATGCCACTGACTGTGCACTGACTAATGTTCTAGAATTTTTATTAGAACGTAAGAAGAAGGGCCTATTGAACTCATCAGTCAAAGTGTCTTTGGCAGCTATATCAGCCATTCATGCACCAGTAGACAATAAGACAGTCTTCTCCCATTTTACTTCTAAGTTGTTTCTGAAGGGACTGAATAACATGTTTCCAGTTGCTAAATGTACAGTCCCTAAGTGGTCATTACAATTAGTAGTGACAAAATTAATCGCAAAGCCCTTTGAGCCTCTAACAACCTGCCCTCTGAGAATTCTATCCATGAAGGTGGCTTTGCTGGTGGCTGTCACATCAGCTAGGAGGGTAAGCGCGCTGGCAGAATTAAGCGTGGGACCCCCTTTCTTGAAGGTCTACCCAGAGAAGGTGGTTTTGAGGACTAAATTGGATTTTTTTTGCCAAAAATTGCTTCAAAATTCCATGTCACAGGAGATAATCGTACCTATTTTTTCCGTGATCAATCTAACAAAACAGAAAAGGCCCTATACTCTAGATGTCAGAAGGGTGATACTGTTTTATTTGGATTGTACCAAATTGTTTAGGGTAGATACCCAACTTATTTGTTTTGCTGGTCCCAATAAAGGGGGAAAGGCGAGCACTCAAACCATAGCGAGTTGGGTGGTACAGGCTATAAAACTATGTTACAAGAATGCTAACCTACCTTGTCCCTTAGAGGCGCATGCACATTCCACGAGGTCACAGGCATCTTCAGCAGCCCTGCTCAGAGTTGTACCGATTCAAGACATCTGCAGGGCAGTGACGTGATCGTCAGTTGACATGTTTGTCAAGCGCTAGTCTTTGGATATCCTTGACAGAAAGGAAGCAGCGGTGGGTACAGCAGCGCTCCAGTTGATCTTCCTGTGAAGGAAAGCAAGCTCCATCACCCAGGTAAATAGCTTGATAAATCCCCACGTGGGACTGCACAGAAGACCGAAGATGAAAAACAGGGTTGCACTTACCTGTAATTGTTGTTCATTGAGGTCTTCTGTGCAGGCACACGTACCCTCCCTCCTTCCCCGCTATGGCTGTTATATTCCTTGGAGAGTACAGTGGCAAAAGAGGACTGAGGGTAGCACGGGACGCCCTGCCTCCTAAGGAGCTGTTTCGGCGGGAAAACAGCCACACGGGCGCAGTAGGAGGTGGAAGTGGCCCCTGGTGGTATTTTAGCTATAAAACCTCTGAAATCGGCAGGCCTGCGTGTG
The DNA here is from genome assembly GCF_028583425.1 of Eublepharis macularius. Taxonomy (NCBI): domain Eukaryota; kingdom Metazoa; phylum Chordata; class Lepidosauria; order Squamata; family Eublepharidae; genus Eublepharis; species Eublepharis macularius. Next base: position 25,163,360 of record NC_072801.1, read on the forward strand.
CACAGTCCCATGTGTGCCGGCACAGAAGACCTCAATGAACAACAGTTACAGGTAAGTGCAACCCTGTTTTTCTTATGATGTGACCAGAGTACAATAGCCTCAGTTTTGTTATTTTAGCTTCTAGGGGGAATTCAGGCTTGATTTGATCTAGTACCCACTTATTTGTCTTTTTGGCCATCCATGGTATCCGCAAAACTCTCGTCCAGCACCACATTTCAAATGAATCAATTTTTCTTCCTGTCAGCTTTCTTCACCATCCAACTTTCACATCCATACATAGTAATGGGGAATATCATAGTTTGGGTTATCTTGATCTTGGTTCCCAGAACCAAGACAACTTTATCTTGAAGGATCAGGTGCGGGGAGGACATCAGAGGGAGTAGCAAGTATAGGAATGGAAAAACAAATTCCAGTCCTAGATATTCGGAGAAAGAGTCATGTGAACCACATTGCAGACATCTTTTAGGGACCTGATCTGGGAGAAGAAATATATGAATTGATTCTGTACATTTTTAATGTTGAACAGAATAGGGGATTGTGGAGTAGGGTGTCTAAGGCCGCATTCCTAGGGACACTTTCCCCGCACTAAGCCCGTTGAATAAAATGGGACTTACTTCCATATTGACCTGCTTGGGATAGCTCCCATAATGAATCAATGGCACAGGAGAGGGCATTCTAGCAGAATGGATTAGAGATTGCACAGAGAATTCAGAGGCAAATATGTCGGGCAAGGAGGTGGATGTATAAATCCATTACATAGCAGTAATGGGCAGGAGATGAATTTGCTAATGCAAATTCAAGGTAGCCTGAGCCTAGCTTGACTTAGGATTCTGCTTCTTCCTTCCATTTGTTTAGAACACCTTTATTTCCACTGTCCTGCATTCCAATGTAGAAGCAAGCTACATCATGGTGGAGGCGCTGACTGTCTACGGGGTCCGAGATGAGCCAAAGAGAGTGACAGTCAATGGGAAGGAAGCACCTTTCTCCTATTTGAAAAACCAGGTACTCGGCCATCGAGTCATCACAGGGGAGACCCTGGCTAGTCTTTCAGGCTTTCTGCCCCCAAGCTAGTTCCACTCCTTTCGGGTTCTTCAGTGGGCTTTCGCACATGGATTTCTTGTGTCTTACTGCCTTCTGGCCACAGGATGTTGGAAACAGATGTTAGCCAGACAGGATCACAGAATAAGGTCAGATTTAGATCAAGGAGACTAAAGTTTAAATCTTCACTTACTCTCTGTGTGTGTGTGTGTGTGCACGCATGCGTGTGTGAGTGGAGAGAGAGAGAGAGAGAGAAAGGGAGATTAAGGTGTAGGAGAGCTCTTGGGGTGGGGGTGAGGGCAATAAAAAATCAAATCAAATTCAGAATATCCCCAGTTCATTTCATCTGAGAACAACGTTGATCTATAAACACAGATTGTGGCTCCATCACCAGCTTTGCTGACCCGCAAAAGAGGAGTTAGAGGGTGGAGAGAAAGGAACTGTGTCATGTGTTACCATACTGCAGTGGTCATGTAGGGATGTGATGAAGAGACAAGAGTACAGACACCAACTTTTTTAATCTGCGAAGACCCTAATTATGAATATAAGGCTAAATGACCTCTGATCTCCCCTCTTGGAGGTCACAGGGCTCAGAGTAACTTGCCCAAGTACCATTGAGATTTCATGCTAGATGGTGGAATACTGGAGGCTTCTTAACGGCCTGGCTCTGTTACTGATCTTTCCATTCTTTCTTTATAGGTTCTCTCCGTGAACAACCTCCAACTTAACCTTAGCCACGGATTCTCCATACGATGGATGTGAGGTCACCCCAGTTGTATGAATGTACTGCTGTGAACAAGCGAGGTCTGTTGCTGTAACTGAGCCTGCAAGGAACTTCTGGGCAGGTTTGCCGCTCCAAGCAGGCTTGCTGTGGCCTCCTCTCCCAAGTCAAGGCTTGCCTCCTCTTGCGTCTGCCTCAGAAGGAAGCCCTCATTGCTTGTGCGTTTCCAGCCGCAAGTCTCCATCTTGCTTCTGTGCTTAACTCCGTGAGCATCCTTTGCATGTTGCCAATTATCCTACGACCCACCCCTCGTGTTGGATGGGGCTTTGTGATTTCATTCAAAAAGGAGAAGAGTCGGTCGTGTTTGCTGGGCTAGAGTTCTTGGGACATAAGGGGTTTTTTGTACAGCAACCCACAGCCATGATGTGCCACAACTCCTGTAATCCCGACTGTGCTGTTTCACAGAGAAGGTCTATTCGTCAATGAGGGAAAGAGGGCTTAGCATGCATTTGAAGGCCCGGGGCGAAACAGATGCAGGTAGTTCCAGTCTAAGGGACCTCAGGGAGGAAGAGGCCGTGGAGTGCATCTGCTTTTGAGTATGGGGCAAGACGATGCATGGGTCATCGTCTGTTTCGAATGGGTTGTCCAGCATCGCAGCTGTGCGGGCTGGACTTCCGCTGGAGGGAAGCAGAAAATGCACCATGGCCAAAGTCTCTGTGCCATCCATGCCTGGCCTTTGTACTGCTTGCCAATAAGAGGGGCTGGTATAACGTGCACCCTTTGTCTCCTTGAAGCGCAGAAATAATCTGTTAACTAAATCCCATCCTACGATGACAAGGTTCCTGGTTCACAGTCCAGAGTCCTGGACAGCTTCCTAACAGCCTGGTCTCAGTGGTCAATTTTGCCAGTATTGGTGGGAAAGCCAGCTGGTCTTTTGTACCCTTTGTTTTGTTTAGTTCCTTCTGGCAATTTTCACATTATGCTTGAAGATGCTGAGCAGAGAGATCAAAATCAGTGACCTCGCTCTGGCTGGTAAGGGTGGAGGTCTGTGGCTGCACCTCTGGCTTGTTGTGCAGCAAGATGGCAGGGCCACCATGTTTAAAACACGACACACAAAGCACCCGGAGGACCTTTGGCCAACTGGTGAGGCTCTGCCTCAGACAGGTTCGCCCTCAGGATCCCTCGCAGTGCTGCAGAGGTTGTTGGGATGCAATGTGCAGGGCAAAATCTAGGCCCTTACCTCTCAGTCTCTCATACCTCAGGAAGCAGTTAGGGTGCTCAAGGCGATTGAGCTCAGCCCTAAACTCACCCTCAGTTTGAATGTCTACGATGCGTTACAAGGCTAAAAAACACCAAACGCTAATCCCCTTTGGTTGCACTATTTTTGCACAGAAGGTCTTGTTCCCTTCCCACACAAGCAGAAATTCTCCCTGCTTAACGTTGTCCATCAGCAGATCTCCCCACTTCTAGATACTTTAGAAAAAATCGATTCTTGGCAGTGCACGTGGTTTTAAAGTTACGTATTATTATTAGGCGACACCTCCTACCCCACCTCATTTCTAGTCCTGGGCCGTTTCCACACGACTTACCGGCCTCCGGAGTATTGCGTGAAACATGCGGAAGATAGCGTCTTCTCATGTGAAATTGCGCCAGGAAGATGCAATGTCGCGCAAAGCTCCCAGATGATAGTGTGTTCCTGGCGCAGTTTCATACGAGAAGACGCTATCTTCCGCATGTTTCACGCAATGCTCCGGAGGCCGGTAAGTCATGTGGAAACGGCCCTGGTCACAGCATCACCTATGTTCAGGCTGGCATCTCGAACAGTGGAATACTAAACATAGTCCAGTCTACGCCTATTTGGGTTTAGACTGGAGTAACTCTTCTTAGGATTTCACTGTCTTTTAACTGGATTCCAACATCTTAATGCACTGGAGAAATTATAAGGAGCCGTGTGTGTGTGTGTGTCCCAGACCCTACCTCATGTGATAGCCTCTCCGTAGGCTACTGTTTTAGAGTGCTCTAGAGGGGTCTTTCATTCACAGGGTTGCCTTAGGTCGGAGGCAACCTGACAGCACATACACACAGAGCGGGCATGATCCACTGCTGTTTTCTCACTGGAAAAAGCCCCCCTGGTTGCTTCACCACCGCCCCCCATAGGGAAAAAGTGGGTCCCTGTAGTTTTTCCCCTAGCAGGAAAAAAGCTGGGGGTGGGGGCAGGTTCTAGTAAGAAACCTTCAGGGGAATAAAGGGTTATAGGTTCTCCCTCCGATGCAGTTCTCCGTCTTGCTAAAACAATCCTGACAGCCGAAGAGATCACGTAAACCCCTTACATCCACAGACAGCTGAACGGACATAAGGTTTTTGGATGTGTTTGTGAGGTGAAGAGGTTTGGGGAAAGAGGATTTGGGGACGCTGGATTTTTTAAAATCAATACATCTCGATTCTTTTCTGTATGTATTTCTGTGTCGATAAAGAAAATATAAAAGATGAAACTGAAAGTCCTCAACCTATCAGGTGTGTTTCTTTGGAGAACGGTCTGAACTGTTGAGCGTATCATCCTGATCTTCCCAGGCAGCAGGTTTTCAAAACTTTTTGTCGGTTGAGGGACCCCCGAGTATCTGCTGTGGAATCCCTGTATGCTGCAGAGAATTCTGGGACACTTTCTGGGGCATAGATTCAGTGCTGGCAGGGCACTGGCTAGTTGGGATCTCACAGTCACATTTAAAACACACTGCAGCACCACCTGCCGGGGTAGCAGAGGGCACATTTGTCTGCCATGACTGGTTTTCCTATGGTCTTCAAAGCGCTGGGGAACCTCTAACCCAGAACACACGGGAAACAACAGTTCTGAGAAACTATTGGTGAGAGATATGAAGTATTCCTTCTGATAGCCTTTTAAGAAAAATCAAGGCCGAACAGTACACATGTGCGATCACTATAATGGGGTGGTGGTGGTGGATTGGGTCAGTTGTTCTTTCTCAGCCTAATCTACCTCACAGGGTTGTTGTGAAGATAAAACAGGAGGAAAGGATGGTGTTGTAATCTGCTTTGGGTTCCTATTGGGAAGAAAATGCAGTAAGAGTAAATTAAAAAATAGAATGTGGAAGGTGAAAAACCCCAAGGAAAATAGCATTTTAAGAAATGCTTTGTAATGACTTTCCTCCCACGTAGATCCCCCTCTTCTGTTAAGGCTGCCAACTCGAGGTCGGGAAATTCCTGAAGATTTGAGGTTGGAGCGTGGGGAGGGCAGGGTTTTGGAAGAGACCTTGGCAGCAAATAATGCCATACAGTCCCTCATCCATAGCAGCCCTCTTCTCAAGAAGCCTTGATTGCTGTCTCCTGGAGATCATTGGCAATTCCAGGTAGAGGTTGACAATGCTAGAACACCCAGCTAAATCAGCCAAATCACACATTTGACAAAATGAGCGACTGCATTTGTGATTCTTATGTAGCTACGAAAAGCCACACAAGTGACCCATGAAAAAGGCAAACAGGAGGCTAGTGTTGCCTTTACAGGCTAACAATGTTTATTCAGGCATACATGTTGGTGGACTTCATATGCAATGCAAGAATCGTTGCCATGCAGATATTTTTATGTAAGAGAACAAAGGAAAATAAAAGTGTCACCGAAATTGCAAGATGCACATAACTATGTACAATTAAAACTGAATCAAGCTGATAGTGTTGCAACTCTTTGCTGGCGAATTCCTGGCGATTTAGAGATGAAGCCTGGGTAGGGCATGGTTTGGGGAGAAGGACCTCAGTGTGGTATAATGAGATCGAGGCCACCGTCCAAAGCTGCCATTTCCTTCAGGAAGACTGATCTCTGGAGATCACTGGTAATTTCGGGAGATGTCCAGGCCCCATCTGGAGGTTGGCAGCCTAAGAATCAAGAGACCATTTGTGCTAAACCAGACCTTATCACACCCATCTATCATGGATAAGGAGCACCGGGTTGTTAAAAGACAGGGGACACCTGGAACAAGTCTCTGCATCTGAGGAAGCGAGCTCTGGCTCGCAGGAATAAACTTTTGTTGTTAGACTATGTTCCTAAGTACACTTTCCTAGGAATAAACCTCATTCAATAAAGTAAGGCTTACATCTGACTAGACAGACCTGTTTAGGATTGTACTTTAGTTTTTAAGACGCCGCAGCTCCCGGGGAATCTTTTCCTTTAAAGCGGCTGCAATACCAGATCTTCCCTGTGGGTGGCGGTGCGGCGTCTCACTTTTTCCCTTCTCGTTTGACGGCCGGCGGCCGAGAGGGCGCAGTTCCGCCTCCGGCCCGAAAGGTGGCGCCAACTGGAACGTAAAGCAAGGAAACCTCCGCCGAGACTTTTGGGCCGTCTGATTCCTGGTCAAAGGCCAGACTCCGCTGCCGCTTCCGGGATTTCTCCCGAATTATTTTTTTAAACCGCTGCCCTAACAGAGCCTCTGACCGAATGTGGAACGGGAAGACGGAGGAAAGCTTCAGCCCGCCTCCCTTTCCCTTGACGTCACACTCCTAGCTCCGCCCATCAAGCGTGCCCCCGTCAGGCCCCGTCCCCCCAGCAAGATGAACCGGCCGAAGCCCGCGGCCGCGCGCCGCCCCAGCGCGGTCGCCAAGCCCTCGGGTGAGTGGAATGGGGGTGCGCGTGCACGTACCGTGCCCCCCTTTTTCTGCAAGGCGGGGTCCTTGGGAAGCCCTTCTGGGGGTCCATTCAGCGCTTGGGGGATCGAATTGTTAATATCATTACTACTGTTCGTGAAAATGGATTGGAGCTGCTCCCGCTCCCTTTTCGTGTCCCAAATGGTCCAGTTTTTGCAAGCCTCACAACAGCCCTGCAAGGTAGGAATGGGCTGGGGCTTGGTCTTCAAGGCTGGTCGGAGTTATTTCTCATCCCTGAAAAGGCCGTGCCTCCACAAATCCGGCCTCAAACATTTACACTTGGCCGCTGGGAAGTGCTGTGGTGCCCATGTAGAGCCGGACTGGCTCAGCTGCCACTTTCCTAGGGCAAGCTCTGTAAATCCGGCACATATTTAAGGGCATGTTTGTTCTTGGAGTCAAAGGACTGGCGCAAGCATAAGAACCCTCTCTTGTTTTCCACTCTCCCAGCCCTCCCAAAAGTCAATTTCACTGGAATTTCTTTATTGAAAGGAGGAGTGATCCTTGCTAAAAGACAGCTGCTTGGTCGATTTTACTCTTTGCAAGGCGATATTCCAGAATTACAACTGACCACCATACTGCGCAGATCAGTTCTAGATGAAATGGCTGTTTTGGAGGGTGGACTCTTTGGCATTATACCCCACTGAGCGCCCCCCCCCCCCAATCTCTACGAATTTCCCAACCCAGAGTTAGCAACCTTGGAGATCCCTGTTAAACTAACAAAGCCATGATAGTTTGCTGCCTGTGCAGAATCCGTAGGCAGGTTCTTGCTTGTACGTTCCATGGGGTGATGAAGATTTCCAGTGCCCTTATTACACCATAGCAGAAGCCCCACTTTGCCTGAGGTCCTGTTGTGTGAAATCCTAATGGCCATCTTGACCAATGCAGCCTTCCTACAACAGCTTGCTGTAAGCAGTTGTTATTTCTGAGGTTTTTTCAGGGATAGCTGTATTATTCTTTTTTTCCAGGGAAGACTCCAAAAAGCATCCCAGCAGACTTCTAATTTCTGCTGATGGCTCTCTGATTTTTCTTCCAGGTCACCCGCCTCCGGGAGATTTTATCGCCTTGGGTTCAAAAGGCCAGGCCAGTGAAACGAAAGCGACTGCCACCCTGCTCAAGCCCACTTCGGCGGGATTGCCCTCAGAGCGCAAGAGAGACGGCTCGGCCAGCTTGTCCAGTTCTTCCGGGCTGACCAGCTTGGCCAAGCGCCCCAAGATCTCCTCTACGCCCCCACTCAGTGCTCTGGGACGCTTGGCAGAAGCCGCAGTAGCTGAGAAACGGGCAATTTCACCCTCCATAAAGGAGCCATCTGTGATCCCCATTGAAGGTAAAGAAGAAGGAAAAGTTGCTTTCTTAATGTTTTTATTTGCTGTGTATTAGTTTGCTTCATATATACCCGTTTTCTACCCAGTGAGGACCCAAAATGGCTTATAGCCTCCTCCATTCTATTCTCACAACAACAGTCCTGTGCAGTAGGCTACACTGCAAGTGTTTGACTGGTCCAGGGTCACCCAATAAGTTTCCATGGCAGCGTAAGGGTTCGAACCTGGATCTTTCAGATCCTGGTCTGGTACTCTAACCCGTACACCACACTGCCTTTCTTTACCCAAAACTGTATCCTAATTTTTTTATGTATTCAAAGATTTATACCCTATTTTTCTCCCCACTGGGGACCCAAAGTAGCTTTACAGTATCATTCTCTTCTCCATTTCATCCTCACAAACAACCACCTTGTAAGGTAGGCTAGGCCGAGAGAGAGTGATTGACCCAAGGTCACCAGTGAGTTTCTATGGAAAAGTAAGCCTTTGGAAACTCACAATAACACCAGAACAATGGACAACGATTTAGGCGTCGAAACTCTTCAACTCACCAGTAATTAACACCAGACTACAGACTTTTAAAATTATAACCCATTGGTACTACACTCTAAAAAGACTAGCTGAAATAACATCCCAATATTCCCTACCTTGCTGGAGAGAATGTGGGGAAATCGCTACATATGCCCACTGTTGGTGGAAGTGCAGCAAGATAGATCAGCTGTCTTTTGGAAGGAAGTTTTGAACTACATATCTCAAATAACTAACTATACAATCCCTTCATACCCACAGTTAATTTTTTTGGATTTATGGCAAGATACAACCCCCCCGGTATTAAAACAAGAACTTATTTCGAGTCTTTTAATTGTAGCAAAAACTGCAATCACAGCAAAATGGAATGCAAAAACAACCCCGACAATAGACCGATGGTTTGCTAAAATCTGGGACCATCTTACAATAGAAAAAATTACAGATCGTATCCAATATTCAATTGACAACATTAAAACAACAAATTTTTATGAAAAATCGATGCCTTTTATCAACTTACTACTAAAAACGACATACAATCATCCAACACATTATACCGAATAATATTAGAAACATAATTAGAGGGGAGGAAGAATTAGAAATCTTATAAAATCTAATGTCAAATCTCTTACTTGATAAAAAACAAAATTGTAAACAATCCAATTTGTATTAAAGCATTGTGTATGTTTATGTATTGATGTAACCCTATATGTAATAGTGTTAAAGAGAGTATGTAAATGTTTTGGAGGAAATTTAATTTTAAAATTTAAAAGTAAATTTAAAAGAAAAGTGAGGCTTTGAACCTAGTTCTCCCAGTTCATAGTCTGACACTCTAACCACTGCCTTGCCCTCTCAATCATTTCTGGATCCTCGAGGCATATTTAAAGCACTATGTTAAATAACAAGTATGCTTTGTGTGGTTGTGTGGGTTCAAACTTTGGGCAATAGGAACTTGAGACACATTTCTCTGTGTTTTATTAAAGGGATAGTGGGGCCTCCTTTTAAGCAGCCCCCAAATCTCTATAATATTTATTTGAGTTGGTTAAGAGGAAGAAAGTTAACTGGCCTGTGATTGGTTGTCAACCCTAAGCCATATCAAAACCTGTCCTGCTTTGAATAGAGACTATGAATGGTTATCTCATGATCAGAAGTAACTGACTTCCTTAACAGAAGCAAACTGACCTCCATATCAGAAGCTACTGTTTGCATCTACTCCTCCCTCCCCTCTTCACCTATATATCTGACCAGTTTCTTCTTGCCCTCCATGCATCTGATGAAGAGAACTGTGATTCTCGAAAGCTTATGCTACAATAAAGTTGGTTAGTTTTAAAGGTGCTACTGGACTCTTTTTGATTGTCCTGGTTCGCTTCTCTTCCCAGTGGCCCCCACCGTTTTATTGGATGAGATTGAGGCTGCGGAAGCCGAAGGCAACGACGACCGCATCGAAGGAGTGTTGTGTGGGACTGTGAAGCAGCTGAAAATGAATCGGGCCAAGCCAGACCCCACTCTGTATTTGAGCCTGATGTACCTTGCAAAAATCAAGCCAAACATCTTTGCCACGGAAGGAGTGATTGAAGTGAGAGAAAGATTTAACTTTGTTTTGCAAGATGAAAAATAGGGAAAGTCGGGGGAGGGGGGTGCGTATTTCCCCTATTTTTTCTCCCAAGCTCAAGATGTCAAGATTGGATATTAAAACAAAAACTGAAATGGAATATTTTCACTTTCCAAATGGTCCGTGAAATTATATACATTGCATTATAGCCTTATTTTTATTTTAATGCTTTTTCTCAAGAAACACCAACTGTGTGATAATGGCCGAGGTTGATCTCCTCTTTCTAAACCTGCATTTCAAAACCATTTGTCCCTTCTCTAACATCAAATTTCAAAACGCCAGTTCCCCCCACCCTTAATTTCACATTTTCCAGAAATGTTACATTGTTACAGGGAATTTAACATGCAGCACAATGTTTACTTGGAAGTATGATCCTCTGAGCGGGGAGCTGAAGGCCTGGAGGGGGGAATCAGTAAAAATTGTCCCCCCCCCCCTTTAGTGGAAACTCCATGGGATTCTACCCAGGGGGGCTTATTTCCTGGAAATATACTGCAATGCTAAGCAGAGTTACCCCTGGTTCTGGTCAGGATGGCTGATGAAACTTAGCTCTGTCTGATAGCCTCTGAAAGTTCTGTGTTTCTTACTATGTTTGATGTAGTGGTTAAGAGCGGCGGGACTCTAATCTGGAGAACAGGGTTTGATTCCCCACTCCTCTACTTGAAGCCGGCTGGGTGACCTTGGGTCAGTCACAGCTTCCTGGAACATCCTTTGTAAACCGCTCCGAGTGGGTGTTAAGTTGTCCAGTATATAAATCAGATGTTGTTTTAAAATGTTATTAAGGTGGGCCTGTTTTGCTTCCCCAGGCACTGTGCAGCCTCCTCCGCAGGGACGCCTCCATCAACTTCAAAGCCAAGGGGAACAGCCTGGTCTCTGTCCTGGCCTGCAATCTCCTTATGGCAGCCTATGAAGAGGATGAAAACTGGCCTGAGATCTTTGTCAAGGTGCGGCAAATCAGGGGTGTTGTCGTGCTGGATACGGCCAAGGAAGGAGAGGAAGGGGGATGAAGGTTATATTCAGACCAAATCTTCCCCATAAGTTTCCAGAGGTTGCCTCTGTCCGTGATGTTCTGTTTCAGAGATCTCATGCAACAAGGGGTGATTGGACTGCACAAACTGCCTCTATCCTGCTACACCATCAGGGCTCACACTTTGCACAGCCTCATGTGCTTTCCAAAGCATCAAGGACAGCCAGTCTAGCATGTGTGATGTTTGCCTTCTATCTGGACGAACTGTTCAGGGTACAGGCAAAGCAAGCTGGTTGCTTGCAGCTGCTGGGCTCGGTCAAAACTGGGAGAGGTATCATGCTGGGACCTTGAAATTGGTTTATGAAGCTGGAGAAGCCAGTGGTGAGGAAGGGAGTAAGCTAGAAGCAGCGGACTGGGGGTGGGGAGCTAGCAGTGAGGGAGTGGGTGGCAATGGGATTTGCTGTCTCTTGCAATTCCTCGCAGATCCACCCTTTACAGGATTCCATTATTAATACGTGGCTTGGCTCACTGCTTTGAGACTGCGCTAACTCAAAATTCTACAGGCATTTTGGCATAGCCTGCTATGTCTGCTCCAGTGCTGTAGTTTGTAAAACGTTGGACTTGATTGCGAAAATGTGTGTATGCACAAGCAGTGAGCAGAGATTACTGCTTGGTAAAACTGAGGGGGTAGTAGTGTTGGGACTTGTTGATATTCCAATTCTCTGCATTCCTTATCAGCGGCTGACTTTGTCCAAAAGTCTCCTGTACCTTCAAAAGTAAATGCTCTTACATCAGTTGATGTTGGTCCAGGTAGAAGCTTTTGGCCCTTGAGTTTTCTCCTTTACCTATCTTGCTGCTAATGTGTTGGCTCTCTCAAAACGGGGAGCCCACCCCAACTTTAAAACTAAGATCTTGCTGTACAGGGTGACTGTGGAGGGCATTGTTTGGGCTTCCTTGCAGGTCTACATTGAGGATTCCCTGGGGGAGCGTATCTGGGTGGACAGCCCGCACTGCAAGACCTTTGTGGATAACATTCAGACAGCATTTAGCACGAGGATGCCTCCCAAAAGTATTCTGCTCCATGGGGAAGTTGGGCGCAGCGGCGGTGACCTTAGCGCTGGTAAGGCAGTTCTTGGCAAAGTACATGAGTCCTGGGTGGCCAAACATGCTTAATGTAAGAGCCACATAGAATAAACGCCAGCTGTTTGAGAGCCGCAAGACATGATCCTCCTCCTTCCCCGCTAAAATAAACTGTATGGCCACGATGATGCTCAGAGACCTCTGGGAGCCACACGATATGTCTAGAAGAGCTGCGTGCAGCTCCCGAGCCACAGTTTGATCTCCCCTAGCAGTTAGAATGTCAAACTAGGATCTGGGGGACTTAGGGTTTGAATCCCCACTTGGCCGCTCATTCTCGGCCTAACCCAACTAACATGGTTGTGCAGGTAAAGCAGAAGAGGAGAGAACTTTGTTGTAAGCCACTTTGGGTCCCCAGTGAGAAGAAAAGTGGTGTATAATTTTTTTTAAAAAAATAAGGGAGACGTTTTGGCTTGGGATGGATGGAGATGGAGCCTTTTTTGAGAGTGGCCCGATTGGGGGTTTGGATGGATAGAGGTTATCAAATATTAAGATTGAAGGTTTAGTTAAAGGCATGAGGGGTCCTGTTATCAGTTTGAGAAAATGAATCACAATCTGGCAGCATCATGTCCTAGGGCTATCCAGATTTTTAATTTCATTGATTATCTGCCTTTTAATGGATAAATCGGCTACATTGAGTTACATGTTGAACACCTGAAGCTGCCTTATACTGAATCAGGCTGTTGGTCCATCAGTGTCTGTATTGTGTACTCAGTTTGGCAGTGGCTCGCCAGGGTCTCAGGCTTTCTCGCCACCGCCAACCTGATCCTTTCAGCTGAAGATGTTGGGGATTGAACCTGGGACCTTTTGCATGCAAGGCAGATGCTCTTCTACTGAGCCACAGTAGATCTAGCAATGGAATTACTGGATCCACTGAGCCATGGCCCCTTTACCAGAGTACATGTTCTTGGCCCTGCCTTCAGGAAACAGCCCCCACCCCTCCATGCCAGAAGAGGAAGACAGCCAGAGCGAGCTGCTGATCGCGGAGGACAAGATGAGCCCTGAGCAGGAGGGACAGCTGATGCCCAGGTACAAAGTCCTTTTCCTCTCGAGGTGCTGCTTGGTACCAACAACTCCTGCTTATTCCCAGAGCCCCGAAGATCGATTACCCAAAGCAGTATTCAGAATAGTGTCCTCTGCTTTGCAGGAAAGTTTTTTTTAAAAAAATATAATTCTCTCTGCCTTTACTGTACAATGGAGTAATATGCTATCCCTAATAAAAACAAAGCCTGCTACATAAAAATTGGATTTCATTGGCCCAGGTACGATGACCTTGCGGACAGCGTGGAGGAATACGTGCTGGACATGCTGCGGGACCAGCTCAACCGGCGCCAGCCAATGGATAACGTCTCCCGGAACCTCTTGCGCCTCCTGACGGCCACGTGTGGCTACAAAGAGATCCGTCAAATGGCCGTGCAGAGGCTGGAGATGTGGCTGCAGAACCCCAAAGTAAGAGGTTTGATGCTGTCCAGGTGGGACAGTTATATGCACTGCCCCCTGAACTCGGACCTTGATTGTCCTCTCTCCCTCCGTGGCATTAAGTTGAAAGGGGAAGGGGTTTAAAGTAACCAGCCCCTCTCCTCTTCTGCTCCTCAGCTCACAAGGCCAGCCCAGGATTTGCTCATGTCTGTCTGCATGAACTGCAACACCCACAGCTCTGAGGATGTGGAGGTCGTCTCCAACTTGATCAAAATCCGCCTGAAGCCCAAAGTCCTGCTGAACCACTACATGCTCTGTGTCAGGTAAGCAGGAGAAATGGGGGACGGGGCTCATTTTCCTCCAAAAATTTCACTGGGAGGGGGTGGTTTGCATGTGGTCGGCACTTGGGAAAGAGGCTGGATGGCCTACGTTGTTGCTAATTGGGAGGGATACTGTAAGCGCCACAAAGCAGGCGTCTGGGATATCTGTCGACTCTGCCATATCGGTATTGCGGTATGTATGTTGCCGGTCAGCTCTGACGTTTTCCCTCCTGCAGGGAGCTGCTGAATGCCCACCGGGACAACTTGGGGACCGTGGTCAAGTCTGTGATTTTCAATGAGCTTTCCAACGCCAGGAACCCCAACAACATGCAGATTCTGTACACAGTGCTACAACACAGCCCAGAGCTAGCACCAAAGGTAGGTGGCTTCTGGAAAGACTTGGGGAGGGGGCTAGCCAGGAATGCCAGAGAAGGAAAGCCACTGATGCAAACGGCTGTTTGAATTCATACAACACAGTGGCATCCTTGTGCTACCAAGTTTACCGCTTGCACATCCAATTTTGACTGATCCCACCCAACATACTGTTCTATTGTGTGTGTGTGTTTGCCGCTGCTGTCCACAGCTGGTCCCATCCAGTCAGCATATCAGGTAGAGGACAGCTGTTTCTCTTTGGTGGTGACCAAGTCAGTAGGCGTGGACTCTGGCACCTCCATCTTAAGAAATGGCAAATCCCATTTGTGCTGTTGTTGTGTTCGAGATACACGGCAGCAGAAAGGTTTCTGGTGTGCTGTCATCTCCAGCAGTCGTCCTCTGCCTGTGCTCGAATTGACTTAACTCTTCATGCAGCTGCTTTCCAGACCTGCGGCTTGTGTTCCTCTTCCTCTTTTCCTTCCTGCTGGGCACTTGAAGCAGCTGATAATAACAATGGGAAAATACAATTTAGACAAGCAAAGGAAAAAAAATACACATGGCACATCTCTAATAATAATAATAACAACAACATTTGATCTATATACCGCCCTTCAGGACAACTTAATGCCCACTCAGAGTGGTTTACAATGTATGTTGTTATTATCCCCACAACAAAACACCCTGTGAGGTGGGTGGGGCTGAGAGAGCTCTAAAAGAGCTGTGACTGACCCAAGGTCACCCAGCTGGCTTCAAGTGGAGGAGTGAGAATCAAACCTGGCTCTCCAGATTAGAGTCCCGTGCTCTTAACCACTACACCAAACTGGCTCTGGATCTATTGGGCTGGCTCACACAGGGTTACAGGCTGCCAAGTCAAGGGCCAAGAGCTCTGGCCCAAAGGGTCACACCTTGGTCCATACCCAGGCTAAATACCTGCAAGCAGAGGAAGAATGGAAGCTCAGCCCAGATCCCATTCAGCTGGCAAAGAGATATTCCCATCCTTCCCCCGATATAATTATCTCTAGGTTAAAATATCTGCAAGCAGAGGAGGAACAGCAGCTCAACCCAGATCCCATTCAAGTGGCTCAAAGATGTTCCCCTTCCAGCTTGCCTCCCCCCCCCCACTTGCTCTCAGTTTTAATTCTGTAGTGGGACAGGCCTTGTTGATCTACCAGTTTTGCCCCGTTCCACATCTCTGGTCCTTCCCCGCAGTTCCTGGCAATGGTGTTTCAGGATCTGCTGACCAACAAAGATGATTACTTGCGAGCTTCGCGGGCCTTGCTGAGGGAGATCATCAAGCAGACAAAGCACGAGATCAACTTCCAGGCATTCTGTCTGGGCCTCATGCAGGAGCGGAAGGAGTCGCAATACGTCGAGATGGAATTCAAGGTGAGGGCACCATCTTGGTTTTCCGCCTCTAGCTTCTGCTTCCAGGGAGGAGTTTCAATTGGATTCCTTTCAAAGGCTTTGCTTTGGCATTTTCCCTCTGTTTATGGTTTGCTTTTGGGCTTCCTTTTCTCTACTGCGCTGCTATTATCACTCTGAAGTATATTGGGAGAGGAAGCTTTTCCTTTTCCTATGGGTCAACACGTCCCCTGTTTCTTTCCTCTCCCCTTTCTCTGAGCTGTAATGCAAGCAGAAAGCTGTCTGGTGCACCCCTAACTTAAGACCCATGTTACGGTTCTTGATTTTTCATGCAGCTACACTTTGAAATTTGATCATGTGTATTGTCGTATTTGATGTGGCTTGCTTTTCTTGAGTCGGATTGGCTCCCAGCATGCAAAACAAACTTCCTGCAATTTCAGTATAAGAAGCTCTGGGCTACAGCTGATCCATTAACACCCCTGGGTCTCTCTTGTTCTGCCAGGACCGATTTGTCATCCACATCACGGACCTGCTGGCCGTCTCCATGATGCTGAGCATCACCGCCCAGGTGAAGGAAGCAGGGATTGCGTGGGACAAAGGAGAGAAAAAGAGTAAGCTCAAACATCATCTGAGTTGCATCTGAACACAGGACAAGTGAGGGAGAGAGATGCTTTCACCGGGAATTAGCAATAGGTACCTTTTGGTTGATGGATCTGAAAAAGATGACAGCTCCTGAATTAATATAGTCCAAATTCTGTACCACAGAAAGCTGAATTTTTACTTTATTTTTTTCCTAAAAAACCTCTATTCCATTGAGCTTTCAAGGTGCCTAAGAAAATCAGTTTTATAAAGGGTAGAATCATCCAGCTAACGGAGCAGTGAAAAATTAGTATTTAAGGTACTGGTAGATTACAACAGCTCAAAACACTTGAGAAGAGAAAAGTACTCCAATTGTGCTCAGAATCTAGCTAGCTAGGTGACATTTCAGTATCTCGGGGAAGGAATTTCGTAAGTCAGGTGCCGCCACTGAGAAGGCCCCTAGACCTGGTCTCTGCTTGTCTAACCTTGCAACACAAAGATCCCAAGGTGGCTTCAGACAATTGTCTTAGAGGAAAGGCAGGTTCAGATGGGAGCACACGGTCCTTTGTGTTCCCTGATCCCTGACTAATTTGGGCTTTATTTAAAAGATAAGAGAAATGGAAAGTGGTCCATCTGACTAGTCACAGTCAATAATATAGTTGTTGTTATCATGGAACCAAACAGTCTTTGAAGGCAGCCCAGTATAGAGTGTGCTGCAGCTAATTGACGTGGATGTTACCAAGGTTGGTCAGCTGTGATCCAGGCTAGCTGTGTCCTGAAGCAAACATTCATAATTTTGCTGACCGTGAAGAGTGGCAGGTGGCTATGAATGGTTGAAATTTGTTGAGCTGTCCCACTTCTGACACCATGGAGGAAGAAAAAACCAGAAACAGCCCAGACTTGCTCATTCTACCACCACTTTCTAATTTATCAGACTTGGCAAAATATGTGTGGACAGTCTCTCTGTGTTCAGATCCTTTGAGGGCTAGAATCTTGTTCTTCTTTTGAAATGTGAAATATGAGTCTCAGGATGCCAAGTTCTGTGTTTGGACCTCAGCTCTGCTCTTAAAGAAGAACTGGCACAGTCCTGCTTACAGATTTGCAATTGTGGAACCCATCAAGTTGTATTTTAGGAAAAGGCCAGCGAAAGGTGCTGGACCCATAACTCTGGCATGATCGTTACAGGGGCTAAAGAGGGGATTGCTGGAGGAAGGGAAACTAAAGGGAGAATTTATGTGTTGCCCTGGCAGTTGGTTGGATACAAACCAGTATCTAAAAAAAATTCTGGCCTGACTTTGATCTTATCATTTCCGCCCAGACTTGGAGGTGTTGCGTGCCTTCCAGAATCAGATCGCAGCGATTCAGCGGGATGCTGTGTGGTGGCTGCACACGGTCGTCCCCTCAATCACGAAACTGGCTCCCAAGGACTACGTGCACTGGTAGGGAATGGAGCTGGGGGGCAGGGGTGGAAATGTGGGATCGAAATGCTGCTTCTTTTCTTTGTCCTACCAAACGTGCAGAGGGCCCTACTGGTAGCCTGGCCTGGCTGCTGAGGAACACAGTTCCTGGGAATGGGAACGTTGCATTATCTGACCTGGGGGGGACTCCTTTGCTTATTGTCAGTAACTTTTTCGAGGGATTCCCCAGGAGTCTGTCGGTGGCAGTTGTGTGTCCGTATTTGTGTATTGCACATACCTCCTGCTGTTCCTCTGAAGAGCCCATAGCAACTTGCATGTGGTTTCCAGGTAGTCTCCTGTCCTGGTAGCTTCTGGGGTTAAACCCACTTCTCTGAACTGCTCCATCAATTTTCAGGTCCTGCATTGGGCCATTGGTAGCGTAACTGAAGGTGTTTCACAAGGCCCCGTGATCGCAAATTCTATTCAGTGCTGCCTGCTTTATCCCTTTGTTTGCCTTTGCTGAGAAGGGCACAGGATTCTTCCAGGCTATTTAGTGGGTCCCAGTGGCTGGGATCCCTGAGTGTTCCTGGTGGCCAGGATCCTTGAGTTTCCGGCTGTTTGGTAAAGCATGTTTCACGTTGTTTCACATCTGATCTCAACAGTTTCTGATAATTCATGTTTCCTTTTTCTTTTTAAAACAGCCTCCACAAAGTGCTATTCACAGAGCAGCCAGAGACCTACTACAAATGGGACAATTGGCCTCCTGAGAGCGACCGGAAGTAAGTGTGAACCCTGACTTAAGCCCTGCCCCTGCCTGTCACAGCGAGAGACTCTGTAGCCTGGTGGCAACACACTGGCTTTACATGTAGAAGGTCCCAGGTTCAATTCCAGCATCTTGAGTTAAAAGTCTCATAGGTGACAGAGCTGGGAAAGGCCATTCTCTGGCTGAGACTCCTAGGTTGATGGTCTTCAACATTTTCCCCATTTTGGTGACCTGTGGTCTTGGAACAACTGGAAATAGCCCTGAGACTTTCTGCCCCAACTTAGGACACTGAACCCTGCAGCCAATACTGCATGTTTTCTGCATTTGTAGTGGGATTGCAGGATACAAGCAGCCCTGCAGTCCTGCCACCAAAAGAGATTCTCCCTGCGGTCACTGGATTTCCTGTTTCATCCTCCAGCTTCTTCCTCCGCCTGTGCTCCGAAGTGCCCATCCTCGAAGACACGCTCATGCGGATTCTTGTTATCGGCCTGTCGCGCGATCTTCCCCTCGGTCCTGCCGATGCCATGGAGCTGGCTGACCACTTGGTGAAACGGGCAGCTGCTGTGCAGGCAGATGGTAGGATTTCTTGTGGCTCGCTCCTGGTGGCCCAGTTTGTGCTCCCCTCACTCTTGTGGCCTCGGCTGTGGTATATGCATCTTGGTACTTTCACCGTCCTCCTCCAGAACGCTGCTTTCCTGTGAATCCTGGCTACCAGGGGAGGAGCTGTATGTAGACGTCATTCTCCAAAACAGCTTTATTTTTTTACAAAACAAGCAACCGGCTTGCTTTTGTGGCTGCTGTGAATATATAAAAGAGGTGGCCGGTGTTTGCGGCAAGCAAAATGGCTTTTGGCAGAGGATAACTTGTTATTGTGGAGATGGTTGTTCTCTTTTCAGCTTGTGTGTTGTTTTTAACCTTGCTTTGTGTTTTTTAATTACATGTTGTGTGTTTGCATCTTGTTGCTTTATTAGTCGCCTTGACTCTAAGGAATATTTTAAAAGCTCTGTGCGCAAGCTTGCATTCCTGGAGTTTCCGGGCTGTCTCCCTATCCTACAGACTCGCTTAGCATTTTCACCATGGAGCTTCTAGCTACGCCCGCCACTGTATCCCACCTTTCCTCTAACAAGGGTCAAAATATTGGATGGATCCGTTCTGCTATTGGCATCTCCTTGCTCAAGCTTAAGGTGCTGCCGTTAGTGGAACAGATCTGCAAGATCCAGCCTGCTGGTTTGTGGGAAAATTGGAAGTGTTAAAGCCTAAGGACTGCCAAGGCTCCTTTCCACCGGAGTTCCACCTTAGTGTTTGCAGTCAAACCAAGTAAATGTGACCGTTCTCATTCCGTCGTGCTGTCCTGCATTTTGTGTGGTCTGTGTACTTTTAGCTTCTGGGCTGATGACATTGCTGCCATCGTGTCTTTGGAGCAGACCATTGTCCTTGCTTTATAACGGGCTTCTGTTGCCTTCAGATCTCGAAGTCTTGAGAGTGGAAAGGATCCAGCTCATCGACGCTGTCCTGAATCTGTGCACTTACCACCACCCAGAAAACATCCAGCTGCCCCCAGGGTAAAGGCTTCATATATTAAAATCCCTACTATAGAGAGCAATTTTATAAAAAATTAAATAGCAGGCAACAACATTTCTACATTTTATCCCTAACCGTGGTTGAATTGTTTGGGTATACTGAATATGTTTTGGCATTAAGAAACCTTTTTGGTTGTTGTTTAACCCTTAAAATGAAGCATTGTCAGTTCTGATTTCTTTTTAATTATTACTTTAAGGTACCAGCCTCCAAACCTAGCCATCTCCACTCTTTACTGGAAAGCCTGGCCTCTTTTGCTGGTAGTTGCTGCGTTCAATCCTGAGAACATTGGTGAGTCAGAAAGGAAGCGGCGCTGTGCGAGCCAACATAGTATAGCAGTCAGACTAGGGGCTGGGAGCCCTGGGCTTGCATCTCCTCTCTGTCGTGACATTCACTGGGTGACTGTGGCCCAGTCTCTGTTACTTAGGCTCGCCTCCCTTGCAGGGTTGTTGTGAGGATTGAATGGAGGAAGAATGAGCCCTGGATGCTGCCTTTAGCTCCTTGCAGGAAGGACAGTATAAAAACGGCCCGAGATAGATCATTGGTGCCTTTCTGTCTGCATGGCTGCGTTGTTGGGTGACTCGGGTGTCAGGCACTTTTTGATGTGATTTGTGCTATTTGGGGTCTTTAAACCTCTTGGGGAAGTGTGTCTGTGTTTGGGAAGTGTGTTGCAAGAATATTCACATGTCTGCTTTGATTGTGTGTGTGTTTTTTTCTCTGCTCTTCTTTCTCACTCCCCTGCCTCCCTCCCCCGACTTTAACTCTTAGGTCTTGCTGCCTGGGAAGAGTACCCTACACTGAAGATGCTCATGGAAATGGTGATGACCAAGTAAGCCGAGTCTGCCAGAGAGAACTATGGAATGGACTGTAGGCAGGAGGGGATCTCGCTTTTAAATGCTCCTTAAAAAAATTCCTTGGAAAACTCACAGGGCCCAGAACAGATCTAACTAGAACCTTTATCATTGCTGTGTTCCTGTTTTTGACTTGCAAGGAAAATCACCTTCAAAATGGATAGGGGGAGCATTGGGAAACAGCATCTCTCTCTCCCTCCCCCTCCAGTCTGAAGTAGAATGATCCATTCTGCCAGGGTTATTCCACTGCACGCATGACCCTGATTCAGAACTGCCGCACAAAGGGATGCAAGTTGGGAGGGGTCATCTGGAAACCCAAGCTCATGTAAACTGGTTGTGCTTAAACTGAGCTGAGACATACATGCATGTTCCCAGGTTTCCTGCACCCTACCTCTTAACATCTTGTTTTGGCATGCAAGGGTAGTAAATAGCAAATAGCCACCTCCATGGATACCCTTTCTCTGTCCTTTTCTAGTAACTACTCCTACCCGCCTTGTACTTTGACGGACGAGGAGACCCGCACAGAGATGATCAACCGGGAGCTGCAGATCTCGCAACGGGAAAAGCAGGAGATCCTGGCCTTTGAGGGCCACCTTGCTGCCGCCTCGACCAAGCAGACCATCACGGAGAGCAGCAGCCTGTTGCTGTCTCAGCTTACTAGTCTGGACCCACAGTGAGTGGAGGGAATGGGAAAGAGAGCAAATGAAACAAGGTCCAAGCGGGGAAGTGGAACGTGGATCCATTTTCTTCCCATTTGCAGCAGTGGCTGACTTGCATTGCAGTGAAGAGTGCGCATTGGGGGAATGAGATGCATGAAGTCCTCTTCTGTTTCTTTGGCAGGGGCCCTCCTCGCAGGCCTCCTCAGCCCGTCCTGGATCAGGTGAAAAGCCTGAATCAGTCCCTTCGCCTGGGACACCTCCTCTGTCGCAGCCGGCACCCCGACTTCCTGCTGAACATCATCCAGAGACAGGTAGGTCACCCAAGAAGGCTCTTAAGGCGCTGTGAAGTTCAGGTGAACTGGCTTGCCTTGTGTTAAATAGCGGCAGGCAAAAGAACCCTCTGTGGCTCTGAGCGACAGCTGAGCTTCAGATCACACAAGTCCAGTGGCACCTTCATGACTGACAAAATGTAGCCTAGCAGGGAGTCCGAGCTCACTTCACCCCATGCATTGGCATGCTCATCGGGCAGATACATTGATACCAAAACTATCCTAAAGTGCTACTGGGCTCCTGTTTAATTTTGCTGCACATCTGAAATTATCAGGTGCTTAAACATACGTTATGTACAGTGCTGGCAGTTTTGGAAAGAACATTTTAGAAACTGATCAAGAGGGGGCAGGAGACAGATGCTGTGTGTCATAAGTGATACAACAGCATTGTTTCCTGGGAGGGCTTAAGAGGGAATTAGACCTGTTCATGGCCAGGGTTGTCAGTGGTGGTTAATCAGATGGCAGCTTCATGTCCAGAGGCAATGGCCCTCTAAATACTGACGAGGATGAACACTGGGGCAGAGCTGCTGCCTTTTTGCCCTCCTCCTGGGCATCCACAGAGTGTCTGGGTGACCATTGTTGGAAAAGGACGGTAGACTTGACTGACCCTTTAGTCTGATCCAGCAAGGCCCTTTTTTTACACCCATGATGTGTATGCTTATCTCACCATTGACTCTGGCAAACAGGTTTTGCAGGTTTTTCAGCAAGGCTTTCAAAAACTGGAGACACTTTTTCCCCCCAACCAGCAACAAATGGCAGAGCATAAGAAACAAGCATCCAGGACTGTAATGCTTTGGGCATTCTGCTGTCGGCTCCCTTCAAAGGGATTCCAGTTGCGAAGGTGTTTGAGAACTCTGGGGAAAGAAGGGAGTGAAAAGGGCAGGGTGGGGTTTATGCCCCACAGGTCTGGCCACTGAGAGTGGCTGAGGGGTGCCCCTATTAGCCCTGGTGAAAAAACCCTTGGGCACAGCGCCATGTCTCTCTCCAGGGACCTTCTCCTCCTCGTTCTCTTTCCAACCCCATTTCTTTCTTTCTTTCTTCCTCAGGCTTCTTCCCAGTCCATGCCGTGGCTGGCAGATCTGGTCCAGTCCAGCGAGGGCTCCTTGGATGTCCTCCCAGTGCAGTGCCTCTGCGAATTCCTCCTGCACGACGCTGCCGACGAGTCAGCTTCCGGAGAGGAAGAAGAAGAGGGCGAGAGCAAAGAGCAGCGAGCCAAGAAGCGGCAGGTTAGGCGGCCTCGCTTGGGCGTCCTGCCTCATCGGCGATCTGGTCGCCGGCGGGACTGCCAGAACCGACGACTCCTTTCTCTGCAGAGGCAGCAGAAGCAGCGACAGCTGCTGGGTCGCCTCCAGGACCTCTTGCTGGGGCCCAAGGCGGATGAGCAGACCACCTGTGAGGTGCTGGACTACTTCCTGAGGCGCCTGAGTTCTTCACAGGTGGCCTCGCGGGTTCTGGCCATGAAGGTGAGAGAGAATGGGGAAGAGTCTAGCAGGAGAGGGTAAGGCCCCAGTCAAAGGGGCTAGCTGGAGAAGGGCAGCAAAAGAAGAACATTCTCCACCTGATGGTGTGGGGCCCAGAATACCGGGGCTCTCAAAAGTCTGAACATTCTCAGTTCGAGAACTGATGTTTTTCTCCCCCTTCTCCCTCCAAGGGTCTGTCCTTGGTGCTTTCGGAAGGGGGGCTCCGTGACAGAGAGGAGAAGGACCACCTGATGGAGGAAGACTCGAGGGACTCAGAGCTCCTGCAGGGGTATCAGTGGCTGCTCCGGGACCTGCCCAAGCTGCCACTCTTCGACAGCGTGCGGGCCACCACAGCTGTCGCTCTGCAGCAGGTGAGCTTTCCCAGGATGCCGAGAAGACGGGGCTTCTCAGGTCCTCTTGGGGTGGGGGGAGAGGTCTGCGTGGCTCGCCCTTCCTGCCGTTCATCCTGTGCCATTTCATTCTAGGCCATCCACATGGAGACCGAACCACAGACCATCAGTGCTTACTTGATGTACCTTTCCCAGCATGCTCCAGTAGAGGAACAGGGACATCACAACGACCTTGCTCTGGTGAGACGGGGGCAGGGGGGAGTCTGGGACCACATGCTGAGGGAGTAGCAGTGGTCTCTTGAACTGGGGAGTCTCTTGGGTTTTGGCACAACTGGGTATTTCATTTGGAAGTTTGCTACTGCTTGTTGAAATGCCACTGGCCCTTGAGCTGTGACCTTACAAAGCCGCCTTATGTATAGTTTGGCCTTTGGCATGTTGAGCTTGCTGTGGTCTGCTGTGGCAGGGCTTTTTCGGCTGCGGCCCCCAGAATGAGAGCTGGTGTGGAGTAGTGGTTACAGTGTTGGACTAGGATTTGAGAGTCTCAGTTTTGAATCCCCTGCTCTGCCATGGAAGCTTGCAAGGTGACCTTGCACCCGTCATAAACTTTCAACCTAGCCTACCTCACAGGGTTATTGTGAGAAGAAATTGGAGAACTATGAAAGCCGCTTTGAGCCCCCATTGGGGAGAACAGAGGGCTATAAATGAAGTACTGTAAATAATCCATCAAGCCCCCTTCCATTTTGGCTTTCTGGAAACACGGCAACTATTTTATTCCAGAGGGTATTGGGTGTTTTTAAAAAATGCCTTGAAGTTCTTTTATTCCATAGATTCTGTTATTGGCTGCAGATTTCATAACTGTTGGTGTCTTTGTCCCCCATTTCTTTATCTCTGCAGCTTGTAAAAAGTTTTCTCACTTTCTAGATTTTTTAAGAAATTCATATTTTTATCTGTCATGTTTTTACTTCACCCTTCCTCCAAGGAGCATAGGCTTCTCCCTCCCCCCTCCCACTACGGAAGAGCTGCTGTAGCATAGTGGTTGAGTGGCTGGGTTGCAAATCGGCACTCTGCTAGTTCAACTCCCAGTACGAGCCCTGTGAGGTAGCTTAGCTTGAGAGAGCATGAATGGTTTACGGTCATGCTGTGAGCTTCATGGCTGAGGGAGAGCTTGAACCTGAGTCTCCCTAGCCTAGCACTATAGCCACAGTCCCAGATTAGATACTTGAATTGCTTGTTGTATGGTGCCTTGTTTTGCCATTTGCATGACAGAAAAGTGGGACAGAAATCTTTAAAAATCAATAAAATGCATGTGTTTCCTGCTCTCTCATCTACCCACGGGACGTACGGAATCTTCTCAGTCAGTCCAACTCCCCTCTTCCTCTCATTTACACGGTTCCTCCTGGTCTCTTGCAGGATGTGGCCAGGCTCATTGTAGAGCGGTCGACCATTATGTCTCACCTCTTCTCGAGGCTCTCGTACTGTTCAGAGTCAGACGCTGTTCTGGTGGCATTGCTCTCTGTCTTCTCACGCTACGTTAGGCGCATGCGCCAGAGCAAAGACGGCGAAGAGGTGTACAGCTGGGTGGGTGTGCCCCCATTTCCCCCTTCACTCACTTTTCTCGGATGTTGCACACCTTTCTCTCTTTAGTCACTTTTCCCCCTTTTTCCTTCCACATTCTGTTTGCAGTCAGAGTCCCAAGATCAAGTTTTCCTTCGCTGGATCAGCGGGGAAACGGCAACGATGCATATCCTTGTAGTCCATGCCATGGTGATTCTGCTGACGCTGGGGCCCCCTCGAGGTGAATGTCTTTGCATGTAAACCAAATGATAGAACTGGATTTCTTTGGGTCATGGATTCGGAGATCTGCTTCTCCATCTCCAGCCTTGTGGCCCTGGAGATAGAAGTAGGTGGGGCTACATTTCCTGGGTTACGGAGCCAAGCTCAAGATAATCTTGGAAGGATTCCTGCAAAAGAATTCACAGGGAGCTTCTAATTACAAGGCTTGCATGTATTTGCAAGAGCTCAGAAAACTCCTGAGCGTGTTATTGAATCTTTCAACTGCCTTTTTGTTTGTAAAAGATCCCTATGTTTCTAGACCTCATGGACGCAAAGCAAAGCAGTTAAAACTGAAGCTGCTCAGAAGCCAAAAGCGTAATGGTTGTGTACAATGTCTAGTTACCCTTGGATAGGACTTATATGCCATCCCATGAAAAGAGAGTGCAAGATTGGGCATTTCTTGCCAAAGAATTTGTGTGACTAGAGAATTGAGACGTTTAGCATAAAATTTTCCTGCACCTCTGAAAACAGCAAAATGACTCCCTCAAATCCATTTTAGATAGATTTTGAATTCTTTATCTGGGATTGCTCTGCTGGATTTGTGGGATCATGTATAAGCAAGAAAAAAACAGAATGTGTATTCCAACCCACCCACCCCAAATATTCTTTATAAAGCTGGGGGCAGCGACTTTTACGCACTGCTGGACATCTGGTTCCCGGAGAAAAAGCCCCTTCCTACGGCGTTCTTGGTGGACACTTCAGAAGAGGCCCTGCTGCTCCCGGATTGGCTGAAGCTGCGGATGATCCGCTCGGAGGTGCCTCGGTTGGTGGATGCTGGTAAGGTGTTCTTGGAGGGTGGGGGGACTTCCCTGCTTGGACTTCTCTGTGTGATTCTGGGAACTCAGCTGACTGCTGCATGGCTGAGCCTAAGGAGAGAGAGGTGTGAGTTTTAGAATGAAAAGGGTGATAGATCAAGATGGATAGCTGTGTTAGTCTGTCTGTACCAGTGGAAAACAGCAAGAGTCCAGTAGCACCTATAAGACTGGCACAATTTGTGAGAGGGTATGAGCTTTCATGAGTCACAGCTCGCTTCTTCAGAATGAAAATGGGCCTTGGGTTTTGTTATGCAATGCATGGGGGTTCCAGATTCCAGTTGCTGGTGGTTCCATGTAAGAATAACATGAATCCGACACGTCAACTGGTTTTTCATGCCCCAGACTCAAGTTGGAAAACCTCATTATTTATTGCATGTTCTTAGGACAAAGAAATGACTTCCTGTGGCAGGTTAGAGCAATTAAGAGACCTCCCACAGGAGCATCGATTAAATTAATGCATCTCTAAGAGGCATTCAAGGAGGTAGCTCTCAGTAAGGCGCTGATCCAGGCACAGCGGCAGGAGGCCCTATTAACTCCTGTCTCTCCCCTTCCAGTAGCAGCTAGCAAACAGGTCCCTGCCCTGGAGAGGTTGCAGTCTAAAATTGGACAAGGGGAAGTGATTTAAAGGAGGCAAAGGAGATGATGGGGGAAAAAGGGTCACAAGTTGTGTGTACTTGAGCAGGGGAGGAGGGTTGGGGGGTTTCCTTTTAGGTGCTTTTGATCTCATTTCTTAGGCTTCCAAGTCTTTGAGAAAGGCAAAGCCTGGGACTTGGTTGCATTTGAGGAACTCTTAACAAAGCAGCTTCTGACACTTTCCGGGTGTGTGTGTGTGTGGGCTTCAGCCCTGCAGGATCTGGAACCCCAGCAGCTCCTCCTCTTCGTCCAGTCCTTCGGCATCCCCGTCTCCAGCATGAGCAAACTCCTGCAGTACCTGGATCAGGCCGTCTCCCACGATCCTCAGACACTGGAGCAAAACATCATGGACAAAAGTAAGGGACGGGGGCGGGGGGGGGGGGGGAGATCCCTACTGTAGGGCAGGCGCTTGACCCCCAACCAGCCCCGTCCCAGCTTCTCTCCCACATCTGCCTTCTGTTGGGTGGGCAGCAGGTGGTTGGGGCTGCACATCTGTCGTGGTTGCACAGGAGCTCTGGAAAAAGGACAGGATGTTTGTTTGGGGTGGGGGGGCTGTTTGGCTTCATGAGAATTCTAGCCAAATTCCTGGCCCTTGCAGCTGTTCTGATAGGCTGGTAGGAGCTTAAAGGTCAGAAGGCTGGGCACCCTTGCTTATGACTAGGAAAAGAGATGCAGCTTTCCAAAATGAGAGATGTTATAAACCTCGGTTGCAGAATAAATGATGAAGAAGTATGAAAATAATTTCTGCAGGTTTCAGACTACCTGAATGTTAATCCCCCCCGCCCCCAGACTCTGTGTTTTTCTGTCTGTGTCCCTGAGCCTGATCTTGTCATTTGGTCCCTTCTTCCCTGGCCCATCTGTGAGCCGCAGTCTTTCTAAACCAGGGAGCGGGACTCTGTATGTTTCGGTTTTCACAGTTGTCTCTGTCCACAGAAAGACAGGCTTCTCCTTCAAATAAACAGAGGAGAGGAAAAGGATGCACACCTCCTTAGGGTCGTATTAGGGAGAAAGGCAGGGTATTAATGACATAAATAATAATAATAATAATTAATAAAGCAGATTGGGCCAGATTACACTTTCTCCAAGAGCCAATTATTAGCTTTGAGCAAAATCTGAACTTTGCACCTCCTCACAGTTTGTCGTAGCCACCATCTGGCAAATAGTTTAAAAAGGGAACTTAAAAGAAAGCAAATTCTCCATTCTCCCTACTTGACGCTACTCGGAAGACAAGACCGCGGAGCGTGCAGCGCAGGAAGTTCTTAGCACCAGGCAAGAAGACGTCCCTCTTTGCTGCGGAGGCCCTTCATCCAGTAGACAGCGGCTCGGTCAACAAATTGAGAGAAGAAATTGCAGAGAAAAGCAAAACACAGAGGCACTCAGGGCCTGAGACGAGAGCACCGCTGTTCTCTCCCACCCTTCGGAGCCAAGTGCTTTAATTGGCTTTTCATTCTTGGAGGCGGCGTCCAGGATTCAGTGCTCTGCCTTCCGTGTTGTACCAGGGAAGGAAAAGTGGCTTTGCAGGGTACCCTGGCTGGATTGCGTCAGACTGTGGGAAGAGCCCCAGGTCCTGTGCCTTCCCCAGCAGCTGCCTCTGCCTTCCTAGGAAAGCTGACCTGGCCGTCTGAGTCTTCAAGTGCATTCTCAAGCAGGAGTTCCCAGGCTAGGCTGAAGGTTAGGGGCTGGACTTCTCAGACGGGTGTGATTTTGACCACAGCTGAGTTGACCTGCTGGGGGACAGGAGAGTGCCCAGCTGGTGGCTACGTCTCTTGCAGGGGTGGACTGACTAGTTGTTCTTTTTCAGACTACATGGCTCACCTGGTCGAGGTACAGCACGAGAGGGGAGCGACGGGAGGACAGACCTTCCACTCTCTTCTCACTGCATCCTTGCCCCCTCGTCGAGGTACAGTAATTGGAGCCTTCCCTTCTCACATGAGAAATGGATTGTTCCACGTTTTCTTCTTTCATGCTTTTCCAGTCCTGGCACCAACAACTCAGACTCTGTGCCTCTAGAAATCTAGTGTGTCAGGGAGAATGCTCAGTTGAGGAACCTTTTTCCATGACTTGCTGGCTTTCCACAGGCAAGGAATTTGGGGGTGTACAGGGAGGAATGTTCAAATATACCGCCCCTCATCTGGGTTCTGGTCTGGAACAGCCCCAGATGGCTAAGCCACATGATTGACTAGAAATGTAGAGCTACCTTTAATCTAGTGAAATGCCTTGAAAAGAAGTGTGTGTTTGGGGTGGCAATTGTGACTCAGTGATAAGGTGCTTGCCTTGCATGCAGAAGACTCCACCTTCAATCCCCGGCATCTCGTATTAAAACCATCAGGTAGTAAATGATGGGAAAGACCTCCGCTTGAGGCACTGGAGAACCACTGCCAGTCAAAGTGGACGAGGTTGTTCTTGATAGAGTAATGGTCGGACACAGTAGAAGGCAGATTTGTGTGTGTGTGTGTGTGTGTTTATCACAAGCACAATTCTTGGCTGTAATCTCTCTGCAGACAGTGAAGAAGCTCCTCAGCCAAAACCGAGTCTCGAGGCTCCCCAAGGCCAAGGCAGAATCCGGGCTCTGTCCCAGATCCGAGTTCTGGGTCCAGAGGACGACCTGGCAAGCATTATCCTTCAGGTAATACCCCTGCAGAGTGGGAAAGGGTCACTGCATGGAGCTTCCATTGTGAGTTGGATATGGGAAATGCCGTGCCGGATCAGCTCACCCAGTCCAAGGGTCCCGTTCCCAGTGGGGCCCAGCCAGGTGCCTTTGGGACACAGACAGGCAGGGCATGGTTTGTCCCCCAGCAACTGAGTATTCCAGCATAGACCATCTCTGAACATGGAGGTTCCATTCAGCCAATAGACCATGAGTCCACCTGCCATTTAAATTTAAAATTTGTAAAGCCGTCTGCACTGATGCAGTTGGCACATCTTGTGGCAGTGAGTTCTACAGAGGGACTGTAGCCTCTTTCCCCCACCCCACCTTTTTGCCATTTCTCATCACGTTCCCAAACGTCCCGATCCTATAATCCTTGTCCCCACAGCTAAATACTGCAGTTGAGGACAAATGGAGCAAACTTCTGCTATATTTAATTATTTGCATTGCTTTTTCAGTGTAGAATTGGATTCTTTTTAGCACAGGGTTACTAACAATGCATTTGCGTCCCTTTCGCATCTTTCCAGCTGTTTCAGCTGAACCCAGATCCCCGCTGGCAGAACTCAAACCCCCGTCCGCTTGCCCTGGCTCTGCAGCAGGCCTTGGGTCAAGAGCTGGCTCGGCTTCGCCAGGGGAACCCCCCAGCGGCAGGGACCGCGGCACGTCTTCTCCAGTCATTGGCGGCACTGTTGAACTCTCCGCATGGCGGGGCGTTGGTGATGATGATGCATCGAAACCACGCTGTGTCTTGCCCACTGATGCGCTTGCTGTACCAGTACCAGGTGAGGGCACCTCTGGCTTGCTGCATCTGTTTTTATTTATTTTATGTTCTTTATAGTCCGCCTTTCTCACTGAGGCCCAAGGTGGCTTACATAGTGTAAGCCCATGCAATCCACAGCTGGGACATGCAGTAAGCAATGTGCATGGCAGAGATTTGAAAAGAAGCATGCAGTTCAAATACAGGAATACAGTGATGAAACGCTGTTGAAACAAAAACATAAGTGATTTGACGTGACCTATTAAATGACGTGGAAGCTATGCAGTAAAATAACTACGTCCACAGAGAGTATCTAGTAATACAGTCTATAGCCCATTATTCCTTTACCAAGGCATTTTTCTGAGCCATTTCCTTACAGTACAGGCCTGGATAAAAAAGCCCTTCTGAATAATTCAGTTTTGCATCGTTTGCAGAAATCCAAGAGAGAGGGAGCTTTCCTGCCCTGTTCAGGCAAGTCTTCTATATGGTGGAGGCCAGTACAGGGAATGCGTTTATACGGGTAGTGTTTTCCGTCACTCTCCCTCACTGCTTGTATGGTGGGGTATAAACTTAAAGTTTGGTTAGGTTTCCAGAGTGTCGACTGCACATTCACCTTTGTGAGTTTTGGGGCCTGACTGCTGTGATATTCCAGCCTTTTGTGGGAACTGTATGAGTAAAGATATCTCTGCGTTCTTCCTGTAATCCTGGCCCCCTCTTTTCAGCGCTGCGTCCCCCAGGACACAGCCTTCTCCTCGCTGTTCTTCAAAGTCCTCATGCAGATGTTGAAGTGGCTGGAGAATCCAGCTGTGGAAGAAGGACCTCTCCGGACACAGCTCAAGTCCTTCGCTGTCCAGTATTCGTCCAGACATAGGATCAACGATGGTAAGAGGTGCTAACCCC
Organism: Eublepharis macularius; assembly: GCF_028583425.1. Classification (NCBI taxonomy): domain Eukaryota; kingdom Metazoa; phylum Chordata; class Lepidosauria; order Squamata; family Eublepharidae; genus Eublepharis; species Eublepharis macularius. The sequence goes on from NC_072801.1 coordinate 25,194,344, forward strand.
GTGCAAGGCGGGGCGGGGGGGGGGCAGTCTGTCATAAAGGGTCAACTTTTTCTTAAAAGTGTTTTTGTGGATACATTTTGAAATCGCCATTCTAAGTGGATCGTCAAGTGGTTTCAGAACTCCATTTTAAAAGCCAGGCCCCAAACTTTTCCCTCCTTTCTCTGACAGAAATGTTTTTACCTGCTTGTGACTGTTGAACGTCTTCTCTCTTAAGATCCCCAGTAGTAACCCAGAAACCCTTTTCTCCGGCCTCTCTCAAGTGCTTGGTGGGAGTCCAGGGCCTTGAATCGAACCAGAAAGTTCACAAGCCGCAAGGCTCGCCGAATGGCACAACCAGGTGTGAGTTTTGGGGGCAACACTTGATTCGTTTCCTCGCTTTTTTGTTTCACGACAGTTCGAGGGGGTTTCCTCCACCTGGCGGACGCGCTGGCTTTCCGCCGTGACTCTGACATGATCGACTCCACTGTGCGGGCCATCATAGCCACCCTGAAGTCCGGTGAAAAGTACAATGTGGAACCTGAGCTTGTCAGCAAAGGTGAGCTGCTGGCACTGCAGGGTAGCTGGGGCAAGTTTGTTCCCTGTGATGGAGTGCAAGCTCCCTTGGCAGAAGCACCCTTCTCTGAGTGAAAGCCAATTTGGCCCAGCAGAAAGCATGACTTTAAGCCTCCTTGCAGTAGACCAAATCAGGCTATCATTCCCTCAAGCCTAGGGCTCAGGCTTTAGGGGCTCTCCCATCTTTCAGCCTCTGTTACCCAATTGTAAAAGCAGAGCCATTAAAATGACTCCCTCGATAAGTAAAAAACAAAGAAGCAATCACCTTGTGCTGAACTGTGAAGAACTCCCAGCCAAATGTGTGTAGTGAGCCTACTTTTCTCACAGTAGTCGCTTTCTCGCAACTCCAGTCCTGCAAGTATCCTGCTGTGTGGTTATTAACCACTTAGCCATAGTGGTTAATCTCAGCTCCATGAGTGAGTGCTACAATGAATTTTGCTTCATCCCAAAGTGTCTAAAGATTCTTCCCCCAACCTCTCTTCCTCCTAGTCCTTCAGGGCCTGACAGAAACCCATTCGCCGTACCTGGAGGAACTCCTGGCTGCCCTCTTCTCGGTCACCATGGAGACCTCATCCCGCTTTCCTACCACGGGCCCCGTCGCTGTGGTGAGCTCACTGTTGTTGCAAGACCAAGAGGAGGCCCCTGTGAAGAACGAAGCAGAAAGCTGCAGCTGGACGGCTGAAGGAAGAGGGTGGGTCTTGTCTTTTTCTGGCTTGGCAGGGGACCCCTTTCCTTTCATCTGCCTCCATAACTTATTTCATCCCTGCAGCCCCGAGACGGCCCAGCTGGGGCCTGCCTCTGGCCTGTTCATCAACTGGCTGGAAATGCTGGATCCTGAGGTGATCAGCAGCTGCCCGGATCTCCAACAGCGGCTGCTGTTCTCCTGGAACAAGGTGAGGGGCAATTTATGAGACAGGACACTGTACTGAGAAATCGGGTGGCATGCTTTGCTCTAGTGCTGAAACCAGCGAGCGAGAAGCTTCACTGGTGCTGAGCTGTGGTGTTTCAGGACCCCAGAAAGGGGGGCGTGAATAACACCCAGACCATTTGATTCTCGAAAGCTTATGCTAAAATAAAATTGGTTAGTCTTAAAGGTGCTACTGGACTCTTTTTGATTTTGCTACCACAGACTAACACGGCTAACTTCTCTGCACCCAGACCATGTTCTTGTTTGTTTGTTTGTTTGTTTGTTTATGTATTATCCTGCTTCCCACCCACCCCCCCCGCCCCAGGGGAATGTGCAGCACTATCACATCGTTCATCCCTCCTCCACATTATCCTCACAACAAGCTGGGAGAGTGCGAGTGGCCCACAGGTCACCCAGTGAGCCCCTGTGGCAAAGTATGGATTCAAACCCTGTTCTTCTAGGTCCTAGTTCGATGCTGTAACCACCACTCTGCACAGACAGAAAATCTTCCATAGACACACAGCGCAGACACCAGTGCTATAGCTAAGCCTTCTGTCTATATGGCAGATTTTTATGTCGAGAAACCACTGTGACCGTGGTTCAGAGGCAGAGCATCTGCTTGCCACTCAGAAGGTTCCAAGTTCAATCCCCAGCATCTCTTGTTAGAAGATTTCAGGAAGCAGGTGTTGGGGAACTCTCCTTTCTCTGTGGGAGAGCCACTGCCAATCAGAAGAGAAATTCAGAAGCTGAAATTCACAAGCATAAGCAAAACTTCAACAGGAAAGAAGAAACCTTAAGAATGAACAGAGCATGGTTTCCAGTTCTGAAAAACACCAGGCTAACAAAACACTCTATACTCGACAATAGCCCTGCAGAGAAGATTAGCACATCAAGCACCAATCCATATGCAAAAGAACCTCCTCAGGATACAGTGAAGCCTCCCAGCATTAGCATTCCACACCCTGGGAAACTCTTACAGGATGACTCAGCTCAACCCCACCCCTCCTGAGTAGATACAAATGACCTACATCTTTTCCACACTGTGACACTGAGAGATCTCTGTCTTTTGGTGCTACACCTCTGAAGATGCCAGCCACAGCTGCTGGCGAAACGTCAGGAACTACAATGCCAAGACCACAGCAATACAGCCCGGAAAACCCACAACAACCATCGTTCTCCGGCCGTGAAAGCCTTCGACAATACATTTATAAGCAATGTTCTTATTAGGATGACGATTCAAACTTTTTATCCCCTGATTGCTGGTGTGCTGCAGTTCAGCAACAGGGTATGGAATGGTATAGCCCAGCAATCACACACCGCTTCTGCTCATCTGTTTGTTTTTGAAAGGTGATCCTGAAAGTCTGGGGAGGGGGAGATGCATTCCCAGTAAATAGCGCTGGTTTTGTGCATGCATGTGTGGACGCAGGCGTGGCTCTGGAGAAGATCTTAGAAGCCCGGCCTTCTCCACCGCTTGCCTGGTCAATATCGTGTTAACGGTCCTGTCCCATCACAAAATCTCCATTATAACCCCTATTTTCTCCCCCTGCCGCAGGACAAAGGTGCTTCAGAATCGGAGCCGCCCTCTTTCCGCCCATACCTTTTGGCGCTCCTGACTCACCAGTCCAGCTGGACCACCCTCCACCACTGCATCCAGATCCTGCTGTGCAAAAACCGAGAGCAAAGGTGCACATTCTCTGAGCCCGTTGCACGTGTTTGCAAACATTTGCTCTCTAGCAAAAAGCAGAGAGGAGGGAATCTGCGGGCTTGCGAGTGCCGCCTTGCGGCTTAAATCCATGGCCCCTTAAAAACCAAACACAACGGAGGATTTGGATCCTTGTTGCCAAGAGTCACGCAGTTCTCACAACCTGAAAATATTTTGCAACTGGGGGTCTCAAACATCAGTCCCTTTCAGGGCCCCATTATAACACACAATTCTGCCCATTTTTAGCCCTTTTCCGGGCAAACAAAACGACTAACGGCTTACAGGTTGAAAGGCGCTTTCTAGTCGTGGTGTTTATACCATGTTTGGGCCAGCTCAGGAGTCCCTGTGCGCACAGCCAGGAAGGCCGTTGGGAAATGGTCCTCGGCAGTGTTTCCCTCCCGCCAAAGCCCTCTTTCTCCCCTGCCTTGCAAGGTCACGTTACCAATGATATACTCTGCAAAGGGATTCATTGCAGTAGGTGTTGATTGTCAGGAAGAGGGATTTGGCAACACTGATGTTCTGCAGACAAAATGGATGCTTTGGGTGAAAAGTTATGGATAAAGCCCTTGGTCCTCCAGCTGGGCAAGGGGATTTGACCTTGTTAGTCACTTGGATTTTCCACCCCACCCCTTCTGTGTCTCCTGCCAGGTTTGACCCAGCTGCGTCCTTAGATTTTCTGTGGGCCTGCATTCATATCCCTCGGATTTGGCAAGGCAGAGACCAGAGGATACCCCAGGTAATGAGGCTCATCCACCACTGTGCGGCTCAGGAGGGAAGGTGTAAAGGGGGCAGGGTTTGTTGCATCACCCGTTGAAGGGGTAAAACATAAGAGGAGCCTAGCAGGGCCAGACCATCTAGCCGAGTATCCTGCTTCCGTCAGTGGCCAGGCCTGGACCATTCAGTAGTTTGTCTGCGTAATGTGATGTTCCATGACCAGGCCTGGACCATTCAGTAATTTGCCTGCATTATGTGGTATTCCATGGCCTGCTTCCTCTGGACGTGGAGGTTCTGTTTAGTTCTCCTGGCTGATAACCATTTGAGTTTGTCTAGATCCCCCTCATTCCCCGTATGAGCCTTGTCCTCTTATAAGGAACTTTCCTTTGGATGAAAGATACTTGGTTTGAGTGTGGGGTGACTCCTTAAGTTGGGGGCATACCAGCGGCATTGAGGCTCAAGAAATGAAAGGGGGGACATGTAAGTCATTAGCAGGAAATGCCGGTGGCCGTGCTTATTGATTTGGTAATTGCCAGTAAAGAATCATCCAAAGATTTGGGGTGCAGCTGGGATGCAGAATGTTGGAGCAAGCACACACACACACACAGAACTGGCAGAGTTAATGTGAGCCCCTGGTTTTCCAGTTTGACTTAAAAAATCCATAAACGCCTTCATGGGGCCAGCCCTGGTTGGTGGCACATGCTGTAAATTTGGCTGTGCAAAAAGCTCAGCAGTGCACCATTGATGCCACACCTGCTGGTAGGTCGGTGCACTCAAAGCATTTCATGGACAGCCACCTCCCCAGTTCAATCAAAGGATGATTTCAAAAGTGGGTTGTAACCAGGTAGAGGAATGAAGGTTATCAAAACCTCACCAAGTCTGGCCTAACTTAGCATCCGGGGTTCCAGCCATGGAGTGTAAAATTCAAGTTGGAAATGCCTACTGATATTCCTCCAAGGAGAATATTTTGAGCAATGCCATACCCAGGTCTGGTGCATAGGAGATCTTACAGGTAGCTTTACTAATTTATTTTGTCTTATTAAAATATTTACACCCCAACTTTCCGTTACGGCTCAAGGCAGCTTACAAATCCAAACTGAAAACAGGCAAAGTGCAATACACCCCCACCAACAACCACATTTGCTGTCTCTCTCATCTTGTGTTCCTTAATTTTGTTATTCTTGTCCAACCATCTTCAAAAACTGTCTTTCAGAAACGGCGGGAGGAGTTTGTGCTCCAGTTGAAGGCACCTCAGCTGATCAGCCTGGTGGAGCTCATCCTGGCAGAGTCTGAAACCAGAAGCCCGACTTCCGAGGAGGCCGCCTGCTCAGTGATTCAGTCTCGGCTGCCGCTTTTGCTGAGCTGCTGCCATGGAGATATTGAAAGCATCAAAAAAGTTGTGGAATATTTGACAGGCTGCATCCAGCAGTGGGGGAGCAGGTGAGGATAGCCTACTTAAAAATAGACACTGGGACACATCCTCTTTAAAAAAAAAATAACTTCTATTATTTAATAATATAATTATGACCTAATAATACTGGGTTGAAGATGCCCCTTCACCATCAGAATAGCCTTTCTGGTGATGGGTGGGGGAAGGCAGGTTTTTGCCAATTCCTCTCCCTGGTTTGGACCCCACCTTTGCCCCCCCCATCCCCGTTCCTGAGGACTCTTTGACAGAATGTGGGGGGGCTGCAACTGAAGGGAATGAGAGGAAAGTTCTGCTCTGCACACTTCGTGTCGATTGTACTGCCAATTGCAGTAATTTCGATCCACCTCATTTTTTATTGAAACTATATTCATTGACTTAAGAAATGCCTTTTCTCTGGTTTTGGATACACCCTACCTATGCTGCGATATTTGTGGCTCTGAACTCTGTCCCATTAGAATAAAATGGTTCATATTGAACATTACAACAGAGGAGATACTACTTCTAGTAGCAAGTGGAGAAATTGCTCTGTCTGTATTTGCTGTGCGATTTCTTCTTTTTCAGTTTTTTTAGTACCCCCAATATAAGCAGGGGCTTGAAACACAATGGTTAATTTTTAAAAAATCAGTTGGCGCCTTCGGGATGTTTTCCGCCCGAGTGGCTCGGTGCAGCTCTCTCGTGTGCGCGTTGCACCAGTCACGACTAGCACCTTGGAGTTTCAAATAAGAGAAGCTAAAGGATTCCACAAGCGGGGCTGGTTTTGATTGAGCTGCCGAGATGTGCCTGCTGAAGTCCCGCGACTCTGTGCATTTGTGGTGGTGCAGGCAATTTCCCATCCTGTCCTTTTGGGTTTTAGTTCGATGGGGAAACACTGCCAGGACCTTCTGCTGCAGATCTACCTTCAACTGCCTGAGCTCCTCGTGCCAGTGCCCGAGACTCTGCTGTCCAGCGAAGGGGCCACCGATAGCAGCACCTGCAAAGTAAGGATCGGGGCCAGTGGTGGAGGGGTGGTGTTACAGAAACAGTCTGGGCTGTGTGCACACACTGCAAAAGCGTTTGGGGCTTGCATTGTGTCCTGCCAGGGTGTGGATCTTAGGAATTCTGGAGCAGTTCCTCACACTGACATCCAGCAACGCAGGAAGAGCTGCACACATTTACTTCATTTCTCAAATTTTGCAAAGCTGTTAATGACAGGACTTTTTTGAGGTCGTTAATTCATGGGGTCGCCATGAGTCAGAAGCAACTTGATGGCACATAACACAGGCACATTTTGCATGTTACTTTTCAGCACAGTGCTCCTCAAAGCTATAAAAGCTTAAATAAAAGTGGCAAAATGATTAGTGGTCTCTGGATCAAAACCCAGGCCATTCCTGAGTACTCTTTTCCTTGAGTCTGTCTCGAGGCATCTGTCTAAGGCACAACCAACCTTGCAGTGCCATCCAAAACGGAGTTCCTACACGCTTCTGAGCCCATTGATGTCAATGGATTGAACAGGGGTAATTCTGTTTAGGATGGCCCTGTGAAAGCAGCTACCCCAGAAGCTGGTGGCTCTTTCCTCTGCAGCTGCGCACCACCGCCTTATCGGTTCCCCAGTCGCAAACTAGACATTTCTGAGTGGTGCCCTGGATGTGATTCCCGCTTGGCTGCTCCTTCTTGAATGAGAAGAGGAGCTTGGAAATTTGGACTCTGGATCAAAATAGCCAAAAACACAGAAGGATACAAATTAGCTTGAAAACAAATTATTTTAAAGCTGTCTTGTTCAAAGAGGGGGTTAAATGACTAAAGCTGGGGTGCGGTGCCCACCTAGCCTATAGGAACTTTCGTTTCAACCCTCTGAACAATTTGCGGGGTTGGTCAGCTTGCCAGTGGACTGATTTTCCCAAACAAGCTACAGCCTGCAGGCCAAGGACCATTAAGAGAATTGGAGAGGGGGCCGTGCTTGGGTCTCAGCCTACTTTGGAAACAGGAAGCGTCCAACACCAAAACGGGCAGGGGGTCTGGAGGTAAACTGCAAGCTGTTAATTGTTCCACCTCTGCTCTGGTCAAAGGTGCCCCCCTCCACCGTGGCGAGGTCTTGCCCCCATGAGGTTAAGCCAGACACTTGCAGTCCCTCCCCTGCCGCTTACACCATTGTGTTTCTCCCCACAGCTGGATGCCCTGGTCCACCGATTCATCACTCTCCTTGCCGATTCCAACGATTCGAAAGCCAGCGAGAGCCGGCTGTGGGACGCCAACATGGCCTGTCGGAAGCTGGCCGTGGCTCACCCCATTCTTTTGCTCAGGTTCTTGCTGCTTGTTTTTGCCTCGCTTCAGAGTCTTTTCGCTTTCGTTTGATGTATGTCCAAGAGACAGAAGACAGGCTTGCCTTCACTACCATGTTCAGTTGAAATGCAGACAAGCTACCTGTGGGTATCGTGCGGTGTGGTGTAGCAGTAAGAGTAATCTAGTAGCCAGGAGTATTCAGAGTGCCGGACAAAGAACTGGGAGACCCCAACTTCGAATCCCACTTTACCGTGGAAGCTTGCTGGGTGATCATGGGCCAGTCACATACTCTCAATCTCTCAGGGTTGTTGTGAGGATAAATGGAAGAGAGGAGAATGATATAAGTTGCTTTGCCATCCCATGGAGGAGAAAGGTGGGGGTGTAAATGAAGGAAATGCGTATGTTGCCACTCCTGCATCATTTTTAGTAGATCTTCTGGCGAAGAGGTCTTTGACCAGATTTGTCTACTATCCAACAAAGAGGTAGTTGTGAGACAAAACTCTGCCTTTTTAAAGGGGAAGGGGCAGCTGTGGTTTGCTCGATTTGGATGTGTTCTTTTAAGCTTAGAATTCGGGGTGGGGGTGGGCGGGGCTGAGTGGAAGGGGAAAGTGACTTGGAAGGTTAAGGGCATTAACTGGGTCTGAAGGAAAACACGATGAAGCCCTCTACCCACCCCTTGATATTTAGAAACTTCTGCAAGAGAAACACACACACCAAAGATGGTGGGTTCATCTTAGCTCAGCATCCTGTTTTCCAGAAATCCGAAGGATACAGCTTCCCCATCTCCATTGTTTTCCCATGGCGTCCCTGACCACGGCGCTTCCGTTTGGCAGGTTTATCCCTCAACAGACTATCATCCATTGTTTATCTTACTTTCCATCCATGTTAAAACATACCTGCCCATTCACAGTACCTCTCCCTGAATCTTGCAAAGTGGACTCTGACCTGCAAAAGTGTATGCCATCAGTAATTCTGTTAGCTTTTAAGATGCCACTAACGTTCATAGCACCGTCAGAGTTCATCCTCAGTTACTTGTCATTTGAGAATAGTTCTAGAGTTGGAAGGCCTACCTGGTCCAGCCCCGCAGCTCAGTTCCGGAAGACGTGGCATCTCGGCAAGGGTGGGTGTGGGGAGCGGGATGCAGAGCAGGTGTCTGGCACTTCCCGTCCCCCTAACGTCCAGCTTGAGAAAACCAGCTCAGTGGGCAGAAGCTGGTCTACACTTGCTGCCTTGGACAATGGGTAACAGATGCAGGGCTTTTGCTTTAAAGGCAACAGCGGGACACAGAAAGCGCGAGTCCATGAGTACCAACTTGCCACTGCAGAGAGAAGGAGCATTTGCTGACTTAAAGCGAGCTATCCTGTTTGGATGGAGTTGGTGTGGCCTTGTACCTGGAATGTCCTAAGGAGGCCCATTTGTATTTCTCCTTCTCCCTGCCCTCTTCCCAGGCACTTGCCAATGATCGCAGCCCTTCTCCACGGCCGTGTCCACCTCAACTTCCAGGAGTTCCGCCAGCAGAACCACCTCACGTTCTTCAACCACATCTTGGGCATCCTGGAGCTCCTGCAGCCGCAGGTCTTCCAGAGCGAGCACCAGGGGGCGCTGTGGGACTGTCTCCTCTCCTTCATCCACCTGCTTATGGTGAGAGCGGGCTGTTTGCAGCCTGAGGTTCAAAATGCCGAAGGGAGGGGAAAGCCGGCATCTGGGGGGTTGTGCTCATGTGCTTGTCGGTCTAGACTGCCAAGTGTTGGCTTGTGCAAATGGGCGGGTTTAAATGTCTTACCCATGGAAATGTGGCAGTGTGTCTTGGAGTGGGCTAGATTAGAACCCTTGTCCCTGTCCTGTGCAGAAGATTATTTTCTTTATATGGATGAGCAGCGAATCAGTTGAATCCTCCACCTCCAGTCTGAAGCAGCGCATCCAAGATACGTTTCCCATCTCACCTGCCCGGGGCCAGGTGTTGCCCCCCCTCCAACAAACTGCTGTTCTGCTTGGCTGGCAAGTAGGGAGAGGGGTGTATGTACACTCTTGCACAGGAGAAAAGAGTTCAGCCTTCCCCTGAGTTCAAATCTTGCCAGTTTGTAAGGCATGGGGAGGCAGCCTTAAAAGGCCGGAGATGGTCTTTTTTTAAAAAGTCTGCGGGAAATCCACAACCCTTAGCCTCTCACCTGCAGTTGGGAAGAACTTCGCTTGGAGTGAGCAGCCCCAAGGGTATTCGTGGTGGGGGGGGCGGGGTGGAAGACTCCTAGGGGACCTCTGAAGTGTCCCCACACACACACACACACACCACCACCACCTGCTTTGTTTCAGAGCTACCGGAAATCTTCTCGGCACCTGGCAGCCTTCATTTCCAAGTTTGTGCAGTTCGTCCACAAGTACGTCACCTCCAGTGCCCAGGCAGCTGTGTCCTTCCTGCAGAAGCATTTGGACCCCCTCCAGTACGTAGTCCACCCTCTTTGTTGTTGTTACCCCAGACCCCCCTTTGTGAGCGGTTTGAAAAATGGGGGCTGGGGGTACTGAAGGACCCCAGGAGGAAGTGGAACTCTTCATTGTTGTAGAGAATTCAGCAGCCCACAAACATTTTGGATTTGGGTTCCCCTCCAGCCCAGAACCTCTTTTCTGTTCCGCACAGCGCCCTGCTGAGATCCTTTTATGCAGCTGTGTCGTGATATGTAAGGATCTGTGAACTGAGGTCCTACCCCCCACCATTCGCCTTAAGATGAATAATAGAACTGAGTTTTGGATACCTCCCCCTGGTAGTACATGCAGAAACCATCTCATGTTTTCATTCGCCCAATAATCTCGGCTGGGAGAGAAAGCCCCAAACTTTCTGCTCCAAACCTCTGATCAGTTTTATAAACTCATGGAGATTTGAACCTGAGCTTCTGACATTTAATCTTTCCATCTATGATAATGTCATTGGCCCTTCCGAAGGGGGAATCGGGGCTGCTTCTAGAGAGCTAGGATAGTGACTTGGGCTATCGGGTTTGTAGAGTTCCTCCCTGAAAGAAATTCCCCGTGCCAGCGGCCCTTCTGGGAACCGATCTCAGGCGTTCCTGTTTCATTGGGCTTGGAGTCAAGCAGCTGTTGGCTTTTCACAAATTACAGTGTCCCCTGCAGTTTGTAGAGAGTGCGACTGATGCTTGTGCGCTTGAATTGCACTCGTTTGTGCTTGAGCTTTCGCAACCGCTGTCTGCCTGGAAGATGCTCCTGCACCTGAGTGCAGGGTGACACTGGAAGTAGAAAACCTCAGCCTAGCCTGCCTCACAGGGTTGTTTGTGAGGGTACAGCAGAGGAGAGGAAGAGGATGCAAGCCACTTTAGATCCCAATTGGGGAGAAACGGTGGAGGATAAATGAAACAAATAAATACAATAATTGGGAGAGAAGAGAGTGGACTGTGAACCAGGAAGCCATGGGTTCAAATCCACACTGTGCTGGTGATATCCTAGGGGGCGCCCTAGGGCAAGCTATGGTTTCTCAGCCTTCTGCCCCCCCCCCTTTCCGCTGTCTGTGATACGGGGCTACGAATAATGACCTAGGATTTCAGATGATGCAAATGCAACCGGTTTTTATCATGCTGTTCCTCTGCAGTGACCTTTCGTCAGATAACAATGATCTCGTGATGCTGAAGTCCCTCCTGGCAGGTCTGAGCTTGCCTAGCAAGAGCAGCACAGCTGACAGGGGTGCTGACGACGAGAAGGATGGTGAGTGGGGATTTCAGTTAAGGTTTAGCTTGATGGGCAGCTAGCCCTCCATGTTGAAGGGCCTGAGACTGATCTCCAGCATCTCCCATGGAGAGAGACCTGGATAGCAAGTTTAAGGAAGCGGACCGTACTAAGTTTGAGGGCCAGTAGTAGCAGTACGCAGCTTTACAAGGCTGAGCTGAGCCTCATTGGTAGCCCCAAGTCCAGTCCCTGGCAGTCTCCCAACAAAGTTGTTCAAGTAGTAGAAAAGACCCCCTGTTTGGCTGGTGACCCCAGAGAGGCCCTGCCAGTCCAAGTGGGCCCTGCTGAATTAGATGGGACCAGTGGTTGGACTTTGGTATGGCTGCTTACGAGCATCAGTCTCCCGCATGTTTGCATCTTCTTGAAGTGCTCCACACCCTTGAGAATTAACCTCTCTGAGTTGGTGAGGCATTTTGCGGTGCTGGGATTTCATATCCTGCTCACTCAATACTTGCAGGGGTGCTGCTGTAAAATGCCAATGTGCGTTTGTGGTGCCCTCCTGGTAGGAAGTTTATGCCACTCTGATGTTCCTTATACTGTGAGGTGGTAGATCTTTTATTTTGAAACTGATAAATGGTGAAGGGTTACACGATGCCCCCGTGATCAAGCCAGAATAGCAGTCAGTCCAGTCTAATTGGGGCACTTGTGAGAATCAATAGCCAGGTTTGCGAGAAGCGGAGGGAACATTTCTGAGGTTCACCTGGTGATGATAAGACACGATAATGTGATTCTTGATTTCTGCTTTTTAAACAATTATTTTCCTATAAATGGGCTTAGTTAGAATTCCATGGATGACATCCGGGGTGCTTTTAAAATCCTCATTTAATGTTTTAAAAATTTACAACCATTGTATTGACCACAGTGATTGGGACAAGAAATGATACCTTCTGGGGCTAGAGATGCTGCATTTGGTGCCTGCCTTCTTCTTTTCTTCCAATTTCTGTGCACCCGGCCCCACTAGACGGCCATTCGGTATAAATTCAGGCAAACAGCATACATTGTCTTGGCTGCAGAAATTGCATTATCCAGTAGAATTTTACGGCAGTGTAGGTAGGCAGATCAGGTGGAGTTTGGGAGCTCAGGAACCACACCAGTATTGGAAGCTTTACCGGGACCCTGTTGGCCCTCCTTGGGCTACCTGACATCGGCTGGGTTGATGACTGCAGTCCTACCTTCTGGCCACCTGTAGAGGTGGTCCTGAAGTAGTGAGACTCCTGGCAAGGTGCCCCAACGAACCCCCTTTCTCTCTTGCTTTGTCTAGATGAGACAGCAGCAGGATCTCTGCCCCTCGTCAGCGTCTCGCTCTTCACCCTGCTCACTCCTGCAGAAATGGCCCCATACATGAAGAGGCTCTCCAGGGGACAAACCGTGGAAGGTATGGGCAATGGGTAACAATCTCTTCCACAGATTCTGCATGCAGGGACCTGCCTGCTTCAAGCCTCCCTGGACATGGTGGTTGAGGGGAATGATAAATGTGTCAAGTGCTGGTATTCACACGGCTCCGGCAGCACACCCCATGGGGGTACAGACTAATGCCCTCAGCAGAGACATTGAATCATTGTTCCTTGACCTGTTGGTCTCTTGCACAGGGGAGGATGCTTCAGAGGAAGCCACGAGGTAACCTGCAAATTGGTCCAGGTCTGCTTGAGCTCCACCCGTGAGCATCCATTACAGGACTCTAATCTTGCAGTGAACTTGCCTGATTTTGTCGAGGACAGAATGTCCAAAATTTTATGCAGGTCTGTCAGCTTCTTGCCCATTCAGTGAGATGAAATTGACAAATCTCTGGCCTCTTTATTTTCTCCCACATTCCAGATATCCTGGAAGTGCTGACCGACATTGACGAGATGTCCCGACGGAGGCCTGAAATCCTCTCCTTCTTCTCCGTACGTTGGTCGCACTCTCTGCGTGTAGTTTCCTCATGCTGGAATCTGATTTGCGTTTCTCCTCTAGCTTTAGTCTACCCTGGCGGGGGGCATTTCCAAAGTCTTTCAGTGGGAGAGTTTACTACAGGGCTACCCCCTTTAGGCTTTTGGTTAGAACTGCAGATCGCTTGTGACGAGGAAAGATTTTCCTATAAGTGATTAGAGAAGCATTTTATAAATCGATGTGGAGGAGGCAGAGTCTTGGCTCCCTTCTTCTTCCATGATGTTGAGTGAACAGTGCAGATGACTGGGATACACTAGTACATTTTTTGAGGACTAGTAAGTTTTGCAAATGTTGTAGACTGCTTTTGGCAGTTGGTCTTTTCTCCCCTCTTCTAGCCCGATAGCTGCTAGAAAGGTAGGGCACCTAGCGATCAGAAACATTCTTGTGCTTTTGGTGTACAGTACAAGAAGCAAGCCGAGAGCTGAAGGATGTACAAGCCAGCCTTCTAGGAATAGGAAGGCTTATTTTATTCATTTCATTTACCCTACCTTTCTCCCCACTGGGGACCCAAAATGGCTTACATTATTCTCCTCTCCTCCGCTTCACCCACACAACAAGCCTGTGAGGTAGGTTAGGCTGAGTGTGTGTGGTTGACCCGAGGTCACTCAGCCATCTTCCATGGCAGAGTGGGGATTCAAACCTGGAGTCTCCTGGTCCTAGCCCAACCCTCTAACCACTACACTGTACTGTGGTTGTATTACATTTGGTTACTTCGGGGGTTCTCTCTAAGTGCTGCTTTTTTTCCTGGTGCCCACCAGACTCACCTGCAAAGGCTGATGAGCTCTCCCGAGGAGACCTGCCGGAACCTGGCCTTCTCCCTTGCTCTGCGCTCCATACAAAACAACCCCAGGTAAGCGGCAAAGGTGGCTCAACAGGTAGGAGGGCGGGAGAACCGGCAGGGGAGATCTTGTTCCCTTTTCTTACAAGTCATCTTCAAGTATTTAGAAGTCTTCATTCCCCCAGCACGGAGGATCTCATTGGGTAAAAAGGTTTCCCCAAAGTTTCTTCTGTGCTGCAGTCTCTAGAGAAAAAGCTTTGACAGACATATGCAAGACACAAAATTCTGTGCCCTGGAGAGAGCTCAATGTGTCACTGATGCTCCCCTTAAGAAATGAGCACAGGGGAAAATCAGTCTGCAGGGTTTTTAAACAGCAGGCTTGCCCATCGTTGATTGGCTGGCAGCTGGCTGGGCACTGTATTGATTGGTCAACTGTTGTAGACCCTTTTTTCCTCCCCTCTTCATTCCAGAGCAGTTTTACAAGATTTTACGTACGGATTTATTTATTTTTTACTTTTTAAATGAGGTTCCAGATGAACTGATTTGGTGTGTGTATAATTATAATCTTGTAACTAGCCCAGAGGTGTTGAGAAAGGACTCTGTCTGGTAGCCAGTCAGAATTGCACACAGTTATCTTTGCTGCAGAAGTCACAAAACCAGGGAAGTCTGCTGAGAGATGTCTGTTTTGCTTTTCCAGCATGGCAGCCGATTTCCTTCCTACGTTCATGTACTGCCTCGGCAGCCGGGACTTCGAGGTTGTTCAAACAGCTCTGAGGAACTTGCCTGAATATACCCTCCTTTGCCAAGGTAAGATGCTTGGAACTACTGAGCCTGCCTTACAGGGCTGTTGTCAAAGGATTATACAGATAACGTATGTTAAAAACTCAGCAAACACTATCTGAATGCTGTCTAGTGTTAAGGTGAGCCAGTTGTGCTGGCAAAGCGTGATGTTTGTATATAGCTAAGGCTGGCTGCCGTGGAGGGAATCTGGCCACATGATTCCGCCCCCACCCCCCCCAAAAAACCATAATCTCCAAGTCTTTCATAAATGTATGAGTTACTTTCTCCATATATCAGCTTCCTGCTGAGACGGTCTTTAGCAGCGGACATGCTGTTGGAATGTATAATTCTTTTTATTTGCTGAAAATATTTTTACTCTCATCTTTCCAGAGCTCAAAGCAGTTTTAAAGCAATTCAAATGCCCCCTCAAACTCCCCAATTTAAATAAACTAACAAAGAAACACACACACCTATCTCACAAAAGAAAGAACATGCGACTAGCCCACAAAAATGGTTACTAGTCTGCTTATCTGTGAGTCATCAGTGTAGGTATTCTCTGTTGTACACTGAATGGTGGTGGTGTGTGTGTGGGGGGGGGGGCATATCCCATTCTCATCCAGTTTACAGAACTTTCTTCCCTGCTCTCCCGGGAGCCATACTTACTCACCTCAAGCAAATAGGGAGAGGCAGTTAACAAGCTGGCTAAGAAAAGGAAAGCTAAGAGCAACAGTATTACTGAATTTTGATCACAGTAAATTGAGATCTTGGCTGACGCTGAACCCCCTCCGAGGGCTTCCTGAGAGTGGTGCTGCGCACGTGCTATCTGTGGCTTCATTTCCATCACATTTGTGCACATTTCCCCTCAGTTATATATACAAAAAAGGACATGAATTCATTGCACTTTGGGAGATTTTTTCCAGAGCCACCCTTGTTACCAAACCGGTCCCTTTGTCTTGGCCTCTTTTTTATTTTTCTTTCCGCCTCAAGAAGACCCAGAACATTTTCTGCATGGATCTGCCACCCTTTACTTACGCTTTATGCTTGATTTCCCCCTCTTCTTCTCCCCCCCACCCCTACAAACTGGCTTTTCCAGTGTCAAACTACTTTTTTTAACTTTGCAAAACACAGATGGCATTTAGATATTGAAACCCCAGAGGTCAGAAGTGCCTTTTCCTGCAGTGTTTCAGGGGACAGGTGTGGGCTTTGAATCAAGTTTGGAGCTCTTTTGCCTAACTGATAGTTGCTAAGTGCGCCGGGGTGTGTGTGGCAGGACGGGCTGTGTGCTTTGGTCAAAATGTCAGCTGGCAACCTTTTCTTTGATCCGTGGCTAATATTGGTAGATGTTCCCATTAGGCCAAGATGATTCTGGTATTGGTGGCTGCGAAGATCCTTGCTTAATGTGTTATGAATAATTCTCTGGTCTTCCTGATGGATTTTTTAAAAAAACGAACCAAACCCTTTGCACAGTGCAAGGGAAAATAGGGTGACTGCTGGAGGGGGGACAGACGGACACATGGGGACCTCATGCCAAGGACAGCCTGGAAAGTTAAGGAGGCTTCTGTTTTGTAGATTAGCCACCCTTAACAACAACAACAACAACAACAACAATAATAATATTTGATTTATATACCGCCCTTCAGGACAATTTAACACCCACTAAGAGCGGTTTACAAAGTATGTTGTTATTATCCCCACAACAATCACCCTGTGGGGCTGAGAGAGCTCCGGGAAGCTGTGACTGACCCAAGGTCACCCAGCTGGCTTCAAGCAGAGGAGTGGGGAATCAAACCCGGTTCTCCAGATTGGAGTCCCACTGCTCTTAACCACTACACCAAACTGGCTAACAAGGGGACAGTCAGTGAATCTAGAGAACCAGCATTGTAGCAGTTGCTAAAATCTGAGGCCTGAATCAGGGAGACCCAAGATTGAATCCCTGCGTGGTGGTTAATCTCAGACCAAACAATCAACAACAGGGCAAATAATGGGCAAAAGGAATAAAGGTATGCACCCAAATCTGATAACCTGCTGAATTCCTTGGGCAAATTATGCAGGTGTGATAGAATAATTATCCTTATATCTAAAAGCCGGCCTCTCGGCGGATCAAGAAATTCACAAACTGGGGCCAGCTTGAGCTATGGGTTTGCAGGAAAAACAACATTGCACAGAGTGGCCAGTGGGATATTCCTGGTAAAGTCCACAGGAAGACCAAGAGCCTTTCTCTACTGTGGACACCCCCCTGCCTCTCACATTGGGACTAGTGGTTTAGACAGGTTCAGCAAGGAAAGTTCTGTCAGTGTTAGCCAGCAGAACTTAAATAGGAACTCCAGGTTCAGAGACAATCTGTCTCTGAATACTGGACTGTCAGCAAGACAAGGTGTTTTGCCTCAGATGGATCTTTCTAATGTGCGCTTTTCCTCCTCTCAGAGCACGCTGCCGTACTGCTGCACCGGGCATTCCTGGTTGGGATGTACGGACAGATCGACACCAGCTGTCAGATTTCAGAGGCCTTGAAGATTTTGCATATGGAAGCCATGATATGAATAGGGTCGCTTCAAGGGTTCAAACCTCAGAGGGAAAGTTGGGATCCCTCCGCCCCTGTGTTGTGCCACTGCTGGCAGGACAGCTTAAGAGAAAACACTTTGTGATTTGCCTCGCATTCTGAAGTGGGGTGAAGGATGCGCCGAATCCATGAGAGAGCTTCAACCAAAGGAAGGAAGGAAAAGTTGGCTTGGACTTGGGGGATGCTGGAACTCATCCCACCCCAAATGTCTCTTACGTGGAAGCCACACAGATTCAAAGTCTCTCCTCCACCCCCATTGTCAAGTGTAGGGGTGCTAAAATGGCAATCGGCCATGGCACCCGTCTTCTTTGGGGCGGGCTATTGGACTTTCCCCTGAATGTGACTGTTGCCAAAACACCTGTCCGAGAACATGGGCAGAGGCGCAGCCAGCGCGCCGGCTAACAAGACTCCAAAACTTTGTTCTTTTTCTTTTTTAAATTAAAACAAATTACCTCTGTTACATTTCCTTAATTTCCCAGTTCAGTTTCTTTTTCATTTTCATACTGTGAAGTCTGGATTGCTGTTTGTGGGGTATATAATCTTTTTAAAAAAAAACTTAAATACTTTGCTTTTTAAGTTTTACCTCTTACTTAAGGGAACATATGCAGAGCATACAGAGATACCCTTGGTGGGGAGGGTATCTTCTAAGCAACGCCATCTCTAAGTTGCGGGGCGGGGAAATGCAGCACACATTTCCATGGTTATGGAGGCATGCTCGAAAACATTTTAGCAGTGTATGTCAACAGCCTGACATTCTCAGGAAGCAAGTTTCTTTATCCTGCATTGTCACACAACCTACACATCATGACCCTTTCTTTTGTTTTTCCGCCATGTCTGTGCTTCATAGTGCTCCCACTTCCTGTCTCTACACCCTTAAACTCCACTGTGCCACCCACCATCCCAGTCCCCAGCAATAAAGCCTCCACTGAGGAATAGAGACCCACCCCCCAGATTGTTGCAATCAGAACTCGCGAGGAAACTGAAGGCTGTACCACCACTCCGAGGGGGAGTGTTGCTTACATAGTGATAGATAAATCATTTAATTCAACCGAGGTCACATTGCTTGCTTTAATTGTCATTTTATTTCACATGGAGAGTCTGGTTTCTGACTGTAGAGTCGTATTTAAAGTAAAACTTGAGAACGAGCTTCGGCTTTTTTCTGGAATTCTACTTGGCTCCTTCTGTTAATTTTGATCTCCGTGCCGTGTTTTTCTTACCCGTTTATCTTGGGAGAGGGAAAGCCCAGTGGTTGTGGGGGAGCAGCCTGAATAGCCCAGGCTACCCTCGCTTATCAGAGCCTGGACGCTTAGCAGGGTAGGCCATGGTGGATGGGAGACTACCAACGAAAGCAGGGGTTGCTGTGCAGAGAAAAGCAATGGCATCATCTCATCTCTTGCCTTGAGAACTCCATAAGGGGTGGTGATAAATCGGTTGCAACTTGATGACACACAATTATTATTGTGCAGGCTTTGCCAGCAGAAGAGCACCACCATCTCTGCTCCAAAGCTCTCAGAGCAGGCCTGGCAAAGACCTGCTGCTAGTCAGAGCAGGCCATATGTACAAGATAGTGTCTTTTTTTCCCTCTCCTGTTTGGCGTCAGTGGGTTCTGCATGGATTTTGCTTTTTGATCTGTGAACCTGCACCGAATTTCAAACATCCGTTTCTGCTAAATCTTGGCAGTGCATTTAGCAGAGGATAGTGTCCTTTGCCTTCTCACTATTTGGAGATGATAAAAGCGAAAGGCAGGCCCGCCCGGAGAGAAGAAATGTCGTTAGTGATTTCTGAAGCCCTGATTGACAGTTGAAAAGACAGTGCCCGGTGGCCCATCCCTTACACATCGAAACACCTTTTCTTAAAAGATGGACAGCCGTCAGAGATGCTTCTTCTGTCTTCCTTTGCAAGATAAAGTTGCTGTAGCAAACAACCAGATATAAATGAAGTGAAGACCCAGTAGAAGGAGTTGAGAGGCAAGACGTTAGCTGTCCTGAGGCAGCGGGCAACAGGGATTGATACTCTTCTAAACTATGCAAGGGGAAACAGATCGTGCCTGTCTTCCCTGCCTCAGTCCACCTCAGGGATGTCCATTTGTCCAGCATGAAGGGCAGTGGTGAAAATAGCAATTTGGCTGGAGGCAGTCTGCACTCTATTTACACTTCAGATTTTAACAAGGCTTCCTTAACGTGGAAGGTCAGCATGGGCAGGTTCTGGCTTAGGGACAGGACAGCATACTTTGCAGATGGAAGGACTGTGTTTAGTCCTTGATCCAGAGGAATTAGCCGTGTTAGTCTGTAGTAGCAAAATAGAAAAGAGTCCAGTAGCACCTTAAAGGCTAACCAACTTTATTGTAGCATAAGCTTTTGAGAACCACGGCTCTCTTCATCAGATGCATGGAGGGTATGAAGAAACTGGCCAGATATATATAGGTGGGGAGGGGAGGGCGGAGTAGATGGAAATCAGTTGCAAAAGTCATGAAAGAGGTGGCGTGCACAATGCAGGCCAGGTGTTTAGTCCTTGCAGCTGCTGTTAAGGCCTTCACATGACGCTGCCTTACACCCAATCAGACCCGTGCTTTAACAGGGTCCGTATTGTCTACTCAGACTGGCAGCCGCTCTCCGGGGTCTCAGGCAAAGGTCTTGCACATCACCTCTTATCTGATCTTTTTAACTGGAGATTCCGGGCATTGAAGCTGGGACCTTCTGCATGCCAAGCAGGAGTTCTGCTACTGAACAACAACCCCTCTCCAGCAGCAGGTGTGGCCAGTCGCAAGAGATGTGACTTGAGCTAGATGGTCTGACTCACAGTAAGGCACCTTTTCAATGTTCATTTGAGAATGGTCTCGGGCCACCTTGTGTTCCTGCGCTGCTGCCTGTGCAGCGTTTCAAAGGCGGAGCTGAGAGCTAGGAAGTTTGTTGGTACCCATCTTACCTCGGAGGTGGAGCATCTGCTTGGCATGCAGGATGTCCCCAGTTTGGTCCCCAGCATCTCCAATGAAAATAACGTACACGGTGATGCAGAAGGCCTCTGCTTGAGATTGACAGGGAGCCACGGCCAGGCAGAAGAGACAAGACAGCCCTTGACAGACCAAGGGTCCCAGTCGGTAGAAGGCAAGTCCCATATGGCCTTGGACAAGCCGCCATCTCTCAGCGTCACAGAAAGGAAAGCAGCAGAGCTCCTTAAGCGGTGACAGTAGCCTGTCTTCATCTCCATCAAGACAAACCTGTTGGCTTTCTTTTTTATCAGCTGGTCTGCGCTAATCCGGCAGCATTCTCCGAGCCTTATAATCGCAATTCTGCTGCGGGGGAGTTCAGGCAGGAGCAAGCAAAGAGCTGGTTCCTAAAAAACACAGGTGTCTAAAAAGAAAAGTGTTTGCCTCCACCGTTCTGTAGAAGAGTGCTGGATTCAGGTTATTTGGTTCTGAAACCAGCCTATGTCATCTCTGACTTTTCCCAAACATCTGTAGCTGCGGCACATTTCTTTTTCTCTGTTAAAATGAAAGGCCCGTGTTACACCCTGAAAGGTTTACTTTCCAAGTGTGAGGGAGTAGAACTCACTTCTTTCTGAGGGTAAGGCATGCTGACCTCAGAGCTGCGCAGGGAGCCAACAGCCAGCTTCTTTGCAAGAGGGGGTATAAATCCTGCTGCTTCTCTGCACTTGGGAGCAAATGAATGAACCACACCTAATGTGGAGACAAAGCAGAATCCCCCACTCCCCACCAGGGACTGATTGGAAGTCAGTGAGCCTCGAATGGGGACTCACACAGAGATGCAGCAAGCAGCCTCTTCTGCATGGAAACTGGGTTTATTTTTCACATGGCATTAGCGGTTCTCTTGCTGCTGAGACTTTTGGGAAATAGCTACTTAAAACTGTAGAGGGTTTTTGGGGGTGGGGAGGGTTATCCATCTTCATGATCCAAGCCTCATGCCACCATAATTTCACGATGCCAGTTTTGCCTGCTCTAGATGCATTTTTCAAGTGCCACTGTACCGAAATAGCTTCAAAAATCCAGAACGCTTTCTTAAGGTGGTTAAACTGATGGTGTTTCTGGGCAGGTTTATTAATAATCCACAAGATCAAGATGATTCCAGACTTCTGCTTTGTTGCGGGCTGTTTGAGATGCTGTGGAATCCATTTTTGCAATGCCCGACAACGCAGGACAGGGGCTGGTGTAACAAACACATTTAAAACGGTAGAGATTGCAAGATGTTTGGGCAGAGGATTTGGGTCCGTGCTGAGGCTATTTTTCTGCCCTCTCTAGCCATTTCAAGCATGGGTGGCTGAAACTAAACATATCCAAGTATGCATGATAAAATCAACATGGTTGCTGCAACCATTGGTGGCTCCCACCAATCACAAAAGCCACAACACCCCAATGAAAGTTGAGACTTTTTACATAGAATCATAGAGTTGGAAGGGGCTTTACAGACCATCAAGTCCAACCTCCCTGTCCTATGCAGGAACAGCATGAGGCATCCCCAACAAGTATTCCTCCAGCCACTGCTTGAAGCCTGCCAATGAGGGGGAACCCACCACGTCCCTAGGCAGCCAATTCCACTGCTGGATTATTCTTAACATGAAGTTTTCCCTAATATTTAAACAGTATCTTCCCTCCTGTAGTTTAATTCCGTTCTTTCGAGTCCTAGCCTCTGCTGCCAACAGGAAAACCTCCCTTCCCTCCTCTAGGTAACAGCCTCTTAAATAGTTAAAGAAAGCAATCATGCCTCCTCTCAACTTCCTCTTCTCCAAACTGAACACTCCTGGGCCCTCAGTCTTTCCTTGTAGGGCTTGGTCTCCAGGCCCCTGACCATACATGGGGGGGGGGGTCTTCCCTGCTAAGAAAGAAAAAAGACAGCATTACAAGTTGTCCCAAATGGAAAAAAGTCAATTTTGTTGCTCTGATAAAGTGCAGCCAATTATTTGTCTGCATAGGGACAGGCAGACAGTTTTCATAATGATTCGAGTGATGGACTATGATCTGGGAAGCCCAGGTTCAAATCTCCATTCTACTACAGAAGCTTGCCAGATGAGCTTGGGACAGCCACAGTTTCAGCTTAACCTACCTCACAGGGTTGTTGTGAGGATAAACTTGGAGGATAGGAGAATGTTGTAAGCTGTTTTGGACTCCCATTGAGGAGAAAAGCAGGGTGTGCATGAAATATTTTATTTGGCTGCGCAGTTTGTGGGGCCTGCCAGGCAGATGTTCTATCTAGGGTTACCAGATTGGGTCCGAAATAATACCAAACCCTGGAAAGGAGGGGGCACTAACCTTTTTTATTACTTTAGCACATGCACAGTGCACGAGTGCTCCAGTCCCAGCGCAATGACATCACTACCAGAAGTGAGGTCATCACGCCAACCAGCTTCCAGGAACCTAGGCTGGCTGGTCACTCCTAGGCAGTGCCGCACAGCTGCAGGAGGCTGGCTGGCTGGCCCACTCACACTGGCTCTTCCCCAGACCAGCGGCAGCACCATGCAGCCGCAAGAGGTCGGGCAGCCGGGCTGGGCGGCAGAGCTGCCTCTGAAAGCGGGGGGAGAGGAGGGCCAGATGTCCAGTATTTGAGGAACATTTCTCCTAAACAGTCCCCCAAAATACCAGACTGTCCAGGTGAAAACCAGATACCTGGCAACCCTAGCTCTGCCTCAAGTGCCAAAATGTGCCCCACAAAAGGGCTTCTTTACACTGTGTATAATTAACTTTTATTAATTTAAAATATTTATACACCACTTAAAGTCAAGTGGTGGTGGCGACCGCTGGCTTAAACGATTTTAAAACGAGGAGAGGAATTCTGGATAGCTGTGAAGGCCAAATAGTGCCTCCATGTTCGGCAGCAGCACCTTCTGTCCACCTCTGGTGGGACCCAACAACAGGGCAAGACTCCCTGCTTCATAATCTTACTTGTGAGCTTCCAGATTCAGTAGCCTGGTCTCTGCAGAAACCTTTGGGCTATGGATAGCAGAAGGTTATACACAGAACTGGCCTCCAAGAAATTAACGTTGTGTTCATCTAGGGCAGGAGGGCAGGCTTGCAAATCCCCCTTTTCTCTCCCGCCTGCCCGCTGCTTTTGCTATCAGCCTGCTAGTTTCCCATAACAAAGATTGCTGCAACCTCTGGAGAAAAACTAACAGTTTATATTCGACCGCGGCAGCTTCGGCATATGGCTTTAGTACCCACAGTGGGCCTGAAATGAAATCCAAGGCTAATTCCAGAGGTGTTTCCCTGGGCAGCTTAAGAATGATGAATCTAACACGCCGGTCGGTGGATGGCTTTTACTTCTTGCTACCGGTGACTGACCCAAACTAGCAGTAAAGCAGCTAAGGAAGCTTGCAAAATTCTGTTCCCTGTCTTTCTCCTAGTTGGATTGTGAGGGGGGAAGGAAATGAAATGACCTTCATTGGGACTAGAAACATCATTGGGTCTGGTCCTTCCTGCTTTTCATTTAACAGAAATAAAACAAATTTTGCCAAATGAGCACAAAGGGTGCATGTGGAGTAATTTGTTCAAACTGTGGAATTTGTTTCTGATTCTTAAGATAACTTACCGAATCATTTCACTCATCTGGGATTCCTTAGGGCAGAGATAATCTCTCTGCTTTTCTGTTGCTCTCCATGTTTATACTACTGCATAAATAATAATTAGATTTTTTAAATCATTTCTCTTCTCTAACAAGCTCAGGGCAACATACGTTTCCGTCCACTGCGTCCTCACCAAAAAGTAAGTTGAGCTGAGAGAAAGTGTCCAGAACAAGGCAAGGGTGGCCAGCCTCCAGGGGGGTCCTGGAAATGTCCTAGAATTACAGCTGTTCACTAGACCCCCCGGATGACCCTCCCTTCTCAAGCACTGGCCTGCCCAGGCACTATTCCAAATCTCCAGAAATTTCCCAAGCTAGAGCTGGCGACCCTAACTGAGGCACCTAGGTAGCTGAGTGTGGATTTGAATCTGGGAGGCTTCCATTCTCGCGTGACACTGACCACTGCACGCCACTAGATCACACCGCGATTGCACAAATCTCATCCTCGTGCTGCCAGTTCAGAACAAGTAGCGTAGCACCTAAAAGAATCCTATGAATATATTCAGTATTAAATTGGCCCATGAATCTGCTTTGCCCTGTGGTCTTCAACCCGGGACAGGGACATCAGGTGCCTGCCGATTCTTGTGTCTGCCTCCCCAGTTGCCCGCTGATCAATGGGAGGAGGCAGACTGGGAAAACGGGTGCATGCATGCCCACAGCCCCAGTCACTGATGTCACTTCTGGCATGACCTGGAAGCAGCAGCATCATGACAGCATCACTTCCAGGTCACACTAGAAGTTACGTCATTGACCAGGGCCACAGGTGCGCACATGCACAGATAGGATTGCCAAGTCCCTATATCCTCCCAAGTGGAGGGGAAGTGACCTGGCACTTACCTTGTGTCGCTTGCGTGGCCATTCTGCACGAGCAATGACGGCACTTCCAGAAGTGATGCCATCATGCTGGCCGCGCGAGCACTCGTGTACTCTGTGTGGGGCTGATTCACCCATTTGGGTTTCAAACCAGCCCCAAAAGAAGCGTGGGAACACTCCCACGACTGGCGTGACAGCATCACTTCTGGAAGTGATGTCACCATGCCCACCACCCCCCGGGAGCGCATGCACTGCACATGTTCGCAGGGTGCCTGCCAGGGGCAGGCAACCTCCAGGGGGCTGGTGTATTGGTGGCCAAGGGAGCAAATCCCCAGGAGTTTGCCCACCACCAGCAGACACCTGGGAACCGTATGCACATATAAGAGGAGTAAGTGCTAGCTATCCCCACCCACCTTGGGGAGGAAGCTGGCAACCTGGGACTGGGATCCACAAGTAGCAAGAAATGGGGCTTCCTGGTAAGTACCAGGTCCCTCCCTCCCGTTGAGAGGGCATGGAGACCCAGGAACCCTACTCCCTACGCATGTGCACTAGCGTCAGATCCTTTCAAAAAGCAGCAGGCCCAACTGGGGGCTTTATTTAGGCTTGTCATTTCCCAGCCTGCAATGGGTAAACCCTTGTCTCGAACCCAATCCCCCACCCTTGGGAAACTGAGGTGCCAGAAAACAAGCCTCTATAGTGACATTCCAGGAATTTCTCCATGTCTCTATGGTCTATACCATAGAGATTAGAGAAAATTCCTATAGCGGCACCCAGAGTGATGTCACACCCTCCCATATCCCATTCCTGCCATTGTCCTTAAAATTTCCTGGCATTTTCTGAGGCAATGCTGGCAAATCTAACTAGAGGGTCTCACAACTCACCTGAGGGTCTCGATTCATGGGCTAAAGACCACTGATCTAGCTGGCAGCCATACACTCTTTCTTGACCCAAGTGTCTTAGTTCATTCAGACCCTTCCGACTCCTATCCTAAAGATGCTGGGTACCGAAGCAGAGACTTTGTGCATGCCGATGCATCTGTTCTCTCTCTGAACAAGGACTCCTTTCTACCGGGAAGGGGTAGTGCTACCTACAGGTTACTGAGCTAGATGAAGCTGTGGCTTGAGCCAGAATGGCTATTCTTTTTTTCTTAAATATGAGAGAATTGTTATTGTGCTGCGCGAAATAATTAAATGATGAACAGTGCTATTGAGCCCAAAGTTCCCCACTCCCCAAGGGGGCTAGCCGCTGTTTCTCTGGGTGATATAGTGCTCTGACCCCACTTGGTGTCAGGTGCTTCTGCCGCAGCGCAGGCAATTGCCTCGTTCAATCATTCCCTGCGCAGAATTAGCATGGGGACTCTGAATAACCTGCCCATTCTAGGCCTTTAACCTAAATTCATTAGTTTAATTTGAACAAAGCCAATCGCCCTCTCCTCCCTCCCCCAAGAAGGGCGCACGCACGCACACAAAATCCAGCACTAACTGGGGCTTCTTTTGGCTCTCGAGTAATTTCCGATAAACTCTGGAGAGTAAAATCGCCATCACCACGATCTCCAATCTCTTTATTAGTGTAAAAATAAAAGGAGTAATTTTATTGCTATTACAGGCTGTTTGCCATTATTTGCATAATTGTTAAATGCTAATAAGACAATTAGCAATTATGGCTTAATAATTATGCCACTGCAATAACTGTCCTATTGTATCATAATGAAATTCTTAATTGTTGCTAGGGGTTTTTTGTTCAGTCTCTGCTTCCTGTAAAGGAGAAGATCAAGGAAGGGAAGGGGAGGATGGAAGGAATGTGGAAATGGAGAATGAGAAAGTATATTGTAGAAAAGAGACAAACCAGAATTCTGTTTGGCAGAAAACTCTTTATTGGGCTTAAATGATATTTATTTACTTGTGTGTGTGCGTTATGCGCCATCAAGTTGCTTCCAACCTATGGCAACCCTCCAAAACATCCTACCATTAACAGCCTTGCTCAGATCCTGCAAACTGGAGGATGTGGCTTCTTTTATTGAGTCAAGCCATCTCGTTTTAGGTCTTCCTCTTTTCCTACTGCCTTCCACTTTTCCTAGTATTTATTTATTTCGTTTATTCCCTGCTTTTCTCCCCAACAGGGACCCAAAATGGCTTACAACATTCTTCCCTTCTCTCTTTTATCGTCACAACAACCTTGTGAAGTAGGTTAGGCTGAGAGTGTATGGCTGGCCCATGGACACCCAGTGAGCTTCCATGACAGAGTGAGGATTCAAACCTGGTCTGACACCCTAACCACTATACCACCCTGTGTCTCAATGGGGATAATAATACTTAGGGGTATATGCATAGTAACAATTGCCATTTCTCTATGGATTCCTTTTGCCATTTCTCGATGGATTCCTTCTGTGGTTGCTTTCTTTTATCCCAGTTTTCGGCCCCAAACTGGTTCCTGAAACAGTCTATGGGAATCAACATTGAATTCAAAGGGCATAGTTCAGTGTCAAATTTCCCCTGGGGTGGTAGTGATTGGCTAGATATAAATCTGAGTATGAAGAAAACAGGGACGGACGGGCCCTTGAATGGGCAAGATCCAGGGGTCCTGTGCCTTATAATGACATCCCGGGGCAAGCAGAGCCCAGTGGCCCAACGGCACTTACCTGCACCGCCAGGCTTCAGCTCACCTTCCCCTGACAGCCAGCAACCCTCCAGGGCAGTAGCCTACGGAGACATTTCCCAATAAAGGGCCAATCCAACCCTGCAATGCAGACCATAATCACCACCAGTAATTATACCTGCATGCACACGTAGCTATTTTTAAATAGGCTGTTAGTGCCTGCCCTTAGCCTTCAACATATGAAATGATCTCTCGACCTAAATAAATATCTAAGGATCTTTGATTCCGGCAGGAGCTGGGCTTGTTATGGTGAAGATGCCCTAAAAGTTGTTTTCAGACTTGCAGTTAGGGGTACTGACGGACTGCTTCAGGCAGGCTTTCTCGAGCCTTGTCTGTGGCCAGCAGGACAGCCGTGGGGGTGTGGAGATAAAACTGGACCATATGTTTTTTTTAAAATAGTTTTTATTAATGTATCTGTAACATTACAAGAATGATAACAACAATAACAATAGTAATAACAATAACAAAGCGAAGTGGAACATCCATTATCAACTGTTAAATGTTGACGTCATGTCTGGGCAAAAATCTGGACATAAGGTCAGCATATCAGCTGATTTTCTAGAATACCATAGAGTTTCTAGAACGCCAGCTGACCCACAGAAGCCATGGCCCAATGTCATATCCGCCCATTGCCGTACCCTCAAAGCTCCTGGAGGAGCTTATTTGCAATGCCTGTTCACATGAGCAGAGTCCAGTTTTTAATACATGTTAACTCCTGTTTTTTTGTCCTTTGTGAAAAGGCAAACACTAAGCTCAATCGGTAGTTTGTGTTGAGCATTTTGGGTTTGCTGACATCCTTTCAGCTGGTGGGGGTGTTCTGGCTTCCACCTGGATTAGAATTGCCAGCTTGAGTTTGTGAAATTCCTGGAGATGTGGGAACAGAGCCTGGGGAAATGGAGTTTGGAGATGGGAGGTATTTAGGCAGGAATATAAAGCCATAGAGCCCCCCCCCCTCCAAAGCAGCCCTTTTCTCCAGAGGAGCTGATTTCTGTGTTCAAGAGATCAGTTATCATGTTGGGAGATCTCCAGGCACCACCTGGAGATTGGCAATCCTAACATGACTCTTCTCCTCTCAGGACAATGCAGCGGAATTGGGGCATGTTCTACGGTGGTACGCTTGGTCCCTGTGGGACCCTGCCATGACTTTATGCCTTCAGAACCAGTCCAATGCAAAGAAAAAATCTAAGTGAATTCAGGCTTGAACCAAGGGAACTTTGTCAGCCCAAGCACAGTACACCCGTCAACTCCTGGCCCGACCGCAGGTGGCAAAGGTCCAAGAGGGGATGCCAGTTCCTTCCTACGCCTCTGACACCTAGGAGTGTGCCAAACCCCTGCAACTGCGCCGGTGGCATAGCTAGAGAACCAGCCCTGACCTAATTCCTCCAGACAGCAGCTGAGCCAAAGGCCCTTTCCCGTTTCAAGCTTCTTTCCTTCCTCTGTGTCATCTATTTGCTCTCCTTTCCTGCCCTGTTTGAAAAGCAAGGAGGGTGTGTATGTTTTTGTTTTTCACTTTCAAGACCTGCTAGGAAACAGAACGGTGCTCTGGTAGTTTATCCCTAGCTCCAAATGAGCCATGCCAGCCAGCTGTGCTACACCTAGTTGCCAACTCCAGGTTGGGAAATTCCTGGAGATCTGCAGGTGGGACCTGAGGGGGGCAGAAATTGTGGAAGGGAGGGATCTCAGAGGGCTATAATGCCACAGAGTCTACCCTCCAAAGCAGCCATTTTTGCCAGGGGAACTGATGTCTGTAGTCTGGAGATGCCTTGTAAAGCCAGGAGATCTCCAGGCCCCGCCTGGAGGTTGGCAACTGTAGTGCAACATAATGCTTTAATAGGTCCATAATTTTTGGTAGCTGGGGCAGCTGTAATTTACAACGGAACATCAAACAAAAATGAATAGGAAATAAATATCCAGGATTACTGGCAGGAACTTCTCAAGCCTGCATATATTTTACCATCTATGAATGGTTAGCATCCACAATGTAGGGTTTTTTTTAAAGGCCAGAAGCTTTTATTTCTTTCTTTATCTATTTATGTCCAGCTTTTCTGCCCAACAGAAACACGAAGCGGCTTACATCATTCTTCTTTCCTCCATTTTATTCCCACAACAACCCTGTGAGATAGGCTAGGCTGAGAGAATGTGACGGGCCCAAGGTCACCCAGCGAGCTTCCAGGGCAGAGTGGGGGATTTGAACCTGGGTCTCCCAGATTACAGGCTAACCAATACACCTTGCGGGCTCGGGGAGAGGGTTGGTTGTGAATACAGCAGGGATCAGAAAGGAACCCCTTTGCCCAGGAGAGTGATGGTTAATGGGCAGATACTAGCAAACAAGGACTGGCCCTGACCACCAAGGTTCGTCGCAGCAAAAACACTTCTCACAAAAGCCTCTGAATGGAACTCCCAGCCCCATGCGAGGACGTCCTTCCAGAACAGAAACCATGGGCCCTTTGGGTAAAAATGGCAAGAGCTGCCAGGCTCATGCTCATCGTATTAATTTACCATCCCCACCAGGGCAGGAGAGGTTAATTGGTTCATATTTGCAAGAGGATTTGACCCACTGTGACTGCTAAATACCTATTTGTTGTTTATTGCTAACTGACACTTAACAGCTTATGGGTGGTAGTGGTGGTATTAATCACCCTTTCTTTCTTAATTGTGAGCACAGTAGAAGTTGAGAGAGAGAACAATGTCTCTTTTGGAAGCCAAGCCAGTCAGGGAGGGGGGTTGTATTCCTGGTTATCTCATTTTATTTGGACGTCAAACCCCGGTTATCTTTAGAGGCCTGCTAGGATTGCTCCTGGGAAATGGTTGGAATAAATATAAGTCCTGAGTGCAGTTTTGCTTCTGGAGAGAGCCCAAAGTCAATGTATCTTTGCAAGTCTCTGTATCAGGCATCTGACGAAGAGAACTTGATTCTCGAAAGCTTATGCTACAATAAAATTGGTTAGTCTTAAAGGTGCTACTGGACTCTTTTTGATTTTGCTACTACAGACTAACACGGCTAACTCCTCTGCATCTTTGCAAGACACATTCTTTGGCTCTGCACAAAGGGACGGAAGGAGGCTGGGAATTTATGGGGGACAATGGACACTTGACCCTGCACAGATGAAAATGAGCCGCCCAACTCTTTGGTTCAATAGATGATGAAGGGGTGGGGTGGAGATGGCTAGAATAAGGGAGAGGCCATGTTGCCAATTAGCTACAAGTGGCCCTTTAAAGAGCCTCTCTTGAAGTATAAGCAAGTGGCTCTCCAAGATATTTCTACCAGTAAGGTTTGCAGCCCTGGAATTGAGGGGCCTCAAGTAATTACCAGATGGGATGCCAACTCTGGGTTGGAAATTCCTGAAGATTTGGGGGATGGATCCTGTGGAGAGTGGGGTTTGGGAAGGGGAAGGAAATCATCAGGATATAAAGCCAAAGAGTCCATCCTCCAAAGCAGCCATTTTATTCAGGGGAACTAATCTGTGTAGTCTGGAAATCAGTTGTAGTTCTGGGAGAGCTTCAGGGCCCACCTGGAGGTTGGTAACCCAAGTGGCCAGGTGGGCCTCTAGCACTGGGCTGTAGGTTTGCTGACTCAAGGCTGGGAAATCTCTGGAGATTTAGGGGTGGATCCTGTGGAAGGTGGAGTTTGGTGAGGGAAGGGTCCTCAGCCAGACACAATGCCACAGAGTCTACCTTCCAAAGCAGTCATTTTCCCAGAGGAACTGTCTGGAGATCAGTTGTAATTGAACGAGATCTGCAACCCTCACCTGAAGGTTGGCAACCCTACTGAGCTGTCCCTGGCCCAGAGTCATAGTGCTACTTTAAGGTTGCCAACTCCAGGTTGGGAAATTCCTGGAGATTTGGGAAATGGATCCTGGGTATAGTGGGGTTTGGAAACAGGTATAATGCCATAGAATCCACCCTCCAAAGCAGTCCTTTCCCACAGATCTTTGGCGTCTGAAGAGCTATTCAAAAAGAGTCCAGTAGCACCTTTAAGACTAACCAACTTATTGTAGCATAAGCTTTTGAGAATCACAGTTCTCTTCGTCAGATGCACTTAAAGGTGCTACTGGACTCTTTTTGATTTTGCTACTACAGACTAACACGGCTAACTCCTCTGCATCTGAAGAGCTATTGTAATTCTGGGAGATCTCCAGGCCCCCAGCTGGAGGTTGGCAATGGTACCACATGTATAGAGGTGTGTGCATATTCCCAGCACAATATTGGATTCCCTCCCTTGCTTTCCCCCAGATTCCCACGCTGTATTGCAAAATGGTTTCCAAACTCCCTTATTTGTTTCCACAGCAGTTTCCCACAGGCAGCATGGCCCAGAGGGTGGGGTGAGTGGTTGTCTGTGGCTGCTGTGTAGGAGAAACAGCTCCAATGCCTCTTAGGGAGCAAGAAACTAGCTGCCCAGTTCTTTGGATTGTGGCAGACACCTTCCATCATAGTAGGGCTGCCAGACTCCAGGTGGAGATTGGAATTCTCCCAGAATTACAACGGATCCCCAGATAGCAGAGATTAGTTCCCCTGGAGAAAATGACACTTTTTGAGGGCAGACTCTATGGTATACATACAGTTTAGGAGAAACAGCAGTCCCTCCCCAGGGACTACCCCAAATCTCCAGGAATTTCCACAGCCAGAGTTGGCAATCTTATACCACAGCCTTGTCCTTTTCCAAAACTCAACCAGGCCCTCAATGCTTTGCCTCCCTAACTTTGCGGTGACCTGCCAATTAATTCCTAGAGCAGATCTAAATAGAAGCTGATGCCCAACCTGTGCACCTTTCTCTGGAAAGAGCAAAGTTTCTACAGTGTAATATATATCCCATCAGAGGCTGACATCCAATTTATTATCTTGGTTGTAGAGCAACATATGCTAAACCCTTATTACAAGGGATTCCTATAAACAGCATCGAGGATTAATAATGCATTTATAACACAACTTTGCTTTAGCATGAAATGATCTATAAATGTGTAATAAATGTTTTATAATGTTTTTGTAGCCTGTTATAAATGATGAATGGGGGGGAATGCTATAGATGCCGCATCAAATATTCATGCTGCATTGTTTGCGCCCTTGCGCCGTTACTGTTCGGGAGCACATTAATAATCAAACGAATGGAGAGGTAAGGCACTGTGGACATGGGCCGGCGAGCCCATTTATAACGCCATCTATAATCCTTACCATAAAGTAAATACATTGGCCAGTGACCGCTGATGAGATGGCGCGAAGGCCGTGAATTATTTGTAAGGGTGGTTATATATTAATGTATGTTATCCATATCGGGCCCATACAACTGTCATTAATATATTATATGGTATGTATTATTAATCCTTTTCACCCAATTTATAGGCAGCAGCTCTTGAATAGAGAAAATCACACCTCGCCTCTTTCACTGCCTGGCCACCAGGGTTCTATTTCCTGTGAGTATGTTGGGGTTTCCTGTCAATCGGCAGTGAGGGTCATTGTCTCTCCTGCCATAGCTTACAGCGGCTCCTACCAGGCCACCGAATGCCACTTTGGCCTGGACCAGCAAATCAAACATGCAACCACTTCGCCCAGCCAGATTATGAGTGTTTATAATTTATACTGCAATCAATGCTGTAGAATGTCACAAAGGAACATAAAATTTAGGCGGGTCTTGGGCTGGTTAATGCACGGGGAGGTGTTCTTTCAGCTCTGTTGCCGGCTTTTTAGATGGTTTAGTGCCAATATGATGGCATCCTGTTTCAATGGTCGTTCTGAGATATTCTTCGATTGTGTGTTTGCAGGACTTTTTTTCAGCTGGAAGGTGGTGGAACTGAGTTCCGGAACCGCTTGAAAATGGTCACATGGCTTGTGGCCCCACCCACGGATCTCCAGACAGAAGGGAGTTTAGATTGCCCTTTGCGCCATGTGACCATTTTCTCCGAGGGCAACCCACTGAGTTCCACCACCTCTTTTCCCAGAAAAAAAAGCCCTGTGTGTTTGTACTTTTGGAATTGGGATCCACCTTGAAAGCTTATGGCTTAGATTCAGGACTGAAAGTTTTAAGAGGAGAAGGGGGAGAGAGGGAGAGAGAGAGGACCTTCCCTCATTTTCAGCTGTGGGAGAGACAGTAAAAGGAAATAGGAGGCGAGAGGAAGATTACTTTTAAAATGAAACATCATAATCAGATTGTTTTTAAAACCATCAATGAGATTCTTTGGAAAAAAGAAGATGATCTTGCGGAATCAATGGTGGCTTTCCCAAGAGGCTCCAGAAAGGATCAACACTGAATCGCCTTTCCCATTGCCCTAAAATGGGATCTTCCATGATTTTAGGTCCCAAGTTCCCATCCTCCAAGTATCTGCCCAAATTCACAGGGGAAGCAGTGCTAGGAAGATAACTTCAAGATCCTGGAAGCCTGCGTTCCTTTTGAAATAGCTTGAGGAGTCAGTCCTGCTCACAGCCGAAGCCCTATTTCTGATTCCAAGCATACTGTTTCCTGCAGATTGGGATTTTCCAGCCCTGGAAAACGGTTTTGTGAAATAAACCATTGCTGCTCAAGCCGAACCAGGAGAATACAAACATCAGTGCAATGACTGTCAATGCCACTTAAGGGTAGTTCACACATGTGTTGTCAACTCTAGGTTAGGAAATTCCTGGAGATTTGGGGGCAGAGCCTGTAAAGGGCAGGGTTTGGGAAGGGAAGAAACCTCAGCGGGGCATAATGCCATAGAGTCAACTCTCTAAAGCAACTATTTTTTCTGGGGGAACTGATCTATGTAGACTGGAGATCAATTATAATTCTAGGGGAGCTCCAGGTCCCACCTGGAAGTTGGCAACAAGAACACACACACACACACACACACACACACACACACACACACACACACACACACACACACACACACACACACACATATATATATATATATATATATATATATATAATTTGGGCCCTTGGCTCAGTGAGAACGCACCCAAATTGGAAGAAGGAAGTCCCAGGTTCAATCCTCAACATCTCCAGTTGAAAGGTTTCAGGTAGCAGGTGATGGGAAAGACTTTGCTTGACAAAGGAACCAGAACTGGTCCTACATGTGAAGCTGCCTTATACCGAACCAGACTCTCGGTTCATCAACATCAGAGCAACTTTCCAGCTCTTGGAAGCTGATTCCCCAAACACTTATTAATTCTCATCTGAATGTGCAAACTGCCTTTTCTTCAAGGGATGTGTAAATTCATCGGGGACTCCTCATCCTTCACACAGTAAGCGATGTTGAACAGGCTCACGTGGACCAGCTCAAAAAAGTCCGTTCAGGCTTTCCTCGGGAGAGGAGGCTTAGCTCTAACTCTCCCCATGAAACAGACTTCCTCTTGGCTCTATAGCTGGAAATGGGATCTCCCCTGAAGTTGTAAGGCCACAGAAAGGTCATTTTCCTTAAAAAAAAAATCGCACTTGACTGCCAAAGTACTACTTGCCAAACTTACAATAGCTGAGACCTTTTTAAAAAGATCAACCCCATGCTGTCTGCAGGAAGATCCCTCTTTTCTGAGATCTATGGGCTGCTCAAGGGTGGCCCTTTTAGCGGCATGCCGGACAAGCTTTTGGGCAAAGTTTAGGAAACAACGTCTTTTTACCCTACATTGGGAGACTGCTGGTATGGACCGTTATGGGGAGCTTATTAAAAATGGTATTGTAAAATCATATAGAACAGTTTCATTAAGTAGTAATAATGCCATCTCAATCTATCATTTTCTGCAGTTAAAAAGTTGATCCATGTTAAAATTTTGCAATAGAGATCTTTTAAGAAACTTAACCCTCTTTAAAGAGCAAGACTCGATCCTCCTGACTCCCTTCTTTGCAACGCCCCTCCCACTGGTATAGAAAGGCTTAGGGATCTCCATTCCTCCTTGGATCTGACGAAGGGAGCTTTGACTCTCAAAATCTTATACTCTGGAAATTGTATTGGGTCTTGGACTTGAATCTTGTTCTTCCATTACAGGCCAACATCATTACCCACCTGAAGCAACCTCTTTTGAAACACTGTCCAATGAAAAAAGCACATTCGCAGTTTTCTATATGTTAAGAACACGTCCACCAAAAGGGTAGGTTAAAAATGGCATTTACCATTGAGCTGAGAAGTTAATATAAAAGTCTGGTCATTTCTGTCCTTTTCTATTAGCTTTGCTTGGGAGGAAATGGTCTTAATATATTATACCACTGGCAATGTTCTCCAGCTGGGTTGCCAAGGATATATAGGGGTACTAGCAATGTCACAGCTGGTTTTATGGTGAGCCTTTAATTAACTTTATTCAGATGAGATGGAAATGTTTTAGATGAGAAAAATTCTAGGAAATGGTTGTCCTAATGTTGTTTCATGATACTGGACTAAGGTTGCCAACCCCAGGTGGGGAAATTTCTGGAGATTTGGGGATGGAGCCTGAAGAAGGAGGAATCTAGGGGAAAGGAGAGGAACTCAGCTGGGTATACCACCATAGACTGCATCCTACAAAGCAGTCATTTTCTCCAGGGGAATTGATCTCTTTCGTCTAGAGATCAGTATTAATTCTGGGAGATCTGCAGGCACCACCTAGAGTTTGGCAACCCCAGGGCTTTTTTTCAGCTGGAACGCGGTGGAACGGAGTTCTGGCACCTCTTGAAAATGGTCACATGGCTGGTGGCCCTGCCCCCTAATCCCCAGACAGAGGGGAGTTCAGATTGCCAGCACAGGGGACAATCTAAGCTCCCTTCTGTCTGGAGATCAGGGGGTGGGGCCACCAGCCATGTTTTCACTGAGGGCAATTTAAACTTTAAAAAACTCCCCCCTTGTTCCACTGACCCAATGTGACGTCATTGTGTGGTCCTGGGTGCGTGCGCAAACTTTGCGCGTGTGCGTGTGGTACCAGGGGCACCACTTCCCACCAGGAATTGTCCCCTGTGCTGGCAACCCACTGAGTTCCACCACCTCTTTTCCCAGAAAAAAAGCCCTGGGCAACCCTGTATTGGATATAAGTAGAAATATTTTTTTAATCTACTATGTATCCATTCCAAAACCGTTCTGTGTGATTTTCTTCTGTGTAGTGACAGCAACTATCAGTATTCAATAAACTGTGGAAACAAATGAATGTCGTAGTAGTAGAGCATTTTTACAAAAAGTGAAAGATATCATATTTTGATGAGACTTACGGCTCTGCAAAAAAAAAAAATAACGATGTGACTAAGTTGGATTTACATTGGAAAGAAGTTTTATACCAAACTGAGTTAACTATGGTAAAGGCCTGAAACTGTTTACCTGCGTGAAATTTCTGACCTTTGGAATAATTAATAATCTGGTTATTTTGAGATAAGATTAGTGAACAGTGGGTTTATTTTTTAAGAAAAGTCTGTTTTTTATTGTGAATGTGTATCTATAATCTGGGGAGGGAAGGCAGCATAGTATAGCCTGATCTTGTCAGATGTTGGAAACTAAGCAGGGTTGGTACTTGGATGGGAGACCACTAAGGAAGACTCTGCAGAGGAAGGCACTGGCAAACCACCTCTGCTTTTCACTTGTCTTAAACCCCCCATGCTGGGGTTGCCACAAGTCAGTCGTGACTCGATGGCACTTTACATACACACACATATATAATCTGAGCATGTATGGCTATGATTTAAAATGTGTTTTCTATATCTGTGTTTTTGTATGTTTAAATTTTTAAAAGGTTTAGGAAACTTCTTAAAGGCCATTTGAGTTCAATGTGCTTTGGAAATTAACCTCCGACTTCTGCTAAACTCTTTAGTTGCTCCTTGGTGATCGTTTTCTGGGGTTTGGTTCTTCCCGTATTTTTTAACATTTGGACTAATGAATTTACTGTGGATGAGTTGAATTATGCATTTGTTGGGGGCTGATGTTTTGGAGTTTGAGGTCATTGTGTATTATTTTACAGAGGTGGTTTGGGCGTTTGCTGTTTTAGGATAGCATGCTGTTGTTGCACATCATTCATTTTGGAAATTTCTTCCTACACAGACAATATGCATTAAAAAGAACCCCACCATTTAAAAACCTCTGTATCGCAGACAGATCCAACGAGAAAATAAATATTAACCAAAAAAAAAATCTTAAAGGCTTTTTAACAGAGAAAGCTGTTTGGGTCCATTTACTAACACACCCTGCTTCAGAAGGAAAGGCCAGGCATAAAATTGCAATCTTCCCGCTTAAACATGAATTTGTAAAGCTGGTTTTCTACAAGGCCTACAGTCACTTGAAAACGGCATGTTTCTCTTTTCACCTGTGCATGCCAATTGTGGGGCAGAAGCCCCAAACCCGTTCTTCTTTTCTTTTTTCAGGATTGTAAAGTCATAATGGTGCAATTGCAGTCTAATACAATGAGACAAATAAGCAGTTGCTTTGGCTGCAAAGTGAAAAACAGAGCCAAGGGTCCACTGTGCTGATTCACACAGCGGCCAATCAGATGCTCCAGAAAGCTTTCGGGGTCAACCCCAATCAATGACCCCAATCAATGGCATTCAGGACAGTTCTAATAATATTGATGGACCTATCCTTCAGGAATTAGTCTAATCCTTTTGAAAGCTAAACTAAATTAATGACCACCATTACATCCTGTGATGGTGAATTCTACAACTTGATTACTCATTTTGTGAAGAAGTACTTCCTTTTTGTCTTTCCTGAATCTACTGCCCATTAATTTTATTGTAAGCTCCCAAGTTCTAGTATTCTGGGAGAGGCAGAAAAAGTTCTCTGACAGCACATGCTCTACACCATGCCTAATTTTTACAAACATCCATCCTATTTTTTGGTTATTTTTTTACTTCATTTATAACCTTACCTTTGTCCCCAACGAGCAGCTTACATCATTCTCATCTCCAGGACTTTTTTTCTGGGAAAAGAGGTGGTGGAACTCAGGACCGCACAATGATGTCACTTTAGGTCAGCTGGAACAAGGGGGGAGTTTTTTAAAGTTTAAATCGCCCTTGGCGAAAATGGTCACATGGCTGGTGGCCCCGCCCACTGATCTCCGGACAGAGGAGAGTTTAGATTGCCCTCCACACCAGTGGCGCGGAGGGCAATCTAAACTCCCCTCTGTCTGGAGATCAGGGGGTGGGGCCACCAGCCATGTGACCATTTTCAAGAGGTGCCAGAACTCCGTTCCACCGTGTTCCTGCTGAAAAAAAGCCCTGCTCGTCTCCTCCATTTTATCTTCACAACAACCCAGTGAGGCAGGTTAGGATGAGAGAGTGATTGGCCCAACCCAGTGAGCTTGCATAGCAGAGTGGGCATTTATTTATTTATAGTCCGCCATTCTCACTGAGACTCAAGGCAGATTAGGCAGTATGAGTTAAGCAGAGTCCATTTCAAGGACATTTCAATCAACAATATAAACAGGGTCTATAAAATGCAAATTTGCAAAGATTTAAAACCAGCAGAAATCTAGTACAAAGTTGAAGAAATGCTGAAAGGGAGCATAAGTAATTCTAAGACTGATACATTAAACAACAGAACTACTGGGTAGGAGCGTACCCAAAGTAACGGATAGCACATAGTAATAAAGTCTATGGTCCTTACCTCTCTACGGATGCATTCCTCTGAGACCACTTCTTTTCAGTACAGCCCTTCCATCAGTACAGCCCTCCCTCTTAAATAATTCAGTTTTCATCGCCTCAAATCTGGGTCTCCCACAGTCTGATGCTCTAACCATTACACCACACTGGCTATCATATCATGTCCCCTCCTGCCTCTTTTCACTTAAAAAAACCCTCCTTGGAGAAGTTCCACCCTATGATCTTTTTGACTGTCCCTTTTCTGCACCTTTCCCAGTGTACCGACAATCCTTGCCAGAGCTTAGGCAACCAGAGCTGTGCACAGCATTGTGAACACGGCCACACTATGGATCTATATAAGAGCACCACAGTACTATTTGGTTGAAAATCCCTTTTCTAAGCCCTACCTAGCAGAGACCAAAGAATCCATCCACGTCAAAGCCAGTTTGTAGGAAGTAATGAATTAAGCCGAGTGGCAGAAACAATCCAACGAGGGACGGAGTAATAGTTAAAGGGAAAGCAGCTCTGCCAAAGTTTAGCAGTCTAAACTGGTGCCGTAATTGTACTTTAACGATTTTTTTAAAAGGTAAGATAACAAGTCAAGTCTGAAAAATGGCACACTGGGTTGAAACAGGTTGGCGACCACCTCCTTGGGGGTCTCCCTAGAAACGAGCGCACGCGCCCCCCCTATTCCAGACGCCAGCGCGCAAGCAAGAGTGTGAGGACAGGACGGGCTTCAAACGTGCCCTTCAAGGCGTCTTTTCCCAAGACCCGTGCGCACGTGTAAAAGACTGCATACATGCAGTGTGACGTTCATGTTTAAAAAAACCATCGGCGGCCGCGCAGAAGAGTGGTTTACAACGGGGTCGATCCCTCTGGATCCAGTAGGCTTGCTTCCGAGGAAGCGTGCCTAGGATCCGGTCCGCTTTGCCAAACCCCGGCTGGAGGGCTTTGTAGGGGGAAGGGCGTGGGAAAAGCCGGCCAGCCCTCGCCTCCTTCCCGGCCCCCTGGAGGCAGAGGCGGAGTCCGGAGCCGCTCGGCTCGCCGCGCTCCACGCCCTCCCGGGCTCCAGGCATTGGAGCTCGGCGTCCCTCCCCCGAAGTTCTCTCCGCCCGCCTCCTCCTCGGAGACCCAGCCGTTGGCGTTTCTTTTTGGCTTCCTGGAAAAGTTGCAGGCGGCCGGGATCGGCGCTCACTTCGCCAGGGCGGCTCTGGTCTTTGTTTTTGGAGAGGTCGCGCGTCTTTGCGCACGTCTGAACTTTGGGGAGGGGGTTGTTACGCACGGCACCCGCTCGTGGTTCTCCGCCGGGATCCTTCTTGCAAAGATCCCCCCCCCCAAGTCCTCTTGAAGGAAGATGTGGATCCCCGAGTCTCTCGCCGCCTAGCCGCGCGCGCTGACTGTCCCCGCGATGCAACCCGGGCACGTGTGAATGCCTGGAAGTAGGGGGGCGAGGATGAGGAGAGCGGAAGGCGCACGCTGTTGCCGGCACCCCTTGTGAAGGTCCTTCGATCCCCACTCCGGCCGCCCTGGATTCCTTCGCGGCCGCCCAGAGGCGCGGCTGAGGGGCGCCGCGTGTCTCTCCGCCCCGACGACCTCCTTTCATTCGGATCGCCCCCCTGCCCACCCCCGCCTCCGAGATGGCGGCCATCCAAGCTCTGCAGCAGTGGTGCAAAAAGCAATGCGAAGGGTACGAGGACGTGAGAATCACCAACATGACCACCTCTTTCCGCGACGGCTTGGCCTTCTGCGCCATCCTGCACCGCCACAGGCCGGATCTGATGTGAGTAACCCCTCACGCCCCTCGGGGGGGTGGGGAAGGGGCTCTGTTAGGGGGCTCTGCTCTGCCCGAGACTTCGGGGGAGGGATGTCGGCCCCGATCACTGATGTCTGTGGAGGACGCTGTCCACCGCCGTGTGGAGAAGTTATCACGGATCCCAGGGGGTAATGACTGGGGAGGGGTTGTGGCTCGGTGGCAGAGCCTCTGCTTGGCATGCACAAGGTCCTGAGTTCAATTCCCCAGGGGAGCGGGGCTTGGGAGACCAGAAAGCCCCTGAGATCCTGGAGAGCTGCTACCAGCAAAGTTTGGTAACTGCTGCTGAGAGACCACTCCTTCATGTGGAGAGGGGCTGTGGCTCAGGGGGCTCATGCACAAGGTCCTGGGTTCAATCCCCAGGATCTCTCTCCAAAGAATGGGGGAGAAGGTAATGGGAAAGGCCTGAGACTCTGGACAGAAGAGCCTTGTCTGGCCTTGAGGGTCCCAAGGGCATGACTCAGGTGCGGTTATGGGAAGGGGGAGCGTGATGCTGGTTGTGAAACAGAGTGCTGGACAACAAATGCTCGGCCTGATTGAGCAGGGTGCGGGCGATAACCCTCTCAAAAGGCATTCGCCAAGCTCCTCTGGGTTCAAGCCCCAACTCTTGGCCTCCCCAAGGTGTTCTGATAGTGTCTGATTGCCCTTC
This sequence comes from Eublepharis macularius, assembly GCF_028583425.1. Lineage (NCBI taxonomy): Eukaryota > Metazoa > Chordata > Lepidosauria > Squamata > Eublepharidae > Eublepharis > Eublepharis macularius. The sequence continues at coordinate 25,235,661 of NC_072801.1, forward strand.
CCAAGTTTGTGCCAATATTTCCCTTCCAATATTTCCCAAGTTTGTTCCCTTCCAATATTTCCGCTGTAGTCTCTGTCTATACTCTAAGCAATTTAGAGAACACTTAAGCTCCAAGTGTGTCAGGTATGTTCCCTCTCTCGTATTATCCTTGTATTGCGGGTGGGTAGGACTGATACAAAGCCCCTCCCCTCATGGCAGATCTTGCTGTGGTCGCCCACCCACCATGCTGTGCAACTCTCCAGCCATAACTATGGCAGATGGAACCTTCTTATGCAAAGGCCCAGCTTGTGAGCTTCTTATCACAGTGGGAAACAAGATGCTAGGCTGTTGATCTGATCCGATAGGCCCTTTCTCTTGGTCTGATCCAATTAATGTTTTTGATTCAAGACTTAAGAATGGTGTCATGCTGGTTACAGTGTCAGACTAGGATCTGGGAGGCCCAAGTTTGAATTCTGACTTTGCCATGGGTAACCTTGGGCTAGTTGCTCTCTCAGCCTCACCTACCTCACAGGGTTGTTGTGAGGATAAAGTGGAGGAGGGAAGAATGATGTTGTAGGCAGCATATGAGAGAAAAGCAAGGTATAAACAAGTGGTAAGGTAGGGCTTTTGAGAAACTTACCACTAAAGGTATCACTAAAGTGTGGTTCTCCCTGAAATGGGAAAACTGTTCCTGGACTGCACCAGTTCAGATCGCAGCTTGCATGTCTAAATGTTCCTTCATGTGAAAAATTCCCTGCACATAGAAAACTAGCATGTCAGGGGAAAGGAATATCCTTGAGTTACTACTTTTCTGAGTGCATGTTGTATTTTGTGCATGGAGGATGCGTGAGCCTACCCTCTGCGATCAAACAGCCTATCTGGGTTGATATTCTTGCATTCTGCTACCTAGTTGTCATACAGGGGGAGAGGATTAGGGTTAACTCTAACCGTCACCCCAAGATGCATCCCATTGAGACGCTGTCTTGATCCAAACTTGCTTGCCTACAGGGAGATGGTGGCTTCACATGACTTCCCCTGGGAACCTGCCTGGCCTGGAGTGACAGTCTAGCAAGGGAAAGCTGTTTGCTAGCGTCAGCTCGGGCTACTCAGCTGTATCACTTTCCTGCTGGCTCCTTCCGTGGGACGAGTCACATGGAAGGAAATGACAAAGGAACGTTATGCCATGACCCAGAGACCTGGTGCCTGTGAAGTCATGGAAATTGTGGCTTTTGAGGGTGCTGTGGGGATCTTGTCAGATGTTTGGAAAGGAGAAGTTATCTTGTGAGGCCTTCCTTGTGAATTACCTTCCTTTGTCTGGTCCGTTTTTTCAGAGATGGGCTTGGGGATGATTCAGCAAAGATGGGACAGGTACATTGAGATCTCTGGAAGCTTTCAGAGAGGCTACAGTTCCTTTCTGTGCACGGCTGAATTTTGGAGTGAGTGCAGTTGCATTTTGCAAGTCTGTTGCCCTAGTCGGATTTCTGCTTTACTTCCAAGTTAGGAAGGGGATCCCCATTGGTTGAGGGTTGATTGACATGATTGGGGGGAGGAGAGCTTATGGCAGGCTGGGAAAACCTGCAGTGTCCCCTAGGGCACCTCTTTACTTTCCCTCAAAGCGGTAAATGGCTACCATTAGCTTACATGAGAAAAATGTTTAGGGGGTGCAACCATTGAGGTGGGGTGTGTACCTTATATTTCCCCATGGCAATTCCAGCCATAAAAGAGTCAAGTTTGTTTTTTGTCCTGGTTTCCTTCTCTTGCTCTCATTAGAGCTTTTCAATTACAGCCCCCTGCCCCCCTCCAATTACATGGGTTACTTTGGGCCTTATGTGGTTCCAATAGTGTTGAGTTTTATAATCCGCCTTGAGTCTCAGTGAGAAAGGCGGACTGTAAAGAAAGAAAGATACCCTTGCTACCGCTTGGGTTTTGTGGAGTTAAGAGCAAGAGACTGTGCATTGTGGGGCAGGCCACAGTGACTAGGGCAGGAGGGGACAACGGTGGGCAACAGAGACATGATTTAGGACTGTGGGATCCAGTGGCACTGTTGCACAGAATGCCAGTTGCTAGGGAGTGCTGTATCCTTTAAGTTTCGGCCACTGAAGGGAACAAGATGCCAGAGTCCATGGACTCAGCCCAGCTGCTCTTATGGTCTGTTATTCCCTTAGCAGCCCAAACGATTCCTCTGTCATTTGATTGGCCTCATCCAGCAAGCAAGGTGGGTTCAAGGTATTTTGTCCCCCCAGGGAAGATCCACCTCTCACTTCCTGTGCCTAGGTTGGCGCCGGCTGGGGCCAAGCCAAGCCCCTGTGGCATTACTGCTGGCAGTTGGCTCAGGCCCAGGAGTTGACGCCAGCCATTTTCCAGGCATAGTAATAGCCGGGAGCCAGCCGAGGCCTAAGGAATGTCAGCGCTTTTCTCACTGGGCCACCCCACGCCAACTCTTGGGGAGCTTGGCCAGAAAACTTGGCTCCGACATTTCTCCCCTTTTTATGCTGTGGATAGAGGGAGATAGATATCTGGAGGAAGGTGAACCAAGACTTTTTTATAAGTCTATTTTCTAAAGAACTAAACTTTGGTACATGACAGGGTCTGTCCTGAGAGATTTCCAAGGCTAAGCATTCGGGGGGAGTTTGGCCATCTCGTCTTTGGATCAAGAAAGCGATGTTTGAGGAGGAAATTCTTTCTTTGCTGGCACAGAAATGTAGTTGGGTAGGTTACAAGAAGAACTGAAACGAATTCTGTACACTAACCAGTTTCAGTTTTTTGTCTGACTTGAGACTTCACCTTTGAGCTCCATTTCACAACATAGGACCCTTGTTTAGTCTCTTTTTTTAACTGTATGCTTATATCTTTCTCCCCCTCCTTAAGATAATCTCTGATCCCCTGTCATGGAAGCTTGCTGGGTGACCTTGAAACAGTTATACACTCTCCGCCAAACCTACCTCACAGGGTTGTTGTGAGGATAAAGGAGAACAAAGCAAGTTGCTTTGGTTCCCCACTGGGAAGAAAGGCAGGGTGTGAATGCAGTAAATAAACAAACATGCCAAAGACTGTGGTAGTGGTGTCCTTGGTGCAACCTGTTTAAAGCCAGTTGAAGACCCACCAGTTGAAGTCCAATTACCAATTGTGCGAAGATAACTTTTGATTATTCTGAATCTGCTGGCTGTCTCTCCAGTTTCCTGGGTTAACTGGCGCTCTAACATTATGGGGGTGGGGGTGGATTTTTCTACCCGTTCTCTCCAAGGAGCTTTGGTTTGGCATTCCAACTTTTGCTTCTTGCTGTCTAGAAACATACTGGCTCCTTCCCCGCTTCCCCGCCCCCCTTTTCTTGCAGGGTGTGTGTTTTTCGATAGCGTTTGTTTCCTCGCAAACAGCCAATGAAGCTGCCCCTTGGAAAGTGGCATCTAAAGCAAACATTTGCTCAAAAAGAAAGAAACATTTGATTCCCACCCCCCTTCCTTCCATGTTTAGACTTGTTTTGCTAACAGCTTTTACAAGTTGGGCTGTTTACATGTCAGCCCTTCACCATCAAACTGACAGAAGGGGGTGGTTGAGGTGGGAGAGGGGGGAGACGGAGCCCTGTTCCTGTTATAAATCTGCTGCCGCGTCTGTGAAATGCAGAGCTGCAGGGAATGGGGGACCTTGTCTCCCCCTGCATCTCTGGTAGTTCTCGGCAAGCAGTGCAGATTGGCAGACAAGTGTTTGAGCCGCGAGAAAGTGGACCCCCCATGGCTGCAAAGATCTCTTGGCAACAACCCCCTGCCACCCAAGGAAAGGTGCCTCCTGTCTTATCAAAATCAAAAAGAGTCCAGTAGCACCTTTAAGACTAACCAATTTTATTTTATTGTAGCATAAGCTTTCGAGAATCACAGTTCTCTTTGTCAGATGCCTGATCCGAACTGGTCTAATACAGAAGAGGAGGGGAGGGGAAAGAAGTGGACATATATCACAAGAGGACAGGGTGCAATTAGTGTCCTCTTATCCTGTCTTATGAATCTGATAAAGATGCTGCCACACTGCAGGCTACGTCATGCCCTTCCTGCAGAGAGGTTGTCACCTCCGAGGATGCACAGGCGCATTATAGACCATAGGGCATTCAAAGAATTTCCAGGGCATCTCTGCGATCCTCCTAGCAATCCTGCAAGGAAGGCCAGTAGTCTCCCCATTGTAGATGGGCAGTTGAGTGAGGATCGCTTGCCTTCCCTGGGGAAGTGTTGACCGTATGGATGCCTTGTGCCTCAGTGAGAAAGTTGGACTATAAATAAATAAGTGGTGAGATTTGAAATTGCAGTCTTCCTGATTCTGTCAGAGTCAAGTCACAGGTTACCCAGCAGCAAAGCCAGGCTTGTTGCTGAGAGTTCACTTGAAAGGGCCTCGCTTGGTTTTGGCTTCACGCTGAGAATATGAGCCTGACTTTTTGCTCAGGTGTCTAGGTATATGCCTAAAAATGTAACGTGTGACTTGCCCCCACTCCAGGCCTGTTTCTGGACATAGCTTGTGACACCATCTGGTTTCAGCACTACTGGAAGCCAATCCTCTTTTCAAACTAGCTGCGGTCTCACCCTGATCTGGATAGCCCATGCAAGCCCAATCTTGTCAAATCTGGGAAACTAAGCAGGGATAGCCTTGGTTAGTAACTGGATGGGAGACCTCCAAAGAAGACTAGGGTTGTAGAGGCAGGCAATGCCAAACCACCTCTGTTAGTCTCTTGCTAGCAGGGGGTCACCATAAGTCATCTATGACTTGATAGCACTTTTCACCACCACAGATGCCGTTTCTGAGATGGGAAGAACAGCTAGGGACTTCTACTGCACCTGGTTTGAGACCTTACTTAGAACTACCCCTTGAGCACCGTTTAAAAATGTATATTTGAAGTGATGCTTGTATTGGCTCTTGAAAGATGAGCTTTCAAGGGCCAATACAAGCATCACTTCAAATATACATTTTTATACCCTGGAAATCTAGTTGATCTTTAAGGTGCTGCTGGACCTGAATCTTGCAATAAATAACATGGATTTTCAACATGTGCCTGGGACATGAAAAACCACTGTCAAGCTTGTCAGTTTATGGGATTCATATTCATTCCTACATGGAACTTCCTACATCTGGAATTGTGGGCCAAAGATCTTTATCGTCTTCATGATGCATGTTTGGAAGCTGTGATTCTGCTGCAAGTCACAAAGCCAAAAACAGGCACCATATAAAAAAACCCTGCCCTGCCTCCATTTTTACTTCTGTGGCAAAGAAAAGAGAGGGAGTGTTTGCGCATGCTGATGAATGAAGTGGTCGAAAGGGGAACTCCATGTATGAATGCTTCCCTGTGTTAAAAACATAAACCACTGTTTGTAGTGGTTAAAATGCTGGAGTAGATCTGGAAGGTCTGGGTTTGAATCCTTGCTCTGCCAGATAAGCTCACTGACCTTAGGCCAGTCACATTCTCTCTCCCTTGCCTACCTTGCTGAGTTGTTCTGATGAGGAAATGGCAAAGGGGAAGGAGTTGTTAGCCTTTTTGGCTCCCCATTGGGGGGGAGAAGTGGGGAAGGATAATATAAAAAGTGAGGATAGCACGGAAGAGAGGAGAATGATGTAAGCTGTTCTGGGGGCCCTTAGGGAGAAAGGTGGGGTATGCATGCATAAAATAAAAGTCAATCAATCAATCCCATTCCTGCAAGGAGAAAGCTAGCACAGCAGGGAAAGGGCTCTTCCCCCCACCCCACCCCGTGCTGCTTATATTCTGCTGGTGAGGAGTTTTTGCACAGAGGAGGAGTCAAAAGCCAGTCTGTTCAACCACCTCTTTCTGCTGTGTGTGAAGACTAGGCCCTGGACACTGTTAAATTCCCCTGATGCCGTGATATGGGGCGGGGGGCGGGGAGCAAGGCTGGAATCCTGGTCACAGGCTGCACTTTAGAGAGCAAAGAGTAGGCCAGGGAGGGATCCAGATGAGGGAAGCCTGGCTCTTGCACATCAGGGGGTTTCAAGTTCTGTGGTCAGGTAGCAAGATGGCAGCTCTAACTGAAAGATGCAGTTCTCTTTTTCTGTTCTGTCACCTCCTGGCCAGGGCCTTATTAACCCATGGCTGGGCCCCTAAGGCTTTCAGGTATTTTGGGCCCCCTCTGGCACTTCAGTCTTTCACCCCACTACAGCTGACAACCTGACCCTGGTACGGTAGGTACTAGGCCGCAGTACATAGCCCTATGTCCATTTTGAGGGTCTCCTGAAGAATTCAATTCACGATTTAAAAAATATTTTTATTGCACGAGTAGAACTCTTCAGGAAAGCACATGTTCAATACTGTAATATTTTGAAGGGAATAATTTTTTTATTATTTATTTAAAAATATGTAATTTATGGATAATTGTTTTAATATAAGAGACAATTTGTTTCACTTAAATAAAGAAGCAGTTAATTATCTTATTAATAGAGGTTATATAAGAGAATCAGCTAATTGTAATTTATGTAGGGGTGTGCCTCAGCAAAAAAAATTGACGGGCCCCTAGTCTCTGAAGGGCCCCCAGGCATCGGCCTAATCAGCCTTATGAATAATATGGCCTTGCTCCTGGCCCAGGCCTCTTCCTGCATAACCTGAGCCTGAGTGGCAGAGGGAGCTGCAGCTGAAACGGAACCTCCATTTTCAGAAGCAGTTGTGGTGGGGGACGATAATGAGGAGGTGCTTCGGCCCTCTTCGGCCTGCGCTGCCAGCTGGTCACAGCAGGAAATGAAATGTTCAGTTTCAAGGACACTCCAGTGAAATTGATGGGCAGCTTATTTGGGAAAGACAAAAGAAAATATGCCCCCCCATTAACTTGTGGAACAGACCGCCACAGGACGTTGTGATGATTGCTGAGAGGGTTTTGAAAGGGAGTTAGACATATTCATGGAGGACGGGTCCATCAGTGGCTATCAGCAATAAGGAATCTCTCTGTTTAGATCTATTGTATCGCTGAATGCTGGACCGCTCTTGCCCTAATTCCTTGAATTTTTTGCCTTTCTTGCCTGGCCAGGAAAGGCCGCCCCATTGTCTCTCGTTCTCTCTCTCTGTCCCCCGGGTAATTCTTCCTACATTTCCTTCCCACTTTGCTTCCTTGAACTTCTCTACTGACCTTCTTTCTCCAGTGCCTGTGGCCACAGAAGAAACAACACAGCATACCATTTGCTGCTGAAAGAAACTGTACAATCCAGTTTCGCTGTGGGCTGTTTTCCCCTCTCCCCTCATTTTACGAGGTCTGATTCTTGCATCGCATCTGCTTGGCCTGTGCAGAAATCAGTGTCGTCTTGGAACAGGACATGCTGTGCCTTTTTTCTTCAATGAGGTCTAGAGGCAGAGTAAGTTGTCAGAGCAGGAATCGAATTTGAGGCCTATATCTTGCGAGGCCAACCTCTCTCGCACATTTTAACCTGCCTTGCTCATTGGTTTCAAGCCACAGTCAGTGTTTGGGTACACCCACTGTCTGCAGTGTGGTCGAAAGCTTAATTCTTGAGCCATGCGAAAAGAAATGGAGGGACACATAAGGTTGAGGATTCCCCCCATGCATATTTGTTTAACAACAACCAAGGTTAGGGCTTATGGTTGAAGGATGCCAGTGAGTTCCAAGGGTCTTGCATCTATTCAGTTCTAAGGGTCTGTCTGGCTCACCCTTCTGCTGCTATGATGCACCCATCTCTCTCAACAGGAGGACCTTAACAGGTATAGCTTTTTTCCAGCCTGCAGAGGCCATGCTTTTGGAAACTGGCCAGAGGCAGGTGCAGTCCCTCGCTTGCATCCGTCCCTGAGCGCTTTATTGCCTCGAGCTGGGATGTTGGCCAGACAGGATCCTTCCTGTATCGGGAAGGAACTACTGCCAGTTTTTTTCTGAGGTTCAAAGTCCAGTGAGGACATGTTAAATGCTGGAGATAGTTTTTGTGGACAGGAGAGCCTAGCACTTTGCAGTAAAATAAAACTCAACCCGGTTCAAAGATCAAGGGTTCTAGACCTTGCATTCTACAACCTAAGATACTCGTTCCTGGCTATTACCTCCCAACAGGCCTGGCTTGCTCCATCGTGGCTGCTACTAGAAAGTAAATCCATCTGAAAAAATATTTCAGAAGTTATAGCTGCCTAATTGTTGTGGTGGAAGGAAAGGTGGCATGATATAGCCTGATCTGGTCAGATCTTGGAAGCCAAGCAGGGTCAGAACTAGGATAGAAGACCACTGAGGAAGACTTTGTAGAGGAAGGCAACGGCAAGCCACCTCTGTTTCTTGTGCCTTGAAAGCCCCTTGCTGTGGGTCACCATCATTCAGTTGTGTCTTTATGGCACTTTACCCACAGTTGTTGTGGTGACACCATATTGTGGGGAGCATCAAAAAAACTTTTACCCTTTGGAATTCTTTGGATCATTGACTCCAGTTCCAACTGAACTTCATTTCAGGATTTGAGACCTGCTCCTGTGCCTTTTAAAATCAACATCTCGATTTGCAGAAGCCAGCAATTCATACTTTTCACAGTGCTGAGATGAGCATTCTTACTTGCATGGTGCCTGAGGAGCGTGTACAGGAGCAGGGTGCAATAAAACATTGGCAACCCTGATGCTAAGTTGACCCTCTTGCGTCTACAACTGTCTGGCATTTGAACAGTCTCTTTTTCTGCTTGTAAATGTACTATCAGAATCCAGAGATTCATTGTATGTGGTAATGTCTGCCAATAAGGTCGCCATCTTTCTTTTCTGACCCTGCTCCTATGCTCTTAAAGCTCCTGAACCACATTTACTTTATTCTCAATAAAATAGTCCATAAAGCCGAACAGCTTGTTAGATCTTTGTGACCTGTTCACTTAGTCCAAACCGCATTACAAATACCAATACAATTCAAGAGCCTCAAAAAATACACAGAATAAATGAATAATTCAATTGTTTTAAAATACCCTCACATAAAAAATAATCATATCTGTACAATAAAAATATTAAAATCAAAGTCTGCCCAATCCAGTCAATCAAGTTGGCTTCACAACTTGATTGCTTCTAGTTTTAGTGCCCTTGAAGTAAATTTTAGTACTATTTTTGAAGTCCTGTTGTCATTTCTGGAGAGAAAAACTCATACAAATAGAGCGAGGAAAACTTTGACTTAACAAAATGGCAAGATTGCCAATAAGTTGTGTTTGCAAACACACAAGCGCACACTTGCCTAATGAGGTTCTACTTTGTGCATCTGATGAAGTGGGCTCTAGTCTATGCAAGATTTGCTAACTTCATTTATACCCTGCCTTTCTGTCCAGTGGGAATCCAAAGTGGCTTATATTGTTCTCTTGTCCATTTTATCCTGACAACAACCCTGTGAGGTGGGATAAATTGAGAGTGTCTGGCCAAAAGTCACCCAGAAAGTTTCCATGCCAGAGTGGGGATTTGAACCTGGGTCTCCCAGATCCTAGTTTGACACTCTGCACCACACTGGCTCTCAGTCTCCATACTAGGAAAAATGTTGACAGAGTATGTTTTCTGTGTGTTAGGAGCTGGTCAAGCCATAGAGGTGGGCAGTCCTGACTGGAAAAGGAGAAAAGAAAAAGAAAGCTCACCACAGCTTTTGAGGCTTCCTTTAAAACGATTGGTTTCCCGATTCTTGGGGAAGCAGAACTTAAAGGGGTGGTTTATTTGTGGCTCCCTCACATCTCTCTGTTGCCCAACAGGGAAGACTTGGGAGAACGCACGTTTTGAAATTCAGCAGCGCTGAGTCATACCCTGAAAATCTGAATGGAAAATGCCTCTTTGCTCCTGTCCAGATCTTTCCAGTCCATGGTCCCCCTCACCCCTGTGAACAATCGTCTGCTTTTGTACTATCTGGGATTAAGCCCCTGGAGAGGAGGTCGGTCCGCATTAAAGCTGGCCTCTTTCTTAAACCTTTTGGTTGTTCTGGGCTTATTGTGGTTCTCAGGCGTAAGCAGAACCTGTATCGCAGAGGTGGCTTGCTGGTAGCTGCAGCAGGATTTCTACTGTATTTCTTGGTTGAAATTTGAAGGGAATCCTGCTGAAGCTAAGCAGGGCTGGCTTTGGTCAGTGACCGGATGGAGACCGCCCCCGCCCCCCAGTGTACTCTGCCTTGATTTTCCAGATAGAAGAAAAGTGCAATACAAATATAATAAATAATTTTACAAAAATCTTCATGTTTCACATTTGTGAAACTCTGCCACAGGACATAGTGCTGGTCACTAGCTTGCATGCTGGGTCATAGTGCTTATGACCTGTATATTACATAATTGTGTTGTGCTAAGTTTGTTTTTGCACTTTATAAGGGACGTGCAATAATATAATTAATAGGCACTTTAGCACTAGCACTTTATATTTATATTTTAAGGTCTGTAATAGTGTAGGGCTCGTATGAATTATTACTCCAACTGTGGGTCTGAGTTCTTATAAGGTTATTGTTGTGTATTAAGAAGCTCCACTGTGGGCTTAAGTTGTTGTGGATTACGATTAACTATCATATATTTGTACCTTGATTGATATATTAATTCTTATTAGTAAGTCGACACGGGATTTTCTCTGCTTTTGTATGTTTTTTACTGTGGCCATTTCCACGCTACTCACCTTTTTCCGGAACAGGGCACAACATCACGAAAAAAACACAGAAGATAGCGTCTTCTGGCGTGAGTTTTGCGCGACCTCGCACAAAACTCTCGCGAGAAGACGCTATCTTCCGTGTTTTTTTCATGATGTTGCACCCTGTTCCGGAATAAGGTGAGTAGTGTGGAAACAGCCTGCGTTACTCTCTGTATTGTGATATTGCATACTGGGTCAGGCAAGGATCGCTTCATCGATCTCTGTTAGCTATGATGGCTTAGTGGAACCTCCATGTTCCGAGGCTGTAACCTTCTGGACACCAGTTGCCACAAAGGAAAGGAGAGACGTCCTGCCCTCCTATAAGAAGAACAAGATGGACTTTTGGTCTGAACCAGCTAGGCTTTTCTTATAATACAAATAAACAGTATAGTGACACCTTGAAGATTATTGGAATTCACTTCCAGCATACACTTTTGTGGACTAAATCCTATTTCTTCAGGTGCGATGAGTGGATCTTTGCTAACTATGCTGTAGTTTCGCATTAAGTTCGAGGGTCAGTATGGTGTAGTGGCTAGAGTGATGGAATAGGTTCTAGGAGATCTCGGTGTAAGTTCCCTGCTCTGCCATGGAGGCTCAATGGGTGACCTTGGGACAGTCACACATACTCAGCCTAGTCTACCACACAAGGTTGTTCTGAGAATAAAAATGGAGGAGAGGAGAATGACATGAGCTGCTTTGAGTCCCCATTGGGGAGACAGGAAGGGTATAAATGAAGGAAATAAAATATTTGGCCCTGCAGTTTGTGGGAATGCCTGCCCCCCGCCTTCACCCAGCTGGGATCCAGAGCAGAGCAGGTGGCAATGCCCATCACCTACCTTCACCCAGCCGGAATCAGGAGCAAGCAAAATTACAGACAAAACCAGGGCTGTGAAGTGAAAACTCAATGAATACACATTAAGAACACTCAAATTATCAAAAATATAGTTATAATGTGTATATACAAAATAATCCAAGTGCTAAAGTAATCAAGATGTGAGTATTACAACAACCATCCCAGTAAATACATCACAAAAGTGCTCACTGGCACAAAAGTGACCACCAAGGTGGTCCCTATTTTTGTTTTCGGAATCAGGAGCAAAGCAGGTGGCAATGCCCGCCCCCAGCCTTCACCCAGCTGGGATCAGATGCAGAGCAGGTGGCAATGCCCGCTTTCCCTTCACCCAGCTGGGATCAGGTGGCAATGTCTGTCCTCTGACTTCACCCAACTGGGGTCGGGCACAGAGCAGATGGCAATGCCCACCGACCCTTTACCCAGCTGGGATTAGGCGCAGGGCAGGGGGCCATACTCGCCCTCCACCTTCACCCAGCTGGGATCAGGAGCAGAGTAGGTGGCAATGCCTGCCTCCTGCCATCACACTGCTCGGATCAGGAGTGGAGCAGGTGGAAACGCCCATCTCCTCTTCACCCAGTTCGGATCAGCAGCAAAGCAGTTGGGAATGCCCGCTCCCCCCTTCACCTGGCCAAGATCAGGAGCGGAGTAGGTGGCAATGCCCGCCCCTACCTTCACCCAGCTAGAATGGCGTAGAGCAGGTGGCAATGCTTGCCCCCCACCTTCACCCAGCTGGTATCAGGAGTAGAGCAGGTGGCAATGCCCAGTCCCCCTTCACCCAGCTTGGATCAGGAGCAAAGCAGGTGGCAATGCCCACCTCCCCATTCACCTGGCCAGGATCAGGCACAGAGGAGGTGGCCATGCCTGCCCCCGTGCCTGCCTTCATCCGGCTGGGATCAGTTTTGGAGGAGGAGGGAATGCCTGCTTGCCTGCCCTCCCCTTTCTAGAGCCCGTTGTATTTTCCCCCACAATGGGCTTTGTTGCTTGTTTAAAATATTTATATGCCACTTTTCTGTCTGTTCTGGAGAAAGTTGTCATATAAATGATGTAAATAAATACACCAGGGCATAGAATACGTTTGATTGTGGGGTTAACAGCAGGATCTCTTTATTAGGAATAAGACTAACCTACCTCACAGGATTGTTGTGAGGATAAAATAGAAGAAAGGAGAATGATGTACGCTGCTTTGAGTTTAGAACATGTTTGATGTTGTTGTGAGGATAAAAGGGAGAAAGGGAGAATGGCGTGAACTGCTTTGGGCCCCTATTGGGGGCTATAAATGTAGTACATAAATAAGATAAATGGGGGAGCTTCTTGGGGGGGGGCGGAAATTGAGGATTAGAATAAAGCACAGGAAACTTAATGTGAAATGGTCCAATTGGAGGAGATTTTTTACTAAACCTTTCCTTTTGTTTTTGTACTTCAGCAATTTCTCTGCTCTACGCAAAGAAAATGTCTTTGAAAACAACCAATTGGTAAGATTTTCAGGTTTGTTGTTCCAGTTTTTCTGCCCCCAAAGGGTATCTCCCTCCGTCCTATCGCTGCATGCTCCTTTGGCCTGGATAGATGAAATCAAAATGATTAGCCCTTACATATAAATGAGGAACTGCATAAAACCACTGTGCTTTACTCCCCTTAACGCATTCTGCAAACATCTGATTAATTGGCTGTACCAGCAGCATTGGATTTTGTCACGTACTTATTTCATGGCATTTGGGGGCCTTGTTTTAGACTAGCTGTTGAAACCTCTGAACTGAAACAAAAACGATAGCTCACCTGACACTGACATTAAACACAGTAGGTGTGCCTTCAAAAGTCCCCTTTCTGGCCAGGGCTGAGCTCTGAAAAACTGGTTCTGCAAGTTTTCAAGCCTGGTCAATTAGAATAGAGAAAAGCTGGTGGTGTGGAGGCGTTTTGGTTAATACCCCTGCTGTCACCCACATACAGGGCTTTTTTTCTAGGAAAAGAGGCGGTGGAACTCAAGACTGCACAATGACGTCACTTTGGGTCAGCTGGAACAAGGGGGAGTTTTTAAAAGTTTAAATTGCCCTTGGTGAAAATGGTCTCATGGCCGGTGGCCCCGCCCCCTGATCTCCAGACACAGGGGAGTTTAGATTGCTTGGCGGCGCGGAGGGCAATCTCAACTCCCCTCTGTCTGGAGATCAGGGGGCGGGGCCACCGGCCATGAGACCATTTTTAAGAGGTGCTGGAACTCCGTTCCCCCGCGTTCCTGCTGAAAAAAAGCCCTGCCCACATATGTACATACACTAGCAGAACAGTTTGTCAACTAAATTTTTTAAAAGTGAAGGAAAGATGAATAAATTTGTGTAGCACAAAAGGCAGGCAACCTTCTCCTCAATATTTGAAGGAGCAGGAGTGTGGAATCCAGTGTTTTAACTTGCTGGAACATACATTTGCAACAGAAGTTGTCAAGGCAAGTTCACGTTGTGGGTGAAAAACTCTCTGCAGCTTCTTTTAATTCTCATTGGGGGTTTTTTCCAGATTTTTGTTCTCCTAGTCCTGTGACATTGCTTATTAGATGTCCCATCCTATTGACCGTGCAAGTTTATACTGTGTAATCTGCTTTGAGTCTTGGTGAGAATGGTGAACTATAAATAACCCCAAATAAAATAAAAATAAATAAAATTGTTATTCGGAAAGTGCATCTTGCAGTTTGGGCTGTGTGCACGGACTTCTGCATTGCTAAATATTTGAGCATGACATTTTGGGGTGGAAACAAGGCTGCAGATGTTTCCCAAAAGTTCAGACCACCCATCAGTCCTGTGCCGACTCCAAAATCCGAGCGTGGGATGAATGCTTGTAGAATGGAATGTGCCCTTCCTTCCTTCCTTAAAAGATAGGGTGCAGATTGCTCTTACTGTACAACTGAGATCCATTTTGGTTTCTCGGCTGCTGGAAGTTAAATCTCCAGCTTGCTAACTTCAAAGATCTTTTGGATACTAACGGGCTGAATCAGCTTCCGTGTATCCTATTGGTGCAGGAGACACCATGCTTTTTGAATCAGAGAGTCCTGCCCATACATTCAGTTTGCATCTCAGCCCTTTTCCTGTGAAGCCTCGCCATTTCTTTTCAGTATCAGGGCTTAAACCTGGAAGAGCTGAAAGGGTCCTCGCCCGCAGTCAGATCTCCTTTCCTTCCTCATTGTGTAGGGGAAGAGAAAGAGAACCTAAATTCAGGATTGGTCAATGTGGCAAGGTGTCTGCTTCTCATGCAGAAGGTCCCATAGTCAGTCCCTGGAGCCAGCATGGTAGAGGAGGTAGAGAGCATTGCTCTAGGACTGGGAGGAGCTGAGTTCAAATCCTCACTCTGCCATGGAAGCTTGCTGGGAGACCTTGGGCCAGTCATTGTCTCCCACTCTGACCTACCTCACAGGGTTGTTGCTGTGCGGGTAAAATGGAGGAGAGGAGAATAATGTTGTAAACCACTGTGGGGAGAAAAGTGGGGTACAAATATCCAAAACAGTTCGGTTTATGACATTATTTCCCATTACAATGAAATAATTCCCATTGAGCAATCTCTATTAGTTTAGCTTCTGAGAATCGGAAGAATCAGCCAGAGTGCTGGACCAGAGTGCGTGAGTCAGTGGTCTGGGTAGGGCAGTTTTCTATGCTCAAGGGATCCAGGTTGGCTGCATTTATTTATTTATTTATACCCTGTTTTTTCTCTTTAATGAGGACCCAAAGCAGCTTACATCATTCCTCCATTTGATCCTCACAACAATCCTGTGAAGTAGATTAGGCTGAGAGTGTGTGACTGGCCCAAGGTCACCCAGCGAACTTCCATGGCCGAGTGGGGAATCGAACCCAGGTCTCCCACATCCTAGTCTGACACTCTAACTACTACATCACGCTGGGTCTCGAGTTATCTTTCATTTAATAATAAAAATTAATGATGTTGTCATAAAGAATTGAATGATTTGGACAAAAGATTGCTCAGATTCCAGAAAAAACACACACACACACCCCACACTCCTGTCTTTGTCTCCCATTGGCTTACCCCTTCAGTTTTTATTCCACCCTCCCTCTAAGGGACTTGGAGAGGCGTACCTGATTCTCCCCTCCCTCCACCAAGTCCCCCCCCACAACAACTCTGTGAGGCAGGCTATTGAGAGCAGCAGATTGACCAGCCCAAGGATGCCTGGTAGAGGGTGGGATTCGAATTGGGGCCTCTCCAGTCTAACCACTACCCCAACAGCTAATGTGCTGGATACTTTCTGCACTAGCTGCTTCCCGCCCCGCCTGCCAAGATGATTGAACAACCTTTGTGTGTGTGTGTGTGTGTGTGTGTGTGTGTATGCGGTGGACCTTGCTCCTTCTCCCACTGTTTTTTCTTCCACCATTGTTCAAATGTAGCAGCTGTCCCAGTGCTCCAATCCCCTCAAGAGTCTTTTAAATCCTTCTGGAGGAAAAATGCTGTTCTGGTCTGCAGCTTGCCTTATAAGGCCTTAAAAAGTGTGGAGACATTTGCTGTCTAACAGCCAAAAGACAGAAGGAAAAAAAACACAACCCTTTTGGGCCAGCATACTTGAAATCCCCTCTTTTTTGGTTGCGTAAAAATGTAATTTATTCAAGATGGTGGGGAGGGCTGGACCCAGCTGAGCTGCTTTGGACGGAAGACTTGAGAAGAATGTCTAGGGCTGCCACCATCTGTTTGTAGAGTGTTGCAGCATTTTGAGGGGCCTTGGAAAGGGCTTGAGAAAGCCATCCTGGGACTTCTTTTTGGAGAGCTTGGAGAGTGGCTGTCAGTCCATGGAGGCAATCTTAGACACCTTATTTGTTTTACTTATTTTGCCGACAAGTTGCAGCCAATTTGTGGCAAGCTGACCCCACAGGGTATTCAAGGCAAGAGAGGTTCAAATGAGATTTGCCATTGCCTGCCTCTGCCAAGCAACTCTGGACTTCCTTGGTAGTCCCGTCCAAGTACTAACCAGGGCTATCCCTGCTTAGCTTCTGAGATCTGACCTGATTGGGCTAGCCTGGGCTCTACAGTAGTTCAATTCATTATGTCCTGAATATTCAGGGAAAGACCTTTAGCTCAGTGGTAGTTTTTAATTTTTCAAGTTTCATTTATACCCCACTTTTCTCCCCAGGGAGGACACAAAGTGGCTTACATCAATAACAACAACATTCGATTTATATACTGCCCTTAACATCAACTCAAAGCAGTTTACAAAGTATATTATTCTCCTCACGACAATCACCCAATGTGGTGAGTGGTGCTGAGAGAGCTCCGGAGAGCTGTGACTGACCCAAGGTCACCCAGCTGGCTTCAAGTGGAGGAGTGGGGAATCAAATGCAGTTCTCCAGATTAGAGTCCTGCCGCTCTTAACCACTACATAATTCTCACCATATCCAGTTTATCTTCACAAAGACCTTGTGAGGTAGGTTAGGCTAAGAGATGTGACTGGCTCAAGGTCACCCAGCAAACTTCCATGGCAGAGTGGGGATTTGAACCTAGGTCTCTCAGATCCTAGTTGGAAACTCTAGCCACCGTACTACACTAGCTCTCCACAAGACCATCTTGTTCATTTGTTACCTGTGATAGAGAGGTGGAGAAACTGCCTTAACCATGGTTTGCTTGGAACACATAATAAGCTATAAAAATCATGGTTTGTAAGTTCATATCGAGTTGCGGTTTCACAAGCTACTTTACAGTAACTTAAGTACAGTTTGGGGCACTCTGAAAATAGCTGCTGTAGCATAGTGGTTAAGTGGTTGGGCTGTGAATCAGCACTCTGCGGATTTAACTCCCAGTACTGCCATGAGCTCTGGAGGTGGCCTTAGGGAAGCTGCTCCTCTCAGCTCCGGCTCCCCAGCTGTACTCCTGGGATAATAACAACATTGACTTTGTTCACCACTCTGAGTGGGGCAGTAATCTATCTAGAAGAGTGGTATATAAGCACAATTATTTTTATTAACTATAAGTAAGGAAGACGAGTCCCTGACCTGGATGGCCCAGTCTCCTCAGATCTCAGAAGCTAAGCAAGGTTGGCCTTGGTTAGTACTTGAATGAGAGACCACTAAGGAAGTCAAGGGTCACTAGGCAGGCCATGGCAAATCAACTCTGTTTGCCTCTTGCCTTGAAAATCTTACAGGGTTGCTATAAGTCAGCTGCAACTTGATGGCACTTTACACCCAAAGAAAACTATCCAGGATTATATGTTATGTTAGTACATGGCAGGGTTTTTGAATCAGAACATTCGGTGTGATTGTTAATTTCTGTGTGTTGTTGAGTTTCGGAAGAAAATGGGGACCGTTACATGGAAGGAAAAGGATATCGTTCCTCTCTTTCTCATGACTTGAGTTCACAACATGACTTCTTGTTTCCTCCATTTGTATTCTTTAGGCTTTCCAAGTAGCTGAGAAGGAGCTGGGGATCCCAGCCTTGCTAGATGCGGAGGACATGGTGGCCTTGAAGGTGCCGGACAGACTGAGCATACTCACCTATGTCTCACAGTATTACAACTATTTCCATGGCCGGTCTCCAAGTGAGTGCACCTTGTTCCACCCCCTCCTCTTTTTTCTTAAAAAGAGATTTTGCACCCACTTCAGCATGAACCCAAATATCTGCAAGAGACTGGGACAGATACATGAAAGCTGCATTAACAAATGATTGCGTTAGCAGCGTTGGCTCAGAATAGAGCCTCCAGGGTCAGAAGCAGTATATCTCTAAATGTCAAGCATCATCGTATGCTCTTTGGGGAGTTTCCCAAACTCTACCCTTGCTTCTCCCTACCCCCATTTTAGGGGCTTTGGCGAGGCGAGGCTTTCCCTAAAAATATTTTTGAAAAATTATTGTCGTTTGTCAGCGTATACAGGGCTTTATGGACTAACAGGCACATGTAACTCATCCCTGCCCTCAAAGATTCTCAGATTCCAGCCGCATGGTTCCAGCTTATCATAAGGCCTAGAAACATGGTGCTTCCAACTAAAACATGAGCCTGTGGTCTTAATATCGTCATAATATGATCATAGTGATAAAAGAAACAGTGTGAAAGAGAGAGAGGCCTTTTCTAATTAATCAGTGCCAAAGCTTGAGTCAGTTGCTTCTCCCTTGCAGTTGACATTGTAAGCATACAAAGAGCCCTCTGTTCTTCCCCAAGGGGTGACATCTCTTTCCCCCTTTCCCCACTATTTCCCTCCTGTGTTCTGTGCCCCATCTCTTGGAATCCTTCACCAGACGCCGAAACAAAAGCCTCTGGCCAGCATTTCCACCAAGGAGTTTGGGATCCCTGCCAGTTGGGTCTCTTCTCTCCTTTTCCCAAGGGAATATTGTGAAAAAGAGCCCTCCGATCTGAATGCTCTCCTGTGTCCTCCGTATGGTTTTGACCAACTTGAGAACTCCAGGCTGGGCATCTGTTTCCAGGGCCACAGCCTGCGAGGAATGTGCCCTTTGGATGGGGGGTATGGTGACCTCTTGGCTTTGAGGCCCTATTGGAAGACGGTTGCATTCAGGCGTTTGCAAGCTTCCAGCCAGGAAACAGTTGATATTTATGGAGGCTGCCTGCTGATATAATGGCCACCCCTTGTCCTGGCTTAAAGAAGGAGGTTTTTTAAAGGCTGTTAGTATTGCTCAGCTCTCACACTGCCAAGCCCAGCATCATTCGGCATGTGCTAGCTGCATTTTCTTTAATTGTTGTTTCTTCTCTTTTTTTGTGCTGTTATCTCTGTGCTGTCAGAGTTTCTTTTGTCTCATTCCCACCCTTTAGGTCAAACTGTTCATATCTTAAGATAATGCTTTCAGAAGCTGGTGTAGCACCATGGGAAAAAGAAAGGGGCTCTGATCTGGGAAGCCCCCTGTTCCAATCTTACCTCTGCCACAGTTGACCTGACGCAAGCCTGTCTCAGTTCTCTGGTTTACCATATAATACCAACCTACCCTACAGGGCTTTTTTAAGGAGCACAGAGAGGTCTCATGAACACTGAAAGGATTGTAGGTATTCTAAACAATAAATTGTGCCTGGCAAAGGCTGAAGGAGCAGGGATGCAGGGGGGGCTTCTGGGGTACTGATCAGCAGCTACTTTTCAACCAGGGACTTATTCTGAACTGAGCCAAAGGTCAGCAGTATGGGCTTGGTCTCACTGAGCCCTGCTGCTTAACAGGACAGATAAGACAGGACAGTTAACATTACAAAATCCTCTTGGCTACCTTGAGGACTTTTAAACAGACACGCGCTGAGAGTTCCAGGCTCGCAAAATTGCCAAGCCCAATTTGGATGAAGGCGACGGCACGTTGTTCTCCTCTCCTCCATTTTATCCTCACAACCACCCTGTGAGGGATGTTAAGCTGAGAGCATGCAACTGGCCCAAAGTCACCCAGTGAGCTTTTGTGGCAGAGTGAGAATTTGAACTCGGGCCTCCTAGATTCTAGTCCAACATGCTGACCCCTGCACTGTGCAAGTGTGCTGGGGAAGGGGGAAGAGAAGGGGCAGTATCGACACTGAGTGGTGTGGGAATGCTTCTGTTAAGGTTGCCAGTCTCCAGCTGGGGTCTGGAGATCTCCTGAAATACAGCTGATCTCCAGACAACAAAGATCAGTTCCCCTGGAGAAAATGGCTGCTTTGGAGGGTGGACTCTATGGCATTAACCCCCACGGAGATCCCTCCCCAGACTCCATCCTCAAATCACCAGGAATTTCCCATCCTAGAGTTGGCAACCCTAGCTCCCATTTTGCCACTGTTCTTTGTACAAGGGTGTACAATTTCATATTTTGCAGTCTTAAACTTGGGAACCTGCTTGTTTCTGTGGTATTTTCCTCAAACTTTTGTAACTTTTAAACTATGGTACTTGTCATCTTAAGAGAGATATAAGCTCCTCCCCCCAGTTGTTTTCCTGAATATTTTTGTGTTCCTTTGTTGCTAGTTGGAGGGATGTCTGGAATCAAACGCCCCTCATCCAACCTCACTGACGAGCCGATGGAGAAGAAGGCTGTTTCTGAACCAGCCGTGCTGGCTCCAGCCAAGCCCTCTCGGATACACGTGCCTTCTGAACCCAAGACAAGCCCGGCTCTACAGACACGAAATCTGGTGAAGGAGAACCCTCCGGCAACTGGGGTATGCAACCACCATTTTCTCTGGCAGGAGCTGGAGGATAGCGTTGAATGAAGTGCCCCTTAGTTAAGAGTGGCAGGACTCTAATCTGGAGAACCGGCTTTGATTCCCCACTCCTCCACTTGATGCCGGCTGGGTGACCTTGGGTCAGTCACAGCTCTCAGAGCTCTCTCAGCCCCACCCAACTCACAGGGTGATTTTTGTGGGGATAATAATAATTTACTTTGTAAACCAGTCTGAGCGGGCATTAAGTTGTCCTGAAGGGCAGTATATAAATCGAATATTGTTGTTGTTATGGGGCATGCTATTATGTACCTGCATGTCTGATAATTGCACTTAAAAAACAACAGCAGGGAGCACCATTCAGGGAACTTCCAGCAACTTTTCTAAGAACAGGCAGTTCTGATCTTGACCTTATCTAGAATGACCTGAATGAACCTTGCAGGACTCTGTTGCATTTTATTTTGCTGTGTCCCCCATCCAGAGACGGATTTTGGCGGAGAACAGCAACACGCGCAGCAGCGACTGTGCCGTCTGCGGCACCCACGTGCATCTGGTACAGCGTCACTTGGTGGACGGGAAACTCTATCACAGAAACTGCTTTAGGTACAGTTCCCTGGATGGGGTCTTGATTAGGCATGGGCTTTGCCAGCGATCTGACCTGTCTCTCTCTTCTCTGCTTGGCGTCTATCAGTGTTTGATAGATTCTGCCTTGAGCTGCAATGGGTGGGATTTGGTGTCTT
Organism: Eublepharis macularius; assembly: GCF_028583425.1. Lineage (NCBI taxonomy): Eukaryota > Metazoa > Chordata > Lepidosauria > Squamata > Eublepharidae > Eublepharis > Eublepharis macularius. Next base: position 25,256,870 of record NC_072801.1, read on the forward strand.
GCCATGACCTTCTAAAACTGTTGTTTCCCCTTAGGTGCAAGCAGTGCTCCAACACGCTAACCTCTGGTGCCTACAAAGTTGGGGCCGAGCCAGGCACACTTACCTGCACCAGACATGATGAGCCAAACCATCTACAGGCTTTCGTACCTGCACGGGTCGTCGGTGGAGAGAATAAACCTACCAGTACCACTTCGGCTTCTGGGATCTATTTGAAAGGACTGGAATCCAAGAAGCCAGCACTGGAACCCCTGAAGACAAGCCAGGAGCTCAGAAACAGCAACTTCACCAAGCCAGCACCTTGGGAACCTTCATATCTGGGAACAAATAAATCCATCTCTGTTTCTACCAGCCCTAGTTCGCGCCAGTCCAACCCCATTGGGGGTAAAACTGACCGTGCTGAAGTTGCTGCTGCAATGGCCCCTTCTAATTGGACAGCGTCGTCAGCCAAAACACAGCAGGCCCGAGAAAAATTTTTCCAGTCCGGTTCAGGGACTTCTGGCCTTTCCACGGACAAAGTGGATCCCGTTAAAAATCAGGTTTCTCCTTTTAGTACTTCCAAAACAGCTGGGAAAACACCATTTCCTGGCATCAGCACACCAGGGACAAATTCAGGAAGCAGTGAGAAGGATAAAGCACGGAGCATCCTCATGCATGCATTACCTGGGCATTCAACTACCAGGCAAGGAGCCCCTGCTGGTGCTCAGCCGGGCTTGTTAGGACTCCATGGGTAAGAGTTTGTTGGGGAATATGTAGGAAGGTCTTCTTGATTTCTGTGCATCTGTCAGTTCAGTTAACTGGGCGCCTGAAATCCTGCAGCTAGAAAACACTAAAATCTGTGGCTGCAAATCCCACCAATCTGTGGTTTATGTGATCTGAGCAAACTTGTATATATCAGCTCGTTCCGCTTCGGCAACTTTTGTGAAAACTAATGGGGCAGTCATGTGGCTTGGTAGTAAGGGACTGGTATAGCATACTCGTGTGGTCTTCATCTTTTCTTGATTGATTTACTGATTTAGTTTATTTCTACTGTGCCTTTCTCCCTAATGGGGATCCAAAGCGGCCTACTTCATTCTCCTCTCCTTCATTTTACCCTCTCAACAACCCCAGGAAGTCGGTTAGGCAGAGCAAGTGACTGGCCCAAGCTCATGCAGCAAGCTTCTGTAGCAGAGTGGGGATTCAAACTCAGATCTCTCAGTTCCACAGTCTAACTGGTACGACCCACTGGCTCTTGTTTTTCCAACTTGGGCTGCTGTGGCCTGACATTTTAAAATGGGAGAACAGGCAGGGGGAAAGTAAGTGGCACAGATGGAGCCGGCCCTCGTCGCCAGTACATGCTGTAAATTTGACAGAGGAAATTCACTACCATGTAGCATTCTCTAAGACCCTTTCTCAGAGCTGGACTGATTGGCTGGTCGTTGTGTCCCAAAGCCACCCTCGCCCTCTGTGACTGAGCAGTTTTCAAAGTTGAAAAGAGAGTTGGGCGTGCGGTTATGGTTGGAACGCTCCAAGTGGCTAGATGTGAAACTTTTTGGGAATCCTTGATCTGATGAGACAGATTAACTGAGGAGAGGTCCATCAATGGCTACTAGCCATGGTGAATAAAGGGAACCTCCGTGGGCAGAAGCAGTCACCTTCTGAGTCCCAATGCTTTCAGGGGAAAGCCTTGGCCTTAGTTCCCTGTTTCATGGCCTTCCAAGGCTACTGGGTGGCTGCTGTGTGAAACAGGATGCTGGGCTCAATGGGCCGCTGGCCTGATCTGGCAGGGCCTTCTTATGTTTGAGATCTTTAGTGGGAAAAAGGGTAAAAACTGAAAAATAAACACTGCCATGTAATCATTAGAGCAGATCAACATGTCTGACCCCTTGGAGGGAAAAATACTCCCCAAATGAAGCAAAGATACCAGACTCATAGGGCAGGGCCTTTCTGATCTGGAGCCTGCATGCAAGACTGTACACCCCCTCAGAGAATTTTCTGGACCGTAGTCTTTTGAGATGTAGGCTGCTTTGACACACGTTGGGTAATGCACTTTCAATGCACTTAAGTGATTGTTTGCAACTGGATTTCAAATGTGTGTGAGAGCATCAGCAAAGCATGGCAGCAGTAGGGAACAGTGGTTTATTTTTACGAGACTCTTCCCTAATCCTGTCAGGGCAGGAGGGTCACCATGAAGGAGAGGAACAAGTTTTCCTAGTGCAGGGGGAACCGGTTCATACCACGGAGCCTGGGGAAGGCCAGGCTGTTTGATCATTGTGGCACTCACTGGGTGATCTTGGAAGAAGCCACCACCTGTGAGCCGGACTCTGGCCTGGTTGTGAGGCTCAAGCACTCTCCCGTGCTCCCTGCCCAAAATGCTTGGGGGGAGCAGTGTTAGCAATCAAAACTGCAGTCTCCAAAAGGAGCAGAAAGTTGGTTTTTATTTTTAAATGAAAAGAACACCGTTTCCGGATCAGAGTGCCAGATCCTATGCATGAGGCTTATCTCTGCTGGCTCCTTAGGCTGACAACAGATCAAACATTTATGTACCTGGTGTAAGGACTCCTGCTTAGGGGGGGATATGCCCGAGTGGCGGGGCCTCCGCTTTGCATGCAGAAGGCTTCAGGTTCAATTTGCAGCATCACCAGTTTAAAAGGGCCACGTAGCAGGTGATAGGAAGGGTGTTGCCCAGAGACCCTGGAGAGCCGCTGCCTGTCTGACTAGACGAGATTGGTCCTGATGGATTAATGATGCGGTGCAGTAGAAGGCAGCTTCAGGTGTCCAGTCTGAAAAATGGTGCACACAGCTTCTAGGTTTTTTCTGTGGCTTCAGATCTCCCCCAAACTGTGCAGCTCTTTGTGCTTTGTGAAAAGTGACCTTCCCAGGTGGGTTCTGATGGAGCACACGCAGAAGCAGAGGGCAACTCTAAACTGGGGCATGTGCAGAAGTGCAGGGGAGCGCTCGCAGGACAGCATGGATTCCACCCAAGGTATTAAGTATCTTTCTTCCATCTGTCATGGCAGATCATCACCTGCCACCTCCGGCTTTCAGCATCCAGAGGCAAAGTCCACCAACATCTTGAGACCTGTCACTGTGCCAAGCAGCTCAGAAAAACCAGGGCAAGTGCTACTGAGAACTGCGGCCCAAAATTCACCAAAGAACCAGCGCCACGCAGTGGGAACGGCCATCCAGAACTCAGCCAAAGATCAGCCCATTAGCAGACCTGCCGAAGCTAGATTCAAAGTGGATATTAAGGCCCCCAAAGGTAAGAATTCGCTATTAGCATTCATTTGAGGTGGGTAGTGTTGGTCTGCAGTAAAAGAGTAAGATTTGAGTCCAGTAGCACCTTAAAGATCAACAAGATTTTCAGGGTATAAGCTTTTAAGAATCAAAACTTCCTTCGTCAGACATTATTAGTGTTCGGTCATTTACTCCAAATTAAATCCTATACTTTTGCACCCTGTGTAAATTATGCAGCTTAATCACATTTGCATAAGCATCATTAATTTGCATAGCCAGTTCTGCTTCTATTAAACTTGAGGAAGGGCGCTAAGCCCTTTGCCTTACTGAATCCGATCTAACACCTCCATAGCAAATGGAGATAGACTGGGGTAATTCTGCATCAGATTCCACTGTTAGTCTCATATTCTGTTTTCTCTAGCAGCCCCTAGGAAGCCTCTGGAAAGCTTACAAGCAAGGCACGAAGGTAAGGTATAGTTCCTTTGAACATGGAGGTTCTATTAAAGATTGATAAACCCTAGCACCCATGAATTTGTCTAATATTAAAAACTACCCTTGACTTTGGAGATTGCACCAAGCATTCCATTCCTTCCTTCCCCACTTTTTTCCCCAGTGGGGACCCAGAGCAGCATACAACATTCTCCCCTCCTCCATTTCAGCCTCATAACCACCTTGTGAGGGAGGCTAGGCTGTGTGTGTGTGACTGGCCCAAGATCACCCAGTGAGCTTCCATGGCAAAGTAGGGATTCAAACTGGGATCTTCTAGATGCTAGTCTGGCACTCTAATCACTATATTATGCTGGGTCTCTCTTTTACACCTACTTCAAAACCTGTTTTTGCTGCCATTATTGCTAAGAGCCTGGGTGTGATCCTGGACACTTCCTTGTCAATAGTGTTCCCTACCTCTTGACCAGCAGCCTGGCTACAGTGATCCAAGCAATGGTCATCTCCAGATTAGACTACTGTAACTCGCTCTATGCAGGGCTGCCCTTGAGGTTGATCCAGAAATTACAGTTGGTCCAGAATGCAGCAGCATGCATCCTCACTGAGAAGCTGGTTCAGACACATATACGACCTGTCCTGTGCCAGCTGCACTGGTTACCAGTTGAATTCTGGGTCAAGATTAAGGTTTTGACTATGATGTTCAAAGCTCTAAATGGACTGGGACCTACATATCTACGGGACTTCCTCTCACCATATGTTCCCCAGAGGGCCCTTCATTCAGCCGATCAACATCTTCTGGTGGTCCCTGGCCCTAAGGACGTTTACTTAGCCTCAACCAGGGCCAGGGCCTTTTTGGCTGCAGCACTGGCCTGGTGGAATTCCTTTTCCATCAAGGCCTATGGTAGTGGTTGAGGCTTGGGCGGGCAACTTGGTCGGCCTTCTGCTGTGGCCTTGGTTCGCTGTATAGCTGAGACATCTGCAACCTGCCCTCTCTAACCGCATGAATTCCTGATGAGGTGTATTCACATCACACATTGCCGCTGGGATTTGGTTTTAATTTTTATATCTTGTATTATATTATTGATTTTATATTGTATTTTATGTTATTCTAATATTATTAATGTCGTTACCCGCCCTGAGCCTGCTGGTGGGGAGGGCAGGCTAGAAATGCAATAAATTAAATTAAATTAAATTAAATTAAATTAAATTAAATTAAATTAAATTAAATTAAATTAAATTAGAAACAAGCGTTTTAAAGAAGGGGAGATTTTCAGGATACTGAATTCTCTGCCCCATATCGAATGTTATGTCCAGTATTAATTCCTACAGTTTCTCTGTACCTGCACAGGACAAATAAAACTCTGGTTACAGCCTTATCTTCTCAATAGCTTCCTCTTCCATTCCTCCTCAGTTTTATAGTATTCTTGTGGTAGAGTTGGTGGCATTATATGCTAGGGGTATGTAAATTCTGCCCCAAAGATGGATTATGGATACATTTTATGCTTCCCTGCACATACCTCTCGCCCCGTTGCAGATATTTTGAACACTGTGTCACTTGAATTGATGAAAACATGTAAATCATGTTCTCCCCTCCTCCACTGCTCTACTAAAACAATGCACTTAGGAAGGCCATTAAAATAAAGATTAGATGAAGCCAGAATTGTTCAAGAGGGGCTGTGCCACAAACACACTTGGAAATTGGTTTTGCATTGAAGGACGAAAAATCCAGTGCCAAGAAGACCCGTTTTTTGTTTTGTTTTTTAACAGTAGACAAATTCAACTCTGGTTCCCTTCTCAGGATAAATTATGCAAAGAGGTGTGCAAGGAGGAGGCATGCATATTCTTGACTAGTTTGTTTTTACATTAGGCTCCGTTTTTGTGCTGCTTTTCCAAGAGCCAGGGGTTTTAATTTGATGGCTATGATCAGGGCTTTTTTCTGGGAAAAGAGGTGGTGGAACTCAGTGGGTTGCCTTCAGTGAAAATGGTCACATGGCTGGTGGCCCCGCCCCCTGATCTCCAGACAGAGGCAAGTTTAGATTGCCTTCCGCGCCGCTCCAGCGCCACTCCAGCTGGAGATCAGGGGGCGGGGCCACCAGCCATGTGACCATTTTCAAGAGGTTCCGGGACTCCGTTCCACCGCGTTCCAGCTGAAAAAAAGCCCTGGTGATGATGATGATGATGATGATGGGGTGGTTTGTGAAGAAGAAGTCGGGGTGATTCATGGAGAACTGGGATGCTTGTCTAGAGCAAAGCTCTGGGTGGCAACTCAGCCTTAGCAGGCTCTGAATTTTCTATTGAGGAAACACCTCCACTCATGCAGTGGGAGTTTTATGTTTAGAGTTCAGGGATTTTTTTAAAAAAAGGCTGGGGAGGGACTGATTCAGCTCAGGACCACTAGAAAAGATTTTAAGCCTTTCCTGTGCCATTCAGTGCAGGGTGGGGTGGGGCTTAAAACCCCTTTCCAAGTCCTGATCCAAATTGGGTGCTCCTAACCTGAAAACTAAGTTTTTTAAAATGGCTGGGTGGCCAAAGACAGATCTCCTTGCATACATCTGGTTCAAGAACTGGATTGGAGAGATCTGGGTTCCAAATAACAAAGCTCTTTGACTTGACCTGTCAGCAGAGATCATACTAGTCTGTCTAGTGCATTTTCATCCCACCTCTTTCTCCAAGGCACTGTGAGCAGCACACATGCCATTCCCATCTGATCCTCGCAACAGCCTTGTGAGGTAGGTTGGGCCAAGAGTGAATGACTGGCCTGAGGTCACCCATAGCAGAGTGGGGATTTGTATCCAGGTCTCAGAAATCCTAATCAGACACTCAGACCATTACACTGCACTGGCTGGATTATCAGTCGGTAATTGGGCACCTTATAAGGCAGTCTGCTCTGTGTGTTTATATTCATATGTTTCTCATACAGCTGGCAGCATGGGTATTACAGAAGAGAAGCTGGAGAGCCCTGCAGACTGGCGGTCAAGACTGAAGCCGGTGGGCACCAAGTAGGTACTACTGAGAGTGCCATTCATCGAGATATTTGCATTTTCATTCCACAATAAAAGTTCATGCTGATCTCTGTGTAGATGTTGGACAGGGAAATACCTTCACTAGCTCATCAGCACACCCTGAGATCTGCACATGGGATGTCCATAGCTCAGGGGCAGCACACAAGCTTTGTGGGATGGATGTCCCTGTTTCAACCCCTGTCCTCTCAATTTTAAAGGATTTGAAATGGATCCCTTCATAATATATTCACTGGGCTAGGTTAGGGGCTCCTTAGGAAGTTTAGTAATGGAAGTCAGTCTGCACATCACTACTATTGACCTCTCTGTGTGTTCCACAGCTGCAATAGTGTTAATAGTTAATACTTGACTTGTGGAACTCACTGCCACAGGAGGCAGTGATAGCTGCTAAGTCAAATGGCTTTTAAAGGGGATGACGCAGATTCACAGAGGAGAGGTTCATCAATGGCTAGGAGCCATGAGGGCTAAATAAGACCTCTGTGTTTATGGCAGTATATTTCTGAATACTAGTTTTGAGGGGTAGCAACAGGGGAAGGATTTGGCCTTTGTGCTCTGCTTGTAAACCTTCTGGGTCCTCTGACTGGCCAAGAGATTGGGTGCAACTGTAGATCTCATGGACAGATGTTGCAGAATAAGAATAAGGTAATCTTTAGTAAAATTTGGGTCAGCTCCTAGCCAGAGAACCGTTTTATCAGCATCAGTTTTAGACTGCTCTGTTTTAGACTCTTCTATCTTCTCTCTTTCTTTTATTGGTTGTTTTTATTGATACTGATTGTAACGTTTTTCTTTTGATGTGCTGTTATCAGTGCAATTTGTGTTCTATTGCATTTGCTGTTTTAGTGGCGAGTCGCCTGCAGCATGGCTGGAGAGGAAGCGTACAAATTCTAAATAGTTAAATAATCTTAGCGCAGAGTTTTGATAGTGCCAAAGGATGCTGGAATGTGTTTTGTGAGATGGTACGGTTTCTGCAGCTGCCTCTTTATATTATTTTGTAGAGTCTCCCACCAAGGAGATGCAAGGAACTCTCCAAAGCCCGCAGATGCCCACAAGCCAGTCATCCATGTAGCACCCAAAGAAACGAAACCAGCTTTGCCAAAAGTCTCCCTGATGGTTCAGGATCCCGGTATGGTGGTGGTGCGGGCGGGAGGAGCAGTTTATGTTCTGTGAGCCCTTTGTATGAGCACCGGATGTGAAATCCTCTCTAGGGTCTTAGCTGTCAGTTTGAAGATCTGCCTGCAAGTATTTAGTCCTCACAGAGGCTGGCAAAAGTCTTAACAGTGAGATTTGTGTCTGCCGTAAACTTGGGCGCTGAGGTGTCCCTGGTTTTTAGCTGCAGAGAAGCCTTCTTCATTCTCAACATTTTCAAGTCAACAGCAACAAGCAGAGTGTTTATGTTCATTAGCGTTAAATTTTGCATTCTGCTTAACTCATACAGAGAATGCCTCGGTGAAGTTGTTTCAGTGGGTCTGCAGCAGAACAGCAGGATTTGAGTCCAGTGGCATGGTAGAGATCAAGAAGAATTACAGAGTGTGAGCTTTTGAGAGTCAAAGCTCCCTTCTTCCCTTGGTGAAGTCGTCTGCAGTTGCACTCACGAACTTGGGAGGATGATCTTAAAGAACCAGTGTGAGGTAGTGGTTAGGATATGGAAGACCCAGGTTCAAATCCTTACGTTGCCCTAGAGGCTCTCTGGGTGACCTTGGGCTGATGACTCTCAGCTAAACCTACCTCACAGGGTTTCTGTGTGAGGATAATATAGAGGGTTCAATGATATGGGAAGCTCCTCATCGAGGAAAAAGGGGGGATATAAATAAAATGTATTTAGGATCTATATATAACAAGAAAAGCATCGGGGGTAATGCTGGGTGTTTGCTGAGGCCTGAGGAAGAAGTCTTGGCAGGATCAGGTCAGAAGTAGAATAGGGCCCAGACAGGGAGCAATTGCAATTGAGATCTAAGGCGTGGCAGGATCACTACAACATTGGGCCTGGAAGAAGTAGGGCAGGCAGGTGAATAGGTAAGCAGGAAAAGGTCTTGACATTTGTGCATAAAAGGAGAAAAGATTTGGAAACTGGATGCAAGACTTTTCCATGAGAAGCAAGGTGGTTGTGGACTGTTTTGAGAGCCATGTGTACTTTTTCATTCTAGCGCCGTCAGCTGATCAGCCACAGAAGAAGAAACTGCTCGTGTCCCAACTGGATATTACCAGTGGCTGGCAGAAGCCCAGACAACAATGGGAAGATATTCCGTCTTCTCGCAAGGTAGAGGAGCCAGGCTGGCCAAAGAGAGCCATTGCACCTGGTAAGTGACCCCCCTCCCTTTATTTTACCCTTTTTTCAAGCAATGAGCACATATAGACAGTGTAGTGTTTAGAGTGCTAGACTAGAATCTGGGAAACCCAAGTTCGAATCCTCACTTGGCCATGGAAGCCTGCTGAGTTACTTGGGACCAGGTGCTCTCTCTCTTTCCTGGCCTAACCTACTTCAAGGGGTGATTGTTGTAGGAATCATCATCATCATCATCATCATCATCATCATCATCTGTGCTTATATATTGCCCTTCTGGACAGATTAGTGCCCACTCAGAGCGGTGAACAAAGTCAGTGGGGAGCTGGGGCTGAGAGAAGTGGCTTTCCCAAGGCCACCTGCTGAAGTCCTGGCCGTAGCGGGGGTTGAACTAGCAGAGGGCTGATTTGCAACCCAGCCACGTATACCACTATGCTACAGCCACAGGGATAAAATGGAAGAGGGGACAACAACATTGTACGTTGCTTTGAGTTCCCATCAGGAAGAAAAGAGGGTTATAAATATCTCAATTAATACAATAAGAAAGAAGCTGAATAAAAGGACCACAAAGTTGGCACCGGTCGAATCAGACAGCCATTGGAGAGCACATAGGAAAGAAGATTCTGATGGAAGAAAACCTGTGATTAACAGGGTCAGATGTATCTTTGGCGACTACTTAGAAAGGAAGGGAGGAGATAATTTTGCCCCTGGGGATGAGGAGCAAGCACACTTCCTCCCTTCTGTGCTCAAAATTCTGCCCTCCCTTCCTGTTCTGAGTTTTAATTGTGGTGTAGCGCAGTTAATAGATTTTGCAGTCTGGTTTGACCGGGATTAGTGTTAGCCTTGATGCAGCTATTTATTTATGTTAAAAATGGTCTGCCCTGCAGCTACTTCATATGAGGTGACTAACCCTCAAAATACATAAGCTTACCATCTTTAAAAACATAACTAAAACTGAAGCTTATCCGCCAATAAAATGACAAGTATTGCCCATAATCCAAACAGAAATCTGCTCACAAAGAAAATGATGTCCATATGTGTACCGGAACCCAAACTGGGTCAGCCTAGAACAGGAGTCCCCAACATGGTGCCCATGGGTGCCATCTCACCCTCTGACACTTTTCCTGGTACCCACCAAGAGATTTTAGGAATCAGGTGGGGATTTTGCCCAATAGGGCTTCTGATCTGCCATTGGAGGTCTGATTGGCTGTGCAGATTTTTAAAAAATGTTGCTTTGGTAGCAGCCTGCAACCACAGCAAAAGGATCTTCACCATATGGCAGAAATTAAGCTGTGTGTTTGCAAGAAAATATTTTTAAATATGTTCATTTTAAAAGGCATCCTGTTAAACAAGAATTTCTATCTGAAATGTTGAACGGTTAATAATAGAGCTTTGTATAACCTCACTTCCTGACATTTTGTAGTTGACTCTGCCTCTTGCCACAGCCATTTCATAGTTTCACTCACCACCCTACCTCGGAATTAAAAAGGTGTCCTCAGGCTTAAAAAGGTTGGAGACCTCTGGCCTAAAAGTGGGTAGACCCTAAAATCTCTCTAGAAAAGCTGTACCAGAGGGGTGGGTGCCACAGAAAAGAGAGTCAATCAAATTGAGGCCAATCTGGTGATTTGTAACAAGGGAATTTCAGCTCCACAAATCTTGGAACTGCAGGGGAAATAGGGGACCTTTGTGGGATTCGAGGCAGCCCCTGCCCTCCTCTTTCAGTGGCTCCTAACTGCCAGCAGAGGAGAATTATATTATATGGCTCTCCCTGCCCTGAGGATAAAAGCTTGGAGTTCCTTTCCCCAGGACCCTAAAAAAGTGGCCCCCAGGAAAACCGGACTTGAACCCAAGATCAGCTGATAGCCGCTGGTCTCACTGAAGGTATGCCCAAGAACTGTATATCGTACACTTGTATCATAAATAAAGTCCCCCTGGCTGTTTTTAAGTCCTGATGTTTTTAGTGGTTACAATCCTGTTCTCCACCTCAGATGCTCCCAGGGCTGCTCCCTTCCTTCGAGTAGTCTGTGTGCCACCCAGCCCATTCTTTGGCGGTGGCAGATTTGGCACTGTGGAATGCACTCCCCGAGGAATGCAAGATTGTTCTTTTTAGGAGGGCCTTTTGCAGTTACATTTCATCAGAAGGATATTCTTTTGAGAGGAAACTGGATAGCTGTGCGTTTCTTGTCTATTTTTATATTATATATATATATATATATATATTAATGATCTTGTTACCTACAAGTCAGGGTTTTTTGAGCGAGAATCCTTCTCATACTAATTCCAGTCAGTTTTGCTTAATGTCACAAGAGATTCTTCTCTCTCCATCCCCCTGCCCCTGCCCTTTGTAGTTAAACCTTCAGCTCCTGAACCTTTCCGGAAGCTTCCAAGCAGTCCTGTGGTATCTCCATCCAAGGTATGGCTTAAAATAGAGGCCAGAGCTTTGCATCCAGTCTGTGTCACAGACTTCATGGAGCGTGAGGGTATTGCTGGGTGGCAAAAGTTGCTAGAGGTCTTTTCATGGCCCCAGTCAGGGCCACAGCACCTAGGAGGGAGAATGAGGTATCGTGAAATGGCCGCAATGAGTTCACTGCCTCTCACACCATGAGAACCAAGAACACTGTTCTCTAGCAGCTGGTAGGGGCAGGAGAGGTTTATGAGTTGGGGGCAGGGCTGCCAATCCCCTGCCCTGTTGCCTGCTACCACTCCAAGTGATGGCAAGTGATTTTTTTTTAAACTCATCAGTGTCTGAAACATTATGTCGCATCCAAGGAAAATCTGGAAGCGATGACAGTAGCTCTAGGAATTACCAGAAACTCTATGGATTTACCATAGGGTTTCTAGTGATTCCTAGTGTTGCCACTATCACTTCCAGGTTTTCCCTGGAACAAACATCAGGGTCGCAATGCCACCCCCCACACTGTATCCTCCCCAACCCTCCCCCCCCCGCTGTTTGACAGGCTCATCCTGTCAACCCTAGGTGGGGGAGGGGTGCATCTGTTACTAACTTCTGTTTTTTTTCCCTCTCAGCACCCCTCAGACTACATCCCTGAGGAAGAAATCCAAAAGGAAGTCCAGAGGATTGAGAATGATTTGGACGAGCTGGAACTGAAAGGGGTGGACATGGAGAAGCAGTTGCGGAAATGTGAAGGAGGTGGGTGGCCATGGGATTTGCTGCACATCTGCGAGGCTTGCCCCATGCGCATATGGGCAGTAATTTATTACTGACCCCTTGTATACCAAATTGAGGTTTTCCAAACTGAAGAACGTGGAGGGGGTTGTGAGGAGCTCCTGATGAACCTCTGCCATCCAGATATGGATTGGGCTTCCTCAGTTTTAACAAATCCTCTTTCTTTAGATGGGTGTTCCCAGGCTTCTGACAGGTGAGGAGTTAGAATGCCTCACTTTTGCAGTTTTATAATGCAAGAGTTGCTTCATCCTTGGCATTGAAAAGGTCTGTTTTTAGTACAAGGACAAGAATTCCCTACCTTCGTAGAAGCCTTGCACCCGTGTTCGTGCACAAGTCGCTGCATTGGGTGTACTTGGAAGATGACTATAGGGAAACAACTCATGCAGAGATGCAATGGGAAGCCTCCTCAGAGTAGGTAATTCTACAGTATCTCCAAATGGATGCAGAAAGTTAACTGCCCCCAACGGAGACTGATTGCAAAGACCAGAGCAGTGAGTCATGCTGATATGCGTTAGGCAGCCTCCTTTGTGGGCTCTATGGTTTAATTAATGAATTTGCAATGGACACCAGCAGTTCTTTCCAGCACATTAATGCTACCTGCTGCGCCCAGTTTGAAAATCACCATCTCAGTTCATTAGTCTGGCAATCTTACTTAAAAACAAAGAAGTTCTTAGTCCTTGCAGCACAGAAGACAGCAGGGAAAATGGATCCGTGCCCTTTCCTCTGCCGCCACCTTCCTTTCCATCTGTTCTCAGGCTCTGGGAGAGAGCCAGGTTCAAATCCCCCACCCTGGCACAAAGCATGCTGGGTGACCTTGGGCCAGTCACACACTCTCAGCCTAATCTACCTCACAGGATTGTTGCCGTGAGGTTAAACCTGGACGAGGGAAGAATAATGTACACTTCTCTGGAGGAAGAGGAAGATAAAAATGCACTCAATCAACATCTCAATATTTATAGTTTTATTTATTTATTTATATTTATACTTATACCCCACGTTTCTCCCTATTGGGGACCCAAAGTGTCTTGCGACATCATTCTCCCCTTCTCCATTTTATCCTTATAACAACAACCCTGTGAGGAAGGTTAGGCTGACAGAGCGTGACTGGCTCACAGGTCACCCAGCAAGCTTCCCTGGCAGAGTGGGGACTTGAACCCAGGTCTCCCAGATCTTCAGCTGGTTCCCTCAGCCGACACCATATCCATTCCATTCTGGCAGTGTCTGTCTGATGGAATGAATTAAGTTCATGCAGAATAGAGGTGGGCACGAGCCAAAATATGAACCAAGGTTTGTCACAAACCAGGCCGGTTTTTGGTTTGTGAACTGGTGGTTCATCAGAGCTCATTTCTGACTAACTGTGATGAACTGCTATGAGTTTTAGAGTGGTTTGTATGGTTCGTTTTTCGGTTCATCACTGCAGATAGCCTGTCGCCAATTAATCTGTTATCTATGCAGTGGGGGTGAGGAGGATGGGCTTTCTGCAGACCTTCTGCAGCCCTGGAAGTGACGAACCAAATGAACCAGTTTTTGAACTAGGCAAGTTCATGGTGGTTCGTGAAACATGACGAACCACAAACTGCAACGAACCACCATTTTCCTGGTTCGTGCCCACCTCTAATGCAGATTCTTTTGTGTCTCTTTGGGTCTTGCATATAGATGAACGTGAGGACGCCCTGATGGTGGAATGGTTCAAGCTGATCCATGAGAAACAGCTGCTGCTGAGGAGGGAGTCAGAGCTGATGTACAAGTGAGTGACGCCACAAATGGTCTGTCCCATTCCATAGGGGCTGGGAAAGTAGCTGACCAGGCAGCTGACGTCTTGCTGTCTGCAGGGCTTGCCTTCCATGGCATGGGAGGGAAGATCAGTCTTGCCCCTTGATGGTATCCTTAGGTCAAAAGCAACTGCCTTTCAAAGTGCATACCTGACCACGTTGGGTCTCCAGCTCCACAGCTTCCAATTATTTCAGTGATTAGGAAATGGACGCATGAACACATGAATCTGTCAGGATTGTCTTCTCAGACTGGCAGCAGATCTCCAGGTTCTCGGGTTGAGGTATTTCACCTCACCTGCAACCTGATCCTTTTAACCAGAGATGAACCTGGGACTTTCTGTTGGCCAAGCAGATGCTCTGCCACTGAGTCACAGCCCCTCTCCTAATGGAGGAAAGAGCTTAGCCAGAGGCTGCATAGTCAGCAGTCCAGGCTCAGATCTGTGCCTGAAACTTTGGAGAGCTGCTGTCAGTCAGAGAAGACAACCATAATGTGCCAGGTGCACTTGTGTTGTGGTGTGCTATGTGTCAACTCCATACACATGCACTCATTTGTTGGGGGGAGGGTCCACTCTGGCCTGCAGCAGAGCCTTACGTTGCATGCGCTAAATCCCAAGTACCATTCCTAATGTCATGTCTTAATCTGTAACAAGTTGGGAACTGTTGCTACCAGGCAGAGGAGACCATGTTAGGGTAGCGGGACCAGTAATCTGCTCCAATAGAATGCACAATCCTTAGCATAGCAGGGGGGAACACCCGTCACGCATACAGGCAGCCCTGGCTCCAACCTCTTGTGCACACATGAGGCGGTACGAAGACGCAGCTTTCTCAAGAGGTCTGGGAGAGCCTCACCAATCTTCTGGGGAGATCTGAGCGCAAGTCCACATGTACCAACTGCGTTCTTTTTTCTCCTTTTATTGGAAAATAGGTCAAGGCAACAGAAACTGGAGGAGAAGCAGTGGAATATTGAAACGGAGCTCCGGAACCTCATGAACAAGCCTGGTGGGTCTTGTGCTTTTACCTTTCTTTGGAGGTGCCTTGAGAGTTATTTTTTTGAGATACTTCTTGAGGGATGTGTGTGTGTACATATATATAACTTGCTTTCTTTTATTTATTTCACTCAGTGTACTTCTATCCCAACCCCTTCTGGCTGTTTTGAGGAAAAGTAATTGAAATAGTCACAAAATCACACTCCCGACTACAGCAAACCAAGAGTCCTGAATGCCAATAACTGAGGTTCAGATTCCTCGCCTTACCTAAACAGAATCCTCTTGGGACAGCCGTTCTCCCTTCGAAGCTACTTCTAAGCACCTGTCCTTCAGAACTACACGAACACCCTCTTCCTTACCTCCTACTCCCAGTTTCCCTCTTCCCCACTTCCTGATTTTTCTCTCTGTTCCTTCTTGTTCCCTTCCAGTGGTTCCTTCTGTTTTGTTCTCTGCCTCGTCTGTTTCTTTTTTGTCCTTCTGGTTCCAATAGAATTCAGAACCGGAAATCTCCACCATTCCCCAACTGGAGATGTTTCAAGGTCCATAAATAGAAATGACCATCATGTTATGTCTGGTTTCTCCTCTGCAGAAACACTGAAGACCTCCAAGGACAAGGCCAGGGAAGAAGAGCTGCTGGAGTCATATCTGGCCATCATTGATGGTCGGAATGAAATTGTGGAGAACCTGGACGAGGACCGAATTAGGTAGGAAATGGACATGCTGAAGCTCTGTAGCTCTCAGGGTGATAGAGGAAGCAAGCACAGGTGTTAGAGCCAGTTAGTGATGTTCACTCGGCTGATAGGTAAAGGACCTCTTTTGCATGCAGATGGTCCCAGAGTCACTTCCCACTGTCAACAATTAAAGCATCAGGTAGTTAGTGAAGGGAAAGACTTTCACCTAAGTCCCTAGAAAGCCACTTCCAATCAGAGTAGACATTGGTAGACTGAGGGTCTGACTCTATATGGCAGGTTCATTGGAATTAAAGACCTGGACATCAAACTGTGTTCAAAGGAGTCAGGATACAGTATTGTCTTGAATCCAGAAATGGTCTTCTGTGCAAGCACACATCCCTCCCTCCTGCCCTGCTGTGAACTCTGTGGAACTTTAGGGGTCTCTGGCAGCAGCATGGAGAGAGACCTGAGGGAATAGCACACCTCCTCCTGGTCATGTAATGTTTTGCGTGAGAAATTTACACTTTACAATCAATAACGTGGCCATTTACGTAAACTTCCCAGTATGATTTTCCATCACATATCTGTCTGGAAAATTGAGCTGAAAAACTCATTCTGAAATACTTGTTCTTAGTCTTTAAGGTGCCCCTAGATTTTTGTTTTATTTATGAGGAACAGAAAAAAAGGAACCCTTCAATGATTAACCTGGGACTATAAGGAACTGTAACTCTGACCTCAAATTATATTAACCTAAGCGTAGAAAAACAGCATTGCTGGGGACTGGACCTGGAATCTTCTGTGTGTGCGCTGTACTGCTGGGCTGCAGCTCCTCACAAAGCTCTGCCAGGTTTTTCATTCTTTGCAGGGAATAGAAGAAAACGGGGAAGTGAATTTGACTGCCTCTCCCTCCCCTCCCCCCTCCCCCATTCTTTATTCTCACGTTTCTCTGGAGGCTCCTCCTTGATAAAGGGGAGACTTCCTAATGGAGGCCAGGGCAGAATGAAGGCTCTCCTTCACCCCTGAATTTCCTGCGAGGGGCCCGCTGCCAACCCTGGAATGAGTTTTCATCAGCTCTCTCTGCCAAACATGGTTCATAGGGTCTGGCTCCTTGGCAAGTATACAAGAGCAATTAGAAACCTTCTTAGCTTCTGGCTGCTGTTACATGGTTGCTGCATGCTTAGAGAGGGTGTGGTGACTAAGCAGGTGGGAAAGAAAACATAACCAGGCCACAGCTAGCCTTCTGCTAGCAGAGGAGCCTTTCTGCTCTGATTTAGACTTGAAGACACATTTCACTTTTACATCTGGAAAAAAAACCCTGCAAAAAGTAAGGATTACCTACTCACCTCCTCTGCATGTCTGGGTGAGCCAAGGAGAAGGCAAACCTAGAACAGAGACTCATACAGAGACACAAAGGATACCCTGTCTTCTGAGGCTGAGCTATTTTGTTGTCTCTCTGCATTGCGTATGATTGAATGATCCAGTCACACCTGATGCAGAACATGGTAGAGGTGCCTAACCCCAACTGAAGAAGGAATCCAGGCCAGAGCTCATTCAGTGTTGCAGTAGCCCACTCTTACAGGGGCACGGCATGCTGTTCTGTATTAGAGATAAAGGCAAATTCTTGTCCTTAGGGAAGGGTAACCCTCGCAAGAATCAATTATCTTGGCTTACCTTGTGAAGGGAGGGAGGCAAGCCTAGAACAGAGACTCATTCAGAGATGCAATAAGCAACTTACTCTCGAGTGGAGGTTAGGTAATTCATGACATCCCTGAACTGAGAACGATTGCCCTTATTCTACAATATACAGAATATGGCAGAACTATCCACCCCAGGTGGAAACTGACTAGGCCAAAGGTAATAAATGACATACAACAAGCAACCTCTTCTTTTGGTCCAAATGCACCCAAACCATTTTTATTGATGCATTTCTTGCAGCACACTAGCAATTATCTTGCTGTACAAACTTTTTGATTCAACAGTAGCCCTAAGGAAATGAATGAGATAGGAGAGAGAATTAACTCAGAAATTTGCAGGATGCTGAATTCTTCGGCCAATGCTAATTCCAGGATTTATGCAGCATTTGAATGGAGAGCTGGAAAAATACCACACCACCCCAGCGGCAGCTAGGACCCCACTTAGCTGCACTGGGCTAAGGGTCACGAGTGACCATATGATGCCAAGGACTTCAAGGCCTGGCACACGGCTCTCTTCCTGCTTTCAGCCACCATAAACTTCAAGTGTTTGAAACTTCTGCCTTGTGGGCCCTTCTCTTAACTGCCTTCCCTTCCTTCCTTAGGGAGATGGAGGAGGACAAGGAGATGGCAGCCCTGATCCAGAAACTTGGTAAGCCCTTGTGACAGTGGATTGGGACACCTCCCTATGGGAAATTACCAGGATGCTGTATTTTTAAGCCCTATATGAATGTGACTACAAGTGACTTTCTTCTTGTGGAGAACACTATAGATTTTTCTCGCAAGGTTACCTGGGAAGTGAAGTCTGAGTGGTCCTTCCCCTCTCTGTTAGAAACGCTGCCTGAAGAGCCACAAGAGGGCTTCGTTTGGGGGCGGGCAGCCTGCTCCCGGGGAGCTGCTCTGGAGAAAGCGGTCGCATCGGTGAAGCTTCAGCCATAGCAACAGTGAATCTGCTGTAGATTCTGCCGCTGTCGCTGCAGCTGAAGCTTCACCGACGCTGCCACTTCCAGAGCAGCTCCCCGGGAGCAGGCAGCCTGCAGGACGCCCTGGAAGAAAGGAGTAGCTGCCCACCCCCAAACGAAGCCCTCTTGTGGCTCTTCAGGCAGCGTTTCTAACAGAGAGGGGAAGGACCACTCGGACTTCACTTCCCAGGTAACCCTGCGAGAAAAATCTAGTGTTCTCCACGTGAAGAAAGTCACTTGTAGTCACACTCTCAATGCCAAAAGGGGCACCTCCTACACCAGACAAAAACAAAAAAGGGGTGGGAAACTACAATAGGAGGAGGAAAAACAGTCAAGTAATCAATATGAATATAAGTTGTATATATATATATATATTTAAAGTTTGGCAGGTTCATATTGTTTACATTGAATTATCTGTATTTTTAGGTACTATCTGTATTTATAAGTATTTATAAGCACTTTCATTACTTATTTATGAATTTATTTAGAGCATTGGTTACTTATAAATATATATACACAACTTATATTCATATATATTACTTAACTGTTTTTCCTCCTCCCATTGTGGTTTCCCACCCCTTTTTTTGTTTTTGTATTTTTTAGCCATGACTAATTAGTGTCATAGGGTTGGAAGGGACCTCTAGGGTCATCTAGTCCAACACCCTGCACGATGCAGGAAATTCACAGATACCTCCTCCTCCCACACACACCCAGTGAACTTTACTGCATGCCCAGAAGATGGCGAAACACCGTCAGGATTGCTAGCCAAAAATGGCTTGGAGAAAATTGCTACCTGACCCCAAGTTGCAATTGGCCTTACCCTGGACATGTAAGAAAGGGCTGCGAGAAGTAAGCATTGATGTAATCCTTCCTGCCTTCCCCCTCATGATCTGCCTAGATTCACAGCACTGCTGTCAGATGGCCAATCTAGCCTCTGCTTAAAAACCTCCAAAGAAGGAGAGCCCATCACCTGTTCCACTGATGGACCACTCTAACTGTCAGGAAGTTCTTCCTAATGTTTAGCCAAAAACGCTTTTGATTTAATTTAAACCCATTGTTTCTGGTCTGACCTTCTGGGGCAGTAGAAAACAACACCATGCTACCCTCTATATGACAGCCCTTCAAGTACTTGAAGATGGTTATCATATCAAATTCTGGAGGCTGTGCCATGCGTGATCCGAGAATTGTAAAACATGCACCATGCCCCCTCTCTAGTTCACTGCTTGATTTTTCTGGTTCCTCTCCTGCATTCTCTCCCCACTTTAAAACTTTAGATTGTAGCCACATTGGCCTGGGAGGAGCGGGGTGGAAGGACTCTTACTGGATGCTATAAGGCAGAGGTCTTGAACCCATATCTGTCACTGTGCTGCAGAGTGGATATCATGTTGCCGTTAGAGATTAAAGGTTGAGTCTTGTCTCTGGAAAAGTGGAAGGCTTGGTGCCTAAGGCTGCCATCCTTTCCCGGGAGTAAGCCCCACTGAATAAAATAAGAGCTTACTTTTTGAGTAAACCTCTACAAGAATGACTGATCATTCAGGAAGTCACCAGTTCAGATCTTCCTTGGCAAGGCACCCTGTCTTAGCATTGCTCCATTCCACCTTGGCAAATTGGGGGTGGGGGGTGGGGAATAACAATGTTGTGCCTGCCTTATAGGGTTGTCATCAGGTTTATAGCACAAGATTGTGTGAATAAATCACATGGAATTCTGAAAGCAAAATGTAGATGCAAAGTATATTATAAGAGATGAGGAGAAATCACAGTTGGCTATTCTGCTGTCTCTGTGGTCATGAACGGGATTTATAACTAGGGGTGGGCAGCAAAAAATAAATTTGGCTGAATTTGGATCCAGTATTCAGGAATACCATAAAAATTTGGTATTCCTGAAATCTGGGTCAGATTCTGTAATCTGGTTCAGTAAAATTAAAGAATCCCAAAATTTACCCAGCCATTATATCCGGGGGGGGGGGGGCATTTTTTCAAGCAAACTTCACCCAATTTGTAGGGAACCTAGTCCTGCCTGTCCCCTAAAGACCCGCTGCCCTGAGTTACAGGAAGATTGGGCCCAGGAACCCAGTTCTATGGGCCCCTGAACAAGGTGCCCCCATCTACTCTCCATTGTTTCCTATGGGGGCAACATTTCTGAGGCTTTCCAGGAAAAGAAACCTTAAACGAAGGGGTGACCCCTGGCCAAAACCCATTTCCTAATGCAAGTTCCAATGCAAGCTGAACCAATAAAGCCCCAAAGAACCAAACTGAAGCAGGGGGATCAACATCATACCAGACAATCCAACCAGAACCAATATCAAACCAGAGAATCCCACCAAAACCAATGTCAACCAAGAGAAGCTCAACAGAACCAAACTGAAACAAGGAAGGACATCTCTGTGAGCCCAACAGAACCAGTGTCACTCAGAGAACTCAGGCAGGCAGAACCTAGGGCCATAGCAAGAACATCAGAACCAACCCCAAACCACAAAATTCCAGCAGGACCAAAGTCAAAAAGCAAACTGAACAAAATTGAAGCAAGGAAGGACACTTTAACAAGCTCAACCAAACCAACAACCAACATCAAACTATTACTAGACAAGTCTGGGCAGCCTGCAAGAGGGAGAATCCTCACTAATTCACTCACTCCCCCTCCCTCCTGCCTCACTCCCCCCTCCTCTGGGAGAAAAAGCCCAGGAAAGCCTTGGAAAGTTGTAGGGAGGAGAGAAAAGAGTTTGCAAGAGCAGCCAGCTGGCTTTTAAAAGGCTGTAACTGCAGTTGCTGGATAAACCCAAATAAATTCAGGTCGTTTATTCAGTATCCTGATTTTATTCAGGATACTTTAATTTGATTTGGTATATCCGGATAATACCAAATCATCAATTATTTGGTATAATCTGGGTATACCAAATACAGAATCACACACCTGTATTTATAACCTCCTTGTCAGCTGTGTTTTAAAGCAACAAGATCATAGTTGGTAATTTTTCCGCTTCCTTTGCAGATGTGCCTCGTAACAACCAGGAAGGTGAAAAGAAAAAAGTCAAGTTTGGATTGTTCAAAATACTGCAACTGAAAATCAAGAGCTAGATTTGAAAATGGCACACTCTCTTGTGTTTGTATTTGTGGAGATCGAGGGATGCTTTTACCATTGTTTGTTGATGCGGATCCTGTGATGCAAAAATCTGAGGACTGTTTTTTAGGAAAGTCAATCCTACTCTTCTTGGGAATTACAGAAGAAAGCCTTGCTGGGGCGTAAAGAGCGATCTGTGTGGGAGAAATCACCCCTCTTGCCTTCCAAGAACCAGTTGACACTGCCCCAAATCCAGTGTGACAGCTTTCGTCAGCATCAGTAGCAACTTGCTCATTAATCTGAGTTTTTCCTCAGCACCTGGATCCAGTTGGAATGGTCTTAGTCTTGCCTGATTTGGCAAGATAAGAGGGTTGGCATGGCTGTAAAATCCTGGGGAACACCCAGACATCAGGCTCAGAAGTCTTTGCCTGAAACTAGATGCAATGGGTCGTGCAGGGCAATGGGTTGTTCAGGGCAATGGGTCGTGCAGGGCTGCTGTTGAAAATGGCAGCCCACGTCCTCTGCTGGCTACGTAACCCATGATGTGGTGGCATCACGCCCCCCTTTTTCCTTTCCGTGAGGGTGTATGCGGCTGCTAGCCAAAACACATCTCATTGTACATTTTGTGCGACTAGACATTACCATAGGAGGCCCAAATGCGAATGTTTTAGGAGATGTCTAGATAGAGTGTCTAGTTTCATCCTGTGCAAAATGGCCACTCTTTGGCCACCTCTGCTTCCAAGGGGAACAGAATCCCTTTCCACACCAGGAAGCATGTTGGCTTCTCCTCAGAAAGAACACTGCAGTAGTTTTCAAACTGTGTTCTGGAAAACTCCGGATGTGTCTATACTTCGTCAAGGTCCCTTGATGAGGAAAACGATAGTGACCCAAAAGAACTACTTACTCGCCGGTACTGATTCTTTTCCTCAGTGATGTGCAACCACAGCAAGGCTTGGAGCATGGAATGCCATCTTTATCTTGGCAGGACACTTGTGCCTTGACATCAGCAGCAGGCCATTTTGTTTTAGCCTGACAGCCACGTTTGAAACCCCGCTTGCTTTAGAGGGCTCTGATTTGGGACGTGGCACACAGTGGCAGCACTGGAAAAAGGAATGGCCAGCCTTGCGCTAGGAGTCTTCCAAAGCAGGCTGAGACTCACCTGTGGACCTTTTAGTTGCTTTGCCCCCTCAATTTGGTTAACTTTTTTTCAGGTGACTGTGAAATCCAGCGGGCCAATGTTCCTGACAAATTAAGCAGCTTGAAGAGCTAGCAGAAATTCTCCCACAGGCTGCCATTTCCCCGCCTCCCCTATAACAAGAAGCAGATATTACGGTCCACTGGCAAACATCCCTGCTCTTCCACCCTTGCGTGTGGGAAGGGGGAACTGCACCTGTTGGATTTCTGCCCATTCAGCAACTGTGTCAAGGCACAAGGGCCTGGCTAGAAAAAACCCAGCAGCAACCCCCATGAGTGATCTGCAGCTGTTTGCTATGTTGGAGCAGAACTAGGTGTCAGGTAGGGTTGGCCGAGGGATTGTGTGTTTCTTGATTCTGCCTTGGAAGAGTTTCCCTGGCTAGGGTCGCCACGTTTTTTACACAAAGCGTCTCCTGTGTTCTTACCACTTGGGAGGCAGAGCTGAACGTACATCTCATTATTGTACCAGTTAAAATCTTCCCAGCCCAGGCAGCCATTAAAGTCACAGAAAGCCTCTGTACCTCAGGCCAGGGGTTGGCACACCTGCTCCTTGCCTGATTTTGCAGTGTCCATGTGTTGCAGACTCCATTCTCAAAGCTCCGAGAAAGCACTCCCTCCTTTGGGCAGCCCCCCAAAGCTGAATATTTTCTTGTCCACCAGGTGGCAGTGCAGTTCTCAACAAGTCCCTTTGGCCTACCATAGGCTGAAAGGTTTTGTTTTAGATTAAAAAAAAAACAAACTCAGGAAGCTTATTAAAACGAAGGGGGTGGGGTGGGGTGGGGGGAAGCACGAGGAAAGGTAGAAAAAAGAGGGGGGAAACAGCATTGACACATACATCTGTATAGTTAGGCTGTTGATATTGCGACTGGCTTTATTTTTGCACTTGTTTGTATTAAATCAAGAATGATTTAAACAGAGTCGGCTTGTAAAATTGTTTTGAATGTGGTGGCTGGGCAAGAGACAGGCTCTTTCTCGACATTTGCATTTTAAACAGCACCCGTCCTGACAGCTCAAGGGAGAGGTGGTTGGGTGGGAGTGGGGGAGCCAGTGTGATGGAAAGAGTCAGACTGGGATCTGGAAGACCCGGGTTCGAATCCCCACTCTCCGATGGAAGCTTGCTGGGGGACCTTGGGCCAGTCACACACTCTCAGCATGTCCTCCCTCGCAGGGTTGTTGTGAGGATAAAATAGAGGGGAAGGAAATGGTCTAAGCCTTTTTGAGTCCCCACTGGGGAGCAAGGTGGGGTATAAATGAAATAAATATGCAAATAAATATTACTTAAAGTATAATAAAGGGATGGTGGGCAGTCTCCCCTTTATGGACACAGATACTTAACCTCTTTAGTGGTTAAGGACATGGTGCGGCATGGCTTTCTGGCCCTTATCCAGGTCTCCCTGGGGGGCAGCAGGATGGGCCGAATCCCTTTTTGATATTGTGAAATGTGTGGTAGAGAGGGAAGGTTGTGAAGGGATTTCATAAGTTCCACCATGGTTGCCCAACCAGGATCAGTTTTTGGTGGGTAGCAGTGTTGGTCTGCAGTAGGACAGCAGGATTTGAGTCCAGTGGCACCTTAGAGACCAACAAGATTTTCAGGGTATGAACTTTCAAGAGCCAGAGCTCCCTTCTTCAGATATGAGTAGGAATGAAGATCCCTGAGCCTTTATATCCCAGCCAGAAGGTGGGAATGGTGTTACAAGGAAGGGCATCGGGATGCAGAAGTGCAATGCAGCTAGATTAGATAAGAGGATGTAAAGTTACGATGGTACAATGCAGCTTGATTAGAGCAGAAATTAGCATCTGTAGTGAGATAAGAATCCCAAGTCTCTGTTCAACTCAGGGGAGAGGTATGTGTGTTCCAGGATCAGGAATTGCATGCAGTTTGATGCTATATGCCATCACATTATGGATGCAGAAACCTTCTGGCTGAGTGTGGTGTAATGGATAGAGGGTCAGATCTGGGAGACATAGATTTGACTTCCCACTCTGTCATGGAAGCTTGTTGGGTGACCTTGGGCTAGTCACAGCCTGCCCAACCTTACAGGGTTGTTGTGAGGATAAAATGGAGGAGAAGAGAACAACATAAGCTGCTTTGTGTTCTCATTGGGGGGAAAGTCAGGGTATATGCCACCTTGATACAGAGGCTGGGACTAGGAGCCAACACACAGAAAGTCCCCGGTTCAAACCCCAGAGCCAGAGACCTTGGAGAGCTGCTGCCAATCCAAGTAGATAAGACTGACTGTGATAGGCCAAGCATTTGACTCTGGAGAAGGCAGCTTCGTTTAGGGAGGGGCCGTATCTCAGTGGCAGAGCATCTGCTTAGCATGCAGAAGGTCCCAGGTTCAGTCACCAGCATCTCCAGTTAAAAGGATCTGATAGCAGGTCATGTGAAAGACCTGAGATCCAGGAGAGCTGCTGCCAGTCAGAGAAGACAATACTGACCTTGATGGAGCATTTGGCTGGAGCTAAGGTTGCTTCCTATGTTCACATAAGAGACAGCCATGCAACTGTGTATTATACATGAAGCAGGCTTCTACTGAGTCCGACGTGGAGTATTGTTTACTCTGACCGGCAGCAGCTGTCCTCTGTCTCGGGGAGGTCGTTCGTATCACTTATCACTTGCTCCTTTTAACTAGAGATCGAACTTGGGACCTTATGCCTCCAAGCCATGATCCCTGTATTATGATGTTCCCGTTTTTTACTTTCATGAGAAATGATGTGGTACAGAAGTCCACGTGGCATCCAGGGAGTGAGGCAGCATGAGTTGCAATCCCCACGGCTCAAGCACAGCCACTGAAGCGTCTTGGGTTCATCATTCTTCCTCAGACTAGCCTACCTCGCAGAAGTGTGAAGGTAAATTTGGGTGGCTCCATCCATGCAATCCTGACCTCCCTTTCCAAAGGAGGGGGGCTATTCCCCGAATACAAACATTGGCCATCAATTGTGAGCCGAATTCACAAGCTCAGGGCTTTTTGTTAGGGCAGCTGCTTGGTACCTGCCAGTCAGAAGAAACTTTGTCTCCCCCTTCCCCTTCGAAATGGCTGTCAATGCAACAGGAGTCAGTGGTGCCTTCCTAGCTCTCATTTAATTTTTTCCATTTGATGTTTCCCCAGCGCTGTATTTATTTACTTATGCGCAAGCGCACACATATACACACTACTGTTTGATTCATGGAATCCACAACACAGCTAATGATGTTCTTGAAATCCACACTGCGACACTGGGAGGAAAAATTAGCATGAAATCCACAATAAAAACTAGCAGCAGTTCAATAAGCACCAACAGACCTGCCACAGTCTGAGACGGAAAGCTAAAGAACAGTGTTGCGGCTGCGCGGTAGCTGCGGTGGCAGAGTTTCATTCTCTTGCCTTGTAGGCACTTTTCCATCTGAGCAGTGGGTACAATTAATTCTCCCCCAGTGTCATGGCTGGGGGAGGTAATTAAATGATGTGGCAGGAGAACTAGGCCTCCTATAAGGCTGTGTGGAAATACGCACAAAATAACCTCAGTAAACATGGACTTAGACTAATAACACATGGAAAGACTTTATGACAAAAACACCGGCCGACTCATTTGCTCACCATTTATTTAGATAATTGGCCCAGGAGTGTACAGTGACAAGAGGGAGGGGGGAGCAATAACTCTCGTTGTTGCCTGTGAGGACGCACATGCAAAACACTGCTGGTTGCAGTGCAGCATTTGAATGCGTGAAAAGCGACTCCACAAATAGGCCTAAATTGCTTGGAAACAGCCTGGAAGTTGACAAAAAATCAGCTCCCAGCTTGTGACCAACAAACAGAACATCTGTTTTTTTGTTTGTTTCTTTTATACCCTGCCTTTTTTCCCAATGGGGACCCAAAGCACCTTACCTCTCCTCTCTCCCATTTTATCTTCACAACAGCCTTGTGAAGAAGGTAAGACCGAGTTTGTGTGACTAGCCCAAGGTCATCCATCAAGCTTCTACACCAACACAAGGTTGGGAAATTCTTGGAGATTTGGGGGTGGAGCCTGGGGGAGCAGAGTTTAAGGAGGGGAGGAACCTCAGCAGAGTAGAATACAATAGAGTCTACTCTCCAAAACTTCCATTTTCTCCAGGGGACCTGACCTCTGTAGTCTCTGGAGATGAGTTGTTGTAATCCTAGGAGATCTCCAGACCACTCCCTGAAGGCTGGCAACCCTATCCCATGGCAGAGCAGGGATTCAAACTTGGGTCTCCCCGATCCTAGTCCAACACTCTAACCATTACACCACACTGGCTCATGAAGCAAACGTTGAGCAGGTATATGAGCACCCATAAGTGTTGGTAGCCAACACCCAGCCTAGGTTTGTTCACCACTTGGTTAAGAATGTGAGTCCTGGGCTGATTCCAGATGGCCCTCCCCATCCCGAAACGTCGCGCGTCGTCACGCGGAAAACACGATATTTCGCGTTTTCCGCGCGACGATGCACAACGTTTTGGGATGGGGAGGGCCATCTGGAATCGGCCCTGGTAGATCATGTCTAAACACTATCTAGTCCAATATCCTCTTCCACCCAGTGAATGAGATGCCATATTTGAAAAAACTATGAACAGGGCCTGGATACCATACGTTAGTCCCACTACTGGTATTGACCATGAAGGCTCCGTTTAGCCATCCCGGTTAACAGCGTCTGATGTACCTGTCCTCTATGACATTGTCAGATCACCTGATCATGCTGTCTTAAGTAGCCACCTCTAGCCTCCTATAGCAATGAGTGCTGTAAGTTTGAACAGGTTTGACCTTGGGCTAGTCACAGTTCTCTGGAGCTCTCTCAGCCCCACTCACCTTATAGGGTGTCTTGTTGTGGGGATAATAATGGCATACTTTGTAAACCGCTCTGAGTGGGCATTAAGTTGTCCTGAAGGGTGGTATATAAATCAAATATTATTATCAATTGCTATCTCCTCCTCCTTAGATTGGTTACTGGGAGGCAGAAGTCAACAGAAATGCTCAAGTTGAGCTCACAGTCCAAAATAAGGCAGACTGAAATCTTACAAGATGACTAGAATTGTCTTGAAGGGTCAACCCCTAGTCCAGTGGTCTTCTTCGACCTCCCCAGAAGGGGGACTCACTGAAATGTGAACATATGACAGAAAGTCATATGGTAACAGGAAGGAGGAGCCAGAGTGAAGATAACCTCACCAGAGTTAAAGCCTGCACTGAGGGCAGAAGACCAGAAGATCCAAGGACAGGAAAAAGAAGCTGAGCTCCACAGGTACACCATAGTGAGGAACAGGCCAAGGGTTAGCGCTACGGAGAAATCCTGTCCACTGTGATCTTGCCTCGGCGGGCAAGTGGCATGGGACCCTTGAACTCTACGCATGTATAGTAGCAGCGTGTGATGACTGCTGCATAAGGGCATGTAACCCAGCAGGTGTATGCTATCTTGTTTCTAATGGAAACATTTGTGCACTTTAAATCAAGTCACAACCCTTGTTTAAAGGCATGGCATAAAAACAGTTTAGCCTTCAGTATCTGGCTATGGATTCTGTACTGTGCAGTTTGCAAACTGCAAAAAAGTACAGTGAGACCTTGCCCTTTACAGTCACAAAAGCTGCCGCTCGGCGACTCATTCAGTACTAAGTGTCTTTTGCCTGTAAGCTGCTAAATGTTTTGAGCTGTTTTTATGCTCTGCCCAGGCTTTTAGCGCAGGGCTTTTAATTGCAGGGATTTTCCTAGTTATTTTAATGACGTTTATACTATGTTTTGATCATGTTTTATATTGTAAGCCACCTAGGGCAGGTTCTCTGAAGAGTAGGCTTAGAAATGTTCTAAATAGCAGTTGCCACTTGGGTCTGCTATTTGACAAAGAGAGCTTGACTGTTGACTCTCAAAATCTTATACCCTGGAAATCTTGTTGGTCTTTAAAGTGCTACTGGACTCAAAATCTTGCTCCCGGGTGTGCTTTTTAATACTGCTAGAAACTTTTGCAGAACCTCCAGCTGCTGGCCCTAGATTTAGAAGATAAAAAACAAGCTAGGCTTAACTGGGAATCCAGAAATGCCCCATTTCTGGGTTGGTGGTAGGATACATATCAACAGGGCTTTTTTTCTGGGATAAGAGGTGGTGGAACTCAGTGGGTTGCCCTCGGAGAAAATGGTCACATGGCTGGTGGCCCCGCCCCCTGATCTCCAGACAGATCTCCCCTCTGTCTGGAGATCAGGGGGCGGGGCCACCAGCCATGTGACCATTTTCAAGAGGTTCCGGAACTCTGTTCCACTGCGTTCCCACTGAAAAAAAGCCCTGCATATCGACGCTTTCCACACAAATTGCAGAAGCATGATGGAGGTCTAGAGCAAAAAAATGATAAGGCCCATATCAAGGGAATAACTTAATTAACCAGTCTCGATCAAAGAACTGCATGAATTCAATAGCCCAGTTTCGAGAGCTAAATGAGGACGTTAAAAGAAACTGCACTTGACTGAATTATCAGTTTTCCTGGCCAAGGAGCTTTGAAGTTGAATGAAGCAGGGACACAGCATTATCCTTTCCTCCCTCAGCGGCATGGCAGCGATACATTCGTTTCCTAAGGAATGCTCGAGATCACCAGAGATCCAACTGGCTTGGCACAAAGATATTGCCAAGAAGGCCCCTAAATTTGAGTGTTTCAACCAGTATTTATCGACTCACCATTCATTACCAAAAAACACCAACTTTCATGAACATACGAATCTGCCTTGTATCAAGTCCGTCACTGTTCAGTTCACTTGGTTTTGCTGCTCAGAGTGACAGCAGAAAAACACCTTTCCTTTCCAACAGTTTGTGACTTCAGATTCTTGAGCAGGAGATACCAGGGACCGAACTTGCAAGTTACTGCAAACTTGGCATGTAACACACTCCCTGTGTAACACACCCAGGGCTTTTTTTCAGCTGGAACGCGGCACCTCTTGAAAATGGTCACATGGCCGAGCGGCACAGAGGGCAATCTAAACTCCCCTCTGTCTGGAGATCAGGGGGCGGGGCCACTGGCCATGTGACCATTTTCGCCGAGGGCAATTTAAACTTTTAAAAACTCCCCCCTTGTTCCAGCTGACCCAAAATGACATCATTGTGCGGTCCTGAGTTCCACCACTGAGTTCCACCACCTCTTTTCCCAGAAAAAAAGTCCTGAACACACACCTGCCTGGTTGCCAAGTATCCCAGAACCTAGTCTAACACTCCAAACCCCTATACCACCCTGGCCCACGCTTAAAATTAGATCAGAACAAATAGAGACCCAGATACTTCTCTCTTTCTGAGTATGATATTAACTTTTTCTCCAATTCTCCCTTTGCTGTCTTGCAAACTCCCCATTTGCAAAAGCACCCATTCACACAACCCACTCAGTTCAGATACACACACACACCGCTCTTGCTAGAAATGTTTTCTTCAGGGAATCTGTGAAGGTATCTTTGAGTGCTGGCTGGAGCTAAAGCCTGGATATTCCTCAGTTGCTATATCCAATGAGTGCCTTGTGTCTAACCCTTCCTCCAGGGATCACATTTGATCATTACAACAGTCCTGTAAGGTAAGTTAGGCCAAGAGGCAGTGACTGGTCCAAGATCAACCAGTGAGGTTGCTGTCAGAGTAAGGATTTAATTCAAACCTTCCAGGTTCTAGTCTGACACACTAACCACAATATCACAACAGGCTTCAGTTGAATACAGATGATTATTTAAAAAGCTTTCCTAACCCACTGCCTCCTTTGGAAAATCAGCTTCACTAGACCACCACCACATTTCATACCTTGTAGGAAACCATTCTTGATTCCATAATACCTGCCAAAGCTTGGGGAGAATAGAATAGATCTTTTCCCAGCCTCTACAATGTTTCATTTCTTGAATCTTTGTGTGCACAGACACTACAGAGCCCTATAACTGATTATCCTTTGGACAGTATGAACCTCTTCCCTTCTGTTCTATGGCTGAACTTTTTTGCCAGTTGCTTACTCAGGTCTTCTGTGCAGACAATCTTTAAAAAATGAAAGAAGTTGGAATGTTTGTCCACATTCCATGACAGCCTCTGAAGCTGCTGGTTAATTTATTTAAATATTTATACTCCATGTTTCCTTTTAATGGGGACCCAAAGTAGCTTAAAGCATCATTCTCCCTGCCTCCGTTTTATTATCACAACCACCACCCTGTGAGGTAGGTTAGATTGAGAAAGAATGAACACTCAAGACCAAAAGCTGTATACAGCTGTATTGGCCCACGTGAAATCCAGAACAAGAAGTATGACTCAAGTCATACCTTTTATTAGGGCCAGGCAAAATGACCCAAAACTTTTGAGTTTCTCAGAAGTTTCTCAGTACAAGCTTTTGAGTTTCTCGGAATTCTTCATCAGGCTAGATGGCACAATAATTTTAAAAAATGAAGGCGGGAGGGTGGGAACCAGATTTTCCAGGCCAAGATCTTAAAACCTTTTCTTTCCAGCTTTTGGTGTTAGATGCAGACACGCTCACAATTTCGTTGCTGTAGGTGTTAGATGCCAGTATGGGCATTCTGGGAAGAAGAGGCAAACAATGGAGGGTCATCTTGTTTGAAAAAACAAGAACCCAGCAAGGTCCAAATGTTACTCAAAAACCCATGTGAGAAGCACAGTTCTTTTTGCAGGCAGAGCACACTCCGCAAGGTTCCACAGCAGAACGGGGACTCAAACACGGGTCTCCTAGATCCTACTCTGGTATCACAATGATTCGCTTCCATCAATGGTCTCACTTCGATCAATGGGAGGTGGTGCTTCCATCACCAATAGCTATAGCAGCTGTAAAATTTACACACCCAATGAGTTTCATTTGTTAAGTCCCTGAGATCCATTATTTCATCAGTCAGCGTACGGGCTCTATATTTTAACTGAGTATCTCTTTCCCCTCTCTTTGATGACAGGAGTTGCCTAACAGATTCTCCAAAGCTGACTTTGACTTGGGAGCTAGATCTATAGATTAAGCCTGTTCTTCTGCAACAGTTGTCTATACAAAGTCTGAGGTCAGTTTGGAGAGCAAAGGGGATAGGGGCCACTTCCCCTGCATTTGCCTTTCCCTTCCGCCATTCTGGAGGTGATAATATAATTCACGTCAGAAGAGTTAGTGGGCTGAAAATGAATTGGTGGAATCAATCCAGAGGGTATAAATGAATTAGCATGTAAATGAGGACTCTTGCTCTACATACTTTCAGATCGCCTGCAGCTGTAAATAATTCCAGGGATGGAATCAAACGTTGCAAACAACTTCATTTTTTTGACGCTCCTTTCCTGCCCACCCCTTTCCCGTTCAGGAGCACCTACCATTATCATTGGTGGATCCACCTTTTGCATAGGGTTGAATGTTACTAGAGACACAGATCTCAAGGGGATGGAAGGAGGAGCCATACTTCCCCCCACCCCTCGATCACACATTCATTACAAAGCAGCTTGCTAATTCTTTTACACTTTTCTGTTTTGCACACATTCACGTGCACATGGCTACTTAGGAAAGATATAAAACCAGCAAGGGCGGGAGGTGTCTCTTTTGGACCAAAGCAATGATGGTAATCTCACCCTCATTATGTGAAGACTTCCGCCAGGATCACACAAGGAGAGACTATTTGGAAAGGGGCATGTGAGAGAGATCTGCCATTTGTAGTGGATTAGTTAATTCTTAAAGAGAAGGGCCCACATTCGATGTAAGAAGTGCCCAAGCTCAGAGGCTACACCCATGGAAAGGAGAGCTCTGTCCACTACTCCCAGCTGTACAGGGAATAGCTGTGATAAAGCAAAGGCATTCTTTATGTGCTTCCGGGCACTCCTGTCTTCTTACTACACGTCGTTCTGGAGCTGAGCCTTGGCATGAGTGTACATATGAACTTGAAGGCAGCTGGTTGGGAACACCCCAGTCACCCCCTGAAAGTTCTCCAAGAGGACTCAAGATAGGGTTGCTGGTCCCACACTGGGGGCAGGGGATTCCCTGCTCCCACCCTCCCACCCTCAACCCAGCTTACCTGGCCAGTGGGGGCTCCCGCACACTGCAGCAGCCTGATTCAGGCTTAATTTGACCTGAATTGGGCCAAATTCGGGCTGATTTGGGCCTGATTTGAGCCAATTCGGGCCCAAATCAGGCCGAATGCAGCCGGATTTGGGGTTAATTGGGCCCAAATAGGGCTGATGTGGAGTGCAACAGCACTCCCACGCTTTGCAGTGGCCGGATTTGGGCCAATTCAGGCCTGAATCGGACCCAATTTGGCCTCCTGTGGAGCACCAGAGCACTCCCAGTGTAGCACGTGCCCTGTGTGATGACATCGCTTCCTGGAAGTCATGTCATCATGCAGGCTGGGAGCACGCGTGCGCTCTGCACATGAGAGAGAAAAACATCAGAAAGGTAAGTGCTAGGCCTCCAACCTCCCACCTGGGGGGTAAGGGGACCTGGCAACCCTAATCAGGAAGACAGCCAATTGCAAGCCATGCTGGGGGAGAACTCACCCGATGCTGACTTCAAACAGGCCTTGATCTTTGGAGAGTTGGCACTGCATGATAATAAGAGCTTAATTATCCACCAGTCAGCTACAACTCCTGTTCATCTGTACAAGTGAGGTGAAGCCAGGCCATAGCCAGCAACAGTCTCGTAAGTACATGGAACCAGTTGAAGATCTTGACACAAGACCTTCCACGGAGGCTGAGGGGTATCAGAACTGGCTTGCTCTATGCATAATCTGTTCTTTGGGG
The DNA here is from genome assembly GCF_028583425.1 of Eublepharis macularius. Taxonomy (NCBI): domain Eukaryota; kingdom Metazoa; phylum Chordata; class Lepidosauria; order Squamata; family Eublepharidae; genus Eublepharis; species Eublepharis macularius. The sequence goes on from NC_072801.1 coordinate 25,290,040, forward strand.
ACCTACGCATGGTAGTTCCTTTATTTGAGTACGATAAAATATGGAAACAAGCTCTGGATTTTATAGGTGCTAAAGGTGTAATTCCTTCGATGCAACAAAGTTTAGATTTTTGTCCATTGTGATTCTTGGGTTTGTAACAGATTATGAAGTGTAGTTTCTTTTACTGCTTTCCATGGTTTAATTTTATGATTTTTTTCCTCTCTGCATCTCGTGGTTTTATGGTTCCCTTTGGTTTGTATTATTGTTTATATGATTAAATAATTTAATTAAAAAATTCACTGGCTTGCTCCAGTCTACTGGAACAAGGAGGCTTCCATGACTGGTCTCTTTGCAGTCTTACATTTCTCCAGGCTAGAACCTGGCTGCAACCTGCCTGAATTCCCATCCCAGGTTCCTGATATCAGTTTCATTAAGGCCAGTTGACACATTATGGGGTATATAGGTTGGATCCAGGATCCCCACTCTGTTTAACAGACATGACCAGTGAGTTCCCAGTCCCTGTGAATGGTGTGCCTGGACTGGGACCATGGTACATGTAGAGAAGAGGCTTTAGCCTCTCCCCCGCAAACCATTTTCCCAATCTGACATGGTCCAGGGGATGAGGAACCCATATGTTCCCTGGGGTACATGTGGGATTTCCCATTGGGCTCAACAGTGCCCCGGGAGCATTTCAGGTTAGCAAAATGGCAAGAGGTGAGGATGCTGAGGCCTCTTCTTCAAGCACTCCAGATCCCGATCCAAATTGGCCCATACATGGGAATTGAGGAGAATCTGCTCACATCTAACTGTTTTACAGAGTGGGAACCCTGGACCCAATCAGTGACCTTTGTAATGTATTGATTGCTTTTGAGACCTGCCAGAGTCTTCCCCCCACCCCACGCAACACACCAGTCCTCTGAATGCACACCTGCCTCCCTGGTACTTTCTTCCTCCACTCTCTTGCTTAAGACATTGATGGATGGCTGACTGGCCTGTTTCATCAAGTTGGAGTTTCGGGTTCCACGCAAACAAGATCTCCCAGGTGGATTGGAAACACTGATTAAGACAGATTGAGTCAAAGCGAGTCCATTAAATTCTTAATAAAGAATATTACACCCCTACCTTAATCGGCAGCCACACTGACACCTTATAAAAGTACATTAGGGCATAATCCAATTGCAAGACCAATGCTGAGGGTTGTCTCCCCCCCCTCCCCAAATTGAAATTATATCATATTCCTCATTTCTTAAATTAAAAAGCTAAAACCTTTTAGTTTGCTCTCGTATGCTTGTGTAAAACTTAATCAGTGGCTTTAACAGCATTATATTCCTCCCCCCCCTCCAATATGGGCCCATTTTGGCTCTCATTTATTTACAAGAGAAGAACTTCCTGGTAGGCGAAGTGATTCAATTTGCAGCCGGATACATCAAGCACTTAAGGATTTCACCCAGGATTGATTGATTATTTATCGTGTTATCTTGCCTGAAGACGTCTGATATGGCTTGGCGCTTACTATCTCTCTTTCTACCTAATGCTCTTCCTTTTAGTAGCTTTTTTCTCTCTGCCAAGTGCTCTAAGGCCTTTTCTCTATGTGACAGAAAGAAGAGGGTGTTGGGAAATCCAGCTTGGAATCAAGACACTCACCTGATGTGAAGCTTTACAGAATCACCTGGAAAATCACCGCCTTGGCCATCAGGGCTGATTTTAAGGGTAAATCAAGGAATACAACCTCTGTCCTCATTTGCATATAGGGCTGCTCGAACACCTGCCTGTTCGTGAGTTGCAGCTGAGTTTTTGACAGATTGGTTCACTGACTTGTTTGTGGCTGCTTGGCAGGCCATTTCACTGTATTCCCTCCTAATAGTACATTGATAGTGCAATCCACTTTTCATGCATGAGCCAGGTGGAGTTCTACTCTCTCTATCCTTGTGTCATGGGTTCAGTGAAAGTGAGGACTCCTCAGGAGGAGAGGAGCCTCGTGTAGCCAGCCCTGACTCCTCAGGAGAAGAGGAGCTCCATGTAGCCAGCCCTAACTCAGCAGAAGCCGGTGATCAGGTAGAACATCTGCTGGCTAATCAGAGTCCACAGCCAGCAGCTGAAGCAGAGCCACTGGCACCCTCCAGCCCCAACACCACAGAAGAAGCCCAGCCAGGGATGTTCAACACCACAGGTGAAGCCCAGCCAGGGGCTTCCACCCCCCCCCCCAGGTTTGCCCACAGCCACAGAGCGCCGCAGACAAAGGCAGAGGGTGGAGCTGCAGGAGAGACGGCACTGTGCTCACCTCCTGGGCCAACGCCAGCTGCTTGTGGATAGCGATGATGAGTAGAATCAGGATAGAGCCCAAGCAGCCAGCTATAAAAGCCAGTCTAAAGGAACTGCCTGGTGTGGAAGCAATGTGTTGCATTCTTGCTACTGCTGTGACCAGTCCCTTGAACCTTGCCTTGCTCCTGTAGCTTCGGACTGTGCCCTGTCTCTGCTTGCACCTAGATCTGATCTTACTGGTAGCTGACCTATGGACCCCCTGACTTGGATTTTGGATTTTGAACTTTCCTCGGCACTCGTGTTCTGAGCTTGGACTTTGACTTTGACTACTCTGCTTGGGCTAGCCCAACCCATGATACCTTGTCACACAACTGCTTCACTCAGCTGACAATTGTTCAAATGTCTTTCCGTCAGCTCCTTACCTACCATTGATGCCTTTGTACACAGTAAATTGAACCCTTGTGCACATTTTTCATGAAATTCATAGTATCTCTGTTTGCATGTTGCAAAACTTATTCTCACAAGGAAGTGCTCAGCTCCACACCAATTGGTCACTAGGGCCATTTCCACACGGCTTACCTTTTGCCGGGATGCAGCGTGATCTCGCGTGAAATCACGCAATAACAGCGTCTTCCTGGCGCAATTTCGCAAAAGAACACGCTGCGTCCCGGCAAAAGGTATGCCGTGTGGAAACGGCCTAGATCAGGACAAACATGCTCCGAACTCTGCCCTGCAAAGAGACAATGTAGCACCAAGCCACAACAGAAGCCTTCAGGCAAGATAACTCAATAGGTAATCAATCATTACAGTATGAACAAATAGATCAGACCTAAGTATCTCTAGCCAGGCCTCTAAAAACACCCATTAATTCAACATCCTGTTTCAGTTTTGCCAGAAATGATATAACATTCTATGCATTTTATCTATGGATCCATTTTTTCCCCCTTGTGTTGGGGGCTCCTCTTAGAGATTTTACAGAATTCTTGCATTTCTAACTGAAGATGGAACCTTGTTATTTCAAAATGTGTGGGTTGCAAACTGCAAAGTCAGAAAACAATTAATCAAATTAATTTAACAAAATGTAAGAAGACTGGAAAGGAACCAGAATCAGTCCTAATCCTCCAATAGAGATGTCAGGAAATATTTTGGGTACCACATTCATGGTCTGCAGCCAACATGGATAAAGGAGTTCTGTTTGAGGGAAGTATAAAAGAAAGCAGAGTGATATTGGTCATAAGCATTTTATCCTATATTCCATATTATAACTGGGTCTGTTTAAGAAGGGCAACAGAAAAAGGGTCAACTTTATTTGAGTTCAGTGACCCCACAAAGACCAACAAGATTTTCAGGGCATCACCTGAAGACAGGAGCGTTGACTCTCAAAAGCTTATATCCATGCTGGTCTTTAAGGGGTCACTGGACTTGAATCTTGCTACTCTACGGCAGGCCAACACAGCCACCCACCTGAAACTTTTCGTTTTTTTAAAAAAAATTGCTAAATCATCAGGATTTCTCCCCTAAATTCATGATCAGAACTTGGCACAGGTGAAAAATAATTTCTGCATCAGACAGGAGGGCACCAAAGACTGGCTTGGTCCTCAAATCTCAAACCAGACCGAAGTTGGATTCGGAACATTGGCAATCTCAAACTGAGGACGCAACCGTCTGTCACCGATTCTGGTGTTGCGTTGCCATAGCTGGTCAATATCCTGAGCTTGCATTAGAGATGCTGCCAGATAGGTGCTCAGCCAGGTACCCAATCGCCCCTTCTCACATGGGAGTTCCTGCCCATCAGAACTCACCTGTTGAAGGAACCATCATTTGGCCTCTACTTATCCAACCCTGTCTACTGTTTCTGTGGGGTCTGCTCCCTGGGACTCCAATCCTGCAAGGAAAAAGGCATTTGGCTAGTGGTAGCAAGGGTTGGAGTGGCCAGTCATCCCACAGAAATGTCATAGTGTTCCTCGTGTGAGGTGATGTAGCAGTACTGTTCTTTATTTACCTTATTGATACTCCACCCCAAAGCGACTTACAACATCATTCTGCCCTGTGGCGCAGAGTGGTAAGCTGCAGTACTGCAGCCCAAGCTCTGCTCACGACCTGAGTTTGATCCCGGTGGAAGCTGGGTTCAGGTAGCCAGCTCAAGGCTGACTCAGCCTTCCATCCTTCCGAGGTTGGTAAAATGAGTATCCTGGGAATAAAGTGTAGATGACTGGGGAAGGCAATGGCAAACCACCCTGTACAAAGTCTGCCAAGAAAACATTGTGATGCAATGTCCCCCCATGGGTCAGTAATGACTTGGCGCTTGCACAGGGGACTACCTTTACTTTTACCTTTACCCCACCCCAAAGTGACTTACATCATTCTTCTCTTCTCGATTTAATCTTTATAACAACACTGTGAGGTAGGTTAGGCTGAGAGTGTGTGACTGTCCCAAGGTCACCCAGCTAGCCCCCACAGCAGAGTGGAAATTTAAACTGGGGTCTCCCAAATCCTAGTTTGATGCTCTAACCACTATTACATGCTACCTCCCTATTATGTTATGCCAGCACATCTCTTAGGGGAGTTCCCATGTCTGTACTCTTGAGGCACATCCCCACATTCCACATTGCAATCCAACCTTCCCAAACCTCAGAGTAATTTCCCATTGCTGTTAGCCAGGTCCTTAGTCACACAAACACTGACCTCCTCCTCCTAAGAACCTGGCTGTGTGCAATGTTAGGCCACTCTATTGATTTCAGTGAGCTTACACTGGAGTAACACTGCATAGGAACACACTATACTTGCCCCCTTTTGATTTTAAGCTGCAGCAGAAAGCTGGCTGGTGCAATGCCAGCTTCCACAGTCTTCCAACACCCATATGGGGTACCGTCCATCAATGGCTATTAACCATGAACCTTCAATGGGCTCTCCATATTCTGGGGCAAAACCCTTCTGCATGCCACTTATCAGGAGGTGGGAAGCCCTTGGCTCTGGCTTTATAGGCCTTCCACCTGCACTTGGCTGGCCTCGTTAGGAAAGCAGATGGGAGATTAAGAGTGTAACCTTTCTAAATCCATTGAAGTCAACGGGCTCTAAAATCTCTGCTTAGGAGTTTCATTTATACCCCACCTTTCTCCCTGGTGGGGTCCCAAAGCTGGTCCCATTGTTCGCTCTTCCTCCAGTTTTATCTTCACAACAACCCTGTGAGGTAGGTTAGGCTGAATGTGTTGGACTGGGCTGAGTAGGATTGCCGGCCTCCAGGTGGTAGCTGGAGATCTCCCAGAATTACAGTTGATCTCCAGGCCATAGAGATCAGTTCCACTGGAGAAAATGGCTACTTTGGAATATGGCCTGTATTGGCATTATACCCTGGTGATATGCTTTGTCTCCCCAAAACTTGCCCTCTCCAGACTCCACTCCCAAAATCTCCAGGAATTTCCCAACCTGGATCTGGCGACCCTAGGAGGTCAACCAACAAGCTCCCTCAACAGACTGGGGAATCAAACCTGTGTCTCTCAAATTAAAATGTGACCAGATAGTTACACCTTGTTAATTCCATGGACATCAATGGACTTCAAAGTTCTTAATTCTGCTTCAGATGGTGCTGTAAACGGCCCTTGGGACTGATCCAGCAGAGCTTGTCGGAGGTTCTTATGCTCTTTTAAGGGAGCTACCCGGAGCCATATGCCTGGGCATCTAACCAGACAGCCAACAGGCTAGCGGATGACGCAGGGTAGCATGTGGGTGGGAAAGAATCCCTTTCTTAACATGAAGCCAATGGGGTGGCGGGGGGGGGGGGAACACTAACAACAAGGTTCGCCAGTTGGTATTTTGATGGTTTGCAAAAGCAATATTGTGACGGTTCTGCTCACACTTCCTCCTGGAGATAGTTGGAGGGTTAATGGCATCACAGAAGACATACAGTTTGAGAAGGAAACTTGGAGGGCTGGGAGAAGGGGAAGCGAGCTGGTAAAGGAGGCTGGGGGAAGCATCAAAAGGCAGCCTTTCTGCAGCAAACATAGAAGACGAGGGTGAACAATCTCTCCCACTGCAGTTTGCAGTTTTCTTTCTTTTATAGCCGGGCCATGGAGAAAGAATACAACTCCTCCCCCTCCATTATGTCTTGTAGCTATGGTTGCCAATGCCAACCTCTAGGTGGAGGGTGGAGATCTCCCCAAATTACAACTGATCTCCAGACTAAAAAAATCAGTTCTCCTGGATAAAATGGCTGCTCTGGAAGATTGACTGTATGGCATTATATGCCGCTGAGCTCTCTCCCTTCTCTAGGCTCCACCTTCCAAATCTCCAAGAATTCCCAACTTGGGCCGTCGTCACACGGGCTTTTTTTTAGCGCTAAAATGGCGCTATTTCCTGGCAAACACCCACCTTATTCCAACACTGATGCGATTTCCTCATTGCTGTTTTTTGCTTGATAGTTGCGATATTTTGCGCCTCAGTGTGAATGCCTCACATCGATGTATTTCGCCTCGCAACATCCTATGCCCTCCCTTCAATCCCAGAATCCATTTCTTCCTGCGACTCCCCTTTTTTTTATTTTATTATGTCCTTATAACGCCATTACAACATAACACAATGCAAACTTTCTGCTGAAGTAAAAATGACTCAGTCGCCATGGCAGAGTCTTCAGCGATGGGGATCACCTCAGACAGGGAGTTTTCTGCGGGTAAAGGGCTATTTATATAATTTCAAAGTTGGAAAAACAAAAGGGTCGTAATGTTTTGCTCTAACGGAATGTTTATATGCTGTTATTCCGTTATAGCGGAATTAAACGCCAGAATAATAAAAAAAAAAAGGGGGGGGGAGGAGCTGCTTCTGCGCGGTTAGAGAGAACAGAACAGAGTGCTTCGGTGTGGACAGCTGGTGGCGCGAAGAGCCGTTAGGTGACCCAAAGAAACGTTACTGTGCCGATAACAGGTAGGACGCTATATGCTGTAAATTTAACGGAAGAGATGCCCGTGTGACGACGGCCTTGGAATTAGCACCCCTACTTATAACACAGTGGCATACCACAATTCTGCAGGAGGTTGTGATGTTGGATGCGGAATGCAGCTTCCTAGCCATGTCTTTTTAAAAACCCACAAGATTTTAGCGCTCATGGCTGCAAAGGGTGTAGGCGATATACCAGAAGCCAGAAGAGAGATTTCCAGAAGTCGGGGCTGGGGAATCTGATTGTAGCCTTCCCCCAGAAAAGCAGATTACATGATGCAAAATATGCAAATTTGCTCAATCTGCATAATATATGAAGGTTCAGAGGAGTTAGCCGTGTTAGTCTGTAGTAGCAAAATAGTAGCACCTTTAAGACTGTAGCATAAACTTTCAAGAACCACAGTTCTCTCCGTCAGATGCATATGGAGGTTGCAGAACATCTTTGATGGGTGGGGGGGCATTTGCATTTCCTGAGACAGAACATTTACTTTTTTTTAAAGCCTAGAATGCAGCCAAGCAACCTAGTTTGCCCTTTATTTATTTATTTGCTTCATTTGTATCTCACTTTTCATCCTAATGAGGGCTCCAAGTGGCTGACAACATTCTCTCTGTCTCCATTTTATCCTTACAACAACAACCTGGCAAGGTAGGTAAGGCTAAGAATGTGACTGGCCCAAGGATACCCAGCAAGGTTCCATGGCAGAAAGGGGATTCGAATCTTGGTCTCCCAGATCCTAGTCTGATGCTATAACAACTATACCACATCTGTTCTTCCTGGTACAATTTGAATATCCAAACCGACCAGCAGGATTGCCAACCTCCAGGTGGTGTCTGAAAATCTCCCGGAATTACAACTGATCTCCGGACAACAAAGATCAGTTCCCGTGGAGCAAATTGCTCATTTGGACTATGGACTATATGGTGTTCCTCCCCTCTTAAAACCCACCCTTCCCAGGCTCCACCCTAAAAATCTCCAGGAATTCCACAAGCTGGAGCTGGCAATCCTACCCTGTTTTCCCTTCCTGTATCCCTGACATTTGCTCTTAATGTCTATTTTTAATTCTGACTTTTACTACTGGTTTTAATGCCTTGGCAAATGCTGGGAGATTGGGAAGCAGTGCCTGGGAAGAGCAGACTCTGGGGGGAGGATGTCATTCCACTTCTGGCTGACACTCTAGTCTGCCTCCTCTAGTCTCTGTGGCCTCTACCATAGACACTTGAGGAGATCTTTGCTATGGGAGCTTTGCTATGGGAAGAACATTTTTTTGCCAGCTTATCAATTCCTTAGGACTGGGAAATTGGGGCTGGAGCCATGGGCATGTAAGTTAAGGGCTTAGTTTTACTGCTTGCTGTTCTAAAATACTGCTGATAGGTTTGACTGCAGCTCATTTAGATATTATTTTCATTGTTTTTCTTTATTTTAATGTATATTTGTTACTGTTTTTATTTTATGTCATTTGCCACTTTGGGCAGAACCTAGAAACTGTGGGATAGAACTCTTTAAAAATAAATAAGGAAACCATGAGGCTTGACCACTCACAACTCTAATTCTAGCAAGGTGTTACCCAAAAAGCACATGGACACCATGAGAATAACAAGAACCAGAAGACAGGAACTGTTCTCGATAAATGTTCAGATAGCAGGGCGCTTATCTCCTCCTTTCTTCCTGTCAGAGTCATCATGGCCCCGTCATATTTTAGGGACTTAATGTGAACTATTATGCTGGGGCTTGATATTCGTTATATGCTGTGTAAAATCTTGTGTGTAAAGGATCCTGTTAGCTGACATGCAGCGGTGGCGCCAGGGTTTCTGGTGCCTGCAGCTGCCCCTACATGAGCACACACATAGTGCGCGCGCGCACCCCCCGGACTGTGTGATGATGTCACTGAGTGATGACGTCATCACGCAGCAAGCTGGCCCCATTGGCCAGCGAGCGGCTGGGACAGCATGTGGAGGCTGCCCACGCTCCCAGTTGAGTGCGGCGGGTGACTGGGGAGGTTCCGCACACAGCCCTGGATGCCTGCCGTGCCTGGCCTGCAGCTGCTGCACCCAGCGGGGGGGCATGTGTTGGTGCCGGCGCAGGGCTGGCTGGCTGCAGCAGCTGTGGGCCAGGAACACCAGCTCCATGGCACGCGCCTCCGCCCCCGGCACCCCCTCCAGCTCCCCCTTCGGCACCTCAGCGCCAGCGGTGCCTGCCTCACCGCCTCAATGGTGGCGCCAGCCCTGCTGACATGGCAGAGACTATGGCCGTTTTCACACTGTCTCTAACTAGTCTCTAACTAGTGTGAGACTCACGGAAGGCTGCGGCTTCCTCACGCTATTTTTAACACCATCCGATTACGAAACGCCATAAATCACTGTTTGTGGCATTTTGTAAACAGATGGCATCAAAAGCCGGCAGCCTTCCATGAGTCTCGGGCTAGTTAGAGACAGTGTGAAAACGGCCTATGTTATCTGACTATATTGAACTTTTAGCAAGAAAACAACTGTTGCCATAGATACATAACCTTGACTTTATAAAAACATTCTCTTCGCTTGCAATTTTGTAGATATCTGCTGTAGCTGGATTTCTTCCCATTCACTGTAGATACATTTTCTGTAGATAGAAGGGGGAAAACAGGGCTGTGCTTAAATGTCTGTATATGCTGGGTATTGAGAACCAGACTTTATTCCTAACAAAGAACATTTTGGGATGCTGAACTGGGGATCATCAATAAATCTTTAACTCATGCAGTCTGACTCTTGCAGTGAAGTTATTGAGATTCAGCTGGCAGATCCTTACACTACCCAGCTGGTCCACTCATTCCCAGCTGATGGCTTTAGGATCTTCTTCAGGAACTCACTCTAAGGCTGCAATCCCCAGTTGGTGCCTACTGGGCACCATGACATCTACTGTTGTGTTTCCTGGCATTCACGTCTTTCTTCCCCAAAGCAAAGAGCCAATCCTGGTTTTCCTTCCCTCTCACTGGAGCAGGAGGCGCTTCAGAAGACCCTAAAGAGCTTCATCTTTGCATCTGCAAAGAGTGTCTGTTTAGAGAATAGCCCCCATTATAGGAGACACTAGGCTTGGACTCCCCAAATGTTATCATTGTCCATCATGGCAGCCATTTTGTGATTGGCCTTGCGTCCCATGACAGCCATTTTGTGCTGGTATCCACTATCATTTCTCAAAATTGTTTCAGATTTCTGTAACCCTGGTCTTATTAAGGAGTGGAGATGGCATGATATAGCTTGATATTTTCAGATCATGGAAGCTAAGCAGGATTGGCACTTGAAGAGGTGACTGCCAAGGAAAACCCCGCAGAGGAAGGCAATGGCAACCCACCTCTGCCTCTCACTTGTCTTTAAAGCTCCTTGTTGGGGGGGTCATCATAAGTCGATTGCAACTTGACAGCATGTACACACAGAGAGAGAGAGAGAGTCCTATTACATTGACTTACACTGTGTAATCCACCTGGAGTCGCAGTGAGATTGGTGGACTTACAAACACCACAAATAAATAAATAAAAACACCCTAAATTAAAATTTCAAGTTGATCAACAGGTGACCTCTCATTTAAGACATTACTACCAGTGAAGGAAAGTAATTCCAGGTCATTCCATTTGGCCTTTCTTATATCATACGGCCAGGCTACAAGTGATGAATGACACAGGTTGGACACTTGTCAGCTTCCCTCAAGTTTCGATGGGAAATGTAGGCAGCTTGGTGGAATGTTGGGCAAGTGACAGTTGAAAAGTTCATTGGACAGCAGTCGGAGAGCCAAGCTGTAAAACCAGAACACCTACATTTCCCATAAAAACTTGAAGGAAGATGACAAGTGTCCAACCTGTGTCATTTGTCACTTGTAGCCTGGCCCTCAGTCTCACAACCTACTTGGAATATTTCTGGAAGCTGCCCCAACTCCAAAGTTGTAGTGATGGCCAAAAACATTTTCCAGGCTGAACTTAGCAGAGTGGGTATGTGATGATGACCTTGCCATACAACTAACTTTGCCAGAGTGTTTGCTTTTGCTCCACCCAAATATTTTTATATAAGCCAATGGTCGCTAAGATGTGACAAATACGCCAGGGTTCTTCTCCTCCAGACCCTATCAATGCTGAATTGAGCTCTACACATCTCAAAGAAGTGAATGCCTGAACCCGTTCAGCAGGGCTTTTTTTCTGAGAAAAGAGGTGGTGGAACTCAGTAAGTTGCCCTCAGAGAAAATGGTCACATGGCTGGTGGCCCCGCCCCCTGATCTCCAGACAGAGGGGAGTTCGGATTGCCCTCAATCTCAACTCCCCTCTGTCTGGAGATCAGGGGGTGGGGCCACCAGCCATGTGACCATTTTCAAGAGGTTCCGGAACTCCGTTCCCCCGCGTTTCCCCTGAAAAAAAGCCCTGCCGTTCAGGATGCTGACAGAAGTGGTTGCTTTTGCAGTGCTATATAAATTATTGTCTTCTTTTGGATGAAGAGAGCTACTGAGCCACAGGCTGATGCCATCCTCTGGTACATCAGCCGCCAAGCTGATAGCCTACATATCAGTTCCTTTAGAGACCAAGAGGCCTTGTATCAGCATCCAGAGCTTGTTTTCACCGGCAGTAAATCTTGTAATTATGTCTTTATCTGCATTCCGTGCGAAATCGGTTCGCACCTAATTATATACTATGGATGCATTGTTTGCACATATACAAGCAACAGGGATGGGGATGGAGTTCTGGGACCAGGCTTCTTTATTTATTTACAAAATTTATACCCTGCCTTTCTCCATTCATCAGGCCTTCCAAGGCAGCTAGCAGATTAAAAGCATGCATCATGAAAACGTCTTAAAAACCATAAAACCCAAGCCAAAACACATCATCAAAAATAAAAACCAAGCTAAAATACTCATAAAACCTAAAAAAAACAATTAAAACATAGGGCATGAAGGCAGGATCACTGAGGGACTGCCAGATGAAACAAAAAAGTCTTCAACTGTTGGTGGAAGATGGCAACAGAAAGGGAACAGGTGGGTCTCTCGGGGGACAGAGTTCTAGAGTTTTGGTACCACAACTGAGAAAACCTTCTCCCAGGTGCCACCCACCTAAATTCAAAAGGTGGGGGCACCCAAAGCAGGGCCCTGTAAGATAACCATAGTGGTTGGTAGGTTCTTAAGGGAGTAGGTTTGTTGGTCCCAAGCCATATAGAAGTTAATCAATCTAGATAAATGTTTGTGTTACCAAGCAGATCATATTATATTTTTATTTTTAATGTTATGTTATCAGCATAATGTGTAGACTTCCTAATTTCCCAGGCCTAGCTTCAATTTTCCATCCTCAAAAAAATTGAGTAGCAGAAAAAAATGTCTTCCACTGTGATGCTCTGGGAATTTCCTCTAGTGTCTATGATCTTTACCATGGATATTAGGGGAAATTCTTAGAGCATTGCTTAGCAGTGACATGACATCCCCAAACTCCATCCTCCCTAGCAACCATCCCCCAAATCTCCTAGCATTTGCCTAGGCAGTGTTGGAAAATCTAATGATGCTGGGCAGAATTATGTAGATCAAAACAGAAAGACTCTTGCCCCCGAAGAGCCTACATTCTAAAATAGAGGCAATAGAGGAAAGGGATGAGATGAAAGTAAACTATAAGACAATGGAAACACTTAACCAGTATTGGAGATGTTTGATAAAGAGAACAGTGACTGAGCAACTAATGCCTAATCCAGACAAGACAGAAGTACTCCTGATTGGTCAAAGGGCTGGTGCAAGGACAGGTGCTTAGTAGATTTGCTCAGTGTATTTTCGAAGGAGCTGGCACAGCTGTTTAAGAATAGAATAGCATAATAAAACTTTCAGAATAAAAATTTAGTGACATGCACCAGAAAACAATCAGTGATATTTGGGTTTAGTTTATGGCATCAGTGATTAGGGCCAATGTGGTGCAGTGGTTAGAACACTGGATTAAGATCTGGGAGACCCAGGTTCGAATCTACACTCTAACGTGGAATGGAAGCTGCTGGGAGATTTTGGGCCAGTCACACGCCCTCAGCCTAACTTCTCTCATAGGCTTGTGGTGAGGAGAAAACAGAAAATGATGTCAGCCATGTGGACTCCCCACTGTGGAAAAAGGTGGGGTATAAATGAAATAAATATATAAATAGAGACACCGTTAGATCCACCGAATCTGATGTTAAAGATTTGTGCAGTTTATCCTTGTTTGCGTTTGGCTGAGGACACAGTAGTTTCATTGTTTTTTAAAAATTTGTATGTTTTTAGTGATAATTTGCAGATTATAACTACTGTTTTGGGGTTGTATATATTTTATTTGTACCTCATTTCTGCAAAGAAATGGGGTATAAATCCACCATTCCAATAACATAGACAGAAGTTTCGATGGGCACCCCATTGCCAGCACAGTTGAATAAAGTGCTACTGTTTATCAGCACCCCCTAAATAGTGTTGTACCTGGCAACTAGCAGAAGTTTGGGGAGGCAGGGACATGGGGGAGTACCCAGCATCACATGCGCCATGACCTCACTTCTGGAGAAACCAGAAACCATAGAGTTTCAAGTGATTCTTAGAGCTACTTGACCACTTCCAACAAGTTTTCCTAGGAAGTGATGTCCCAGCACGCATGACATTGATTTTTTTTTCTTCTACTGCCGCTCGGAGTGCAGGTGTTGCTAGCAGGAGGCCTCTAGCCATTGTGGAAGGTCTGGCACCCCCCCCCCCAATTTTTAACTGGAGAGGAGCTCCTTCACTCTCTCTCTCTCCCTCTCTCCCTCTCTCTCCCTCTCTCTCTCTCTCTCTGAGATTTGATATCCTGTTTTTTTCATCCATATGCTTGAGGCTACTGACAAAAAAACTCAGTTTCATCCCTGCAGGAAGCCAGCCCTACCGGCCTCCACAATCCAGTCCTGGAATAAGATTGCCAACTGATGAGGGACCATAAAAAAAAAATCCCAGCCCGTCCTGCCTTTGTGCTTTGAACGGCAGCTTGAACGGCAGGAAGCAGCAGATCCGTTTTGTCAAAGCATGATGGGAAGCTGCAGAACTAAGCAGAGCAAACTGTGCTAAGGGCACAGGAGCAGGGGTATGTAAAAAAAAGTTGGCAACCCCATCCCCCTATCAGCTGCCCAAACTTCAGGGGGCTGTGAACATTTGTACGTAGTGAGGCGCGCATGGATCTGCCCAGAAATGTCCAAGCACTGTTGGGCTTTTGCAGCTCATGCGAAAATTCATAACTTGCTTTCTCTTTTATGCTGGGGAAACAGCATTGCCAAACATCCTTCCTGGCTCCCCTCTGGTAGCCTCGAAAGAGCATGTGCCTGCTTTCATATTCCATGGCAGCATTTCAGGCGACCATGGGAGGGGGGGAGAAAAAAGGTCTACATGTGCTGCCTCAACAGGGGGAAATCCTGAGGCCGGCCCTGCGAATATTCGTACGCCATCTGTACACAAAAAGTGCCGAGCGGCTGGCTCAGCTGTTAATTCATGGACGAGGCGTCGTGCTCGGGACTGGCTGCCATCCAAATCGGAGGCAGGTAGGCCCTCCGCTTCCGTTAGGGGCCTAGAGAGACGCTAGCAATGTTACCCTGGGCCCTCTGTTTGGCGGCAGCGCAGTCACATGACGGGCCCGTCAACTGACAAAAGAGGATGACTCAGCCCAGCAGCTGTCGGGCCGCCTCGAATAATGACAAAAACAATTAGCAGTCCGTGCAGTAGCCTCTCCTTAATTATCTCCTCCGAGTTTAATTAACTAGCTAAATTATCAGCAGTAATGTAGGCATTAATTATGTCAAATTACAGTGTAAAAATCACTAAGTGTGGAAAATGTCAATTCAGCTATGCTCACCTGCCGGGCTGAGCAGAACGGGTGTGACAGGGGCTGCTGTGGAGAGCCCGGGAAAAGGGCTCTGGCCTCTTTTACAGGTGGAGAGCGCACGATTACCTCAGCCCTACACAGGGGTCAAAGGTGAGGAGCAAGGCAGAGGCAGCTCCACAGCAAACAGTTGGAACCAGGCCCCCCCCCCTTTTTTTTGGATGTCCAGCCATTGGGGACATTCTGGTCTTCAGCAGGAAAAAAAGAGGACAGAATATTTTTGGCTGGAGCAAAGGGAGGGAAAATAATGCTGTTCCCCAAACCAGATGGCTTGGCTGCCGAATTATTAAATTATGAATATTAATACAAATCAGACACGGAAGAGGTAATAATTTTGCTGCCCTACAGAAATAATTAACATAATTTTGATAAATTACACGATAAGAGAATCTAAAAATTGAAGTAGATTTATCTTAATTAACATCTTGGACTTGCTCCGAAAGGTAAATTGTTCTGCGGGGGATTCAGGAAGGACAAGGAACGGGAGTCCCCTGGCCTCAGAGAACCAGGCCAATTTTTTTTTTCATTTTTCTGCTTTTGGGCCTTTAAGGCTAACAGCCCAGTATACATTGTACCTTTGCACCCTAATCTCCTTCCTTGTAACACCCTTCCCACCTTCTGCCTGGGATATAAAGGCTCAGGGATCTCCATTCCTACGCATATCTGAAGAAGGGAGCTTTGATTCTCGAAAGTTCATATTCTGAAAATCATGTTGGTCTCTAAGGTGCCACTGGACTCAAATCCTGCTGCCCTACTGCACAGCTACCCGCCTAAAGTCCAATATATAGATATTTCTGGTGTGACTGAGACGTCGTAGAGGTGCATCCACACATTCATGTACCATCATTTGCTCGATTTCCCAACATAAGAAGACTCACAGCGGAATGTGTGAACTAATACCAACAAACCGATCTTTTTCAGCAGCGGGAAAATTAGCTGTGATTTAACATTCATGCAAGTTGCCTCTTAATGCTCCATCAGGATGGGATAAATACAGCTACAAGTTCCAGGGTAGGGTACAGGCTGCTGGCAGGCCACAGATCAGGTCAGCCCTTGGGAAGGAGGACAGAGTAATCTCCAGTGTTATGGAGTGGCGAGAGTGACCAACTGGAGTGGGAGAGATCTGGGTTCAAATCTCTATTGAGCCATGATGCTTGGTGACAACCCCCCTCTCTTTTTCTCTCTTTCTTCCTACCCTTAAATGGACCCAGGAGCCACTTTTAGCCTCACCAGTATACATAAGTTTTCCCAGGGGGGCAACTAGCAATTCCCTGGGGCTATTTCAGACCAGAAAAACATTGCAAAGGAAAAAGCTGAATTCTCCCTTGCCCACATGCCATGGTTCCAATCTGAATCAGGATAGCACACAGCTGGTAATTAAATTCCAAGTATGGAACTCCCATTGTGCACCCGAGTGACAAGATCTGTGGCAGAATTTATTTATTTAATTTATATTCCGCTCTGCCCACAAGCAAGCTCAGAGCAGAGCACTACAATATAAAAATAAAGATCTAACAGCATAAAAATTTAAAAATCACAATAATACAATTCATTTAAAGCAGCAGTGCACATATTGCAACAACCCATCAGTCTGAAGCAAGGGGGCCAGCAGCCGGATGAACAGCAGGACCAGGGGGCTGATTGGGAGGCCTGTCTGTCTCAACCATCATATGCCTGGCGGAACATCTCTGTCTTACAAGCCTGGCGGGAAGATAACAGATCCCCCCATGTCTGGGTCTTCATAGACAGAGAATTCCACCAAGTTGGTGCCAGGGTGGAAAAAAACCTGACTCTGGTTGAGGCAAGGCAAACTTCCTCGGGGTCAGGGACCACCAGTAGATATTTGTCTACTGAGCGGAGCACCCTCTGGGGACCATATGGTGAGAGGCAGTCCTGCAAGTACTTTATAAATTTAAAAAATTACATATACAAAATTGTATCACAGTGTATTTGATAGGTCTCCTAGGTCCGTGGTCCTTCATTGTTGAGTCCTGCAAGTATGCCAGTCCCAGTCCGCTATGGCCTTTAAAGTTTAAAACCAGAACCTTGAACCTGATTTGGAACTCCACTGGGAGCCAATGCAGCTGGCCCAAAACTGGTGTCGTATGTGACCAGAATGGAGTCCTGGTCAAAACATGCACTGCTGCATTCTGGACCAGTTGCAAGTTCTGGAGCAGGCCCAGGGGCAGCCCAGCGTGGAGCGAGTTGCAATAGTCCAACCTGGAGGTGACTGGTTCATGGATCACCAGAGCTAGGTCATGGATTGAAAGGTAGGGAACAAATTCCTTGACCTGATGAAGGTAGAAAAACAGACTTGGCAACTGCTGCGACCTGGGCATCCATTGATAAGGAGACATCTAGCACCATGCCCAGACTCCTCACTGCTAGCACCAGCATAAACAGTACCCCACAGTTGCATAGCCTTGGGGGGGGGGGCAAGAGGGGCGGTCGCCCCAGACGCATAATTTTAAGGGGGCGCTGTGCCAAGGAGAGCCTGCACTCTGTCAGATAACAACCCAACCCAAAATTCTGCATCAGTGGGGCAAGGGGATGCATATAGATGTTAAACAACAACAGGGAGATTATTGCCCCTTGAGGAACACCACACGCTAAAGGGTGGCGGGGCGATAACTGCTCCCCTAGTGCCACCCTCTGTCCTTGACCGTGGAGAAAGCAGACCAGCCATTGTAAGGCGGTCCCTTGGATCCCCATATCAGCGAGGTGGTGGGTCAACAGATCATAACTGACTTTATTGAATGTTGCTGTGAGATCTAATCACACCAGCAGCGCCGACCCGCCCCGATCCAGACATCTGCAGAGATCATCTGAGAGCAGGGCCAGATCAAGAGGGGCAGGGGGGGTAGTCTGCCCCTGGTGCTGCCAGGGAGGGGGCGCCGGGAGCAGCTGCCAGCTGCTGGGATCGCGCGAGCGGCTGCGCGGGCAGCCTCCCAACCTCCTGCACTGCCTTTCACCTGCCCTGCAGGACAGGGGGAGGCCGGCTTGCCGCACACCCCCTGTCCTGCGGAGCAGGCAAAAGGCAGCGTGGGGGGCTGCGAGGCTGCCCGCACCATTCGCTTGCCCCACAGGACAGGGGGCAGCCAGCCGCCCCCTGTCCTGCGGGGAGGTGAATGGCGCAGGCAGCTTCCCAGCCCCGCATGCTGCCTCCGCCGGTGCACCGCGGCGGTGGCATGCTCCACCCTGCACGATGATGTCACAGAAGTGATGTCATCATGCAGCGCCAGGAGCGCGCATGTGCAAGGGGTCTGACTAGGGTTGCCCTGGGTGCCCACAACCTTAGATCTGGCCCTGTCTGAGAGGGCGACCAATGCCGTCTCCAGCCCATGGCCAGGGCAGAAGCCAGACTGGAATAGATCCAGGACAGAGGAGTCCTTCAGGAACACAGGGAGACAAGGACATTGGCCGATTCTGCACGGCTTACCCGAAGCCGGGACGTGCGGAACATGCCGGCAAAACCGCGAAAGATCGCGTTTTCTTGCGTGAGTTTTGCGCGACATCGCGCAAAACTCGCGCGAGAAAATGCGATCTTTCACATTTTTGCAGGCATGTTCCGCAACGTCCCGCAACGTTCCGGCTTCTGGTAAGCCATGCGGAATTGGCCACTGTCATGTATAAATTTTGTATTATTGTAGTTGTTGTTATGTAGTTGTTGTAGTTGTTGTTATTATTTATAGTCCACCTTTCTCACCGAGATTGAAGGTGGATTACAGCAGCGCAAATGAAAATACAAGATAATTGTCAGATAAGACATTCACTGAGCAAAGTACAATAATGAACAACAGTTAGAACATCCACAGAAACCGATACAATAAGGAATGGTAGCAGAAAAATTTTAAACAAGCATAATGCAGAGCAAAGAGATTTTTTTCCCCATCCCCTCCCCACCATTTTTTCCATTTTTTTCAAAACAAAGCATATCTAATTTCCACGGCAAGTTTAGCAGTGTGGAAACTCTCTAGTAGGCACATATCTACATCAGCAGACAGTACTCGATAGCATAGCGTTTAGTCCCCATCCCTACCAATGCATCTCTCTGGACTACTTCTTAAGGCATAGTCCTGTAATCTGAGAAGACAGCCCTCCTGGATAATTCAGTTTTGCATAGTTTGCCCAAAGCCAGGAGAATGGGCGTTTTCCTGACCACCTCAGGCAGACCATTCCATAAGGTGGGGGCTATATTTTTTTATTTATTATTTCGATATATAAACCGCCCATCCTCAGGGGCTCTGGGTGGTGAACATCTGTTAAAATCAATAAAAAAATATTCTAAAATCAACATACAATAAACAATAATAAAATAAATTAACCAAATACATTAAGGTGCAACGGTGGGGAGAACCTCCCACCCCAAAAGTGGGAGGCTGACATGGCACCGCCCCCTTCAACCACTGAACGCCTGTCAGAACAACTCTGTCTCATAGCCCCGGCGGAACGATAATATGTCCTGCTGGGCCCGGGTCTCCATTGACGGAGCGTTCCACCAGCCTGGGGCCAGGACTGAAAAGTCCCTGGCCCTGGTTGAAGTGAGGTGGGCTTCCTTAGGGCCGGGGACCACCAGTAAACATTTATCCGCTGATCAAAGCGGTCTCTGGGGAACATACAGGGAGAGGCGATCCTGAAGATATGCCAGTCCCAACCCACTCAGGGCTTTAAAGGTAAGAACCAACACCTTGAACCTGATTCGGAATTCAACTGGAAGCCAGTGTAGCTGGCGCAGGACAGGTGTGACATGTGACTGGTAGGATATACTGGTCAGGACCCGCGCCTCCACATTCTGGACTACTACAGAGAAATCAAGCGCATGGGCAGCTGTTGATTTTGCCCAACTGCAGGATGCTATCTGCAGAAGGTCCTGTTCAGATGAGCGAAGCTGCCCTAGCGGAACGTAGGGGGAGAGGCGGTCACACAGCTATGAGGAGCCTAGGCCATGGAGGGCTTTGTATGAGATCCCTGATGCTTATCCCAATATCTGATAGGCAGAGTATTGTTTGGTGATACGGCACAAGATCTGTAGATTGAATTCCCAACACCACCAGCTAAAAATGATCTTTGGCATCAGGGCAAAGAAAGGTTAATGGCCGTTCTAGTTCAGACCAAAGGACTCATTCAGTATGTAATGTGCTGCCTCAAGTTGGCGTTGTACTGAATTGGATTAGATTTCACTTTTGTAATGCATCTCCATGTTACTGTTTCCTCTTGCAGGATGCCAAAGAGGTTCCCTTTTCTTGTTTTGAAATCAGGCCACAGGGGAGACAGCCAGCGGGAAGGGTCTGTAGTCACATTGAGCGTTTTCTCCCCCAGCTTTTCTAGCAGCGCCTGTGTCACTCACCACATCCTTCTTGGCAACCTGGTCAAGGGGAAAAGGAGGGGAGCAGGTGAAAAGGAGCCTGCAGCCCTGCAGCCGCCGTGGCAGTGTGCCGTGGGCCGTGTTCCTCATTTGGAAACTGGCCACAAAGGAGATTTGCCCGGCCTGCACTGGGGGCCCGCTTAGTCGTCTGCAAACAGACTCTGCTGCGTGATGAAGATCAGGTGGCCAAGGAAAGCGGGACATGAAAATACATGTCTGGGTGGTGCAGCAAGTAATGTTAAAACAAGGGGAACCCCACTGAGGAATAATTAATGTGGCTCTGTTCCACCAGCTTCCTCCCCCGCCCCCCAGCTGGGCTCTGCCAGGGCTTGTGCTGGTTTGTGTACCTCAAAAGTGACCTGTGACTGCTGGCTGGGCGAAGCGGTTTGGTGCGCATACTGATAGGGGGGCCGTGTGACGGAAGCAGAGAGGAGGGGGAGTGGAATTGAGTCTGCCCCCCCATGGAGATTGATTTCCTCGGCATCATTATGTGTAAAAACTATTAAGAGTATAGAATCATTCAACATTATTACCAACTGACACCCCCACCCCAAATAAAATCCCATTATGCATTTTTCAACCTGGATCTTACTGTCTTGTCAACTTTCTCATTAAGGAGGAGCAAAATGTCCTTGGCAGAATTATTCCACTCAGGTCATTTTGCTTGGGCTTAAGTGGACAGATTTCTGCTATTTTGGGCTGCTCGTTAACCAATCACCTCAGCAGACAAGAGAAACATAAAATAGTGGTCAACACAGCCTTAAACCAACTCAGTGCCTGTGGGCAGAGAAATGTAACATAACATTTTTATCAACTCTGTTTTGAAGTTTAAGAGGGATAGTGACTAGCGGTAGCAAATTTTGTTCAAAACTGCAATGCACCATGGGTACTGTAGTATTAATACTAATCCTTCCTTGGCTTCTCAAAAGCAGTCCAAAGTGTTCAAAGCATCTTATAGAAGTATGCTTGGTAATGCTTTTGAAAGCCCTAGTGCTAGGGTTTTATGCATCTTCAGCTAGGCCTGAATACTGGCCAGGGTGAACTTTGTCTTGTGGGCAAGACTGAGCTTGCCCTTACCATTCCATCATGTAGAGTTGCCAGGTCCCCTTACCATCCTTGGAAGGCTGGGGACCTGGGGCTTACCTTTCTAGTTGCCCCAGCATGCTTCACTCTCACAAGCTTTGCGTGCGTAGCCACACACCCATGTGCTGACGTCACTTCCGGTGATGGCACTTCTGGTGACATCATTGTGTGGGTCCATGAGCTGACAAGGCTGATTGCATTTCTGTTTGATCCTAATTGTTATCAATTCTTGGTCTGCTTAAGTTGGTGGCAAGCTATTAAAACTTCCTTCTGCATCGGGCAACAAAAAATGAGATTTGTCATTCCTTAGGAGGAGGTTACCGGTAGTAATGGTAGTACGGGAGCATTTCCATGTTTCATTTGGCCCAGTGCAAAGCATGGGAGCACTCATGCAGCTGGCGTGGTGACATCACTTTCAGAAGTGATGTCATCACACCGGCTCCAGGGCACACGTGTGCTTTGTGTGTGTGTGAAAGAAGACCTCATGCATCACACAAGGTAATTGCCAGTTACTTCACCTCCTGACAGAAGGTGAGGGGTACCTGGCAAGCCTAAGAAGAAAACAGAAGAGGTGAGTGCTGGGTCCTTCTCTCCTTCTTCAATACTGGCAGATTATAGTTTTTACTCAATGACCAATGAATCAGCTTTGCAACCCTGTCATGTCTAGCTTTGTAGTCCGTCTGTGCTATTTTGCTGCAGTCACAAATAAGGTGGGAAACAGTTTCATCTTTTTCTTGGCAAAGTCGACATTTTGGATTTTCGCTGATTATTCATTGATTTTTTACTATTTTCATTGATTATTATTATTATTATTATTATTATTATCATTATCATTATTGTTATTATTAACCTCTTGCAATGTCCCTGTTACCCAAGAAGAAACTTTCCTGCAACTGGCACAGTGTCTTCCTTGTTAAGAAAGATGAGGTGCTGCTGGATTAAGTTTGATAACAGTACTGTGAGTCCCGAACCTTGGTTTTCAAACTGTGATGGGTTCTCCCAATCCCTGAGGCCCAAGCTTCTCAAAGGTCCCTAAATTACATATAATGGCAGACGAGCTTCTTTAAAGTATTTTCCATAACCTGTGATGGTTTCATGATATTTTCTTGGGGAGGGATGTGTCTTTGGTAAAACACTCTCAATAAGCCCTTTCATCCTTTGTTTATGAGGAATATTTAACTCTTGCCCTTCCAAATATGTTCAAAGTGGCTCAGCATAACATAACCACAAAGTGTAACAATTCATTCCCGAACACTGATGAAGGAGAATTCTCTGATGTGGCTTTTGACCTTCCTTTTGACCTTTGAGGGTGGTGGGTTCTAATGTTCTTAACAAGTCCAGGGCCCGATTTCACGACCCTTTAGAGCCAGACTTGCTTGTATCATCTTTCTTGGAAAATTTGCTTCTCCATGATGAAGTTCCAGTGTCATGCTCTGCTTATTTGCATGGATCAAAAACTCTGTAGGTACAGACATGATAGAGGTTTGTAAAATTGTGCATGGACTGGAGAAAGTGGATAGAGAAAAGGTTCTCTCTTCCATAATATGAGAACTCAAGGGCATTAGGATTTCCAGGCTGAGACAGGCAACCAGCAGGAAGTTTGGCAAGGTAGAGAAATGAGGGGGCTTGTAACATCAGTGATGGTCCTGATGACATCACTTCCAGGAAAAACCTAGAAGCAACAATGGGTAGCTCTAGGAATTGCTGGAAATGTTATGTTTTTACCATAGAATTTCTGCAATTCCTAGAGCTACCCATTGTCACCTCTGGGTTGTACCTGGAAATGATGTACCAACACAGAGGACAGCAGGTTTTTTATTGTTCTCTCATGGCCACTTGGAGTGGTGGTGGCCAAGAGTTGCAATTGACAGGAAGCCTCCTGCCATAACAGGGGTAACCAATGAAGGTTGATGAGCAATAGATTCAGGACAGACAAAAGGAAGTACTTCTTTACTCAGAGTAAATAAATTGTGGGACTCACTGTGGCCATGAGCATAGAGGGCTTTCAAAGGGGATTAGACACATTAATGGAGGAGAGGTCTATCAGTGGCTACTAGCCATGGTGACTAATGGAAACGTCCACATCCAAAGGCCGTAAATGTCCAACTACCAGTGCTAAGAGAAAACACCTGTGGAAAGCCTTGGCCTCTGTGCCCTGTTTGTTTGGCCCTCCAGGGCAACTGGTTGTCCACTGTGTGAAACGAGATGCTGGACTAGATAAACCCCTGGTCAGATCTAGCTGAGCTCTCCTGAGTTTCTTTTGCGAGGTGCCCAAGATCAATGAGAGCACCCTTAGAAAACGCTCTAGAAGTCCATGCTATGTGCAGTGTTCAAGAGCCTGCTTTCAAAGTATAAAGCTTGGAAAGTGCTACCTTACAGTGTACCAAGAATTCTTTGCCGTACGCAAGGATTCCCCAACAGGGGTTCAGGATGTCCTCAGCAAACATATTGGTGTATGAAAGGGCATGGAATTTTGTGGCTTAGGTCAGCAGGCACCCATGACCTTCAGCTCAGATCCGTGGTTTGTTTCTTTCAGTCGGCAGGTTGTTTCAACTTTGTTTCTGCTTTCTCTTCTGGTGGGATTCTGGGCCCTTCCGTCCCTCAGTAATGATATAATTACTTCACAACATGCTGCAAGAATAGTTAGGGAGACAGTTGCGGCCGCTACAACAATCCTGACAAGGAAAACATTAATTTCTGGAGTTCTTTTAATTAATTCATCAGGAACCACGCTGTGTGGGATGATTACGTTAAAGTGTTTAATTACAAATTTATATGTAATGATGCACTTTAATTACTTTGGACTGGTGCATTATTATTGGGCCCTTTTCCCAAGATTCCTGGCACCAGATCCGTGCCGTGCACGAGAAGCAACTCCATTGACGCCTGCGTTCCTAAATTATTTACATGGCGTTGGGAGAAATCCAGTTGTGATTAATGAGGGGAAATGCGCCTCTCCTAAGTGGAGGGTGTTGCCATGTGCTTTGGGGACAACTGTGAAAGGAGTGGGGGGGGGCCTCGATGAAGCAGCCTTGAGTCAAACAGAAGGTCACGTTCTTGGGTAAAACTCAAGCCATTATAAAGACATGTTTGCAGAACTGATTTCAGAATTCTAATCACTCTGGAAATCCAGGTCCAGCTAAAACTCCACAAAGGATTGCAAAGAGAGCAGATGAAGCCGTCCTTTCCAAACCATGGGCTCCTGGAAGCTTTCGCCCATCGGTTGCGGCACCATCCTACTCCAAGTGAATGATGCTTTTAATTAATTAATTCCTAAACCCGCCCCAGGCAAAGCGAAGGCATCAGCAATGCAGATGATAAAATAGAAAAAGGAAGCGCATGGCAGGCTCCCCTGTTTAATAGGAAATCTAATGTGTTTGAAGCATCTGGGGCGAGGCTTGGAGCATGAGCCAGATCTTTGAAGGACCCTGGGCCAAGCAAAGTGGTATTAAACAAAAGTAAGCTTTACTCAGGAAAAAACAGAACACTGAGGCATCGCAAAAAAGAGAGAGTATAAAACAGCATTCTAACTTATTACTGCAGTTCCTTCCAGTTAATATTGTTGCTTTCACTCCCAGAAAGCACATTACAATGCAATGTGACCATGAAGATACGTGCAAACAATTTATTTTTGCAACCTGATCCTGTTATGAACACCAGCGCCTAAAATCCATTGATTTTAATGGGCTGGGACATATAGAACTCTGCACAGCATTGGAGCTGTTCATATTATTGGTTGCATCCGTGTGTGGAATACTCTGCCTAGAGTGACCCAATTTTTAAAAGGGCCTCATAGAACTAGGGAGAGCACAGAAAGGTGGAGACTGGAGAGACATTTGGGGGTTTAGTTTACAGAAAGACAGTGATGGGAGGAAGGCAGATATGGAAGGGGTTTATAGAATTGTGAGCAATGCATTAGAACGCAGAACACAGTAGAATTCCGAAGCATCCAGTAAGAATGGCAGTAGCTCAGGATAAACAGCTTGCCTTCATTTTATGAATAATTCACTTATAGGCTCTGGAGAGGGGGTTAAGGCAGATTGAGGACTTAGGTCTATCAATGGCTGCTGACCCTGCTAGCTACCAATGGAGCCTCCATATTCAAGGGCAATCTACCTCTTATGATCAAAGTCCTTGGACAAACAAGTAGGGAGTGGTACCACCTCGTCTGGCTCAACAGCTCCCCAGATGATTGTGTACAACATGCATTGACTGATATGAGCAAAACAGATACTTACAGTAGGGAAAACAGCTAGGACATTTCATGGAAGATGTTAAGGAAGGAGGTAAAAAGAAAGTGGGCGCTATGCAGCAGATTAGCTAAGAGATCTAGGCAGAGCTAAGAAAATAAGAAAACTTTATTAAAATATATGAACAAGATACCCACATCCTGCCTTTCAATTAAAGAATTCAAGAGAGTTTCCTTGGGAAATAGAAGAGAGTCCAGTAGCACCTTTAAGACTAACCATCTTCACTGTAGCATAAGCTTTCGAGAACCACAGTTCTCTTCGTCAGATGCATGTCCTTGGGAAGTAACTCTGCTTTATCTTCACAACAGCCCTTCAAGGTAATGATGGGCCCCCAATATTCTAACCACTTGGTAATACTGTCACTTGCTACATTTCTCCTCCCCCTGCTTTTAGCCCAAATTGCCCTTTGATTTTACAGGCCCTCCCTATTTCCAGGAAAGCCCCTCACAGAGACAGAATGGGAAACCAAATGGAGGCATGTTTTGGTCTACAGCGATATAGACGGGCATCTGCCAGCCTGCCTAACCGATCTGGGTAATAGCTAAACTCGTGCCAACCCTCCCAACACCAGATGGTGTTTGCAAGCATTGCCAGCTCCCGACTGAGCCCTGCCCTATGAGACCCCATTGAGAAGTTGCTTTTGGCGTGAGCCCTGCCAGGCCACTCACGGCATATGCTCCCTTCTGTCTTTACACCTGTTGGTGGGTGGAATTCACACTCAAGGGCTGAAGGAAGGAAATCTCAGTTGCACCTCAACCGGATGGGTATAAAACCACCAAGGAGGCAGGAGACAAAGCAGCAGCTCAGAGGGGGAAAGGATGGGATCAAAGAGAGCCTTATTTTGCTCCACTCATATCCTTTCTTGCATGAACCTGTTCTGGGATTGTGTTCATTTTGGATGCTCTGAACAGATTGGCACTGATACAACCACTGGAAAAAGATAACCTAGCTACCCCATATAACTCAGCTTGCTAGTTGTTGGCAGAGGCCCTCGTCCAATCACTTAAAGGGGAAGTTGGTGATCTCTGTAACAAGACCTTTCTGGTGATGGCCCCCAATTTTAGAACTCCCCTCCCCACAGCAGATTTTCATCATTTTAAGCCACCAAGTGGTTGTTGGTTTTTTTGCGCACAGGCTTCTGGTTGAATTGAGGTTATTTGTTCTGGCTCCACAATGTTTTCTAAAATACCCGCTTCTGCCACACCTTTCTAGCTATTTTTAATAGGTTATCGTTTCCTGTTCTATTATTTTAGGTACACAAACCACAAATAAGGCTATCTCTGTAGTATACAGAAACCAACAGGAGAAGCCTCCACCGGAGACTGCAGCAATGACTCACTATATGATTTATAGATGCTATATAAGGCAATCGGCTCTAGACCAAAGGCCTTCAGCCAACGTGATGCAGAAACTTTTGTATGAACAATAGAGAATGGACAGCTTTTAAAGCATATTATATAGCCCATGAAAAAGAACCCCAAAACGGGCTGAACAAATAGCTGGCAGGCCTGTGAGCCATTTTTCCTTTTGGACTGCAGTCTTCACTTTACGTGGGATATTTCATTGCTGTATCTTTATTTCCTGCAAAAAAAGAGAAAAAGAGAACTGATCTAACTATTTGGACTATACTGTTAAGCAGGGTGTTTTTTCTGGGGAAAGAGGTGGTGGAACTCAAGACCGCACAATGATGTCACTTTGGGTCAGCTGGAACAAGGGGGAGTTTTTTAAAGTTTAAATCACCCTCGGTGAAAATGGTAACATGACCGGTGGCCCCGCCCCCTGATCTCCAGACAGAGGGGAGTTTAGATTGCCCTCCGCACCAAGGGGAGTTTAGATTGCCCTCCGCGCCGCAATCTAAACTCCCCTATGTCTGGAGATCAGGGGGCAGGGCCACCAGCCATGTGATCATTTTTAAGAGGTGCCGGAACTCCGTTCCACCGCGTTCCTGCTGAAAAAAAGCCCTGCTGTTAAGCAACACTTACCTTGTATTGTCGAAGGCTTTCACGGCCGGAGAACGATGGTTGTTGTGGGTTTTCCGGGCTGTATTGCCGTGGTCTTGGCATTGTAGTTCCTGACGTTTCGCCAGCAGCTGTGGCTGGAAAGGTGCTACACCTCTGAAGATGCCAGCCACAGCTGCTGGCGAAACGTCAGGAACTACAATGCCAAGACCACGGCAATACAGCCCGGAAAACCCACAACAACCAACACTTACCTTACCGGTCAGGACAGGAGCTGGCTGTTGGACCCCATAAAAAGAAAAAATCATGTAGAAAACGTTTTGAAGATGTCAATGCTTACCTTCAATATGGTCTGTTAATGGTTGTTAAAAATAGTTTTCATTATGAAAGTGATATATAGATTTGCACATATATTGTAATTTGCGCATATAGCACTTGCACTTTGTTTATATAAAATCTATAAATCATATATTGAGTAATTGTTGCAGTCTCCAGTGGAAGTTTCTCCTGTTGGTTTTCTATTATTTTAGGTAAGCTGCCTTGAAAGCCATGGGCAAAGACTAGATGTGGGGGTATACAATTTTTTAAAAAAAATAAACATTATTAGGACCAGCAGAAATAGTGTGCAAGTTTTTGAATTCTCTAGCCTCCAACTATAGCAAGAGACCTCCTGAGAATTCTCCGTTCCCTACGTACTTCAAAGGCTGGTGGTAGAAAAATGGGAAATTGGGAATGCCAGCATTGTGCTGGTGTGTTACATCACTTCCGTCAAAAATGGAAATAACATAATGACATCAAGATGACACTCTAGCAGTCACCCCAAATTCTGTGGTTTAACCAGAGAGAGTTGGGCAAATCCCAGAGCATTGCCCAAACATCTGTTAAAGGTCCCTGGCCCCAGGGAGGCCTGCCTGGCATCAACCAGCGCCAGGGCCTTTTTGATCCTGGCCCCAGCCTCGTGGAATGCTCTGTCTGAAGAGACCAAGGCCTGGCATGATTTGTTCACTTTTTGCCTGGCCTGCAAGACGGAGCTGTTCTGCCAGGCATATGGGTGGTGCTAGGTGGAGCCCCCCTGGCCGGTTGATGATGGATTGGGCCCTCCCCACCACCAATACCCCCGTTTTAAAAACGTTTTTTACTACAAAGGTGCTCTGAAGTTGATTTAAATCTGATCAGTGGAATTCTGTGCTGCTATGTTGATGTTTATATTTATACTTGTATTTTAACTGTTTAAATTTGGATGTTTTTAGTATTGTTAATTTATAATAAGAGCCCCGTGGCGCAGAGTGGTAAGCTGCAGTACTGCAGTCCAAGCTCTGCTCACAACCTGAGTTCAATCCCGGCAGAAGGACCGAGATCCCGGCAGATCCCAGTTCAGGTAGCCTGCTCAAGGTTGACTCAACCTTCCATCCTTCCAAGGTTGGTAAAATGAGTCCCTAGTTTCCTGGGGGTAAAGTGTAGATATGACTGGGGAAGGCAATGGCAAACCACCTAGTAAAAAGTCTGCCAAGAAAATTTCGTGATGTGACGTCCCCCCATGGGTCAGTAATGACTCGGTGCTTGCACAGGGGGCTACCTTTACCTAATTTATAATAACTGTTTTATATATTTTAACCTTTATATATTTCTAATCTGCCCTGAGCCTGCTGGAAATGCAGGGAGGGTGGAATAAAAGTCAAAAACAAACAAACAAACAAACAAATAAATAAATCATGACATCACTTCTGGTTTTTCATCAAAAGTGGCATTGTGCTGTGGCATGCATGCCCCTGCCCCTCAAATTTTTCCAATGGGGTTGCCTGTATGCAACTGTAAAACTCTTAACTAATCTGGATGTTTGGTACATGAAAATTAAAAGATAAGGGGGCAGGGAAAGAAAAGAGGTATTTTCAAGGCATAGTGATCATGGAAGAAACAGGAAGTTGTGACCGGAAGGTTGCAGGTTCAATCCCCAGCATTTCCAATTAAATGGATCCAGTGCGTAATGTGAAAGACCTCTACCATGGAGAGTAAACAGAGAAGACAAAGTGGCTTGCTGGATCAATACAAGATACACCTAGTTCAGCATCCTTTGAGAAGGTCCCAGTAACTAGCATCTAGGCAGGTATTGGTCCATTAAAGCTGGGCTGTAGTTCATGTGTGGATCTACTTTCTGATGTCAATTTTGAACCGCCGTTCTGGTGCCAAGTCACACTGATGCAGCCCTTCAAGTAGGAGGAGGCTTTCTTTGTATATTTTCTGGAGTGGTCGGAGCACCATTGATTTCAATGGAACTTGCTTTTAGTTACTGAGTGTTTGTGTGTTCATTTCTGACAGCGGCTGATCAGCTTGTAAAACAGGAAACATGACCCTTGTCAAGAAGGACCGAGAACGTAAAGAGATCACCCCGGCAATACTTTGATGGATAGCTCTGTCGTCCTTATTAAAGTGAAAAAGCGGGAGTCTGGCATATGAAGCGTTTTTTCAAGTTTATTCTAAGTCAAATGTAAACGTCGGTGGGTTTAATTTATGGAAATGAAATAGCCTGGAAAACAGATTTGTCTTATGACTAATTTCCCCCCTTCACACTGTAATCTGCTCGCGAGAGACAGGACACTTCGTTTTGCTGAAAAATTATTTGGATGTCCAACTTAGTAATACTTACTTTTCCGTTTTTCAAATGGCAAATGCATTGCAGCTGTAGCTTGGTGGCCAAGCTCTTCCCAGGTTCAATCTTGAGTACCTCCAGAAAGACCTTTCCTGGCCAGATACCCTGGACAGCCACTGCCAATCAGCTCGAACAATACTGAACTAGATCTTATGAATCTGTTCCAGTACAGGATCTCTTCCACCTCTCTGAAGCATGGCACCCCTGACTCAAGACAGAGCCCCTTCTGCTGGACAAAGGCATTGCTAATAGCAAAAGAGATCCATGGGATCCAACCAAGGATCTGTTTCTGGAAGTCAACTTCACGTTAAACAGGAGAGGATTATTTGTATTCTGCACAAAGGGAGTCTTTCTGAGGCATGGAGGAACAAACTAATAAATATGATTTAGCATTTATTACACAGCGTCTTTTGAGTTTACTGAGTGCTTCGAAGGAATCTTTACAATAACCTTGTAAGACAGAAGAAACCAGGGGGAAGAATCTCTTGCACAGACAACCTTCCTCACTGGGAAATTGCAACATTTCCAGACGAAAGCAGAACCTCGCTATACAGTTTTCATGCTGGAGTTGTGGAGGGGGGAGGCGGTGCGAAGAAATCATGTTGACATGACTGCACAGGATATGGGCAACAGACAGCAAAATTTGGCTGGCCCTCTTTTAAGTCACTTCTTATTCTTGGCACCTGAAAGGTGCTTGGGTGGACAGCATGTTAGGTGGCTTACCCCATGATCATAGTAGTTAAGGTTCCTATGACTGACTTGACAAATGCCAGGAGATATAGGGGTGGGTGGGGAGGGTGGAGTTTAGGTCGGGTGTGATGTCACTTCTGGGTGACGCACTAGGAGTTACCCCTGACCTCCATGGTAATGACCACAGAGACAAGAGGAAATTCCTTGTGTGTCACTATGGAGGCCATGTTTCTCCAATTCCTCAATTTCTCAATGGGTGGGAGATTGGGGCTGGGGGCAGGGAATTCCTCACCAGGCAATGCCTTAATGTGGCTAAAAAGATTTTTTTAACAAACCAAATATTCTCCTTTTCTAATAATAAAAGTCATTTTTGGTGGGATGGAAATGACCATGTCACAAATCAAAAACTAGTTTTTTGAAGAAGTCTTACATGGTTCAAGGAGGGCAGTGTACCCACGGACCCTAAAGTGGCTGCAGCCCTGGACCTTGGTCTCGAAGCCCAGCCCTTCTCCTTTAACCGCCCCAATTTAGTACCACCATACCTCCCACCTTTGGCCATACCCCTTCTTTAAAGAAACAGATCATAAGTGCTATTCAAGAACCTTTCCTTCTCTTTCAGTATATTCCGATTGGGGCTGGAGTGAACATCAGTTTTTTTCATTTAAAATATTTCTGTCCTGCCTTATCTCCTTGGACTCAAGGCGGCTAAAAAACCAGCAACAAGTTGCAAATGCATCCAGCAGTGTAAGAATCCATCCATCAATCAAATTAAAAGCAACAGACAATATGCAAGATCAAAATGCAGTCAGATCTGCCCAAGCAATTTACCCTCTGCTGAATGCTCTTTGAAACAGAACCATCTGAATGTTGAGAGTGAAAACACACTCTGGGAGGCCATTCCTGAGAACTGGCCCCACCCTGGGAAAAGCTTGGGAACGGGATCCTTGAGTGCCACCTCAAAGTGATATTACATCCTCCCCAAATGCCGCCCCCCCCCCCAGCATCACCTCTCCCAAATCTCCAAGCATTTGCCAAGGCAGTGTTGGGACCCTAGTTTTATTTTCCAGTTGGCTGACCCCAAACCAGAAGTCTTGCTCCTGCGTTTTGTGCCAATGGAAGCTTTCAAGATTTCTTCAAAGGCCGGCACACATAGGACACATCACAGTAGTCCAATCTGGTGCAAGAGGCAGGTCCTCCTTGCTCTGCAGGCATGTCACTAGAAGCAGGTTCTACTCTTTGGCAACAGAAAAGGTTACCGGTCTATAGGGCTTAGCCACCCAGCCGGTGGGATGCCCAGCTAAGGGTTGCATCTTGTCGGCCGAATACCATTGTAGCAGAAGGAAGATATAGTTACTAGTGGACAGAGTTACTCCATCATCACCCAAAGCCATCTTCCTGATTTAGGGTTGCTCACTCCACTTTGGGAAATTTCTAGAGATTTGGGTATGTGGCCTGGGGAGGGAGGAGTTTGGAGAGAGAACTCAGAGGGGATGTGATGATGTCACTTTAGGACATCTGTTTCTCTTAGACTCTGTGGTGTACCACAGTGTCCTCCTCAGGGCTTTCTTTCTGGGAAAAGAGGTGGTGGAGCTCAGTGGGTTGCCCTCAGAGAAAATGGTCACATGGCTGGTGGCCCCGCCCCCTGATCTCCTGACAGAGGGGAGTTGAGATTGAGCGGCGCAGAAGACAATCTCAACTCTCCTCTGTCTGGAGATCAGGGGGTGGGGCCACCAGCCATGTGACCATTTTCAAGAGGTTCCGGAACTCCGTTCCCCTGCGTTCCCCCTGAAAAAAAGCCCTGGTCCTCCTAATGAAACTGCCATTTCCTCCAGGGGAACTGACCTTTGGAGTCTGGAGATAAGTTGAAATATGGGCTGCCAAACTGGGTTGCAAAATTCCTGGGGGTGCTGCCTGGGGGGGGGGTTGTATTTCAGGAGGGGAGGGACGTGATACCATAGGGCCCTCCCTCCAAAGCTGCCATTTTCTCCAGGGGAACAGACCTCTGTAGTATCGTGAACAGTTGTATTTCTGGAAGAACTCCAGGCCCCACTTGGAGCTTACAATTAATATAATAATTGTGAAATCCTAACGAAATAAAGACTTGAAACAATGGCAAAATTATTCTTACTATTATTCAGGTTACCATTCAATACATATCAGCGCACACAGTCTTCATACACAGACCTATACATAAAGTGCTAGTGCCAATTAATGGAGTTATCGCCTATGAACAAGTGCTGCTTCTCAAATAAGTCAGTATTCCTAAGGTTTACTCAAAAACTTCATAGATTCAAATTTCAAGTACGTGCAGGTTCGAGTACACCATCTGACGGGCAGACCGGTTCATTTGAAGAGGGGGTGGTCCCGTTTTTGAGTCTTTTTCAGAGATGGTTATCTCTCCGATGTAATGTTCAGTATTCAAAAGCTCCCATTCAGACATCACTAAAGACAACGCCGGATGCTGCTCCTGAAGAAGGCTGCAGCCTTCAATTATATTGTTACCTACTCTCGTGATTCTCCCCACCTGGAGGTTGGCAACCCTAGTTGTAATTCCAGGAACACTCCAAGTCTCATCTTGAGGTTGGTAACTCTATACTGACACACTCCCAACCAGTTTGTTGTGGTACACCTGTCCTTCCCAGTTGAAGATGGACCTCTATAGAAGGAGATGTGACAACTAAGGGTCTCTCTTACTCTGGCTTTCAATGGCTCTCCTAGCTTCAAGCCACAGAAAACAAAAAATTTAGTGCCTGCCTTCCCCTCTCCATTTTTTTTTGTTCTATAGCATTCAATTAATTTTAATTTACCGGGTGCTGCTATTCTACAGGGTAATTGCTTCTATCTCTGGAAATTGCGTAAACTCCAGAAGCACAGACCGCCCTCCAGTTAACAGGCTTTAAAGAGAGAGTCCTTCGTTTGAACTCGAGTCCTGCCTCATTTTCATTCACCCCTTTGTGGTTAATAATAATATTTAGCATCTAAAGGAGCACTTTACATCTTCAAAGTTGCCTTAGCAGACATTAAATAATGGAACGGCTCGACCCCTCTTTGTGTTGTGAGTAGAGGCCTTTTATAGGTGGGGGGAGGGATTCATCTCTGTGCGCACACGCATACATGTAGGAGCGACACATTAGTACCAGAGCGAGATTTTAAGCCAGAAATTGCCTGGTGAGATTCAAGACATCAGCCAGAAGTACAAGGCATTTTGCTCCCATGGAGGTTTGGGGCTCCAGAAACAGGGGTGTAGGAGGGGAGAGTAGGAAGCATATCACCCCCTTAGTTTGGGGATGCATTCTTCTACAACCCTGCCCATACTATTTTTATCCCTCCCTTCCTCCAAGGAACTTGGGATAAAATCCCTGATTTTCCTCTATTTGACCTTTATAACCTTCCTGCAAGATATGTTAGGCTAAGTGAATGACTAACCCAAGGTGAGCATCCTGGCTGATCAGGAATTTGAACCCAGCTCTACAAAGTCCTACTCAGACCCAATAACTGCTGCTCCACACAACTTGTCAGATGCATCCTTCTGAGAGAAAGCTCCCTGGAGAGCTAGCTTACTGCCTGCAGGGAATGTCTCGTGAAGAGGAGGAGCGTTCCATTGCCTTGCCAAACTCTTTACTGAATTGGCCGACATTCCCCTTCCTACTATGCTTGCAGATCCCATGCAGCAACCCAGCTTTACATCACCAAAACCTTCAACAAAACCAGAGAAAAAGAGAAAAAGAAATTCCAACAGCAGATTTCTCTTACGAATAGCAAACAAAGAATTGGACCCAGCCAGCTTCATCACTCAATTTGGCCCTATTCCCTCCTTACTACAGTCCCCATCCCATATGGCTTTTGTCCATTCAGATCTCATGATCCTCAGCATAGCCTTTTGGGTGGTCAAAGAGGACCCCTTTCTCCCTTTTTCTACAGCAGAACCTGGTTCACTGCAACAGTTGGATGCAACCCTGGTTCAATGCAACCCAAACAGATGGCAGACACTGGAGCCTGGAGTCCAACACTCAAGGGACACATCAAAAACTAAAAACTGGGGAGAGAGAGAGAGAGAGAGAGAGAGAGAAGGCTTTTTTCTGGGAAAAGAGGTGGTGGAACTCAGTGGGTTGCCCTTGGAGAAAATGGTCACATGGCTGGTGGCCCCGCCCCCTGATCTCCAGACAGAGGGAGTTGAGATTGCCCCGCGGAGGGCAATCTCAACTCCCCTCTGTCTGGAGATCAGGGGGCGGAGCCACCAGCCATGTGACCATTCCGTTCCACGTGTGTGTGCGTGCATGCGTGTGTGTGTGTATAAAATACTAATAAGCTTATAAATCACTTTGTGTCCCCATTTAGGAGAAAAGTAGGATATAAATAAGGTTGCCAAGTCTGGGCTGGGAAATTCCAGATCTGGGGGGTGATACCTGGGGAGGGTGGGGCTTGGGGACTCAGCGGGTTATAGTGAGATACAGTCCACCCTGCAAAGTAGCCACTTTCTTCAGGGGAACAGATCCCTGTAGACTGGAGATCAGTTGTAATTCCAGGAGATCCCCAGGCCCCACCTGGAGGTTGGCAACCCTAGGTGTAAATAAATAAAGTAGGTGGATAGGTAAGTAGGAGGCAGGTAGACATCACACAAATCATAGATCTTTTCCAGTTCATGTTCAAAATCGTAGATTCATCCCAGTTCATAATATGAGCTTCCCAAGACTTGCGAAATTCCGTAAGTACTGGGGAAATATTAAATTTGGCCACAAGTCAAAGACATTTTTCATTTTTTCAACTGAATTTGAAGGCTTCAGCTTTCTAGGACATGTGGAAAAAATAAATATAACTGGAGAGCAGCAAGTATGTCGGAGTTATAAATTGCAGGCCAACATAAACGTTTGTTTTTCTTAAGAGCTGGGGGTGGGGGTAGTGTGGAAGGGATATACTTCTTGTGAGGAGCCGATAGATGGCGCTCCTCTGTTTTGGAAAGGCAACAGAACAGCTACTATAGCTTGGAGTCCAGATTCATTTGTAGCGTCCCTTGGCAGATTTTTAAAACCTGCGGCTGTATCTCAAAACTTTGAAGGTTTAAAATGCATATATTTTTATTGTGCCCTCCTTCCAAGGAGCTCAAGGTAATGTAGATGTTCCACCTGCCAACACACTTTTTTTCTTCCTAAGAACCCTGCAGGGTAGGTTAGGCAGACAGACAGCTGTGATTGTTTCAAGGACAGCATTGTTTATTTAAACGAATAGCACATTTTAATTCTGCCTTTCCTCCAAAGAATTGATCTGGTTTGGCAAAAACTTCATGCCAATTCTCCTGAGAAGACAAACTGATCAGCTGCCAGTTTGCCATTTCATGGCTGATTTCATGGCTAAAGAACCCATCTTATGGGTTCTTTAGGGCAGTAGTCTCCAACCTTTTTGGCACCAGGGACCGGTTTTGGGGAAGACAATTTTTCCATGGACCGGGGTGGGGTGGGGGGATAGTTTCGGGATGATACAATTGTGCATTTTATTTCTATATTATTACTACTACTACTACTACTACTACTACTACTACAGTATATAATGATGCCACGGAAGTGGGCTGCCTTGCCACTTGTCTTCCCGCCCCTTCGCCTGCGCTGCCGGGCGCCCCGGCGGCGCAGCAGGTGGGGAAGTGGGGAGGCAAACGAGGAAGTGGGCTGCCTCGCTACTCGCCTTCCCACCCATTCACCTGCGCCCTATGCCACTGGTGTGGCCTGGTTGCTAACAGGCCATGGACCGGCACCGGTCTGTGGCCCCGGGGGGGGGGGAACCCCTGCTTTAGGTTTTTTTTTATGGTACTGGGACCATACGAAGCTGCTGGTACTGAATCAGACGATCAGTCCATCAAGGTTAATATTTATGCAAACTGGCAGCAACTCCTCAGTGTCTCAGGTAAAAGTCTTTCATACTACCTACTGTTGTTCCTTTGCCAGGGACTGAACCTGGGACCTTCCTCATGCCAGGCAGATGCTCTACCACTCAGCCATGGCTCCTCCACCAGTAGCTACAGGGTGAAACTGCAGGTGGTTGACAGAGCTATGCATGTTGTCAATGTGGTGCGCCATATGTGAAATTCAGTTTCCTAAAAAAAAACCCCTCAACTCTCATTTAGAAAAACTCAAGTCTATAGACCTTATGATTGCAAAGATCTGCTTGACGGTGGAGAATGCCTGGTGGAATTCAGAGAAGGTTCTGAAGTGACATTCCAGTCCCTAGGGATGGAATTTCCGTGCCCTGCATTGTTCCAGGTCCTCCCTCTGCCATTAGCAAACTCAGAATAAATTATGCAAAACAGTAAAGGGAAAAGGGCAACATAAATTTTAAAAACTGTATAATTTACACAGCTCATGGAATTTAGCTTTTCTTGGTGTACAACATGGATTACTAACATGCAACATTCAGTCGTCCAGAATGTAATTTTTTTTTAAAATGAGCATACATGGCACCGAGGATAATCGATGTTAAAAATGGAAATGACTTCTTGCATTCCCTCCCTGTCAGCCACCAGAAGTTGACATTCATAGGTATACTGCCTCTGAACTTGGAGGTTCCATCTAGTCATCATGGCTCAGAGCTCTTGGTAGGCTGATCCTCCATTCATTTATCTAGTCCTTTATAAAAACGATATGGAGTAGGGATGCCAGGTCCCACGGGCTTGAAACAGAGAATGGGTTGGGGGGGGGGGGTTGAATGCAAGAAAGGAAGAGAGGAAAGCAGGCAAGCTGTGTGCAGCCTGAGTAACTTTAAGCACATCTGTGTGAGAAATATTGAGTCAGAGAAAGAGGCTAACTGTGTGTGAAGCCTTAGAAGAGATCTGTGTGAATGAGTTTAAATGAAGTAACTTTAAGAACCGAGAACTACGTTTATGAAACCGATACGCTTCTTGAAAAAATAAAAGTTTATTTTGTTACTGTTATATCCCAGAGTAGCTGTCATTGCTGTGTCCCATTCCTATCCTCAGGGCCACATAGAACCACGAAGGAGCCTGATGCTTAAACACGTTACCAAAGGGGAAATTTGAATAAAATATCGTGGAATATAATATTCCTGGTGGCAGCAAACTGCTCAGAGGGTGTCAAGGGAAAGATTAAAGGAAAAATCTACCCAAGAGAAGTAAAGGGTCATAACAAGTATACATACCCTGTCTCCTTCATTCTACTGTCACAACAACCCTGTGTGGTAGGTTAGGCGGAGAGTGGGTGGCTGGCCCAAGATTACCAAGAGAGCTTCATGGTTAGGGATGTAATTTAAATCTGGTTCTTCTAGGGCCTAGTCCAATAATATATGCTGTAATAGAAAGAATCCTTCTGGGACTGTTTTATTCATTTAGAGGGTTTATAAACCATAAGCCCATCTTTCTATTTTAAAAAGCACCCACGGTGGCACACAATCAAGCAAATTAAATTTGCAGTAAAACATTAACAATTAAATTTCCCCCCCAAAACTACCTCATGAAATGAATGAACTGCAGCGGCAATCTTAAAAGCGAACACTTTAAACAGCAAGAGTATTGGTGCAGCTTGTCACACAACAAATACCTTCTGCTAAAAGTAGTTCTAGATGTTTCTTTGGAAGGCCGGAAGAGATGGACTCCCATGCGCTTCAAGTAGCAAGCTGTTCCCCTGGCTGGGGGCCAGTGCTCAGACAGAATGCCTTGTCTTGGGTGCTGGCTAATCTCAGCTCAGAGAGCGTCATATGCCCTCTTATCACATGCCTGGAGCTTAGAGGGTTCCAAAGAGCATTGTGATAGGGTTATCTAAAGTCCTCAGTGGTGTGTATCATATTTGGGAACACACAACGAAGCAGTTAATTACACAATATGTAATTCGCCTATAGAATTCACTGCCACAAGAACCTTGGATGGTGCTTTCACAAAAGCATTAGAAATTCATGTGGAAGGATATCATGGTTATTAGCAAGGATAGCTAAATGGAACCTCCATGTGCAGAGGCAGCATACCTTTGGATGCCGGCTGTTAGGGACAAGCAAGAGTGGCGGATCAACACAAAGGCCTATCTAGTTCAACAGTAGCCAGTGGGAACCCCCAAGCAGGTCAGGAGGGCCGTATCATTCCCACACTGCTTGCCCTCCAGCATCTGGCATCCGCAGATATGCTTCTGAACATGAAGGTGCCACCAACTTATCATAATGCATAGCTATTGATAGACCTATCCTCCACATATCCAGTTCCTTTATAAAACTGCCTTAAGGCATTTTGAATCAGAACATCCCATCATCTTGTTATCAGCCTGCCCTAACCAAAACAAAACAAACATTTGTGCTGATGTTACTTTGTAAAATGCAATCTCCATCGAAAACACTAATATTAAACTAATCATCACTACTGAGGCTGAAGTTGAACTTTCACGTGCAGAGGCAGTATATCTGCAGGGATTCTTCATGTATAGCATAATTTTTCTATTAGTGGCATTTTTACAAAGTAGGACCACAGATCTTTGTGCCTATATATTGTAACTCTGAAAAGCCAGTCAAAATTCCTTATTGGAGCATCTGTTTTAATTTTTATGCCCCCCCTCCTTTCTTTTTTTGTCTTATCTCTATGTGAACAAAATTATAAACAGGTACAAATAAGTTGGTTAAACAAGATTAAGTCCTGAGATGCTCAGGAGAAAGGTGGGCATTTAAATGTCTTCAACAAAACAAAGCAAAATAAAATAAATGAAGTTGCTTGCACCTCTTGGAAGCCCGAGGCTAAAAATCTACGTGGCTCCCCCCAGTGGTAAAAAATAATAAGTTAAATTACTCCCAATTTGCTTCTCTTTCAAAGGGCACCGTGCAATCTGCCTGCCTGAGGTGGGATTCCGTGCTTTATTTAATGGCAGGCCCAACACTTCTTCCTTCCTAGACGAGGGGGAAATTCAATAAAGGTTTGGGGGAAGGGTGTAGTATAAAGGACACCAAGCTGGGCCACTTTCACACATCTTAGAGCCAAAACACACGTTAAGAAATACCTAGGTTCAGCACGTGTTCTCTTACCTCAAGGTTTGCCGGGATCTGTAGGCATCCTGGAAGCTTAAAGATCTGTAGGCGTCCTGGAAGCTTAAAGTCCTGGAAGCTTAAAGGATCTGTAGGCGTCCTGGAAGCTTAAAGGCGTCCTGGAAGCTTAAAGCTTAAAATACAGGCGCCTGTATTTCCCTTCCCCTTTTTGCTGCTCTGTAAATGCTAAACTTTAAGCTTCCAGGACGCCTACAGATCCCGGCAAACCTTGAGGTAAGAGAACACGTGCTGAACCTAGGTATTTCTTAACGTGTGTTTTGGCTCTTACTGGCTGCGCAAAATCGCACAAAACTCCCAGAATGACGGTGTCTTGAAGATGGCATTGTTCCAGGAGTTTTGCGCAATTTTGCTCAATTTTGCGCAGCCAGTAAGACGTGTGAAAATGGCCCTGGTTTTGTTGTGAATATTTTGAAAATATAAATTAAAAGAGGGTGTCTTCAACTTGTCAGCCCTGCAGATTAAAATGGGTGTCCAGGCCTGCTATTTGATAGGCTATACTCCATTTTAGGAGGCTGATGTAGAGCTAATCTTAACACACTCATTATTTGATAGAAGGTGTACATCCTGCCCCTCCAGGGAATTTAAAGCCCACATGCCTTTTAAACTGCGCCAGAAGGGATAGAGGAGGCGCCCTTTGTTGCCCTCCTCTCTTGGCTCCAGGAAGAGTAAGATGGGAGATTTGATGGAATAGAATTTCTCAGAATAATATTTCTCAGAAAATAATTTCTGTGCAGTTCAGGAAGGCCTCCATACCGTTAGCATTTTGATAGAACCAGACTCCGATTATTTAGATGAGATGAGCAGCTGATAAAGTTTTCTGAACAT
The DNA here is from genome assembly GCF_028583425.1 of Eublepharis macularius. Taxonomy (NCBI): domain Eukaryota; kingdom Metazoa; phylum Chordata; class Lepidosauria; order Squamata; family Eublepharidae; genus Eublepharis; species Eublepharis macularius. Next base: position 25,330,893 of record NC_072801.1, read on the forward strand.
CTGAAGCTGTTTTAACTTGTATATGTACATTTTAATTCCTTGCTTCATTCTGGTGTATTTAAAACAAAACAAAACATTGTAACCCACCTTGAGGCCTTTTCAGGACAAAGGCAGGCTGAAAATGCCTTAATGCTGCAGTACCACCTTTCGGCTATCCTCTGTGGGGGTGCTGTAGAGCAGCAGAGATTAAGTCAAAATTTGCAGAGTAGGGGCAAAATGCTCTGGCCCTATTTCCAGAATCCTTTGGCAATTTACTGTGGGTTTCATAATCTGCGCCTCCATTTTGGGAAGCCATTGCGATATATTGACCAAAGACAGCAGCAGCTCTCCATTCGCTGAAAGCACCCACTGACCAACTGCTTACTGCTTCCAGTCTTCCAGAAGGCACATCTCTTTTTCTCTGACAGCTTTATCTTCACTTGAGTCGGTGTTTGTGTTTTGCCTGGCTTCTTGGCACCGTCTAAATGTACAATAAAGAAATTAACCGAACCTACCCAATTAAAACTCATCAGCACATGACAAAGCAACCTCAGTCTTTTTAGTAGACGGACCAGCGTAGCATTTTCAATCCTGAAATGCGCTGGCTTCATTTCTCTGAAGCAGGTCAATAGCTCATGCTGTCGGCTCTGCAAAATTGTTCAAACATATATAATATGAGTTCAAAACATTGCTTAATTAAATTCTGGAGAACACTGTGGCACAAAAACAACCCAAAGAGATATTAATATCAAAGATTGCAGCATCTTTGCATAGACCAAAGAATGGATGGGTGGGCGTGCTTTTGGTACAAAGAGATTACGAACGTGACAGGTTGGTTAATCTACAAGTAAGGGTGTGTGTCAGGTGATATGACAAAAGACAATTGTGGGGGAATGAGCATGAAATGTAAATGAGGTGTAGGGGCAGAAAAGGAAATCAATAGATGCCAAGTCCTCCAGTTCTACAATGATCCATAGTCCATTGGACATGAGTGTGGCCATTTTGGAATGCTCAGACTCCATTTTGAAAGGCCAGGCTGATGGAGCAGGGTCTGGTTGGCATGTGATAATATCCTGTCTCCTGTGTCTCACTGACAGGAAGCCAGTTTGTAAATTATCTCTGTCTGTTTGTCTTCTTGTTTTGTTCTCCATTTGAAAGCTAACCATTTAGCGAGCAGGCAGAAGCAGAGTTGGTGTGTCGGAGCAGCTAAGAGAGTGATCTGGGTGTCCCGAATTTGAATCTTACTTCTGCCACAAAATCATTTAGTGGCCTCAGGTGATAATGCTGGACCTACTTTGTAGGTAGGGTTGCCAGGTCCCTCTATCCTCTCAGCGGGAGGATAGGGGCCTGGAACTTATTTTCGAGTGCGTGCGTTGGCACGTGCTCTGGTGGTAGCATGATGATGTCATTTCCAGAAGTGATGTCGTCGCGCCAGCCGTGGGAGTGCTCCCGTGCTCCGATTTGACCGGTTTGGGGCCAAATCGGAATGCAGGGATGCTCCCACGGCCAGTGCAAGGGGTGGGAGCATGCGCACGGTGCGCGCTCCTGAGGTGTGTGCCAATGGCAGGCATGCTCGGCGATCGGTGGATAAGGGGGCAAATCCCCAGGGGTTTGCCTGACACCAGCAGGCACCTGGTAACCCTATTTGTAGGGCTTTTGGAAGGATCATGAACTGCTAATGTATTTGAAGTGCTCTGAACCCGCTGTATGCATAAATGTAATTACCAACTCTTAGGCATATCATCCAGTCCAGTCTCAACTGCCCCAGAGATCTGAAAGTATGATCCTGTCATGATGGTGTCACTTTAGGTTGGAGGTATATGTAGTCAGAAAAAAACTCCTGTCAGATTTTGCCTCAGGTGGTGTTTTATGTGAATGAGGGTCTTCAGTTACAACTAGAGTGTGAGCATGCTCAGTAGCATTTAGAGACAAAATGTGAAAGGAGGCTTTTTCTGACACTAAGCAGCAGTTGCCTCTCTTCTTGCTGGTTTTTGCTAATACTTGGGTAAAGCATATGTGGCAAGGCTAGATTGGGGTCAGATGTAATATAACTGGGGGCATTCTGGACTGGCCCATAACTGCTTGAAAGAGACGTTTTTAGTAGTCCTCCCCCCACACACATACATTTACCCAACCAGCTAAGAATGACATTCCAGTTGTTTAGAAGCTAGTGTAAGATGGTGATGGTGAGAATGAGCAGTGATCCAGGAGGTCCAGTTAAATCTTCCCTAGTCTAAATTTAACTGATGATCTTTGGCAAACCATTCCAGCTCAGTTCACCATCTGTAATATGAGGACATTTAGTGGCTTACCTTACAGGATTATAAAGAACGCAATTTCATAACAGTCGTCTACACAAAACCTTTCAGCCGTTGATGAAACACACAGGGAAGAAGAATAGGTATGAGAGCCCTGGCCCTGGCCCCCACCCCAATGCAATCTCCAGATCATTTGAATGGTGCAAATGTGCAAGGCAGTGTCCACACGCACTCTCCCTCCCTGTGATCAGGGCTACTGCTTTTGAAATGTTGCCACTCACAGGCATGGCCCCTTCTTACATGCCCAGGGTAATGCCGATCGCCACTTTGGGGTCAGGAAGCAATTTTCCCCAGGCCAGTTTGAGCAGAATCCTGACGGTGTTTTGCCATCTTCTGGGCATGGAGCAGGGGACACTGGGGGCATGGGGGGGAGGTAGTTGTGAATTTCCTGCATTGTGCAGGGGGTTGGGCTAGATGACCCTGGAGGTCCCTTCCAACCCGATGATTCTATGATACTATGATTCTATGTGGACATGAGCTGACAATCACATAATGGTGGGGGCGGGGCTGACACTCCCATGCCCTCCCTCCCTCTATCTCTCTCTGAGCCTGAAGTCAATTCTCAGAGGGGTTGTGTATACAAGGTTAACGCCTGCAAAAGACTCCAAACATTGGAAATGCTATAGAAACGGCAAGTGTTATGATTAAATAGCTTGGGTGGTATGTTGTTTCTGTTTGATTCGTCTCTTGTCATAACCCTGGTTTATTTTAATAAGGATTCTTTCTAAAAGACTTCTTGTTTTTGCAAACATGTTTTACGGGAGAACTCTATTAGCAGCTGGTTTAAACGAGATGCCACACAAGTGCTAATTCCCACGAGAGAGGGTTCCTACCCCACCACCATCAGGTTTAAATCAATCCTTATAGCATGATTCTAAGGAACGGTAAATAAAATAAAATAATTCCTGGTTGTAGGCTGATTGTACAACATGGGTGAATACTCTTGCTGTTTTTTTTTTCCTTTGGGTCTTGATGTCGAAAGATTTATTTGTGTGCTCCTCGGGAGGTTTAATGGGAGCAGAGTTTGCAAATCTCCGTGTCTCAGGATGTGTAGGTACACCGGGCCGAGGAAGGCTTGCTTCAACACAATTATCCCGTTATATTACTGGGATGCATTAGACTCTGTTTCAGAAAGTGCTTTGTCTATATTAGACCATAGATCATAAGGGCCTGCCGAAGCGCTGTAAATAATTCACAAATATGCAGAGGAATGGGAGGACAATGTTTGAAAATGTGGCTAATTTGTGGCATTATTTAAACCTCTCTCCCTGACACCCCCACCCCCATACACACATTTTCAGCACTAGAGGTAGCATTGACGAGAGATGCTTAGCCGGTGCCAAATGGTCTCCAACTTGGATTTTATCCCCCGCTGAAAATAGTGTAGTGGAAAGTTGGAAATATTTCCCCCTGAAGATTCTTCATGGTGAGAACAGCCATCTTTTCTTGATTCAGTAGGGTGTCCCTAGCGGCTACTTTTTGAGCATCATTCCCCACCACCACACCTGGTTATTCCTTCTAGACTAGTTACACGGACAATCTCAGTCCTTTTGGTATCAAGTAATGAAAGGGATGATGCCACGATGCCAAGCAGCCAATGAGATCTGACTATGTGATTACTCACTGGAAGCCAACAAATTCTACTGGGGGGGGGAGCAGTACTTCCTGGGTTTAGTCACATGCATGATGCCTACCAATCAGAGAACAGACAGTAAGTAGGATCCTATTGCAAAGAACTGAACTTGCCCGATAAGAAATCATCGGAGAGCCAAGCTACAAGTGACGCCTGACACAGGGTGGACACTTGTCAGCTTCCCTCAAGTTTTGATGGGAAATGTAGGCATCCTGGTCTTGCAGCTGTAATGGAGAGCCAAGCTGTAAAACCAGGATGCCTACATTTCCCATCAAAACTTGAGGGAAGCTGACAAGTGTCCAACCTGTGTCAGGCGTCACTTGTAGCTTGGCTCTGAGGCTCTGTTGAGTGTGCACACACACAACTACTGAAATAAGGCTAGTGGCCATGACAGATCATAGAGCTTTTTCTGTCATGGCACCTTCTAGAATTCCATCCCTACAGATACAAGCCTAGCACCTTCATTGTTTAGGTGCCCAGTAAAAGTATTCTTATTTTCTTATTGTGTGGCTGATACTGGTTTTAGATTCCTGGAGTTTTTGTTAACCGTTTCTTCATTGCTTTTACTGCTTTCATTCTTGAATTGTATCATTGTGAAAACTAGTAACTATTTTATTTGATCTGCTGCTTGCCTCTTAGGCTATTTTGTATTATTTTTGTGTTATTAATTTTGCATGTTTTTATCTTCTGCTTTTTAAAAACCTTTTAGTATTCTAAACTTCAAACATTGCAACTGCTGTTCTTTTTCTTGTTTTGATGTTTTTAAACACTGGATGGATTGGCTTTATTGGTTGTGATTGAATTGGTTTTTAAAGCAGATTGTACGTTGACCTTACTGTTGTCAGGTGCAAACGTGGTTGGGGAGAGACTTTTGCATTAACAGAGGCCCCAAGTCTGTCCTCCCCAAATATCCAGATCACTTGTCACCAAAACACATGGAGTAGCCTTCTACTGAGTTGGACCGTAGATGTAGCAAGTTTTGGTCTTGTCTACTGTGACTCACTGCCGCTCTCTAGGATCTCAGGGTCTTTCAAATCAACTTCTACCCGATCCTTTCAACTAGAGATGCCAAGGACCTTCTGCATGCAAGGACCACACATACAAATAGATGAAGCTGCCTTCTGTTCATACCATTCGTCTATCAAGGCCACTCTTGTCTGCCATGACAAGCAGCGCCTGCACTCCAGGGCCTTCGAGGAAGGTCTGTCACATCACCTACTATGAGATCCCTTTTTAAACTGGAGATGCCAAGGATTGAACCTTGGACCTTCTGCATGGAAAGCAGATGCTCTACCACGAAATCATGGCCCACCCCCAGTTTTCTGGTCCATTCTGTATGATACCTGCCCATGCCGAGAACACATAAATAAGAGGGTTTTTAAACGATGATAAATTTTATCATGTATTGACCCATCTGCGATGACCAGATTCCAGGTAGGTCTGTCATTCATCCTCCCTTGCCCTCATTCCCAATCCCCCACCCTTGAAAAATTGAGGAGCAGGAGAAAAATCGCCCCCATAGCAACAACCTAGGAATTTCCCCATGTCCCTATTGTCTTTACCCCAGAGATTAGGAGAAATCCTATAGTGTCACCCAGAAGTGACCCTGAGTTTCGCTAGTTGGACAGAGGAGGGGGAAAGAACGCTGTCGGCTCTCCCTACACATGATAATTTGGATGGATGATCAGTAAACTCAGATAACTACTCTTTCTATGACGTCCAGATGTTCATCATTATATTGTCTCATGTAGGCACCTGAATCATGAAGTTCTACCGAGGTAGGAAGGAATGATCCGCTTCATTTGTCCCGAAACAATGGTATTCCATTCTCCTGGGCTGTTTTTCCCAGCTCTGTTAGAAGATTCCATACTCTGACTTTCAGTTTTTCCCCCACAGCAATCCCCGGTAGTGTTTTTATAGGCTCCCTATCCAATGTTTTCATCTTCTCTTTATGGGTCCCGGCAGTGACGGTTGCCAAGGGAGTGACTCGCCGTTACTGTGTAAGATGCATGGATCAATTAACTCAGTTGCTGGGTTTCGCTTCTGAATCAATTAACTGGAACTGAAATTAACTAAAAATATCCTTTGCTTATTAACAGACTGAACTAATTGCAATAAAAGGTGGAGGGGGGGAAAGAGCGAAATACAGAGATTCTATTTATCACAGTCAATCTCACCCCACCCCCCTTATCACAATCTCAAATATTCCTTCCATGCTAAACAAACTAATAATTCTACAAGCATCAAATCATTATGGCTGTTCTTTGATAAGGAGGAAAGCTTTGCAATCAATCCTATCATCTGCTAGTTGATCTAGAAATATGGTGTCTAGTAATAAAACAATGTAGAGGTCATCTGACAGGTAGCTCCTATTCTGGAACTTGTTGGTATAATTCTTGTGCATATGCAGAGTTCCCAATATGTGTTTGCATGGATTTTTATTTACTTACAATAATTTTATCCTTCTTTGTCACCCCAAGCTCTCATAGGGGTTCACAGAAGTGAAATCAAAACAATAATACAATAAAAGAAACTAAGATTAATTCAAATGACAATGAAACATCAAAAATAAAATTTAACAGGGGCATAAAATAAGCATTTAAGTTGCAGCTTCAAGCTCTTAATGCAATAAGAAAGACTTGGATTTCCCATGAGAGGGATATACAAAAGAAAGATGAACCTGTAGGGTGGAACAGATTCCAAAGTATGAGATCAAGCTCTAAATCAAGGGTCTCCAACCTTGTGGAGCCCATGGACACACTGGGAAACTTGAGAAAGGAAAGATAACAGGAATCAGCACAAAATGGCTGCCATAGTAGGTAGGACTAATCACAAAATGACTGCCAAGGGACAATAAGAAAAGGTTGGGGACATCCTCTTACGATGGAGATAGGTTTGCCAACCCTGTCTTTGCAAATGCCAAGAGATTTTGAGGACAATACCTGGAGAGGATGGAGTTTGGGGAGGATGTGATGTCACTTCTAGGTAATGTTCCTGAGAGCCAATGTGGTGTAGAGTAATGGACTAGGATCTGGGCAACCCATGTTTGATTTCCTGCTCTGCCATGGAAGCTTGCTTGGTGACCTTGGGCCAGTCACACACTCTCAGCCTAATCTACCTCAAAGGGTTTGTTGTGAGGAAAAAATGGAGGAGAGGAGAATGATGTAAGCCACTGTGTGTCCTCATTGGTGAGAAAGGTGGGGTATAAATCAAGTAAAATAAATAAATAATGTTCAAGGAATTTCTCCTAATCTCTATGGTACAGTCCACAGAGACATGGGAAAGAACATCACTATGGAGGCTATTTTTCAGCCATTTTTTTCTCCTGCTCTTCAATTTCTCAAGGTGAGGATTTAGGCAGAGGGCAAGGGTTTACCTGCCATAGCAGTGACCTTGTTCTCATCAAGCATCTTGTATGTGTTCCTCTAATTGTGAGGGAGGGGCAAATGTAATGTGTGAGGTTGTCAGTCATGGTTCAGCTTTATAATGGCCCTACAATGGATGTATCCCCTCTAAAGGAAACCTACAGTGAATGTGGGGTGGTGGTGGTGGAGAGTACCCCCAAGTCATAGCTGACTTACGGCAACCCCTGGTGGGGGTTTCATGGCAGGAGACTAATGGAGGTGATTAGCCATTGCCTGCCTCTGTAGCCCTGGTCTTCCCTGGAGGTCTCCCATCCAATTACTAACCAAGGCCAACCCTGCTTAGTTTCTGAGATCTGACAAGATCATGCTCACTTGAGCTATCCAGATCAGGCTGATGTCAATAGCGGGTCAGTAAAATTAGTGAAATTTCCAGACTCTTCTAGGGATCACTAGAAGCTGGAAGATTTTTTTTAGTAGAACTGCTTGGGGGAGCAGAAGAGCCAAGTGTTTCTGCATGACTGGAGAGGATCACCAGATTCTCCTAACATGCAAGCCCTTTCAAGACATTACAATAGTATGTACCTTGATCGTACCACCCACACACCTAGGGAATGTGTTACCTGCAATCTTCCAGATGCATACAGTGAACATTTAATCTGAAACAGGCAGATTTTCTGCTTCGCTATATGCCGCATGTACTGAAGCAGAAAATGCAGTGCCTAGTTCGGAAAAATGGTGACCGCACATATCAAGAAGTTCATGGGTAGCGCCTGGTATGGGAGAGACGTGGTACGGTAGCGCCTGGTATGCATGGCTGGATACTCCCAAACACAATGTCTGACCGAGTCTATTATTGGAAGCAAGTCTGGAGGTTGATATTCCAGTGACAATATTTGAGAACGCGTTGAGGAAAGTCAATTGACTTTTGATGAGATGAACAACATTTCTCGCAGGGTTTTTGTGCAGTCTGCCATATTGCTGGGCTGAGGAAGAGTATCGCCTGAAGTCCTTGGCAGGTGTGGGCTGGAGGACTGGATACACATTAGAAATCTTTCTACATTTTAATGTGGAAGCTCTCTTGGGGGTGCCTCATCCATTCGAGCCCTTCTTTATTTGGGTGGAAGGAGCTCTGGTTTTGAGACTGGGAAGGAAAATGGGTAGTGTATTTGTTTTGGAGAAGTCTCCCTTTTTTCGCTCTGCAAGGAGAGGCCCACCCCCCTCCTGCTGTTGGATCTTACGAGCCGTGTGTGTGTGTGTGTTTTGTAATTAAGCAGTTAATTGCACTGGAGTTCTTGATTAGCTTTGGGGGATGGTAATGTTCTAGCAGGAAGAGATGTTGTGTACAGTTCAGAATCATTTACAGAAATTGGAGCTAATTTTGCTGTCTGTGCTTATTACTGCATTAATTTAATTTGGGTTGCTTTTAGCTCATTAACACATCTAATTAATTCGTTGACATCACTATTAAGATGTCTCTTTGAAATTGGCGTCTCCAGATAATCAGGATGGAAGAGGCTGACAGATCAGGCGCGAAGCTGACTGGGAAAATGGGGGAAGGAATTAAAAAGAGAGAGAGAGAGGAGGAGACTCCAACTAATGAATTTTCCATCAGAACTGCATGGTTTGTCAGAGCCGGGATGTGGAAGGGAGAAAGGAAGTTTGCAAAGCAAGGTGGGGAAAGTGCACAGGCGATGGAACCACAAAGGTGGCAGGGGGTGGCTTTAGTGATTTCAAAACACTTTTGCTAGGAAAGGAGGAGACTTGTAGGATGCCGATAAATATTCTTTAAGGAATGATGGTGTATTCCAGAGTTAATTTTCTTCTCTTCTTGACTAATTATATTATTAATATCTTTTTAACATTATCATTTTGCTGTGAAGTTGCTTTTAATGTTCTGAAGCATTTTCCAAGGGCAGAGCAGGATTTTTATTTAATGAATGTGATGATGGTGGTGGTGGTGATGGGGGCCACCTGGTGGAGCAGTTGGTGTTGCTAGGAGAGTTGCCAGGTCCAACTTGGGAAATTCCTGGAGATTTGGGAAGGTGGAGTTTGGGAGAGGAGGGAAGCTCAATGGGGAAGTGATGTCATAGATCCCACCCTTTGAAGGAGTCATTTAGTCTTAAAGGTGCTACTGGACTCTTTACTTTTTGCAACTACAGACTAACACAGCTAACTCCTCTAGATCTATTTCCTCCAGGGAAACTGATCTTTATAGTCTGGAAATCCGTTGCAATTTTGAGAAAACTGCAAACCCCACCTGGAGGTGTGATTTAATGTGATTTCTGAAAAAGAGAGCAGGGCGGGGTGGTTGGGACTGAGCCTGACAATACTGCCTCTGGATGCAGAACATGATGACAGATGCAGGTGCTTTTATGCATGTGCAGGTTCACTATGCAGAGGCAGGCAGTAGCAAACGACCTCTGAATGTCTCCTGCCTTGAAACCCTAAAGATGGCCCAGGTTAGCCCACCAGATCTTGGAAGCTAAGCAAGGTCCGGCCTGGTTAGTGCTTGGATGAGAGACCGCTAAGGAGGACCAGGGTCACTGCACAGAGTCAAGCAATGGCAAACCACCTCTGTTTGTCTCTTGCCTTGAAAACCTTATGGTGTCTCCATATGTCAGCAGCAACTTGATGGCGCTTCCCACCACCAAGAGTCTTCTGGAAGACAGTAACAGATAGCTCCTTGGTTTTCATGCATATTGTTGTCATCTTTCTGCTAAGTTTTATAGACAAGACCTTCTGGTGTTGTAGGATCCAAATGTAACACAGATAGAAGGGCACCACATAGTAGATAGCAATAAGCAAACAAAAGACCTACCGCGGTCAGGTCTAAATGACCCACAATATCTAAAGGACACCGTATAGTTGGAAAATGACACACTCCTTCCAATAAACTATCAAAAATATATCTTATATAACTAAGCATCTGGGTGTTCATACAATCAAAAACATAAGCAGCATATACAAATAGTGTTCCAAAGACAAGTACAAGTAATCAATAACAGATTGATTTGAGCACCAAGGAAAATACACTCCTGTTCATCAGTCCAGATTCTCCAAAGTCCATCCAAAATGAAAACGGAGACCAAGCTCTCTTCTTTGTATTCCTTCATGGGAACCCGAAGCTGCGAGCAAGCAGGAAGCCAACTCCCAGGTCGAAGAACCCACAGCGGAGGCAATGGACATACGGGGGAAGAATCACAGCTATCAATTGCTCAACAGGGCACAAGCTGGATTCCTGTTTCGGTAAAGCTTTCTCAAGAGCGTTGAAAGACAGAGTTCCAAATGCAAAAGTAACCTCACTTCTCTAATCCCAAGTGGGAAACCCAAATACCAGGAGCCCCTCTATATTCTCTTCCCCACAGACTGGAAGAGAGAATGGTAGTGGTTGAAGCCAGTATAAAAAATCCACGAACTTTCTGATCCTGAGTGTCAAATAAACCCTTTTCAGTTGTTTCGATCGCATGCATCAGGCACCTTCCACCTGCACATACAGGGAAAAGTTGTATGAACCAGGGCAATGCGTGTATTTACCATGCGCCTGCAGCTCTGGTATGTGAACTCTAAAAAACCCAGGGGTCAGTTTGTGCATACACATGTGCAATAAGCTCATTTCTGTGGTCCACATAAAATGAAAACCTCGGGTGGATATACTCATGGTTGGTAGGCTTCAGGCATGTGTGGTCGTAAATTTTGAAAAGGCTAGAGCAAATTCTGTCCCTCTGCTTGCTTGCTTTAAAGCTCCAAGATCTGTTGCACTCATTCTGGCTAACTTGTCCATGAAATAGGCCACCAGGCATATCTTTCTGTATCCCCTGAATACACACCAGTGCTTAATTCTTCCTCTCTCTTTTGTAGACTTAATTCTTCCTTTCCCTCCTTACTTAGAGCATCTTGGGAAATGTAGTCCTTGGAGTCAAACTGCATAAACTGTCAAGGGCTGATCATGCAAATAAATAAAACAACTAACAGAATCAACCCTGGTTTTTAGTAGGTGGCATCTCTTTCTGTGAGAACAAGCTGGAAATAACGGGACCTGGGAGTACCAGAATACCATGATCTTGTGATGGGTGGGTAGGGCTGCCAACCCTGAGGATCCCTGAGGATCTTCTAGAATCACAACTGATCTTCTGACTGAAGAGATCAATTCTCCTGGAGAATAGGGTTGCTAGATCGCCTTACCCTCCTGGCAGAGGGGGGGGGGGCACCTGGCTCTTACCCAGGCGATTTCCTCCTGCTCAAAGCGTGCATGTGTTCCTGGCTTCTGGAAGTGATGTCATCGTGCCTGCTGGGAGTGTGCATGCTGCGCATTGGCCTGAAAGATTTTTTGTCTCCTGGACCCGTTCCCTGGGCTCCCCCTGCCACTGTCCATGTGAGTGGCAGCGAGGGGCAGAGACTGGAAGCAGGGAATCCCCCACTCCTACTGGAGGACTGGCATCCCTACTGAAGAAAATGGTAGCTTTGAAGGGTGGACTCTATGGTATTATACCACACTGAGGTCCCCTCCCCAAACCATGCTGTCCTCAGGCTCTACCCCCAAATGTCCAGAAATTTCCCAGCACAGAGGTGGCCACCCTAGGGGTTGGTGATTATTGAATCTGAACCATTAGAGGAGATTTCAAGAGCTGTTATACCCCAAGACAGGTGGTAATGCAGGCACAAGTATTATGGCATGAACTGTCTAAATGTCTTTCTTTACCCCAGATAATAAACTGCTATTCTTAAAGAGAGGTGAGGGTTATCAATGTGACAGAATCTGGGACTGGTCAATAGGAGGAACGTGAGACAAGGGAATTACACCAAGCCTGGTGAATTTTGGCAGGTCAGAGGATGGAGCCTTGTGGGTTTCAGTGGCGCACTGCCTAGATAATTAATGTATAGGATCAATTTTTTAAAAAATGCACTTCAATATGCCCGGTTTGTTTGGCTATCAGCAGGCATAGCCTACATTTTCAAGCTCATATTGTTTAGAACAGGGGTCCTCAACCTTTTTGAGCCTATGGGCACCTTCCAAGTTCTGAAGTGGTGAGGGGGACAAGTACAAAATAGCTGCCACAGGATGTGGAACAAACCATAAAATGGCCACATGAACAGAGGAAGCTCAAGTACAGGGTAGATCTCCTGGAATTCTAAATGACCTCCAGGCGATAAAGACCAGTTCCCCTGGAGAAAATGGTTGCTTTGGTTGGTAGGCGTATGCCTTTATACCCTGCTAAGGTCCCCTATCCAAACCTCACCGTCCTTGGGCTGTATAATCTACAGGAAATTCCCAACCCAGAGTTGGCAACCCTAGTGTAGGGAGAAGAGGGATGATTTAAAAACACATTGGGAAAGAGGAACGAGGAAGTGGTGTAAGTGGCTGCTGTAACAATGGGTTTTTTAAAATCAAATCTCCATTGGCCAATCAGAAGAGCCCCACCAGGCCCCATCCGCTTTCTAAAAACAGTTGGTGGGCACAAAGAAAGGTGTCTGCAGGTGCCATGGTGCCCACGGGCTCCACATTAGGGGCCCCTGCGCTAGAAACTTGGTTTAAGAAATGGAAATCTGGTCCTGTGACACACAATCTGGGCTCTTTCTGTGCTCCTGCAAAATCTCAGCATATCAAGAGTAAATGCATATGATTTGTGCTTTCTTGCTGATAGGGCAAGGGAGCTACCCATAAGAAAGCTTGGTTTCCTGCATCCATCCATCCATCCATCCATCCATCCATCCATCCATCCATCCATCCATCCATCCACAGTCATCTTTGGGAACTCACAGTGCACGTGATGCCTACGACTGCTCTGCAGTGTCTGCCACTGATGAGAAGTTTGTTCCTTTTTATTTAATTTCCTTCAATATTCAAAACTCTGCTCCTTAGTGCTTCATTAAACACTTTAGTTTAATAACAGGTCCCCCTGGAGACTCCCAGTCCGAGGATCACGTGAGCTACCAGTAAACAGCTGCATCAATTAACCCCATAATCTCTAGGGGGCTATTAGAACGCAAGATCCCCTCCGAAAGTGCGTATGGCTGCAATTAAGCTTAAAATACTTACGTGTCAATAGTTTTCAGTTATTTGTGTGCTCTCTTATTGATCTTGCTTATGTTTTCCGCATTAAACGGCGCCTTTTACTTCATCAATAACTTAGAGGTTGCTTAGATTTATTAACTTTTTTTTATTATCCTGCGTAAAACTGAGCTGCTCCCTGGTGCCTCTCGTTTCTGTTGAAGTAGGGGTTGGCTGGAAACTAGCACTGATCCAATGTGGTGTAGTCGAGGTTATAGTGTCAGGCGAGGTTTGGGGAGAACCAGGTTTAACATTCGATTTAACTTTCGATTTATATATGACCCTTCAGGACAACTTAATGCCCCCTCAGAGTGGTTTACAAAGTGTGTTATTATCCTCATGACAATCACCCTGTGAGGTGGGTGGGGCTGAGAGAGCTTTGAGAGAGCTGTGACTGACCCAAGGTCACCCAGCAGGCTTCAAGCAGAGGAGTGGGGATCAAACCCAGTTCTCCAGATTAGAGTCCTGCCACTCTTAACCACCACACCAAACTGGCTCCCAATTTGGGGATCCAAACTGGTTTGAATTCCCACTCTCCTATGGAAGCTGGGTGGGTGACCTTGGACCAGTCTCACACTCTTGACCTAACCTGCTTCACACAGTTGTTGCTGTGAGGATACAGTGGAACAAAGAAGAATGACATTGTAAGCTTTTTTGGGTCCTCACTGGGAAGAAAAATGGAATATAAATGTCTAAATAAATAAATAGGTAGGATCCAGACATGGTTGTGTGAGTGTAGCCACTCACCTCATGGATTTTCCTACATCTGTGCCAATTTCTCTGGAGTTATTTGTTGTAGCCCTGGTGGATCGCCTCCAGGTATGGCTTATCTTAAACTCTGGAGTGACCATGGCCACTCCTAGGCTTGCTAAGGACTAGGTGGAGCATGGAGATCTCCTGGAATTATGACTGACCTCTGCACTACAGAATTCAGTTCCTCTGGAGAAAATGGCAGAGTGGATTTGGAGAGTGGATCCTATACCATTATATCCCACTGAGTTCCTTTCCTTGCCCACCCCCCAGGTTCCATCCCCAAATCTCCAGGAATTTTCCAACCCAGAGCTGGCAACCTTAGCCAGTCCTTATATTCTGGGATAAGAGGCAGAACCTCAGAACTGCTTCCAAGTTCCTATATGGAAGCAGTATTGGTTTCTCCAGGACCTCAGCTGAATATTTGTATTCTACATTGAAAAGCATGGGGTTTGAGCTAATGGTGGACAATGAGAAAGTTCCACCTGAGTTTTATAATTTCTGACGGCTCATGTGTGTATGCATCTGCAAGACACCCAGGTAGGAATCACATACGGCCATCTATCAGCCAAGCCTTAGCATTTGCTCAAGAAGGTCAGAAGCCATAGGAAAGAAGGTCAAGCATGGCTACTGGGGGGAGGATTGGGGTATGGACATAGTGTGGGGATTGCATCAAGAGTGTGATGATGTCACTTCCAGGGAAAACCTGGAAGTGACTGCAGTAGGAACTTCCAGAAACTCTATGGTTTTCCTACAGCTACCTCTATTGCTTCCAGGTTTTCCCCAGAAGTGACATGATCATGCTTTGGATGGTGGTGAGTTTTTAATTAAATAATAATAATAAAATTCCCAGGGCTCAGGATGGGGAATCGTCCACCCCAACTGGGGCTTAATAGCCCTAACAGGAAGGGCCTGAAGTCTGTGCAGGCCGGTGGTGCCACTTGGATTGCATTCTCCACTTGGGCTTCAAGCACCTCCTCACTAGACCTCATCATGTGATGCTAGAGACCAATTGCAGCCAAGCATTTCTTATATCCTTAGCCGAAAGCCTGCCCATACATTTGCCAGTAAAGAGATGACAGATTTTGAAGGGGGAGGCAGAATTTTTGCCTGATAACCTCTTGCAGCTTTATTCATGAACCAACCCTGGACCGTCTGTCACTGGGGAAAGTCAAAGCCATTTCTTGATTTTGCAGTGATGCTTGGTGGGGCCACTGTGGAATGGCAGAACATTTTTTTTAAACCCTGAAATTTATACATTCGTCTCACCAGTCAAAATTGCTGCAGTTGCCTCTAGCCTGCTTTACTTTTGTTTTGGGATGCTGTGACTTTCCAAAGGAACCTGTCAAAGCTGAAATGGAAACAGTCATTAGAAAGAGCGGGTTTAGCATGATGCTACTAATTACTTAACATAGAGACGTCTTCTTCTCCCTCCCTCTCTTTCCCCCTCCTAAGCTTCCTTCCTTATTTTGAAACCTTACACTAGGGCGTCCCAAATGTTTTTTTAAAAAAACCTGTAAATGGCAAGATTGTGCAAATAGCAGGCTCAGATCATTTGCATAAAAATTGGTTGCAAAGAGCAATTAGCACTTCATTAATAATCAATGAAGTGCCAATTTACACATTGCCCAAAAGCAAATTGTAAATTCAATTTGGTCGGGAATTGAGAATTCAGGGGCTTGGCAACAGGAAGCCAACACAGCACAATCCCTCAAATCTCCCATGCTCACATTTCCACCTGGCTTGAAACATAGCCCTCCATAAGTCACATAAAGGGGTGCTTGATCTCAGTCTGTGGATATGAGGCAGTGGCCAAATCCACACTACCTATTTGTTTCCGTGGCTTTTTCGCAATTAGCGCGCTATTCATGCAGATACTCACACGCTTTCCCATTCTGTGTGTTCCCCGCCATCACCGCGCCACTATTGCGCCTTCCCTCCAAACCACGTGATATTCGTGGAAATCTGTTTTCTTCCCTTTTTTTTAACAGTGCATAATGGTCGGTATACCGGTAAACCAACCATAGTGAGCAGCGGTTTGCGCGGGAAATTTGCCAGGGATACAAACCAGCCAATTGTAATAAAGTGTTCTGTGACGAGAAAAAAGGAGCCAATCAAAGATAAGGGGGAGGGTACATTGCCACTTCTCAGAATTCAAGATATCGGTATACTGGATAATTGACCCCTTTTTTTAAAAAAAAGGGAAGTGACGTGCGCTGTCAATTCTGACGGCAGAGGATGGAACCGTCCACAGTAATGCTTTACTCGGTGGCGTGTGGAGAACTGATTGCGCCATGAAGACACACCGGAAGGGTAGATGTGAGGATGCACAGCCTGGTAGCGGAATAAAGGCGATTGCCACGACAGCACAAGATAAGCAGAAGATGAGTGAGTGTGGATTTGCCCATTGTGTTCCAGTGTCAGACAAGGCCAAAGGAAACACCCGTCATCAAAGCCTGTTCACCATGAAGATCGCTGACAGACCTTGAGCCAGTCACTCTGTCTCCATGCCTAACTATATAACAACAACAACATTCGATTTATATACCGCCCTGCAGGTAGGGTTGCCAGCTCCAGGCTTGGAAATTCCTGGACATTTGGGGGATGGAGACTGGAGAGGGCAGGATTTGGGGAGGGGAGGAACCTCAGTAGGGTTTCATGCCATAGAGTCCACCTTCCAAAGCAGCCATTTTCTCCAGGGGAACTCATCTCTGTCGTCTGGACATTAGTTGTAATTCTGGAAGATCTCTAGCCACCATCTGGAGGATGGGAACCCTACCCTCAGGAGAACTTAACACCCACTTAGGGCAGTTTACAAAGTATGTTATTATTATCCTCACAACAATCACGCTGTGAGGTGGGTGGGGCTCAGAGAGCTCCAAGAGAGTTGTGACTGACCCTAGATCACACAGCTGGCTTCAAGCAGAGGAGTGAGGGAATCAAACCCAGTTCTCCAGATTAGAGTCCTGCCGCTTTTAACCGCTACACCAAACTGGCTGGGAATATAATATTTTCCCTCAGGCCAGCGATTCCGGGAGCTCCATGTTTCCCAAGTGTGTGTGTGGAGGGGGAGGTATGATTTGGATCAGGACTGCAGCATGTGCAGACGGGCTTAGACTTTATTATTATTTAATTATTATGTAGCCATGCCAGTCCAAGTGCAGATAGGGTTGCCTGGCTGAGCTTGGCAACCAGAGGAAGGGCTGGGGACTAGGACATGGAGGGAGCATAACTGTTATGTATTGCTTGAGTAGAACGAAGGCTCCTGAGGCCTACAAAGCTATTGGTGTTTGGGTGCTGGCACGGCCAATCAGAATTGTCGCTTTGTAGTCCAATCGCTGTGCTGAAAAGTAGATACTTGTATATAGTTCATGCAAACGAAGGATTCTAGCTGCTTACATTGTATTGGTTGTTGTAAAAGTGGGAGTGGTTTCCACAAGTATAAATTTGTTACTGTTGAGCCTGAGTCTTCAGACTGTCTGCTTCCAGTCTCCAATAAAGATGTTTAGTATAATAAAGAACTGTTAATCTCAATATATAATAATATTAGTAATGTCTGTAGAATTTCCGACGATTCCAAGAGCTACCCTTTGTCACGTCTGGGTTGTAACCAGAAATGATATAGCGACCTCTGTGCCATTGCTTTTTTCCCTCTCTCACTGCCACTCAGAGCAGCAGAGGGCAATGAAGCTGGCCAGTGGGAGACTTCCCACCATAGTGGGGGGCTTGGTAACCCCATGTGTAGACCTGCAATGTTGTAAAGAACACCTCACCTACATGGAGTAGGGGAGAATCATGCGCTGCCCTAAGCTCCTAAGAGGACCGGGAAGAATAAAAAGAAATAATAAACGTGTTGCTTGTAAAACGTAAGAACATCAGAAGAGCCCTGCTGGATCAGACCAGTGGTCCATCTAGCCTCCTGGCACTGGGCTTCAGAGGTTCACTGCCTCTGAATATGAAGGTTCCCTTTAGTAGCTATGGCTAGTAGCTACTGATAGACCTATCTTATGTGAATAGATCAAGATGGGTTGCCATGCTAGTCTGTCTGTAGCAGTAGAAAAGAACAAGAGTCCAGCGGCACCTATAAGACTAACAAAATTAGTGGTCGCGTATGAGTCAAGAACGATACCCCACCACAGATTTTGTTAGTCTTACAGGTTCTACTGGACTCTTGCCCTTTTCTATCCTATATGCGTCTGCGTAATCCCCTTTGGAAGCAGTCTATGCCTTTGGATATCACTATATCCTCTGGCAGTGAATTCCATATCCTAATCACTTGTGTAAAGAAGTATTTCCTACTGCCCATCAGCTTCATTGGATGTCCCAGTGCTGAATGGTAATTCTGTCCTCAACTGGAATTACTTTTAAGAATGGACTCAAGACCTACTGTGCTCAGAGTCCAAGCTAGAAATAGCACAAGAAGCTCATTTTAGTGTGTTTTGGGACACCCCAAGGCTATACTCACATACTTGGAGGTCTCTGTCATGGCACGGAGTCTGAGGTGGGGCCAAAGTGTTGGGATTTAGCAAGTGTTTTCATTTCAATCATGAATGAGTTAAAACTGTGTTAATTAGTTAGTAAGCTTATTTGTATGTAACCACTTAGGCCCTGAGTAAGGATTCCTGCCAGAGAAAGGGAAGTTACTATTCTTAAAGAAGTAGAATTAGGATTCTCTATTGCACAACAGGTTTATGGGAGGGGGTGGCAATTAAATGAAGATATATACTGAAGTTTTTTTGCTCTTTGTCCAGTCTAAGATCTGCCTAAGGATGTAACAATCTTAGCTATCAGTCTTGAGTTTACCTTCTACTAGCAAAGATGTAGTCAGTTAGCTATTTCTTGTTTTCTACCAATGTAACCCTATTTTTATCCTTTATTTAGTAAACTACTTTTACCAAGCTAAACTGGAGTGTTTGTGTGTTCTCACTACTTCTACTTCTCACTACTTCTCAGTACTTCTCAGTACTTCTCACTACTACTACTACTAAAATATGCTAAATTAAGTATTAAGAGTATATCTCCCTACACAAATTTTCGTTCCACTCATGGCCTTTCTGTGGTAATTTAGCAAGTGTTTTCATTTCAGTCATGAAAGAGTTAAACTGTTTGTGTTACCTACTTAATTAGTAAACATACTTTGAATGTAACCATTAGAGCTTCGAATAAGGAAAGGGGAGTCACTAAGCATAATGAGGTAAGACTAGGATTTTCTATTGGGCAGTTAGTTTATTGGGGGCAATTAATTGATGCTATATACTGAAGTTTTATTGCTCTTTGTTCACTTCTACTTCACTTCTTCTTGTCTCTACTCTAAGTCACTTATCTAGCAAGATGTAGTCAGCTTAGCAATTTATTATTTTCTCCAAATGTAACCTTAATTTTTATCCTTTAGTAAAGTAATTTTACAGAGCTACACTGGAGTGTGTGTGTGTGAATCTATTCTCATTACTTCCAATGCGCAATCTTTGCACAAACTCTGCTATATTTGCCTACACTTTCTTTGTGCAGGCTGGATGGTGGAATCCATTTCACGATCCACTCTGGTGGTTCAGGCAGAGTCAAATTAACACATTCTGCCCAGACTTTTGGGAGTGGAAACAGGAGACTGGGCCACTCCTGCATAAAACTAAGATGACTCCCCCTTCTCGATGAGTATCACCCAGAATAACTTCCCTCTTTGCTTTTGTGACTTGAGTTGTAGGGTTCTATAGCTGAATGGATGAAATAGCTGGTTCAAGTTAGTTTCTGCCCCTGTTCAAAGGATTGCTAGTTCTAGGTTGGGAAACACCTGGAGATTCGGGGGGGGGGGGGAGTCTGGGGAGGGTGGGCTTTGGGAGGGGAGGACCTTAGCAGGATATAATGCCATAGAGTTCATCCTCCAGAGCAGCCATTTTCTCCATTGGAACTGATCTCTGTAACCTGGAGCCCACTTGGATATCTCCCGCCTCTGTCTTGTGGCTGGTAACTCTAAGGTACACTTGCCCCCCTCCTGAGTTCATGTTGCTGGCAGCTGGGTCTAGATGGGGATTCCAGTCAGTCACTTGTGGTGCTGATGACTGGGAGAACCCATGCCCCATGCTCTTCTCATTGTGCTGCCCTAGTCATAAGTTAAGCAAAGGATTTCTGATCGATCTGGCACTGGCACTTTGATCTTTTCTTCATTCAGTTTTGTGGTATGGCCCTCCTTTTAGTTGTGGGGCGGAGAAGCATCAAACAGTTGATTGACTCCTGCTATAGGCATGAAGTTAGACACCACCAGCTTTTCCATGGCTGGAAAAAGGAAAAAAGGGGTCCTTTTTGTCTACCCAAAATGCTATGCTGGGAATCATAAGATCAGCAGGCTTGGCTTGTACCATTTGCCCGCTTACGGTAAGCAAACTCCTGGGGATTTGATCCATTAACTCCCAATGCTCAGAATGCTTTCAGGAGAAAAAGAAAGGGGGAAAGATTCTAGTCTCTACTGTCACTTCATTTCTGGGGACAGCATTGAAGTGACAATGGTAGCTCTAGAAATCACCATTCTAGGAATCATTACAACTCTGTGGTAAAACTTTATGGTGATTTAGGGATGTCACTGATGTCATTTCTGGGTACAACCCAGAAGTGACGATGGTAACTCTAGGAATCACTACAATTCTGTGGTAAAAGTTTGTTACCATTGTCACTTCCGGGTTGTACCCAGAAATGACATCAGTGACATCCCTCCACCACATCCTCACTCCCTCCCCAACCCTAGGCCCTGCTAACCCATTAGGCAGGCCTAGGCGATTGCCAGGGTACCAGAGGAGAAGCAAGGTGGTGCTGCTCCTGTGGCTCCACTGCTGTCTCCCAGGCTCATGCTTGCTAAGGTCTCTCACCAGGCCTGCCTTCCCTACCCTGCCTTTAGGAATGAGGGATGGAGGAAGGAGAAAAAGGCAGATGCCAGCTCTACCCCTGCCAGACTTCCCACCCATCAGGCTCACACTGCTAGTGGTGTCTCCTTTCCTCCACTTGGGCCCATGCATGGCAGTTTGGGGTGCTCTCAGTCCCCACATGCCCAGCCTGTGCATGATGGCATGGGGTGCAGTGATTCCACTTGCACTCAGGTTGTAGGTGGGGGGCAGGGAGTGGCAAAGGCTGTGCCCAGCTAGCAGCTGGCGTAGGATGCCTCAAATTCTTAGGCTGGCCCTGGGAACATTAGGGTTGCAGTGGCTGGAGATATCCCAGAATTACAACTGTTCTCCAGGTGATGGAGATCAGTTCCTCTAGAGAAAATGGCTGCATTGGAGAGTGGACTCTATGGCATTATATTCTGCTGAGGTCCCTCTCCTCCCTAAACCATGCCCTCTCAAGGCTGCACTCCCAAAATCTCCAGGAATTTCTTAAACTGGAGCTGGCAACCCTAGGGGACATGGATGAACAAAAGTCATGTGGGGCAGGAGCTGTATGAAGGAGGGGAATTGGGAGAGATTGAACCCAAAAGCTGGCTACATCCAGCTCATGGAGGTGGCCTGGACTTGAGGATTATTTTGCATTGCAGGAAGGTTTGCAGCATATTTCAAGGGGGTGGGAGGGGGAATAGAAATCTGGCAGTCATTTGAAGTGGATGTTATTAGTTGGTGTAACAAGATCCCCGGCATGGGACATGGAAGACGCCTCCGCTTTCACCCACAACCATCCCGGCTGCTTTCTTCCCCTCCTCTTCAGACCACCTTTTGCCAAGAGATTGAATTTACAGTGGGCTCAAACACATTTAAATCCATTTATTGCAAAATTACTTTTCGATAATTATATCACTTGCGCCGACTCTGTCGCTTAATGAAATTAGCAGGAGAGATATTAGAAAGAATATAAAATTATATGAAATATTGAAATACCTCTTTCCCTGGCTGTCTTTGGCGTAGCCCCTAGCTTAACTGGAAAGCGAGACTTTCTCTTGGATGGGGTTGGAATGCATCAGGTATAATTTCATCATACCTTTTGTATAAATTAATTATCATGGTTATTGCTACTTTTCATTATTAGATTGGAGTTTCAGTGCATTAGAAGAAAGTTACAACCACTTTTGTTTGGAGGGTCATCACAAAAATTCCTGCTACAGGACCCCCTGCCTCCTTTTAGAAGCAAACTAGTAATGCATTTTAAGTTGATGCAGAAATTCATCACGCATGCTAGATTCATGAGAGAACAACGTGTGTTGCATAAAACAACAACTGTCCTGTGCGGTGGCTGCTCGGGCCTTGCCCGGTTGGTTCTAAACAGCATCTGTTGGGAGGTGGCTAATTCACAATGTCTAAACCTCCTTGGCTCACTCATTTTTATTTCTGAATAAAGACCGGTGGTATAGTTTGCTGTCACACCTGAAAAAAAGTTTATCATTTTTTGGTAACTGTAGGAATTTTTACCCTTAAAGGAGTCCATTCCCTACAATAGTCTGTAATCAGGGCATGCCTTGTGCTCAGAAAGAGGCACACCCAGAGCAGTGATTCATACAGGGCTGCAACAGTCATCCCTGTTGAGGGACAGGTTCTTTGCTGCTCATCTGCACTGGTAATGGATTCTTCAACAATCAGACTCAAGGCAGAGATCCAAACAAAAATTCCTTGCCTCTAGTGGACAGTGATGGGAAAGAGAGAAGGCCAGAACAGTGAATCATCCAGAGACATACTATACCGCCTCTTGTGGTGAGTGGTTATTTTATTTCAGGCTCACTGTAGCCTTTCTTTCCTTCATTTCTTGGGGGCTTGCTAGGAGCTCACATGGAACAGAAGTTGGGAATTAATATTCTACATCCTGTTGGATTCTGGTTCCTGCCCTCAAAGCTCTCTCTGGTGAACTGGTGGAACTCGTGGATCATTTGTTCTGGAGCCCTCAAGGAGGGTATTGGCAAGGCAAAGCCCACATTTCAAAGAAGTAATTCCC
The DNA here is from genome assembly GCF_028583425.1 of Eublepharis macularius. Lineage (NCBI taxonomy): Eukaryota > Metazoa > Chordata > Lepidosauria > Squamata > Eublepharidae > Eublepharis > Eublepharis macularius. Next base: position 25,353,888 of record NC_072801.1, read on the forward strand.
AAAAAGAAATAAATACACTTGCCGAAATATTTTAACACAATTTGGCATGGGGGCTGTAGGAGTTAGTCACCCCAGGTGTTTCCACTCTTTCAAGCAATGGAAAGGCTTAGAAGCGTGCCAACATGCTGGCATCCATGACGGGGCTCTAACCAAGGAGATCGTGTTGGTAATCAGTGAGTGTCGTTGTTGTTTGGCTCCGTCCTTATTAACATTGCCATGGACACCTATTGCTGTGGAAACCGATCCTCGTGGGACGTAATCAGGTGGGCCTGGGAGTTACCATTCATTGCAAATCACTGGTAGGGTGAACGTTCCTTTTTGGCTTGCCTGCCTTACAAGGTTCAGGCTTCCCCAGATGGAAATATTTCCACCTTCTGCAGGCTGCGAACTCTCTCTCACCTGCTCCTTCAGCTCCTCTTCCTAGAAAAGGGAGCCCAGGGAAGTGTTGTGCAGTAGTTAGATTAGGATCTGGGAGCCCCAGCTTCAAATCCTCACTCTGCCTCTGCCTGAGACCCTGGAAAGCAGGAGCCGTTCTGACAAGATGGACCAATAATCTGATTCTAGTTTATAGGGGGATGCTATGCCATAGTAGTCGAGCCTATGATTTGCCTGTGGAATAGTCCAGGTTCATCTTCACTTAAAAGATAGCAGATAGCAGCTGTTGGGAATGAACTTTCCTTACCTGAGATCCTGGAAAGCCACAACTGATCGGATTAGAAAATACTGGGCTAAGTGGACCAATGGATTGACTCTGTTTAGGAGAACATCATATGGGGAAAACTGGTGGGCATAGAAAACAGACGTACCTTCATCTTCCTGTCCACTTAATATCCTCTACAAATATCCGTGGTTGTGTTACCTGGGCAAGTTTAAGAACATGTGTTTATACCCTAAGAAAGCCCACCTTCCAAGCATGTGGGATTAGCGTCAGCATTTCCACTCATCTCAAAATTAATTGCTCCTGCATGAGAAAACCTGTCCTGCAGAAACTACGTCCATGCAAGGAGCTTGGAGATGGAACTTCTTGTTACCCTGGTTTCTCAAAGTGACTTCAGGACTGGCGTCCCTTGTTAGTGATTCTGATGTCCAGGGAACCTGTTTCCTCTCCGCATGTTACCAAGGCGCTTGAACCAAAGGGAGTTCTCCCACACCTCCCGAAGTTCGTTCCTTGCTATCCTCTGTTTATCAAAACATGTTCCATGCACTCTTTGTTTCCTTCTGAAGCCACGTTGGTCTGCTGTGTGTTGAAAATATAGATGAAATGATTTCCAGCAGCATCCAGTTGAAGATATGCACACAGACAAATAGTTACTGGTGGAATTATTCGTTCATTTATTTAGATAACATCTATCCCACCTTTTTGTATGAGTACTCCCAAAGCGATTACAATTCTACATGTTACTAAAATATCAGCGACATTACCAAAAGCATCAAAACAGCAGTAAGCAACAACTACAAAAAAAGTTCAATGAATATCAGGCAATTAGCAGTCATAAAATCAGAAAAAGATAAACAGTAATAAAATCAACCATTCAAAGTTGAAAATTAGAGCCATTCAAACAGATGATTCTGCAGTATTTTCCTGATCTGAAATGGCCCTAAAACTTCAACTAAACTCTTGGGTTCAGTGACCACCAGAGCTTTGTTCCTCATATGAAGTTGTGAGGAATTGAAACTAGGAGCATTGGCATGAGGTCATGCACAATAGTGCCTCTGAAGAGCCTCAAAATGTGGTATTTGCCTTCTATAATAGATGTTGAGGGCAATGAACAATCTTGGATGAGGTGTTTCCATCTTCATCGGATGGGCATAAACTGCCTGGCCCAGGTTTGGAAACCAAAAATGTTCTCCTCTACCAAGAGGTCATAAACAGCTGCCAACTCTAGGTTGGGAAATTTCTGGAGATTTGGGGGTGGAGATTAGGGAAGTCAGGGTTTGAGGAGGACAGGGACCTTAGCGGGGTTTAATAGTATAGAGTCCACCCTCTTAAGCAGCCATTTCCCCCAGATTTCTGTCATCTGGAAATCAGTTGGAATTCCAGGAGATCTCCAGGTACCAACTGGATGTTGGCAACTCTAAGGACGTAGAAGAGTTCTGTTTCTGGAAAACTGTAGAAATTCTAGGACAGGACTGTGCGGCTAAAAGATGACAAGCTTAGGGGTTAGAGCCAGACTAAATGCATGGTTTCCACCAATTTCCTCTTTCTGTTGCAGACTATACTGATGCTATCCTGTGGGAGCCTTCCTGGCCCAAGAGCAGCATTTTGGGGAGATCAGTGGGCCGTAGCAAGAGAGGCAGAAGTTCTGTTCTGCTAAGTGAAAATTTATCCTGGGTCCAATCTTGGGGGTTAAGGGTCTTGATCACAGCAAGAATCAATAGCTGGGTATCTGAGCCAACCCAGAACCTTCGTGTGAATATATGAAGGTGTCTTATACTGAGAGTGATTATCGGTCTATTGATCTGCTTTAATTGACAGCAGATCTCCGAGTTCTCAGGAAGAGAAAGGTCTTTCTTAACAGCTCCTTCTTGAGATCCTCTAAGTAGAAATGACTGCAAGCTAACTAGAACTAGAAAGCAGAACAAAGTATTGGAACTGACTTCTCATATAGCCTTTGTTCACTTGCAGAACAAAGCACCCACAACTGAGTTTTGTGCTCCCTGGGCCCTAATGGGAGGACAATTTATTCCAAAAACCTTAAAAATTGCAGAACTTTCCCATCCAATACCATAAAAAATGCAATGAATGTTTCATTTTATTTTTATTAAATACCAAATTGATGACGCCCGACACTTTATTAAAGTGTCAAAGCGAGTGTTCCTACATTCTAATTACTTATTCTAACAAGGAGGACAGCTCTTCGGGAGATGCGCGTGGTGGCGTGTGTGGATGAGGTGTGCTGCCGTTAAGTAACACCTATTAAACTATCATTTGCACCTAGAGGCATCTCATTAATATCTTCGCCAGCAAGACAGAGCTGTCTCCGCTACCCTGACCTGGGGCACCAACTGAAGAAATGGCTCCCGGATCTCATCCTTTGCTCCAGCTTCTCTTAGAGCTGTAATGTCTATAAAATTAATAACGACTATTCAACTTAATTGAATTCCTGATTAATGAAGATTCGTCCTGGCCCCTACTGCAGCAGCTGTGCTTAGTAAATGGCTATTAGATCACTAGGTTTTACCCGTTGTGGACCCAAAATCCTACTTTAAGTCCAACATGGAAGCCATTTCCGGTTTCAGATGTCATATCATTTCTACTTTTCTGCCTATCCTCCGTTTCTCTTCTTTGTCAGTCTTCATGAGGGCTGTGTTCAATATTATCCAGTTTCAATTTTCAAATGAAATTACTAGTTTCAGTGGGCTAGAAATATTTTCTCCCTGAACACTGATGTTACTTGTATAGTTTTTTTAAAAAAAATATATTGTCTGGTTCCTTTGGCTGCTGCTATGGCAAATCCTTCTTCCAGGATTTGCCATATTGATGATCCCAGCTAATCAGGAATCACAGAGTGAATGTCACAATACTACTTAGGCAATCAGGGTTTGTGAGATGGTGTCCCTGAGGGCAAATAAGTGCATGAAATGGCTATTTCTTGGATTACTCATATGCTACCCAGTTAGAGATCCTACAGTGAAAGCAGCCAATCAAATTTGCTACACGATGGCATCTAGGAGGGTAAGTAAAATCAACAGAGAGCGAGCATAAGAGAGGATAATGTAAACAAATAACTGAACTTTCTTTGCACAGAGTGCTAAAATGTGTCAAAATAGAAAAGTAATTTCTATGAAACAATGAGTAATTCCAATGAGTAATTCACAGTGAAACAATGAGTAATTCTGTCTCATTCCTGGCATTTCTTGTTCCCTTTCTCCCCCCCCCCCTCACCCTTTTCTCTCTACAATGCTTGCACAATAGGTGTAAACCCACCAACTCAAGACCAATATATTAAGAGTAACTGGTGGTCTCAAATCTCTCAACCAATGAGTGTCTACTCAATTTGCCAAGTAAAGCAGGGATAAAAAAGGCAAGGAGTGAGCCAAGCACAATATGGCTTTCCTCCTCCTGGAAGCACAAGGCTGGTATGCTGTTTATTCAAAACAAGTATATGAAATTCTGTTTAATTTGCATGCTGCACTTGAATTTCTTAGTTTACACTATAGGGCAGGGGTCCCTATATTCTGACGACTACAAAATGGCCACAAGATGAGGTGGAACCACCCTCAAAATAGCCACCACGGAAGGCAGAGTCACATACACAGGAACTGCAAGTGCAGCTTACAAAAGGAGTAATAAAATATACACTGGAAAAGAGGAGAGAGAGAGAGAAAACTGTGGTGGCAGCTGCTGCCGAAACAAAGTTATTTTAGTCTGCACCAGGGCTTTTTTTCAGGGGGAATGAGGTGGAACGGAGTTCCGGAACCTCTTGAAAATGGTCACATGGCTGGTGGCCCTGCCCACTGATCTCCAGACAGAGGGGAGTTTAGATTGCCCTCCGTGCTGCTGAGCGGTGCAGAGGGCAATCTATACTCCCCTCTGTCTGGAGATCAGGGGCCAGGGCCACCAGCCATGTGACCATTTTCTCCGAGGGCAACCCACTGAATTCCACCACCTCTTTTCCCAGAAAAAAAGCCCTGGTCTGCACAGTCAATTAGCTTACCAATGGTCAATCTCAAGCCCTGCTGGGCAGGAGCCCTGCCTGGCCCAACTTACTTTCTGAAAACACTTGGCCAGCATCACAAAAGGTGTTGGCAACCACCATGGTGCCCATGGGTGCCATGTTTGGGAACCTTTCTGCATGGGTTACCTTGACATAAATTTGGGGGCCATGAAAAATTAATCAATGATTGGAATGAATGGCTCACTCGCTCTTTATTTAAACAATTGGCTGTAGAGAGCCAATGATGACTAGCCAACAGAGCCCGTTGTGAAAATAAATACAATGGGCTCCAGCTGTGGGGCCTGGGGAGAGCTGTGCTGGCGCAGCTCTCCCAAGGCCCCACCGCTGCTGCGGAGGCGGTGGGAAGGCTGCATGGGGGGGAGTTGGGGTTGCCCCGCACTGCGCCTCCCTGCTGGCTCCACAGCCTCTCAGAGCCCTGCTGCTGGTGGCATGGAGGCCTGTCACAGATCTCCCGAGGTCCAACAGAGGCTGTGGGGATCCCTGTCCCTGGTGCGGCCTTCCCACTGCTTCATCAGCGGCTGCAAAGCCACGCTGCGCCTCCCCACCAGCTCTGCAGCCCCTCAGAGGCCTGCCACACCAACAACTCAGCTTTCATCCTGATGCAGGCGTACCCGCACGCCCCTCAGTGTGCCTGTGCCAGGATAAAAGATGAGTCGTTACCAATACGACTCGCCTTTTATTGAATAAGATGGGAGATTTGGCTCTCAAACGCTTATACCCTGAAAAATCTCTTTAATCTTTAAGGTGCTCCTGGACTTGAATTTTGCTCCTCTACTGAAGACCAATATGGCTACCCAATTGAAACAATATTTCATTGCATTCAGTAACTTGGGATGGGAATCATTCCCAGTGGCTTCAGAAAAAGTCCTTCCAAAGAGTCCCTGATCCAGGACTGCTGATTTGCAGTTAACTTTGGCATTAGACCTTATGCACTTTGTATTTGTCTTTTATTTGATTTGATTTGTCACCTACCTACTTTTGCAATTTAAAAACCCGGGCATTTTGTTCATTCAGATCAAATACCTTACAAGACACTCTGATTAAGAACCTTTGCATTTTTCATTCTGCGTAAGGGACAAAAACAAACTATGCTTAATATTTAAAACAAACCTCAGATTCCATGCAAGCCACTTAAAAAAATAAACACATGTATAATGAGAAAACAATAACTGAATAGCAAGTGATGAGATTTTAATATTCTTGCAAGTGGAAAGGGTTTTTTTCCCCTTCTCCCCTTAAGTACGAAAGGTGAATCCCAAAGAGCATTGAAGAGGTAATTCAATGGAGAAGCAATTCCTTCATGCATAGAAACGAGAAAGTCAGGCCAGACTAACTCTCATGTTTAAGATGCAATGGTGTGAGACCCAAACTTAACCAGCAGCGCGGCACATTTCAGTGCAGGAGCCAACATGGTATTGGTTAAAGTTTTGTACTAGGATCTGGGAAACCCGGGTTTGAATCCCCACTCTGCTATAGAAGCTTGTTGGGTGATCTTGGGGGGTGCCCTCTCTGTCTCTTCTACCTCACAGGGATGTTGTGAGGTTAAAATGGAGGTGTGGAGAATGATGTAAACTGCTTTGGGGAGAAAGGCCTGATATAAATGAAGTTAATAAAATAAATAAAATGAATCAATAAACAAGAGAAGAGGTAAGGAGTAGAAAGGCAGGAAGAGGTATTTGCTATCCTTGAAACTGTGAAATTCAGTACCATAAAGGCCAAATCACGTTACAAAGTCCTAGCTCCCCTCCCTATGATGGTCAGCATCTTGTCAGTGAGAGACAAGAGCAATTGCTCCATGCTCTGCTTGAGAGCTTCTGGTTAAGTGGTTCGGCTATGAATCAGCACAGTACTAGTTCGAATCCCACTCCTGCCGTGAGCTCAGCTGGTGGCCTTGGGTAAGCCACTCCTCTCAGTCCCAGCTCCCCAGCTGTATTGTCGGGATGTTGATATACTGACTTTGTTTGCTGCTCTGAGTGGGCACTAATCTGTCTAGAAGAGCAGTATGTAACCCATCTTATAGCTAAAGTTGCCAGATGCCCACTAGGAAAGGGGGATCCCCCACAGAACTCCTTGTCTCCCGATGGTGCTCAGTAGAGAGGCAAAGGAACAAAATGGGAGCAGGGGGAGAATGGCTATGTGCAACACTGTGATGCCATTTCTGGCTATGAACCCAAAAGTGATGTCGCCACGCCATGTGATGCACTATGAATTTCCCTGATCTCTATGTTCTTAATCATGGAATTTTCAGGAAATCCTGTTGGGTTGTGTGATGTTGCAATGTTACTTCCAGTCACTCATCTCAATGCTGTTTCTCCAAGTCTCCACCCCGCAGTCTCCCATCAGTTGTCAGTGCTGGGCTGGCCACCCTACTTGTAGCAGGCAACACCAACCACAACTGGCCCTGCCCATCAGGTTGCGCCATCTTGTGGAGGGGGCTACTTGGGAGCAGGGCTAGTCCCGCCCAGCAGGCAGATCAGACAGAGTTTGATGGATTTCCCAAATCCAAGCGGAAACCAGAATTTGTGCATTTCTCTTATGTCCCTGTTTTCCGATGCTCATTCCCATACTCTACACCCAATCTTTGCTTTGATCCTTACAGCTCTCTCTCTCACTGGCCAGACCTACCCAGTCTCCATTAGACGCTGACATCTCTTCCTAAGCAAGTGCACACCCCATGTCTTTTATTTTACTTTTCGGCCACCAACATGCAAAAAGCTTTCTGGCGCACCTCCAGTTTAAGTTGGCACTCTATGCCGTAAGGACATTCGAGGTGTCCTGCAGGATCAGACCTCTGGCCCATCAGATCCAGCATCCTGTTTCATACAGTGGCCAACCAGCTTTCCTGGAGGGCCATCGAACAGTGCTTACTTTTCTCTAATGTTGCCTCCTAGCACTGGCTTTCAGAGGCTGACTGCCTGCTTGACCTGTGTTAGAACCAGAACATTAAATTAGATGGTCTGATCTAGCAAAGCACGTCCTGTTTATAGGCTAAAAATAAGGCTGAACGTGTCCCTCAACGTTCTCCATCTACGTTTCTTCTGGCCAGGTCTCTGCTCTGCCCATTCTATTTTCATTTGCCTTCATCTTGCCATTGGGTCCCTCTGGCCTTCTTTTCTAGGATCCGTGGTTTCCTTGGCCACCCACTCCTTCCCAAGAACCCCCTGCCCACCTGCCTGCCCATCTCTGAGCAGTTCAGTCAAGAGAGGGAGACCTTCTTCCAGTCTCTTCTGCTGTGAGGTAAAGGGCCTGCCACTCAGACACTGCGCAGGGTTTCCCCAGACTGCAAGAACCCTCAAAGTGCAGTCGTGTGTACTGTGTAGCATTGCGCCAATCTAAACCTATTGACATCAATGGGCTTAGACCAGAGTCATTCAGTTTAGGATTTGTATATTTTAGTAGTATTAAGCACACACTATCAAGAAATCTTTCCAAAGTTTGTCTAAAATATGTTTTGTTTGGAAAAGAGACCAATGTCAAACTCAGCCGCACCCTGACTCTCTGGACCAATGTGTCTTAAGAGGATTGAGAACCTTCACAACACAGTATTCGATGATGTTTCCTCAAAAGAAAAGAAAACAAAATGAGGCGGGAGAGAACCAGGAACAGAGAGAGGCAAAAATATTCACCCTTTTTTCTTCTTGCCAGCTTTATAGAGATGCCAAGAAAGCCTTTTTTAAAAAAGTATATACAAAACAACCTATTTGTTATGTTTGGGGGGCTTTAGAACAGGCTGAAACAAACGCCCTTTGCCCTCAAACATCTCCACATATTAAAGTGACAGCAAAATGAGTTTTTAAATGCCTTTGTGTTTACAAGCCAAAGATATTGCCATGCTAGCTAATTACTAGCCAGGCAATTGTCCATGTTTCCTCTCAAAACATGAATATGTGGATATAAAAGCGGCTTGCTTTTCAACATGTAGGGTAGCCAATTACGGGTTGGATAATTCCTGTAGATTTGGAGGCAAAGACTCAGGTGGTGAAATTTGAGAAGAGGAAGCTCAGCAGAGGTGTGGTGCCACAGAGTCCACCCCGCATAGGAGCCGTTTTCTCCAGGGGTACAAATTCCTATAGTCTGGAAATCCATTGTAATTCTGGGAGATCTCCAAGCCCTACCAGGAGGTTAACAACCCTATCAACATGCCACTGGTATGGGTGTGAAATAGGGTGTGTGTGTCTGTTGTCTGTTCCCAATGGGATTGCCAACTCCATCTTGGGAAAATTTCTGGAGATATGGTGACATTGGATAGGGAGGGTAGATTTTAGGAGAGATGGTTCGGCTGGGAATCAGCACTCTACTGGTTCAAATCCCACTATTACCATGAGCTCAGTAGGTGGCTTTGGGTAAGCCACTCCTCTCAGCCCCAGTTCCCCAGCTGCATTGTGGGGATAATAATGACACTAACTTGTTCACTGCTCTGGGTGAGGCACTAATCTCTCTAGAAGAGCAGTATATAAGTGCAGTTATTATTATTATTATTATTATTATTATTATTATTATTATTGTCACTGTACGAATCCTCTAGACTCTATGCTCTCCAATGCTGCCATTTCCTTCAGGGGAACTGATTGCTCTGGTCTGGAGTCCAGTTATAATTCCAGGAGATCTCCAGGTACCACTGGAGGCTGTTTACCTTAGCTCCTAATAATTTGATTCCCATGTAGTGCTGAGCCTAAATATTTTTGTCAGAGTGGTGAATGGCACTCTCGCCTTTCAGTGATTTCCTAGGTGACAGCTATAGAGCACAATTAAAATGTCTGTTTATTCATGAAGTATTTCTCAGAACTGGCTTTATTGGTTTTCGGTGACCTCATCAATTTAGTAAGTGATCCCTGGATGGCTGGGATCAACCAGGAAGCATCAACCTCATGCTAATTTGGCTTTGTTTGCCATCTATGACATCAGCATTTCGCATATAGCCAAATCTAATTGGCTACATAGCATCATAATGTATTCACATTCAGGGCAGAGATCCCTGATAGGTTGGGATCAACCAGAAGGAGAAAAATAGTAGAGTCAATAGCACCTTTAAGACTAACCAACTTTATTGTAGCATAAGCTTTCAAGAACCACAGCTATCTTCATCAGATGCATCAGATGAAGAGAGTTGTGGTTCTTGAAAGCTTATGCTACAATAAAGTTGCTTAGTCTTAAAGGTGCTATTGGACTCTTTACCATTTTACAACTACAGACTAACATGGCTAACTCCTGTGGATCTGGAAGGAGAAAGAAACTCTAATCAGTTTAAATGGTGGCATGTAAACAGCATGTGGGTGAGCAAAAAATGTGAACACTGGCACTTAAATAAATATTGGGGAAAATATTTCTGGGCACTCCTCTATACTATATTTGTCTCCAAAATAGAAATGGGCAAACTTTGAACACAGCCCTATTTCAATATGGGCTTTGGTTTTGTAAATAAGAACCGACAATCCATTTTGCCCACCTTTCTAGTTACTGTTGCTTATGTTTGTTGTTTCTGTTGTTGTTAGTTTTAATAAAGCATCAGTGGGCCTTTGATTTAACTTTCCTGTTTGACATTTGTTTGGACCATTTTATGTATTTATTCACTTTATTTATAGCCCAACTTTATTCCCAACAGGGACCCAAGGCAGCTCACGACAATCTCCAGTGCTGCACAACAACTCTGTGAGGTAGGTTAGACTGAGAGGGGTGCAATATTTTGAGCATCCATGTAGTTGGTGGCATTCACTTGGCTAGGTCTGGCCATGGCTCACTGGTAAAGCATGCAGAACCTGCCAGGTTTAGTCTCCAGTCCCTCTAGTTAAAAGGATCAGGTAGGAAGTGATGTGAAAACAAAACTTCTTTACTAGCTATGATAATTTGCTGTGTAATGGTTAGAGTGTCAGGCTCAGGTCTGGGAGACCCAAGTTCGAATCCCCACTCAGTCCTGGAAGCTCAGCCAGTCATGCAGTCAGCCTAACCTAACCCACAGGGTTGTTGTGAGGATAAAATGGAAGACGTGTGAATGATGCTGTAAACCATGCTGGGTCCTCATCGGTGAGAAAAGCAGGTTATAAATATCTTACATACTTATATGCCCTCATCAATACATCCAGAGGAGTTAGCCATGTTAGTCTGTAGTAGCAAAATAATATAGAGTCCTAATCAACTTTATTGTAGCATAAGCTTTCAAGAGCCACAGCTCCTTTCGTCAGATGCGACTTGCTACAATAAAGTTGGTTAGTCTTAAAGGTGCTACTGGACTCATAAATGTAGATGGTATATTATCAGCTAGATAGAAGTCTTTGCCCCAAGGAATATACAATTTAGATTCAAATATTGAGGGAAGATTCAGCAATGAGAAGGGAAAGATAATTCAAGATTATATGCAAAGGCTGAGGATGTTGGAGCCTCTAGCATCTTAAGAGCCTTGCTGGATCAGCCCAGTAGTCCATCTAGTCAAGCATCTTGTTTCACACAGTGATCAACCAGTTGCCTGGAGGGCCAACAAACAGGGCATAGAAGCCAAGGCCTGGTTGCTTCCTAACATGGGCCGTTTCCACACAGCTGACCACTGCTCGTAACAACCCAGAAGATCGTGCAAAAAACCGCAGAAGATCACGTTTTCTCACACGAGATTTGCGTGATGTCATGTGACGTCGCGCAACTCTCGCATGAGAAAACGCATTCTTCTGCGTTTTTTGCGCGATCTTCCGGGTTGTTACAAGCAGCGGTAAGCCGTGTGGAAACGGCCGTGGTCTTTAGAAGGTTGACTGCCTCTGAACATGGAGGTTCCCTTGAGTCTTGACAGACCGCTCCTCCATGAATCTGTCTAATCCCCTTTGAAAGCCATCTTTGCAAGTTCTTTCCCTGTTTCCTGTGACTTCAGGGCCCAATTGAGCAGTTGTTCAATGAGCTGTCTTTAATAAAAAGGACTGTGACATCCGCTGTCTGTTTAAATTTTGCTGCCAGTTTTAAATTGCTTTTAGCAACATGTCGTTTATCGTATATTGTATTGTGTTTTAATCAGGTTGTGATCCGCTCTGAGCCTGCATTGCGGGGAGAGCAGACTGTAAGTCAAATAAATAAATAAATAAATAAATAAATAAATAAATAAATAAATAAATAAATAAATAAATAAATAAATAAATAAATAAATAAATAAATAAATAGTTCCTCTCTGGCTCCTGCTTGATTCCTTGGTTTCCCAAGCCTTCAGTCTCTCCCTGCCACCTCTGCTGGTGACCCAAAATCCAAGTTTATGTGTCCCAGGAGCTGCACAGAGGGACTTGGTGACTATGCCCCCCCCCCCCCGGTACCCCTGGAAGATCTTTGATGGGATTTATATCAAGCCTATCTCTGCCCCCAACTTCTCCGTCCCTCCCCTTCTGTAGTTTTCCCTGTAAATAATGTGAAATATGATTTCTTCTTCATAGCATCTGACGAAGTGAGCTCGCCAGAGCTCCTGCTGGAACAAACGTTGTTCATCTTTAGGGCGTCCCCGTACTTCCTCTCTCGGCCAGGAGGTGGCGCGCTCCTGCTGCCGTGGTCCGCCCCCCGCTCCGCTGTCCCCTAATGAGCCGGGCTGCCTGAACTCGGAATGAATTTTGTTCTCCTTTCATCACTCTCTGACGTCCAGCTGCTCCTGTCAACACCTTCTTATAGCATGTAATTCATCGCTCGGAGTGACAGCTGGGGCCGTGGGCTCGGGACCAGCTTGGCCTGCCATCGGCGACACCCGGAGATGGTGTCCAGCCCAAATAAAGGGCTTCCCTCTCCCCCCCCTCCCCACCTCTTCTCTCTTGCACCTGCGGCTGATGGGCCCTCTCCAAAGAATTCTCCAGGAACAAAACCAGTTTCCTGGCTCTCTCTTGATCTCATTGGTTTTCTTGCTTTCCCCTCCGGATCGAATTTATTAGTAGACCTTAAACTCTTCTTCTGTGATCACGGACTCCCACCCACCCCCCTTAAAAAACCCTCCAGTGAAAGCACTGTTTGGAACACAGATGGAAAACAATTAGCCGGGCAGGAGGAAAGGATAGCTTTTGTAAGAGGCAGATTGGAATGGCAAAAAAGCTGGGCTTTCGAGGAGCCTGAGACCTTCTCGGAAAGTGCGTGCATTTGTCAGCAAAGGTCGTAGGCCTTTCCCCTTCCATTCCAACCTTTCCGGAGGTCCCAAAGAATAGCAGGATGTAGTGGTTACAGCTCCTGACTAGGATCTTGGAGAAACAGGACTGGATTCCCTCTCTGCCGTGGAAGGCTGCTGGGGGACCTCGGGTGAGTCCCTTGCTCGCAGTCTAGCCGACCTCACAGTGTTGTTGATGTGAGGATAAAATGGAAGTTGAGGAATGATGTGGAAATCTTGTTTGAGTCTCCATTGGGGAGAAAAACAAGGTATGGATACGTACATAAATAAACAAGGAACTCTGAGAGCTGCCGTAGCATAGTGGGTAAGTGGTTGGGCTGCGGATCAGCACTCTGCTGGTTCGACTTCCTCTACTGCCATGCACTGTGCAAGTGGCCTTGGGCAAGCTACTCCTCTCAACCCCAGCTCCCCAGTGAGGATAATAACAACACAACACTGACTTTGTTCACTGCTCTGTGCTGGCACTACTCTCTCCAGAAGGGTGGTATATAAGCCCATTGTTGTTGTCGTTATTGATATGTTAGCTGGGAGGAAAGGGCTAGTTCAAGGTCACACAATGAGTACCATTGTGGAGATCTGAACCTGGGTCTCCCAGGTCCTAGCCTGACCCTAGACTCCACTGGCATAAGTTCTCCAGATCTAAAGTCCCAACTCAGTCTGCAGTGCCTTTAGATAAAATAGGGCTTTGATGACAACTCTGCCAGAGGTCTTAGAGTGACAGTCAATCACGGGAGCCAATGCTGGACTAAATTTAATACAAAGCAACCACATGTGTTTGAGACTTGCAAGGCCCTCCTAAGCAGAGTTATATAATTAAAAATCCATCGAAGCCAATGGGCTTGGAAGGCAGTCGCTCTGCTTAGGACTGCACTGTTAAACTTGAGCCAGGGAGGCCAAGGTTGAGAGCCTCTCTCAGTCAGGAAGCTCAGCTGATGACTTTCAGCTCCGGCACTGTTGCTCTTGGTGTAGCCTACCTCGAAGGACTGTTGTAAGGATAAAAGGAGGGAACCCCTTCAGTCAAGATCTTGTGTCTGGTTCAGCAAGGTGGCTTTGATATTCATTCTTTGCCCAGTCCTAGCACTACCAACAAAATCCTTCTCAGCTTTGTACGGTGGGGTTTTTAAAATTTCAGATGGCACTTTTCTCTTATTTTTATGATATACTTAATAATTTCCTCTGTGTTGCATAATTTATTCTGCCACTGCTCATGATGGGTGAGGGAAGGACGATAAAGTTCCACTGTTGTCAGTGCTGAAAGATTTCTTCAGCAGCACTTCTGGTTTTGCTAAGTATAAAACAATCATTCCAATACATACGCAAAACTATGAGAGCTAGAAACGTGATTTTTTTTAAAAAAATGAAACCTAGGGTGCTAAATTTTGGGTCTATTGTTACCATCTGTACCGCCCCAGCCCCCAATCTCATGCCCCAGGCCAGTTTGGCTAGGGATCCTGACAGTATTTTGCCATCTTCTGGGCATGGAGCAGGGGTCACTGGGTGGGTGGGGGGTGAGGAGGGGAGGTGGTTGTGAATATCCTGCACTGTGCAGGGGGTTGGACTAGATGACCCTAGAGGTACCTTCCAACCCTGTGATTCTATGGACACATGGGACAGCCACAGGCAGGGCTGCCAGGTCCCCCTACCTTGAAGGCAGGGAGGTGTGGGAGCTCCGGGCAAGGGTTGCTGCTTCTCCTCGTTCTCTTGTGTGCTCTGAGAGCCCCTGATGACATCACTTCTATTTAAACCAGAAGTGATGGGGGATCAGCAGGGCCGATTCTTTAGGATTCTCTCCAACTGAGACTCCATCAGGTTTAAACCAAAATTGATATCATCAGGGGCCCACAGAGTGCGCTGCACCATTTGGCCGTGTGCTCCGGTCAGCCTCCACACACCTCCCCGCTGCTGGCCAGGTGAGTGATGGTGCGGGGCAGCACGAAATTAGCCAGAGAATAAAACACACACTAAGGATGAATATCATACCAAGTCTGGTTCAGTTTCAAAGTTGACAGTTCTTTTGTGATTGCTCTACACTTAAGACAAAACTGTGCTTGTCCTGTCTCCCCAAACTCACTCTCAAAATCCAGTAGAAACAGCGCTGTTAGAACTGATGCCTCTTTTTGATTGAGTTGTGCATAATAATGATAATGATAAAGATAAAGATAACAACAACAACAACATTCGATTTATCTACCGTCCTTCAGGATGAATTAACACCCACTCAGAGAAGTTTACAAAGTATGTTATTATTATCCCCACAACAAAACACCCTGTGAGGTGAGTGGGGCTGAGAGAGCTCCTAGAAGCTCCAATGGACCCAAGGTCACCCAGCTGGCTTCAAGTGGAGGAGTGGGGAATCAAACTTGGCTCTCCAGATTAGAGTCCCGCGCTCTTAACCACTACACCAAAATGGCATAAAAACATTTTAAAAAGAAGTGTCCCAGTGCAGTGGTTAGAATGCTAGACTAGTATCTGGGAGACCCAGGTTCGAATCCCTTCTCTGCCATAGAAGCTCACTAGAACCTAGGCCGCCGAGGCCGCCCTCCCCTTCCCGCTTCACTCAGAAACACGGCCTAGTTTTTTTCCCTCAGAGCGCCTTTTCCCGCATCCCTGCGTTATCCGTTCCACAGAAATTCGCCTCACAAATTACAACTCTTCTTCGGGTTGCGGTCATGTCATGTTTACTCGAGAGTAGGACACTCTTGCTTAATATTGGCGGGCCACAAAAAACTCTGTCACGGGCCGCATGCGGCCCGCGGGCCGCAATTTGCCCACCCCTGCACTAGGTGACCTTGGGCCAGTCACACATGCTTAGCCTAATCTACCTCACAGGGTGGTTGTGGGGATAAAATGGAGGAGAGGAAAATGATGTTAGCTGCTTTGGGTCCCCATTAGGGGACGGTAAGTAAATAAAATCAAAATGAGAAATTTGCCAGAGAAAATTATTGGGATAAAAATTGACTTTTCAGACTTGCACAAAAATTAAAAGTACCCCACCACTACCAATGTATATGCATATTCTTCCATACTCTTCTGTTGCTACATTTCAGGATACCTTCTGCTGTTTAAGAGTTGACACATTTTTCTTCCTAAACTCTCCCCTTTTCTAAAATTTAACAAGGTCCCGCTTCTGTGACTTCAATTTTTCTAATGCCCGTCTCAGGTTTTACAAATGGGAAGGGCCTATCTCCCATCCCATAATTTATTCCATATTTTGCTCATACCTCTTCCTCATTTATACTTCTTTATTTTATTACTCTCCATAATTTCTCTCTAGGATTTGCCATGAAATAAATTCTTGCACTCCTCCCTTTCTATGCAGAAAATCCAAAAAATGAATATATGGTCTGCACTCAAACCATGCGCTCTCTCTCTCTCTCTCTCACACATCATTCCGTCAAGAAATGATTTTTTTTGTCCGCTCTCCCCATGGCGGGCTCAAAGTATAGTAACAACCAGGGCCGTTTCCACACTTCTCACCTTCATCCGGAACGCTGTGGAACGTTGCAAAAAACCCGTGGAAGATAGCGTCTTCTCGCGTGAGTTTTGCACGACATCGTGCAAAAGTTGTGCGAGAAGACGCTATCATCCGCATTTTTTCACGGGTTAAAACACATTAAAACATACATAAAACATAAAAATCATACAATGATAAAACTCAGTTCATACAATAAAACTCAAGATGGTGGCCCCCAAAATATGCCCTGCCCCATTAACACTCCAGGCGCAGGAGGTGGAGAGAGCAGCCAGTCTGATGGAAAGCTCAGAGGGGGTCACAATATCCACCCCTGGACAGGAGGCTAATGGGGAGGCACCCTGCACCCCAGCCTCAACCATGTGCCTGGTGGAACAACTCTTGTCTTACAGGCCCAACGAAGGGATAATATGTCTGGTTGGGCCAGAGTTTCCGCAGACAGAGTGCTCCACCAGGTTGATGCCAGGACGGAAAAGGCCCTGGCTCTTGTCAAGGGCCAGGCAAGCCTCCCGGGGGCCAGGGATCACCAGCAGATTTTTTCCAGCTGATCGAAGCACCCTCCGGGGCATATACGGTGAGAGGCGGTCCCGTGGATATGCTGGTCCTAATCCACTAAGGGCCTTATGGGTTAAAACCAAAAACCTTGAATCTGATTCGGAATTCTATGGGGCAGTGCAGCTGTTGTAAGACAGGAGTTATATGTGCCCTTCTCACTCCACATGCTGCTGCCACCCACCCTGGGCCATTTTCACACTGCTTACCTTCTCTCGGAACAACCCGGAACATCGCGCAAAAAACGCAGATCGCGTTTTCTTGCCCGAGAAAACGTGATCTTCCACATTTTTTGTGCGATGTTCCGGGTCGTTCCGAGAGAAGGTAAGCAGTGTGAAAATGGCCCTGGTCTCCCTTTTCCCACCGTGCCTCTGACTTGATGGCAATTTTTCCAGGATCTCCGTCACCTCACCCCCGCTTTCCATTACGTCCTAGAGTGGCTCAACTGTATTGGCCATGAATGGGGGAAAGTCCTTGACATGGGCCCTTTTCACACTACTCACCGGCTTCCGAAACATTTGTTGCGCAAAACATTTGTCGCGCAAAAATCGTGCGAGAAGACGCTATCTTCCGTGTTTTTTGCGCTACATCTTGCGATGTTTCGGAAGCTGGTGAGTAGTGTGAAAAGGGCCTTATTTACTTTATTTATACCCTACCTTTCTCCCCAATGGGAACCTAAGGCTGCTTACATCATTTTCCTCTCCTCCATTTTATCCTCACAACAACCCTGTGAGGTAGTGAGGCTGAGAGTGAGGGACTGGCCCAAGCTCTCCTAGCAAGCTTCTGTGGCAGAGTGAGGATTTGAACCTGGGTCTCCCATATCCTAGTCTAATACTGTAGCCACCTCAGGGGAATGTTGTACAGCAGTGAGCTGTCCCGTGCCCTTTTGAAAGGTCAGCTTAGACTCACCATCCCCTTCCCACCGTGGTGATGGAGGGAGCATCCACAGGGGCTCTCTCCTGCACCCACGATGAAGAATCCCCTTAGAATTAGATAAAACAGAATATCTTTTGCATCTGGTTTAAAGGGGAACACAGTGAGAATGTCCGGAGTCATGCTCAGAATGACCACAACATTGTGTGAACATTCTCCTTTTCATGCTCTCCATGTGATGAAAAATCTCTTCCATCTGAAAGAACAGTGAGAGTCCCCTTTTCCTGGCTTTTGAGCACCCCTTCGTTGTCAGACAAGAGCCTCCAAAGAAGCACTGATTGAATGAGCATCTTAAATCCAGGGGTTTAGACAAAATAGCTTGTTGAACATGTCTCTAAATTGCACTTCCCACTTCCCTGAATCAGACAGGTAGCGAGGAGAGAGAGAGAGAGAGAGAGAGAGAGAGAGAGAGAGAGAGAGAGAGAGAGAGAGAGAGAGAGATGGTCTCCTAAGGAGGAGAGCAGACCGCAACCTTGCAATGTTTTCATAACAACTGCCTTCTTCAGGGCTTTTGCATTTGGTCGGTTCATTAATTAGATCCATCAATTTAAAATCTTTTGAGCGATTAAAAAGGTGCTTCCCATTGAACAGGCTACAGATTTTTTTAAAAAAAATGTTAATTGTTTTAAATGGCTTTATCTATCTATGTATTTCAATCACTTATTATCTGCTTTACCATAGATTATGCCTGAAGTGGAATATAGAAACAGAACAGGAAAAGAGAAGGACTTATAAATTCATGTGTGGGAGGCACCTTCTAAGAAAAGTCATTCTTTCCGAATGTGATGATTGGTCCAGTTAATGTTTGTTCTCATTCTTTCCGAATGTGATGATGGGTCCAGTTAACGTTTGTTCTCATTCTTTCCGAATGTGATGATGGGTCCAGTTAATGTTTGTTCTCATTCTTTCCGAATGTGATGATGGGTCCAGTTAATGTTTGTTTCCGCGTGTGATGATTGGTCCAGTTAGTGTTTGTTACTATTTCTAAATGTGTTCATTGATCCAGTTAGTGTTTTTTTAAAATCCTTTTTGAGCATGCTCATTTGTGTGGTCTAGTTAATGCTTGTTCCTATTCTTTCCTAATGTAAATACTGGAACAGTTACAATGCAATCCTCAGCAGCATTACTCCAGTCTAAACCCATTGATTTCAATGGGCTTAGATCGGAGTAACTCTTCTTAGGATTGCATGTTTGTTCTCCGTCTTTCTGAGCATGCTAATTGGTCCAATTAACATTTTTCAATTTAAAATATGTATACATCCTGTTACCTTCAGTCATACATCCTATAAAGATCTGGAGCTGCCATCTACTCTGGTATTTTGGAAAGATTTCCCAACATTGGTTACCAGCAACCCTACCAAGATCATAGCTGGAATTTTCAGTGCACCAAGCTTGTGTGGCACTGCTAACTCAAGGACCCGGGCATCAGCCATTTGAGCTTAAGATGATCTCCTCTGAGTAGTCACTACTGTTTTGTAGAGATGGTTCCTAACCTGTTACAGGAGATCATTTTTAATGGGGTGGAATGTGAGACTTTCACTTTGGAGGAGCTTGGTTAGATATTTATGTAAATCTCAATCAAAACCCTTTTTCCTGGAGGGGTCCCTGTTGGGTAAGTCCAGCATGGAGGGAGGAGTTCTGTTTTTGCCCCTTGTCCCTCATAAGCACAGTTAAGAACAAATATGAAGAAGGTTATTGTTCTAAATTTTGGTGGGAATGGCTACAGGAACCAGAAAATAACACTGAAAAGAACATAGACATTGTTCTCTTATTTTAGAGCTTTACTCAGGAGTAGGAGGATGCTGGTCTTGGTAAACTTGGCACCCTGAACCAAAGAGGAAGTCAGATTTCCAAGTACTTCCCTGGTAGTGATGTGAATGCCTTCATAATCCTGGTCATCAGAGGTCATTTCGTAGAAAAAGAGCTGGAGGAACTCATTAGCATAACTCATTAGCATATGCCATGCCCCTTGCCATCACTGGACGTGTGTCATTAGTATAACTGATTTGCATATGTGACACCCCCTGACATCACCTATTCTGGCTGTTTTGGACCCAATCCTGGCCATTCAGGGCTGAAATTGGACCCAAAATGGCAAAAAGGGGCTGAAAATGGCTGAAAAGGGGCTCAAAACGGTCAGGATCAGGCCGCTGATGAGCAGGAGAGTGATCCACCACCTGTCAGAGGCCTGATCCAGACTGTTTTGGCCCCAATCCAGGCCGAAACGGGTCCAAAATGGCCGAGAGCCAGGTGGGTGGGGCCACCTGACATGTGACCTCTTTGGGGAACTGCCGGAACTGCGTTCCTGTGCGTTCCCCCTCAAAATGAGCCCTGCTGGTCAAAGATCCAGAGGAGTTGCATCTGATGAAGAGAACTGTGGTTCTTGAAAGCTTATACTACAATAAAGTTGGTTAAGTCTTAAAGATGCTACTGGACTCTTCATAATCCTGGCTTCTGACCTTGAAATTACAGGAATAATTTATAATGCACTTGGGTTTGTGGCTTCTGAGGTCCAGTGGGAGAAGTTAAAATTGAGGGGAGTCTGAGGGAGAGGCCCTTGTCCTTCACCCTGCAAGCACTATATCACATTCAGGTATACATTGGGAACATATACCTCACTAGAACATCGTTAACATTTTCTGAAACTGACTTGCCAGTCCTGGTCTCTAGAAGGCTTCCTGAAGGCATTGCAGCCATGTTTGAGAGCCATAGTTACCCTCAAGAGAGAGGTGTGAAAATGCTTGAAAATGGAGTGTTCCTGGAAACAGTGCTTCTCCCCCTGCTCCCTTAATTCTACCTAAGGAAGACTCCTAGGGGGCTTCAGGTCATTAATAGATGGGAGCCGATTCTGTGCTACAAAAATGGCTCCCTTTGGAAATCTCAAGGAAGAAGCAGTAAAGCTGCAAATTGTCATCTAAAGTCAATAAATGGGGACTGAAGTTGCTGCATTTCCCAAGCAGCCCCAGGAGGCAGCTTTGACTTCTCTGTGTGAGTTAGGAAGATGGCTCTCAAAGCACAACTAGCATTGGAGGAGAGGATAAAACCCACTCCAGCTACCATCTCAGAGAGAACTGGTAGCAGCAACCTCTCTTTTGATAAAGTTTGCAACTTCAACATTTTGCAGATACAATATTGAGAATGTGTGAAAGGGTTAATGGGAAGCAGCGAGCTGCCCTGGGAACCACCTCACACATTTTTGGTGAGCGGAGAAGAATTGCAGTGATTTCCACCATTCCATTACTGATCCTCTCCTGTTCGGTGTTAGGATTAGGGCTGCTCAAACACCCAACAGTTTGGCTCACAGCCTGTTAGCCTGACACGAAGGAGAAGACAGTTTTTTGACACAGTTCATCCATTTATTGGCCTGTTGGTGGCTGTTCAGCAGGTTACTTTTCCGTATTCCTTCTTAATAGTGCAGTACAGTCCAATGGGCTTTTTAAACATGCACATTTTCACATCTTGAGTTATACTCAAGTTATACTCCTTTGTATCGGCTGTGCAACTGCTTGGTTTGACAGGAAACTGTTTAAACTGACAGTTAAATCAACCACAAATCTTACATATGTCATAAACAAACACTTTTTAAAAAATCTACTGATCAGCGTTTGTCTAAGTAGTCCTTAGTGATTTTAATGGCTACCATTCTGTTTGGGTCTGCAGCGTTTTCACATGTGCACAGATTTGAAGGGAAAACCCCCCAATGCAAACCCATTCAGCAAATGTTCGGTACCAACAGACAAGGTGATCATCTCTGAAATGGTTGTTGCAGCTGTCAAAGCTGTTTTCTGTGATATTTGCAGCATCCCTCATTAGAGTATTACTAAACATTCCATAGCCTCACTTGAAGGTTAATGCAGTGAGCGAGAGTCCTTCTGCTCAGTGCTGTTATCGCTCCTGCCTCCCACAACTGAAACCAACATTTCTAGGAAAGAAGGGTGGGGGGAAGTGTACAATTCTGCTTTGTCAGAAAATCCAGTGCAATACACAGCACCATCATTTCCTCACACCCCCTTCCTAGCCTGGAATTTATTCAAATTAAAGTGGATGCCGCATTATTATATCCTGTACAATTCTAGTTAATTTATGGTGGTTTTAAATGCATTTTTTTAAAAATCACTGCAAGGCTGCCAAAATCTTTGCAAATGTAGAAATGTTTTCACAGGAGGATTTGGGATCTAACGGCAACCAGAGATTTGGAAGATGGATTTCTGCAAGGAGTGCTTTTGCCAATGCTGTTTTTTGTTTTGTTTTGTTTTGAATATTTGCCTTGGCGTGATTGCGGTTCTGTTTTATGATGTTTTAATTATTGCTGTTTATTTATTGTAATCATATTTTAATTGTTTGTGTACGCAGCTCGAGCATCTTGGCAGGGGGGGCAAATTATCAATTAAGTTATTATTAAAAAGTTATTACAATTTATACCTACTCTAAATCATGACTTGAGTGCCAGGAATGAATTTCTTTTTTCTCTTCTTTCTGCTCTCAGAAGACTCAGACAGAAGACTGTGTCGTGTTTGGTGATGGGCTATATTTTTAAATGTTCCTCCTGGTCTAATAATCAACCTGTGAACCAGCACATCAGAGATAGAACCTTTCCCATATGCTCCACAGAAATAGGTAGGAAGGGTTTTGTTTAGATGAAAAATATTTTTAAGAAAATATAAAACTGTTTGCAGCTTGAAGTTCGGTTCAGAATACCACCAATTCCTTCTGCTTAATGTTTGCAGAGACAGTGTCATGGGGAGATCCAGATTCAAATCTCTGCTCAACCCGCATGTTGTGAGAATAAAATGGAGGCAGGGAACTAATGTTGTACAACAATCAGCCAATAAATGTATTTTAGAGCACAGCCCGTGTACAAAATGCTTTACAAAGTACACTGTAAGAAAATAAGAAGAGCCCTGCTGGATCAGACCAGTGGTCCATCTAGTCAAGCATCCTGTCTCATACTGTGGCCAACCAGTTACTATAGAGGGGCAACAACAGGGCACGGAGGCTGAGGCCTTCCCGTGATGTTGCCTCCTCGCACCTGTGGTTGACTGCTTTTGTATATGGAGGTTCCAATAATGTCCCCTTGCTTTCAGGAATCTTGCACCAATATGTCTCATGACAAAGGAAGGGAAGGGAGATGATGAGACAAGCATGGGAAGTACTTCCTTTCATTCCAGTCTAAGCTTAGTTCATTTCCTGTGTATGTATTTATATATTTATACCCCACTTTTCAACCCAATGAGGACCCAACATGGCTTACAACACTCTTCCCTCCTCCATTTTATCCTTACGACAACAATCCTGTGATGTTGGCTAGAGCAAGAGAGGAGGAGACGGGCCCAGGATCACCCAGCAATCTTCCACAGCAGAGTGGAGATTTGAACCCGTGTCTCCTGGATCCTAACCCTGACGATTAATGGCTACAGCATGCTAGACATGGTCTTCTGGGTAGCTCCATTTAACTGTTCCATTCAAAATATGTCCCAGCCATTCCTTCTTAAAAGATCAGGGAGAGATCTGGGGATATAATCATTGTAATAATAAAATAAAAAGATGCACACATCCCCTTTAGACTCTCAATCCTGTTCCTGCTTTTACTGGTATAGGAAAAGCCTCTCCATCTTTTGAGCATCATTTATTTATATATCAGTACCTCACTTCTATTCCCAATGGGACCCAAAGCAGCTTACAGCATCTTCCTCCTCCTCCTCCTCCCCCATTTTATCCTCACCACAACTTTGAGAGAGAGAGAGTGATTGGCCCCAAACTCCCAGATTCAAATGTGGGTCTCCCAGACTCTAATCAAACCGCTACCACATGTCCATCTCAGGAGAGAAATGGGGTTGTGCCAAACATTGATGAGAAAGGGTGAAGAATGAGATAGCATCGCTCAGATGTTCTGGGAGGCCATTAAAGGCATAAGGGATGGCACTAGAGAAAGGGAAGAGTTGTTTGAGGAAGCAGGAGAAATATTGACAGAAGAGAATGTGGAACTGGAGGAACAAGGAAGGAAAGGTTGTCCTGGACTGTGAGCAGGGCTTTTTTTCAGGGGGAACGCGGGGGGACGGAGTTCCGGAACCTCTTGAAAATGATCACATGGCTGGTGGCCCCGCCCCCCGATCTCCAGACAGAGGGAGTTGAGATTGCCCTCCGCGCCGCCGCAATCTAAACTCCCCTCTGCCTGGAGATCAGGGGGCGGGGCCACCAGCCATGTGACTATTTTCTCTGAGGGCAACCCACTGAGTTCCACCACCTCTTTTCCCAGAAAAAAAGCCCTGACTGTGAGAACGGAGAGATAAGAGGGAGAGGGCCCTAGAGGTCTTTTAAGAGGAGGAAGAGGAGTTTGTACTAGATCCATTGCAGGAATTACACAGAGCATGAAGGAGACAAGAAGGAACGACAAGACAAAACATAGAACAGAAGCAAGAGGTGACCAACAAGTTTTGTGATTTAAACATCGATTCCATACTGCCCACCTCTCCCATTCTCTGCTTACTTCTGGTGTACTCCAGGGATGAGATATGGTCATTGGCTTTGGGATTTTCCAATATGAAGTGTTGCCTTCTGTTCAGTATTATTGCACTGGCAACCTCCCGAGATTCAGTCCAGAGGTACTCTCCTCACTGTTCTCCTGGGAAATTTCACAGCAGCCTGAGGCTGGGCAAAAATGGTCGTCCCTCCCCCCACAAACAGAAGATCAGAAAATGTCATCTGGGCAGAGGATTTGTTCTGATAAACTGATCTGTAAGAGGCACAAGTGTGTTGCCTCAAACTCTGGAAAATGTGGCAATAGCCCTTGTACATACATAGATCGAAATGGAAGCCTTGCCAGGGCCAATTGCCTGTAATAGTTGTACGGGAAGGCACAGCAAGTTATGCCAGGAGCAGTCTTTCATGGCAGCTCTCTCAAGTAAGTGCCACCCTTCTTAGGCTCTTATAGGTGGAGCTAGAAGCAGAAGACTCCAGGAGAAACCCACCCTCTTTCCAGTGTCTCCAAAGCCTTTCAAAACAAGAGTTACATTTGGTATATTTGCTGTGTAGATATGAAATCCTCTGAAATCCATCCATCCATCCCTTGCCTCTCTCCCCAATGGGGACCCAAAATGGCTTAAAATTCTCCTCCAGTTTATCCTCACAACAACAACCCTGTGAGGTAGGTTAGGCTGAGAGTGTGTAACTGGCCCCAGGTCACCTAGCAAGCTTCCATAGCAGAGCAGGGACATGCTAAGTCATTCTTTAAGATGCATTTGGTTGATTTGATATCTCTCACATCTGAGTTCTGGGAAATGATCACAAACAAGTTCTCCAAGAATAGTTCTCCAAATTTGTTTTCACTGCTCGCTTTGGTTAAAGGCTCCACTGTAACTGTTCTTCTCAAAAGGCAACCAGGTCGGTTCTAAATGAAAGTCAGCATTGGTGCAGTGAGTAGCATGTTGGGCTAGGATCTGGGAGAAGCAGGTTCAAATCGCCATTCGGCCATGAAAGCTTGTTGCATGCTCTTGGGCCTGTCATATATTCTCAGCCTAATCTACCACACAAGGTTGTTGTGAGGATAAACTGGAGATGAGGAGAATTATGTGTGCCACCTTGTGTCCCTACTGGGGACAAAGGCTGAGTTTGAATGAATGAATGAATGAATGAAGTGGCCAAGAACACATAGGATATGCATATTGGGTTGGATCTAACCAATTTTCCATTGGTGAAAAAGATGAGGGATCCATTTTGACCACCCAAAAAGCTATACTGAGGATCGTGAAACTTGCATGTAGAAAAGCCACATGGGAATCGAGACTGTAGTTAAGACAAAGAATGAAACAAGACTGAAAGAAAAAGCTAGCTGAATCCAATCATCAACGTCTCCAATGCATGCATCTTCAGATTCTCACACCGTGTCAACCTCGTTTATGATCCCTTTCCAAGAGTTTGCCTTTCAAGATATCAGATCAACAGAACCTCTCAAGATCTTGTGTTCATCCCAAATCCTGGTGAGGATAAAATTGGTCAAGAGGTATTTCTGGGGATTCTACAATATCATAAGCGGTGAGATGTCGTTTGGTATAGTGGTTACACTGTTAGATTATGGCTGGAGAGACCCATGTTAAAATCTCCACTCACCCACAAATCTCATTAGGATGACCATGGGCCACTCCTCTCTCAGCCTAGCCTACATTATATGGTGTTGTTGCGGAGGAAAATAGAGACATGAACATAGCCTCCAGTTCCTTGGATGAAGGGTGAAATGTAATAAAAGCAGGGCTTTTTTTCAGCTGGAACACGGTGGAACGGAGTTCCGGAACCTCTTGAAAATGGTCACATGGCTGGTTGCCCTGCCCCCTGATCTTCAGACAGAGGGGAGTTTAGATTGCCCTCCACACTGCTGGAGCAGCGCGGAGGGCAATCTCAACTCCCCTCTGTCTGGAGATCAGGGGGCGGGGCTACCAGTCATGTGACCATTTTCTCCGAGGGCAACCCACTGAGTTCCACCACCTCTTTTCCCAGAAAAAAAGCCCTGAATAAAACAAAAGATTCTTGCACCTTTAGTGATTGGATCTTTGAGCCTGCTCAGCAAAGATTCTGGACAGGGAGAGAGATCTGATAAATATATCAGGTGTGGTGAGCCTCTGACCATAAAGATTCAGTTCTATGCAAGCATGTTTGTGAGTAGGCTCCATTGATTTCAACAAGGCTTATCTGCTCCATTTGCATAGTACGAGAGAGTATCTCCCAAGCAAGTGAGAAACTTCTGTGTGTATACAATGTTCCCTTGCTATATATAGTTGGGAGTAAAAAATAAAAATCCTCATTAATGCCCTTCATGGCTAGCCCTGATTGGATGAATATGACCAGAAATGGCATGCCAGTAGAGGAACCATTTCTGGTCCTGCTTGTTGGGAAAGAGTTGGGCGTGATGCATTCTTCCTCAGAGGGATGCTAAAATCTTGCCTTCTTTTCACCTGAGTTCATTTTTTGTGGGCACGGCCTGGCATGGACAGGGTTAAGGAGGGGTCTGTCCTTGGCGGCATGCAATTTATGATCTGGAGAATCCGTTTTTAATTATTTTTTGCTGTGACAGAGGTGGAAATATCCAACTTCAAATGGCTGGCTTTATTGATATGCTGCTATTTGTGCCTCTGTGGAGGAACAATCCTGTAAAAGCAATAAATTAGAAAACCCTTTTTCTCATTAGAGAGATAGAAGGGGGGTGTACTAGAACATCTCTTTCTCCCTTTTCTATGCGAGGCCTTATTTCGGGGGTCTCAAAGGAACCTTCTCCTCTTCTCTGTTGTATGCTAGATGGACGTTCCATTTCAACATACCATTTTGGGTGTGGTCTGTCAGAAATATGCACAAGGCCCGCCCCCTTCAGCAGTTATCCCATAATTTTTTGGAGCATCATGTTACTGCGGTGTATGCAAAGCACAGGGCTCTGTTTGAAAGGGGCATCTTTTTAAAAAGTGGCAGGATTTGGTATTGTTGTTGTTATTGTTTGTACAGAAAAAAAGACAGATTTAAGATTTGCATAATATACAAGAAAATGCCCAGACAGAACCCAGGTTGCATTAGGGATCAGCCAAATTGATGGGAATTATGACAGAAGACTAGATCTTCTTGGACCGGCAAAAAGAGAGTAAAGATTTTTTTGTTATTTGCTTGTTTAAAACATTTATTCCTTGCATTGCCCCATATTACAGTCTTGATGGATCTTCCTGGATAGGGGTCTCCCTGACACAGGTGCTCCATATCACCGCCATATTACCTGAAACCTCATGAACGCATGATGTATTTATATTTATATAACAAGCTGAGACACACAAGGACTTGCAGGGGGATCTCCTTTCCCCCTCCCCCAACATGTCCTCTTTCCCTTCCTTGCCCCCATAGCCTGTTTCCTGATTCTTTGTCTCTTTCCCACCCACCTTTGCCTGCCCCTGTCTTCATTCCCACCCCCCTGCTCACAGCCTCTCCACTATGACCCAGTTGCATGGTGGGGAAACGGCAAGGACTTGCAGGGGACACTTCACTTTCCCCGCCTCCCCTTCCTCACACTATTTCCTCTTTCCCTCCTCCTGGCAGCCTCCATATCCTCATCTTTCCCTATGTCATCATCTCCTTCAAAGCCACTAAACAACTTACTTTTATTTTTTAATTTACTGCATTTATATACTGCCTTTCTCCACAATGGGGACCCAAAGCAGCTTAGATAGGGTTGCTAGGCTCCCTCAACCTCCCAGCAGGGGATAGGGGCCTGGCACTTATCTTGGGGGTGAGGGGTGTGTGTGCACGCAAAGCGCGCATACGCACCCCCACAAGTATGATGACGTCACTTCAGGAGTGGTATCATCGCACGGCCCATGGGAGCACACACAGGCTCCTCAGGACTAATTCCAGGACAGCATGTTTAGAACTGCAGGCCACCAGCTCAACAATTAACCCCAAATCTTCTGGATTTCCTTAGGTTAATTGTTCCAAGTACAGTGCGGTTATAAAATCTTAAAATTCAGCATTTCATTTTCAAGGTGTGCATCTTTTCCCCTCACAGATGAAAACAGCCCAGAGGAGCTGATGGAAACTGGTGAAATTGTGTTTGGGGAAAGAGATAGCTCCTCTTTCCCTTAAATCATGGTTCCAATTCCTATCTGGTGGTCCCTGGCCCCAGGGAGGCCCCCCTAGCCTCAACCAGAGGCAGGGCCTTTTCAGTCCTGGCTTCAGCCTGGTGGAATGCTCTGTCTAATGAGACCAGGGTTCGGCAGGATTTACTATCCTTCCGCCAGGCCTGCAAGATGGAGATGTTCCACCAGGCGTATGGTTGAGGCTGGGACAGGCTTCCACCAGCCAAACAGAACAGAACAGAGGAACTTGGGGCCCTTCCCGTTAGAGGCATCCACAATCTAACCTTTTTAAAGAGATAGTAGGCGGTAGATCGATTACCACCTATTGGTGGAGTTCTGCTATTTAATATTCTTTTAAATATTTATATTGGACTGTTATTATCATTTTAAATCATTTTAAAGTGTAAATTAAGAGCCCCGTGGCGCTGAGTGGTAAGCTGCAGTACTGCTGCCCAAGCTCTGCTCATGACCTGAGCTCGATCCTGGAGGAAGCTGGGTTCAGGTAGCTGGCTCAAGGTTGACTCAGCCTTTCATTCTTCTGAGGCTGGTAAAATGAGTACCCAGTTTCCTGGGGGTAAAGTGTAGATGACTGGGGAAGGCAATGGCAAACCACCCCGTAAAAAGTCTGCCAAGAAAACATCGCAACATCACCCCATGGGTCAGTAATGACTCGGTGCTTGCACAGGGGACTACCTTTTTATCTTTTTTAAAGTGTAAGTTATTTTGTAATGTTTTATTTGAGTGTAATCTGCCCTGAGCCTGCCTATGCAGGGAGGGCAGAATAAAAATTGAAAACAAACAAAAATTATACCTATCCTAGGCTGCATTTTAAAGTTTACAAAGCCCAAATGCAGTGAAACTAAAAGCGAAACATGCCTGCATGGAAGCATCCAGAGAAATTTATAATATTAATTGTGAAGACTTTATAGGATCAACTGCTATGTGGTGGGAATCTGCTAAGATCTGAACCTGACAATGGAATTTTTGATCCAGAAGTATTTCTTCAGAGTGAGAAAACAGACAGAGACATTTCCCCTTGCATACTATCCATTTTTGCTAGAGGAATTTCAGTAGTCCTGGACTACAAGGTGGCGGTAGAAAACGGATGATTCTCGGAGTCCTTTTGGCAGCCCTCATAAAGACTATGAACGAGGTACCATTCAATATCTAAAGCGTAAGATCCACTATGGCCAGTGAAACCAGGAAAAAAGAGAGAGAAAGTTGCAAAGTCCTGCTGTCTCTTTCCAGGGCATAATATGAAACCGTAAATCTGCTTGTGACTCATAAAGGCCCCAGGACTGCCGTGAAACTAAAGTGTTTCTAGTTATCCGAATATGGATTTACTCCTGACGATTCCGGTAGCCACGAAGGTTGAAGCCTTGTCAATTTATGTGACATCTATACATGTTCACCCCTGCCAAAACAATTCAAATACTATCGACTATCCCCCCCTCCCCAATTTCCATTCTAGGATTCAGGTTGCAAAGAAACCATTACAATATGTAGCTCAGTCTCTGAAACAAGGTTGCTGCAACAGCTTTGATAAATCAGGAATTTCTGCCTTATAACCAACACAAGACAACAAGAGCCAGTTTGGTGTAGTGGTTAAGAGCGCAGGACTGTAATCTGGACAACTGGGCTTGATTCCCCACTCCTCCACTTGAAGCCAGCTGGGTGACCTTGGATCAGTCACAGCTTCTAGGAGCTCTCTCTGCCCCATCTACCTCACAGGGTGTTTTGTTGTGGGGATAATAACGTAATCCTGAAGGGCGGTAGATAAATCAAATGTTGTTGTTGTTGATGATGTTGTTGTTGTTGTTGATGATGTTGTTATTATAAGGTGGAATCCAGGGGGTTGTCGAGGTTGACACAGAGAAAGGGGGCTGAAATTAGAGCCAAACTACAAGTGACGTCTTACACAGGTTGGACACTAGTCGGCTTCCCTCAAGTTTTGATGGGAAATGTAGGCATCCTGGTCTTGCAGCTGTAATGGAGAGCCAAGCTGTAAAACCAGGGCGCCTACATTTCCCATCAAAACTTGAGGGAAGCCGACTAGTGTCCAACCTGTGTAAGACGTCACTTGTAGTTTGGCTCTTAGTCTTGGACACGGAATTAAAGACATATTGTTTCTTCAACCATCTCTTCATTCTCTGCTTCCCATACAAATTTGCTTTGCTGGGTCAGGTCAAAGGTCCATCGATTCCAGCATCCTATTTCCAGCAGTCACCAGCCAGAGATGTCCAGGAAGCCCATATGAAGGCAATTGCCTTCCCCTATGTTTGTAGTATGTGGAGATATACTACCTCTGTTCATGGAGGTTCCACTTAACTATGATGGACATAGCGGTTGTCATCTACCTCATCCATTTTCCAAGCTGGTGGCTATTGCTACATCACGGAAGCCATGTTCAGTTGTTACATTTCTGGTGATCCTACCTTGCATACTTGGAGAGGACAGTATGTACAGTCTTTGTGATGACGGTAGTTGCCGTTTTGTATGACTAGAACAATGCATGTATTTTCAAACTTCAGCATGCGCAAACCCTCCCCCCTGGGTTCACATGTACTGATGCTGGGAAATATATGCACCAGCATACAAAATGGCAACTTCATGTGTTGAGTGAATTGCCCGTGACTGGCTCTCCCAGTACTCAAGGTAGGTGTTCCAAAATGTAACAACTGAAAAGGGATAATGACAGGCACGTAGCTTGTCTTCAAAGTGGTCTTTCACCATTACTCAGGTCGAGTAACATACAAATCAGAGAGAGGCCATCAACTGGGTTGGGGCCATACTAGATGAGAAAGTCAAAAGTTGAACATGTTGTCCTTGCAAATGGTACCGATATCCAACTTTGGAATGTTTTCGTAAAAACACAATATGAAAGCAACTTCCCTTTGATTCCCTCCCCTTCTCTAATTCTCTTATGCCTTTAGCTTCCTGATCTTTTTTCCCTGCACCTTCTCTTTGGCTCTCCCTCCTCCATTGCCAGCCAGCGCAGCCTGTTTAAATTGGAAATTATTTGCATTACCGACGGTAAATAATAGATGAGGCCGAGGGAGCAGCGAGGAAGTTGGTGTCCCTTCCATAAACTCCTTACTTTAATTAGTGTGAAACAACCTGGTGAGAATGTGAGTTGTCTTGATGCTGGTAATTAAAACTGAAACTACTGGAAAAAAAACCTGGGGGGGGAGGGGGAAAACCCATGCTTATTTTTTATCGGCGCTGCTGTTGGGAGCTGGCGAGCCTACGGACAGCTCGGCAGTAAAGAGTGGTAATGAAGGTGTGAATTCCCGGAGGGAGGGGGGCAGCTGCCGCGATGGATGAACTTGCACCAGATGAAAATGTAGGACCAATTAGAGGTGGCTGCATTTGAAGCCGGGCACCAGAGGTTCGTTTGCACCTGGAGAATGTTGGCATGATTGGGGTTGCCAACTCCCAGGTAGGGCCTGGAGAGCTCCCAGACTTAGAACTGATCTCCAGACATCAGAGAGCCGTTCCCCTGGAGGAAATGGCTGCTCTGGAAAGTGGACTTCATGGCATTACACCCTGCTGAGATTCCTCACCTCCCTAGATTGTGTCTAACATTGGTGGTAACCAGGGCTTTTTTTCTGGGAAAAGAGGTGGTGGAACTCAGTAGTGGAACTCAGGACCGCACAATGACATCACTTTGGGTCAGCTGGAACAGGGGGGATGGGTTAAAGTTTAAATCGCCCTTGGAGAAAATGGCGCGGAGGGCAATCTAAACTCTCCACTGTCTGGAGATCAGGGGCAGGGCCACCGGCCATGTGACCATTTTTAAGAGGTGCTGGAACTCCGTTCCACCACATTCCCACTGAAAAAAAGCCCTGGTGGTAACCAACTCAGTAAACATGGACATGGGCATTTATTTATTTATATGCTGCTTTTCTCCTCAATGGGGGACCAAAGCAGTTTACAAAATACATCCCCTCCCAAACCCCGGCATTTATGGAAACTTAATTTCACTAAACAAACAGGGATAAAAACCCAAGTAACACAGTCCAGATCTCTTGGACTAGTGCTACATCTGCCAGCCCAGCTCACTTAGGGTCTCAGTATGGGAAGGGGCATGGTTCTAATGGTAGAGTTTTTGTGTGCTATGCAGAAGGTCCCAGGTTCAATCCCTGGCATTTCCTATTAAAAAGACCAGGCAGTAGATGATGTGAAAGTCCTGAGCCTAAGAAGCTGGAATGCCAGTCTGAGTGGACAGGGATGGCTTTGATGGACAAAGAGTAGAATATTCACGTGTTTTAGCTAAATTTTTAGTTCAGATCATGAGAATTTGGGCAACTTATGGCAAGGAAGCACTTTGTAGCTTATGTTTTAACCTTCTCTGGCCTGAATTCTTTCTTTCTTCTTCATATTCCCAGTTATGTTTGAGAAATAGAAAGAAAGGAAGGAAGGAAGGAAGGAAGGAAGGAAGGAAGACTGAGGATCTGATTCAGTATAAGGCAGCTTCATATATCCCTGTGTTAAGACCAGATTCCATTTAACTGGTATAAAGATGTTCCCAACTTTCTTCTTCTGGCCACACCCAGGCTAAATACAGGCTAAATACAGGCTAAATAACAAAGGTATGGAAATAGAAACTCATCTTTTTAAAAACTCCTGTCTCTCAGAGCCAAGCTACAAGTGACGCCTGACACAGGTTGGACACTTGTCAGCTTCCCTCAAGTTTTGATGGGAAATATAGGCGTCCTGGTTTTACAGCTTGGCTCTCCATTACAGCTGCAAGACCAGGATGCCTACATTTCCCATCAAAACTTGAGGGAAGCCAACAAGTGTCCAACCTGTGTCAGGCGTCACTTGTAGCTTGGGTCACAGTGCTCCACATAAAACTACACCCCATGCTTTACCTTCTATCACAAGTTTTCACTAAAATTTCTTGGGCCTTTTTTTTTTTTGCTCCTGCAACGAAAACAATAACTTTCACAATTTGTTTTTTCTCACACTGTGAAATTTTATGGAGAAATTTCAATTTGAAAGAGAGTGTTTTAGAGTGAGAAGTTAAAAATGGTGAAATCTAAATAATCCCAGTCCTGCCAAATGTAGATTTGGGAGTCTGAGGCTATAGCTTGCCTAAAACTGAATTGCTGGCTTATGGACTAGAAACCTGATTTTTTTAAAAAAAGAGACACCATCTAAAATTGCTGAGGTTTGAACCCAGAAAATCTTGGCTCTGATACTCTGTCCCTATTCTGTCACAGACATCTTCCTAGTGGCTTCTGCATCACACAAGAAACAGAACTGCCTTAAACTGAGAGGAAAAGAAAGATCATGCATAATTCGAATACAGGGCAAACTTGTAGCCAATTTAATGTTTATCTAATAACAAGGACTTTGCAAATAAATAAATAAAAAGAAACCATCCCAAATGTGTTACCTTTTTGTCAGCTGCAGGTAACACTATCTATTTATAATTGTGGCGATCCTTTATTATTCTGTGGTTTAATAAATAATTTACCTAAATTATTAAAATGAAAATTTCAACGTTATTAAAAATTAACCAGGTTAAATGAGCAAACAAATAAATACGGCAGCCCTGTCCTGCGTGACAGGGGTCCGGAGGCTTTATTGCCTTCGCTCAAGCACAGATAATATATTTCTCTCCCCCCTCCACCCCCCAATGTCTCTTCATTCCTTTGCACCTCTGGAAGCCGGCAACCTGAATCTTCTTTAAAGGCCACAAATGACCCATAAGAGCACATGCCTCGTCCTGGCCTTGGTGAGGCATTTCCTCCTCGCCCCACCCCCCACCCCCGGAAACTTCTGGAGAAAAAAAGATGGCGCCGAACTGAGCTCCTGTCCTTAGCTTTGGAGCTGATGGACCAGCAAAAAGGCTGAGAAGAAAAAGGATCACTCTTTGGCCATTTCCACACACGTTGGATAATGCACTTTCAATGCACTTTAGCAATCCTTTGGAAGTGGATTTTTTGTTCCACTCATGGAAAAGCAGTTCCAAATGTTCACTAAAGAGTATTGAAAGTGGATTATCCATCGTGTGTGGAAGCAGCCTTCCTGTACACACATACATGTGAACACCTGAATCAGACCTTTGGGAGAGCCAAAGGTCTGAATATTGTATGAATTGCATGTAATCTGTCAAATTGTAATTGTATTGAATATATGAGTGTTCACTTTTGAACTGGGTGTCGTTAGGTGGTCCTGAATTCTTTTGTTAACTTACTCTGTCGGGACTCTCCAGTTTCTGTTACCTCAATCCCCCATCTGGGGCAGAGGATCCCCTGTTCCCACCTCCCCCACAACCCCTTACCTGACCAGTGGGGGGGCATGCCCCTGAGGTGTCCCCCAGTGGTGTGGCACACCCCCAGGCAGCACGACAAGCCCCCATTCCCCACAACGGGCCCATTTTGGGCCAAATTGGGCCCACGGGGGGGTGGGATTCAGCCCTTCAGTGAGCGTGGGAGTGCACACCAGGCCACCCTTTGATCTGCGTGATGACGCCACTTCCTGGAAGTGATGTCATCATGCATGCCGGGAGCGGGAGAGGATGAGTGCCAGGTTCACAGTCCCCCAGTGGGGTACTAAAGGGACCTGGCAACACTATTGAGCACCTTTGGAGGAAAGGCAGCTAATAAATATTTTAAATAAACAAAAATGAATAAATAATACTTGTAACAGGAGATGTGTATGTTATGTGCTCTCAAGTCATTTTCAACTTATGACAATCTACAAAACATCCAGTCATTAACAGCCTTGCACCGTCGGCCGTGGCTTCTTTTATTGAGGCCTGGCTTCTTTTGCTCAAGAGGCTTCTTTTATTGAGTCCAGTCTTTTCCTACTATCCAACTTGTCCTAGCTTTATTGTCCTTTCCATTGAGTCTTGTCTTCTCATGATGTGACCAAAGTAATTGGACTTACTTAACTGGAGATGCTGGAGATTAAACCTGGGACCTTCAGTTGATATATGGCACTTTTCTAGATTTGAGTCAAGTAACACTTTAAAGACAAGAGGACAAGCTTTTGAGATTCAAAGCTCCCTTCTTCAGATACCTGGTACCTGATGATACCTTGTCTCTGATGAAGTGAACTTTGATTCTCAGAATCTTAAACCTCAGTCTTGAATCTGAAAAAGTGTCATGTATCAACTGAAGCAGAACATTTGCATGGTGCCCTTTTCAGTCAAAATGACAACCGTGCATATTGGGAGAATCACGGGTAGTGTCCACTCTCAGTGTGTGATGCTGGATACCATCAAAGTGACATCTGACAAAGTTTCATGTATCCACCATGGAGCATGTACTGAAGCAGAAAACTCACTTCAAATGAAACATCAACCATGCACAGTGGGAGGATCAAAGGTAGTGCCCCCTCCCAGTACACACAGTTGGATACTCCCAAAGGTATCATCTGAAAAGTCTCAAGTATCAACAGTGTAATATGTACTGAAGTAGATAGTTTGCATGGTGCCCATTTTTGATGAAACAGCAACCGCTCATTGGGAGGATTGCAGATAATGGCAACTCCCAGAACACATGACTGAATATATCCAAAAATAACCATCAGAGGTGGGGGCAGAAATCATGTATCAATAAATGTCTATCTTAAAATAGGTTATTAAGAAAATGGCTTACAGGTGATGAATTGTGCCCCCAATTTCAGCGAGATACATCTTTCTTTCTTTCTTTCTTTCTTTCTTTCTTTCTTTCTTTCTTTCTTTCTTTCTTTTCTTTCCTTTTCTTCCTTTCTCTGTCTCTCTGCCCCCCTCCCACCTCCCCACCCTCCATCTCCACCCCCTGCCATCTTTTCCTCTCTTTCCCAATTAGCCTTCTCCCCCCTCCCTGTGAGGTATGTGACATTATCAGAGACGCGACAATTTTGCTGGTAATTAAATTGTTGCACTAAGAATCAAGCCTCCAACATGCGTAGTGTGTGAACCCTCCTAAGCCCGTTAGTATTCCCACTCCCCTCCCTTGATAACTGTACACCGCACCCATTTGATACCAATAGGATATGGATTCAAGAGTGCAGGTGGCTGCCAAAGAGAAGAGAGTCCACCAGTACTTCAGAATACAAACAGCTTCTGTTCATACAAAATTCATTAAAACCCGCTGCTCTTGCAAGGATGTGACTTTGTCATTTCTAATTGAAAGATCTGGTTTCAGCTGCATGTTAGCTTTCTTCTTAAACCTCTTCTCAGATTCTGTGTGCGCACAATTTTTTTAGTTATTTCTAAATGTCCCCATTTTTCTACATTTTAGGGTAGCCCTTGTCACAAGCATTCCGAAACGTGGCAGAAATAATTTCAACACACATGCGTAGCATTTGGACACACCTCTTTTTAGGGAGGAGGAGATGTTTTCACAGTCATAAAAAGAAAACTGTCCTCAGGTCAGCCTAGAAAGGCCTTGGGGTTTATGAGCTTTCTTAGGAGAAAAAAAAACTAGCCTGTTTCCCAGGGTGCCATTCTGGACAGCGCATGAGCAGTGTTGGTGCCATGTGGTATTGTACTGCCCTCTGGGAACTGGTGGTTCCAGTACCAACCCTGGCTGAGAGTCATTTAAAAATGCAACCCCTCCCTCCCTCCACCAAAACATTCATCTAGGAACAAAAGAGGGCTTTTGATGTGAAATGTTGACAAGAAATGGATCACAGAAGGCTGTAAAGCCTGCCCAAAGTCTTTATTCAAGGGGCTACCATTAAAGAACATCTTGGCATGAACACACTCGGCAGCTACAGTGGCCTCCATGTTGAATGCACATGTGCGGAATCGCTTTTTACATTCCGAACCAGAGAAGAACTTTTTTCTGGAAATGCTACTTGATTCATAGTACAGCCGAATAGTACAGCCTGGAGGAATTTTTACAATGACTAACTAATGATAACAACATCAGAGGTCTACTGCTAGATCCATCCGTCTTGTCTCACATAGTGACCAACCAGATGTTCTAAAGGTCCAACAAACAGGACATAGAAGCCAAAGGCCTTCTCCCAGTGCTGCCTCCTAGCATTGGTGTTGAAAGGTTGACTGCCTCTGAACACAGAGGTTCCATTTAGCCATTGTGGCTAATTGTATCAGTCCTCTGATCCCTTTTGAAGTGGTTATCAATGATCAATGATTCCTCCAGCTTTACAACAGTTAGTAACACACAATGAGTTTCAGAGACATTCTCTGCTTCAAACTACTTCCATCACATTTATGAACGCCTTCACTGAGAATTAAAAAGAGCAAAAGTACTAAGACTTCTCCTGCTTCCTAACCAGTCCTGCCAGTACAAAAGCTGTTTTTTTTTTTAAATTGTAAGATTTTTGTTGGGAGATCCAACCTAGAGTCCATCTAGTCCCATTTCTAACAGCTGCCAGCCACGTGTCTCCAAGAAACTCCTGAGCAGAGCACAAAAGCTTGCAGTTTCTTTGTCCCCAGTATCTGGTATTCTGAGGTAGACTGCTTCTGAACATAGAAGATCCATTTAGCTCTCATAGCATATTTTTAAATCTAGAGAGAGTGACCCCCCCCCTTTGTGGCTTCTTCCTTTTGCAAAACCATCACACACCCTCTTTTGTTTCGCACAGCCTGGCTAGATAACATGCCCACTGCGACCTTTGGCCTTCCCAGAGCTGTTCTACATCGGTTCAAGATCACAGAATGGAACCAAAGTGGAAGGAGAGGGCCAATCCACTAGTGAGGTGATACTGCAGCAGCTGATAAAAAGAAAGAAGAGGAAATCTACCCCCCATGCCGCTTGAGGACTTCAACAAATATTGACTTCTCTGTCACATGATAAGGCCCTCCATGGTGCAGCCAGGGTTGATATCTGAATTGCTCAGCACTTTAACCACAATTAAGGAGCTAATGGAGGTCGGCAGCTCCTTTCAAATGCTGTTGGCTAACAAAATCCTAATGTCGGAATTACACAAATTGATAATGTCGATAGGATAGATTCAACCTAAGCGAGATTGTCTGTGCTCTGTATTAGGTAAGGGCTAATTTCATCCAGAAACAGGTAAATAAGAGAAGAGAGAAAGGTGACATACCAGGTCTGTTCTGGGCTGCTTGATGATACCAGTTTCAAGCTACTTGCTTCTGGACAACAGTCCCTTTGTATTAGGGATGATCCTTGTTGTCTAAATTTCCTGGAGGTATTTTTAGTATGAGTTTCTAGAATTCCTTCTTCTTCTTTCTCACCAGTCTCTAGAATCAAAATTTCTGAGTGGGTGGGTGAATGCAGCTTCCTCTTCCCAGTGCTCATGTATGCAAATGACCCAAACTCTGGGACCTAAAAATGACCACTTTTTGAGATTTTGGACTCCGGGTTGGTTGCCTTGGCAACTACAACTCTCAGCTCTCTTTCCCCTGCTCCCCACATACAATGTTGGGATAAAATGTCTCCCATTTGTACCTGGCCCCACTGCATGGTTTTCACTATCTGCAAGGGAGTCAGAACTTTGCCACTGGTATAATATTGATCATAGTAAATTATTTATATAGCTCTGTTAACACATACGGAGCTTTCCAGGGCAACATAAGAGAAATCCCTGCTGGGAAGAGCTCACTGTCTAAAATATGGCTCCCTGGTCTTCTCTGGAGAGGTCTCCCATCCAATTACTAATCAAGGCCAACCTTGCTTAGCTTCTGAGATCTGGCTTACCTGGGCTACCCAGGACAGGTCAGGGCATGTTTAATGTGCACAGTATTTAATGTATGTATCATCTTGCTTTGACCACTTGCTTTCCACCTTTGTCTGTGCTATCTACATTCTTTGATGCTGAGCACACTGTAAACAGTTTGCATTGTTCTCTAATTCTGTAATCCTAGTCCTGTTGCATGGTTGATGGGCTGTTTTAGGCTATCTGATTGAATTATTTTAAAAAATATATTTTGTAATCTGCCTTGAGTCTCCGTGAGAAAGGTGTGTAATAAATGAAGTCAAACCAACAAACATTTGTGCATCAACACAAGGAATGCCCAGACTACAGGCCTGGTCATGAACCAGATGAAAGCCCATCTTAAATTAGGTGCTGGAGGAGTGTGAAACCCCACAAGGTAAGATCTTCTCCCTTAATAGCATCATGTGTTAATCAAGCTTTGGTTTCAGTCCAGAAGAGGGGGACCAAGGGGTCGCACCAACCTCTTCCCAGCAACCGGGAAGGAGCAGAGAAGGAGGCAGCATCACAAACTTTCAATTAGATGGTGCCACGGGGGTCACAAGCTCATTTCCCCTTAGCCCAGGCAGATGCACAAAGAGGTAGATCCCATCCACCGATCCTTACCACCAAACTTTTCTTCTCAGCTCTGCATCAGTTGGCTTGACTCCTCCGTTCCTTTTGCCCCCTTCCTTTCCCTCTAACCTTTTGACACTCATCTCTTTCCAAGGAGCACCCTGGGACAACCTCCCCTGCTGGAACTTGCCCAAGGGAACTGAAGGATGGGAAGACATTGGGGAGGGGGTCCCTGTGAAAGGAAGCAAGCCGGGCAATTAGAGGTGGTCAAAGGATGGTAGTTTTGTTTAGAGGTGGGTTTGGAGGGCAGGGAGATGAGGAAAAGCTCCCGGATAGATGATTACCTGGTGTCAAAGTTTCAACAGAGTGGAAAACTTGGAGGCCACAGCGAGTCAGTAAAGCATGAAAAATCACCTCTTCCTTTTCCTGTTGGTGGTGGGGCAGATCAAAGTGGCTTGTCACCGCTCTGCATCAGTTGCACAATTTATGGAGCACCGGCCCTTTAATGGCTGTGGAAATTCATTCCAGGGTCTCTGGCTGGAGGTGTAAATTTCCTCTCCTCGGTCACTTTCCATTTTTACCTAATTGTTGCCCCCCTCCCTTAAAAGGACTGGCTGCTGGACCCTCCACAAATTGTTCCAAAGGGATGTGGAAAAAAGAGAAGGGAGTATGCATGCAAAGAAATGGTATTATTTATTTCCTACACATCCTGTCTCTCACCCAGCTGGGTTTTTTTTTTTTTTGAGATGGTTTCTAATAAAAAAGGATTTTAAAAAAAATGCAACCAAAGTTGCATTCATGCCACTTCCATGCCACAAGACCTGCACTGAAGCATCTTAAAAGCCAGACACGGCACCAAAAATCAACAAATGAACCACTCACACATGTATGTTAGCCAAAGGCCTGGGAAAATATTCAAAGGGTGCCACTACAGAAGAGGACGTCTCTCAGAGAGCCACCTTCTTCATTTCTGATGGTCTGGGGTATCCATAGCAGGACGTCCAATATATATCTTAGTTTCCAGTCACATTTATATGATCTTTCAAATATGCTGGTCCTTTAGAGATCGTAACCAGCACATTAAATTGTGCCTGGAAGCAAACAGGCAAGGAAATCCTCTGCTTATAGGCAAATGGTGACCCATGGTAACTTCCTCTTATATGCATTATTTTATTAAACAAAGTGACTAACAATGAAATCCTGAGCGGAGTTACTCCTGTCTAAGCCAACTGAAACCAATGGACTTAGACCGGTGTAACTCTGTTTAGGATTTCACTGTAAAATGTCTTCAAGGGCAGCCCCTGATAGCAAACACTGCAGTAATCCTGACTAGGAGAGGCTAAAGGGTCCTGCCATATTGGTGGTGAATTGGTCAGGTGATGAGAAGTGAAGAAGGATCCTGCCCCATCTCTGAGCTTAGTTTAAAGCCTAAGGAGCCTTCCTCCAATGGAATGGCCACTTGAGTTAGAGGAAGGTTCCTTAGGCTGGAGAAACTTCTTCCAACCAAAGTTGCATTCACACCACTTCCATGGAATTTCTGACCCTAATAATATCTTAGTAAACAGTGGGCCTAGTTCACAGATATAATCATCACTACATAACTGCAGCATCAAGAATGATGCCTCCCATATATGAAAGGCTCGTCATAGTTCTAAAAAGAGAGGCAGAACTTCAAAACACTGCAGAATTTTTCAGTGAAATGGGCTCACATGTTCAGGCATCTGTCCTCAAGAGTATGATAATCAAGGGCAGAGAAATCAAGGGACATAAGGCAGGGAGTTGCGTATGACAACTGACTTCATTCAAAAGCATGATTTGAGTCCGAGAGGTGAAAGTGCACTTTGGAAGTCATCCCGTCTAACCCTCTGATCAGTTCCGGCAATTAAACCTAGATTATTCCTGAGACATGGCTATCTAAGTTCTGCTTGAAGACATCATAAGGTTTTTGAGTCTCTTCTTTTAGACTAAAGCGGTGATCTTCAACATGTTTCCTTTGGGTATAATGATGCCTAGCTGCTTTCCTCCTAAAGCATCACTTCTTTCAATCAAAGTACCGGTCGCTCGTGCTTTTCTTCCACTTCATTGGAGCAAGAAGTTTTTCAGAAGACCCATGGAGGTATCATCTTTAGGTCTGCAGGGAACACCCATTTGGAAACAGCAGTCATTGGAGGATGGTTGGCATGGGACTGCTCAACTTTTTTTGTCCCTTTGGCAGCCATTTTGTGATCTGTTTGGCTTCCCTTGGCAGCCATTCTGTGGTGGCACTCAGTGCCAGGCCTCTTGCTTCAACCTGCAGGAGCTGGTACAGGGATTGGGATGAGGAAGCATCATCCATCAGAATCATCACCCAGAAGTGGTGTCATTATACTCTAGGAATCCCCTAAAACTCGGTGGTTAAACCCAGAAGTGATGTTGCAATGCCAATCAATCTCACTTCGCCCCATTTTCCTCCTGGTACTCATTCAAACAGCAGTGGAGGGTGGGAGGTGCTGATATTCCAGGTAAGCTGGCAACCATACTCAGTAGTACCCTTGCTCAAAATTCCAAAATTGAAACTGGCAGTCAGATTAAAAATTATCCTGCAAAATGTAGCCTTTGGAACATTCTGCCTCTTGAGGAACACAAAACTACTTCCCCACACTCCAAACCTGCCTCTGTTTTGGGTTCTGCACTGTGGTTCTGATTCAGGGTTTCCCATTGAAGGTTCAGCCTGCCCTCCAAAAGCTGTGGGAAAAGGCAAAAACGGTTTCAATGCCCTGCTGTGCTTTGAATAGGTGATAGACTTACCAGATGAGCACATGGGAGGGGCAGGAGCTTTGTTGACCTTCAAAGCTGCTAAAAGCACGTGAATAAACACAGCTCACACCACTGTGGCATCAGAGCGGGCTTGATCACCGAGGAATGTTCTCCCCCGCAAAGTCATTCTTTGGAAAGACACACTTCCCCTTTCCACTTTGAAGCATCAGAAGCAATACCCCAAGCACATTGCAATATGATGAACTATTTTAAAGTGCCAACAATTATGTACAAAAATCACACAATGGTCATACGCGGACTGCTAAAGAACACAATCACAGCTGGGACCCAGCATAATTTCTCTGGACCGGATAATAAACTTGTAATTTTTTTTAAAAAAAAATCTCTCCAATACAATCCCATATGTAGCGCAGACAGTTGCGCTAGGATCTGGGAGAGCCAAGTTCAAATCACCACTCTGCCCTGGAAGCTCACTGAGTAAACTTGGGCCAGCCACTGTCTCTCAGCTTAGTGTACCTCACAGGGTTGTCATGAGGCAAAATGAAGGAGGGGAGATGGAGAGCCATGTACTCAGCTCTGAGCTCCTTGCAAGAAGTGGGGGATATAAAAGTACCAGACAGATGCTAGATGCACTCTTGTGAGTCATGAAAGAAAAGCATCTGTTTTATTTTTTGAAATGACATAAATATACCTTATTGTGTAGGGTTGCCATCTCCAGGGGGGTGGGAAATCCCTGGAGTTTGGGGTGGGGGTACAGCCTGGGAAGGGTGGGATTTGGGGAGTCTACCCTTCAAACCTTCCATTTTCTCCAGGGGAGCTGTTCTCTGTAGTCTGGAGATAAGCTGTAATTCCAGGAGATTTCCAGGCTCCTCATGGAAGTTGGCAACCTTATGACAATGGACCTGATGCTGAAACTGGGTTCCCATGAACCTCCAGTCCACAGTCAAGTTTACCCATTCCCACATGCATATGGCTCTTGATCACTTGTTTAAAACAAGTCCTGATTAGGATTAATAACTGGAATAGGGACATTTTCACCTTTTTTCACCAACCGCCTTTTTTCACAACAGCCTTCCTGACCAACACAATTAGATCTGATCGGGAAAAGAAAAATAGTAGGCCTCCCTGGTTTAGACAGAATTCAGGCTGTCTCTGTGCCAGTTACAGAATGGCGGTGACTGAATTTTAGATGGGTGACTGAAGAACAAAATAACTGCTCCACTCTCCTTGGAGTTTAGCGATTAGATCTATGTGATCTCAACTACAACATAACAAAAGCCAGGAATCAGGTGTTAGACAACATATCCCACACCCCTTGGCTCCCAATGAAGAATAAGGTTTTTTTCTGAAAAAAAATCCATAAATATCAATCATCATGATGTCCTGGGACCCAGGAAGGGAATTCATTACATGATTGGTTCATTTTTCTTCCCCCACCTGCACCTTAGCCAAATATATAATGGGAAATCATTCAGGGTTTCCTGCTCCGAG
Source organism: Eublepharis macularius (assembly GCF_028583425.1). Classification (NCBI taxonomy): domain Eukaryota; kingdom Metazoa; phylum Chordata; class Lepidosauria; order Squamata; family Eublepharidae; genus Eublepharis; species Eublepharis macularius. The sequence continues at coordinate 25,397,682 of NC_072801.1, forward strand.
CGATGTCTGCGGAAGGGTGAGAGCTGCTCCATCATCCAGTGCTTATAAAACTGAAGATTGATCCCCAGTTTTAAGGGAATGAGACGGGAAGTAAAGGTAACTCAAATCACGACAGATTGGGTGGTTTAGCTCCCGTGGACTTGTAAGACTCCAGAACACATTTTAAAGAGAAGAATAATATCACCCGCTACCAGATGTCGTCTCTCTCTGTCTCCTTCTCTCATGCCTTTCTTTGGTGCTGTTCTATCTGCTGCTGCGTCCACCAACCAGCTAGGCTGTACTCAACCCAGCTCCCTGTGTACTTTTGGTGGCTCAGTTTCAGAAAAAATACGCTGGAGCAAGACAAGGTACAAGTAAAATGACCAACCATCAGATGCAAGTTCTCTGTTCTAAAAAGGTGAAGTTTGGGGGATTAGTTTAGGGGGGCAGACTAAGTTGGGGAGGGAATCAAGCACATTCTGACAAGCATAGTGTAATGGGAACAGCATCGGCCTAGGACTCGGGAGACCCAGGTTCAAATCCCAACTTGGCCATGAAGCTTGCTGGGTGTCTTTGGGCCAGTCGCTCTTTTGTCCTAAACTACCTCACAGGGTTGTTGTGAGGATAAAACAGAGAAAGGAAAACCGTGAATGTTTCCCTGTGCTATTTGGAGAAAGGGCAGGATGAAAATGTCTAGATAGCTTTAATAAATGATGGACATTGTGGAGAACAGGAGTGGGGGAGGGGGAGTCACACAATGAGGTCCCTTTCTGTCTCCTAGCTTCCTCTACCTTTTGGGATGTCTTCCCAGCCCTGAACCTGCCTCACAAAGATGCCTCCAACTTTACAGCCTGTTTAAGTTTCACTCTTAGCCAGACTGACAACTTTCCCTTCCCTTGTAGAAGCTGGACTTCAAGTGTTAAGGCAGTTTTGAGCTGGAATGTTCATGAGCATGCTGCCCCATGTTTTAGATTCAAACATCACCATCCCAAGCCCGAGTTTATTTTACAGAGACCAGGAAACGTGCAAAAGACAGTAGCCCTCTTCAAATGTCTGAAGGGGTAGAACGGACATGCATATGGGGGAGAACAGGGTCATGGTGGCAAACGCTACACACTTTCATCTGAACACCTGTATTAAGTGTAATCATGTCTTTCTGTGATCAGAAGCTCCAAAAAGCAGCTATGCAGTTGTATGTGTGCATGAACAAATGTTCCATCTGAGCAAACAGTCAAAGCAAAGATCACTCATTTGGATCTGACTATAAAATGCAAATCGCAAACATTTTGAGCCTTAATATGTCTCGGAATCGGGCAGGAAAGAGATTTAACCCTTCGGGTTCTGCTCAGCTTCACAGGTCAAAATTGGCCTCTCCTGCACTGGTATTAGCGTTTTGAAGAAGAAAAGGTATGTTGGTTAAAACACACACACATACACACCCTTAAAATGCTAACAGCAGAGCATGGAATCTGGTTTGGAAGTGCAGAACTGGGTGTAACTCTTTCTCCCAGGCCTGCATGGGCCAAGGCAAACTGAGGCTACATGAACCTAAAGTTTACCCTTTTAGACAAGTCAAGATGCTTGATTTGCTTTTTGCCTGTTTGAGTCTACAAGTAGAAGGGTCCCTTTGTGGACAGGCTCACACTCTACCACTAAGGCCCTCCTCCCATAATGCCTGTTATTTTGCAATTTCGTAATCAGTTCTGTGCACTCTGTCCTTTTCTAGAATTGGAGGAAAGTTGAAGAGTGGCAGCTAGAGATTCTGACAGAACTTTGGTCTTTTCAGCCTAAGCCAAGCTGCCCACTCACCAGCCTGCTTGGTGACTGATTTAGGAGTTTCCCTCCATCATCATCCAGGCTCGGCCCACTGTGGGTTCCTGTCTTTCTGGCTCAGTTGCATAGGACAAAGAAGCCCAAACCATCAAGGTGGAAAAACTAACTCGTGCCGCTTTGCTAACCGGCGGCAGCAAATCTCAAGGAAAACAGACCTGCTGAAAGAATCTGCTCCTCACCTATGTTTTGACTGTCTGGCTCGCTGTTGTCTTCAAAATCTGTTGGTGTCACCCTCCATGTTTGGTTTTTTTTCCTGGGCCGAGGGTCGGGGGCTAATTCTCAGAATGTTCTCTTTTTCACCCTCAATGCTGTGACAGTTCCTCTGACTGACCATTGCTTCGGCACCATTTTTCCTGTAAACTGACAGGGACTTTTCACAGTCTCGTGAATGATTCCAGCCAATCAGGGTAATACATAGCCAATCACATTTGATTATGTAATGACAGTATCACTGAGGGAAAAGGAAGCCATATCTGAGAGCACTGCCCGCACTCTGGCTTTCGAATGCCCACCCCCCCAAGTCATTTAAGCAGATCAGTGGTACTCTTGAAAATGTTCCAACGAGTCATTCATGTTAGACTCAGCATTAGTTTCTCCTGGACCTCAAAGCTCCCAGCTCTAGCTGGTTCTTCAGCCTGTGTGACTTTGTCACTCCAGTGCAGTCAGATCTACTCATGATCTGCCCTTGCTTGATCAATAGGGTTGCCAGCTTCCAGGTGATAGCTGGAGATCTCCCAGAGTTACAACTGATCTCCAGGCAACAAAGACCAGTTCCCCTGGAGAAAATAGCTACTCTGAAAGGTGAACTCTATAGCATTATACGCCACTGTATAACTCCATATTCTTCTGTGAGAAATAAATAGGCAGGCGCTTGAGTGGCCTGGCTGGAGGACCATCTTTGTTTTCAGACAAAGAAATGGTGACAGCAAGATGGCAGTTATTGTCTTTGGCTAGCTATATTTTATGGCAGGCAGGCCAGAGAATAGTTAGCTAATATGCAGGCGTTCAGATCTAGCAAGCAGATTTAATGACTCTGTAATTTAATTCCCTACCAGGATCCAAAGCTCTGGAGGATTTTTGTTGTCTTTGAACAAAAACACCCCTGCAATTTGCCTCAAAATGTGACTGAGCCCAAGAAGGTAAAATGCTGTCGAAAACCAGCCTATCCGTCAATGCCTAGTAGCCTTCATGTGTAAATGGGCAAAGCTTTTCCTTATGCCAGAGTGCTTACCATTTCAGATCGGATATTGTATGTTTGAATGGTTTTCTGCATTAAAATATTGCCCATCATGTTAAAAAATAACCCTACTGTGCCAGGAAAAACATGGTGCAATACCACTCTTTGATCATCTGTGGAGGTGGTGCTGTATTGCAGCTCAGAGCAAGTCTAGAACCCTGATGCGCTAGTTTTCTACAGGCAAGGAATCATTCATCTGTTCAAAAATGCAGTCCCCAACATGCAGCATGTAGTGGAACTCTTCAGCTAGAGCTGGCCTGTGCTATTTTCTTCTTTGTGTTTTTCAGATGTTGTCACAGCCTGGAAATCTCACTGAGAAGCTCTCAACTATCACTGACAGGCCTGTAGCGTACGTGCAAATGCTATCTGGGTCAGCATCTCCCATGGAATCTTCCTTGCCTTCATTTTCTTTCGCCAACAGCTTCTTCTCAGGGATGCCGTATGAAAATGCGCCTTCTTTTAATGAAGTGTTTACCGTTTTTTGTAATTAAAGGACATATTAAATCCGGTATCAACTTCTCCCTAATTGAGATGGAGACATGATTGGGTCCTAGGAGACTCAGTGAGTCTCGGGTGACCAGCTTAAAAGTGTTCCTCTGACTAAATGATAGGAAAATAAAGAAGCACAACACAATCACAGAAGACTGCAGTGAGAAAAAGAGGGCTGGTTGTAAAAACCCAAAGAAACTGACAGATATATTTATTTAATATATTTTTCTACTTCTTCTTCCAAGGGTTTCATGGCGGCATACATTGACATACATACCTCCTCACAACAACCCTGAGAGGTAAATTAGGCTGAGAAAGAATGTCTGGCCCAGGTCACATAGCAAGTTCCTAAGTTTTCATGGCAAAGCGAGGAGGATTTGAAGCCAGCCCTGCTAGATCCTCACCCAAGACAACCTCTTCACCAAGCTGGAATATGGTCGTTCAAGAATGCATCTACTTTCTCCTCAAAATCACCCTTTCCCCTTTCTTTCTGCGGGGAGAAAGCAGGAATCGCAGACAAACAGTAGGAAAGGATGAAGTCCACCCATCTCAGCCAGCTGCACTACTGCTCTCGTTTGCAGCCTCCGAGGCTGCTTTTCAGCCACCCAAAACCTAAACAGCTCTTCTGGAGGAGGGGAAAAAAGAGAGATGTGCCTCTTTGAAAGGTTGTGTTTGGCCTGGAATCTGGAGGGTCCCCGTGCTTGTGTGACGCCCCCCCCCTTGCCGTTTCATAGTAACACCTCCTGTCCAGAGACCCACGGGTCTGACAGGTTGACATAGAAGGTTAATAAGAGCTTTCCCCTTTTCCTGAAGGCTAATTAAATATTAATCCACGTGGTGAGGTCAGCAAAAATAACAAACAATTGGCAGAGCAAAATTCGTTTAATTAATTCTCCAGTGGAGGTTTTGAAAGCATCTCCGTCCCCTGACACACGCCTGCCTGGGCTGCCATAACCGACGGTGAAATCAGAATCAGACCTTATTGTTCCCGGGACCTGAAATATCTCACCCTTTATCTCCCTCCGCCCTTTTTCTTGGCAATTGAATTTCTTCTCTTCTTTCCAGATCCTTTAGGGCACAGAATGAGGAGGGTAGATGAGACGGGAAGGGGAGACAGAGACAAGGAAAAAGGAGGGTGGAAAGATGTGCAAGAGCCCTCTCCTTCACCGCCCTGGTGCCAAGAATTACCTGTCAGACTGAGCCACCAAACGAAGGGCAGAAGTGCTAAGGCTGTTCCGCTTACAGGCATATGTTGGAGTTCATTTGAATGCACCATCTCTTGAGAGCCAGGTTATTGGACTAGTTAGACTGTCATCCTAGGATAGGCAAGTCCCAAGTTCAAATCCCCTCTTTGCCATGGAAGCCCATTGTGTGACCTTGGGCCAGCCACTCTCTTCCCGACCTAACCTACCACACAGAGTTGTTGTGAGGATAAAATTGAGAGAAGAACAATACTGTAAATTGGTCTGTGCCCATATTAGATTTGCAGAACCCCTGGTCGGGCAAATTATTGTTACCTACCACCTCTCCAAGCAGCAGCAGGGATTTTTTTTTTAATCTGGAGAACCAGATTTGATTCCCCACTCCTCCACTTGAAGCCAGCTGGGTGACCTTGGGTCAGTCACAGTTTCTAGGAGCTCTCTCAGCCCCACTCACCCCACAGGGTGTTTGTCGTGGGGATAATAATAATAACATACTTTGTAAATTGCTCTGAGTGGGTGTTAAGGTGCCCTGAAGATCAGTATATAAATCAAATGTTGTTGTTGTAGCTGTTGTTATTAAACCCACTAGTGCTGAAAGTATTACATCACTTCTGGGGAAAACCTGAAAGTGATGACAGGTACCTCTAGGAATTGCTGAAAACTCTATGGTAAAATCATTTCCCTGCCCCAAACCCTCCCACCACTTTCCAGGATTGGCCTGAAACCCCTTAGTTTGAATACACAGACTCCATTTTCACCAGAATGAACCCAACCAACCTGTGAAATGGCAGGCCATGTGCTCTGTGGTGCATTAACACGCATGGATACGCATTCACACATGGACCACTAGAAATTAGATGAAATCATCTGCCCCCTGAGAGGTTTATCTTCAAGAAATTGTAGGGAGGGTGCCGAATCCTAAAGAATGAAAATGCTCAAAACTCACACGAATGTTTTCACAGAGAGGCAAAGAACAAGCACCACAATTTACCAGGGTAAGGACCTGAACTAGGGAAAGAACCTTATTATCTTTGTTAAAGAATTAAAGTTGCAGTCCAGAGAGTGATTTGGAGCACAATACAGTCATAATGTCAGGGTGCCATTTTAGGTTGCTAAGGCAACCCAAAGCGGCTGTTAGTGTAAGCAGCCCCTCTCTGAGGACTCAAGGCTACCATAAAGCAACTACTAAAAAGACAAGTGCACAAGTGCACCTGTTGACCACAGTTTTCATTTCAAGCAAAAACACTGGAATATATGAAGGCAAGGTTGCCATGCCAGCTCTGGCTTGGGAGACTCTTTCCTCCAGGCGTTTCCACATGGCTTACCTTCCCTCAGAACAACCCGGAACATCGCACAAAAAACTCAGAAGATCGCGTTTTCTCGTGTGAGATTTGCGCGACATCGCGTAAATCTCTTGCGAGAAAACGCGATCTTCTGCTTTTTTTGCACGATGTTCCGGGTCATTCTGAGGGAAGGTAAGCCGTGTGGAAACGGCCTCTGTAGGCTGAAGATCAGCTTTAGTTCGAGGAGAACTCCAGGCCCATCTCTGAGTTAGGAACCTTATCTGAAGCTAAACCCAAAAAGCTGTTTTGATAAGCAGCATTTATCCAGAGTGCTATGCTTATCTATAAGGAGTAAATAAGATGAAATTGGGATGGGTCAAGAAAAGTTTTCTTCTAGATTTTTATACCCAAGTGCTTAAAAACCCACACCCATCTCTCCCTTCCAGCACAGGCGCAAGTTTTCATCTATGATTTCCCACCACCAGGTCACTATGCGCTTGCAAGTAATCTCAAAATCAAAGCCTCCGGTCCAGACAGAGAGATTGGAGGAAACTTTCTCTCTGGCTTGGTGCCGGAGTTTCCATGTTAATTTTTTATTTATTTGAAACTGGCACTGGAAGGGTTTTCAAAGTGAGTCTAAAGTAATTAGGCGTTCCCGCTGATGGATTGCACTGAAGGGACATGTGGATTATTTATTACAAAGTCACTTGCTGGAAAGGTTAGAGGCTGAGAAGTAATTATTTTTCCTTTTTCTTTTTTTTCATTTTTTTAAGCGAAGAAATCAGCAGGGGAAAGAAGCTAAGAGTGCCTCCATCGAAAATCCCCCTGGTTTAAGTTCTTTTAGCAGACTCAGACGCGCGCGCACTCATGTCCAACTTTACCTTTTCTTAAGGGGAAGAATATGGAGAATAAGGGAAAGGGAAAGGAAAAGGACTTTTTTTTTAGAAAGGCCCAGCACGTCCTGAAATTTTAGAAGCATCATTCTCCTTACTTCCAATGACAGCCAGCCTCTGAAAATTAAACCAGAAAATGCAGTTCAAATTGTTCTGTGTGTCCCCGTGTGAGCTGAGCATCCATCTGTGGCCTCAGTCTGTGAAAACAAACACCCTGCCTCAGAGTCCACCCACCAACAGCCCCCAATTTCCCTCAGACTTCCAGCCCGCAGCTATTTGGCAGGAGACTGTTGATCTTGGTCTGCAAGATAGGGTTGCCAGCTCCAAGTTGGGAAATTCCTGGAGATCTGGGGGATGAAACCTGGAGAAAGTGGGGTTTGGGGAGGAAAGGACCTTGGCATGGCATAAGCCCATACAGTCCACCCACCAAAGTAGCCATTTTCTCCAGGTTAACTGATCCGTGTGGCCTGGAGACCAGTTGTAATTCTGGGAGATCTCCAGCCACTACCTGGAGGCTGGCAACCCTACTGCAAGAACAGGATAGAGCCAAAAAGTATGGTTGCCATCTCCCTCCTGGCAACTGGTAGGGGGGCCCACTGGTTACTTACCTTTTATGATAGCACTGTCACGGGCCAAAGTAATTTCCAGGTTTTATAAAAATGTTGTCTGCATGCTGACGCGAACTCAATATGTGCCCAGGCCAGTCCCCACCTCATTTCCTCCCACTGGCCTTTCAGGTGCTGGCAGGCAAAGGTAAGGTTCGCCAGGAGTTCTCCCATTAGCAAGCCACTTGACACCTTCCCCAGGAATCTCCAGGGATTTCTGAAGCTGCCGTTGGTAACTTTACCCTCCTGGCTGTTCTTCCCCTCCCACCCAGCTCCACTTTTCCATGTGGTCTCCCTTAAAATGCACCCAGAATTCCTTTGCAGCTCATCGGGAGCCCTTGGTAGATGCAGGAGTTCCTCTGCAGAACAAGCAATGTGGTTATTTGACGTTAAGGCAGTGGGAAATCCCCTGAGCTACACCAAAAAAGCTACAAATCTATCCTGGCCTGTCCACAAACATGGATTTAGGTGGAAGTCACAAGGGTGGTGTACACGTTCCCTCCAGTAATGGGAGATCTGAGGCCTGTGGGGATTTGCCTGCCTTCCAAAGCTGCCTCTCTGCTTCCAGCTTCGCCTCCCTCTCCCTCATAATCTTTGTCTATGATGGGAATTGAATCCAAAGAAAGCAAAATCCCTGACCTTGAAGGAGCAGAGCCAGGCAGTAAGTCTTCCTCAGATGAATATGCAAAAGCACCAATCAGGAAAAGCCTTCCACCAGGGAGGGGATAATTGCTGCTAACATGTTAACACAGCTCTGGATCTTTATGCTTCTAACGGCTTCTTAAAACCGAGCAAGTGCCGCGCTGACAAAGACAAGCAGAGGCAGCAAGTCATTGGGGTATTGTGCGTGTGCCGGATGGGCTTCCTCAAACTGTAATGAATACACAAGCCAGGGGACAGATGTACAGACAAGGTCAGATGGAAGGGAGATTGTGTCCAGCGCAAGGTGTCAGAGGAAGAGCAAAGGGACGGCTCCGTCTGCCTCAGAGCAGAGATGACCAGTGAGGCCAAACGATAATTTATTATCTATTTACTTCATATACCCCACCTTTTTCTCCAATGGGGATCCAAAGCAGCTTACATTTTTCTCACCTCATCCATTTGATCCTCACAATAACTCTGTGAGGTAGGTTAGGCTGAGAGTGTGTGATGGGGCCAAGGTCATCCAGTGTGCTTCCCTAGCAGAGTGGGAATTTGAACCTGGGTTTCCCAGATCCTAGTCCAACCAGGGCCGGCGTGTCCATGGAGGTAGTGCTGGCATCCGCCTCGAGCGCTGACCAGGGGTGGGGGTGCATGCTGCGGAGCTGGCGGCGGCAGTGCTGGCGGCTGAGCAGGAGGGCTGCTGCGCCTGGCCCACAGCTGAGCTGCTGCAGCCTCCCCGCCCTCCCGCTCAGCTGCCCCACACTGCCGCCGCCACCAGCACGCGCTCTCAGTCGGGCACAGCTGCTGCGGGCCAGGCGGCTGGGGCAGCGCGAGGATCAACTGAGCGGGAGGGCTGGGAGGACACACGCACACCGCCCAGGCCGCCTGCCGCGCCAATGGGGCGGCCAGCTCGCAACAGCATGCCCTGCGTGATGACGTCATGCACAGTGACATCATTACACAGTCTGGGTGTGCACACGCGCGCTTCACGCGCATGCACATGGGGGCGAGTATCTGGCCTCAGGCATTAGAAACCCTGGCACCGGCCTTGAGTCCAACACTCTAATCACTACACATTGTTCCACATTAGGGATCCCATTCCACCGGTGGGGACGGGGGATCCCCTGCTTTCACCCTCCAAACTAGTTTCTACTTACCTGGCCGATGGGGGAGGAAGGCCTGGGAATGGGCCTCCTGAGCACGCTCCTGGGTACGGCACGACTACATCACTGACATCATCACACCGCCCCAAGAGCACTCCTGAGCCTGTGCAGTGACATCGCCGGAAATGCCGTCACCAGAAATGACATCCTCACACAGCCACAGGAGAAATATTTGAAGAGGGGGGAAAGAAGGTAAGAGCCAGGTCTTCCCACCTCCCACTGGGACTTGGCAACCCGTCTCCACATAGCAATGCAATAGGAATTCCCCTAATGTCTAAAGCCATAGACACTAAGAGATGCTGCCTAGATCATCCTCTGGAAGTGATATTACATCCTCCCCGAAACCTGCCCTCCCCAGGTGCCTTCTCCAATCTCCCAGCATTTGCTGAAGCAGCGTTGGGAACCCTAGCAGGGGCATTTCCAAATTCTCCTCCTCCAAATTTCTCCTTGGATTTTGGACTCCAGATTTTTCCAAAGAGGAAATAGTGCACTGGGAATATACCATTGGTCTATTTTTAATTTCTGAAATTACTACTGTTCTATATCCCAGACCCTTCTGTTTGTTTACACATGACATACACACACATTCAGAAATTTCGCTTGTCATATCAAAACTAATTTTGTTTCCCTGGGAATTCAAGGATTGTTTCACCCAAGCACTAAATGTCAAAATCTGTTAATTTTTGCCCCTTTAGAGGACTCACAGGTATGCATTGATAAAACACTGCAAAAAAGCAACACTATCAAAATATCTATATTCCTCTGAAGCTGGAGAAGTGGGGAGATCCAATTTTGACATTTACTGCTTAGGCAAAACATTCCTTGGATTCCAAGTAGGGTTGCCAAGTCCACCGCCTGGCACTTACCTTTTGATGCCTCCTTGCATGCGTGCTTTGTGCATGCCTGCTCCCAGCCTGCATGATAACATCACTTCTCAAGAAGTGATGTCATCACGCAGGTCACGTGCAACCCCTGGGAGTGTTCCCGTGCTCCAGGGGGGGGGGGAATCAGGTGCTGCCTGGGCAGCGTGAGGGGCTTGGAGTGCTCCTGTGCTCTGCAGCAGCCCGATTTGTCCTGAATCGGGCCCAATTCAGCTTGAATTGGGCCACTGCAGTGCCCGGGAGCATGCTGTGCTGCTCAGGCATGTGCCTCAGGAGGCACATTCCTCTGCCTTTTCCCCCCACCAGCCAGGTAAGTGGGGGGCGGGGGGTGGAAGGTGGGGACTGGCAACCCTAATTCCAAGGAAAATATAGTTTTTGATGGGATGAGCAAAACTTCTGACAGGGTCCCACACATTCCTTATGTTGCCACCAAGTGCCACTGCTGATTTTATTGGATCTGTCAGCAGCGTTCGATATGGTCGATTACGAGCTTTTGACCCACCACCTTGCCAATGTGGGGATACAGGGGACAGCACTGCAGTGGCTGGTCTCCTTTCTCCATGATCGGGGACAGAGGGTGGCGCTTGGAGAGAGAATATCGTCTCGTAGGCCACTGGTATGTGGTGTGCCGCAGGGAGCGATACTCTCCCCACTACTATTTAATATCTATATGCGCCCCCTCGCCCGGCTGGTGCGGAGTTTCAGGCTTGGGTGTCACCAATACGCAGATGACACCCAGCTTTATCTGTTGTTGGACGGACAGCCTGGATCAACTCCTGATGTCCTAGAGCGTGTTTTTGAGGCTGTGGCTGGTTGGTTGAGACAAAGTTGGCTGAAATTGAATCCTACGAAGATGGAGATCCTGTACTTAAGTCGTGGGGGGATGGCTTCGGGACCCCGGCTTCCTACACTCAATGGGGCAGTACTTACACTGGCCCTGAGAGTTAGGAGGCTGGGGGTGATTCTCGATTCCTCCTTGAAGGTGGAGGATCAGATCACTGCAGTTGCCAGGTCTTCCTTTTATTATCTTCGGCAGGCCAGGCAGCTTGCCCCCTATTTATCGCCCCGCGACTTGACTACAGTGGTCCAAGCAATGGTCACCTCTAGGTTGGACTACTGTAATGCACTCTACGCTGGGCTTCCCATGGGCCTGATCCGGTGGTTACAGCTGGTACAGAATGCAGCGGCACGGGTCATCGTTGGAGCACCGGTGTGGGAGCATATTACGCCAGTGCTATGTCAGCTGCATTGGTTACCGGTGGAGTACCGAATCAGGTTCAAGGTTTTGGTGTTAACCTATAAAGCCCTATGCGGACTGGGACTGACGTATCTACAGGACCGTCTCTCCCCATATGAGCCCCGGAGGACTCTTCGATCAGGTGGGAAACATCTTTTAAAGGTCCCTGGCCCTAGGGAGGCCCACCTGGCGTCGGCCAGGGCCAGGGCCTTTTCGGTCCTGGCCCCGGCCTGGTGGAATGCTCTGTCTTATGAGACCAGGGCCCGGCAAGATTTGCTAGCATTTCGCCGGGCCTGTAAGGCAGAGCTATTCCGCCAGGCATATGGTTAATGCCAGGCGGTGCCCCCCCCCAGTTGAGGGGAAAGGGGTTAAATCATATGCCCTCCTATGCAGATGCTGTTGTCCATACTTTATACTTCATATATTTGCTCTGGGAAGAACCGCTGTATGGAATGTCGAATTCAAACTATGTGCTGCCTCTATTTATTTATATGTATATATATGAAATTTGTATATTTGCATAGTTGTAATTTTAATGATTAGATGTAGAGTTTTTAAAGTTTTTAGTGACATTTAATATGTTGAATTGTTGTTATCCGCCCTGAGCCCGCTGATGCAGGGAGGGCGGAATATAAATGTAATAAATTAAAAATTAGATTAAAATTAAAATTAAGTTTGACCTAGAATAAAATGAGAAATTTCAAGGGGATTTCAACAATGGGAACAGCATTGATCAGGTTTAATTTGTTTGTTGGTTTGCTTATAGTCCGTCTTTCTCGCTTAGACACAAGGCCTTACCAGGGTACATAATATCTATCCTATCTAGCCCATTTTTAGTTCATGCTACTTCCAAGAAGCTTTGGTTCTTCCATGGTGCTTCTTTCCTCGGTTTTATCCTCACAACAACCTTGTGAGGTAGACATCACCTTGCAGTCACAACTTCACAGTTACAAGGTACCTGGGACAAGTATATTTCTAATCTAGTTCATACTAGAACTACTACAAACTCTGCAGTGGTTATGTTTTGCAGATGAACACAATGTCTTCAAAAGCAACAATCACTCATGAGTTCAGACTCTATTCCTTGCTTTCCCTCTCACAACATGAGCAGCCACCAAGCAGCTTTGTGGCCTCGTAGTAGTGGTGGTGGTGGAATTTCATTTTGCATCTGCACAGTAGGTGAAATGGAACCTCCCAGGGGCCATGGATGGTCAGGTCAGGTAATTAAATGGCGGGGGGGGGGGGGACTTTGATTCCCAATGGGCTGTTTGGAAGCGCACATTTACAAAATAATGTTGTTATCATAGACTTAGGTAAGCACTAAACATTAAGACTTCTTTAAAAACAGTGTTTATTTATAATCATGGGCTGGCTGACCTGACTTGTTCACTTTTTAAAAAACTTACTTACTTACTTCATTTATACTCTGCCTTTCTCCTCAGTGGGGAACCCAAAGAGACGTACATTCTTCTCTCCTCCATTTTATTCTCACAACAACTCTGTGAGGTAGGTTAGGCTGAGAGTGTGAGACTGGGCCGAAGTCACCCAGCGAGCTTCCATGGTATAGTGGGAATTCGAACCCTGAGTCTCCCAGATCCTAGCCCAACACGCTAACCAGTGTACCACACAACTGGCTCGTGGGTGGCATGCAATAAGGACAGGCTTGAGTTTATGGGAGGAACTAGGACTCTCAAGAATGTGCGTACCTGAAAAGCTGCCAGTTGAAGTGCTCAGTACCTGAAAAGCAACCTTCCAAACAGTCTGGAGCTGCTCCCAAACTGCTGAACTGCTTTAAAGAAGACTTCTCTCCCTGATTATGACCAGTGAGCAGGGGAGCTCAGCTGTTAAGTGTTCAAGTGTCCCTTGTTCTTAAAAGCAACAAATGAAGATGTAAAGCTGTTTTTGAATAAAGATTATAGGTCGCTATATTAGTCAATTCGGGGAGGTGGGGAACCTAACATCATCCCTTTTTGTTAGGATGAATTGAATTGCCATAGTCATGTGAACTTTGGGGTTACCCAGAACGCTTCATCAGGTTGGATTGTTCAGTATGCAAAACAATAAAGAAGGAGAGAGGAGAAGGGAGGGGGGGAATGGCTCTGGTCATGATGGAAAAGGGCAAAGGGCACAGAAGTAACCTGCCATCTTCTGAGGCCTTGCTTTTTGTACCCTCCCTTCCTAAATCAGGTGAGTGGCAATCCAGGAGAAGGCCTTTTCGGTCATGGCATGAAAACTTTGGAACTCTTTCCCCAAGGAGACTAATCTGTCCCTTTCTGTTGCTCTGTTACACCAGTTGTTCTTTCATCTGGCATTCCCTCAGCGATCCCTCCTGCCTGTCCTGTGTTTTAATTGTTGTTTTTTATGTTTTAAATGTGTGTTTGAGCTTTGGTGTTGTTTCAATGATGTGCTTTGGTTTGGTTTTAACGGGTTTTAGACAAATTTTCCTGATGTATATTTAAATCTGTTAGCAGCCTTGGTGTCCCTGACAAGGGGAGAAAGCAGAAATGTTGTAAACTGGTCAGAAAGAAAGGCCAATATTTCATTCCCTTGTAGAGTAACACATCAGAACCAAAAACATCCTCCAAAAGAAAACACAAATTCCAAGTCCTGCTATAAAAGATTTCCCTTCTTGAACAGCTTCCACTGGTGAATCAACAAGAGCTTTAGTTGATTAACCCATACTATTAACCTTATTAAAGCTTCCAGCCCTGCTTCTGAGAGATTCCAGAATCTCCCAAGCACATTTCAGATTATCAGGGAAGAGCTTCCGGGTCAAAGGCTGCCTCTTCCAGGTCAGTTGGAGCCCCAGTGACTTTCCATTATAGAAATTAAACACTCGGCATGCTGACCTTTTTTAAGCCGCCTCCTGACCCTGTGCCCATTATGAGGCTGTCCAATTAGAATCCAGTTAGCTGTTTATTGAGTGTGGTCTGAGCACATCACATCCATGTACAGAGCCGGGATTTGCCTTCACAAAGCAGCATGTGAGCAAGCTTGTAAAATCTTATTATCCGTTCCCTCCTGTAACCCTACTGGTTTGGAGAGCAGTTCTCCTTTCAGCACCTCCTGGAAGGGCAACCTGGAAGGTGATTCGTCATCATCAGAAGAAGAACAAGAAAAAGAAAGTTGACACGTGGGCCACCCAGGGGGAACTTTCTCTTTCACAGCCTCTGGGATCTTTTTTTTTGCCAGTTCTAGGGAAGCAGCTCGTAATGCCTTACAGATGTGAAATGGAACAAAGCCACAGAAGGGTGTTGAACTGTCAAATACAATGATGAGAGATATACTGCACATGGATCCATGCCTTCTGTCAACAAGTTTACCTTTCCATTGAGATCCAGGGCAGTTCAGAAAATCTTTGTGTGGGGTTGGTTGAAATCAGTATGCTTCTGGAAGATTCTTTTGCTGTGCCTTGAACTGGGAACTTCAGGGTCTGAGGTAATGACCTAGCTTTGAGAGTTACACTGGCCTTGGTGTCCAGTCAGAATCTCATGAGGCCCAGAGGGATATACAATATCCCTAAACATGATTGGCTGGCAGTCAGAAGCCTTTGGATTGGCCTCTCCTAATACAGTGCATAGGAGCCCCGAATCGCTGGCATCACGTGGCTCACAGAACAGGATCCTGTGCTGCAGCAATTCAGCACCAGCAACTGACTTTGAAATCTAAGCCCCAAATATTCTGTGGGTCTGAATTCAAGTACAGCTGCTCAAAGCCCCAGCCTAGCCCAGACAATCCTGGGGTTAGGAGGCTGTGGTAGGATTGCCAACCTCCAGCTGGTGCCTGGAGATCTCCCGGAGTTGCAATGCATTTTCAGATTAGAGAAGTCAGATCCTGAGGAGGAAATGAAATCAATTGTGTTATATTCTGCTGAGGTCCCTCCCCTTCCCAAACCCTGCCCTTCCCAGGCTCCACATTCACATCTCTAGGAATTTCTCAATCTGGAGTTAGCAACCCCAGTTGGAAGGTGGCTTTTTCCAGGTCTGGATGACCTGATTCTGCAAGACCAAGTGGACTTTCATGTCCAACCTATGATTCTTACTTATACTCTAAAAGACCAGGAAAACCCTAGGATCAAGGTTCTCTCTAGGAAAGGGTTAGGGAGATCACCCACATTGGCCGTTTCCACACTACTCACTTTCTTCCGGAACGCTGCAGAAAGTGGTGAAAAAAATGCGGAAGATAGCGTCTTCTCACACGAGTTTTGTGCGGCGTCGCGTTCCGGAAGAAGGTTAGTGTGGAAACAGCCATTATGTGGGATGTTGTTGGTATGAGGATTTCTTCTTGCAATCCATAAACCAAGCACACATTTGCCAGCTATTCTGAGGTTGACTGTTTCTGACTATGGATGCTCCCTTTAGTCAGTATGGCTAACTGATGGATCTCTCCGCCATCAATCTGTTTCCTTTTTAAAGCCATCCATGCCTCGTGACCCTCACTATAGCCACTGGGCAGCAAATTCCACAATTCAGTTCCTCATTCAATGAAGAAGTACTTCTGTTTAGCCATCCTGAACTTATTGCCCATCAACTTCCTCACTGCCCCTTAGTTCTAGTATTAGAGAAGAAAGAGAAAAAGATCTATCTATCTATCTATCTGTCTGTCTGTCTGTCTGTCTGTCTGTCTGTCTACCTACCTAATGGTCCAATGGGCACTTGGATACTTGGCAGCTCGTTCCAGTTAAGCCAGTGGCTAGCCAAACTTCAGAGTCTGGCTGGGTCCAGCGTTCCCCTTCGGACAGACAGGAGTGGCCAAAGACAGCCACAAGAAGCGTAGGAGGGAAAGCACATGGCGGCTTCCAGCTCCATATGCATCATTGGCCCTGAATGAGAAGACAAAGCCAATGCTTCATAAAAACCACACACACACACACACACACACACACACACACACACAATATCCACCCTCCAATATCCTCCCTTGCTGATGCATTTCAATAGCAGACTTCCAGTCTGTTTTTCCTGTGTCTGTTTCCCCCCCCCCCCCAATATTGGCAGATTTGCAGCCAAGAGAGGAGCCAGCCACCATAACAGAGGGGGAATCGGCTTAGCACCTAGATCTGCACGGCGAGTGCCACTTCTCCTGCCCAGCTCTGTGCCTCCATCTGTCCCTCCCTCCTCCCCTCCTTCATCAGCCACTATTGCCAGAGTCCGTCCATCGGCCGGTGGGCCTGTCTGTTCTCATCCGCTGAGAGTGGGGAACGCCATTGAGATGCGCCCAACGCAGCTGTTAGCCGCGCTTTGTCGGGAACCAAACACAGTAACTGTTTAACGATTTAACTGCACTAATGAATATTGGGCCAGATATTTTCAAGGCCTGTTCAGACTGATTACTTGGAGAGCTGAGTATGTCTACCAATTACCCAGGCAATTAGGCAACTAATTAAACACTTACCCTCAGCTTCATAAACAGGAGAGAGAGAGGCAGAGGGAGGGAGCTGGCGCTGTTTTCGGTGAAATATTAGCTGTCAAGAAAGGCTGTTTGCACAGCAAATGATTGGTAGGGGCAGACAGACAGACAGATCTGAGTTGCAAGATGCAACTCTTTGGATTCTGAAGCGTCCCTTTGCTGACCCTGTATATGAAGCTGCTTTAGACTGAAACAGACCGTTGGTTCCTCAAGGTTGGTCTTGTCTACTCAACCAGGCAGTGGCTCTCCAGGGTCTCAGGTTGGTGCATTTCACATAACCCACTCCCTGGTCCTTTTAACTGAAGGTGCTGGGGGATTGAACCTGGGACGTTTTGTATGTTAAGCAGAGGTTATTCCACTGAGCCACAACCCAAGGCCTCTGGGCCACTCTCTGGACAGGTGGCAAGATTTCTGATGCATTTGAGTCATTTTTTTTCTTTTCAGCATGCCATCTTTCAGGCAGGATGGTGAAACTCTCATATCAACTGCTACCATTTTGCACAACAAATCTAACCAAGGCAAGGGGCTGGCATCCCGATGTTCCATTCGGAATCAGCTCAATGTTTGTGAGCTTTCTTGGCAGGAATTCAGAAAAAGGCAGCTCTGCTTTGTGAGGGTTCTCTCCTGGTTCACAGCATTTGTGCTTCCATGTTAAATACACCTCACATGCACATTAACACGTTGCCCTTTGAGAAGCGCACTTTGGTTTGGAGCCCCCTGCAAAATCAGAATTTCCAGCAAGTTTTCTGCAAAGTGTACCCAGCATGGTGTCATGGTTAGAGGGGAACAGTAGAATCTGGGAGAGCCAGGTTTAAATCCCCACTAGGTTGTGGGAAATTGCCGAATGACTTTGGCCCTACCTAGCAGGATTGTTCTTGTGTACAGAAAGTGGAGGTGGAGAGAATGGTGGCCACCTGGATCCATGCATGGTAACATCAAGACTTGACTACTGTAATGCGCTGTACGTAGGTCTCCCTTCTAAATTAACTCGGAGACTCCAGGTGGCGTAGAATGCTGCAGCTCAGTTATTATCAGCAACGGGGGGAAGAATGAATATCACTCCCATTCTGCAGTCACTCCACTAGCTACCTATCAGTTACTGGGCTCAATTCAAGGAATTGGCTATCACAGACAAAGTTCTCCACAGCCTTGGTCTGGCATATCTATGGAACTGCCTCTCTCCCTATTTTCCTCCATGGCAGCTTCACTCATCAGAACAGGGACTTCTACAGTTGCTGCATTGCACATGAGCAAAATCAACAGCTGCCATACATGTGCATTCTCTGTGGCAGCCCCAATCCTATGAAACTACCTGCAGAGGTTAGGAAAGCTCTCACTTTCCTGGCTTTTTGCAAATGATGCAAAACTGAATTATTCAAGAGAGCTTGTTACTCTGAGCTGTAACGTAAGAAAGTGATCTCAAATAGCTGCATCAGGAAAGAGATAAGGACTGTAGCCTTTACTACTATGTGCTACTTTCTTCAACTCTGTCATGGGTTTCTGCTGGTTTTAAATCTTTGCAATCGGCAAATTATTTACTAAAATGTCCTTGAAATTGATTGTGTAATCTGCCTTGAGTCTCAATGAGAAAGGTGGAGTATAAATCATGTTAATAAAATAAAATTTTACCTTTTGAGCCCCCTTGTGGGGAGAAAAGCAGGGTATAAATATCTAACGTAAATAAAAATGAAGGATCATCCTCTGCTGGTGAAGGATACTTGGAAAAAGTCTATCGAGAGATCCTTGAGTGTACGTAGTCCAGAATCTGCTCTGAAGAGCATAGTGCAGATGAAATAGGAACCCCAAACGTATGAGTTTTTTAAGTCTACGAGGAGTAAAAATGATTCAGTTAATTGCTATCCCATAAAATCTGGTCTTTTCTTTTTTTTAATATACTTTATTATTTTCCACATAGATAGAAAGAAGAAAAGGGAAAGAGATAGGTAGGGGGTAGAGAAAGAAACAAAGAAATTTAAAGAGTTCATTATGCTTGCTTATATCAACATTCTAGTTCTCCAGGTCATATATTTCATCCTAATACAACTTTAACTGTGAATTCTAACATTACATACAGTCAGGGCTCATTTCGAGGGGGAACGCACAGGAACACAGTTCCAGCAGTTCCCCAAAGATGCCACATGTCAGGTGGCCCCACCCACCTGACTCTTGGCCATTTTGAGCCTGTTTCAGCCTGGATTAGGGCCAAAACGGCCCGGATCGGGCCTCTGACGGGTGGTGGATCACTCTCCCATTCAGCAGTGGCCCGATCCTGACCATCTTGGGCCCCTTTTTGGCCATTTTCAGCCCCCTTTTGCCATTTTGGGCCCAATTTCAGCCCTGAATGGCCAGGATTGGGTCCAAAACAGCCAGGATAGGTGATGTCAGGGGGTGTGGCATATGCAAATCAGCTATGCTAATGACACACTTCCGGTGATGGCAAGGGGCATGGCCTATGCTAATGAGTTATGCTAATGAGTTATGCTAATGAGTTCCTCCCGCTCTTTTTCTACGAAATGAACCCTGCATACAGTATTGCCTTATTGTTAGATTTTAGTCTCTATATTTATTCTTAATCCAGTTGTAGAAAGGATTCCAAGGCACAGAAAAGTCTTCTTCCATTTGTCCTTTCATTAAAGAAGTTAATTATCTTCACTATTAATTCCTCTTGCTGCGGTATTGTTTGTCGTTTCCAGTATGACGCCAAAATCTTGTCTTTTCAGTCACAACTTGGATCATCCATGAGATTCTGTAACTTGGAACGGCTGACAAATGTGAAAAGATGATTGGTTTATGGGTTGGATCCCACACAGCTCCTTCCCACCAAATCTTTCTCCAATGGAAAAAGGCTCTCATTTTATTTCATTTATTTATTTATTTATTCAATTTATATACCGCCCATCCCCAGGGATATTAGCAAAGGAAGGCTTCTCTCCGTCAGAAAAAAGACATTCTTCATTACAGTAAGTCTGCACGAATGCAGTAAGCATTAGTGGAAGACTGTAGTAGGAGCCAGCAAAGCAGAAGGAAGTTACAGGATCCAACCTGTTTTCATCCAAACAGCACGGTATTATTTTGTAAAATTACCTACCTGCTAGAAAAAAAATTTGACACCATTTCACAGCAACCAATGAACTTTTCTTTAAAAATAAAGAGTTGATATTAAAGAACTTTTGCACATTTAGTAAAGCAGCCCGGCACAGAATCTCAGTAACATTCCAAGAACGAATTTCTTGGCAAAATGGCCCTCGATTCGTAATGTGGCTGAGAATTACAAGATGAAGAAATTCATGTTCCCAATCAAACTTTTTTGGATTACGAATATGGGCTCTGTCAATAATTCATGCAGGGTTAAAACAAACTGGCAAATTTTATCCTTGGTGTTGCCTGAACTGCTTGCTCAGATCACTACAAACAGAAGAACCCAAGTGGTCTTAAGAGACCCCAAAATTTAATATGCTTTTTTAATATCAAAGTGCAAGTGCTATATGTGCAAGAACTTATTACACTATATTACTTCCATTTCAAACATTTGCGGATTTACCTATATGTACTAATGCAATATGTACCAATGCTATAAATATAATTTATAGCATTGCTATAGCATTTATAGCATAGACTATAGGAAGATATTCACCAATGCTTGTTAGGATTGTGCTAAGAAAGAACATGCAGTAAATAATTTGGCTTGAAAAAGCAACGCAAAACGGGATGTAACCAAGGCTGGCGCACCCGTTGCCAACTGCCCAGGAGATTTTGCCTCCATCGCTTTCCTCCTGGAATGTTCTGCCTGTAAAGAAGAAGAAACACAAGCTGCAATCATTTTGGACTTCGGATATTGATACTTACTTTATAATAGTGTTTAAATAGACCTCTTGAATGAGTAGATGGATTGTGATTCTCAACCATTATATTTATAGCATTGGTACATATAGCATTGGTACATATAGGTAAATATGCAAATGTTTGTAATGGAAGTAATATAATGTAACAAGTTCTTGAACATGTAGCACTTGCACTTTGATATTTAAAAAAGCATATTAAATTTTTGGGTCGCTTAGGACCAGTTGGGTTCTTTCAACCCCTGACCAAATGTGAGTTCTGTATACTCACCCCAGCCCATTCTCTCTCCCCTATTTCATTGGCAAAGCATGCCATTCATCATCTTGGGGGTGGGGAACCTGTCCGAACCAGTTTGGCCCTCCTCAGAGGCTGCTTGAGACCTCTCCGCTCATGCAGTTGATGGATTTTCACCTAATAAAAACTGTTGTTGTTTCCCCTAGAACACTGCTGGGCTCGTTGGCTTGCATCCCACTGAAGTCAATGGCTCATTTCTTGGGGACTTCCATGTTGTTGTGGGAATATAGCTGGGCCTGTTGCTATAATTCTCTACAAACCAAATAAGCTACTGCCCTGCTAAGTGGGGATGGGCTAGAGCATATGTTGATTAATGCCAAAGAAGGGAAATGTTTGCTGCGTTTGTGTGCGAAACGGTGATGGGGCGGGGAGTCAAGCCCATTGGGAGCCCTTGAATTCATTCTGTTAAACTAGCCCCTGAGTTTCAGGTTTTTTTAAAAGGCTGAGTCCATGTGGCATAGCAGACAGGAGACTTGTTTGGATACTTTCCCCAGCATTTAGAGGCATGAACATTTTACAGTTTTCTCTTTAAATGACCCATTTCTGAGAGCGGAAAGTGTTGGCCAATAAGCTGCCAGTCTCCTCCATCAATATCCGGAATTTACGCACCATCCCCACTGATCCATGGCAGCTAATGGATGCTCCTGCTGTTCCAGAGGACTGGGAAATGGTTCCAGGTGATCACCAGCCCTAGTCAGAGAAAAAACTTTGGTCTGGGTGGAGGGGACGAGGAGAAGACCCAAGAGAATGACCTCAGCATTTCTGTCCAATTGATACAGCAGCCTGATTTATCCAGTGAGGAAAGAGTGGCCATATCCTTCAAGACTTACAGCGAATAAAATCAGCAAGTCACGTAGACCTCATTCTCGTCATCATCAGAACTTGCTCATAGATTCTTCCACTTCTGAGTGCAGAAGTGCTTATGCTTTTCCATTAAGGAAAACAGGACCCTGCAGACAGAAAGTTAGCATGTCAGGAACAAAAGTTTCTAGGCTGTCTTCTAACTCTTAATCCTCTACGTGGAAAGCTATTTTTGGTAAAAAGGAGCCTTCAATCATGTGAGTGAAGTGGAACAATCCAACCACGCGGTTACCATCTCATCTGTTGTTTGGGGTAACCTGACCACAGATACTACGCAGATTCACATTTGGTAAAAATGGCTGGCTGATCTTCCGTCACTAAACCGATTGCTCATTTGAAACAATGCATTTTGAGGTACTTTTGAACAATGCTGATAAGCAGAATCAGTAAGTCCCTCACTCAGGGATGTTCCCGCATTTCTAGGTGGGGCTTCAAAGAAATTAATGGAAACAAGAGGTTTTGTCCTAATCAACAGGAACTCTCATAATCCACTTGCCCAGTCCAAGTGTCTGTGTGTATTTGACTGTGTGTGAATTGTAATTTTTTTAAAATCTTTTTTTCTTAGCAAGAATGTAGATTTTCAAGCATTTGGGGATAATTTGGGCTTCTTTCTAGGCTATATACCTGACCTGAAATGATCCCAAGTGGCCACTAGTAGCCCCTTTTTAAAAACTTACGGGTAGCCCATCTGTCTGTCATAAGAACATAAGAACATAAGAGAAGCCATGTTGGATCAGGCCAATGGCCCATCCAGTCCAACACTCTGTGTCATACAGTGGCCAGAAACCAGGTGTCCTCAGGAGGTCTGCCAGTGGGGAAGGGACACTAGAAGCCCTCCCACTGATGCCCCCCCCCCAAACACCAAGAATACAGAGCATCACTGTCCTAGACAGAGAGTTCCATCTATGCCTTGTGGCTAGTAGCCACTGATGGACCTCTGCTCCATATGTTTATCCAATCCCCTCTTGAAACTGTCTATGCTTGAAGCTGCCACCACCTCCTGTGGCAGTGAATTCCATGTGCTAATCACCCTTTGGGTGAAGAAGTACTTCCTTTTATCCATTCTAACCCGACTGCTCAGCAATTTCATTGAGTGCCCATGAGTTCTTGTATTGTAAGAAAGGGAGAAAAATACTTCCTTCTCTACTTTCTCTATCTCATGCATAATCTTGTAAATCTCTATCATGTCACCCCTCAGTCGTCGTTTCTCCAAGCTAAAGAGCCCCAAGCGCTTTAACCTTTCTTCATAGGCGAAGTGTTCCATCCCTTTAATCATTCTAGTTGCCCTTTTCTGCACTTTTTCCAGTGCTATAATATCTTTTTTGAGGTGTGGTGACCAGAATTGTACACAGTATTCCAAAAGAGGCCATACCATTGATTTATACAGGGGGATTATGATACTAGCTGATTTGTTTTCAATTCCCTTCCTAATAATCCCCAGTATAGCGTTGGCCTTTTTTATTGCCATCACACACTGTATCGACATTTTAAGTGAGTTATCCACCATGACTTCAAGATCTCTCTCTTGGTCAGTCTCCACCAGTTTGGAACCCATCATTGTGTATTTATATTTGGGATTTTTGGCCCCAATGTGCATTACTTTGCACTTGGCCACATTGAACCTCATTTGCCATGTTGACGCCCACTCGCCCAGCCTCGACAGATCCCTTTAGAGTGCCTCACAATCCTCCCTGGTTCTCACCACCCTGAGCAATTCAGTGTCATCAGCAAACTTAGCCACTTCACAGCTTACTCCCAACTCCAAATCATTAATGAACAAGTTAAAAAGCACCGGACCCAAGACTGAGCCCTGCGGTACCCCACTGCTTACCATCCTCCACTGTGAATATTGCCCATTTATACTCACTCTCTGTTTCCTATTCATTAGCCAGTTTTTGATCCATGAGAGGACTTGTCCTTTTACCCCATGACTATTGAGCTTACTTCGCATCCTTTGATGAGGAACTTTATCAAAAGCTTTCTGGAAGTCTGTCTGTCTGTCTGTCGTCCACCTTTCTCACTGAGACCCAAGGCGGATTATACAGTGCAAGTGAAATACAATACGATCAACAGCTAGGAAATACAATAATGAACAACAGTTAGGACACTTAGTAAGCAGATACAATAGGGTAGGATAGAAAATTTGAAAACAAGCATAAAACCAAGCACAGAGAGGAAATCTTTCTGAAACGGAAGGCAGCTAATTAACATGTTTAGCAATATGAAAACTCTCTAGTAGGTGCTTATCTACATCAGCAGATAGTACCCAGTAACATAGTCTATAGTCCCTGTCCCTACCAAGGCATCTCTTTGTACTCCACTGATATATGTAGGTTTCCCCAGTGGGGCAAAAGCATTTCCTTGGGGCCATTTCGGGTCAGGAATACAGCATGGGGGGAAGACTTAAGACCCCTCCCCCATGGTCCCAGTCCACATCATCCTCCTGCATGCCTGAGAAGCTAAGTTTCAACCTGGAACTTCTAGCGAACATCTGCTAGGTATCTCTAGAGGCAGATTCACGAAATAGATCCAAGAACAGTATATTGCCACATGTGAAGCATTCCCCTTCTCTTTGTTTTGGATTCTGATATACTGCTTCAGGCCAAGCCTATTGAATATGAAGCATTCACAAATACCAAGCTTGCCACAACCGTATCCCACTGGGTCTCTCCACAAAGAGTTAGGATGGTCCACAGCACCCCATTAAGGGGAGTCTTGATGCTGACTTTACTTTGTAAGGGTCCCTCTTGCCCTTTTCCTACACCCCACAAAGTGTTCTTCAAGCATTCTCAGCTAGTTAAAGAATTTATAGCGGATTCATTGCCTTCCTGTTAACTTACTTTCAATCTATTTCCATTCAGTTGTACATTTTTAAAGTGTCAGTATATATAGATTTTATCTCTTTGGATCGCAGAAGCTAAACAAGGTTAGCCCTGGTTAGCACAGGGAAGGGAGACCACCAATGAAGTCCAGGGTTGCTGTGCAGAGGCAGGCATTGGCAAACCACCTCTGTTCATCTCTTGCTTTGAAAACCCTATGAGGTTGTCATAAGTTGGCTGTGACTTGACAGCACTTTCTGCTACCATATGTAGATTTTAGAAATAGTGGCTGTTTTCACACTACTAACCTGCTTCCCTAATGTTGCGAAACGTCACGCAAAAAACGTGGAAGATAGTGTCTTCTCGCGAGAGTTTTGCACAACATCGCAAGAGTTTTGCGTGACATCGCAAGAAGACGCTATCTTCCGCGTTTTTGTGTGACATTTAGCAATGTTGCGGAAGCAGGTTAGTAGTGTGAAAACGGCCAATGAAGCAACTGTCTGATCATTCACAACCAGTGAGCAGTAAAGCGGTTTGAATGTGGGACTCTTGTTGATATACATAAATTTTAGACAAAATGGATTTCATCTCTGGAGACGAGAGTTTCTAGACGCTCGCTTGTGGAAAAGCATGGTATCAGTTTTGTTGTTCACTTGGGCAAGCTGACTCCTTTACTGAAATTCCTTTCTGTCTAAAAATGACGTCAGATTAGGTGGTTGGGTCCTCT
The DNA here is from genome assembly GCF_028583425.1 of Eublepharis macularius. Taxonomy (NCBI): domain Eukaryota; kingdom Metazoa; phylum Chordata; class Lepidosauria; order Squamata; family Eublepharidae; genus Eublepharis; species Eublepharis macularius. The sequence goes on from NC_072801.1 coordinate 25,423,076, forward strand.
CAGTCTCTTTACAGTGAGATTTCTTACACCATCTGCCTTCTTATGGCTACAGGAAGCCATCTGGAAAAGGAAAGGTTAAAAAAGTTAACAAGGATTCATGTTACTGCCAGATTTGAGGGACTGCGGCCCCCAAACCCTCCTGAAATTCAGGCCACACTTGTTTCCTCTCAGAGTCGCCTGTAAACTTTCAATGCCCAACATTTAACTTCTCCCCTAGGTAGATTGAGCTACTTGTAAACTTATTCTAAAGCACCCTGTTAAACAGAAGAAGGGACAATATGCAAAAACATTGGGAACAACAGAGGAGGAAGGGGCTCACAACCGGCTCTGTTCTGATGAAATAAAGGCCTGTGGTTAGGAAGCCACCCACAACATGAGTACCATCCACATTCCATGAAAAGCAATGAATCAATGTGCCTATGACAGGAAAACTAAATGTTTGGTAGTGGGATGGTCCAGTGGCTGCCTATTGAACCTAATCAGGCCCCAAGATGTGGTAGGTTGGCCACACCTTACTCCAAGTCCTGTACAGTTAGCTCTCATGGAAAGAAGGATAGTTTTAATTCCTACAAGATGATATTTTTTTCCTATGTCCCCTCTTTCAATTGTCATCTAGTACAGAAGAATACCTTTTATAGTAATGTCCATAATATTAGAGATGTACTTCAATATTATCGGAAGCCTTTGCAGCAATTTGGTGCCAATTTTTATTATAGAGCTCAAACATTTGGGTCGGTCACATTGTGTATCAAACAGGGCAATCCTACGTACAGTTACACCTGTCAAAGTCCATTGAAGTCAATGGGCTTAGAAGGGTATCACTCTGCCTAGGGCAGAATATAAAATATACTTGCAGGCCACAAAACAAGAACAAAACAACCCATGGGGACACAGAAATAGGCCATTCATGTGCTGTTTGAATGATACGGAAAAAATATCCCACCGTTCATGATTTTTGTTCTTGTGGGTTCCTTTGGATCTAGCAGGTGTGTTTTTCACAAGGAAGAAGAAAAGTCCGAAAGAGAGTATTCAGATCTGACCCACAAGATTGTGGAAGTCAGTGTGGTATAATGGTTAGGATCTGGGAGACCCAGGTTTGAATCCCCACTCTGCCATGAAAACGTGCTTAGGTGACTTTGGGCCGGTCACACTGTCTCATCCTAACCTACCTGACAGGGTTGTTGAGAGGTTAAAAAGGAGGCAAGGGGAACAAAGTGAGCTGCTTTATGTCCCCACCGAAGAGAAAGACTGGGTATAAATGAAGCAAATAAATAAAATAACTCTGGCCTTTGTTCTTCACATGACCCCATCCATAATAATCTTCAAAAGTTGGCTCAGTAGAGTCTGGCTTTACCGATGCCAAATCGCTCCATTTTGTCTCCTCGGTGCCTGTGGATAGCATGCCAGCTTTTGGAAGTGAAGCATGTTAGAAGTTCTGGCGAGGAGGAAAATAACTTTCCCTTGGGTGTCTGGAAAGATCCAATCATTTAAATTAAATGTAAGCATAAGAGAAGACAAAAAGGCCACTGTCTCCAACAGGGCAGCCAGGAGACAGGCCTAATATTTATTATGGTGCGGGTAGTTTAAGAAAACAGAGGCATTCTGCAGGACAGGCCAGCATCTCAGTCTAAGCAGGAGCCTGAGCTGGAATGGTTCAGTTACTAATTAAATCTAAGTTGGACGCTGTTCCACAGAGGTTAGATTGTAACTGTAAGAGGATGTTAATGTGGATTTTAAATATTTATTATAACTGAGGTAGGTTATAAAAACAGACATTCTTCCTTTCAACACTCTATAACGGCAGATTTAGAGGTCTGTCTTTGGCTGTGAGTGATTCTCCTGCAGCTGTCAGGGGGTAGAGGGCAATTCATCACACGCCCAGCGAGGAATCTTGCTGGACAGTGAAAGATTGGAGAGTTGATTTATGGAACGGAGGGGGGTGGGAATGTTGTTCTATCTGGAACAGAGGTACTGGTTTTCACACACACCTGTTCTTGACTGGCTGGTAAGTGATTCTGCTCCATCAAAGACTTTGGGCCAGTCACATACCCTCAGCCTAACCTCCCTCACAAGGAAGGGAACAACATAAGCGGCTTTGGGTCTGCATTGAGAAGAAAGGTGGGGTATAAATGAAATAAATAAATAAAAGCGCATCAGGAAACTATTATATATACACACATGTCAGTATGATGCAAGACAGGTCTTCTTGGCTGGGTGAACCATGCTTAGGCAAAAAGTGTCAAGCCAGAGATGTGTGAATGAATCAAGCTTATGTCAAGAGAGAGCCCTTGTCCATTTAGTTCAGTATTTTCTCCTCTGACCAGTGAAGCTTCTCATGTGGAGAAAAGTCTTTCCTAGAAACAGCTGCCTGAAGGATTCTTCAGCTGGTGACACGGTACAGATTCTGGCACCTTCTCTACGCAGTCAATTCTCTAGCGGTCAATTCTCCACTATGGTTGCTTGCTACTCCTTGAGAAAAGGCATCGATCTAGGCTGAACTTCCGTCCACATTCTTTACCCAAGCTGGATCCTCTCAAATCATTTCCCAAATTAAGGCAAAACTTGGTGACAGATAAAGCCCTGGTTGTAAGGAAGGGTAATACCCCTCTATCACTGAATGTTCACACTTCCAGCAGCTAGAGAGTTAACATTGGGAGTGACTCAGTGGGAGACTCTACAAGGACGGCAGCAGCAGAAGGCCCCCCAGTTTCTCCGTGACCACAGTAGCCACTGCATAATTTAGATGCTGCCAGGGAAATTCATTTCCAAAGTTGAGGGCCCTCTTTTGAGCCCCCCCCCCCAAAGTTCATTATCCTATCTCCATTTCTCTCCCCCCTCCCCCCTGGAACAAGCTTCTTAATTAGATTGTCTTCCCGCATATACCATTAGGAGTTTTAGAATCCAGCTTTAAGCCCAAGGGAGAACAACAACATGGCTCAGGGGCGGGGGAAACGGCTCAAAAGGAGGGGGAAATCAAACCATCAAGGAACAGGGGTTCAGCACCAGGATTAGAACAGCTGAAGCTGCCTTATACCGAGGCAGATGACTGGTCCACCAAGCTCAGCATTGTCTGCTCTGATTGGCAGTATCTTTCTAGGGCCTAGAGGTAGGGCTTCTCCTAACTCCTGAAATCCTTTAAGGCAGAGATGCAGAATGCCAGAGCATCCATTACCTAAGATCCTTTAAAGGAAAGATGCCAGGATTAAAACCAGAGGTGTATTGTCGAAGGCTTTCACGGCCGGAGAACGATGGTTGTTGTGGGTTTTCCGGGCTGTATTGCCGTGGTCTTGGCATTGTAGTTCCTGACGTTTCGCCAGCAGCTGTGGCTGGCATCTTCAGAGGTGTAGCACCAAAAGACAGAGATCTCTCAGTGTCAGGACACTGAGAGATCTCTGTCTTTTGGTGCTACACCTCTGAAGATGCCAGCCACAGCTGCTGGCGAAACGTCAGGAACTACAATGCCAAGACCACGGCAATACAGCCCGGAAAACCCACAACAACCAAAACCAGAGGTGTTCGCCGAGTTAGTCTGTAGTAGCAAAATAGTAAAGAGTCCAGTAGCACCTTTAAGACTAACCAACTTTATTGTAGCATAAGCTTTTGAGAGCCACAGCTCTCTTCGTCAGATGCAGGATTAAAACCAGGGACCTTCTGCATACATGCAGGGGGAACAGAGCTGGTTCAAGGTATTTTGTTGTCCAAGCAAGGTACCTCCATCACCTTCCAGACTTGCATGGACCCAGGGAAGAATACTGGTCACCTCTTGAGCCACTGATGTCAGTGAAGCATAAGATTGGGTAGCTTGGTCACAGAAACAATCCTGGGTATATGTGCACTAGTGCTACACCCTGATCCCTCCCCAAATAAGGCCCTTTCATTTATTTCTTTGTTGTTTTACTTCATTTGTACCTTGCCTTCCACCCCAATGGGGACCTAAAGCAACTTACATCATTCTCCTCTCCACCATTTTATCCCCACAACAACCCTGTGCGTTAGTTTAGGCTGAGAGACAGCAAGTCACCTAAGGTTACCCAACAAGCTTTCATGGCAGAGTGGGGATTTGAACCTGGGTCTCCCACATCCTAGTCCAACACTCTGACCCTTTCACACAGTCTGACACTTTAATTGCTACACCACACAGGGTCCCAGTGGACTGGATGCAGGGAAGAAGCTGAATTACTTTGTGTCCTCCACAATTATTTAAAGTAATTCCAGAGAGACCGCTCGGTGTAGTGCCAGTTTGGTGTAGTGATAGAGAGCAGTGGGACTGTAATCTGGAGAACTGGGTTTGATTCCTCACTCCTCCACTTGAAGCCAGCTGGGTGACCTTGGGTCAGTCACAGCTTCTCGGAGCTCCACCTCACAGGGTGATTGTTGTGGGGATAATAATAACACATTTTGTAAACCACTCTGAGTGTGGCATTAAATTGTCCTGAAGGGCTGTATATAAATTGAATGTTGTTGTTTTTATTAGCTGTGTTCGTCTATTGTAGTAAAACAAACAAAAGTTCAGGAGTGAATGTTTATCCCAGCATGAGCTTTCATGAGTCAGAGCTCACTTCTTCAGATGCAGGACCTCCCAAATGGACCTCCTCATTCTTCTCCTTATTGATCTATTTATTTATACCCCACTTTTCTTGCTCATGGGGACCAAAGTGGCTTACAATTGTGAGTTTCCATTTTATCCTAACAACCACCCTGCAATATAGGTTAGGCTAAGAGTGTGTGGCTGGTGCAAGGTCACCCAGCAAACATTACTGGCAGATTTGAACCCAGGTCTCCCTTATCCTAAGCCTGACGCTCTAACTACTACACCTGAACGGCATGAAGGGTGACGGTGGGCTTGTTGCCATCTCTCTGCCTGAAGTGAGGATAAAAGTGTGAAGAAAGTCATGTATACTGTATAATCTGCCTTGAGTATCAGTGAGAAAGTTGGACTATAAACAACATAAATAAAGTAAAATAATATAGATGTTTTCCCACCATAGCTCCTTGGAAGGGGAAGAAAAATATAATATAGAGATAGATGTAAGTCCTGTTAACTGCTCAAGAGCACAATAACTCTTTCATTTTCACGAGGTTTGAGCAGGGGAAATTCCTAGGGGATCGTGCCCTACATTTATGAGTGGGGTGCCATTTTGATTTCCTGCCTCAAGCACCAAAATGTGTTCAAGATTAGCATTAACTCCAAGTTGGGCCTCAGTTTGGGCAAATCAGAACTTTGCTTCCCTTGGAAAGTCTACATACAGCTTATTTTAAGATATCTGAGAGGTGAATTCACCACTGGCTGACCAAACCAGAGAAAACCTTGAAACTTGGAAGGCAAAACCAGGCGAAAGACCCAGTGTTGGCCTTGGCCAAATTCAGTCTGTATACCATTCCTGGGGCTCTTGCTGAGAGACTTCCCAAGACATTGGCTCGTGGGAACTGTTTGGACTACATCGTAAACCACACCTGAAAGTTGTTTTTCCCACTTTGAGTGTTTAACTAAGAGTCCGCCTGCTGTTCCAGAGCCCCGCTGAGCTCTGAGTAAGGAGTGAGTAATTTGCCCTTTTAGCACGTTCTGTCTCAGAAGGCAGGACTTCTCCATCAGGACGCCATGCGAAATCCAGAGTGAAGGGGAGGGAGATTGATTTAAATCAATCACTACCACTTACTCTCCCCAAACCTTCCGTGAGACTGTTGGATCAATCCATTCCGCCACCTCCTACTTTGCCCTACATAACAAACCAAAGCTGATGTTGGTCTTATTGACAGAACCAACCAAGCCTGCCCTTGTCTTTGAAGGCATTGCACATTTTTATCACAAATTTTGGGGAACGGATTGGGCTCAGTGGCAGAGCACCTGTTTTGCATTGGAAGGTCTCAGGTTCAATCCTCAGCTTCTCCAATTAAAAGGATCAGGGGTAGATGATGTGGAAGACAATCGCCTGAGACCCTGCAGAGCTGCTGCCAGTCAGAGTAGACAATACTGACCTTGAGAGACCAGAGTGTGATTCACCATGAGGCACTCCTTTTACAGAGATGCTGTGACTCAGCAGCAGAGCATCTTCGTGGCATGCAGAAGGTCCCAGTTTCAATGCCCAGCATCTCTAGTTCAAAGGATCAGGTAGGTGATGTGAAAGATCTCTGCTGCTGAGCCTGTTAGAGAAGACAAAATTGACCTTGATAGACCCATGGTTGGATTCAGCATAAGGCAGCTCCATGGGCCCATGGCACCTACAGGCTCTGGGTTGAAGCTTTCATCTAGGTGCATTGCCTTGTTGGGTGACAGGCTGTGGAAAGGAAATCCAAAAGAAGATTCCTAGTTGCTTGTCCCACTGGAGCTTGAATGAGAGCCTGCCATAGTAGAGAAGGCAGGGGTTCCCCCCGGAGGCTCTGGGGTGCAGGGGACCTTGGATAACACGGGGGTCACAGGTAGGGTTCCCAACAGTGTCTCTGCAAGTGTCAGGAGATTTGGGGGTAGAGGTGCTGGTGGAGGGCAGGGATTGGGGAGGATGTGATGCCACTTCCAGGCAATGTCTCCCTATTCTCTATGGTCTTTAACATAAAGGCCAAAGAGACTAGGGGAAATTCCTCCAGTGTCACTATTTGGAAGCAATTTTGTTTTCCATTCCTCAAACCCTGCATGGGTAATTTGGAGGCCTACCCACAGAGGGCTCCTCAGCCTCTGAATGGGCTTCCTGTTCCTCCACTGAGTCTTCTTCTCAGTTCAAGTGAGTCCAGATCCTGACAGAGACATGGTATCTCTTGTTTTAGAAATTTAACTCTAGATTCAGGAATGAGATTGGCCAGCCAAGCCTGACAACCAGTGGGAGGGTTGTGAGGCAGGTACATAAAGGATCATGAGATAGCACTATGTCACTTCCAGATACAACACAGAAGCAACAATAGGTTGCTCTAGGAATCGCCAGAAACTCTTATGGTAAACCCATAGAATTTTCAACAGTTCCTAGAGCTACCCACAGTTACTTCAAAGTTGTACTCAAAAGTAACGTACTGGCACAGAGGCCTGGCAACCCTATTCAGCAATCTAAGAATATATGTAGACTGGTGCATATATTGTTGCTAGTGTGTAAATCTTGCCTCCCAGGAGCCTGATTTTCAAAATCATATATCTTCCATCAGGGTCTCTTAATTCTTCTGTAGCACTTATTTGTAAATTGTTTATATACACTGCAACTCCTTTTTAAAATTGTAAATTCTTAATAAACACAGAAATATATAAGAACAAAGCCCCAAAGAATCATGGAAATTGTAATATGATAAATAGGAGGGGTGGACAGTCCTGTGCTTCATCTGCCATTATAACTGAGTCCCTCATATGAGTTTGTCACTGCTTGCCCCCCTGGCCAAATTCAAGGGGGCTTGAGCCCCTCAGCCCCCATGTAGTTCACCGGTTACCCGGGGGGGGGGGGCTCAGCCTCCCCTGGCCAAATCTGTGGGGGGCTCAAGCCCCTCAGCCCCCCCCCGTAGTTTACACCTATGATGTGGAGCCCTGCAGGATCATATCAAATATCCATTATGTTTCCAGTAGTGGCCCACCAGAGTTCTCTGGGATGTTTGCAAACAGGGTAGAGAGGCAATTGTCCGCCCCCTCCACTGACAATTGTTGCCTGTGTAGAATCTCACCCCCAAACTTTTGCCCCAGCCTTAGCGCCTGACTTAGGCCTTTCAGTTACAAACCAACATGACTAGACACAAGCATATCCAAAAATATGTGCTTTGGCTGTTCATGATGAGAGCATTAACTGCCTGGCAAACATAACCAAAGTCTCCCGACCAAATTGCATATTTGCAATTAGTGAACAAATAACTCTTCACACAAAAGCAGTGTGCCACGGAAACATTTTTTGAGTAGAAACTAAAGCTTCTAATTGTCTTTTGCACAGCTCTTCTGCTCACTGATCCATTGAGTAATGATAAAAGCATTAAATTTGGCGATTATGTTCAGCATTCCTAATGGCACCGGACTGCTTGAGTGACTCGGCTCATTGTGAGGAGCAGGTACAATTGGTTGCGGGTGGTGCGCACAGACACACACAGACGCACGCCAGGTTCTGTTTAGTGGTGGATCTGATCGGACAGACCATTCATGGATCCGAGCCAGATTGATTAAGTAAGTAGAGTTTCTCCCTTCTGTGTCCACTGACGTCAATGGCCTTAGAAAAAGGTAACATTGTTCAGGACTGTAGTGCAAATCCAAAATTGGTTCATACATGTTTGGCATTCCAGTACATTTGTTAATTATTTGGAACGATTGTAACTTGCTTCGTGTGCAGCTGCCTTTGAAGACAACCTGGGCTGTTTTCACACGTCTTATCTGCCTGCGGAACGTCGTGCAAAAGACAGCATCTTCTCGCGTGAAATCGTGCCAGGAAGACGCTGTTATCCGGGAGTTTTGCGTGAAATCGTGCAAAACTCCCGGATAACAGCATCTTCCTGGCACGATTTCGCGTGAGAAGACGCTGTCTTCCGGGTATTTTGCACGATGTTCCACAGGCAGGTAAGATATGTGGAAACAGCCCTGGACATTTCTGATATATATAGCAACTTGGCCCTTCCCAGGGACTAACCATTTGGAACAGGTAACAACCAGGCTTCAACACCTGCAATGGTTACCCCCCCCTCCCATTGCTTCTGGATCTAATTAAATTTATTTACTTCATTTATACCTGCCTTTTTCCTCAATGGGGACCCCAAGCAGTTTACAGTGTTCTTCCCACTGCCATTTTATTCTCATCTCAACCCTTTCAGGGAGGTTAGGCTGAGAGTATGAGACTGGTCTAAGCCCACATGGCAGAGTGGAGATTCAAACCTGGGTCTCCTGGATCCTAGCCAGAGACTCAAACCACAACAACACATCAATGTAAACAGAACTCAAGCGAACATTCTAGGACAATGCTTATTCATCAGAAATTATTACTCTCCAGCAGGGGGAGTTATATATCACAGAGAACCTTAAGGGTACACCTGAATCAATGAAGCTGGTTTACATAAAGTAGGACAACTGTGATTGTCTAACATGCCTTTGTCTGCTGAAGGCCTCCCTCCAACCTTGCTTGGCATTTTTTTTAAAATGAAGAGATGGTTGTGGATTTTCCGGACTGTATAGCCGTGGTCTTGGCAAAATGAAGAGAAATTAGCCTGAACTTGGGCTCTGACACAGTAACAAATTTTTCACCAATATTTTCTCTCTTGGGTGGTGGTGGAGGAGGAGGGCTCAGTCAAATGACAGGAAGGCAGCCTAGGGCACATTTTTACAGTATTCTGTACTAGCTTTCACCCCTAGACCTTCTATGTGCAAAGTCAATGGTTTGGCACTGAGCTACAGGCCAGCCCTGAGGAACTGTCTCCTCAGCTCTTTTGGAACAAGTGGCTTTAACATCTTCACCAACCAGCTCCCTGCTCCCCTCTCTTTCCCACTACCCCAAGGTTTTTTTTTTACTTTTGCACACCTGAGCATCATGGCTCATGGGCCCGTTTTATGAGTGTGGCTTCCTTGGGATTCTAAACCAAAGTAACACACACACACACACCCCGTCAACACTATAAAACATCTGAAAAAACACAGAATGCCAACTCATTCCCAAGAACAAGCAGGAAAGGACTCCTGGCAAGTCCAGCTTTTTAATCCACAGAGAGGAAGCTCAAGCTTCAGCGCATACTTATTCTCTGCTAGAGTTGCTAACCTCCAGATGGGGCATGGAGTTCTCCAGGAAATAGAACTAATAATAATAATAATATTTGATTTATATACTGCCCTACAGGACAACTTAATGCCCACTCAGAGCAGTTTACAAAGTATGTTATTATTATTCCCATCACAATCACCCTGTGAGGTGGGTGGGGCTGAGAGAGCTCCTAGAAGCTGTGACTGACCCAAGGTCACCCAGCTGGCTTCAAGTGGAGGAGTGGGGAATGAAACCCGGTTCTCCAGATTAGAGTCCTGCCGCTCTTAACCACTATACCAAACTGGCTTTCTACACATTTCAGTTCCCCTATCATAAATGGCAGCTTCATAGGGTAGATTCTATGGTATACCATATACCATAGAGTCTAGGAGAAACTGGCATCTCTCCCCACATACGACCCCCAAATATCCAGGAATTTCCCAAGCCACACTTGGCAACCCTATTCCCCCCCATATGTACAACAAAAGTAAAGGTGCATACAAACAAATCTGAATTCTGTCTTGATTGAAACTATATAAAATGCAGTAACTTGAAAGTCCGATTTTGGGTGAATTTCAACCATCTGCAAATATTTCGTTTCCAGCTGTACTTGGGTTGGGACTAGCTTTGTTAAAACGTGAAGGTGCATTCCTATTCCTCATTCTCAATCTGTAAATAGATTTTGCAGATTTAGATTTGGGCTTCCCATTAAAGAACAAATCATGCACTCTGGGAGGGATAAATCAGAGAAGCGCAAAGTAATTTGGCTGCCTTTTCTAGAATTGTTTTCTAATTGAACTTAATCTTTTACTGGAATCTCACGTGTTTGCACCTCCAACAACAACAACAAAAACCCTTTCCACACACTCTATCTTTTTATTTTCTTTCTCTTCCTTATTTTTCCACCTTTCTTCTTATTTGATTTGATTATGTTAAAATTTTTATTAACCATTTCAAAGCTGTTTACAATTCAGAAGAGAGTCTGGAGTGGGTAAGAGAAAAGTGAGAGGATACTTTGATCAGTCGGAAGATATTGAAAATGTTATCTTTTCATAACTCCAATTGCCCTCTTGGGATCCTGTTAATATTCAATAAAATATGAATAACCCAAATAGAGTTTGCGGAGACACCAGAACACAACATTTCTATGCTGCGTTCTCAAGTACAATTTACAAAGTGACTGAAAACGTTAAATAGATAGAATCTATTAAATTAGTATCTCTTCAAACAAAGGTTCAACAGGCAACCGCTTGGGTGAGATGACGTTAACCACACAAGGGCTGATTCCGCACACGTTGGATAATGCACTTCCAATCCTCTTTATAGATCATTTGGAACAGATTTTTTTGTGTGCGGAATAAAAAATCCATCTCAAACAATTGATAAAGTGCATTGAAAGTGCATTATCCAACGTGTGCGGAATCAGCCCTGGACTTCAATGTATTTTGCTTTAGTTTAAAATAATTGTGGCATAAGCATGAGAGTGAAGCCAGATGTAACTTTTTGAGAGCATAAGGGGGGAAGTTTGAAAACAATCTCATTGCATTCATTTTCAGAACATTTTATGTACATTTGAATTGGAGAAAAGTCTGTGATTGTAGAGCACCCGCACCATCACAAATAGAGCTAAGTCTCCAATGCTGCAACTATTTTAAAATGTTTGTGGGGGGTGGTGGTTGTTTTTTGTAAGCTGAAGAATAGAATCATGTATTGCTTTATAAAATAATAAGCAGGAAAGCCTGCCTGATGCAGAGAGGGTAGGAATGGAATTGATCCTGTATGTAGCTTGCCGGGATGTATTTCTATAATACAAGTTGCAAAGTAGAGCTCATACTATGATAAAACAAGGGGTGCTTCCAAGATTTTCTCTATTCAAATTTCTCCCTAGATTTTCCAGTTCCAAACTGCAACCAGCCCTAGGAATTTTTCATTGTCCTGTAGTTTATTTTAGAATTTTGAAGAGAATGTTTTGCAAGTTTGGTCAAAGACTTTCTCTTCCTCCATTTGTTTTTATCCCACCCCGCCTATGTTAGTGATTTGTACGTATGATTTCATAAAAACACATTTAAAAAGGAATATCATTCTGCGTTCAAGCATACAGAGGCATCAAGGTTCTTTAAGGGTGGTGTTTTACCAATCTTCAAGAACATTGGTGTACATGAGAGAAACATTGCCCCCAAAGTCACAGAGGTGTAGTGGTTAGGTCAGACTAGGATCCAGAAAATAAGGAGCAATCTCCCTTCCATACTTAAGCAGAAATACCATCATTCTTTCAAACCCCCTTGTAGGTGCTTAGGGAGCAAGGCTATGGGTAAGCGCATTCATGGATGAGGCCCCAGATTCAGTTTCTGGCATCTGTAGTACTAGATTAGGATCTGAGAGGACCAGGTTCAAATCTCTACTCTCTCACAGAAACTTGCCCGGAGATCTTGGGCCAGTTGCTTTCTCTCAGCTCACCTACTTCACAGGGTTGTTGTTGTTGTGAGGATCGAGTGGGGGAGGGAGAAGTGATGTAAGCCACCTCGAGGGGAAAAAAGCATATAAATATAAATAAATAAATTGAATGTACATCATTACACTAGTCAGGCCGGAGGGTCTATCAAGGTCAATATTGTCTATTCTGATCAGCAGCATCTCTCCAGAGATTCAGGAGGAGGTCTGTCACATCTTCTACAACCTGATCCTCAGAAATGCTTAGGACTGAAATGGGGAACTCTGCCAGAGGAGGACATGCTGTAGCAGTGAATCATAGCCCCTAACATTATGGAGGGGGCTGTTCCTCTGAAGAAGTATCAACAAGAGACTGCAATCAATACCATTAAAGGAGTAGCCAAGAGTCACGTGGGCAGGGCAGGGGTTTCTTTCAAAATTTCGCTTTTTCACCATCACCTGTATTCGACCTCGTTTCGGGTCTAATGAAACCTAACACTGAGGTCAAGTAAGGTAAGAGAGAAGGCAGGCAGAATGTTGCCCTTCTAAGGTTTCCTCCTGGCAAAGGCCTCCATTTAATCCTTCTGATGGAGGAATGGGAGAATTCTAAAACTGTGCCTGGATTCACATGCAAAGACCTGGGGGAGGGGGGGGGGACCAGGACTTTCCAGGATGCTAAATCTTAGGTGCAACCCGGAATCGTGCACTTGATCATTAAAGTTCATGGGATGTACTGACAGCCATTCAAATCAATTAGAGAACATTTTCTTTCTGCTGTATCTTTGTCATGTTTCCAGGAGAGTAGAAGGAAAACACTCAGGCTTGGTGAGGGCAGTAGGTCAGGAAGAACAGCAGTTCCTCACTAGCTCTGTGTCTGTAGCCATAACTCAGTGAAGTGCACAGGGCCGGATCGAGGGGGGGCAAGGGGGGTAGTCTGCCCCTGGCGCTGCCAGGGAGGGAGCACGGGGAGCAGCTGCCAGGAGCGTGTGGGTGGCAGTGCAGGCAGCCTCCTAGCCCCCTGCGCTACCTTTTGCCTGCCCCGCAGGACAGGGGGCGGCCGGCTTTCCGCGCGCCCCCTGTCCTGCAGGGCAGGCAAAAGGCAGTGTGGGGGGCTGCGAGGCCAGCCGCCCCCTGTCCTGAAGGGAGGCGAATGGCTTCCCAGCGCTGCACACTGCCTCTGCCACCCCACCATGCGGGCAGCACGCTCCACCCTGCGTGATGATGTCACAGAAGTGATGTCATCACGCAGCACCAGGAGTGCATGTGCACTGCACACACGTGTGTGAAGGGTCGGACTAGGGTTGTCCTGGGCACCGGCAACCCTAGACCCGGCCCTGCAAGTGCATTCAACAAACTGAATATTGTTGGTAGAGGTGTGAAAAAATCACAGCAGCAGTGAACTGATGCTCAACAGCTTCTGAACAGGAGCAGTCTATCTGAGCAGTGAGAATTGACCCCTTAAAGCCTGTTCCCATTTTTATCCAACTCAGTTCCTGGGCAGAGAGTATAAGAACTGGGAGCCTACACTTTTTTGCTGTGGCACTTGACAACGGATTTCCCACATTTCTCCTGTCTCACATCCAACCTGGGCAAGCTGCCTACCCACCTGCATTCTTCATTTGCTCATTAATCTTTCTTTCTTCCTTTTCCTACCAAAACTCTGTCCTGATCACTGTCCCCACAGGCTCCCGAGACAGTGGACAAATTACCAGATTATTCGTGAATTTCAGTCGCCCAACGGGGATTCGGCACTCGGACTGCCGAAGTGAAATCAGAGACTTCCGAGAACTTGATTGGGGGGAGTAGGAAGCTATTAAGAAGGCAGGTAAATTAAACAGCAGAGTCACTCTGCTAACAAGCAAGATTGTCAAGGAAGAGACAGATGTGTGTAATCACACAGAGAGTCCGGGCTGGCTGTGTAAGATCTCAACTCCCAGTGCGCTGGTTTGCAAGGGAGAATCTGAGAGCTTGCTCTGAACACGATGCACTGGGGAAAAAACTCTGGGAGGGATTACTTTCAGAGGCTGGGTGATAGCTTTTCCCTATGTGGCATTCTCACTGTGGTGATACACCAGGAAATTCCTCACCTGTTACGTAAATCTTACATAGAAACAGGGCTTTTTTTCTGGGAAAAGAGGTGGTGGAACTCAGGACCACACAATGACATCACTTTGGGTTAGCGGGAACAAGGGGGGAGTTTGTTAAAGTTTAAATCTCCCTTGGCAAAAATGGTCACATGGCTGGTGGTCCTGCCCCCTGATCACCAGACTGAGGGGAGCTTAGATTGCCCTCCGCGCCAAGCGGCGCAGAGGGCAATCTCAGCTCCCCTCTGTCTGGAGATCAGGGGGCGGGGCCACCGGCCATGTGACCATTTCCAAGAGGTTCTGGAACTCCGTTCCACTGCATTCCAGCTGAAAAAAAAGCCCTGCATAGAAGTATCTCAATTTGGGGGCATGGACTTCGCTGCTTTACTTTAGCCACATTTTCTTTTTCTTTTTCAAACAAACTTTTATAAAAAATTCAACCCTATACAAAAGAGAGGTAAATACTTATACACATAGATGTAGTACAGTAGTTATTAATTCCAAGACAAAATACCAAGATTTGCTAAATGATGTTCATTATCAACCTTTATGATTATTTACTATCTTGCGTTTAAAGCATACTAGTCCTTGAAATTGCTGCTTGTCCTAATACATTGCAAACCCTTCAAATCCCAAAGTCAAGGTTCCAAATTTAAGAACTTGCGGTAGATTGATGTGTCCTATTGTGAGCCAGTGACAGTAAGATAGTCCCTAAATGGATACCATTTTTCCACAAAATTTGATGGTTTGGGGTATTGTGAAGCCTGTTGTATCCTATCAGTGATTTTTTCACATGGCCATGTGTTCCCATATTTTATTAAACCACGTGGTCACAGTAGGTGGATGTGGGGACTTCCAGCCTGCTGCTATAGGGAAGTAATCAAGTCTTGTCTTATTGGTGGTATTTGAAGACCCTGCCACATATCCAAAAAGATAAGTTCCGGTTTTAGAGGGATATCATAACTTGTTATAATTTTGATCCATTGCAAAATTTTAACCCATAAGCCCTTAATATATTTACATTGCCACCAACAGTGAGCAAAAGAGCTTTAGCCACATTTTCAAACTTTCTACTTTTCTACATCATTTGCTG
This sequence comes from Eublepharis macularius, assembly GCF_028583425.1. Taxonomy (NCBI): domain Eukaryota; kingdom Metazoa; phylum Chordata; class Lepidosauria; order Squamata; family Eublepharidae; genus Eublepharis; species Eublepharis macularius. The sequence continues at coordinate 25,438,357 of NC_072801.1, forward strand.
GAAAAGCTATGTAGACTGCTCTGTATCCCCAGAGGATCCTTGTGCACGTTCTGAAGTGTGCATACAATTCACACCCAGCTAGGGCCAGGGAAACCCAGGCCAGTCATTCCCACTCAGTGTAAAATGGAGAACTACATATACTGCGACGTCTTATTTAGAAGAAGAATGGGATTAAAATATAACAGATACAACAGACCTGTTAGGCCATCAGTTGCCCCCGAGGGTGCCCTTAGACAATTTCTTTTTTTAGGTTATTTATTTCAATACAAGAACTCATGCTCCAATTCGATACCGTATCATTGCAACTCTAGTATCGTAAAAGATTTTTTTAAAAAAATTAACAACAATTCCATGATTTTAATATACAGATAGAAATTGGATTGAAAAGCCTCTTTAAAATAAAAAACAAAATTGATTGTCTTCGGAAGGCCTGGAGTGTGAAGGTCAGATGTAGCTTATGCAGCAGGGAGTTCCAAAGGTTTGGGATATCTATCAAGAGGAATCACATGGGGCTCCCCACCAGGGGAATCTCTGCTATTGTGGGTTCTTGCAGCAGGACCTCCCTGGATGATCTGAGAAAGATGGGTGGAGGTGGGCCGTTAGTTACTCAGGACTTACCCATGTCCACAAGGGAAAGTAGGTCTGTTGGATCTGCCCACTGGAGGGCAAGATCACTTATGGGGAACAAGAGAGCCAGTGTTATATAGTGGTTAAAGTGTTGGATGAGGATCTGTAAGACCCAAGCTCGAACTTCCCTCTGCCATAGAAGCTTGCTGTATGACCTTGGGCCAGTCACACATGCTCAATCTAGCCTACCTCACAGGGTTGTTGTGAAGATAAAATTGAGGAGAGGAAAACAATGTAAGCTGCTTTGGGTCCCCAAAGAGAAGAAAGGCAGGGAATGAGTAAAGTATGTAAATAAATAAATAAGCTTCATTCCAAGGAAGCTTCTGTGCCTCTGTTATTACTGATCTTTTCATTGAAATATTCTCAACAAGCTTCCAAGAAATCCCTGATGGCCTGTAACCTGCTGCCACCTAAAGCAAAATGCACAGTGAATCAAGAGGATCCAGACTCAGCAAAGCATCTGCAAGAACTGTAAGTTAAAAGTATAACCTCTCAAGCAAGGAAAGTTGGCTCTTTAACTTATCAGGAAATGCAGAGATCACATCTGCTGAGACTGAAAAATAAGTTTAAAAGAATATCAGTAAGCCTCTTGAGCAGGGGCAGACTATCCCAGATCCTGTAGATTACCAGGGAAGTACTGCTCTAGAGGGCCATTGTTGGACAGGAGCAAGCTTATGCAAGTGATCCCTGAGACATGAATAGAGGTGCAGGAGCCAATTGGCCCAGACCCGGGTCATGGCAAATTGATGGACTTCCAGAGCTGTTTTAATATTCCAGTCCTTTCCTGCTCTCATGGGGGTTTCATATGACTCTAAAGCCCTATATACATGTGACAGTGAGTGCACATAGTACATGCATACATCTCTTTGTAAGACAGAGTGGATCCACGTTCACTTTACAAATGAAACCAAATAAATGAGGGTTTTGAATCACATGTTCATGAATGAAACACAACATGAGAGTTACTCAACGCACAGATAAAGAAAAATCAAGTTTCCCCTGGGTGTGGATTATATGTGAGTTCACCGCTACTTGTGAACAGGACGTAAGTTGTCATTAGATTTCACATACAATGAAAAGGGGGAAGGGATTTTCAGTCCAGGGAATTTCAAGGATTTCAGTAAGGCCAGCAAAATATCTATAGGCTAAAGGAACAGGGCAAGTTTTAACAAATGGCACGTGCCTTTCTAAGTCTGTTTGTTGAGCAAACGTCTCAGATCTGAGACCCAAACTGGTCTCATTCGGGGCCATTTCAGTCTTCACTCAAAATGGCAAGCGTGACCCTGGTCAACGTCTCCAAGTCCTAATGACTTCACAACCCGGTTCAGCCACAGACAAGCCACCTGATCCAGGCAAAGGCACATTCTTTTCCCGCATTTCATGTCTTTTCCTCTGGGAAAGCTTCTGTTCCCATTTTCAACTCCCTGTGTGTCTTTGTGTATATGCGCGCTTGCGTGTGTCTGTGAGCTAAGAAAGGGGGTAGGGAGCAGCGGGAGAAGATTAGCCCCCTTTCGAGCACCTGGTTGTCTTTAAACCAGCCACAACATCAGTAAAAAGTTACCGACTGGCAAGAAATCAATTTGTTCTAGAGGTAAAAGATTAAAAAGCAGAGTGGAGTCCAATAGCTGGTGGGAAGGAGCGGCCTGTGTTTACTTTCTGATTTTCCCACCATTGAGGTGGGCTTTCCGGCGGCTTGATTTCATCCACAGGATCTTCAGCTGTATTTACAAACAGAAACTGGGGGTTGGCGGCCTTCCACTGTTAGCATACTCCCAGCCAGTGTCTCTCTTCCTGGCATAAAGGATGGGAAACAGCTGAGCAGGGTTCTATACACACGCGAGTGGATTGTTTTGAACGTTTTAAAGTTTTATTTCTAAAAACTATTTGTACCCTGGGTCCAAAGCATCTTACATCAAGATTGATACTCACAAATAATTTAAAGAGAGCAAATCTACCTGGGGGTGGGGGTGGGGAGGTAAAATGCTAGCAAAATCACAATCGGCACAACCAAAATTAAGACAAAGAGAAACTTAATCTAAAGCAGATCTAAATGGACAGGTCTCTGCCTGGCACCTGAACTCTGTGCAGAACACATATTCCAAACCCTCAACCTGGTTTTTTTTTCATCATCATTTGATCTAGTGGTAAACTAGCTGCTGTATATGGGTGACAAAAGCTATACAGAGAGGCTACTATAGACGAGGCCAGGTCTCTGCCAACTTGCAAGACTGCCCGAGAGAGCCAGAGAAGTCAGGAAGGGGAGATTTGGGAGTGGGCCCAGAGAAGGGAGCTCAGCAGAAATGTGATGCTGCACTAGGACTTCCATTTTTCCTAGACTCTATGATATACCATAGAGTCCACCCTCTAATGTTGTCATTTCCTTTAAGGGAAATTGATTTGCATAGGGTGGAAAGCAGTTGTAATTCCAGGAAAACACCAGGAATTGAGGTTGGCAACCCTACCCACCTACCACCATCAACACACACACACACACACACACACACACACAATAATTCCTCACTTGCCTCCAGCTTGTACCATTTAAAAGCAAAGTATCTGACCTCATTCCTGTTCACAAAAACAGCATGGAGGGGCTGGAGAGAAAGGAGCAGGGAGGTTTTGGCATATCTAGGGAATAGAGATGGGCACGAACCGAAATATGAACCAAAGTTGGTGACGAACTGGGCCGGTTCGCGGTTCGTGAACTGGTGGTTCGTCAGAGCCCATTTCTGACAAACTGCCATGAAATTTAGGCTGGATTTTTTTGTTTGTTTTTTTAGTTCATCACTGCAGACAGCTTGGTGCCAATCAATCAGTTTCCTAGGCAACAAGGGATGGACTTCCTGCAGACCTTCTGCTGGCCCAAAAGTGGCCTTCTGCTGGCCCAGAAGTGACCTTCTGCTGACCCAGAAGAGACAATTTGCTGACCTGGACGTGATGTTTTCACGAACCAAACGAACTGGTTCGTGAACTGGGGCAGGTTCATGAAAGTTCGTGGTTCGTGAAATGCGATGAACCACGAACCACACGGTTCGTTTTTTCTGGTTCATGCCCATCTCTACTAGGGAAATAAGGAGAGCATCTGGGTGTTAGTTGGAGGAAAAGGGAAAGGTAAGAAAATAGCCTCTTTGTGCCCCCAAGAGCTCATAGGATCCTGAAGAGAGAGAATTGGGGGGTGGGGAATTCCCAATTAGCCACACCCAGCAATTCCTTGCAGTTATTACTGCAATCTACATCCATCTAGTGCATTCTACATCATTTATACCCCACCTTTCTCCTCAATGAGGACCCGAAGTGGCTCACGTAATTCTCCTCTCCTCCATTTTATCCTCACAACAACCCTGTTAGATGAGGCTGAAAGAGAGAATGATTCACTGAATATTATTAAGCAAGCTTCCATGGCAGAAGTGGGGATTCGAATCTGGGTCTCCCAGATCCTAGTCCAACCACTATATCACACTGGCTCTCTGTTAGCAGCTGGCTGGCATCATGCCAATGGTGAAAACAGCCCACAGACAAATTCAAGGTTTCTACATAATCGGGGGCATCCCGGGTATGCAGAGAAGTGCCTTTGCCAAGTAACTAGAAGAGAAAGGTGATAAGTGGTTTGGTAACATAATTTTTGTACATTGGTCTTGGTACTGTAATAAAATGATGATGATAGAAGAAAAAGGAAAACACACATACAGAAAATCCCAGCCTTACGGAGACTGAGCAAGTTCCATGTTGTAAGCAACTGAGAATTAGGGGGGGGGGCGGGAAAGTAGATCCAGAGAACTTAAAGAAAATTATAGGGGAGATAGATCAGATGGGTAGCCGTGTTAGTCTGTCTGTAGCAGTGGAAAAGAGCAAGAGTCCAGTAGCATCTATAAGCCTAACAAAATTAGTGGTAGGGTATGAGCTTTCATGGGCCACAGCTCACTTCTTCAGATATGCTGTGGCTCATAAAAGCTCATACCCTGCCACTAATTTTGTTAGGTTTATAGGTGCTACTGGACTCTTACTCTTTTCCACTGTAGGAAAGATATGTGGGTTTAAAGTTGCCTGCTCAGGAAGATTGGAAAATTCCTGGAAATTTGTGGGTGGAACCTGGACGGGATGGGGTTTGTGGAGGGGAGGGTATAATGCTATAGAGTCCACCCTCAAATGCAGCCATTTTCTCCAAGTTAACTGATCTTTGTGGTTTGGAGATCAGTTGTAGTTTTTGGAGATAGAGGGCCAAGCTAGAAGTGACGAATTACACTTGAATGGCAAGTGAACAGACTCACATTGTATTCCTCTCTGTTCACTTGCACTACACTTGCGCTCCACTCGGAGCACAAGTGGAGCACAAGTGAACAGGGAGGAATACAATGTGAGTCTGTTCACTTGCCATTCAAGTGTAATTCGTCACTGCTAGCTTGGCCCAGAGTTACCCACTCTGGGTTCGGAAATTCCTGGAGATTTGTGTGTGGACTCACGGGAAGGGCAGGGAGTTCATTAGGGTATAATGGCATCCACCCTCCCAAGCAGCCATTTTTTTCCAGGTGATCTGATCTCTGTAACTGATGAGTTAGAATTCTGGGAGATCTCCATGTCCCACCTGGAGGGGGACCTCTGTGGGTGTGCATGAAACTTTCCACCAAATCACTGATCTGTCACTGCATTTCCTGCAAAACCACAGCTAAAATAACTTTAAGGGAAATGTAAGCGTAATATTCTTAATATTAGATGTGAGGGCGATCTGGCTGTGACATCTGTCACCCCATTGATCGCCAGGGTTGATTCGGCTGATCTGGCTGGCTAGGCGGGTGTCCCCTTCCTCCCTCACCACTCCATGTGCATCCCTCCTGAAGCTGTGTGCTCAGTGGAAGAGGACGACCATCCCAGACAGAAGGAGTGTACCGTTCTTCGGTCAAGGGTATACGATATTAGATCTGAAATTAATTAGGGGAAGTAAAAAAAAAAAACCCGCCTTTCGCCACCCAAATCAGCTTCTAAATTTAAAAGCCAGTTCCAGCCCACCCACCCACCCACCCAACGTTTTCAGTTATGAATATCAGTGGATTTTTAAGGATCAGAGCAAAAGAAGATGAAAAGGAGTTGAATTTAGTTAGTCAGGAGTCAGGATTTTTTAAGTAGCCCTCCAAGTCAACTTTCAAAATGTATAAAAGATTCTGATTTCTAACCTGATTTAGGATCAAAACAGAAGAGACCCTGACAAATTGGTCCTTTGTAAGCTGAGCTGGTGGGGATTGTATTGGATAAGGGCTACATGGGGAAGGGGGAGTTAATCTTTTCACACACACCCATACCATTTCAGTGGTCGAAACTCACCCTCTTTAAAACCGAATGATGGGCAAAAATTCTCCTTTTGTCCCTTGAAAGGGTTAGTAACAGTGAGGTGGGCCCAATTTGGAGTAGGGAAACCATACAGGGGTGAAAGGGTTAACCTCTCCACATGGCCTCAGTGCGAATCAGGACTCGTGGCCATAATTCAGCTTTTAATGATGCTGGAAGATCCTTGAGCTCCCTCGTGTCTCAATGAACCATTAATTTCTAATTAATATGTGATGGACCATCTCATACACCTCATCCTTCCTCCTGCATGCTGCTCCCCATATGCCGAGTTTTCATGACCACCAGCCTCCCCCTTCTTCTAATAAATAACATTTGATTTATATACTGCCCTTCAAGACAACTTAACACCCACTCAGAGCAGTTTACAAAGTGTGTTATTATTATCCTCACAACAATCACCCTGTGAGGTAGGTGGTGCTGAGAGAGCTCTGAGAGAGCTGTGACTGACCCAAGTTCACCCAGCTGGCTTCACGCGGAGCAGCAGCAGCCCCTTTTCTCTGCAGCTGGGCTCATGCGAGGGCTGGGCATGTATATTGGGTCCAGATTCCCCCACTGCCAGGAAGTTTGCTGGATGATAGGGTTGCCAACTTTGGGTTGGAACATTTTTGGAAATTTGGGGGTGTAGCCTGGGGGTTTGGTGAATGGAAGGACCTCAGCTGGGAATGCAATACAGTCCACCCTCCAAAGCAGCCATTTTCTCTAGAGGAACTGATCTCTGCCATCTGGAGATCAGTTAGAATTCCAGATCTCCAAGCCCACCTGGAGGTTGGCAACCCTGGTGAATGATTCCAGCCAGTCATGGCCTCTTCACCTAACCTACCTCACAGGGGTGTTATGACAATGAAATGACTAAGATGGGACCATGCCGTCCATCCTGGGTTTCTTGGGGGAGGGTGGGAGGAAAATGTACTAAGCAGACAAAGGTTGTTTGTTTTGGAAGGCCTGGTCTTGGGGGAGGGGGTCATGTTAATCTCTCAATGAATTCCGTTTTATGTTGAGCGCTGTAAAATATCAGACTGTCACACATGACAAAAGAGGGCTTATTTGATCTTTCTTTCTTGGCTGCAGAGATGGCAATGTGGCACAGCCCTCTTTGGTCTGACTTGTGTGATGAGGGTTTTTTTTTCAGGTGTATGGGGGGGGGGGTGTAACCTGGCACAATTCCAGAGAGATGTAACAATGCCATTCATTTTTTAAAAAAAGAATCTTTTGCACTTTTGGAAGAGACAGCCGGCCAGCAAAGGAAGATTTCCTGAAGATTTCTCTCCATAAATCAAATTCTTTTACAATCCTTCAACTTAACACATTCAAATATGCCTCTGTCTCTTTCCCTGTGTGTGTGTGTGTCTTTCCATCGTATTTCCCTGGATGGATTGCCACGAACCCAAGGGAATTGTTTAACAGTGATTCGCTGGGTCACTGTATTAGAACAGACTTGAGTCTATCAGCCAGATGGTGACTTCTGCAGGAGGAGGGGGGAAGAGAAACTCCTGACACACCATTTCAAACGGATTTCACGCAAAACCTCCTGAGGGGAACCAGTGGGAATCTGGCAATCAGATCTGTTGTGAATAAATATTACAAAATTGCCAATTAGAAGAGGGATGTTGAAAATGTTTGACTGGTTTTGAAGTCCCTTTGCTTTTCTCCCTTTATACTCGCCTGACGGATCCCTCGATATCTATGACTGATTATCATCCAGGCTGCCAGGACCCCTACCTTGCCCTCTCCTTTTGCAAAAAAGAAAGAAAAGCTACTGTATTTATTTATGATTCCTTTGTTTTGAACTCATAGCCTGCTCTGTCCCAGGGTTCAGGGTGGCAAATGGCAATATTGAGTTGCATCTATGGATCTGTGTGCCTTCGGGGGCCCAGAATAAAAACAAACACCATTAGTCTAAGCAGGGGGTGCATGGGGGGTGGAATAGGAGAACCAGAATTTTAATTCTGCAACAAAAGCATTGCCCTTACAGAGACCAATTAGCTCCTCTGAAAAGGGAGGCCAGAGATTGCCAATTTTTAAATTTTTTAAAAAATCTTGTGCAAAACTTGAGAGAGAGAGAAAAAGGAAACAGGGACAGTGCCGTCCAAAGAACCTGGGAATAAGCACCATTGAACAGACCAGAGTAGGATTTTGAGTAGACCTGCTTAGGATTGCACTGAAAATGGTATAAACTGATCCGTGCAGCCTTTCCATGTAAACACTTCCCTGGTGTAGGAGGAGGACCAACAGAGGACTTCTGCAAACAGAGATAGTTCAGGGTTATCCTGGCAGGTGTGTGACCAACCTCCACTCTGGGTCTGGTCAAGGCTTACCTTGGAGACTCCCTTGGAACCCATTTTATGTTGCCTTGAATTCCGCAGACGAAAGGAGAGGATATCAATGAAATAAATAAATAAATGAAATAAATAAATGCAATATGTAGGGAGGGATGGTTGTGCTCCAAGTGTTCATTAGTCAGGGATGCCATGTCTCCTGTGGCTTAGACTTTCAGAGGGCGGAGCCTTGGAGTTAAGGGGTGGAGCCTGGTGGACTGGGGAGGAGCCTAATAGCATATGGCATGGTGGACTTCACCTGCGGGGGTCAGAGGGCAGAGTGCTGAAAAAAACTGAAAGCCATTATAAACTACATTTGGGTGGTTTGGTGGCTTTGTTTTGCTAATTTGTTTACCAAAAAGAAGAGAACAAGAAATCATAGCTAAATTTCCAGAAATTAAAAAAACATCCTCTTATCTTAAGCAGACCCAAAGTGGTTTGCAATATAGCTGTTATTTAAACCTCTAACAGGAAGAGCCATGTGATCATTTTTGACGAGGGCGATTTAAACTTTAAAAAACTCCCCCCTTGTTCCAGCTGACCCAAAGTGACATCATTGTGCAGTCCTGAGTTCCACCACCTCTTTTCCCAGAAAAAAGGCCCTGATTGTGACCAATGCCCTGTACAATGCATTTTAACAAACTAAGTGAAATAAACCATTGGGGCTATCCTTGCATCGTACGGGAGGAGTCTGTGTATCCATCATGTGACCTACAGAGATGCTCAGATACCTGCCAGTTCAACTTATTACCGGTTTGCTAGTTGCAAACAGGGATTCAGTTTTTCAACAGGTTTCATCTGTTTGTTGACCTGTTCCTAACCATTCCAAAGGTGGCTTCACCACACCACATCACAGTTGGCTTTTCAACCAGTGCAGTGCACCACAGTTGGCTTTTCGCGCATGCGCAGTCTCTCACTTGTTCTATTCACCCTGCTCTTGGCAGGCAGTTGTTTAGACAGCAAAATCAGTCACTAAACATATACATCATTTATAAATAAATACAGCAGTTTCTTTTTTTAAAAAATCCTACTTTGGGGGGGGGTTCGTCTAAGTGATCCTTAGCAAAGTTAACTGCTCTGTTTGGACTAGCAGCTCTTTTGTGCCTGTGCAGTTTTGAAAAGTGTAAACTTGTTCAGCTGGCTTTTGAGTCATGTGGTGAATGCACCCAGTGACTGACTCATGTCTGACCATCATGGCTGAACACACTAAGCTCAATTATTAAATATGTTTGATGCAAAATTTGCAGCACCCCTGATGTCCTATGATGTGAAGTGGCCTGATGGAACCATTCCATAACCAAGTTCCAGCATGCTTTTCTGAAAATTCGGTACATTTCGGGATCTGACTGTTTCCATATCAATAGGGTTTAATTCCAAACAAGATGAAGATAGAGTGGCATGCGCTACACACACACTGTAGCACAGTGGTTAAGTGGTTTGGCTGCAAATCAGCAATCTACAGGTTCAAATCCCACTACTGCCATGAGCTCAGTACATGGCCTTGGGTAAGCCACTCCTCTCAGCCCCAGCTCCCCAGCTACATTGTGGGGATTATAATAACACTAACTTGTTCACTGCTCTGGGTGAGGCACTAATCTGCCTAGAAGAGCAGTATATAAGCCCAGTTATTATTATTATCCTCATAGTTCTGTGGCTAAGAAGTGACCACTCACAGTCACCAGGGGAGTTTCATGGGAATGACCTTCATGGAAGCTAGTTTCCCAGCCCAGATCCAATACTCTAGCCACTACACAACACTGTCTCAACCTACTGGTTTAGGATTCTATCCTATGGCTTTAATTCATCTTGAGTTGCCATGCCAAATGGGAGTTGACATGCAACTAGGTGCACAAGACTGGGGACAGAGACACCTGTTTGGAAGTGCACTGTATATGCATCCCATTCAAAAACAGTGTGGAGCTGCCCTCAAAGGATTGCCAGAAGCTCCAGACATTTTGTTTAGGCATACTGTGAATTTTGCAATAAATGTGTTTGGTTGTGATACTCAGGTGCAAGCCGACTATAGGGTTGATTTGCTTCAGCAAAGAATAACTCAAATGCCTGGCAAACACTTTGTGCTGAGTTTTGCAAACCATGTGCAGAAACACTACTGAGAAAAAAAGATAGCTGTCATTAATGTTACCTTTTTAAAAAAGTTTTAAAATTCAAAGCACCCACAAGGTAATCACTTTGTAAAACCAAAGAGTCTTCTAGAATTCTACTTTACAAGCTGTCCGAAAAGGCAAGATCTCATTTCTAGACTGATCGATCAAACACATGGACGCATGAAGTTGTCTTATACTGCATTCTGAATCAGATCCTTGGTCCATTGAGGTCAGTATTGTCTACTCAGACTGGCAGCAGATCTCCAGGGTTTCAGGCAGAGATCTTTCCCATCTCCTTTCAACTGGAGATGCTGCAGATTTAACCTGACACCTTCTGCACGCCATGCAGATGCTCTGCCCCCTGCTCCCCAATAACCTCAATATTTTAGATGAAGAAATGAGGCTGAAAAAGTCTTGCTTAAGACCACCTAGTAATTTGAACCTGGGAACCCGCCCCCCAGATCACAGCTCATGCTCTTCACCACTGTGTGCCATCATCTCTGAAACAATAGCCTTTGTAAACTTCTGGTGCTATAAAAATATAGCAAATAACAAGCACCGAGATAAAAGCAGTGGGCATGAATACTTTTGTTGTTGTTGCTTTAAGTTTTGCTTCCAATTCACATTTTGTACTGAACCCAAACAAGGAATAAGCAAACATTTTTGTTGATGATTATTCACTGGAATTTTTTCCCCAGCAGGTTTGCTTTTACTGCTCCTGGTAACAGATGCGCGAGGCCGTCCGATGTGTTTACACTATGCTTTCATAAGCCCCTTGCTACTCATAGAAGAGTCAATGGTGGTTCCCAGAGAGAGGGGTGCCATAAGGTCCTATTACTCTGTGCTGGAGAAATGTCAGCCTCCAGAGCATCTGGGGGACACCTGTGCTCCTTGTCCGACACAGCTTTAAATAACTGCAACTGTCAGTCCGAGCTTCTCGACTTCAGAATGCTACAAGCACAAGCCCACGCCAAAATGGACCATTGTAATCGAGATTGGCTCAGGTCAGCCAGGTTCATGAGAACCTCTTGTTACAGCACTTCTCACCTTCTGAGCTCAGGGTGACCTTTCCAAGTAGCTCTGTTCTTTCAGAGATTGAACCTGGTGGATGCAACCCACCGTCACTATACCCCCAGATATGGTTCTGTCCAGGATTTATTATACACTTCCCCATGCACTGGGCAAGCTGGGACATGCACTCTCAATTCAACAGCACACACACAGGGCCCTTTTTTTGCAGCAGAAAGGGAAAAAAACAAGCAAGCGAAGGAAAGAATGAGTGAACAAGTGAAAGAATAGATGAAAGTCAAGAGGGAAAGAAGGAAACAGCCCAACTCCTTCTTGTATGCAAAATTTGGTCTACACAGCATGTTTCCCCTCCACTGTACAAAACATCTCCCTCTGCAATTAGAATAAGTTCTGGTTGAATCTCACAATCAAACTTCCTCTCTTCCCAAACTCAGGGAGCAGCGCGGAGGAGCCCTACAAGTGTGCTACAGGGCTGAGTGATGATGCCATAGTGTGCTCTGAAGAACATGACAGATAACCTGGATTTCACGTTAGGAACCCATCGCATTCTTAAAGTACTTTTATTTCTGAGTATCCTCCTGATTATGAGGAAAGGCTCGGGCATTTGGGGCATTGGTGTTTGGGGAGATGAGTGTGAGAGGATATGATTTATATAATGATGGGGAAAGCAAGAAAATTTTTTCATATAATACTCAAACTCGGGAACATGGGGTCACCCAATGAAACTTTCTGGCAAGAGAGTAAAGGCGTATAAAGGGATATCCTCCTTCACACAGTGTAGAATTATCTTTGGGAATTTGCTTTCGCAAGATGTATAAATGGTAACTTTTATGGCTTTTAAAATAAGGGCTCGGCAGATTCTAAGTCTATCAGTGTATAGAATTTAGTAGAACCTCCCTGTACAGTGGCATTAAACCTCTGATCTCACAGAGGTTCCATCCAGCCATCATGACTGATAGTCACCAATGGACCTACCCCTCCTCCACAAACTTGTCTATTCCTCTTTGAAAGCCTTCTAAGCTAGCAACCATGGCAGAGAGTTCCACAAGCCAATTATGAGCTGCATGGCAAACACTTCCTTTTATTTGTCTCCCCTGCTCACCAACCGGGCTGGGTGCCCCTTTTCTGAAGAACTGCAGGGGGTGGCTTTTGCTTTCATTCTTGCTTGTAAGAGGCATCTTGGATCCTGTGATTCTCGGGAGAAAGATAGGTATATAAATATTTTTTAAAAATAAATCCTCTGGACTGGCCACTCTTGGAAATGTAATGCTAGATTAGATGGATGCTTGGGCACAATCCATCAAGACAGCTCTTAATGGCTCTTACGTTATTGCACTACCCCTTTCTGTACCTGTAGCTTTGAGATCACAAGTATTCCAAGAGATCTGAGAAATGCCTTACTGAGATCTGAGAAATGCCTTATTGCTAATCTTTGTACTATTCTATCAAGATACTGGTACAGCTGTATACTCCATTGAAATAGAACTCCATCACCCATCCCAGCCAGAAGGACAGGTCAACTCTGAAATGACCCGATTACCCAAACCTGGTCGTTCAACCCCAAGTGCCCCTTCATGCCCCTTCCAGCATTTAGCGAGCCCAGTGTGTGATGCTAAAGCTCTGCCATCAATCTTCGGAGGTGACCCTCCCCAGCCAAGCCTTTCAACAGCTTCTCAAATTCAAGAGCTCCCTCTGGTTTCCCAAGGTCTCAGAAAGGCCATCCTCACATCCTGCACAGATCCCCGTTAAGCTGCACTTGAGACTCTGGGCGGATCTGTTAATCCAGCAAACCATCTTCAATTGAAGGCTTCAGTAAATAAGAGTTTGGAGGATGTTAAATTGAGTTCCATGGTCATTACCTTCCACAGAGCCTCTCGAGATGGGAGGTATGAAAGATAATGATAAAAGGTCATTCATAACTTCAAACAAGAAGTCTGTTCTGTAGCCCCCAGCCAAATCAGCTACTCCTTGATGAACCATCATAACTCCGATCATCCTCAATGAGGAACAAGGGAGGGAGGTCTTCCATCTCTACAAAGACGTTTCTTTTGACTATTTCATTAACCCAAAGAACAGGCCAAAGGCACTGCAAAGTCTGGATCCGGTCCTGAACGCTGTTCTCAAATACAAACCTTTTTTCCTTCTGATTCCTTGGTTCTTCTGAGATCACACTAGATGAGGCAGAGATCATGAATTTCCCCATATCTTTTAAAGAGCAACTTAAGTGTCATGGAGTCTTAATATGGATCAAGGCACCATAGGGAGGGGAAAGAGGGTTTAACCCTTCTACTCCTGCTGGGTTTAATAATAACAACAACAACAACAACAACAACAACATTCGATTTATATACCACCCTTCAGGACAACTTAATGCCCACTCAGAGTGGTTTACAAAGTATGTTACTATTATCCCCATAACAAAACACCCTGTGAGGTGGGTGGGGCTGAGAGAGCTAGAAGCTGTGACTGACCCAAGGTCACCCAGCTGGCTTCAAGTGGAGGAGTGGGGAATCAAACCCGGCTCTCCAGATTAGAGTCCTGCGCTCTTAACCACTACACCAAACTGGTTTAGCTAATCAAAACCATCTCTCCTTGTATTAATAAACTTTTTGATAAGGGGCACAATTGCCATACTTTTCAGAGCCTGTTTGCAACATGACTCCTCCTAGTTTCCAACTCCCCACTATTAAGAGTAGGCATTTTAACAATGGACAAGTATATAGTACCTATTTAGTTTCCGGTGAGTAGCCATGTTGGTCTGTTGTAGAAGAGCAAGGTTTGAGTCCAGCAGCACCTTAAAGACTAACGAGTTTTCCCGGGTATAAGCTTTCGAGAGTCAAAGAAACAAAGAGCTCTGACTCTCGAATGCTTACGCTCTGAAAGTCTTGTTGGTCTCTAAGGTGCCACTGGATGAAAATCCTGCAAAGCTCCTTTCGTCAGCTACAAGTAGGAATGGAGATCCCTGAGCCCTTATAACCCAGTCAGAAGGTGAGAGGGGCATTGCAAGGAAGGGAGACAGAATGCAACGGTACAATAGCTGATTACATTTTGCATTGTACCTTTGCATCCTGGCTCCCTTCTTTGCAATGCCCCTCTTGCCTTCAGGAGTGGATTGTGGTGTGAAAGTGACTGTGGAACAAGCTAAGCTGAGTGGGCCTTGTGGCACTACAAGCCAGGGTAGCAGGAGGGACCGTTCAACCCGGCAGTTCCAACTCATCTTCTTTCAAACTGACAGCAGTACAGGAGACAACAGGTGCGTTGAAACTGATTACTGTTGCCAATAATGATAGCCAAGTGGCCCCTGGAAGCCCAGGTAGAGTTATTGGACCTGGTCTCCAGTGTCACGGAGACTTAGTCTCCAGTGGCCCTCTAGATCAGTGGCCCACCAGGAAATTTCCCTGTAAGTTAAACAGCCAGTCAGCCCCTACAAGCCTTCCAGATGCTACTTTCCTGGCTCACCCTGTTCCTCCTGTCTTTGCAAGCCATCTGCAAGAGTCGCAAGCCGCTTCTGCATCCAAGTCCACAGTCTGAGAATCACTGCTTCAATTAAAAAAGAAAAGATGGACCCTTATCTTTTTCTGCCGTTTAACAGAATGGGTTGGTACGATTTCAATGAGTGAGTCCATGCGGTGTGTGTGTGTGGGGGGGGGGGGGTTAAACTGACGGGGGTTATGTATGTGCGATTTTCATTGAAGTCATTAAATGAAATTTGGTCGCATCTTGCATTAGGGCACTTTTATTTTTACCACATCATTCTCCCCTCCTCCATTTTTATCCTCACAACAACAACTCCATCAGGCAAGTTAGTCTTAGAGAGTGACTAGCCAAATTGTCATATCTAAGGAAGTGAGCGGTGATTCACAAATACTCATATTGAAATAAATGCTGTCAGTCTTTAAGGTGCCCACTGGACTTTTGTTTCATTTGACTATCCAAAGATCACCAAGCAAAGCACACCCTAACAACTACGCCACACAGTCTCTAAAAATTCATTGAGATTCTGAAGGCAGTAACTGATTTAGGCCCAGAATGTTATAATTTTTGTCCTTGTATCTTTAAGTGACACAGCCAGCACTGCCCTTTGACTTTAGGAACATTCTCTTCCCATCCTCCTCCTTATTAGGAATTTTTATTGTGTGATTGTTCAGAGAACATTAGCTGTTCGCTGGAATCAGGCCTGACAGAAATGTTAGCCGTTTAGGAGCGGCGTAGACCTCCTAGACGATCTGGGTTTTGTACAAAATGGGATGAGGCTTTTTACAAGTCCGTTCCCCTAGCCACATCAGATAAGAATAATTATCCTCCCCTGGGATATTAAACTGCCCCTCACCAGGACTGGCAGTGACAGCTGCTTTATTGGCAGAGTCACTTGGGTCTGGAAATCAAGGATTAATTGTTCATGCATCTTGATGTCTCCAGGAATAACAGTGAAAGGGTGAGCATTGCTATGGAAATTCCCAGCTAATTTTTTTCACCAGCCCCCCCCCCCCCACTGTCCAGTCATGGCTACTACAATCATTCAGAGTTGACTAGCCTAGCCTCAAACTGGGGAGCTGTATTTGAAATCAAATCATTTTAACAACTTTAAAGAAAACAATGGAAAGTTTGTGTGTGCAACTCTCGGAAAGTAAAATGAGCTGAAGATTTGCTTAGAACCAGCATGAATTATTCTGAATGTTGCTTCTATTTCTGGGCCAAAGCATTCCGATTTTTTGTATTAGAGGACAACCAAATTAGGAACTGGGGGGGGGGGGGGAAGCATATGCAAATGATACTTGTTTTGCATAATTAATTCTCCTACCCACATCAGGCAGTAAAGAAAATTAACATTTCGAAGGAGGACAGGATAGAGGTAAAGCTACTAAGATGGAAGGAAGATTGCTAGAGAAGATGGCCAGAGACAGCAGATTTCCATTTTTAGTTTCCAAACAAAACGTATCCAAAGCTTTGCAGGAATGGTGCTGAAAGACAGCATGGCGCAGTGGTCAAAGTGGGTTTACTGCACAGCAAAGGCCAACAACCTAACAAAGGACAAGTCCATTCATAAAAATTCTGTTGGATTTTTATAGGCTGGTTGAATGCTGGGATTGGAAGAGAGAAGAGGAGCAGCCAGGTTTATGCTTTAAGAATGCAAGCTCAGTTGACTGGTATTAGCATCATAATACAACAAGTGGGCTTGCTAGAGGGCATTAAATTTCCTCTTTCCCCACCACGTACTCTTTCTCTTTCCTGTCCCCATAGCCTCCCCCCTTGTCCTGCTTCCTTCTCTCCTTCCCGCCCACCTTTGTCTGCTCCCATGTCTTCACTTCCCCCCTGCCCTGGCAGCCTCTCCCCTATGGCCCAGGTACATGGTGGAGAAACTGCAAGGACTTGCAGGAGCTACTTCCCCACACAATTTCTTCTTTCCCTCCTCCTGGCAGCTGCCATATACTCACCTTTCCCTGTGTCCTTCTCTCCTCTAGACCTGCTAAACAACATACCTTTTATCTGCCCCCTCATCTTTACCCATATTTCTTAATTTACTCTATTTATAAACTGCCTTTCTTCACAATGGGGACCCAACCATTCTCCTTGCCTCCATATTATCCCCACAACAACCCCGAGACAGATTGTGACTGGATCAAAGTCACCCAGTGAGCTTCCACAGCAGAGTGGCAATTCAAACTTGGGTCTCCCAGATCCTACATTGAAACTCTAACCACTACATTTCATGGGCTTTTGTGAGGGTGGGTGATTGTTGTTGATCAGTATCAAGAAGCAAGGCCTGAGTGAACCATGCAAGTCTTGTGGTATCAAATTGCGCAGTGGTTGCTTATGGCGCTGGCCCTAATAAGCACTCCCTCAAAGGCCAAAACAGCCCTGGAAAGGGCCTCACCCTTTTACTCTGCCTTTAACTAACAGAAATCAAGCCTGGAATACTGGCTAAACTGTTATGGTTGCCTAGCAACAGTCACTGAGGGCATCTGGTTAAAGCTACAGGCAAACTTTTTATCCTTCCAAACTTTTTTAACCTTCCAAATGTATTCTTTTTTCCCTTTTTTTTTAGATTTCATATTTATCTGCAATCCTGGACTATTTTTCATGTATATAGGAACATCTGTCTTGTCCATTCATGGCTTCAGTCTCCAGATTTAAGTATTCAAAAATCAGGGTGACTTGTCTATTGGTATATAAGATATAAACCAGTGAATCAGAATGCATATGGAGTAACTGGGCTAATAACCTCAGAACACCCATCTTTATCTGTAGGCTCCCAGGCTTATGAAGTATGGTAGCTCTTGTCTGTAAGGAAAATTGTGATTCCTAGGCACGCAAATATGTGTGAGGTGAAGGCATAATGGGGTTTTCTGCAACAGCAGCTAATGCCATTAAAGTGTTTATCATTCCCCATAAGCAGAGGAAGTGATGTCAGTCTCTATGCAGGTCTTAAGAGGAAGGGTGCTTTGGGGATGCTCTCCCTCCATATGAGGCTATAGGTTTTTCAAAATCTGTGTATGGGTCCTCTGACACTCACTCTAGCAAAGTAGAAGGTGAGAAAGGGGCATGTCCACAGAGACAGAGGCACAGATCATTGTGATAGAAGGTCTTTTGCACATGCAGGTAATGGAAAGCTCCCTTTGTCTCAATTCACAGTACTTCTAAGCTGAAATAGTGATGCCACTCATGTAAAAACAAACATTCCCACCACAAAATGCACATGCTCCTGTTCTGCAATAGTCTGGCATGCTTACAAAACAGAGTGAAGCTGTTTGCCCAGTCAGAATAAGGGCAGGAAGCATGGGCCTCCACTTGACAAGTCTGTGATGTAATCACACAACCAAATCTAATTGGCTACTGGATGCCATGATGTCAGCACCCTAGCTACAGGACCCCTGATTGGCTGGACCATGTTGCTAGCAAGAGAAGGATCCACTTTTTAAAATAATTCCCTGACAGCTGCCTAGTGGGGTGATGAACAGAAACAAACTGATTTTAAAAAGGAGAATTAGGATGGTCTTTTGGAAAACATTGGGGGGGGGGGGGTATCACACCAAAAGTGTACATACACAAAAATCCAGCACAATCTTAACAATGACTATAAACATTGGTGCTTAGCAGTTTGAACACACCTGAGAGAAAGTGAGGGTTTTGTGAAGGCTCCTCACCAAGGTATGGCAAAATTAACTTGTCGAGTGTCAAACTCTTATGATTATTTGACCAAATGGAGGAGTTGAATAAGTAAAAGGTCAGGCTTGCAGCAAGAAAGCACAATATCCCCCCCCCCACACACACACACACACATCCTCTGATTTCCATTTATACTGGAAGTGAATTTCCAAGCAGGCTGTCAGGCAGTTAGGGTGCACGGTGCTGATCTGCCAGACGATGTGGTGGTGTGGATGCAATGGCGTGTCACAAAAGGTTTGCGAGGGATTGATACGCGAGACCTGATAATTACGGGAGTGCCAGGCGAGTGTCATTTCACGGCTGGCCTGGCTCTTTGCGACGCACAATGCTCATCAACGCAAACACGGTAATGATGATAGATCGAGGGAAACTGGAAAGGCACTAGATAGAGCTCGCAAGCCGGTGGCTGGAGTTCACAATTGAGGGAGGGAGAAACACCCTCCGTTAACAATAGCAGGGAGTACTCATTACTCAGAAAGTGAAAGCCGAGATTTCCCCAAGAATCGATTTAATTTTCTTAGCATATATTTATTCCCCAACTTCCATCATGGAGATCAGGGCAGCAGATATTAGCTTCACCCCATTTTTATCCTCACAACAACCCTCTGAGGTAGATGAGGCTACAAAAGAGAGAGTGACAGGACCCCATGAGTTTCCTAGTGAGTGAGAATTTGAACGTAGGCCTTCCAAGTCCCCTTCGAACACTCTAACCGCTATGCAAACCTGGCTGTCTAGGTTGAAAGGCAGGCGGGAAGTATTAAATGCTATTATTGTCGGCTCTGGGACAGGTGCACAAAGTCATTTCGCTCCCATGTGTACCTCACTGCCATATAGGAACCACATCAAAATGCCTTCCACCTTCATGCCATCGGTCCAGCTAGTTCACCATTCCCTTCTTAGGCAGTGGATTTCCAGGGTCCCAGCTAGACAAAGATCTTGAGAGCTAATGTAGTGCCTGGAAGATCCAACTAGGATCTGGAGAATCTTGTTCAAATCCCCACATTGCCACAGAAGCTTGCTTGGGCCAGTCACATGCATTCAACCTAGCATACTTCACAGGGTTGTTGTGAGGATAAAATGGAGGAGAGGAGACATTGTAAGCTGTTACAAGGGAGGAAGGGAGGGTATGACTGGAGTAAATAAATATTTAAATGAATAAACACAGGTCAGTTTAAATAATTAATCCTTCCACCATTTCCTGCAGAACACCAGATATGGAACTTCCCGCACTTCTCCAGGAGGTCCACTTGAGCTGCTGCTAAAATAGCCCAGACGTGAGCTGAAGCTGTCCCAAACCCCCTTGGTACCGGGACCATCTGCAGCCTGTTTTGATGAATGATACGGGGAGTGTCAGCCCAGCAAGTGGAGAGCTCTTAGGCCATTATGAGCTTCAAGGTTCTGTACCAACTGATGTTTCCTAGTGGTCTTCAAGGGCAGCCCCACATACAGCTCAATACGGTAATCTAGCAACCACCGATCTTTTGCAACATGGAGACAAGTGTGCAAAATCACTTTGCAGATAAGTATTGTGTGGTGTGGTGTTATGAATCTTCTATCTGCAGTGCTGTATCACGATGATTCATTCACACATGCAAATCATCACTTAATGAAGCAGTGAGAAATCAACTCGTCCAGAGGCTGTGACACATTGAATGTTGTATTTTGGCTGCATGACTCAGCCATTAATCATCCTCATCAACCCCTGGGAAGAACATCCCTCTCCTCACTATTATATACATAAGAAACAGCAGTGATCCACACATTAAAAATTTTGGTGCACACTTTTTTGCTAAGTATAAGTTTCAGAATAGAAAGTGACGCTCGGACTAGCAGGGTCTGTGGAACTGTGTGAATCATGGAGGTAGAGTCATCAGGGAGACAAGATCAGCTGCAGCTCTCTATCAAAGGTGAATTGCTTTGTAATGTGTGGAATTTCCTAGACAGATGGAGATTGGCTACTCCGTTCAGTCCTCAGAATTAGAACTCGGATCTCCCAAACCTAAAACCAGCATTCTACTCCATCAAGGAAGCACCGAGTAATTGGACCAATGGTCAGTGCTGATTTATTTGCCAAAGGCAATGTTCCCCCTTCCCCGTCATGCATGAACTCATCATGTGCAGGAAACAAAGGCTCCATAATTTATATTAACAAAGTAATCCCATTTTTAACCAAGCAGTGTCAGCCACCCACCCTGCAGGAACAGGAACCTGGTTGTACTGGCACTGAAAGAGTATCTTTCAGAGTACTCAACTGCTGGCAAAACCGTGACCCTTTTGAAATAAGCCTTATTCTGCTTCCTTGAGCTCAGTATATTCAAAAAACATTAACCTTTAATAAGTCATTAGACAGAAAGTCCTTTGAAACTTGGGATGTTCGTTTATATGTAATGTGCACACTGGTGGATTGAATAGATTCTGATCCAGTTCTGCAGTTACTGAACAGTAAATAATCCAAATCCTTAAATGTCTCAAAGCCATTTCAAAAGTCACATGGGTCCAATCATGGTTTGGTGCCAGATATCTGTTCTGTAGGGAGAGGAAGCCAATGGGCTCCCTGACAGGTTGTACCTGTAAGGATATACTTGTTTTCAGTTAGGCCCATTTTTCTCCCTAATGGAAACTCAAATGAGCTTACAACTTCTTCCCCTTCTCCATTAGGTGTCCACTCAAGACATCTTGGTGACTTATTTGAAGCCAGACAAACAACTCCATAGCACAGCAAAAAATTAAAATTATCACATTTTTACCCAATCTGTCTTCCAAGGAGTGCAGGGCAGTATATGTGGTGCTTCAGTCCTCCATTTTATCCTCACACCAACCTGTGAGCTGGGTGAGACTGAGTGACGGGCCCAAGGTGATGTAGTAAATGTCACAGTTCTTCCTTCCCGCATTTTATCAAAACAGCAACCCTGTAAGATAGGCGAGATAGAAAGAAAAAGTGTGTCACTAGCCCCAAGGTCGCCCAGCAAGAAACATGAACTCACATAGCCCATGTCAGCAAGCATGTCCTAACAGTACAGGAAGCTCTTCCTCGAGATTGATTGATTGGTTGATTTTGTTCATTTTTACCTCATCTTTCTTCCCAGTGGGGACTAGTAGCTTACATAATTCTTCTTTTCCTCCAGTTTATCCTCACCAGCAACCCTGTGAGGTAGGTTAGGCTGAGAGTGTCTGACTGTCACCCCAAAAACTTCTATGGCAGAGAGAGGATTCAAACCTGGGTCTCCCAGATCCTAGTCCGACACACTAGCTGCTATACCATGCTGGCTCTAAGAATGAGGGAAGCAGGGTCCAGTGTTGCAAGCTGGCAATGAAAGGATGGATCTCAGGTCTGAAAATGCTGGACTTCTTGCACTATCCTTCGAGCCCCATCAACTAAGAAGACAGAGGGCTATTAATACATTTAATACAATATCTTTAAATAAATTGGGAAATGTAAACCACCAGATTTCCCGAGCATGCTGTTGCAACATCCAGGAATAACCCACCCTCCCAGCAAAAAAAACCCCTCCAAATTCTCCCGTTTGTAAGGTGGGATATCGAACATTTAAGGAAGGAGACAGCTTGGATAGCCCAGGCAGGATTTTTTTTAATGCTAAAAAAAAAGATTGAAACTGATGGAGAAGAGGATGTCATTGTAATTGTCAGTGGAGAGAGCATCCCTGCGCGCCCATGTTCTTAGGAGATGAGTGTCACTTCGGGACTATTGTCTGTCCCCTCTCTGTTAAAGTCAAGATAAGGCTGGGATAAACCTCACCGGGCCTTCTGCCCTGTGATATTATTTCATGCCACATCACCTAATAGGTGTATTTTCACACTGCTTGCCGCTGCTGTGAGATTCGGCAGCTCCTAGCCAGCCTGACAATCTCACTATATGGAGAATGAAATAGTGACGGCTAATTGATTTTACAGCAGTACCGAAGGACAGACAATGAAACTACCATCAATTTAATCCACTATTTAATGGTTCCAATTTAGCCTCTGTAAATGCTCACTAAACTAATTTCTCTGGGTTCAGCAATCTAAAAAGCTATCATATCTCTAATCTCCTTCAATATATTCATCTGGAAAAGGGAATTTAGCCAATTCCGATGTGCGGAGATGATCTGTTAGCACAGTGTAAATGTTTATAACACGGCAATCGAGTTCGTTTATAAGGATATGAAAAGTTTTATTGGGGAGGGCGCTGGAGTGGAACCGCAGGATAATAGGCAGTTACCCAGCAGTCTCTGGGAGCCAGGGAGTAGGGCAGGCATGCAGAAAAAATACTAGGATTTACTTTAATCCCAAATTGTAAGCTCAAATTCGGCCCAGTACATGATGCACCTGGGACTTTATGGCACAAAGGGTTCTCTTCCATCCCCCCTGGTGACCTGAATTTTCCAACCAGACCATGAGCAAAACAGTGATTTTTTTTCTCCTCCCTATTTGCTCAACTTGCAAAGGCTAAAAATGAATTTTGCTCCAGAATCTCTCTGTGTTCCTGACAAAGCCATAGAGATTTACACAGGCTTGAAATTATGGGTGTTTTCTCATGTGCAGTTTCTTAGTTCCCTGGCCCCTCCCTGTTGTTCCCTTTATACTGCATGCTACTTGGGGCAGAATCTATCTCCCCCACCCCCCGGGTTATTCTGCAAAGTACCTTGTACATTGATTATACTTTCGCATTAGTTGTGGTTAGGCTGTGCCCAATTTTTTTCCAAAGGTTTGATTTTCAGTTTAAAGGCCCTTCTTTTGAGGGGCAAAATTTTTATTCCTTTAGGCGGAAGACTTTGTATACTACTTCTCCAAAGACCTGCTCCAAGTGGCTCACTAAGTAAAAACAGCACAATAAACCATTAAAAAGCCAGAAATGATTAAACAAGCCACAAAAACAAGCCAAGGGCATAAAACCACCAGAAAATAACATTCAACAAATCAAAACAATATTCATAGAACAATAAGAGTAGAAGCAGACCATCAAAACCGCTTTAAAAGCGAGAACTCCTCGGTTAAAAACGCTGGTAAAAAAGCATTTTAGGCAGTTGGTGATGAGAAGGACCTCTAACTTGAGATCTTGGAGAGCCACTGCTAGTCTATCAGAGTAGATGATACTGACCTTGATAGACCAATGAGTCAGACTCAGTAGAAGGCAACTAGCACTATTATGTCTATCTTACATGTGCACATGTATTGCTTGGTGGCTGTAACGTCAAGGGAAGACATTCATGCATCTACAGCAGCACAGACAGAACCAGGGCTCATTTCAAGGGGGAACACGCAGGAATGCAGTTCCAGCAGTTCCCCAAAGAGGTCATATGTCAGGTGGCCCCACCCACCTGACTCTCGGCCATTTTGGGCCCGTTTCAGCCTAGATTGGGGCTGAAACGGCCCGGATCGGGTCTCTGATGGGTGGTGAAGCACTCTCCCACTCAGCAACAGCCTGATCCTGACCATTTTGGGCCCCTTTTCAGCCATTTTCAGCCCCTTTTTGCCATTTTGGGCCCAAGATTGGGTCCAAAACAGCCAGGATAGGTGATGTCAGGAGGTGTGGCATATGCAAATCAGTTATGCTAATGACACACTTCTGGTGATGGCAAGGGGTGTGGCATATGCTAATAAGTTATGCTAATGAGTTATGCTCATTAGTTCCTCCAGCTCTTTTTCTACGAAATGACCCCTGGACAGAACTATCTTATAACCTCAGATACAATGCTTTGGGGTTGAACCCATTCACACAATCAGGTATCCCTCAACAAGTGTGGGGAGAGATCAGTGGAAGCAGGCCATCTAACACACATTTTAAAGCAAATACAAAAAGAGAGAGTTACGTGATCTGGCAGGCCTGCCTTTTTAGAGAACAGGAAATCTTTAAGGCTGCAGCAGCTTTGACTCCCTCCTCCCGAAGACAATTCTGCAAATGAGATGAGCATCTTTTAATGAATATATCCAAAGCTACCACAAGCACACCAGCCGTGACTCAGGAGCCACGGGCTGTGACATCCCGATTGCCTTCTTTTCTGAGGCATATCAGTCCAAGTTTTAATGTCGGGGTTGGTGGGGTGGGGAGGGGAGGGACGGAGGGAAGAGCAGGGAGTTGTCAAGAAATAATCTTCCTGCAATTTCCTCGGATAAAACTGTACAGTTCGGGGACCACAATGTCCAAAAGGACAATTAAACCAGTTCTGAACACATGCCTTACTGACAGCAGAATTCAGCTGCATGGAAGCTGTAAAGTGGAATTTAAGGTGACTGGGGAAGGGGGGAAGTTCCCTGAAGTATAGAATTAACACATATGCTATCTAAATGCCAAAGCAGGTAATATAAATATATTTATATAAGTCTTTTTAATTTACTAATTAAAAAGCAAAGTGAGTGTGGGATAGCGGTTAAAACTATTGGACCAGGACCTGGGAGACCCGGGTTCAAATCCCCACTCTGCCATGGAAACTCACTGGGTGACCTTGGGCCAATCACGTGCCCTTACCTCACCTCATTCTCAGGGTTATTGTGAGAAGATGCAGGAGAGGAGAATGATGTAAGCTGCCTTGAGCCCATATTAGGGTGAAAGACACGGTATAATTGAAGTAAATAAATAAATTTTACAATGAACATTTCCTGTCCTCAGGTTCCACCAAGCTCTCTTAACCCTTTATTGAGCTATGACAATAGCCCATTGTAGACCATTTGTAACTCCTGTAGACCATGAGTCACTCAGATAGAACATAAGCCTCAAGAGCCAGCTGTAGACCATGAGACCTCTGAAGCAATTTTATCTGACTCCTGGGCCCCCATCAAATTTTAATCTAGATATTTTACACACTTATCAGGAAAAGCAAATCGTTTTTCAAACATGTAAGAGATAGAAGACTTTCCTGCACTTGATGTTCTCTTTGCCCTTTGGATCTTGCACCAGTTATGCCTTTGTGCCTGTGTTGCGTAACTGTGACACACTTTTTGCTAGATGGCATCAGCCTGACTGCCAGGAAGGAGATCAAATTGCACTGCAAAATGTGCTTCTACCTTCCTCCACCATGCAGGGAATAGAATACCACTCAAGCATGCAGGACTAGTCCCCCCTATGTGCAGTGAAATAACAACCATCTATAGGGTCTATTCAAATCAACAGCATTGACAAGCATGCTTCTATATACAGCCTGGTAGTGTAGTGGTTAGAGTGTTGGACTAGTATCTGGGATATCCAGGATCAAAACCCCACTCTGCCATGGGTGAGTGTCCTTGGGCCATCACAAACTCTTCGCCTTACCTACCTCACAGGGTTGTTGTGAAAATAAAATGGAGGAGAGGAGAATGAGGTCAGTTGCTTTGTGTCCCCCCAGGAGACAAAGGTGGGTATAGATGAAGTAAATAAATATGCACCCATCCAAAATCCTGGTTAAGGATTCAGCAGGAGGCAATTATCCCCTTTTCCTGGGCATTATCCCCTTTTCAATTACGTCCCTAGAGGTGTCAGTTTTGGATGCGCTGCAGTCCTGCATTATTGTTATAGGAGTTTCCTCATTGCAAAAACAACATCTGCGCTCCTTAGGAGCTGTCCCAGGTCCTGAAGTCCTGAAGACATTGCTCTGCTCCCTGACCTCTACCACAGTTATTCCTACTCTGTGCCAAACTTCACTAGCACACAGATTCCCGTTCAGGCCATAATAGGACAAAGAATATCCCTGCCTACAGTTTTTTCCCAATTAAGGCCTTCTAGGCAGTCTTAATCATCCACTCTCCCCATCCTAAGAAGAGCCTCTGTGAGATTCCCTAGTGTTTCTAACTGCTCTATTAATTAGTTCTTGCCTGTAAGACACAATGCAAATTTTAAGAGCTTTAGATGGATATGACCAAGGTTACTCAGAAAAAAGAGGGAAGGCACATTTCTTATAACAACGCCTGCCTGCTTTCTTTTTCTCTAGTAAATGACACCAGAAAAGAGGGTTTATGACAGCTGGGAACATATTTTTCCTGCCCTCCCCCCTCCCAGTAAATTATATTTAACATTCCACAGAACTTTATTGCATTTTGTGTTTGGGTTTTATGAAAAAATCTGTATTTAACTTCAAGCCCTGGTAAACAGCTTTGCTTATGTTGTTATGTGATTCCTTATTTGAGTATTTCGATTTAATTTCACAGTTCATATACCTTAAAGTTTTGATTCCTCCACCCCTCCCAACTCATTCCAAGAGCGACGGCACTGGCCAGGGGCACCTCTCTCTGACTCTGTCTCTCTTGAGCTGTGTCTTTCTTCCTATTGGCTGCCAGAAAGGAAGAGAGGAAAGATGGATCCCATGGACATTTTGGCCCACTGGCAGCATAGAGATTGATGCAGGGCAATCTCCACCATTCCTGATCTGTAAGGGAGCAGGTGGGCTTTCCTAGGATAACGCCAAGCTGCTTTGTGGCACAGTGCAGATGTTATCTCCATTTCGGCAGTTTAAGCCAATCCCAGGGGTGAGAGCAAGCCAAGATGATCAACTTCGAATGGGGCATCAGGGATCAGGTGAAGCAGATTAATATATGGAGGCAAACTGCCCATGAATGTTTGAAGGACCACCTCCTCCTGAACTGCCCAATGCTGCTGTTAACAGCCACCTCCCAAGCACTGCTCTGTGTCTCTAGCCAGCAAAGAAGAGACAGGTGGCAACTAGAGACTGGGCTTTTTCAGTGGTGGCACCTTGCCCATGGAATGCCTTCCTCATTCAGGCTCACCTGGCACATACCCTCCTCTTGTTCAGGTGTCCAGCGAAAACATTTATTTTTACCCATGCTTTTAACTGAGAGGTTGCAATTTTTAAAGCTGTTTTTATGGTCTGTCTGTCACCTGAGGACTGCTTTAGGGATATCATTTGGGGCTGCTATATCTTTTGCGCTGTTTTTATGTCCACATGGGGTTTTTAATGGCTGGAAGTTTTAAACGTTAATTTTAGTGGTTTTTCTGCAGCTTTCATGATTTTGCCGTGCTGTAGTTTGTGACCTGCCTTGAGCAGGTGTCTGAAAAAAGAACAAGCATGTTGCAGTGATTACAGTGTAGGACAAGGATCTGGGAGACCCAGGTTCGAATCCTCATACTGCCACCTAAGCTGGTTGGCTGACCTTGGGCCAGTCATATACTCTCAGCCTAACCCACCTTACAGGATTGTCAATGAGGATAGGTCTACTCCAACAGTTTTCGGATCTGCAAAGCACCTACTGATTGCAACTCTGCAGGGTTATATGTAACCCAGGGGTTTGAATCAAGATCTAGGGTCTCCTTCCTTAAAGCACCCTACTTTTCACACACCTTGGTATAAGCAAAACAATGGTGTTTATTAGAACAGAGAGAAATTGAACTTGCACTGTTGAATATAGTACTCCCCACTCCCCAAACTCCTTCCCCTTCCCAAACCAAAGGCTCAGAGTCCCAAGATGAGCAACTGCCTAACAAGCCAGGGCCTTATTCACGGTCCATTAAGAGCGCAGTTCTCAGCTCATGTCTGGGGTTGCCCTGTAGCTGATGTTCTGGAAACGTTGTCCTCTTACAGAATCTGGTAGTGACTACAGTTCCTGAGTACCAGGCCACCAATCTTAAGAAGTCTCAGAGCCGCCATTATCCCTAGGAAGTTATTTGATTTCAGCACCAACTAGGAGGGCCGACATCTGAAGCAATCAGCTGCAATCCAAAGAGACCACTTCGAGGCCATGCTCCACTTCCAGAAGAAGGGATACCAGCCGCTGGTGGAGATAGAGGATCCCCTGCCCCTGCCTTTTGCCAACCATCCCACTTACCTGGCCAGTGAGATGAAAGGAGGAGGGAGGGAGGCCTGGAGCCACTGGTGCATGCAGTAAAATGGTTCACACATGTGCTCCAAAAACCCTGATGACACACTTCCAGTTGAAAACTGGAAGCTAGTGGGGTGTCAGTAGGGCCAAACTGGCACCCAGCATAGGGAAAATGTTATGTTTGGGACCATCCACTGAGACCCTGCAGCTTCTGGTTTGCCAGCAGAAGTGACATCATTGGGTTGGGGGTAGAAGTGCATATCAGCACCCAGTCGCCCACTTTGTAGGTAAGAAGGTTGGCAGGACTACCAGGAAGTGACTTCAGCAAAGAGAGGCTAGGAGGGAGTAGAGTTGCCAGGCATCCAGTTTTCACCCGGACAGTCTAGTATTTTGTTGGACTGTCTGGGGGAAATGGACTCAAAATACTGGACGCCTGGATGGGGAGAGGAGAAGAGGAGGAAGGGAAGGCAAGGAAGGAAGGGGGTAGCATGGCATGCAGAAAGCCAGCCCATTCGCAGCCACAGAACTGGCAAGATTTAGCCCAGGTGTTGGTGCTGCTTGAAGGCTGGGCCCACAACACCCCTGCCTCTCCACTTCCCACTGAGGGGCAGCCCTGGGAGGGCTGGACTTGCCAGGAAGGGAAGGGAGCAGCATGACATGCAGGAAACTGGCCCACTTGCTGCCACAGGACAGGCGGGACTTGGCACAGGGGCCAGCGCCACTCGCAGGCTGGGCCCAGAGCACCCTGCCTCTCAGCTCCCCATCAAGGGGTGTGTCCCCAGAAGCGCTGGGCTGGCCGGGCTGGCTCCCTACTAGGGTTGCCAGCCTCCAGGTGGTGGCAGGAGATCTCCCGGAATTACAACGGATCTCCCTGCTTTGGAGGGTGGCCTTTATGGCACTATACTCTGCTGAGGCCCCTCCCCAAGCCCCACCCCACAAATCTCCAGGAATTTCACAACCCAGAGCTGGCAACCCTACTCCCCACTGCTGCCTCCCAGCTACACAGCCCCACTGCTGAGAGATTCAGGGCCTGGGGCCTGTACAGCCTGGTGTGATGGCATCATGTCCGGAAGTGACATTATCATACTCGGGCCAGGAGCATGCATGTTCAGGAGACCACCTGGAAACCCTAGGGCCCACCCCCCAAAATCAGCTCAGCAATCTGAAAGGAATAGATCAGCAGCCAGCCAGGTCCTCCTGAGTGGAAATCCACTTGAACTTGCCTCTCTTGCAGCTCCCGCTTGCTGTCTTTTCAGCTGAGGCCTTTTCAGCAATATGAGAGTTGCCTGGATCAAACGCAAGTGCCTCCCAAATACTTCCTGTTCCTTGTTTCCCAGTTCAAATTAAGCAGCCCTTATACTTCACACCAAGGTTACAGTGAACAAAGTAGCTACATCCTGACATACCTCCCAGCATGCAAATTAAATAGTTGCTTTGCTCCACCCAACAGCCTACGTTCTGGAAGTTCTACATTTGCGTGCACTACTGTTCTGTGGGAAGCACAGGAAAATGCAAAGTATGGTCTGAGTACAGAATCCAGTCCTGTAGTTTTCACTGAAGATTAAAACAGCAGGTTTCTCGTCTTCCTGGTGGCATAGGTGTGCTAGAATGTGCATGTGCCATGCTTTCTGAAGATTTATAAACCTGCAAAAAGTAGACTTTCCCATAGTTTCAGGATGGGGTGGGGGGGAGGCTTGGTCACCCTTCCCTAGCCTAGCAAAACTAGAAAAAATTGTGGAAAACAGGAAATACGAATATGCAAAATGAGAGTGTTGAAATTGTGCTTCATTGGCATGTGAGATGTGACGGGAATCAGGTTTATATGCACAGAATTTGGCTTTATACTTCATTGATACCCCC
Organism: Eublepharis macularius; assembly: GCF_028583425.1. Classification (NCBI taxonomy): domain Eukaryota; kingdom Metazoa; phylum Chordata; class Lepidosauria; order Squamata; family Eublepharidae; genus Eublepharis; species Eublepharis macularius. The sequence continues at coordinate 25,468,544 of NC_072801.1, forward strand.
ACCTTTCTCCCAATGGGGACATAAATCAGCTTACATTGTTCTCTGTTTTATTCCTTGCAACAACTCGATGAGGCGGATTAGGCTGAGAGTGCGTGACTGGCCCAACCCAGCAAGTTTCCATGGCAAAGTGGGAATTTGAACCTGGGTCTCCCAGATCCTAGTTCAACACTCTAACCTCTACACTGCACTGGCTCTCTGGTTTTCCAGGGTATAAATTTTGTAAAAAACATGCAGAACACTCGCACCCATACCAGATCAAAGAGCTGATCTGAGAAATACCAGAAAGATTTTCATCCAGCATATTCAGGCAAAGGACGGCCCTGCAAAGAACCTAGACTCACCAGCTGAAAAAAGCTCATTGGGCAAACCAACCCAATTCTCTCCGATGCCACCTGCAAAGCTTCCAGGCCCTCCATTGTTGGCCTAAACAAAGACCTTGAGGGTCTTCTAGATGACCGTAAATACATGGGGCTGCCCATGAAGACTGTTCTACAGCTAGTGCAAAATTGAAACCCCTGGCCAATATTTGTCATTGCTTCCCTGGCCCCTAGACTCTGCAAGCTCTCCCCCAGTGCCAACTGTCGTTGTCGCCCCCCTCCCCTCCAGAGAGTGGGTACTTGGGGTGCAAAGACCCCTGGCAAGCACTCTTGCCACACGCCACAGAGGCACCTGTCCCAAGAGGGGCTCCATGCATAGGCAGTGGGAGTTGCTCAGCCAAGCGGCAGGCAGGGTGCATGCCCACCCCCATGTCCGATTGGGGTGAGGCCAGCAGCTGACACACCAATCACCTGAAAGGCCCCATTGTTGGATCCCCATCGAGCAAGTGATTGTGAGCATCCCAGGCTGGTGGTTGCTGCAGCCACTGTGGGACCTCCCTGCTGCTGGCCAGTGCCTGTGTGGAAGGGCCACTCACCTCAACTGAAGAGACCCTCTGGAGATGATGGGGGGGGGAACAGGAGTGGGTGGCTCATCCTTCCCAGGTAGCCTTCAGACTATCTGGGCCGGTCTGATTGCAACTATTAACCTGGTAATATTGACAAAGAGCAGATGTGTGTTTATGCGGCTACACACACGTTCTCCATTCTCCCGGGATCAGTATTCCATGTGGAAGGACCAACCCAGGGGAGCCACCAGCCCCTCCCTCCACCTTTTCTTTTCCTTCAGCACTCTCTGAGTTAACGGTCTCATTCGGAATGGGGGACTGGCAGAAAGTAACCTGTCCAGTCCCCCACGCTCACTGGTGAAGAGAAGGATCCAATGAGGGCCAACCCCCTCCCACTGTGGCTCCCCATGAACAGGGATCTGGTTATTCCCCCCTGTGCATGCATGTGCACAGTGTAGAGACTGGCCAGCCCACCCTCCGGGGCATCATCCTTGCCCCCCACAATCTCTGTGCATCTACCTGGCCTCCAGACTGGCCCCTAGACTCTGCAAGCTCTCTGAAGAAAAGTGAAATGCTTTCTATCCCAATTAAGCATTCGCCTCTTCTTTGGGGAATAGATTTTCCCCCAGTCACTCCCCCCTACTCCACTGTTTGCTGTTTTAGACTTTTAATTGTTTTAAAATGATGATGTTGTGCTGTGATTTTTGAACACTGCTTTGGGGGAAAATATTTAAGCAGGTTATACATTCCATAAATAACGAACAAGGAGATCTGTTTTGTGCATGTTCTCTGGAGAGGTAGCAGAGATACGTTCTAAATAAACAAACTTCCTTTCCTGCATTTAGGGTTGCCAGCCTCCAGGTGAGGCCTGAAGTTCTCCCAGAATTACAACGGCTCTCCAGACTACAGAGATCAGTTCCCTGGGGAAAAAAATGGAAGCTTCCAAGGGCAAACCTTATGTTATACTGTAGATTCTTGGTGAAATCTCTCCCCAGATGTACCCTCTACAGGCACTGCCCCCCCCCCAAATCTCCAGGAAATTCCCAGGCCAGAGTTGAGAACCCTACTAACTGTCTTTACGTTTACATCCTCTTGTCTTCTTTGCCTTATCTTCAGTGGCCTGCAAACTGGTTGTTTCCATGTGAACACTTACTCCAGACATCAGATCACATTCCTTGATTATCCAAATACTCTGGACAGATTACTATTCACTTATGAAATGACCTCCCTGGCACTGAAAGCAACAGCCTTCCTCTTCAGAGATCTCACCCTCTCCCCCCACCCTCAACAAATGGATTTGTTACTCGATTACAAAACCCTCCTCTCCTTTGGGCGATTATTGTCAGCATGTATATGAAAATGCTGAAAAGACCTTCATCCATCTGATAAAAGGAGGAGCATTTTATTATTGTTGTTTTTATGAGTCTTATTCCTGGATGAAATCAACACAAATGTATTGTACGCTGTCCTTCAAGAGCCTTGTCCTACCCCAGGCAAAGGTGGGAAAAGAAATCAAAGGGGAGCCAAAGGAGAATTGGATGGGTTGTGTGATCTCTCACTCATGTTTGCGTAAAATTTCCATTGACACCAATTTCGCTTATTTATTGATTGATTTTTATGTGTGCGGTGTCATGGCAACTGGGCCATTATGTAAATGACATGTGGCATAACATTTACATTAAAACTTCGATTGGATGCACACAAAAATTCCCCCTGCACATTACCCTGTCTGGGGGAAGGAGGATTTTTTTTTTAAGTGGGCAGTGCAATCCTAAGGCTTGCCTCCCTGCCAGCAACTGGGCGCCTGAGGATCTGTGGCACCGCTCATCCCCTCCCTAAGTGCTTTTGCAGGAGAGCTATGCTGTGGCAAAGCCACAGAAGGGAGTGCATGCCCCTCCATCTCCCTGACAACCCTCCCAGCATCCCTCAATGGGTGCACCAGCCTTCTTGATAGGCCTGCGAGTGGCAAGCTAAAATGCAACCAATGCAGCCGGGGACGGCAGACCCCTGCAATCGTGGAGCTTGTATTGAGGTGTCTGGCTCGGGGAAGCCCTCTGTGGGAGGGGTCTGAGTGATGACAGGAGAGGCCCCCTCACTCCTTGCTGGGGTTGGGCAGGCTGTTGAGACTCTGCCCCTCGCAGACACCCCTCCCCCAGTGCCAACTGTCGTTGTCGCCCCCCTCCCCTCCAGAGAGTGGGTACTTGGGGTGCAAAGACCCCTGGCAAGCACTCTTGCCACACGCCACAGAGGCACCTGTCCCAAGAGGGGCTCCATGCATAGGCAGTGGGAGTTGCTCAGCCAAGCGGCAGGCAGGGTGCATGCCCACCCCCATGTCCGATTGGGGTGAGGCCAGCAGCTGACACACCAATCACCTGAAAGGCCCCATTGTTGGATCCCCATCGAGGAAGTGATTGTGGGCATCCCAGGTTGGTGGTTGCTGCAGCCACTGTGGGACCTCCCTGCTGCTGGCCAGTGCCTGTGTGGAAGGGCCACTCACCTCAACTGAAGAGACCCTCTGGAGATGATGGGGGGGGGGGAACAGGAGTGGGTGGCTCATCCTTCCCAGGTAGCCTTCAGACTATCTGGGCCGGTCTGATTGCAACTATTAACCTGGTAATATTGACAAAGAGCAGATGTGTGTTTATGCGGCTACACACACGTTCTCCATTCTCCCGGGATCAGTATTCCATGTGGAAGGACCAACCCAGGGGAGCCACCAGCCCCTCCCTCCACCTTTTCTTTTCCTTCAGCACTCTCTGAGTTAACGGTCTCATTCGGAATGGGGGACTGGCAGAAAGTAACCTGTCCAGTCCCCCACGCTCACTGGTGAAGAGAAGGATCCAATGAGGGCCAACCCCCTCCCACTGTGGCTCCCCATGAACAGGGATCTGGTTATTCCCCCCTGTGCATGCATGTGCACAGTGTAGAGACTGGCCAGCCCGCCCTCCGGGGCATCATCCTTGCCCCCCACAATCTCTGTGCATCTACCTGGCCTCCAGACTAGAGAGGTGCCAGAGCCCCAGGTTGTGAGACAAGGCAGGCCTGGGGGGAACAAATGGGGGGGGGCAAACAAACACTCCAGGAGAGAGTTGTTGGTCAACACAGTCTTTATTGCAACTTGCCCCAGATGGCAACGGTGCCTGTGCATGCCTCCGTTGGAGCCAGGAGAGGCACTGCTCATGCTGTGGCCCCAATGGCCCTGTTGAGTTGCAGGCTGACTGGGGCACTATCCAAAGAGCCAATCATGGGGTCTTGCCAGGGGAAGAGACAGCCATGCTCTGGAGTGTCCCAGATGCGACCTGCCTGGACAAGAAGATGAGACATGTGCGGGGAGGGTGACAGCCTCGGCTCCACTCCAGCCACAGTCAGGGCTGCTGCACCAATAGGGGGTGTCCGTGTCCCAGGAGGGTGGCAGCAGTGGTTTCACCAATGCAGGTGCTGCAGGCAGTCTGGTAATAAACAGCCCTCCCGCGAGAAAGTGCTCCTTGACTGCATCTGGATTGCCTGCTGCTGCTGTGACTGCATGGATTTCAGATCCTGTGAGGAAGACAGTAATGGGGTTGCTTGCCTGCCATTGCGGGGGAGTTACGAGGGCGAGCACCCAGTCACCCGTGACCCCAGCCCGCAGCCACACTCTCTCCTCTGCCTGAGGGGGGAGCCCAACCAGGGGAGTCTTCCTTTTCTGCCCATTCTCTTTCCTGATCTTTCATTTCCCTCTCTCAGGTTCCTCCTAGTGGGATTTTCATTCCTCAGGACCACTCCCTCTTCTTTCCTAGCTTCATTCTTCAATCATTCCATATCTCCTGGGCCCTGAGGCCACCTAAGGCCTCAGGCATGGTCTGGGGAGTCAAAATGGCCCTGGAATAAGCCAGGCGGGGCGGCTAAGTAGAACTATTGGGTCCTGGCTCTGTTTGCTCCTAGCTTCCAGCAGACCTCCAGTGGCCAGGAACATTCCTGTAAGTTAAATGGCCAGTTCACCCCTGCTCCATCCCTCCATGCACCTACACATTGTGAACACTTGCAGTGCGATCCTAAGATAAAATAAAATCCTAAAATAAAGTAAGGAACACTTCCTTCAGAGCAGGATTCTGAGTAGACCCACTTATAGCGGCACTGTTGGGATCCAGTGAACATATGAATACTGGAGATGATTTGCATAGCCACAAGGAAGGAAGAAGGAAGGAAGGAATGGTGGGAGTAATAATAATGCTGGAAATCTCTCTTCTTCCACCAGTCATTAAAGCCTTTTTTGTTTCATCTGGCACTCACTCACTGATCCCTTCTTAGTTTTTATGCATGTCCATTTTATCGTATTGGATATGCATTTTAATTTGGTATTAATTGTTTGAATTGTGTTTTTGTTTTGGTTTTAATGGTTTTTAGATGTGTTTTGATCATGAATGTTTTTAGTCCATTAGCTGCTTTTGTGGTCCTGATAAAGCCATAAAGGCGGCTTCTGGCATGTCTCCATGTCACAGGCATTGTCCAATAGGGGCTCCTGAACACAGCACAGCCATTGTCATCCCACAAAAGGATGTTCAAAGTCTTGATTGCTGAATGCAACAATCACTCTTGATGAGCCACTGGAGATACGATGGCTGTTAAATAGTTGTTCCCTCACTTTCCTCAACGGGCGCTCCTGCCGGAACAGAATTGTTCTGCTGATTCAAAGGAGTCTCTTGAAAGAAACAGAGTAACCTGGAAAAGGCCCTCAGTTTCAATTTCTCACCTGTAAAATGGGTACAGTAATCCTGAGCAGATTGTTGTGACAACAGTTGACAACTGTCAAACACCTGGGGCTCTGTGAGTTCCACTATGGTACTTTGCAACTAGGCCTGTTGAAATCTGAGAAGCGCAGGATTTCCAGAAACCACAGGGGGTGGATCCTTCGTGTATGGCTCTTTGATCCTCCCGGTGATTCGCAGAATTAATTATGCAAAAATAAGCCAATGTTTGCCATGGAGGCATTGGAAAAGTACTGAATTTCACAGCTGTAATTCAGTTCAGTGTACAGAAAAAAACTGTGGATGGGATGGTAGGGGAAAGCAAGGCCAGTCTCAACAGGGATGAGAAAAGGCAGATTGGGAGGAACATTGTGGCCCATTGCAAGATTTAAGCTCTGCTTTCGATTGCTCTTCCTATCTCCAGATATAGCATTTGGCAGTGGGCACTGGAGTGAGCCAAAGGGCTCGTGGCCCTTGGCTTGTGCCCTTTGGCCTTTTTTGAGATGTCCCAATATGAGGCTAGTTATTTTTTCTTCTTGTTGTTCTATTCAAATTGTATTTTTTTCCTGATGCATTTAGATTAGATTTTGGGTTCTGTGGTAAGTTGCTTTGGGTCCCTCTGGGGAGAAAAATTGGAAATAAATATTTTGAGTAGATGTGGGCACAGACCAGGAAAAGACCACAGGCTAAAAGTCCATGGAGTTTCATGGACCAGACGGACTACAAACTTCCATGAACTGAGGGCAGGTTCATGGGTTCATGGGGCCATGGGGCCATGGGGCCACTTCCAGGGCCTGAAGCAAGGAGGGGGCTCCCAGCGCCACTTGCAAGTGGCACCAGGAGCACTTTAACCCTCCCTTGTGGGGAGTACTTTAAACTTTAACCTCCGCCAGTCAGCTGGAGCAGGGGGGTGTTAAAGCACTCTCCGCACCACTTGCAAGCTGTGCCGGGAGCAGTTTAAACTTTAAAAAAATAACCAACGGACCATGGACCAGCAAAAAGGTTGTGGGTCCATGGGAAATGGTGTCCTCACGACCCGTCGGTTCGCAAACAACAAACTGGGCTGGTCCATGTGAAATTCAAGTCCGTTTTCCAGTCCATGCCCATCTCTAATCTGTATATATAAAGACAAGTGTCCTGACTTACTCATCAACATCCAGTCCAAACCCCTGGACCTAGAAACATGAAATTTGGAGAGAACATTCCTTTCATGATGTAAACACCAACTAAGAAGGGATTTTAATAAATTCGCCCCCTAAGGAGGTAAAAAGGGGTAGAATGTGTTTTCCCAAAGGGATACAGCTTCCCTGAGTGGCTGGCCAGCTGCTGCCTGCTTGCACCCCAGCCCACTGCTAGCTCAGCCTCTCTTCCCTGATTGGGCCAACCTTTCAAGGTCATTTGCATATGTGGGGCTCACAACATTCCATACCTCATCCCCCCCTCCCCCGAGACAGTTGGAACACAGAGGTCCTTTGCATATGTGGCCTGATTGGTCCTCACCCCCCACATTCTAAACAGTCTGCAGTTGCTCTTGGGAGTCATTAAATGTGTCCTGAAGTCAAAAGCACCTCCCACTCTTCCCATCAAAGTTCACTAGAGTTGCCAACTCAAAAACAAACAAACCACAAACTAAAAAATGTTATATACTCATAAGTATTATAACTGGATTTAAAGTAATTAAATACCATTGCAAAGCATAGGTATCAAGCTAGTTCTGACTCTGAGTATAAAATACTGGAAGAAGTTGCTTCAAGACAGCAGATTTCAAACACAGAATTCCATTTTCCAATGTCTGCCATTTTTAAAATCAAGAAAAAGAGGGCGGCATTTAGAACTTTCACTAAAGGTACTCCCCAAAAACACCGTAGGTCCCAGCATTGTTCAGAGCACTGCCCTACAGATCTTTTGATGCTTGAGGCAAATCATCAAACTCCACAGTCAACAAAACCAAAAAGACAGAGGAAAAATTAAACAAGTAACTATTTGTGGGGCTTTAATAGAGCCCAGATTCTGCCTCAGTTTGCCTAGGAATAGAGCCTAGCCCTGGAATAAGAGGATAGGATTAGGTCAAGCCAGGAATACTGGGATCCCTGTACTGGAGAGTTCCCCCCTCACTCTTTAGACCCCACTCAGCCACCCATCCCTTCTTTGGCAGCCCATTATCTTGTTTCTCCTTCCCTGGAAGTACTTCAAAGACTTCCAGTTCAGGCTGGATCTTTGGTTGGACAACCACTATATCTAGTGTGACCTCTTGTATCTCTGGCACTTTGATGGGCTTTATTAATGCCCTCCAATCTCAGAAGCTGGTAAAGCGGCTAAGAGATGAACAGCACAATCCTGCGTAGAGTTAAGCCTTCTGACCACAATGGGCTTGTAGTCCCATTTAGGATTGTACTGCACGCTGTGATCTGGAGGTGTTGCTGGTTTAAATCTCACCTCAGTATAGACTCAATAGGGAACCCCTTCAGTCCCTCTCCCCAATTTAAAATACGGGAGAAATAATATTAGCCTACTGTTGTAAGCACAACTGTGCTAATCCTAGCAAAGTGCTTTGAACACTCAACATGTAATGCTTTTTTGTCATATGCAAAGGCCAATCTAAAGAGACAGAGAGCGTGGTTTATGGATCACAGGTTTGTAGGATATTGTGTCTCTGAAGACAGCTTGCCGTGGGTATATCTTGTGGTTCTGGTTTTAAGGGAGTGAGAAAATAACTGTTCTTATTGGATGCTCAAAGTACCAAGCAACAGCAAGGCCGGATGTCGTAAGAGCCTTCATACTGTCTGCTTTTCCTCTCCTTTGACACTGATGGACATCCTTGGTTTCCAAATGGCATCCAGTTAACAAAACAGAATGGGATCCTGTTAAGATGCCAATCTCCCTTTTCCTCCTTTTATTGGCCTGCCAAGCGCAAGATGGCACAGGTGCTGGCTTTCAAAACCTCTTTCATTTGCCATCCCGCCTATGCTTTCCTTTTCTTAATTCACTCCCTCCCCCTCCCTACGGGAAGACGTTTCTGAAGCAGCCAATTACAACACTTTGATATGCATAATAATAAATTCATCAACATTGAAACTGACACCTCTGTGGATTAGCAAGTTTTTTTTTTAACAAAAACCTTTTTATTTAAATGAACAGAGCTCTTAATCCCCTCCCACCCTTTTACAGTTTATAACAATTCGCCGTCACTTGGAGTTCTGAGCAGATTGTTGGAAATTCGGTATGTGATGGAGGGAGAAAAGGAAGAGAGGGCAGGTGATTGGAACTGAAGATGAACACGCTCTGTCTTTTTTTCCCTCCTCCTAAGCACAGATCAATTACAATGTAGACAAGACAATGTCACATACGATTCGCAATGTCACTTTCACGCTGGCGGTAACCATTTAAGAAAGTGCCGCGTCGGTTTTTTACATTTGATAAGAAATCAGCTGTGTTTGTGTTTGCAAAAAAAATAATAATAAAAAGAATGACCGATCAGACAGCATGACAGCTCAGAAAGATTGCAACGGAACAGCGACTCTTTCCTTTCTTGTCTGTCATTGGCCACATAAGTATTTATTTCAAATGTTTGGGGCCTGTTTACGGTCTCTGTGTTTTGTGTGTGTGTGTGTATGTGTGTGTGCATGGCCGCACTTTTGAATGAGGGTGTTGGAAATAAACTGTCAATCTTTATTTACTGTAGCTAAAGCAGGAAATGCGAAAGGTTTTTAGGTTCAATTGCTGGTTAACAGCGAACAAAAATGTACGCCATTTGCTGTTGTAATGTACAGGGAAATTATTTGAGAATTTGGGGAAGGAAAAACAGCCTGCATTTGTTTGAGGATTATATTTATTTATTGACTTCATTTATACCCTGCCTTTCTCCACAGTGAGGACCAAGAATTACTTGCCCACATTCTCCTTTCCTCCATTTTATCCTCACAACAACCCTATGAGGTAGGTAAGGCTAAGAGTATATGCTAGATGCTTAAGTATATTTTTATCAGAGTTGAGCCACAACAAGAGGTAGAGCATTGTGTGAAAACAAATATACCTTCTGCAAAAAACACACAGACAACACATCATTTTAATAGTTGGAATGGTATGAAAAAGAGCGAGAATTTCCATCAATTCAGTGGAATGAAGAAAACATCATTCTCGCTCTGATGTGGCTCATTCTGATTGGTTGTGCAACGACATGATGTTGTCACATTGTCCCAGATTGGCTAGTATTATCTTCAGAAGAAGCCAAGTTTTTCCTTAAAATGGCACCAACACTGCAGATCAGAGAAGGAAGGGCAGCAAATAAATGGCATGGAAAATATTCACAAGGCAGGGAATTATAAAACTTTCCCTATATTTTTCCTGGGGGAAAAAATTGTAGGTAAAATGGCAGAAGCCCTAATTTAACCCCATACTTTGATGTATTATATTTAATTGATGTGGTATTAAGCCAACACCATTTCATGCTTCAGGCAAAAAAAGTTCAAGTTGTACCCCATTCACAAGAAAAAATTTGCCAGCAAGTTCATTCTGATTATTCACATTGGTGATTCCAACCAATCAGGGATCCTCAATGAAAAGGATGCCTTCCCTAAGTTAACACTGATTGGGTGGCTTACCAATGCAATTAAAAATGTCTATAGAGTGTTATGGTATTAAAGTATATATTCATTTTGTTGAGGCATAAGTTTGGAAAATATGCGCATTCATTCCAATTTGGTCTTGAAAATCTAGGGTCCAAGTTGAGCATATCAATATGTGCACATGGAATGAATGTGCATCCCAATGCGAGAATAATTTTAATGTGTTATACTTAGAGTTTATGTACGTACTAACACATGTGTATGGAAGATTTGTAAAGAGCTCTTACCAGCTTGGAAATCAAGCAATGCGTGTCTACATGACTCAGCCCTAGTAAACACCAGCAAGCGCAACATGGCCCAGAAATGAAATATTCACTACCTGCAACTGAATTGGTAAACAGAGTCTTGTGGTGATCAGCCTCATGCTGATTTTACCGCATCAAAAAGTAATACAAGAGAATCATCTCTAAAATGATAGCATTTTGGAGCAGTCAGCTCTTTCCCATACATTTCCTCAGTTATTCTTCCAACACCAGTGAAAAGTGGGTCAGAATTATTAACCCCACTTTATTCTGCTGATTATAAGAACTGGCCCTTAGGTTTTTAAGGCAGGAAGGGAGATGGGTTTTCTGGCTAATTTATCTCCAAACTCTTGTGTGGATGATGTCAGGGTTAACAGGGTAACCATAGCAAAGGTGTGAAGGGAGGTTTGCGTTCTCTTCAGCTCCCAAGGAAAGTTAGCTAGCTTCCATCCTACTCTCTGGGAGCCCAAGAGGGATCATCAGAACATTTAACAGGACCAAATTAACCCCCGTGGACAGCCCAACTGCTTGTTTACAAAGCCGAGATGGAAATTTATGGTGTCACTAAAATGAACCTCTCGCCTGGTGTCCATAGAAGAGAAGAGATATAACGATATTTCCCATGGAAAGGAAGTGGGAAAGCTCTTAACCAATCAATACCTTTATTTAGTCAATAAACCCACAAAACAAGCCCTCTGGGGGATAAAACACAGAGAAAATTCACTGCTTGCAAACAGACAGACATGGCACTCACCTTAAATATGTGTCACAATGGTGTGGGAGAAGATGCAAGTGAAGTGGGGTCCCACAAATATCGTGTGGGTTATCAGAGAGAGCACAGATGTTGTCATGCGGCTGGATCTCTGATTCCTTATCAGGAGCGTTAAATTAACACATTTCTTATTTTGGGAAGCAAAGAAGCCATGTTATCAAACATATGAAGATGTTTTTCAGTGAAGCAGGCCATTGGTCCAACTAGCCCAGTCTATTCTGGAAGCAGCTTTCCAGCGCTCAGTCTAAAACAACTACCTCAATCCCAAGTGGACTTAGCTCAGAACTTTACTACATTTTGTGACTGGGTCCAGAACTCACATAAGTAGGGTTGCCAGCCTCCAGGTAGTGGCTGGAGATCTTCCGGAATTACAACTCCAGGCCACAGAGATCAGTTCACCTGGAGAAAATGGCTACTTTTGGGGGTGGACTCTATGGAATTATGCTGTGCCCAGGTCCTTTCCCTCCCCAAACCCCACTTTCTCCAGGTTTATCCCTCCAGATCTCCAGGAATTTCCCAACTTGGAGCTGGTAACCGTACATATAAGCCATTTTGTGGTTGGCTCCATGGTCCCTCCATGGCAGCCATTTTGTTGCAGGATCCAGTAACTGTTCTCAAAATGTCAAAAGTCCTCCAAAAGGCTGGGGACTCTTGTTGTAATTAGATGTGTCAGGATTTGAATTCCAAATGCCAAACATGACCTGTAACATAGACCTATGCTCTTTTTCCAGACAATCAAACGTGCATGGATATAGAAACGCTACTTTACAGGGTAGGTCCTTATCCATAGGAGCCTACAATCTGAACACTAATAAGAGAGAGAAAATGTGTTTAGAAATGGCTAAATATCATTAGAATGATAACCAGGAGCAGACTGGGACATTAAAGTAGCCCTGGACCTAGATAAGTGGTCCATGTGGAGTTTGTGAAGCCCCGGGGGTTATTTGTTTAAGATTTGGCAGCAGTGATAATGAAAATGAGATTAGGGCCACCTGTGGCCCTCAAAGACAGAAGTCCACCCTAACCCTAACCCTGGTAACCAGTGGGAGAATTAGGGAGCAGGGACATGAGGGTGGCATGTGACATCACTAACATTGGCAACTTCACTATGTTTCCAGAACTGACAATGGATAGCTCTAGGAATCAACAGCAAACCTATGGTAAATCATAGAGTTTCCAGCAATTCCTAGAGCTACACATTATTACTTCACTGTTCTACTCAGAAGTGACTTATTGGCACAGAGGCCAGCAGTGTTTTATTTTTATTTTTCTCCTGATGCTGCTAAGAGAGGCAGAGGGTCAAGCAGCAATCGATGGTAATAAATAAAAATCAAATGTATACTGTACACAGACTGTACAAGAGTTCACTCATAGTTGTGAACAGGGCTTCTGTAATCAAGGGTACATAATCAGATAAACAAGAAATGACATTGTATGTGTGAACAAACACTTGGTAATGGGCAACTTTACTGTGAAATGACCTGTTCAAAAAGCCTTTTGATGTAAGGGGGTACTTGGTATTGGATCTGTAACAAGGTGGGCATTAGTCATTCATTATGAACATGATGAACACTGGTGTTTGTCCCTGTTTGTCCCTGAGTAATCATGAATACACACATGTGTGAATGTTCTGTGTACATGGGAACCTGAAGAACCTCGATATCAGGGGTGGAGAGTATTTTTTCCAACTGACAAATGGGTAACATGCATAGGTGATTATGGCAAACAAGAATGTTTATTTTATATAGTTATAGTTCTATTACAAAGGATCTTCAAGGGAGAATCCAATGTGAAAACATTGAATTAGAAGAAGTCTGTACCAAATTCAAGACAATGTACCCTCCAGGGCTTCATACAGACCTAGAGTTTCTATTCTTACATAACTTGCTATTGTTCATAGCATCCTCCCTTCCTTTTCATTACCTATAAAAATTGGCTTGATGGATATACTCCTATGCATCTGATGAAGTGAACTTCAGCTTCTGAAAGCTTCTTCTGGTAGTCCATAAAGCATCACTGGACTCGTTTTAATCTTCTACTTCAGACTAATATAAGCCACCCACACGGAATTATTTTGCATAAGGATTTTTACACCCCTTTCAATTAAAACACCTTGCAAGGCAGCATACAAATGTACTGGAAAAGAGCAAAAATAATCTGGGCTGGGCTTTCTTTTTTCAATCGTTTTCAGGGTGACGGACTTATCGGTTTGAACACGCTGAACATGAATTTAATATGCTTGTGTGAATGTGTCATCCCTGTGTGAACAAGATCAACACATGTATCAGGGCAGGATTCCATCTTGAAGCAGGTCTCCATGACATGGTACATACCTATCCCTTACGGGTCACAGCCAAGCCCCAAATCTCCATGATGTTAGCGGACAAGAATTGTGTCTTAAACTGAGAAATCTCTGTCTTCTTCCCACTTCCTCCCCCTCGCACTCATTCAAATGTATATCCCTAAATCATGGCTTATGACTCTGCAAGGCTCTTCCTCTGGATAAATCCGCTGCTTCCTAAGATTACCCTGAGCAAGAAATCCACTCGCCCAATAGTGAAACAAACCACTTTCTTAAATCTGTTGGGATGCCAGATGAGAGATTAAAAGCAACGCCCCCCCCCCAAGTTAATCTCTTTCAATGGCTGAACCATGAGCTGTACCAAGCTTCAGCTGGCTGTGCCAGAACTGGATGCTAAGCCCCTTGCAAGACTTAACAAGCTACAGGAGGCACCAGCAACATTCTCATATATGGTCCCAGCTCAGCCAGAAGCGCTCCCTAGTTCCTGAGCAAACCATCTAAAGCCCTCCCTTCTCCAAGCCTCTTCTTGCCTAACTTACTCCCCAAAAGCCAAGAGGAAGAGTAACTTCCATGATAGGAAAAAAAGCTGCTTAGCCTTCTCCCTGAGAACTGCTGTCACCACAAAACATTTAACTAGAACAAGGAACAGAATGGCAGCTAGACGCATCATCACATTTTGTTGGATACATACCAGGGTGCTTAAGTACGTGGAATATCAACATAATACATGGGTTTTGCAGTATGTCATATTTAATTTTATATGTAGAGCCAGCATGCTGTAGTAGTTAGAGTGACTAAGATATGGGAGACCCAGGTTTGAATCCCCGCTCTGCCGTGGAAGCTTGCTGTGTAACCTTAGGCCTGTCACTTTCTCTCAGCCTAACCAACTTCACAAGATTGTTGTTAGGAAGGTAAGAAGGAGGGCACACCATTTTAAGCCACTTTGAATCCCCATTGGGAAGAAAAGAGGAGTATAAATATCTAAAAATAAATCTAAATAAAAGTTATTGTTGACAACTTTTGTTCATAACCATGAATGCTGTTTCATGAGATAGGCAAATAACTTTCCTGTTTAATTCCATAGGCCACTGAAAGTCCAAGGCTGGTGGTATCTTGTTTGTCCACTAACTTTAGGCAACATGAACCAATAAATAGGAGGCCTTCACAGGGCAGCAGGACAGTTTGTCACCTGCACCTCCCCTCAAATCCAGAGGCAGGGAAACCCTAAATTATAAACTGCTGCACTTCTTTTAAAAAATGGTTGAAAATTCAAGGAAGGGGAGAATGGTTAGGCCCATGCCATGCCCCACCACTTTTCCTATACTTAAACTCAGTGAGTTAAAAAGGTTGACATTCTTCCCTGAGATTGATTTATGTCAAACAAACCCAAAGGCTGGAAGGGAAGGTGGCATGGTATAACTCAGTTTTGACAGATCTCAGAAGCTAAGCAGGGTCGGTACTTGGATGGGCGGCCACCAAGGAAGACTCTGCAGAGGAAAGCAATGGCAAACTACCTCTGCTTCTCCTTGCCTTGAAAGCCCCTTGCTAGGGTCACCGTAAGTCAATTGTGACTTGATGGCACCTACACACACAACCCAAAGGCTGTTTTGACAGTGCAAGCATGAGTTGAGATGACAGGCAGATAGCTAGATTTCCAGAGTTTAAAACAACAGTGACTTTTTTTAATGTGTGCGTGTGTGTGTGTTGAAGATCATACGTTTCAGAAGCACCCGGTGAGAGTGCAGTCTAGGAAAACCACATGCAACAGAATCTGCCATCTGCTTCCGAAACATTTGTTGAGGGGGGTGGATTCCAGGGCCCGAGACAGTTTTTACTTTCTCTAGCTTTAGGCCGGCATAAACAAAACCACGAATCATGCCCCTCGATGTCTGCTCGGAGCATATGCCAAAGCAGATGCTAACAGGCTGTGCTAGAACCTGGCTCGGAGGAGAGCAGCAGGTTCTGTTGGGTTTTCAGAAGCCCAAAAGTGCCGTCGCAGGAATTAACGGGCTGTTTCAAGCAGGCGCGTTGCAGACCGCCGAGAGGATAACACAAACGGCATGCTGTAAATAAACAGCACCAGTTTATAAAAACAGATAGTGCCAGACATACTTCACAGCTTCCCACACTCCCCAATTGTGATTAGAAAATTAGGTGATGCAGAAGATGCTCAATTTTAATTGCAAAGATACTAAACCACAATAACAAAACACACCACCACTTTCTGTCCCAAGTGCCTCACATACACGATATTATGATTGTTACAATAACCCTGCAAGGTAGGCCAGTGCTCTTGTCAATGGGGTGCAGCTTTATACCCTGCCTTTATTCCCAGTGGGAACCAAAGTGGCTTACACAATTTACCCCTCTTCCATTTTATCCTCACAAGAGCAACCCTGTGAGGCAGGTTAGGCTGAGTGTGTGTGACTAACCCAAATTCACCAAGCAAGGTTTCCTGGCAGAGTTGGGATTCAAAACAAGATCTCCCAGACCCAAGTCTATTGCTCTTAACACCACACCATGTAGGCTCTGGATCAAGGGCTAAGGCTGAGAAAGTTTGAAGTAGATTCAAAATTCAAACCCAGGATTGGAAACGAAAGGGAGGGGGACAGGGCAAAATCTTACGGGCTAAGACGCAACTGAAGCAGAAAAGGGCTCGCTATGCTTGAAACCTGGCAGAATCTGGAGATTCAGGTTTTGATTCCAAACCAGTTGGCGGTTTTTGACTTCTTCCACCTTAAGCAGTTAGGACCTATTTTCCTGTGGAGAAGCATGCTTTCTAGTATATAGCTCTCCTTCACACTATAGATTACAGATTTCCTCATTTTTGTTCATTGGAATACAGGGATTAGAATAACCGAGGAGGGTGCCACAGAGGTCATTAGTTACCTCAAATCCTAACCCTACCTTGCAGCATTGCTGGGAAGATAAATTTGATTGTTCTTATAAATTTCTCTCCCACTTTCTCTCCAAGTAACTCTAAGTAATAGATGTATTTTATCCTTACCACAACCCTATAAAACAGAGTATGCTTAGAGAGAGGCTGACAGGTGTAAGATCATTTACAGAGCTTTATGGCCTTATGAAGACTTGAACTGGCATCTCAGTCTTAGACGCTCTAACCACTGCCCCACACAATCTCACTGGAAGAGGGAATATGCAACTATGTGAACCAGCCCCTTGAAGAAATAATGAGATTAAAACTGAATTGATAAAATTGGGTGCTGACTTTTTGCAAGGGCAAAAAATCCAGGGCATTCTCAGAGGTGGTTCCTTCACTTATCAAGGAAGAATTACAGTGCAATCCAAAGCAGAGTTCTAAGTCTACTGAAGGTGATTTATTAATTTACCTCTGCTATACTTCACTATTCTCCCTGATGGAAACCCAAAGTGCGATACAGCATACTCTCCTCCTCTATTTTATCCTCACAACAATCTTGCGAGGTAGGTTACGCTGAGCGTGAGTAACTGGCCTAAAGTCACCCAGTGAACTTTCACGGCAGAGCAGGGATTTGAGTCTGAGTCCCCCTGGTTCTGCTCTGACACTAATCACTGCATCGCACTGGCTTTTTGTCAATTGACTTAGACGGGTGTACCTCTGTTTACAATTGCTGCATTTGCTGGTCCCCCACCTTTCAAAACCCATTGCTAGTGGCTTTTTGATAATATTGATGCTCCAGTTTTACTAAAGTTTGCTGGTTTTATTTACCTTTACAGATTGTTTGTGTGTTTTAAAAGTTGTAAGAATCATTTGAGTATTCCTGTTTGAAGTTAGATTGACTGAGTCATAAACTTTTATAACCAACTAAGTAAATAATACTTGATAGAACATAGTTGCTTATCAGTCAATAAATCAGTGGCTTGTTGGCAGCCCTGGATGTGATACACTGGTAATTAGGTGCAATTAATTGATGCTATTATTATTTATTGATAAGGGCCTTTGCAAAACAGCTTCCTGGGAAATTACTCCTCAATGAACATTGTTTACAAACACTCCCAACAAGGGCAGGAGGGAGTGTGGAGGATTACTAATAGCCTAGCTCATTCAGATGGAGAATATTTCAAGTGTTTCACCATATAATTATTAGCCACTATTATAATTACACTAGACAGAAAATCTTGGTAAGTTATAGGTTTCATTTCAACATGATCTCATACATTGCGATCATCAGGAGAATCAAATTGTTTCAAATGTAGATCACCTGCTTTGCTTGCTGACTGTATTCCCAGTTTCCATTTTAAAAAAGTAGTTGTCAGCCTTTTTCATTGTGGAGATAGAAGAGGAAAGGTGCAAGAAGTTTTTTTAGTGTCTGGAAAAGAAAGGGAAGGGGAAGTTGCGAGATGGCTGGAGGAACGCTATCTGCATGTTGATATCGCTCTGTAGCACTGTAAAGCTCTATTGCCATTTACCTATTTCAAATTTTAATAGAACTGTTATAGTACATGCATTAAGAAAAGACTGGGGGGGGAAGGGAAGCAGTTAGTAAGCCATGGCAGCCATGGAATTACACATGGAATTCGTTGCCACAGGAGGTGGTGGCAGCTACAAGCATTGCCAGCTTCAAGAGGGGACTGGACAAATATATGGAGCAGAGGTCCATCAGTGGCTATTAGCCACAGGAGATAGATGGTATTCTCTTTGTGGGGAGGTGGTGCTCTGTTGTCTTGGTGCTGGAAGGAAGGCAGTGGGAGGGCTTCTGGTGTCCTGGCCTCACTGACAGTCCTTTAGATGGCACTGGATTTCTAGCCACTGTGTGTGACAGAATGTTGGACTGGATGGGCCACTGGCCTGATCCAACATGGCTTTGCTTATGTTCTTATGTTCTTATGACAATCATGCCTCTGAGAGGTGATGCAAAGTTGTTGTGGAACATGTGTGGAAACAAAAAACAGAAAAGCAGACAGAGGACAGTGTGCCAGAAACTCCTATGTATGGAAGCTCTATTGCCAGTGTACATGTTTCTGTATTCTTTATGTTTCTGGTGATGAAAGCAAGTCGGAGAATCACTACTGTTTGCAAGTACCCTGTGCCAGCCCCGTTTCCATCCCCAGCATTTCCCATTCAAGAGCTCCAGAAGCCAGTCCTGAGAAAGATCATTCTGAGTTCATGAAGAGCCCTTGATAATCAGGAGGAACAATTCTGAGTTTGGTGGATCAATTATCTGACTTTGCTTAAGGCAGCTTCCTATGTTTATAAATTAATAATATCAGCATTGTTGAACAGGCTTTGACACACATCAGTCCTGTTCTGTGGTGGAAATCCCTTCCTAGGAAACTGCTTGCCTTTCAGAAATAAACTTTTGAAGGAATTAAACATGATCTGTGAATGCACTGGTAAATATCTGTCCTCCATTTGTGTAATTTATTGAGATGTCAGGCTTTTCTCCTGAAACTTTTTGAGTTGTTTATTTAGATATTTATACCCTGTTTTTCTAACCAGTGAGGGCCCAACGTGGCTTACAACAGCGTTCTCCCCTCCTCCATTTTATCTTCACAACAACTCTGTGAGGTAGGTTAGACTGAGAGAGAGTGAATGGCCTAAGCTCATCTGGGGATTTGAACATGGGTCTCCCAGATCCTGGTCCAACACTAACCATTTCAAATGGTATAGTTCTCTCACTGTAGAGAACTATACCATACAAAGGGAAGCTCTAAGCACTGTATAAATTCCAATCATGAGTGTTACTATTCACTTCTGCTATAGCACAATGATTAAGTGGTTGGTCTATGAATCAGCTCTCTGCTACTTCGACTCCCACTACTGCCATGAACTCTGCAGGTGGCCTTGGTAAGCCACTCCTATCAGCCAAGCTCCCTAGCTAGATTGTGGGGATAATAATAACACTGACTTTGTTCACCGCTTTGAGTGCGGCACTAATCATAAGACATAAAAGGCAAACCGTGTTGCTGACGACTTACTTCTTATCCCATATGTGCGCAGTATGTCACGCATGCATAGTATGCGCAGTATGTCACACATAAGAAGCGAGTGGGGGCAAAACGGTTTGCCTCCCCACGGCATCCTCGGGGCCTGGAAAGGCTTAGCGCAGCAGCGGGAAGGCCCAGCACTGTGGCACCGGGCCTTCCTGCTGCCTCTGAGCTTTCAGGTGCCCAGGAAGGCCTGGCACAGCAGGGAGAAGACCTGCCACCATGGCCCCAGGTTTTCCTGCTGCTTTGGGGCCTGATGCGCTGTGGGGCTGCCCAGCCCAGCGGCCCGCTGCAGTACAGGGCGGCCCTGCTGGTGTGGGCAAGAGGCAGCAGCAGAGCCCACCACTCAGCTGGGCAGAGATAAGGTGGGCAAACCGCTGCTTTCTCCTTGCCCAGCTGATCTGCAGGCAACAGGGGTGGCGGTGGAGCCCACCCACCTGCCCACCACTCAACTGGGCAGGGAGAAGGCAGGGTGAGCCTTTTTTCTCCACACCCAGCTGGTCTACGGGCAAGGGGGCAGCAGTGGCTCCCTGCTAGAGCCCATTGTATTAAAACACAACAGGCTCTAGTACTTGTCTGTCCAGAAGGGTGGTATATAAGCACAGTGTTATTCTTCCTTTTGTCATTTTCTAGTCTCAAAAAATGGAAAGGAGGATTCCAGTGTGGGATTCCAAGCAATATAGTCCCATCATAGAGGGCTATACCATTGGCATCCTTTCTGAACAGGTCCATCAGCTCTTGGTGGTGGAAAGTGCCATCAAGTCACTAGCAAATTACAATGACCCCATAGGGTTTTCAAGGCAAGACACTTCAGAGGGGGTTTGCCATAGTCTGCCTCAGTGTAACAACCCTGGATGTCTTTGGTGGTCTCCTATCCAAGTCCTAATCAGAGCTGACCTTACTTAGCTTCTGAGATTTTATTATGAGATCTGGCTAGCCTGGATCATCCAAGTCAGAATGATCAGCTCATAGAGACCTGCAAAAATAATAAGAATTATTATTCCACTATTACGTTATGTCGAAAAGATTACTTTTGAGGGGAAGAGTTTAGTTGTGTGTATTGGTCTGTTTTGAATTATCTTTGGTAATGTAAGTAGCTCCTTTTTTCTATTTTTTACCAGGTATGAAATGAAAAAATAAAGTTAAGTAAATGCATTATTATTGTTGTTTTGTTAAGCCATGCCATTTCCATTTTTAGGGACTTGTCCCTGATTTAGTATTAAAGCATGAAAGCAGAAATCCAAGAACCTCTTCCACAAGCATACATTACAAAATTATAATGGGTTTCTTTGGAAACAATAATGATAATCATTTCTACACCAAGAAATAACCCGCCACCCCACACATTTTGATCCTGCACTGCTCAGACATCAAATAATATGCATTCAATTACATCTCTGGCATGACGACATAAAAGATCCTTCCTTATATCCAAAACCTCATAGCCAAAACCAGATTGGAGTTAATTGCCTTCTGTTTGAATGCAATAATCATGTGCTAAATTGACATCGACATAGATTTAACTTACTTCGGGTGGTGCCCAGTCAGATCCATGGAATGGGAGCTGTGCAGAAGCTGTTAAGCCAGTGTCAAGCTTGGAAGAATCTGGCCTGGCCTGGAATGGGATCATCATGGATTTCAGGCAGACTGTATAGTTCATTGGAAGAATCTGGAGAGATCTGGTGGTTATGGGCTTTTCAGGTCTTACCAGTGCAATACTTACCTGACAGGAAACAATTTTGCAGCCCAAACAAGTCAAACATCGAGTGATCAGCAACTTCACAATCAGATATGAATGTTCTATAATGGTTCCTGTTCAGCCACTGTTACCTGTTGTCAAATACCTGCCACAATTGTGCTCTTGGGGTGGAGGTTTCGACAACATTTTTTTACTGGGCCCCTAGAGTGCTTTGAAAATCTCAAAGCAAGGCAGACCCTAGTAGGACTGCCAGTTCCCGCTTTGGAAATTCCTGGAAATTTGGGGGTAGAGTCTGAGGAAGGTGGTGTTTGGAGGGACCTCAGTGGGATATAATGTCATAGACTTCACCCTCCAAAGCAGCCATTTTATCCAGGGGAAATGGATAAAACTCCACCTCTTTCCAGGTGGAGCTCAATTAACTAACATTTTGCTTCCATTCTCTCTTCATCTTAGAAGCCATGGGGGGTGCATTTCAGAATCCAAACCCTTCTGTGTTTAAAGAAAATCTTGACAAATTCAGTCAAGAGAAGCAGACTCAACTCCCCATGCTAAGAAATGTCTGTTTTATTTCTCTTGGACACGGCTAATGATGTGGATTCTACTTTGGCCGGATGGTTCTAATGCCATTTTTGCAACATGGCAAGATTGTTTTCCCATATATTAACCCTTAGCCTGCTGGCTTTCTTATAGGGCTCCTGCAGCTGGCCATCGTTTGAAACTGCCATTGGCATTCTGTACTACCATTGGCACTGGCAGTTCAAGGCATTTTGCTGCCAGAGGCATCTGCTGCTGCCACCACTCACCAACTCTTTCCTTGTTTCTCCCTGCTAT
The DNA here is from genome assembly GCF_028583425.1 of Eublepharis macularius. Classification (NCBI taxonomy): domain Eukaryota; kingdom Metazoa; phylum Chordata; class Lepidosauria; order Squamata; family Eublepharidae; genus Eublepharis; species Eublepharis macularius. The sequence goes on from NC_072801.1 coordinate 25,490,550, forward strand.
TTCCTCTTGCTCCCACCTTCCAGTCTCTGGCTCCCTCCCACCCAGCAGTTAAAGGAACTAATGTTCCTTATACTGAGTCGGGCCATTAGCCTGTCAAGGTCAACCTTGTCTACTCTGATTATCAGTGGCTCTCCATCTCTCCCCTAGTCCTGGTTTTCTTCCACAGCTGACTACATGAGAGGAAGATGGTTGGCTTACAACTCCCTAACATTTTGTGATTGACCGCCACATGGCAGCCATTTTCTGATTGGCCCCAGCCTGCTATGGCAGCCATTTTGTGGTGGCACCCATTCTCAATATTCTCAAGTGCCTGCAGACTCAACAAGACTGGGGACTCCTGACCTAGTGACTAGAGTGGAGTAAGGAAGAAGAAACCCACTGAAGGAGAAGAGTCAGGGCCTTATCCCCTCATGCTTCTAGGGTCAGCTGGGTATGACCAACACAAGAGGAGGGATTTCAGGCTGAGGGATACATCTGAGCAAATTCTAGTGCTTGGAACACATGGATCCAAAAAAAACCCCTGTTTTTTCTGCTCTCTCTCACTGAAGCTGGATCCCAACAAGCATCAAAGCAATTGCCTTCCTTAGATCACTTTCACCCATTATAGGCAAGAACACATGGAAATGAGTAGCAGCATGGGGCACGTGCGTGCATTGCTTTCCATGCCAGTTCAAAATTGCTCAAGCAAGCACACCAGATGCAAAATCGGAACTCTAATCGCTTTACCAGATACCCGACACATGCTCGCCATTCTGCAGGCTCATCAAGCCCTCGCCTTGCCACAGTGGCACTGCCACCCCACCTCCACGCCAGACAGCTGTCAATCCCACACCCGTGCCAAACAGCCTGGCATATCAGCCCCTGGGAGCCAGCCAGCCCTCCCGCAGATCACCCCGTCTGGAAACACACGCATGCGTGGACGGACACAAAAAGCCATTTGAGTTGTCAGACAAACCTGGAGGTTACCCTCAGCCGGGCCTGAGGCATTGTTAATTTTTTTAACAGCATGCGGCTGTTGCTGCCATCTCCCTGTCGATTCTTGATCTGGATGTGGGTCTTCTCATTTTTCTCTTCATCGCCATTCAGGATCCTCTCACAATTCCAGTAGCATGCCTCCCTGATCTTTGGGCCAAGCCGAATGTCGACAATCACCTGGCTGTTGAGAACTCAAATGGGGGCAATGGGGGTGTGTGCGGGAGAGGCAATCAGGAGGCATTTGGCTCCCTCGATAAAGCCAAAAGGAAAGAATTACGGACTGCTTAAGCCCATTGGTGCCATTGCGTTGCCTCCCTGGGTGCTGACCCATTCGTGTGCCGTATTAGAATTGTAGAAGTAATAAATGAACAGTGGAGGGGGTTTGTAATGATGATTAGGGACTGAAATTGGCTCAGATTTACTGTGTCACTCAGGAACGGAGGGAGACGGGCGGGGGGGAAGCATTCGGTGCGGCCTAATGGATCCATCAACTCGTTTTGGCTGCTCAGTGGGCCGAATAGGGTCACCAGGCTTTCCGCTAGCAGCACAAAGCACTTCAATTTTGTTAGGAAATGTATCAATTTAACTGACTTGAGCAGCACACTGAAAAACCTAATGAATCTGGACTCAATTTTCCGCCACAGTGCTTCTGCGAACTGTCGGAAACAATGTCTGTGGTCGGGGGTGAAGTCTGCCTCCGATAGGCTGCTTGGCCTCCCCTTCCTCTGTCAGGGTTAGCCGAGAAGAGAGGAGGCTTTTGCCTCCCGCAATCCGGTGACAGCTCCGGACCCGGCGCTTGCCACTCTCCTAACAATGATGTCATTAAAGGTAAATTGGCCTCTATTTCAGCAGGATGATAGTGCTAATTGAGTGGGAAAATATAATATAGGGAGCTGTTGTCTGCAGTTAAAGGGAGGAGGGGGACAGATTAAATGGCCTACAATGGTGGGTGTCGGGCATGGCAGATGTTGTGTTCTGCTGATAACTGCATTGACGTATCTCTCGCTTGTCAAGGCTGGGGGTTTTCAGAGAGACTTACAGCAAAAGGCAGCAGATGGCCTTCTGGAATGGGGAATGAAGTGCTTAACCAGCCAGACTACTGAAGGCAGCTAGTTTGTAAACAGAAAAAGTCAGAGGTGTCGTATTGATCCTCTTCACGGCCCAGAGCAAGGCAATGGATAAGGCACCCAGTGGCAGGTGTCCACATTCGCCAACTAGTCTTTATCATTGTTAAAAGGGGGATGTGTTCCCCCAGTCAGCCCAGAGAAAACAATTGGCCCACGGAATCTCCCAAAATTGAAGGCAGGCCTCACCAAGGCCTACTTTCTGTTCACTTCTGTGAGGCCTGCAGGTCCTAAAGAAATGGTTTTGGCCGGTCTGTATGATTTCATAGATCGTAGACAAAGAAAGATAGCTCAGACTGAAATACAACCAAAATTAAGGCTGCTGAACACAGACCTGGAGACTGAGGGGTGGAGCCTGGCATCTCAACGGTGGAGCCTAACTTTGCTTGGCAACTCTGAGGAAAAGAAGAGCTCACAAGATTCTCCAGACTGTAAGAGCATTATGCCCTTATTTCCCACGTGACTTCAATTTATAGATTAATTATTTTGCCTTTATTGATGTACAATTGCTATTCACTCTCCTCAACAGAAAGTGAAAAAAAAAGATAACTGAGGCTGGAAGAACATTCAGGGAAAGGCAGTGCAGTTTAAACTATAAAATAACACAGATGTTTAGGTATGGCCCCAGTGCTGCTCCCTTACCCTTAGACTCCTTCCCCAGCCATCATGACAGACTGAGACTGGCAACCTCTGGATAGTGGCTGGCTGGAGGTCTCCAGGAATTCCAGCTGTTCTCCAGGCCATAGAGAATGAGATCAGTTCCCTTGGAGAAAATGGCTGCTTGGGAGAGTGGACTCTATGGCATTATACCCCATTGAGGTCCCTCCCCAAACCCCACTCTTTACAGAGTTCTCCCGGCATTTCCCAACCTGGAGCTGGCAACTCTAGTCTGAATGCAAGCACCTAAGCAAATTGAAGGATATTGACCCTCCACAAACTAGAATTCTCAAACTCAGTTTAAACCCAGTTTAAAATCCCAATTTGTGTGGAGGTTCAGCCACCTCCAGTTAGCCAAGGGGCCTCCATAAGATGACATAGTAAGTTGGAAAATAAATCAGGGTGTTTTGAATCACGTTCCATGGACAAATGGAGGTTGGTGGAACAAGGGACACACATGAACACAACAAACAAGCTATGTTCATGCCCAATTGCAGTTTCATCTCATTGTCATTATGTCCTAAGTAGGGTTGCCTGAAGATCTCCCAGAATTACAAGTGATCTCCAGATGTCAGAGGTCAGTTCCCCTGGAGGAAATGACTGCTGTGGAGGGTGGGTTCAATGGCATTGTACACTGCCAAGGACCCTCCCCAAACCCTGCTCTCCCTCCCGGAATTTCCCAATGCAGAATTGGCAACCCTAATCCTATGTCTTAGACAGGGACGCTCAAGTGACTTACTTTCAGTGTGATCTTATACTCAAGTGTATTCTGTTTCCTCAGCAGTGCCTGTGTATCCACAATGGGAGAACAAGTGTAAGATCTTTCACTTGAGCGGCCCCATGTAAGATGTCTTCTTGTGCAGAGACACTCAGAGAATGGAACTTGGGTTCAGGCCCCGACACCAGATTATTCTATATCTATCCGACCTGCAATATAATGAAGCCGATTCAGACATTCAAAATACCGAATGAGACAAAATAAAAAGCCACAAGATGCAATTTTTTTTGGCTCAGAAAACAGACTAAAAAGAAAACATTCCAACAAATCCTTTCAGCTCCTCAAAAAATATCAAGGAACCTGATCTCCAAATGGAAACCTCCCATTTAGACAAAAGGGTGGGCTGCTGCCACCATTTTGAATATGAACATCTCACCATGAGGCGATTATTCCCTTCCAGTTTTAACGTTATAAAAGTTAACTTGCAAAGGCACATCCCTGTACCAAACTCACAGGTTAGCACATCCCCAAACCCACCTGTTTTCAAATGGTAGTTATACCATGTTGGGCGACACATGTCCATGCTCACTTTGGTGGTGGCAGCATATGCCATCAAGCATAGCTGACTTACACACACACACACTGGGGTTTTCAAGGCAAGTGACTAACAGAGGTGGTTTCTCATTGCCTGCCTCTGCAACCCTGGTCCTCTTTGGAGGTCTCCCATCAAATAATGAAACCATTCTCTCTCCTACTGATTTAAAATGACTTGGTTAATTTTTACCTATGGGTTGTTGGTTTTTTTTAAAAAAATCCTTTTGTTACATTTCCTTATTGCTGGTAGTTGATATTGGAAACCATCTTGTGGGCATTTTTCTGTTGAGAGGGCAGTTATAAATCTTTCAAATAAGGAAGCAAGCTACCATATTTGCATGAAGTGCAAAATTTTAAAGGTATGATTTTTGCAAATACAAAATTAAGATCCCTAAGACCTTTCATAAGGCTGTAACTTTGTAACATACCTATTCTTCTCATTATAAATAGCATATATCTCATGGCTTTAGAATTTTTTCTTTGCGTACTTTCCTTTCTTCTCTTTTCCTGTAATTTCTCTTCTTCTTCATCCTCTGCTGGGCCTCTCTTCTATCCTTCTGCATTCTCAGAGACGCTGTGCTTTCCTATCTGCCTCTGCTCTGTTTCTGCAGTAATTCAGAGGGTTTTAATCAACTGTAATTCTTGCTTTGCTTTCCTGGCAATGCAAACGTCCTCATTTTGACTGCTCTTATTACAAAACATAATTCCGAGGCTCCCTATAAGTCATTCTGCAGCCTCCTCAGAAACAAACCTAATTGAATTTTATTCTAGCGTTGCTGATGTGTAAAAATGTGGCTGCAACATTCAGTTCACAGGAATTCCATTGCTGCAAAATCGTTCAAGAACATACAAGTTGTTTTGCTGGATCTGACCAAGGCCCATCTAGGAGGGCATTCTGATGCCCACAGCAGCCAGCTTGAAACCTTGAGGAAACTTACATATAGCTAACAACCTCCTCTTTTCATTTATATCCATCAACATGCACTCAAAGGTATATTGCCTCTGATCATGGAAGCTTAGTTTAGCTACCATGGATAATGCCGGATGAAAGACCTACCCTGGATGTATTTGCCTATTTTTGAAAAGCTATCTGAGCTAGTGGCTGTCACCACATCTTGTGGCAGTGAGTTCCATACATTTATTATAGATTGTAGGTCTCCCACGTACCAAACCAAATATGGTTAGCTTCTATGAGACTGTGCTTAAACTATGCAGTTGGTTGTCTTGACAGGGCCCTCCAAAACCTAGAACTGGCCTTGCTGGTCAGTATGTGATCCCTGAATGACTGGGATAATTCATGTAACACATATTATTCGCATAGATTGTCTCCTACCATGATGTGCTTCGTCGTCAATCAGATTGAGCAATAAGATAAAGGTTAGGGAAAAGGGATTGAAAAAGTGGTAGCTGACCAACTCCAGGTCTTCTTGGATAAAGCTGGTGCTTTTCAGTCAGGATTCAGGCTGGGCTATGAGACGCAGACTGTTCTGGTGGCATTACTTGATGATCTCCACCTGAACATAGACAAAGGCCATGCTGCTTTGTTGCTCCTTCTGGACCTTTCTGCTACCTTTGATACAGTAGACCAGGGGTCCCCAACCCCCGGGACGTGTACCGGTACCGGTCCATGGCCTGTTAGCAACCGGGCCGCACAGGACGTGAGTGACGGGCGAGCACAGAGCCAACTCCAGGGAGCAGGCGAGGTAGGGACCGTCTAGTTGCAGGAAAACAAGCTCATGGCTCTCCCACTGATTCTGCATTGTGGTGAGTTGTATAATTATTTCATTATATATTATAATGTAATAATAGAAATAAAGTGCACAATTGTATCATCCCCAAACCATCCCTCCCCCACCTCCCCGGTCCATGGAAAAATTCTTCCATGAAACCAGTCCCTGGTGCCAAAAAGGTTGGGAACTGCTGCAGTAGACCATGCCACTTTGTTGAGGCATCTGGAGGCAGACGTGTGTATCAATGGATGTGTCTTAGACTGGTTTAAATAGTTTCTCTTGGAATGAACTTGAAGGGTAGCTGTTGGGGACCAACTATCTGCAGAAAAGAAATTATCTTGTGGAGTTCCACAGGGCACAATCTTATCCCTCATGTTGTTCAATATCTATGTAAAGCCTTTAGGAGAACTCATGTGTAGTTAGAGAACTGGACACCATCAATATGCAGATGACACCCGGCTCTATATCTCACTATCCAAATCACTATGGGATGCAGTAGAGATCTTAGGTCACTTTTTGATGGCTGTGGTCAAATGGCTGAAAGCAAACAAATTGAAACTGAACCCAGACAATATGGAAGTGATGCTGGTTGGGAAGGCAGAGATCTCTCAGGACATCATGCTTCCCATGCATCATGCTCCATGGAGTTCATCTGACCCTTGCAGACTCAGTTAAGAGCCTAGGGGTTACATTGGTCGCTGCTCTAAGTTAAGTTGGAGATTGCAGTTAGTGCAGAACGCTGCAGCTTGGCTATTATTGAGAACAAGGAGAATCATGAATATTTCTCCCATTCTACAGTCAGTCCATTGGCTTCCTATCAGTTATCAAGTCCAGTTCAAGGTATTTGATATCACCTACAAGTCTCTCCATGGCTTTGGTCCATCATATCTACAGAACCGCTTCTCTCCCTATATTACACCTAGCAACTGGTCATCTGAACAGGGCCTTCTTCAGGTACCACCCTTCACATGGGCGAAATCAACAGCTGCCCGTACATGTGGTAGCTCCCACTTTATGGAATGGCCTACCTGAGAAGGTTAGGAAAGCTCCCACTCTCCTGGCCTTCTGTAAGTGATGCAAAACCAAATTGTTCCAGAGGGCTTTTTGCTCAGATGGGATGTACTGTAAGAAAGTGGCCTCAAGATATCCACCAGTAAAGAAATAGGGAACCCATCAGTAAAGGGATAAGGAGGGACCAAAGACTTCACTACTATTTCTGTAAACAATGAGGGACCATAGACTTCACTACTAGTGCTATAAGTATAATCTTACTGGGTAGTTCCTATGTTGTTTAATATATCAGTCACAGAATTTGTCTATGCTCTGTTGCAACACCATAAAATCTTTAAACCTTTCTTTTCTTTCTTTCCTTCTCTTTAAATCTTGCAGATTGCATGTATATACCCATTACATCTATACTGAAATGTCATATTGATTGTACTGACTCACACCATGTAATCCACCTTGAGTCTCAGTGAGAAAGATGGACTATAAATGACAAAAACAAACAAACTAACCAATAAATAAATGTCAGTGAACCACATTGTAAAATCTGAACATTCACACACGGTACAGTGTTCTTTTTCACCTTAGGCAAAGTTGTACTCTACCAAGACAGGTACTTTTGGCCCCCAAACCAAAAGATTTGTTCATTTTTAGTTTTTAGAATGTTCAGCAAAGTTCTGATAAAGTAAGGACATCATGTGGGGAGAAACTTGCACTCGTCAAAACATACATCATATAGATTAGAAATTCAGCATTGGCTAGGACTCTCTGTTGTGCATTCTGGTAGCAAAACCAGGATGCACTGCTGAATGTGTGAAATGACCCTCTAACCTGGGCTTAGATGGAAATGCAGAAAGAGACTTGCTGGGCGCTAGGGGAATTGGTTTTTAGGAGACAGCCCTGCATTTAGAGTAATCAAGAATGATTCAAATGACAGGTTTGTGCGGTGTTTGTTAATTTACTTGAGATTCATTTCTAGGAACAGCTGGCTGTATCCCAGCAGGAACAACGCTCGCACACGCCCACCTGCTGCCAGGCAGACTGGCTAGGGGTACAGCTGTAGTTAAAGTTCAGTCGACCCGATATTTTTGGCCATTGAAAATCTTTTAAAAGTTATCGGGAAGAACACTCACCTGCAAAAACTGCGGTGGAAATGGCAGGACCAAAACAATTTCGGTGGTTCCCAAGCTTGTCATTGAATTGGCAAATGCAGGCCTCCAGTAAGAAGATTCACATGATATAATAGCCGTGGGCCCAATTAAATCATGCAGTTGGTGGAAGGTAATTATGCTGATACCCCAGAGTTTCATGGGGGGGGATGTATGTTCTACTCTGTGGTTCTCCTGAAAATGAGGAGCCTTTGTCTAACCCGATTCCTTTGAGCAAAACCAGACTGACTGTAGAAGTAACCCTGTCATCTCAACCCATGCTTAAACCCAAACCTGTATATGCTAGATAATTCAAAAATCTCTGCCATGATACCCAAATTTTGCATCAAAGAAAGGTTATTCTATGAATTAGGCAAATGCGCTTGGTTTCTCTCATTATGCATCATTTATTCAACACATTTATTTTGCATAATTGAGTCTGCTTCTGATAATCTGATAAACTGAATCTGCTTCTAATAATCTGATGATTCTGCCTCTGACAAAGAACAGCCACTGAAGTCTTTAATCAGTATGGGCCCAGTGGCACATGACCTTCTCCCTGAGTCCTCCCAAGACCAAGACACATTGTGATGTCCATGCTAGGAATTTAATCTCAGGAACATGCTGGCCTACTCAAGACAATGATACACAAGGGTAGGCAGTTTAAGCCTTGACTCTGTCCCATTTTCTGACCCAAAATGGCCCCATCATACTATTTTGCCCCGTTGGTGGAACCTAAATGTGCTCCATCAGTGTATGTGGAGTCCCCAGTGTGGCCAATAACCACCCTCATAGCAGCTTATGGGGATCAGGGAAATGGTGCAGGAAAGAGGAACTCTCCTTGCCTGCCCTCTCCTTGCATGCCATGATTCCAATTCAGATCAAGTCTATGAGTGTTTGGGATCAAGATTGCCAACCTCCAGGTAGGGCCTGGAGTTCTCACAGAATTATAATTGATCTCCAGACTACACCTTTCTGTTCCCCTGGAGAAAATAGCAGCTTCAAAGTGTGGAATCTATCAAATTAAATCCCCGTTGAGCTCCTTCCCCATTGCAAACTTTGTCCTCCACAGGCACTATCCCCAAATCTCCAGGAATTTCTAAACCGGAGTTGGCAACCCTATTTGAAGTTAGGTTTCTAGTGCAATGGATGTTTTAATTGCATGGACCGGGGAGGGGGACTAATGCATACTTAGGCCATGCAGCTCCTATGTCTTCTGATGAAACAGTCCTTTGCACTGAAAAGTCTATTGGATGATCCCAACAGCTGGAAACTTCCATTTTTAAAATGAAAGATGAGATTTTTAGGAAGCCGAAAATCGTTAGTTACTCCAAGTTCAGGTTGGGCTTTTTTGTTTTAAGCACTACGTGTCCTGGTTTCTTTTTACAGAAACAGAATTCTGTGACATACACACCCCACTCCTACGACAGTTGGTCCTTCTCTTTCTGTTTCCACCAAAATGTGGTCACTGGGGTGGCCATCTATGTCAGGCAAATAGGGTTTGAACCATAGAGATATGTTGTGGCCTTCTCAAATGGTAGTTGCTAGAGAGGGCTGTTTGTCTTTCTAGACTTCTGAACTTTATGGTTTTTGCTATGTTTGCAAGCCAAGTCAAGATGAAGTTGAGGAGCAATCCCTGTGAATATCAGATACGTTTGTCCTTTACTTTTTTTTCAGGAAGTAGGCACATTCTAAATACTGATAAGGCAGAGGCATGACATCACAGGTGCCAGCCAATGGTGCCAGTCAACGAACACCTGCATGTCATTTTCTCTTTCATAACTTGTAGGATGTTGGTTTGTTTGTTTGTTTTCAAAGCAGGGAGAAGATAAGGTTTGCCTGAATGGCAAACATACTTCCATACAGCACCATGGTGACTGCAGTGCTTTTGAAAAATAGTGAAGAGTCCGGTAGCACCTTTAAGATTAACCAACTTTATTGTAGCATAAGCTTTCGAGAACCACAGTTCTCTTCGTCAGATGCAGTGCCTTTGGTGTCTCCATGTCTCCGCATCAGCCTGTGATCTCCACTTCCTTTGTCCGTCTCCCACATCCTTTTGCCAGCCCCGTGGGCTGGCCAGGGCCTTCATCTTCTTCTCTGTTTGTTCAGTCTGCACACACCAGTGAAGACCCATGAATAATAAGAACGGCAATAACCTTCAGATTGTTTGTGTCTGCTCCAGTGGGCACCGCATGCGGGTGCTTGCTCATTTCTCTGGCTTGGAGTTCTGCACTTAAGGTGGTATTGCAGGGGGAGAAGGATTCAAAGTACTCCCCCACCCTACCCCTCATTTCTTTGCAAGACTGGGTACTGAGCTGCCACCCATTCTCTTCCCAAACTGACTTCCTCTTTCCATTGCCTTAGGCACCTTCCTCCCAGGCCATCCCAACCTATGTGTAAGGGAGAGATTTATTGTGAGTCATCATCTTTCTGAAGATGTCTAGCTACCCCCACCCATCTACCACTTCAGCATCTGCCCAACTAATTTTCTATATCTGCATTGGGGAGGGGTGGGGAGAAGGAAGATGAATGAATCACAGTTTTTGAATAATGTACTCTCCTAGAGCTCTGTTCACACATACATACACATGCATCACTTGATTACTTAGCAATCAATGACTCAGCACTTGAGCCTGATTCACATATGGATATTTGATTCTTTAGCAACTGAGAGCCAGTATGGTCTATTGGTTAAAATCTCAGGCTAAGACTTGGAGATACAGGCTCAAAACCTGACATGATCACAAAGCTCACTGGATAATCTTGGGACACTCTCACTTTCAATGCAGTGTTAGCTGGGAAGCATAGTTTTAAATGACAGAGCCAGCAAAGATCGCTCTGAAGGGGACGGATTCTCTCACAGCCCTCTGTCACCTCTGACATCTCCCCTTTCGGGGTCTTTGCCCTGCTGAGGTTTGGTTAATTCAAAGTTTTAAGCAGGAAGGCAGCAGGGCAAAGGCCTTGGAAGGGGAGACAGTCTGGCATCCCAGAGGCAGCAGAGGGCTATGAGGGAATCTGTCCTCTCTGGAGTGATCTCTGCCGGCTCTGTCTTTTAAAATTACACTTCCCAGCTAACATTGTGTTTCTCGATACTTGACGGATATGCACCCCGGCGTCTCATGTAAAGAGACTCTGGGAACTATGTATGCTATTCTGAGCTGTTTGGAGTTGAACCAAGATAAAAATAGACCACTCTTAAACTTGGTTCACACATTCACCACTTGAGGGTTGCTATATCAAACAATGACTTGCATGTATGAACGAACTGTCATACAGACAACTTGCAAAAGATACGTTTAAGCAACTAAATAAAAATGTTATATCATATCCCCCTAAAATATATTTATTTCTTTACTTATTTCATTTATATACCACTTGTCTCCCCAATAAGGAACCAAAGGGTCTTACATTGTTGTTCTCTCTTCCCTTTGATCCTCACAACCTCCTTATGAGGTAGGCTAGGCTGCGAGGGTGTGACTGGCCCAAAGTCACCCAGTGAGCTTCCATGGTAGAATGGAGATCTGGAGCTCCTAGTCTAACACTCTAACCACTGCACTGTGCTGGTGTTTTTTATTGCACAGTGTCTATTTATTGAAGGGTGTTGTACATTCATAATTTGAACAGCCATCAGATAGTGAATTCAGGAAGTGTACATGCATGTGTGAACCAGCACTGATAACTGGGCAATGACTGTGTGAACAGATACGACTCATATTGTTGGAGGTGAGATGAAAAGTTCTGACTGCAGCCTTGTCTGTCTGTCTATTTTATACACCACATTTCTTCCCAGTAGGGATGCAAAGAGGCTTACATCATTCTCCCTTTGTCCATTTTATCATCACAACGACTCCATGAGGTAGGTGAGGCTGAGAGTGTGTGACTGGCCCAAGGTCACTCTTCCACGGCCTGGTGGGGATTTGAACCTGGGTCTCCCAGATTATAGTTCCACACTCTTAACCATTAGCCCCCAATGGCCCATTTGAAAAAAGTCTCCCCTTAATGTCACAGGCATCAAATTAATTTGTGAAAGAACTGTGTTAAGGAAGGTGAGAGAGGATATGAATGGCCTGTTAACTATGGATCGGTCATATTACTCATGCAGTAACGCAGGCCTCAGGAAGGTGAATGTGCACGAGCCATCTGGCCCTTAGACTCAGGGAGATGGCCAATGTATGACTAGAAGGCTTAGATGCACACACGAGTGCTTTTTGGGCAGGGCTGTCTTAACAGACAGCTGCGTGGTAGGTACCTAGTGACACTAAAAGTATTATTTGTGCACTTGAGAAAGACACAATTCATTTTGTACAAGACATTTTGCTGGAATATGAGATACGTAATATCTTCAGTTCAACAAGACTTCTCCTAGTTCCTTTCTCATATGATTCTCTGAGTGACAGCAATAGCTATCAGCAGCAACAGCTGCTACAGTCACCTGCAGAGAGTCCTCTTCCAGCTGTTTCCCAGCCGTTCCGTGCAGTAGGGAGGCCAATCAATATAAGGAAGTGGACTTTTGAGTGTGGATCCTCTCTGTCAGGAGCCATGGGCTCAAGTTAGGTTCTTTGATCACTGCTCCCATCTAAGTGATTGACTGAAGGGAACCACAAGCTATTTGAGCTGGGGCACTAGGACCATAGATCGGGATCCTCCTGGACTGTGAAATCGGATGACGCCAGAAGGCTAATCGCATGCTCCCAGATCTGTTATGATGAACATTGTCACTGGAGGAGGTCACCAGGTGCTAGCACAGCCCTGGTCTTCTGCCAGCTCTTGTTTAAGATCCCGACCCAAGTTGGCACTGTACCATTGGCCTAACCTACCTCATGGGGTTGTTGTGAAGATAAAATGGGAAACCCCATACTTCCTTTGATAGGATAGAAATGTGATTCTTTATAATAAAAAATCAATTTTACAGACATCAATAATGCAATGTTATGCAGAGTTAGACCAGTCTAAGCTCAATTGAAATCAACAGGCTTAGACTGCAGCTATTCTGCACAGCATTACACTGTATAACTGATCTACCTTGATTTTTAAATGCTGCTGGTTTAATTGGTTTAAAGGACTGCGAGTCTTACTGGGTTTTTTTTACTGTTTGTATGGTGTTCATTGATTTCCCCCCCCCCTTCCTTCTATAGTATCCTGAGAACCTTGAGGTGATATGTCAATAATTTAAATAAATGAATAACATCTGTTTTTAAATTAAAGAAGAGGAACCTTTAATACTCCAGAATATCTCCCACCTCTCCAGCAGAGTTGCACCAACTCTGCCTCCCCATGTTGTTTGAGGCACCCCGTATATAACTGCCAGTAAAACCAATGTCTGTGCGAGCGACTAGCTGAATGGGAAAGCGTAATTGTTCCAATTTTACGTGTTCAAAGCTATTAGATCCGTGTAGTTCCCCATCAAGCTGTGTTTGGAGTAAATAGAGAACGTTTAGCCAAGTTGAGAGCTCCTCTAATGGAAAAGACAGCTCCTTCCCCTCGTCAGCTGCCTGTCCCCACAGCGTTGTTATTTAAAGTCGGGTTTTAGAAAAGAGAGGAAAAAAGAAAGAAGAAGAAAAAAATCAGTAGACAGCTTTGGTTTGGAAGCCGGAGGACAGGAAAAGTTAGAGATATTTATTTGACAGGGTCAAGGTTGCTGCTTTTCCTTTCTTTTTCCCCAGGTCCCATAGGTGTTAGACTGAGAGACATTTAATCGAGGGAGTAGCGGTTTCATATCTATAACAAAAATCAAATAATGCAAGATGATTTACTCCCCTTAGCAACCGGGGAGCTTACCCTTAGCAACCGGCCTAGCCTCAGGCAGCGGAGTAATCAGCTTGAAAATATTTCAATTATTGTGTTGATTTTAGTGGATTTGAGAAGCGCTGTGCGGAGAGACCAAGCACATTCTGCCCACGACCTGGAGAGGAAGATATTGATTTAAACAGGTGTCAGGAAGGAAAAGTGGAGTAAATTTAAATGCAGGAGGAGAACGGGAGGCCGCCGAATGTGGTTCAATGTGGGGGTGACATTTTGCTCATTGCCTTGAATGAAAGTGACTCAACTGAACTAGAAATTTCACCTTGAAAATCATCTCCCATCGACACAATCAAGAGGAAAACGTTCGCCATCTCTTTTCCTTAGGCTGTCGAGAAAGGTGGGAGCTGACAGCTGAAGCCAGGGATTTGGGTAAAAGGAACGATAAAGCAGTGTTTGCAAAGTCAGCCTGCAAAAGGGTAGTAAAGAAGTTGGAGGGGAATGATCCCGATGTAGCTGAGTGCCCTCATCAGGGTTTGGCCTGAAACATGTTGCCACACTGACAGTGCAATCCTAAGCAGAGTTACTCTAGTCTAAGTCCATTAAAATCGATGGTCTTGGACTGGGGTAATTCTGCTTAGGATTGCTCCATGAGACACTCTAGAGTACTCCAAAAGGTACATCTGGACACGCTTTTTAAAAGGTTGCCAGGGACCCTAGGGGAGGGGCTATGGCTCAGTGGTAGAGCCTCTGCTTGGCATGCTTGGCCATCTGGAGCCACACCACAGTAACATCCAAACTGGGCTACTCTATATAGGTTTCCCCTCAAAGTCAGCTCTAAGATTCCAGTTGGTGCAGAACACCACCACTTGCTTATTACCAGGAGCTAGGCAGAGCACACATATTACTCCCATTCTGCAGTCACTCCATTGGTTACTCATCATATACCAGGCTCAATTCAAGGTTTTGTCTATCACATACAAGACCCTTTGTGGCCTTGGTCCTTCGTATCTACAGGACTGCCTCTCTCTCTCTGTTCCACCATGGCTTTCCACAAACGCTGCAAAACTGAAGTATTCAAGAGAGCTTTTTTGCTCAGGTAGGAGTGTTGTACTGAAAGGGTTTCAAAGAGATGCATTGGTAAAGGGATAGGGACTATATAGACTATACTAGTATATACTGTCTGTTGCTGTAAGTATGATCCTATTGTGTAGTTTGTGTTGTTGAATAGGTCAGATTTACGTTCTGTTTCAAGCCCTTTATTGGATTCCTGCTCGGTTTCAAATTTCTGCAAATTTGCATTTGTACACCCTATTTCATTGTTTATTGAGTGTCCCTGCAGTTGATTGTACTGAGTTACCTTGTATAATCTGCCATAAGACTCAGTGAGAAAGGTGGACTATAAATAGCGTAAATAAAAATAATAAAAATAAAAGGACCAAGCAGTAGGTGATGGAAGACTTCTGCCTGAGACCCTGGAGAGCAGCTGCCAGTCAGAATAGACAAGACGCACCTTGACAGACCAACAGTCTAATTCAGTAGAAGGCAGCTTAATGTGAGACAAAAACCCCACAAGGTTTCTTGAGTGCCCTTAAAAATATTAAGAACTTCAGAACTGCTTTGCTGGATGAGATCAAGATTCAGGTTTCTAAGAGAGGCCAACCAGGTGCTGTCTCAGATAGAGTATGCCAACAATGATCATACAGTTGCTTGTTCCTGGGGGCAAACTGTCTCCATCCCCTTGACTATCTCTGTGACCATTTCACACCTTATGCGCATTTTCTGGTAGCAGTTAGCAGGTGTCCTGGTAACAGATTGCAGAGTCAAAGACTAGCTCTTCAGGACCTTGAACTCTGAGGTAGAACAGATGTGGCTCCAACAAGAAATAAGGTGCAGCTGATGGTCGTTGAACTTTGCTTCTTGTTGGAGCAACATGAGCCCTTTTAAAAACTGGTGCAGTCAATGTCTGTCTACATTCCACCCCACCCCAGTTAAAAGCTGCAAGATTCCTACAACAACACTGCAATAGCATGGATTCTTGCAGTTCAACATTTCAGCAGGACTTCTGAGTGTGCTCTCAGCTGTCTCAAACCCTTGGATGTTCATGGCTCAATAAAGAAGAGGGTTCAGGGTTTCCAGCAAAGAAAGCTGAGTTGCTGGCCTTTGAGTCAAAATCCAAAATTGATCTTCTTCTCAAGAGAGAAGATTGTGGGAAAGTTTGGGGGAATACAATATCTTCAAAGCAGTCGTCCATTGAGGCATACCTATATAGGCTGTGTGGGTCTCTGTTTTCTTCCCAACTAAACCAAAACTAATCCTTCTCATGGTAGATGCATTGAGTTTCAGTATCTTGTGGCTGACTCTCAAGAGTTAGAATACGTACAAAAATATTCAGTGTCAGAAACATTGGCCATTTTCACACTGCTTACCGGCCACGGAACATTGCACCGAGCTCCTGGAACAACAGCGTCTTCCTGACGCGATTTCACGTGAGAACAGTTGTTCTCGTGTGAAATCGCACCAGGAAGACGCTGTCGTTCTGGGAGCTCGGCACGATGTTCTGTGGCCAGTAAGCAGTGTGAAAATGGCCATTGTAATCCCTGGTAATCCAGGTTGGTATCCGATCAGGGTACCTCCAAGGCTGTCTTGAATTCTGAGATCAGAAAGAGCAGAGCCTCTTTGAGCCAGTATGTTTAGAAGTGACTTATAAGTGTACAGGGGAAGGAACTGAGACTCAGTGGTAGAGCATCTGCTTGGCATCCAGAAGTTCCCAGGTTCAATCCCCAGAAAAGACATGAACACATGAATAGGATACCTTTGCTGCTAGGCAAACAAGAGTTCCAGTGTTGTGTAGCAGTTACATCATTGGCATAGGATCTTCAAATCCCGACTAAACCATTAAGATCCTTGGGCGGTCTTGAGCTAGTCACACATTCTCAAGCTAACCTACCTAACAGGGTTGCTGAGATGGTAAAATGGAGGAAAGTAGATCCACCTATACACTGTGACATCTTTGGTGAAAAAGTGGATTTAAAAAGGAGGAGGGAGGAGAGATGGGTGGGTGGGTGGGTGGATAGAGGGGGGAGGGAGGGATAGGCAGAGTCCACAACTTCCTTTTTCAAAAATGTGCCTGATGCCTCAGGTTTTTATGAACTTGCAGTTCCCTCACACTACATTCACCATTCATTTTTGAGGGCACCATAACAGTCTCTTTGGGGCACAGTGGAAAGAAGAGACCCATCCATACACATGCACCCTGACAAGAGGCTTCTCTTGTGTGCAGAAAACGGCTAGCCTCTTCCGTGATAATAGGGTTTGTAGCAAAGGGACAAGTGCTGTGCAGTCTTTTAAAAAACCTGTTCAGTCAGGCCTTTCTTTTTAAAAATTAAGTTTTCCAAACCGGGTCCCTCCATTCCAAGAGTACATTAAAACCTTAGTTCTTAGCATCATGACAGTTTTATACACAGTAGTGCTGATAACCTGACTTACGGGTCGGACAGGAATCTCCAGACAGTTCAGCCATGTGCCTTGCTTTGTGTGTGTGAGTGTGTGTGTGCGCGCCTGTGACAGCTTGTATACAAAGCACTTATCACCTGCTTTCCAGTACAATAAGCAAATAGTCTGTTGTGTAAGGGTGACCCGGCAGTGGTACGGCTTGATGGAATCGATACCAGAGGAAAAAATAAATGTCACAACCACTTGGGGGCCCGGTTCCTTCCTTTGTCACTCTGGCCTCCCCTGTCAGTTTGTGTCTTAGACTACACAACCCGTGGCCCTTTGGGTGTAATTACTAGAAGAGAGACAGGGTGGTCGCCCCCCACCCCTCCCCTTTCTGCTTTAGAAGTCAGGGAGTCTTACTGCTTTTAAATGCCCAGTTGTGGTGGGAAAGAATACCATGATGATATTGGGGCAAAGTTTTCTGCATCAGCAAGCTTGGAGTTGATCTGACTGCCCCTTCTGAATAATGGCATTCTTCAACCTTCTTAGGGCTGGACCACTTCACCATGCAAGATGCAGAGTTGCATGTTTCAATGCTCCCCAATGCTTTAACAAAAGAAATCCTTCCCTGCATAAAGGAAAATAGAACATCAGGAAGAAAGCTGTGCTAGAAACTTTCTCCCTCATCTTCAAGTTTCCCCAAGTCTAGTCTGGTCTTGTCAGACCTTGGAAGCTAAGCAGGGTCGACCTTGGTTCGTACTTGGATGGAAAGCCACAAAGCCCAGGGTCCCTGCACAGAGGAAGTCAATGGCAAACCACCTACCACAAGTTGGCTGTGACTTGATGGCACTTTACTCACATACAAACACAGAGAGCTTGCCTGAAATGGTAGGAAAAAAATGTGACGGGGGGGATGCAGAAGTTTATAAAAAGATGTATGGCATGGAGAAAGTCAATAGAGAGAACTTTTTCTCCTTCTGCATAATATTAGAACTCAGAGGCACCCAACAGAGTTGGTGGGCAATCGGTTCAGGATAGACAAAAGGAAGTATTTCGTTACTTGATGAATAAACAAACTGTGGAACTCACTGCTAATGGATGTAATGATGGCTACAAGCACAGAGAGCTTGAAAAGGGTGTTAGATAGATTCATGGAGGAGAGGTTTATCAGTGGCCACTGGCATTGGTGACCAAAGGGAAACTACAGAGGGAATAAACCTCTAAATACCAGAGCTAGGAGGCAGATGAAAGCCATGCCCTCTATGCCATATTTGTTGGCCCTCAAGGGCAAGTGATCAGCCACTGTGAGAAACAGGACAATAAATAAGATAGACCGCTGGTCAGACCCAACAGGTCAGGAAAGATGTGAGGTGCGTGCTGGAAGGGCCATGGTGTAGTGGTTAGAATGCCTGCTAGGCATGTGGACAGTCCTAGGTTCAGTCCCCAGCTTCTCCAGTTAAAAGGATCAGGTAGGAGGTGATATGAAAGATCTCCTCCTGAGACCCTGGGAGAGCTGCAGAAGAGAGCCGAATCAGCAGAAGGCAATTTCATTTAAGAAGGGTCTGTGGCTTAGTGGTACAGCATATAACTGGCATACAGAAGGTCCCAGGTTTGATCTCCAGCATCTCCGGTATAAAAGGAGCAGGTAGTAGATCTTGTAGAAGACTGAAACTCACAGCCAGTCAGAGGAGACAAATGTGATCTTGATAAACCAAGGCTATGACTCAGTTTCACTTGTGTTCAGCATCCTCCTCTTCTAAAAAGTAGCCTGAAGTCGACTCAGAAAAGCATGTTTTAAAGTAAAACCAATCACCAATGTTACCAAGTTCACACATGTTTGTAAATAGCCCACACGAGATTCAAACATCCAGGTTTGGTAACTCAGCATTGGACACTTCATGAAATGGAACTGACTTCATGTGGGAAATCTCCCATATATAAAGGTACAGATACCCTTTCCCTGACTGAGAGGGCCAGTTCACACATGCAAGTCATAGGCTGATGGTTGCAACTATCGAGTCACAAACATGTGTATGAACCACATGAAGCATTATTTGACAAGTTCACAAAATGAAGGATAACCTTAGTTTTAGTAAGGATTCCTCAAAGCTGCCTCACACATTCTAGCGTCTTGGGAATCAACCATGTCATTTGACTTGTTCCCCGCTGCCTCAATTTTCTTCTTATCACTGGAAATTTCTCCCTTACTTATCAAATGACCAGAGTAAATCACTTCTCCCCCCCCCTCCCCTGCTTTGCGGACAGTTCTCACTTATTTGGGCTCCATTTCAAAAGTGGCATTTCGGAGCTTATCGCTCGCCATTTCTAAATGGGCATATCGCTTCCCGTTCAAAAGGCTTGGCTCGTTTCAAAACCCTCTCCAAGGAACAAGAACGTTGAACGATCTTCAGAGAGTTAAGGGCCGTGCATTATCTTCAAAGCCGGAAGGGTATCACTCTACACTGCAATGGCACTTGTCCTGTATAATCAACTTTCCCCTTGACTTCTAAGCTCGATATATATATTCCTCATGGTAGAAAAAAAGATTCATTAAGGCAGAGATGTTCAAACGATATGCATTAGAAGAAGTTGGGGTATTCCATTCCTTAAGGCCTCCCACCCTCACAGCTGCAGCCACTACAGAGAAAGCAAAAACAGGGATGCTGCAGATTTTACATGGAACACGTTTAATGATTGAACTTACTGTGACTGACTGTGATGATCAAACATGGACCTATCACCAGATCTGTTTGGGTTGGCACCACACAATGCCAAAATGATAAAAAGGAGCTCTATAGAAAAAGCATACATTGAAAATATACTAACAGTGTAATCCTAGATCAGATCTACACCCTTGAAATCAATGCTTTGATTTACATAATTTATACCAAGATTTTCTCAGCAATGGGGACCCAAAGAAGCATACAACATTCTCCCTCTCCTCCAATTTATCCTCACAACAGCCCTTTGAAGTAGGTGAAGCCCAGAATGTCAAGGTCACCTAGCAAGCTTCAGTAGCAGAATGGGGATTCGAACTTGTGTCTCACTGATTTGAGTCTGACACTATTAACATCCACTACATGCTGGTAACTGCTTAGGATGACACAGTAAATTCCCAAACCATACCCTTTCTGGTTTATAGTGTGTGAGAGCTCTTTTCTCCCCCTTCCCCATATCTAAGCCTCTCAGATTATTTAAGGAAACTTGAAATCGAGGCTGGTTTGACTTTGAAGCTGAATCTGTTATTCTTGTCACTCCCAAGTGATTCCACTCCTATCTCTTCTTATGAATCCTTTCCCCCTAGATTCACAATGTCCAGATCTGGTCAAGGGGTTCCAAATGGAGCTTGAAGTGAACCTCTCACTTCTTGCTGCCTCCAAGGGCTTATTCTTTTAAATTCAGGTTGGCATTTGATTAGTTAGTTTTAAATTTATTGGCAGTCTTAAATTGAAATTTTAAATGATGGTAGGTAAAAGTAAAGGAGTGCAAGCACTAAGTCATTACTGACCCATAGGGGGACGTCGCATCACAGCGTTTTCTTGGCAGACTTTTTACGGGGTGGTTTGCCATTGTCTTCCCCAGTCATCTACACTTTACCCCCAGGAAACTGAGTACTCATTTTACCGACTTTGGAAGGATGGAAGGCTGAGTCAACCTTGAGCCAGGTATTTGAACCCAGCTTCCACCAGGATTGAACTCAGGTTGTGAGCAGAGCTTGGGCTGCAGTACTGCAGCTTACCACTCTGCGCCACGGGGCTCTTAAATGATTATATATATATCATATATATATACACTGCATATATATAGAACGGTGCCTAATAAATGTTTTACCTAATAAATGTTCTACCTAATAAGGTAGAACGGTGCCTAATAAATGTTTTAAATAAATAAATAATAAGGGACTTGTGCCCTTCCTTGTTTTGAGCAACTGATCCCCACCCCCACCAGCACACCCCAGTTCTCAATCTTCATTCAAAGCACCTGTTTCAAAGCAGCTTCTCACACGGTATGAAGGAGTTGAGAGTTTGAGGAGAACAGTTCCAAAATACACCTTCGGGCCTGTAAAACGAGTCACATGGTCAATTTGGACTTTGGATTCTTCACACTGCTTGCTGTTGCAATAGAAATTTCAGCCAATGTCCACAATGGCTGCCTCTTTGGGGTTTGTGTCGGTTTGTGTTTGTTTGTTTCACTTCCAGCAGCCAAATACCATTGCCAGAATGTAAGCAAATACTCCAGGACAGTTAATTAGAAACATCCCTTGACAAGCTTGTGAGTGCCCGTGCCAGACATAGGGGGCAAGACCAATGTCTCCTTAACTTGTGGTGCATTGCAAGCAAGCGGCCTCTTTCCAGGAGCTTAGGAACCAAACAATGGCTGAACAGCTACCATACCCCCGTGTCCTCATTTTGCCTTCCAGCCACGGCTCTCTCCTTTTCATTTCATGGTCAGTTTTCACTCCCAATGCCGCAGCTTGGCACGGGGGTAGCTTTCTTTGTGCCCAAAATAGCTGCCAGTTTGCTGGGCTTTGACACGCGGCTGTCGTGAGTCCTATTTTCCTTTTTACAAACTTCCCAACCAAGCGTTAAGTCGGAAATTCATTTCTCATTATACAACTCCCAACACCGCAAAAAGACAGAGAGAAAGAGAGAGAGAACTCTCCTCTGCCAGGTCTTACAACTACTTTCTTCAATGCTTATTTTTGCTGAAAATATGGATTTGGAGCACAAACACTTTTGGAGTGCAAATGGACCATTCAGCATAGGAAAAATGTTTGCGCACCACTCGTCTTCCTCACTGGGCAGGTCAACATAGAAAGGGTGATTTTAGAATCCTGATGGCCAATAATAACATTTTCCTTGCTTAGACAGAGGGGGGGGCTCTCTCCTTTGCTAGGTCAGCCATATCCTAGCCCCTCCGCACAATTCATTCTTAAGCCAAATATTTTATTCTTTTTTTTTAAAGTGTATTTTCCAACCATATTGCAGAGGGCTTTTTCTCTTTTATGCTCCTGGCAAAACTTTATCTTCCAAGAAATCTTGGAGATCTTTCAAAAGTCACATTGAACTAGTTCCCAGGAAAATCATTTGTGAAAGGAAAAGCTTCTTTGCTACTTGGTTGACCACCCCCCCACCACCAACATTTTGATACTGCAGTAGAAGGCAAAATGTCTGGGATTCTGGGGCTCGTATGAGAAATCTCAGCATTGGAAGTTGAGGCCTAGCCTAGTGAGCCCCTGTGGACTGTGGGGGTTAAGCTCAAAGAGCACCTCTCGCATGCAGAAAGGAAGAGGGGTCTGCAATCTTGTCAGTAGCAGGCAATATGGATCTTCAGGATCAATCAGGCCAGGTCTACAGCCTCTTCTGGTCAAGAAAGCCATTGTGATGTTGTGGTCAGAGCATCAGGCTAAGATCTGGGACACCTGGATTCAAGCCCCGTTCCACCATAGAAGCTTGCTGGGTGACCTTGGGCCAGTCATTCACTCAACTTAACCTACCTCACAAGGTTGATGTGAGGATACAATGGAAAAGGAGGAATGGTGTTATAAGACGCTCTGGATCCCCACTAAGCAGCGAAGTGGGATATAAATGTATGAATAAACAATAAAGAGATCTTTAGGAGGCTGCATTTTGGGCTCCAGCTTCCAATTCACACTACTCACTGGTTTCAGACAGGAAAAACTCTCCAAGTTTAGATTTCATTATGGCTAGCCATGGCCCCGACTAACCCGTGAAGTTCTTTGAATACTTGAAATGTGTTATATAAACGCCATTATTGGCATTAATAATTATCAATAATTATTCATGAATTATAGAGGCAATGATCATTCCATCATCAATATTTGCATAAGGCAAAAATGTAGGGCTCCAAGACTCCTGCCATCAGCCTCAGCTCTCTATTGCCTCTCGGTAAGGCAGTGGGAGAAAATAGGGGGAGGGTGTTTGTCTCTTTGATATGTGTCACTTTTGGCACAAAACCAGAAATGCTGTCATTGTGTAGGGACAATGTTCTAGGTTACACCTGAAATGCTCCTGAAACTTTACCATAGAGTTTCAGTGAGATCCTACAGCTACACCCTGACACTATGACAGCAGGTTCAGTCTCATGCCAGAAGTGGTGTCACACATCAAAGCGATGCTTATTTGAGTCCCCCTGCCCTCAAAAACCTCCAGGCCATGAAAGAGACTTAAAGGCCTTAACAATCAGTCACCCACATGAAAACGGTCTAAGCTTCCAATAGCCAGGGATTGGGTGGTGGTGATGCTGGACCTTGTCTCCTTGATTGGCTCAGCTTCCTGATTTCACAGAAGTGGAGTCTGTGGAAGAGCCTCTAACCGCCATGGGCTGAGTTGCTCAGAGCCAAGCTACAAGTGATGTCTGACACAGGTTGGACACTTGTCAGCTTCCCTCAAGTTTTGATGGGAAATGCAGGCGTCCTGGTTTTACAGCTTGGCTCTCCATTACAGCTGCAAGACCAGGATGCCTACATTTACTTCAAAACTTGAGGGAAGCTGACAAGTGTCCAACCTGTGTCAGGAGTCACTTGTAGCATGGCTCTCAGAGAGGAGAAGGGCTCAAGGAAGTGGCAGAAATAGGTGAGACCTAGGCAAGGACAATTAGAGGAAGAAGCAAGCAAAAGGAATTGGGAGAAAAAGGCTGAAAGGAGGAACCTGAGGGGTCCAGGAAAGCTGGAAGAGAAGACTAGGGGAGAAGAGATGGCCAGAAGGTGAAGAATGACAAAGTTTGTGTAATGATTTGAAATAACCATCTCAGCCTTTGGCTGCAGGCCTTGGAGTCTCACTGTAATTCACTAGTCTTTTTTTCTGATTTAAGAGCTAGAAAGAGTGAAAGAAGGGGGGGGACAAGAAAGATGCCATTTTCAAGGGGGTATTTAATTCACCACCTTGGACAGCTCATCGTAAAGCCCGGCAAAACCGCTCGGTCTCAACTCCCGCCTCAGTCAAGGAAGATGTCGACTTTTCCCAACACGGCCCAGATCAGATCAGATCTTATCAATTTCATAACAGCCCTGAGATTGTTCTGTCTCGGCTGGTTTGCTCAGCCATCTGACACAGCGCCAGATCTTCGGCAATCTTCCTTTTGTATTCACCTGCGGCGTCTCTTTTATTACAATGCATGTCTTTTAGCATATAATAAAATGAAGCGACAGGGCGGCCGTGCCCCGGCTTGCTTTAATCTTTGGACCAACTTAAATATCTAAAGAAAGAACAGCTATTCATCCAAACCATAGAGCCTTGTCACTTGACCTCTTCCCAAAATAGAAATTGGCATATTCTTGAGGGTTTTTTGCATTCCTCCCACCCCAAGCTTACCTGGTAGTTGCTTCTACCATTGAAGCTTAAGCTAGACATAATGTAGCAGTTAGGGTGCCAGATTAGGATCCAGGAGACCCAAATTTGAACCCCCACTCTGCCATGGAAACTCTCTAGGAGACCTTGGGCCAGTCACTCTCTCTCAACCTAACCTACCTCACAGGGTGTCTGTAAATATAAAATGGAGGAGGGCAAATGGCATAGACCACCCCTAGCTCCTTAGAGGAAGGTTGGGATAAAAATGTAACAAATAAATAATAAACAAATGCCACAAAAGTAAGGTGGCAGAATGGACTGAACCATTGGAGGGTGCTTCAGCAGCTTTTGAAATAGGCCCAAATAATAAGATTAAAAGGTCATAGATCCAGAGGAGTTAGTTGTGTTAGTCTGTAGTAGCAAAATAGAAAAGAGTCCAGTAGCACCTTTAAGACTATCCAACTTTACTGTAGCATAAGCTTTCGAGAACCACTGTTCTCTTTGTCAGATGCATCTGATGAAGAGAACTGTGGTTCTCGAAAGCTTACGCTACAGTAAAGTTGGTTAGTCTTAAAGGGGCTACTGGATTATTTTCTAAGATGAAAAGGAAAGCCCTGCCTTCAGGACTCCTGTCTAAAAATGGAATGCGACCACCTTAGCATTTATCTGGAGTGCTCAACCAACTTCACAGACAGTATCTTAGCAATCCTTAAAACAATGCTGCAGGGTAGGTCAGCTTTATTAGCTCCACGGGGCAGACAGAAAACAAAAGCAGAAAGAACTGTGACTTCCCAAAGAGTGGGATTGGTGACTTCCTGGTTGACCATTCTGTTTTAGCCGCTGTGCTATCGCTTCCTGACTATATCACATGCACACAGAGCTGATCAAAGGGAAGGGGGAGCCTTTCCTAAACTTTTAATAGCCAAGGTGCATTCTGAGTAAAAATTAAAGGTGTCTTTCACAGCAATGTGGACATGCCTGCTGATGGGAAGGAAGCCAACCCAGAGCATGGATTCGCTCAGAGAAACAACAGACAGCCTCCACTTCGGGAAGGCCAGTATTTTAATTGATTTAAATTAAATTGATTAATTGATTTATTTCTTGCAGTGCTCTTGCAGCACCCCCTCCCAGTTCAGGGAACCCTGTGCGAGGGATAATTGTGAACAAGGAGCATTGCTTATACTTTAGTATTGGGTCTAGAGTACAAACACAAAACTGTTCCCCCACTGAACACATTCCTGGGTCTTTAGAGCAAGCTGACCCCTTCCAGTGCACAACCTGTCACTGAGATTCTGGTTTTGAGGAAAAGACCCAAATAAGAGAAAGGGATCTTTCTCCAGCAAACAGCCAGCAAACTCAACATCTGCAGGAAAATGGGTTGTCTGTACCTCTTAATGAGCTGCATAGGAGTTCTATAAATACTGCACATGTAATTTTTCCATCATCTAATACACTGTTCCTGTTTATCAAAACCCTCCAGCCATATTGAGCTCATCCCTATTCCTGGCGATATCCATTAAATTCTGAACTTGTGGACTTTGCATCCAAACATTCCAAATTTTACATTGAGGTATAAAAAATCAGCAGCCCAGCAGGAACAGCCAATAAAAAGCAAGTCCCATATCATCTTAAGGACTAGCAACATGTATTTCAACATGAGCTTTCATGAGTCACCTCATATTGAAATAAACGTTGTTGGTCTTTAAAATGCCACTGAACTTTTGCAGTATTTTGTTGCAATGGAGTAACACGCCTACCCCCTTTGCAATCTATAAGGTGTTTTGGCAGTCTCAAGAATAGACTGGGGTCTCTCCCCTGCTGATCCACCTGTTTTCATACTGTGGGAAATAAGAACAGCCTTTACACTGTGCTTTCCTTTGAGGAAAACAAAACTGGAGATTCATTAATGTATTGTTTTTGTTATTATATTATTTTATTACTTTATTAATTAATGTATTGATATAATAATAAACATTTCTCCTTCCAACAGCAAACTTCAAGGTCCTATCAAGTGAAACAAGACACTCATAGCTGTGATAGAAGTTTCTGAAAAATAAAGGAAAACTCAGGTATATAGAAAAATATTTGTAATTTTTTTTTAAAGCAGAAATCCCGCCCATCTGTCCCAAAATGTTTTGAAAGAAGACTGGGTATGCTCACTGCCTTCCACTAGGCACTGAATGTTAACAATCATTGTGTGTCAGTGTGGTGTAGTGGTCAGAGTGTCAGACTAGGATCTGGGATACCCCAGTTCAGATACCCCCTTTGCCAGGGAAGCTTGCTGGGCAGCCTTGGGCCAGTCACTCACTCTCAACTTCACCTACTTCAGTTCACAGTGTTTCTGCAAGGATAAAGTGGAGGGGAGGAGAACAATTTGGCAAGCCGCTTTGGGTCATTGTTGGGGAGGGGGAGGAAGGTAGGTAGGTAGGTAGGTTGTTGGTGTGTTTAGGGAAACAGAGAGAAAATTGGCCTGGCAGGTCCATAAGGGCCTCAAGTGCACTGGAGAGAGGAAATCAGTGCTAGAATGCACGCCTTGAAACTTGCACCTCACACTTCTCCATCCCATCCTCGTACAGGGTGTTGCAAGCATTTAAGGACTCACAACTCTGAAGGTCAAAAAAGTTCCTGGGTAAGTGCTTCTTTGGCTTACTGACAGGGCTTAAGCAGCTGTATCGGGGCACAGAAGCAAGCACTTTGTCTGTCCAGCACTCTGAATGTTCAGTTCTATCACCTAGATTCCAAAAACACACTTACCAGCTCTTCTCGTACATTTTAGAGAGCCAGGTTAAGCCTTCTTCCCACATTTTGGGTGTTCAGAACAGCTAATGACTTGTTCCGATTCTTTGTTTCCCCCTTCCCCACCAATGACCAGAAGGACACTAACATCTGAAGGAGCAGTTTGCATAACCCAGCAGTAACAGTTCAATGGCTGGTCTGTATTCCCAGAGGTCTTCAGCAAACTGTTGGTTGGACATTCTGCTTGGAAATTCATGGGAGTCTTCTGCCTGGTTAATGTTATAAACAGAATCCAAAAGCAGACCCTTTTCAGTCATTACAATTTGGGCATCCAAACACTGCATAAGTGGCAAATGATCCTCCCAATATTTTTGGCCTATATTTTGCATCAATGGGGCAATTTTTCCAACTTTAGGCCAAACGATTTTTTTTTTAATCTGGCATCCAGTAGTAAGTACTGAAACTTGAAAATATGCACATTGCCTTTTTTCATACAAAATGATAGCAATGCAAATCAGGAGGATCATGGGTAGCATGATCTATCCTTATGCACCATTTGAGTGCCAGAACTGTAATAACAGAAAGGAACTAAGATAATACTTTGCAATCCTCTAGACTGTTTCCCTGGACCCATAGTTTCCTCTAGACCTCCAAAGATGTTTCCCTAGACCCACAGTGGAGCTGGTGCTGGTCCGAAGCAGAACCTACCAGCTCCTGGGACAGTTGCTCCGTCATGTAATTCTTTGATGGACATGTGTCCTTTAAAAAGACAGCTGATGAGAAAATGCTTTTCAAACGAAATGGCCTATTTTTGCTTGAAGTGTTTCACAAAGAAGCCATAAGCAATTCTGTCTTGTTGTTTTTTTACTACCGTTGCTAGTAAAAATATTTTACTTGTTTGTTAAAATATTTAAGCACAATTTGACAGTTCACCAGATGTTGAAAAAGTAGTTTGGAAAGAACAGCCGTTGAGTTTAATAAACAAAAGGGGGAATGCCTACTGGTTGCAATCGGCAGGCGTACATTTCGATGTCTGCTTAGGTAGCAATCACATATGGTAGTCCACATGTTCTGAGTCTGGAATAAATCCTCTCTCGTTTGCTCACATTTTTATTCCACTGTAAATTCGAAGTGGAAAAAAATGAGAAATGGGTTAAGAACTCTCATCTCGATGCAGGATGGGTTCATTTCCACTTAAAATTTTTTCAAGAGTTCTCCGGAAGTGCAACTAGACCAAGCCTATTACAGAGCATGGCTGTCACTACCTTTCCCTGAAGCTGGTGTCCTTCCTCTCCTAAATTTAACTTGCAAATAAGTTTGGATGAAAACTGATTGCCAAGAAGGCCCTCATCTCTGATGAGTTCCATGAGCCTCTCTACCCCATAACACTTCTCGCTTGTGCCCTTATCCCTTCTGTACAGTGTCTTCTAGAGAAAAGGAGAGGGATTTTTATCTTGAAAATTCCCTACTTGAAAGGTTTTCAAGATATAAAGAAAGCCAAAAAGTAGCCTTCCCTTTCATACACATGTCTGTGTTGCTGACAGGTAAACTTTTGAGGACAAGAAAGGGGCCAGGGTGAGAAGTGACGTCTAAGAGCATGAGAAGGTGGGTGTCTTATGAACAGGGGAGGAGCATAGTAGCATAAGGCAGGAGACATCCTCTCCTGAGCCGGGAAGCAGAACTTCGGTGATTCAGAGGTGGAATTAATATCAAAAAAATAAGCCAGCCCCCAAATAATAATAATAACCCAGTCCCTTGCTGCTGGCTATTCCCCTTGAGCTTTAACTCCCTTCACTGGAGATCACAAGAAAGAAGCTTATAAAGTCTAAACATTTCAGGTCCGACCCTGAGATCTAGCATCCCTATTTTCATTACAAAATCTCTGATTGTGAACCTGCGCATCAGTTTCAGGCTGTTCACAAGGAGGGCCTTTTTCAATCCTCTTTTTCAACGTTATGAAGAAGGTAGAAGATGAACACTTGGAAGGGTACTGGGTTGCCAGAGGAGAGCCTGAAAACTGGGAAGGGGGTTACATGGGAAGGGGGGAAAGAATTATGTAGTCAAGCAATGCACTTTTATCTGTGACAGGATTGGAAGGACCATACTCTGTTCCCCCTGTTCCCAGAGGTACAGAATCAAAAGAACAGAAGCTGCCCCTGCACCAGATAATCTCTCCGCATTTCACATTGGTTAAAAATGAGTTTGTTTTGCTAGGTTTGCATTCAAAAAGACATGAGTGGTTGCTTCTTTTTGACCTGCCCACACAACTGATCTCAAGAACAATAAAAAAACAGAACAAGAAAATATAAAAGATATGAACATTACAACAGTGTGGAAACTGGTCAAAGCAGCAGGAAGTGAAGGAGACGGGGATCAAAGGAGAGGGAGATGAGACGGGAACAACATAAGAACAGGGAACAGCTAGAAGTTTGGAGGGGGGCATGGAGCCAAACTACAAGTGACGCCTTACACAGGTTGGACACTAGTCGGCTTCCCTCAAGTTTTGATGGGGAATGTAGGCATCCTGGTCTTGCAGCTGTAATGGAGAGCCAAGCTGTAAAACCAGGGCGCCTACATTTCCCATCAAAACTTGAGGGAAGCTGACAAGTGTCCAACCTGTGTAAGGAGTCACTTGTAGTTTGGCTGCAAGTCTGAACTGTTTCACGTGGAGGAGAGAGCACTGGAGATTTATCTCACCTCAGCAACAGTAGCATTCCTTATATACAAGTGATAGGTAGAGTTGCCTCCAAGATCAGAAATTCCTGGAGATTTGGGAGTGGGTCCTGAGGAGGGACCTCAGCTGGGTATAATGCCATAGACCCCACCCTCTAAAGCAGCCATTTTCTTGAGGGAAACTGATCTCTGTTGTCTGAAGATCAGCTGTAATTCTGGGAGTTCTCCAGGTCCCATCAGGAGATTGGTAACCTCACCGATGGGGCACCTGGTCTGCTATCCTGCATCAGATGCTCAAAGAAAGAGATCCTGCACCCCCACAGACTCCAAACAATTCAATCTCCTCTGCCTTCATCTCTCAGGGTCTGTTTCAAAATGTCAAAATCTGCTGTTTCTTCACACTTATATATTTCATTTACACAACTCTTTCTTCCCAATGGGGACCCAAAGAAGCTTTTGCTGTTCTTCACTCCTCCATTTGACCCTCATATAAACCCTGTGAGGTAGGTTAGAGCTGAGAGTATGCGACTGGCCAAAAGTCACCCAGCGAGTTTGCATGGCAGTGTGGAGATTTAAACTTGGGTCTGACACTCTCTAACTACTACACCTCTCTGTCTCACTTTCCCCCTCCTTTAAGACTAGAAGGCCTAACTATATGATATGTTTTCCAAATTCCAGGGTACATCCCTGAATCTGACCCGCTCCTGTCAAGCTGATGCATTAGGTTTGCCAACTCCAACTTGGGAAATTCCTGGAGATTTGAAAATGAAGCCTGAGGAAAGCAAAGTTTGAGGACGGGATGAACCTCTGTGGGTTATAATGCTATAGAGTCCAGAGTCCACTCTCTGGGGAACTGATCTCTAAAATCAGGTGATTCGTCGGAATTCCATGAGATCTCCAGGCACCACCTGGAGATTGGCAACCCCAGCATCCATACGCCTGCATGAACCAAGCCCATCAATCTTCCTTCTTTCCTTCCTCAGGGAGGTGAAAACAGAAGAAAAAACTGACTATTCCTCATAAAAACGTTTTATGGATCTCAAAGCCCTAGTGAAGCTGGGTGCTGTGTCTTTAAAGCCTCCATTTTGTTTCCCCCTACTCAGATTCAGGCCTATACCATAGATTGAATCCAGGGTGGGTTTCTTTTAAACAAATATCAATTTCTCTCAGGACACTGAGCCATTCAAACCCAGGAAAGATAGCTATTTACTGTTGGGGGAGGGCCAGATTCACACAAGTGTGAGTCTCACAAGGCAATTGGAAGGAAGGAGCAGGACCTTGTGAGGGGAAAACAAATCTTTTCCTTCAGCCTTTTCCTTGGCTCTGAGAAGCTGAAGGGGAAAGCCGGTGAAAAAAAGGGAAGGCCTTCAGCAATTCATTTGTTGAGCAAAATATTTACTATTGAGAAAGGGGGAGGGGGGTTCTCCTCCCCTCCTATAAATTTCCTTGCCCAAAGAAAACCATACTTCCTTCATGTTGCAGTCCTATATATATTTGTTTTAGAGAGCAACCTACTGACTACAGTGGGACTTGCAGTTGCTTCTGATTAAATGTTCATGGGATTGCCCTATGAGGGGTATATTCAAGGCACTCAGCACATGCTCTCAATCATTTTGTGACTAGAACTTTTTCAAAAATTACTTCTCAAAAGTCTCTTTATCTGGACCCAGTCCTTGATCCAGTTTGGGCCAGTTGCATGTAGTTTATTACTCAAACAGTTAAGGAACACCTTTGGTTTCTACATGTGGCCACAGGCCCTCCTTGCTTTGAATAACTTGACAACAGCATTTATGTGTCAACTTCCAATTAAAATAACAAGTTATCAACATAAAAAAGCCATTCAGTTCTTTATATACCCATGAAAGTTGGAAAATGACATCTTGAGCAAAGGTTTCAGCGAGTTCTGGAGTGATTTGAGACCTGCCGGACGTGAGGTCGGGGTTTATTGATGGTACAAGATGGGACTTTATTTTGTTTCCGTTGCACAGAACAATCCCCAAAGTGGATATTTTCTGTACTGAACTCCCAAGAAGAGCCACTGACTCTGCAGCCATTCAGAGGGCCATTTCTGATTTTGTTAGAAGTATCAGTACAGACAGAGATTCCATAATGTTCTCTGCTACCAGGAAGCAAAACGAAGGAAACCATTGATGGACTGGCAACAGAAGTCTGTGGCATCCTGAATTTCACATGCCAAAGGAGTATTTAAATCCAGCAAGCATCTAGTAAGTGCAATGTTGGTATTTTGTCTGAGATTCCAAGAGCAAACCCTGCAGGAAACAGCATAGGTCTACCCAATGCTACAGAAAAATAAACTGGAAGACTGAGCTTTCAAGCTTGTACCGGCAGCAAGAACTGCTGCTACCCTACTGCTCACGCTTCTGGACAAACGTATTTTGCAGGAACAGACAAGTTGTTGAAAATTACAGTGACTATTGCAGAAGCACAGCAAGAATTCTCTGCGCTGAAAAGAAGTCTTTCCTGGCCGGGGGGCGGGGGGGGGGACTATCTCCGAAGACCAATTCAATGCATTAGCAGTGCTGTATACAGAACAATGGCCAATTAAAAGAATCCCAGACTTTAATCGCAGAACAATTGAACTATTTGCAGGCTGGAAAGAATGTGACCTACACACGGAGGGTAAGGAACACACACACCTGCTGAATTAAGGTAAAAAAAACCTATTCTTAAAAGTTCAGTGAGATGTTAAGTGTTGCAGAACTGTGTTACTGTACTTAGATTTTCTTCTGGTATCATGGCAAAGGAGGAGGAAGGCAAAACCAGAATTATTAGGCTGCACTTACCACTGACTCTGACTGCACCTAATGTTGGCTGTGGCCCCACCTACCATTGGCCCCTCTACCCCACCAACCTCAACGGGTACAATCCACTACTGATCAGGGGACCACCTCCTGCCCGTTGAGGAAAGATCAACTGACCATTTTGAGCCACTAACAGAGTGAATCAATCCCTAGCCTCAGTGTTAGGAGATTGCCCTTTTCAGGCATAACATCAGCACCAGGTTTCTGAAAACTCATACACGAGGCCTCAAGGGAAGAGGTCATGGGTGGTACTGGGTAGGTGAGGAGGAGCCTGGCAGGCAAAGATGGAGCCTAGGGGAAGCAGAGAGGATTCAGGGGAAGAGCCTGATGGACATGGGAATCAGTTTAATGGCAGGCTTTCTTGCAGAATGAAGCAGAACATAGCCTGGCCCTTCCATGGCTCCTGTTTTTCACCCTGAATTTCTATTCCTCTGAAGACCCAGAGGAACCTTGAAGATGCATATCAAACACTGAGACATGGTAGTTTTAAGAGAAGAAAGGGGCTGGGACTATGGGAAGAAGGCAGTGAGATCCAGGAGATAGTAGGAAAGGAAAGGGAATTCAGATCCAGAAAGGATGCAGAATTTGGTTCCACTCAAGGGAAGTTGAGAGGGACCCTACAGGATCAGACCAATGGCCCATCTAGTCCAGCATCCTGTTTCACTCAGTGGCCAACGAGTTGCCTTAAAGGACCAAGAGGGTACAGAGGGTAAGGTTTTCCCCTGATGTTGCCTCCTATCACTGGGATTCAGAGGTTGACTGCCCTTGGATGTGGAGGTTCCCTTTAGTTCCCATGGCTATTAGCCATTGATGGACCTCTCCTCCATGACTTTCCTCATTTGAAAGCCATCAGTGCTCATATGCATCACTAGGTCCACTGGCAGTGAAGGCACATTTATTTACACCTCCCTACTTCATGAGTTCCGGAAGTACATTCTGCCAGGCACTGGGTTCATGGGAAACAGTGCACTCCTGCTGTGTCAAGGATGACTTACATGTGTGAATGAACCACCATAAATCTGTAGGTTGCTGCTTATTGTACTGTATTGTTAACTGTTGGTTTTCTATTGAAGTCATCTGCGGAACCTTCGCTTGAGAAGGCAGGGTATGCATATTTAAAGTAAAATGCATTTAAAAGTGACATCTTAAGCAGAGTTTACATACTTTTAAGTCCATTGAAGCCAATGGGATTAGAAGAGTGTAAGGGGTGTGTGTATGTGTTCAAATTCCTACTCTGTCTTAAAGCTCCCTGTGAGCAGGTTATTTTCTCTCAGCCTTTACCTACCTCATATGGTTGGGGTGAATGCAAAATGAAGATGGGGAGAGCTGTGCCTACTGCTCTTTGGCACAAGTGTAGGATAATAATATAATAAATTGATTACTTTAAAAAATCTTTCATATCGCCACAAAAGTGCATGAGTTAATTTACATGTTCAGCTGCCACATTAGGAAATTCTTTCCCTTGGGGAATGTATTTATTTATTTACTTCATTTATACCCTCATCTTTCACCCCAACAGGGACCCAAAGCTGCTGACATTGTTCTCCTCTGTTTTATTGTCACAACAATGCTGAGAGGTAGGCTAGGCTGAATGTGTGTGACTGGTCCAAGGTCACCTAGCAAGCTTTCACAGCAGAGTAGAGATTAATATCTAGATCTTGCAGATCCTATCCTCCTGACTATCTAACCTCTGCACTCTACTCATAAGGTCAACTCAATTACAGATTGGGATGAAAGATCATAAAGACTTATTATGTTCTGATTGTACTAAACATTTGATGCAAATCAGTCTGGGTTTTTAAAAATTTCTGTATCAGCTGCTGCTCACTGGTGTTTCTATGTTCTTTTCTTTGTGTAGGCAATTGCTAAGATGTGACTTTCTGCTCTATATTTAAGAGGATACATTTTTAATGCATTTGATTGATTCTGGCTTGATGCCAGTTGGTATGTTGTAAGATGCCTCTAGGTCCCTTTGGAGCCATACAAGGGGATATCCGTTCTAAAATAAATATTAAAAGCATTGAATAATCAACTGAGAGGGATCACGTAATGTTATTGTGTGGACTGGACCAGTCACAGCAAATTTCCCAAGTGTTGTCATGTAAGAACATAAAAAAAGGCCTGCAGGATCAGATCTGTGGTCCATCTAATCTGTCATCCCATTTCACATAGTGATCAACAGGTACTCTGCAGGGACAACAACAGGTTACAGAGGCCTTTGACGTTGTCTGCTGGTGCTGGGATTCAGAGGTTTTCTGCCTCTGAATGTAAATTCCATCTCACAATTCGATCTCAAAGGTTACTGGACATGTTCTTCATATCTTTTGCTACACAGTCTTTTCAGCCAGTTTTCTCCAACTTCTATTCCAATGAAAGTGGAATTGCTTCCTCTACTTTTTTTGTTCATTCCCAATTTCTCTCCAACTGGATTCCTGAAGAAGAGTTCCATGCCACCTGAGAGCTTGCTCCCCTACCTTACCAACACAATTTAATACAATAAGGGGGGGAAATTATTTGAACCATGTATTAATGTTCACTTATAAAACACTCAGCCTATGCTTTTTTTTAAAAAAAAGGACACAGAGTTCAGCCAATTCTAGGTGCTCAATGATAAAAATTAAAATTCTGTGTGCAGGCATCTAGAAAAATTGACTTATTCAGCCTGTATATGCAAGCAAGCTGTACTCTCAACAAGAGACTACTGTTAGGACAGAATATGGGGGGAAAGAATGGTTTCCAATTGGCAAAGGTGTCAGACAAGGATGCATATGATCTCCCTACTTGTTCAACCTCTATGCAGAGCATATTATAAGGAAAACTGGATTAGATTTAGAAGAAGGTGGAGTGAAAATTGGTGGAAGGAACATTAACAATTTGAAATATGCAGATGACACTACATTACTGGCAGAAAATAGCGAAGACTTGAAACAACTACTGATGGTTAAAGGAGAAAGTGCCAAAGCAGGATTACAGCTGAACATCAAGAAGACAAGCGTAATGATTACTGAGGAATTACACAATTTTAAAGCTGACAATGAAGAAATTGAAATGGTTCAAGATTTTATATTTCTTGCCTCAATCATCAACCAAAAAGGAGACTGCAACCAAGAAATCAGAAGATTGAGAGTTGGAAGAGTGGTTGTGAGGGAACTAGAAAAAATCCTTAAAGATAAGGCTTTCTCTGGGGACCAAGATCAAGATAATCCAAACTATAGTATTCCCTGTTACTATGTACGGATGTGAAAGTCGGACAATGAAGAAAGCTGACATTTGAAATGTGGTGCTGGAGAAGTGTTTTGTGAATACCGTGGATGGACAAAAAGAAAAATAAGTGGGTTCTAGGAGACATCAAGCCTGAATTCTCCCTAAAATCTAAAATGACAAAACTGAGGCTATTGTACTTTGGTCACATCATGAGAAGACAATAATGTTAGGAAAAGTGGAAGGCAGTAGGAAATGAGGAACACCCAAAAAGAGATGGCTTAACTCAATAAAAGAAGCCACGCCCTCCAGTTTGCAAGACCTGAGCAAGTCTGTTAATTATAGGAAGTTTGGGAGGTCTTTCATTCATAGGATCACCACGAATCAGAAGTGACTTGACGGCACATAACATACACACATGTGCAAGCAGAACAAATCTGCATAATTTCATATAATTTACAGTGCAATCCTAATCAAAGTTATCCTTTCTAAAACCACTGAAGTCACTGAGAGTAGCAGGTTGTAACTTTGTTTAGGATCACACTGTTAATCAAGTTTTTGCTAATCCCAGGGGGGACCCAAACAATCCACGGAATCTCCACCCCCAAAACACTGGAATCTTTATTCACCAACAATAACAACAACAACACATACACAGTTTTTGAGATTTCAGTAATTGCTCATACTTTTTCAGGTACGTCTTTGCTGCCTAAGAACTAGAAACTTGCTTATTAAAAAGACCATTAAGAAGCTGAATTTGCTATCCCATCTATATTCATGCAGAACCATGGGATAGACACAGCTCAGCAGTGATACAGCTGCAGTATAGTTCTCCAATTCGACCCACTCTATGTTTTTTGTAGCTTTGATATATGAGACCAGAGATAAATCCCTTTTTAATTTACGAAAATGGCAAATGTGGGAATCCGCTTTGAGAGGCAGAATGAGGTTCATAGATTTCTTTGATGTTGCTTCCACAGGATTCTTCAAATTACAGAGGACAAACATTTTTGAGCAACCGTCTGTCCAGAAACACAGTGGGAAAAAATCATGCACTGGAGCTATCTTACAAGGGAAGATGAATTGTGAGCAGTGCTATGAATATTAAAAGCCACATTGTAGAAAGATTATCCTTAATTTCCTTCTTTTTTAAACAGGAAGAATGACACACTGCTGGCAAGTTGGCACCTTAACTCCCCAAACTCCCTTTATATTGAGAAGAATCCTTATTTAATATTTTTAAGTACCTAAAGTGTACCAGGTCCTGTACAAATTTTTTATATATATAAAAAGAAGCCCAACACAAAGACTTGGAACCTAAAAAGACAGCAAAAGGAAGTAGGAGAGAATTCTCCTATCCCAATTAAAGATACTTTAATCCAGGGCGGTCTGCAACCTATGGCTCCATAGCTGAAAATGGCTCAGTAGAGAACCAAATTGAGTCTTTAAAAAAGAAAATGAAACCTTAAGGTATATCAAAGGGGTAATTGGGTTGCTGGAATAACCAGTCTGTGAAGGGAACAGCAAGCAAATTTTTTCATGGGAAAAGGAGAGAGGTGAACAGTAACCAGGAACCCAAAGTTGCATATTTCTCCAAGCAGTCAACCCAGACAGAATGGTGGACTGGGCAGAAGAATTTGCCTGCCTTGAACTAACCACAAACTGTTATTTTAAATTTACAAATTTTGCGTCACAGCTTTTCTTCAGAGAGAGAGAGAGAGAGAGAGAGAGAGAGAGAGAGAGAGAGAGAGAGACTTGGTTGTTCTTCCCTAGCATGGACTTTTCATTTTCTCTTCTTTGATAACCCCTGTCTGAATGATTTTTCATCCAGTCTTTTTACTGACTTTGTTACACTCCTATCTCTGCTTTTGTAATTCCTCAGCTGTAAGAACCCTGGAATTCCAGAACATTGCCTAAAGTTAGTGGGGGAAATATGGTTGCAACCATTCATTCACCTTTGACTAGAGTTGCCGACTTTTCAACTGCCTGGCCTATTATTAGCAGGTGATAATTTTTATTTTCATGGTCTGAAAAAGTTTCAGTTCCCAATTCTTACAAATCAAGCTGCTCTTGAAAGACACCAAGCAAAAGCCTGCCCAGTTCTCTTTCTAGTGAGCTGGTAGTGGTAAACTACCTTGGACCTTCAGGGTAGAGACTTACAGGATCAGCTAGAATGACTATCAATTGGATCAGCATTCAAGGTTATTAAAGAATTGAGTCATTCTTCAAGTGTACATACTATATAACACACCTATTATTAGAGATCCAGTGTGGTGTAGTAGTTAGAGTGTTACACAAGGATCTGGGAGACTCAGATTCGAATCCCCGTTCTTACATGGAAGCTTGCCATGTGATCTTATGCCAGTCACACACTCGCAGCTTAACTACTGTAGAGGTTTTTGTGGGGATAAAATAGTGGAGACAGAAATGATGGGATGTGCGCTGTTTTGGGTTAGGGTCACCAACCTCCAGGTGGGTCCTGGAGATCTCCTAGAAGATGACAGAGATCAGTTCACTTAGAGAAAATGGCTACTTTTGAGGATGAACTATATGGCATTATACCCCTATGAGGTCTCTCTCCAAACTCTCCAGGAATTTCCCAACTCTGAGCTGCAACCCAATTTTGGGTCCCCCACTGGAGAGAAAGGCAGGGAATAAATGAATAAATATCTTGATATGTAGTCAACATTTTGTTTGTTTGTTTGCTTGCTTGCTTGCTTGTTTGTTTAAAGAATTTGTACACTGCCTTTCTCCCCAGTTATAGCCCTCAAGGCGGTGAATGTATGCTTTGTTATGTATTGACAGCATTTGGGGGAGAGATGGGGAGAATCCACATTCTTGTGGATTACTTCTTTGTGGTTCTCTACAACACATCTGCTCTCTATCTGGAGTCGAACACAGCCTGAACTGAAAACTGCCACGACTCGCTATTATGGGGTGTCGTTCTGTTGCTGTGCTTCTATGACAATGCAACATCTACCAGTCAAGTGGCACCAGTTCAGTTTGTTGCTGGGAGTGCCCCAAAGGGCTGCGCTGCAACAGCCCCCTTTCTTCTTCACTGACTTATATGTGTACATACACCAAGGAAATAGAACTGTTTACAGAATATAAAAAGCCGGTAAAATGGGGCTCGAAGGGGCCTTGGTAAATGATTATGCTAATTAGATCCCATGCAATTCAGTAGCGCTGGAGCGACGCTCAGGAATTTTGAACTAGAGTTTTTACTGTGATTACAGATAGTATTAAAATTCTATTAGTCTTCACTTAAGAAAGCAAAGAAATAGAGGCACAGACCCATGCTTTCAGAAACGCAGACATTGGGTTGGATCCAACCAGCTTTTCCATTGGTGAAAAAGGAGGGAGGTGTCCACCCAGCTATGCTTGGGATCGTGGAACCTGCATAGACAAGTCACATGAGACTAAGATGGTAGTGAAGAAAGGGAACTGAGCAAGATTGAGAGAAAATACTGACTGGAAATAACCCATCTTTTGGAAAGGAAAACTGGTACAGTGAACAGAAGGGCCTTTGTAATTGAGAAAAGGCTTCTCCTTAATAATGTATCTATGTGATCTTGGCAAAATGGTGATACATAGGGCTGCCATAGGAGAAGACCTCCCAGCAAACCTGGTCATTAAATGCTGGTGGGAGAGAAATGAGGGGCACCCAAAACTCTATGGCTTAGGATTCTAAACTCTAGAATTTGCCAATAACTTTATGGTTCTGAGGGTATCCTCCTCCAGCATCATGGCATTACTTCTGGGGTTTGCCAGAAGTGACATCACCTGTCTCTGTTCCCCCAATGCTCCTGGGGGTTGCAGGCTGCGGCCTGGCAACTCTAATACCTGTTTGAAGGAGTTGCAGAACTGGGAGATGCCTACAGCATTCCTGAAGACATAATACTTGTAGGGCAAGGTGGTGCCATTGCCCAAGGGGATTGCCCCAGTGGGGTAGATACTATGGGTTTTTGTTCTGTGCCAAATTTGTATTGAGTAGCAGCAAGACTAGTAGAGTGCCTGCATCCCACCAGGAAGTAATTCTTCCTAACCACCGCAGGGGCTCTGATCTATAATAACTAAGCACTGGGGACTGATTATGGCAACTCCTGGCAATGGACTATTTGGGTCTCTAATGTGCCCCCAGTTTAGGTTACCAAAAGCTATGGAAAGTTAACAGCAGCATGCCAAAAAGGAAAGGTGTATTGTCCAATTTTGTGTATAGTATTGTGCATAAAGGGGAGGGGCTATGGCTCAGCAGCAGAGCATCTACTTGGCATGGAGAAGGTTTTGAGGTTCAATCCCCGGCATCTCCAGTTAAAAGGATCCAGTAATAGGTGATGTGAAGGACCCCAGCCTGAGTCCCTGGAGACCCACTGCCACTCTGAGTAGACTATACTGACCTTGATGAACTGATGCACTGATTTAGTATAAGGCAGATATATGTTCTTAATATATTGTGAAAGCATCAGGTTGCATTTATACACTAGGTACTTTTTTTTTTTTACTCTCTGCACTGTATAATATTGGCCGTAGCCATTTCCACACATCTCCCCATCCTAAAAATTAGTGCAAAACTTATGGAACGACACGCCTTCATGGCGCGATTTTCCATCATGACTGCTTCATGGCGCATTTTCTGATGCCACGAAGCAAAGTCATGTCAGGAAATCACGCCATGAAGGCGCGTCGTTCCATAAATTTTGCGTTATTTTTAGGGAGGGGGAGAAGACGTGTGGAAACAGCCATTGTATCCAATCACGCAGTTCCTCCAGTGGACCAATCTTTCCATTTGTGGAAGGGTGATGGTGGTGATTTCTGCTGATTTCTCCCTTTTATGGCCTCCTCCCCACAAACACACATTTTGCACATTACGTTGTTCCAAAGGATCCACTGATCACCACTTCCCCCACCCTAGGAACAAAATTTCAGGGGTTCAAGAGGCTATACCAGAATACAGAAGCAGGAAAATCC
Organism: Eublepharis macularius; assembly: GCF_028583425.1. NCBI lineage: Eukaryota > Metazoa > Chordata > Lepidosauria > Squamata > Eublepharidae > Eublepharis > Eublepharis macularius. Next base: position 25,531,388 of record NC_072801.1, read on the forward strand.
CACTCCATGAAGTTAGTATTGTAATTTAGTAGCCTACCAAGCGTGCCCCAAAGAAGGTCTTTTTGTGGATTACTCTGCATGGCTATGTGTAAGGTGCTATTTTATGGAAATCCTGTAGGGTTTTCAAGGCAAGAAACATTCAGAGATGGTTTGCTATTGCCTTTCTCTGTGTAGTGACCCTGGACTTCCTTGGTGGTCTCCAATCCAAATACTAACCAGAGCCTTTCTGACAAGATCAAACAAGAATGGGCCCTCCAAGTCAACTGCATGGCTAGTGAGTCTCATAGAAGGGTGTTGCTCCCTCCTTCAGTTTCATGTATGTGTGAAGTGCTGTCAAGTCACAGCCAACTTATAGCAACCCCGTAGGGTTTTCAAGGCAGGAGACATTCAGAGGTGATTTGCCATTGCCTGCCTCTAGCAAACCTTAGACTTTCTTGGTGGTCTCCCTTCCAAATACTAACTGGGGTGACCCTGCTTAGCTTCCAAGATCTGACATGGTCGGACTAGCCTACCTGTAATTGTCAGGGACAGACTGGCCCATTAAACATACAGGGAAAGTTTCTGAGTGGCCTCTGCTCTACTGAGCTGCTGCTGGCCAAGATCCAGCAATACTATAGGAGCCATTTGAGTAGTACAAAATGGGAGGAACCGATGGATGAGCCAATGTCTATCATTGCTTCCTCTGGCCAGCTCAGTTCAGTTTGCTTCTGGGGTAGCATCCTGATCAGCCCCTGGCAACTGTACCAAATGCAGAAAGAGCTTCTTTACAACTTTGTGGTGTTATGTTTTTAAATCAATTTAAGAGGTACCATGAGTCAGGAATAACTACATGGTCTTTTTGTACGTTATCCATTGAGCAAGACAAGGAAATTTTATAGGATAACAGATGCATTGCTGATATGAAGGCAGACAGGAAAGATCTATAAATTTTGGATGTTAGGTAATTCAGATGAACAAAATGTACGTTTAAGGTTGACACTAACTATGGATACGTTTAGGGAATAATATATTTTTCCTAAAATCTCATGGGGGCTGGAAAAGAGAGGGAAGGAAGGGAAGATTAAATATGCAGTTAAATACAGAAGCAATTTTGAAATCATATATTTGCATTGTACTTGGAGCCAGTGAGATCCTTGTTCTGGGACCCAAGAATCCTAGTTATGCTTTATCTAAGACCCTTCTCCAACACATAGATCTTAAAAACATAACAAGAGCCCTGGTGAATCATACCAAACAACCTGCAGTCCTTACCATTCTCCCCCAACAACTGGCATTCAGAGATATACTGCCTTCAAATATGGAGGCTTCTCTGAGCCTCTCATAGGTTTCTTCTCCATGATCTTCTATAGTGCCATCTAAGCCAAGAACCCGACAGCAAATTCCATCAGTTAATTGTGTTATGTGAAGAAGTATTTCCTTTTGTCCAACTTTAAATTTTTTTGTCCGTCTCAAAATACAACTTGTCATGAGGCAAATCCCTCCCCCAGCCTGATTTCTTTCTCTACCAATTATTCCTCCTTTAATTTCTTTTTAACCTTCTGAGTACTCCTTCAGTAAAAATAAAGACATAAAAGAAGAACTTTGAATCTATCTTCCTTTTTTCCTCTTCTTTCTGCCTTGGCCCTGATAAATTCTTAATGAGCACCTGTTACAATGTTAATGGAAGTAAGATCTGTCTGTAAATAAAGAAAATTTAATAACTTAACAAGCTGGATTAAAATTCCCAACCTGGCCTTGGCTAATCTAACGCCAAACACCAAATAGTTGCTATCTAAGCAGGAAAATCGGTTAATGCATTCACCTCCGTGTACTTTTCCTGCGGTAATTAATATTTTAAAAATTTATAAAACTGAAACGGTGGGTTTGATTGTAACAAACAAAATATCTGTCTTTAATTTACTACAAAAGGTTGGGCTGAATCCCCTTAAACGATGCTAAACTGTAAACCGCCAGGTTCTGCCAAGGACTTGATTGCGTTTAACTTAGTTAGTATTCGTTATATCCACATTCTTTATAATTGTATTTCAAATTACAGTTGATCGGCGATTGTGTAGCAGAACGGAAATATGGAATGAGAACATTGTTTCTGCCAGCGAAAAACACACACACACCACAATAAATAACTTTCAAAGGAATGTCCTCTGGACATTGAGGGAATATTAACATTTGACAAATAGATGCTCTTACATCTTAAAGTACAGCAAAAGTTATTTAAGGGAAACCAATCTCAGTTTCCATATACAAAATGCACATCTCTCCAGGGTAGCCACTCTCAACTGGTGGCAAATATATCAGTGCTGTTTATACTTTAGAATAGGGAGTGTCCAATTTGCCACATGTGGGCAAGGTCCAATCCTCAAAATCATTTTGTTTGGTGAGTGTTTACATGCTTGAAATAATATTTCTCACTGTTTCATTTGTAAGGAAAAGAAGTAATGAATCTCTGTGTGTGTTCATTTGAATTTGAGCATTCAAAACAAGCAAACGATCTCTGCTAGGAATACCACAAATTTCATGGCAAATATGTTCGACATTTCAACTTACCATATTAGACTGACTATCCGAAGTAAGTCAATCACTGGGTCTGTCCAGTCTACCACCAAACAACTCAAATACCCATCAAACAGGTTCACAGTGTGTTTTTCCAAAACTCCTTATGCTCAAAAACACTGCTGATCCAAACAGATTGGTGTCACTAAGGACTACTTAGATAGACAGCAAACAGTAGGATTTTTTAACATACCATTTGTTTGTAACTAATTTATATGATTTGTGACTTATTTAACTTATTTAAACAATTTCCTGCCAAGCAGAGAAGCATGTGGTCAGGGAGTAGAAATCCATTGGATTATGTGGAAACACACAGGCAAGAAAAGCCTATTTCCCTATATTGCACTGTTAGGAAAGAATTCAGGGAAACAACTACTAAAGAACCACAAACAGGTCAACAAACAGATGAATGGTCCATCAAAAATCAGCTCCTGGTTTGCAAGTGGCAAACAGGACAGGAACCAAACCTGAAGGCATTTGAGCAGGAAATTCTTTAAGACAACCATTAAATTAGGCCTTTTCCACATGGGCGATTTACTCCTCTCTTTTTGGCCACCTACCTTTCCATAACTGCTTTTAATCCCACTGTAGGTGCCATCTTTTATTGTCCACGCTGCCATGAAATAAAGAGGGTTATGTGGTGAGGTGTGGACATCATCGTTAGTATCACTCTCAGCTTCATAGGTACTGTCACATCACCACTCCCCTTTTTTTAATTTTCATGTATGCCCAGTTGCATTATTACATTATGATGTTATGATAGCATGATGACCAAAGGTGCCCTGCACTAAGGCGTTAGCAGTAGGGGGAAAAACAAAAGAGAAACAAAAGTGAAAGGAAACTCAACATGGTGCATGTGCAGTGATGGTCCAGAATAACCCCAAACACAGAACTTTTAACCCCAAAAGCATAGATAGTTGATGTTTGAAAACCTAAAAGAGATCCACGTAACCACATCACATATTAACCCTGTCACTATATTGTTATGGCTAGGGATCCCAGGTGCCTGCCAGTTGTGGGCAGTCTCCTGGCGGTTTAATGTCTTGCCTGCCTGTTGAGGTTTTGAGCTGCCTGGAGATTGCCCACCACTGGCAGGCACCCCAAGAACACACGTGGCATGCATGATATCATTGCGCCAGCCGTGGGAGTGCTCCTGTGCTGTTTGGGGCCAATTTTGGGGCCAATTTTGGCCCCAAATGGGCTGATTCTTAAAGAAGCACTCCTGCGACCAGCTTGATGACATCACTTCCTGGATGTTATGTCATCACGCAAGTACCAAGAGTACACGCACACTTTGTGTGCTCATGAAACCAAGCACACAGAAGGCATGAGGTAAGTGCCGCGCTGCCCCCCACCTGGAGGATGGGACCTGGCAACTCTATGGCACTCCTTTGGGGGGGGAAGAAAACTTAATGATGTTATAATGTTGTCATGTTGTTGCTATTGCATTGCATCGGTTTGCCCCCCTAGTGCCAACTAGAGATTGGCATGATCCAAAAAAATTAACGATCCAGCTGATCATGGATCGGCGCCAGCGACAATCCCGAATTAACAACCTGCACTGAGCATCTCCCGTTCCCAATCCGTGGATCGTGGAGGCAAAAGCGGAGGGGCGCCCCGCTGTTCCCAGCGATACAGGAACAGTGGGTGATGCCGGTGGCATCTGTGTTTGTGTTTGGCCGTCTGTGTTTGGCCGTCAGAGCTGCCTATCAGGGTTTGCAGGGATGAGATTGGAGTGCCCATGGCTACAGAACACCCCCTTCCCCCTCCCTCCCCTGGGTGTCTTCTCCCAACTTGTGACTGCTTTGCTGCTCCGTGGTTGGAAGGAAGCCCTGCTGATCAAGGCAAGCTGGGCTTCCATTCGGGTTTCCAGGGCAACAGAAAACAGAGCTCAGGCATTCCCCTGGCTCCGTTGCCAGGGGAATAGATTGCTGGCGCCTGAGTGTCTAGATCCCCGATCCAAGCCCGGATGCCGTGATCCAGGCCCCTTCCGATCGCTGGATCATTGGCCATGGACGATCACGATTCGCCAGGTCACAATCGCGCCATCGCCATTATCGTGGGTTTTTTCCGATCATAATGCAGATCGTGCCCATCTCTAGTGCCAACCTCTGCCTGTCAGCTCAAGCAGGGCTCTCCAGTTTGGACCGTGTGTGGGGGGGGGGGTCATAAATCCCAAACAAAATGTCTATTCACATGAATGTCGTGTATCAGGGATTTTTTTAAAACTAAGCATAATGGTAAAATATTATGCCTGTTTTTTTTAAAAAAATTCCCAATACACAACAGCCATGCTCCAAGTAGACATTTTTGTTTAAGATTGAAGACCTCTTCCCCCACCTGCAGTACAAACCCAAAAGCCCCACCTGGGCTGACCCAGAGCTAGGAGGCAGAGGCCAGCACCAGGGGGGCAAATTGATAGATGCAATAACAACAACGTTACAATGTTATAACGTCATTAACAGTGAAATCCTAAGCAGAGTTACTCCAGTAAGTTTTCTTCCAAAAAAGGTGTATCTTGGGAAGGAAGGGGGATGAGAGGAAGGGAGAAGGGGGAGGGAGGAGCTGAGCGGAGGATGGAGAAATCAGTCTTTAAGAAGTGGTCTGCAGAGGGGAGGGTGGTAAAGAGAACGGGGGGGGAAATAAAAGGAAAATTCTGGACAATTGAAAAAGCTGACTCAAAATCACATTGAGAAAAAACATTGGGGAATAAGCTCATACAGATAATTCAAAGAGAATCGCCACATTGACATCTGAAGGGGGAGTTAAGCATGTGGAATTCAGAAGAAAGCCCGAAGCAGCATGGGGCCAAAACTGGCAAAAATCATCCAGGCAGAAAAGGCCTTAGTCACAAACCATATAAACTAGTCCTAAAAAGTCATGTTTTAAAAATCCTGTAATTCAGTGTTCATCTCATTAGTCCTTAGCAATGTTAAATAATCCTTTGCACACGCACAGTATTATGGGCGAAAACTGATGCAAACCTTTTGGGCCGGTGTACCAGTTGTTTGGTGCTGAACTGAAGAAACCTGAGGATCAGCTTGCATCTGGTCATCTCTGTCCAAAAAAGTAAATGTGATGGTCAAACAAGTTTGTCATGGAATTTGCCTCATTCCTAATTTCTACTGACTATGAGGAAATCACCAACCTTGTTCCCATATTCCTGAGGCTATGGTATCCACACCTAGCCAAGAAGGTTAACTGTGGTCCTGTGAAGAGCTCAGGTGTGTCAGGATTGAAAACTACCTTTAGGAACATAGAATCAGCTATCTCTATCTTGCTTTCTCCTGCGATGTTTGGAATCCTCACCAGCCTCCTTTGGGTGAACTATGAGACATCCGAGAGATTGTTTTTCCTCTCTCCTTGCTTCTCCTGAGAGGCAGTTCTACTGAACATTGAATTGTTTGAAGGAACGATAGGGTGTATGGCAAGGCCATCCATTCAAGAGCCTTAAAAAGATTTTAGCAAAACACATTTCCTTGGGAATTTTTTTTCACCACCTACATTTTCTGTGACTAAATGCATTTTGGGGGGTATAAACAACCACTACAAACCTTGTGCATCTATCTGTTTTTTAAAAAAGAAAAGAGCCTGTTTAATACATCACAGTGTAACCACTTAGCTCAGTCATTTTTCATTGTTTGACCTCACTTTTAATTAGAGACTAAATTATTAATGCCGTTTGATAGGAAACTAACTACTGGAGCACGCTGCCTCTTTGGGGCCCGCTTCCAGGAATGGCGCGTTTGGGTTTTGTAAATTTCAAATAAAACACAAGTGGCCAGAGGAGGCGGAAAAAAACAATTTACATTTACTGCTCCTGCAAACCTCCCATCCATCAAGAGTTTGGTTCAAAACTACAGCAAGTGTTAACAGCAGAGGGGTTTTTTCCTTTCAAAAAATCAGCAAGGAAAAATAACAAAATTAAAGTTCCCTCCGAGAGTGATTCCCTGAAGATCTTTCCAAGAACTTCAGTAGCTCTATTAAAAAACAACAACAACAGATAGCAGTCTTTCTAATCATAATCTTTATGATCGTTTAAAGCAACTGTATCACTGTTTCCTCCTAAAAGACAGGCTTCCTGGGCTATTAGCAACAAACCAGTCAAGCGAGCCCATAGGAATATTGGGGGCGAGTGGGGGAGAGGAATAGCTCAGTTGTTAATAACGTGAAAGTCTTGTACATACTTTTGCTTCTCATGTAGACAGTGACAGACTGGCTTGGTCCCACTCCAGAAAGGATTTCATAGAACTTGATTTCTAGGTGTAAATTCCACCAAACATCCAGATTGGATTCTGGAATCTTCCAACATGGGAGCAGATGTGCCCTTTCATTTACTGGGAAAATTTGGGGGGTGTGTGCTTTCCTGGAGGGCTTTTGGTAGGAAACTAAGCCTGGTGGTTCCAGGAATGCTAGCAGTGGCACAGGTCCATGCTGGATCAAACCAAAGCCCATCCAGTCCAGCGCCCTGTTCACACAGTGACTGACCAGGTGCCTCAAAGAAGCAGACAAGCAGGATGACTGCAACAACATCCCCTCATCCATGCTCCCCAGCAACTGATATAAAGAGGCATCCTGCCTCTGGTACTTGAAGAAGTAGGTAGCCATCATGAGTCATAGGCTTGGCAGCCCAAGTACTGGCTGGTTATGAAATTCCCTGGAATGGTTTCCTTGACGCTTCAGAGCAGATAGTCCAAAGAACCCTGTTCCTTGCAAGCTTGCTGATTGAATTGGCGGTGGTGTGACCCAGGCTTTGTAGAACAGATCCCCAAATTCGAAAACCACCTTGGCCAGGAAGTTAATGGCTAGAGTTGTCTCTCTCTCTCTCTCTCTCTCTCTCTCTTGCTCGTCCCGTATGGAGGATAGCAACACTGGCCTACTTTGCAGGGTTGATATAGGGAAAGAAGAAATTATCATTCATTTGAATAGGTGTGACAAAAGCACTTCCAGGCCGGTTGAGCCCATTCTGAACACACTGACTTGAAATCAAGGGGACCTACTTTTAAGTAAATACGAGGATTAGGCTCAAGCCATACTAAAAACTGGGGTTATTTGAAAGACATTTTCCAAAGTCCTTTAGAGATGTGCTTCCCCACCTTTGGAGCCACTTGAGCTAATTCTCCAAGGTCCTGAGTCAAATATTCCATCATTTTAAATGATTATTAAATATCTTTGGGAGGGGGAGGATTATAATTGTGTTTCTGATTATACAACTAATATATCTGTTTATCTACCCAGATCACAAATAGCCGGACCGTAATGATGATTGAAATATATAATCCCCCCCAAAGATAGTTGGACTAATTTAAACTACCCTCTGCTTAATTAAAGAAAGTCAGAGGATTAGATTTCAGATTCAAGATGCAAGCGGAAAGGAAGGAGAGTCAAAGTTATGCTATGTGAGACCCAATTTCATCCCTCTTGAGAATCTAAAAGCTGAGAGCCACGGAAAGCTAAGACTGAGATGGAGGTCAAAGGTCAAACACCCCACGAGGTCTGGAATTGGGGGGGGGAATATAAATTGAGATAGCTGCCTGCAAATTCTGATTCAGAGAAAACGCTGGAGAATTTTTCCTTACCTACTCCAAATCCATTTCCATTCTAGCATCATCTTTATAGGCTTTATGATGGTGTGCTTTTATGTCACCTTTGCAATAGTTTTGCAGCACCGTGTGCTAGCCCGCTGTACTCAGCTTCAGGAATAACTGGTTGCTGTTTCCCATTGCAAGGATTCAGGAGTAAATTGGTCCCAAGACTGGAAGTTTTTGATATCTGCTCATCCAGTTTAAACTTTTGCCCAGGACCTTCCATGTGGTTCTTGTAAATAAATAAGCACAAAGGTGTTTTAAGACCACTTCTGCTACTCCCACAATTCAATATTCCACCTTGCCAAAAAGCCACCAGACATGGGAGAAGAGTCCGTGATGGTGGAAGGCAGAAGACTGAGTCCAGATGGCAACCCAAAGGGAAAGAATAGCCCTGCTGTCTGCAGCAGAATAAGAGAACAGCAGTACACGACCCCTTGAAGTCCCATCTCTAGCCACTGATAATCTCACAGCACAATCCTATGCAGACATACTCCAGTTTTAAATTTAGACTGGAGCAAATCTACATGGGATTGCATTGTTATTCTGCTACATTTCTGACAACTGAGTCCTCTGTAGCTGGGGATGGTCATAGCTTAGTGGTAGAGGGCATGTAGTGGTACAGGGTATGCCACGTTGAATCCCCAATAAGATAGATAGGAGGGCTGATCTTTGGTATCTTTTGTTTTAAAACAGCAAGATTTGAGTCCAGGGGCACCTTAGAGATCAACACGATTTTCAGAGTGTAAGTTTTCGAGAGCCAGAGCTCCCTTCTGACTCTCAAAAACTTATACTCTAAAAATCTTGTTGGTCTCTAAGGTGCCACTGGACTCAAATCCTGCTGTTCTACTGCAGACCAACATGGCTACCCATCTAAACTATCTAGTTTTTAAAGCATCTTTCACAGCTGCATTTAGAATGATGTCTTGTGAAAGCAGGATGCTACTGAATACCTGTAAGGAAATGGTGCAAGTGATACCTCTCACCGTCTGCTTCAAGCCTCCCCAAAAGAAGAGTATGCATGTATGTATATACGTATGTATGTGAGTGCTGTCAATTTGCAACTGTCTTACATAGATCCCGTCACAGGGTTTTCAAGACAAAGTGAGGAGCAGAGGTGATTTGCCATTACCTTGGTGGTCATCCAAATACTGACTAGAGATGACCCTGCTTAGCTTCTGAGATCTGACAAGATCAGGATATACCAGGGCCGATTCCAGATGGGCACAAATAGAGCGAGTGCTTTCGCTTTTTCAGCGACCTCACTCGTAAAAACCCACAATTTCCCGTCCCGGCTTACCTGCGGTCCATGGCACTCAGTTGCGCTCTATAAGCGGCCGGTGTGAACGCGGTATTGCGGGTTTGCACACTTCTGGACGCTTCATCGCCACGGAGAGGCCCTCCCCTTTCCCTCCTTCCTTTGCCGGCCGGCCGGCAACAATATTCCCTTAATTTTTTTTCTAAAACCGGGCACCATTTGCACAGTCGCACGTTTGCACAAATGCACAAAAGCGCACAAAAGTCGACGCTGCATATTCGCACACCTGCACGTTTGCGCATTTGCGCAAAACATGTAAAAAAAATTTTTTTTAAAAAACCGAAATGCGAACCAATGAAGGCCCCTGACGTCAACTGTGACGGGGAGGAAACAACCAATCCCGGGTACCTCCGCTGGCCATGCGAACATCCGGAAGCGGGATGGCACGGCATGCTGCGAGACAAAGCGGATGGAGACGAAAGTGAACGCGTGGCCGGTAAGCAATTATTTCCACAGAAAAACCGCAATTTCTGGCCATCTGGAATCGGCCCATGTCATTTTCCACCAGAAGGGACAGTACTGGTTTAAAGAAATTTACTTTCACTTTTGCTAGGAGAGAGACTGCCAGTCAGAGTGCATCTGTGAACTGGTAAAGTATAAAAGCAGTTTCATCTGCCAACTACTATTTCAAGCAATCGCTTTGCAATCAGAAGGACTAAAAGCTTTCATTTTTATATTGTTAAGAAAGAGAAAGCTTTGATTTTGTTTCTTTTTGTTTTTCACACCCTCTTTGGTATTCTCACAGAATGGCAGCAGTTACCTAACTCTGCCACCCAAACTTGAGAAGGCCACCATCTCATCAATCAAGATGGAAATTATTGCAGAAAAGCAACCCCCCTCCCAAAAAACCCCAACCACCACCTCCCCAATGCAGAATCCACCACATTTCCCTTCCTTCAGCAGTTCTCAGATCTGCCAATATTGAGCTAGGCCCAAGCGATCTGTTTGTCTTCTTCCCACTGACAATAAATCCAATCACTCTTCAGACGGGTAAATAGAATTGATCAGGGTCCCCGCTGTAGCCCCCTGCTCAGTCCTTCTTGCCTATATGCCACAAACGCCTCTTTCCATAATGAAGCACACTGCGAGGAGGAAACTGGGCCGATTACCCCTCTTGCTTTTAAGCTACTGATTGTGGAGATAGCTTTGTCATTAGCGGTAAATTCATCAATGGGTAGGGGAAAAGAGAGGGTAGAACCACTGTCAACGAGGCAGCCAGTTTGTTTAAGGGGAAAAAAGAAACTCAGCCAAAATCCAAATGAGTTTAATGGAAGAAGAAAGAAGGGCTCCTAAGCAGAGTCACGCAAAAGCAGATCAACTTGAGGGAGAAGAATTACTACCCTCCCCCTTTGGAAGTCAAACTTTGAGAACTTGGGGACTTAATCTAATCAAAAACAAGATGGAAGGCAGAGCTGGTTCTGGCAAAACAGACAGATTATGGAGACTGTCAGTCAGCGGTGTGTGTGGTTGGTTTATTTTTCCTGCAAACTCAGAGGTCTATAGTTTTAACATATTTCCCATTCTGCAGAGACCCTTGGGAATGTCATTATGTGAGTGAGAAGCTATTAGGGTGGGCGAGTTGCCTGCTTTGGCATCCTGAGATGCCACAATGTAACTGACTTCCAGCTGTGTAACCTGAAGTGATGTCACATCAAGAGATGTTCTAGAATTCAGCCCAATTCTCTTGTTTTTACCACAGAGTTTTAGATAAATCCTAGATTTTCCCACAATGTGGTGGCATCACTTTCAGTTATGCAGCCTGAAATGATATCATGATGTTGGGGGGACATCATTAGGATAAGTTCTACCCCCATCAATGTCCCAGCATACAAATGGAGATCTCTTTCTCACAGAAAATCCTTGCTGAACTATCATTCCTAGGATTCTTTGAGGGAAGCCATGACATTTCAACTGGTATAAAAACGGTGTCAGTTTGGAATATGTGACTTCAGAGTTACATGACAAGGAGAGGCAGATTCCAGTGGGGTAACCATGTTAGTATATTGAAGCAAAACAAATCAGAAGTCTGGGGATACCTCAGGAGGGACCATACCTTATGCTGAAAAGGAATCCTTTCCGTCACTAGCTGATTCCGCGCACATTGGATAATGTACTTTCAATGCACTTTATCAATCGTTTGAGGTGGATTTTTTGTTCCGCACACCAAAAAATCTGTTCCAAACGATCTATAAAGAGGATTGGAAGTGCATTATGTACTGTGTTGCCTTATGTACTACTATCTATTGCTTTAAATATGTGCTCTTATGAGCTACCTGTGCTTCATGTGTTCTATTTCAGCATTTCTTCAACTCTGTATTGGACTCTTGCTAATGCTATGTCTTATAAATTTGTATTTATTTACCCATGGGATTGTTCATGGAAATGTCCTTGATATTGACTGTACTAATCTCACACTGTGTAATCCGCCTTGAGTCTCAGTGAGAAAGGCGGACTATAAATGCCATAAATAAAAATAAATAAATAAAATAGCAGATCCTTCGAAACACCAAAGTACTGTGTATCACCATTTTGGACACAGTGGCCTGTGAAAGTCATTTTGAGTTGCTGATAAAGTATAATAGGAGAGGTTAGGTTGTGTATGCATTTGGTTTTCAAGTATATATTTATCCAAAAGAACAACCCTTCCTCTCTGTTTTTCCAACAGGGCAGGGAAGGCAGTTGAGGAGGAAATAAATGCAGTGATCAGAGCCTCATCTTCCACATATAATTGTGAGATGGGGGGAGAATAGCAATCACTGTGAAATCTCTGAGAATCACAGACGGCAGGAGTAAGGACCAATAAAAAATGGCGCCAATGTTGTCACCCAGTGGTAGCCCAGGAAGAAAAATCATGTGGAAAACTCCCAGCTATTAATAACTTTTCTAGAAAGGATGCTGTACTCTCTGTCCAGTTTCCTTATTTTTTAAAAGATCAGATCAAATTTAAGAGTCCTAGGGAACTGACTTCATAATTCTTACTTAACACTGACTCTCTCCTCTTCTCTCTTTTTATGATTTGCAACCTGCGATTCAAGAAAAAACAATTCATGATTTCTCAAATGTTTCAGGCCGTTGTTAAAAATTCTAGGGCATTCTTCCTCGTGCTTCTCTACGCCTTCTCCACTTCCTTTTACTCAGTTTAGCAGAAAGATTTTAAATATGGAGTGGAGACATCCAAGGAGGGGGAAGAGAACCTGGAGGAGGAGTTGGGAGGGACAAGTTAAAACTTCACTGGAAAGTATAGATGAAATGAATTTTCATTGGATCACTTGTATGAGGAGGGATCGCTCTACGTTTGAAAACTGTCTGCATTTCAGCACAAGGCCTGTGTTGTGCTTAACTCTTCTTTAATTAAGTGAATAATTAAAAAGAAGTTGATCATCAATTAGTTAATGAAATAATAGCCCTGCTTTCCTTTCAGGCCCACCTACCCCTCCTTCCTTTCACCCCTCCTTTTTTGTATTTCGCTAATCACTCTGGCTTCGAATAATGACCCTCCTCCAGGTTGCTAGGCAACCGCCTCCTAGTTTAAACAACCAGCAGCTGCCTCCCATCAGTACCAGTCTGAAGGGATGCAAAAGGGGGAAGCCAGGAGCGGGAGGGAGGTTACCTTCCTGCCTGCCACTCCCCTTACTCTTCCTTGAAAACCAGGAGAGGAAAAAAACTGCAGAGGTGGACCAAATTAGAAAGCCACCTCACAAGGCCAGCAATACCATCTTTGGAACAGAAGGCTACTGCAGACCTGGCCAGTCAATTCAGCTTCCCAAGAATCTCGGCTTTCTTTCTTTTCTTTTCTTCTTTTTTAAAGGATCAAGTTTCAAACCCTTCTGGTTGTTGTGAAAAGATTCTGTAGTTGAAATCTCAAAAGCCAGTGCAGGCTGTCTCCAATGGGGTTCAGTGCACAGAAGGCATTATGCAAGACAAGAGAAATTGTTAGAATTGTAGGCTAACTTGACATAATTTATACAGGTCACAGAATTCTGCTTCTCCTACAGCAGAATCCAGGTTACATTGGTGCAGAATTCACTTATTTTTATGCACATCGCCTTATTAATGATGTCTTGCTCATGCACACCTCACTAATTCCCAATACTATCTGGGTAGTAAAGTCAGCTTGGTTCTGTGTTTCTTTCACTTTGCTACTTGCTATTTACTTTATCATTTCCCCATCTTCACTGTTGGTTTTAATCACATTTTCAGGTATTTCTGTTTTTACTATTAACTGCTTCCACAAATTGTTTTGTTTTTGCCAAAAATAATAGCACGTGAATATGAAAAATAAAATAAATAAGTTTTGAAATTTAGAACTGAAATAAATCTATGGATAGTGAATTCTGAAGCCATTCACAATTCAAGAAGTTATTGTGCAGCATTGTTATAGGTAGATACACATGAGGATGTATGAAGAATATTTGAGCATCCAATTGTCCTGTTGCATCAGACTGAATACCTCTTTTCAACAGCATAAAGTGAGTTGCTCACAGGAAGCAGGGTAACCTCCCATCTTCGTTGCTTCATCCCCAGCATTTGATATTCAGAGGTATACTGCCCTTGTATGTGGAGGTTCAGATAAACACACTACCAGCTGTCAAGGGCTCTATTCCTCCTTGTATTTGTCTAACTCTTACCTATTTCCACTATATTTCCTCTCCACTTGTTATAAATTGGTGTGAAGACACCCCACTTTTAAACCACCCAACCAGTATTTATTTATTTATTTATTTAACTTATACCCCGCCCTTCCCACAAGCGGGCTCAGGGCGGCTTCCAACAAATATACTGTTAAAATACAATAAAAACCTATTAACGCATTAACACATTACAATTCAGGCGCCATCAGACAGATCGGCTACTACAAGCAAGGAGACCCATTGAGTTGCAAGCATGTGGCAGGAAATGACACAATGCTAAAGTCACGTGACAGGAAGAACTAAAAAAGAATCCTTTCCACTGCTGAACAACCTTGCTTTGCCATCCTGCTTCTCTTCTCAAGGCGAAAGCCATGGCACCTTCACTCTGTACTCATGGGCACCAGCAACAGGTCCTTCCAAGAAGCTGAAAAATATTTGTGGCTCTATAGGGGTTTGCAACCCCTATAGCAGCAGGGCCTCTGAGACCGACCTCAGGATCCTGACCCATACTGTATGAACTTGCACAGTATGTACACTGTAGTCTCTACTGACAGGAAGGGGGAGGGCCCCAAACCAACGCTTTGCCCTGTATTAACTCTCTGGGGCCCTTTGTGCATGCTCAGAGAACCCCTGCTAAAACAGATGTTTAATATTTCTTCGGTTAGGTGAGGACCTTGCACTCCATGCATGGAGTTGGTGCCAAGTTATTTGGCTGATGAAGGCAAACATTCCTTCCCTACCCCACCACCCCACTCTACTCCCTGAACACATTCCAGGTTGATGTTGAGCACAGGCCTTTCTCTGCATGCCATAAAAGTGAATGGAGCAAACAAAAAGTCCGCATACATGAACGCTGGAGGAAAGAAAGCACCTGCTAAATTTGAGATGGGAAGGATTGGGATTGGAAAGGAAAATGCCCCAGCTTTATTGTCCCCACCCCATTCCTTCCCTTTTAATAGGGATGAATAACCTATTTATGTATTGATTAATTTACTTATTTATTTAATGTAATTTATAATCCACCTTTCTCTTCTCCTACAGTTTATTCTCACAACAGCCCAGTGAGGTAGGTTAGGCTAAGACTGGCCCAAGATCATCCAGCCAGCTTCTGAGGCAGATAAAGATTTGAACCCAGATCTCCCAGATCCTAGTCTGACACTTCAACCACAACACCACACTGGCTCCATTTGTTTGTGAAGAAAAGAGGACAACCAGAGGAGGCACAATTGACCTCACATTTCAAGATTATGTTGTCCAATGATTTGGGATGGGGCTGAGAATTCCCCATCAGGATTCTTCCCAGTTCACCCAAAACTCCCAGAATTCTGTCTCCCTGGGGCACCAGCTTCAGCTGTCTATCGGCTTATCCCATATTTATGTAAACCTGGCACAGAGAAACAGAGAGCGAATCCTTCCACCTCCTTTTACTTCTTGGTTTCTTCCTTTGTATTGTTGCCAAATGTGTCTGTGCCCCAGGCCCTGCTGTAAATGAGATGTTACATCTGCAGCAAGCTAAGCCAATGCTTTATAAATGGATAAATAAGGAAATAAACAAGAAGCTGGGAATGCTGGCTGCCCTAATCAGATGCTTCCATAGGAAAGTGGTCTGCAGTAGGAGGTTGTACTGTTCTTCCCCAGAAGTTTAAAAAGGAATCTTGTAGCACCTGGAAAACATAGCTTTAATGGGGCATAAGCATCCATTAGGGTCCGTTTCATTGGACTGTATGACGGAGTTCCATGTGCCTTAGGTAGTCTTCTGCTGCAGAGCATGCTTCCTCTTTGGCTAACACTTCCACGTGCACATGGGCCCATTGACAATCACTGATCTTGCACAAATGGAAGCATGCTCCACAGCAGAGACGACATACAGCACAGGGAACTCACTCATAGGGTCCAAGTCAATGTTATCATTCACAGCAGCAGTCATTGATGATGATGAAATCATCCTAAACGTTCTAGGTTATTTTATCACCTAAAGTGAAAAAGGAAGCTATAAGACTGGAGACTGGAGTCAGGAAGGAATTTTCCTCCAGGCCACATTGGCCAGGGATCCTGGAGGTTTATTGTCTTCCTCTGGGCATAGAGCAGTGGTCACTGTGTGGGGGGGGGACTGTGAATTTCCTGCATTATGCAGGGGGTTGGAATAGATGACACTTGGGGTCCCTTCTAGCTTCCTGACTCCACTCTTTACATTTTCCCCTCTATACCTGTATGTATGTGTATGTATATATTTAGGGTCTTGACAAGCTAGAAAACTGGGCTAAAACTAACAAAATGAATTTCAACAGAGATAAATGTAAAGTTCTATATTTAGGTAGGAAAAATCAACGGCATAGGATGGGGGAGACTTGTCTTAACAGCAGGACATGTGAAAAGGATCTAGGAGTCTTGGTAGATCATACACTAAACATGAGTCAGCAGTGTGATGCGATAGCAGGTTGCATCAACAAAAGTATAGCATCCAGATCATGCAAAGGGATGGTAGTGCTTTACTCTGCTCTGGTTAGATCTCACTTGGAAGACTGTGTTCAGTTTGGGGCACCACGGTTTAAGAAGGATGTTGAGAAGCTGGAACGTGTCCAAAGGAAGACAACAAAGATGGTTAGGGATCTGAAGACCAAGTCCTATGAGGAATGGTTGAAAGAGCTTAGTATGTTTAGCCTGGAGAGGAGGCAACTAAAAAGTGATATGATAGCTTTCTTCAAATATTTGAAGGGCTGTCATATAGGGGATGGAGTGGAGTTGTTCTCTGTTGCCCCAGTGGGTCAGACCAGAAACAACGGGTTAAAATTAAAGCAAAAGAGTTTCGAGCTAAACATTAGGAAGAACTTCCTGACTGTTAGAGCAGTTCCTAAGTGGAACAATCGTCCTCGGGAGGTGATGGGCTCTCCTTCCTTGGAGATACTTAAGGCTAGGTAGCCACCTGACAGCAATGATGATTCTATGACTCAGTATGAATGTACGCAGATCAGGAGAGGGAGGGCATGAAGGGATGAGCTGGTGTTAGGCTCTCTTGGCCCTTTCTTACATGTCCAGGGTAATGCCAATTGCCACTTTAAGGTCAGGAAGAAATTTTTCTCCAGGCCAGATTTACTGAAGATCCTGGCAATTTTTTGCCTTCCTTTAGACATAGAGCAGAAGTCTTTGCGGGGGCGGGTGAACAGGGGAGGTAACTGTGAATTTCCTGCAGGATGTGGGGTGTGTATGGAATAGACAACCCTTGGAGTTCCTTCCAGCTCTATGTTTCTGTGTTTCCCTACCTGACTACCTCTATAAATCTTGTCTTATTGAAAACACAACTCATGCATCTGATGAAGTGGGCTCAAGTGCATGAAATCTTCTGTCGCAATAAATCTGTTCATCTCAGGCAGCAAAAATTAAAGAGGACTCTTTTGGTTTCATAAAGACAACCATGCCTGATCCTCTTAAATCTCCAGCTGGCTGAAGAACACCAGAAATGGCTTTTAAAAGGGGGTTAGACAGATTCATGGAGGACCATTAGCAGCTACTAGGCATGGTGACTAAAAGAAACCTCCATATACAGAGGCAGTCAACCTCTGGATCCCTGTGCTGGAAGGCAACATCAGGGAAGGCTCTCTGCTCTGTTTGTGGGCCCTCTGGGGCAACTGGTTGGCCTCTGAGTGAAATGGGATGGTGGATTAGATGTACCCCAGGTATTCTGTGTTCATTCCAAGGTGCTTATGCTTAGTTTCAATCAGGGAGTGGGATGAAGGAGTCATGCCAAAGGTAGATTTTGAGATGGGATTTGAAGGATGAGGCAGGAGGCTTTGCACAGATGCTGTGGGAGGCAGTTGCTGGCCTTGGAGCAGAGGAGGAGAATTTGCAGAGTTGTTGAGGAAGGACAGCACCTAATGTGCCATGGCCCACAATGGTATGTTGTCTGAGCCCAGTGCCTTTTTGTCTGTTGTGGGGAAAGTTGAAATACACAAACTGGGGTCGTGCTGTCCCCCAGATGGAACGTAGAACCAGAATTTCCTCAGTTTATATCAAATTTGTGATTATCCTTCCCCCTTTTTTAAAGATCTCAAGTAGGAATCTGAAGGTTAAGTAATTCTAAGGAGAAAGATGGGAAACTTTCCAGCTAGGTGGACATTGAGGAAGACCAAAAATTGACCAAGAGTCCAACTGATTCTTAATAATAATAATAATAACAACAACAACAACAACAACCAATTTATATACCGCCCTTCAAGACAACTTAATACCCACTCAGAGCGGTTTACCAAGTATGTCATTATTATCCCCACAACAATCACCCTGTGAGGTGGGTGAGGCTGAAAGAGCTCCAGAGAACTGTGACTAGCCCAAGGTCACCCAGCTGGCTTCAAGTGGAGCAGTGGGGAATCAAACCTGGCTCTCCAGATTAGAGTCCTATGCTCTTAAGCACTACACCAAACTGGCTCTCTCTCTTCTATGGTGGCTCTTAGCCCTGGTGTCTAAATGGAGCCTCCATGTTCAGAAACAGAGTACCTCTTAACATCAGCTGCTGGTAAAGCTTTGCCCTCTGTATCCTGCTCACAAGCCCTTTTTTGACGGCTTCTGGTTGGCCACTGTGGGCAACAAATCACTGGACTAGCTGGATCATTGATCTGATCCTGAAGTGCTCTGCTTATGTTCTTAACCATGATAGAAGTTGTTAGACATCTAGCATTGTTGTTTTGAAGGGGGCTGTTGTCTGAAAAAAAGCATGTAGAGCTTTTTGAGTTAAAAAGTATTAAATGGGGGCATTTTGCAAGGGAGAGAGGGGGAGATTAAACTCTTTTATACTGTTACAGAAAAGAGTCCAGTAGCACCTTTAAGACTAACCAACTTTACTGTAGCATAAGCTTTCGAGAATCACAGTTCTCTTCTTCAGATGCATCTGACAAAGAGAACTGTGGTTCTCGAAAGGTTATGCTACCGTAAAGTTGGTTAGTCTTAAAGGTGCTACTGGACTCTTTTCTATTTTTGCTACTATAGACTAACACGGCTAACTCCTCTGGATTTACACTGTTATGAAGCTCTGGATGCCACAGTTTTTTCACTCCTGATATCCTGTCACTCAAGGGTCTCACTTCATCCCTCTTTTACTTACCAGTTTCTCACCTTCCTAAATGATATGTTCAGTGTCCTCTGTCCCTTCTAGGCAGCCACAGTCATCTAAAGTGTCCTTCCCCCAAAGATGGCATCTCCCACCATTTGTTCAGATCCTACAGCTTCTAGTCTAGGCTTCAGTGTAACTCCTAGTCTCCATACCTACCAGATAGTCACCTGATTTCAAAGTAGACTTTGCCTAGCAAGCAGCTGTACCAATCATCTCCTGACAGGGGAAAGCAGCCATTGGAGGCTGCCAGTCTAAATGACGAATAATAATAAGCTGTATTTTTCTCCCCTTACAGGAGCAGCTTGAAAGGAGTGTGATTTTAAGTGGAGAAACAGCAGAATAGAAAAGTCAATAGCCTCCCCTTTCACTCGTGCAGTCCCTAAGACCACTTTTCAGATTTTAAAAAGTACTGTTTATTTATTTTATATATAATCTGCCTTTCCCACTGAGACTCAAGGCAGATTACACAATTCCAGTCAATTTTTCACACACTTCCCATTTGACCGTCATACATTTGTTCATGTTACCCCAATCTTTCCCCCTCCCTCCCACTTCCATCTAAATTTAGGCCATAAATTCCTCAATTCCTATCACTGTTGTTGTCATATAAGTGCTAGTTATCCTATCTATCTTGGAGTATTTTTGGCTGCCACCACAGCAGCTTTGCTCATTTGAACAGGGCCCTCTGCAAGGTGCCACCCTGCAAGTGAACAAAATCAACAGCTGCCCGTACATGTGCATTCTCTTTATGGAGTGGTCTGCCTGAACACATCAGAAAAGCTCCCAGTCTCTAGGCTTTCTGCAAACTATGCAAA
Source organism: Eublepharis macularius (assembly GCF_028583425.1). Taxonomy (NCBI): domain Eukaryota; kingdom Metazoa; phylum Chordata; class Lepidosauria; order Squamata; family Eublepharidae; genus Eublepharis; species Eublepharis macularius. The sequence continues at coordinate 25,551,391 of NC_072801.1, forward strand.
ACTGAATTATTCAAGAGGGCTTTTTTACACATGTAGTAGGGCTGTGCTGTAATGAAATGGCTCAGAAAGATACTTTAGTAAAGGGATAGGAACTGCAGACTATACTACTGCGTATTGTCTGTTGCTGTAAGTATGCTCCTACTAGGTAGTTTTCGCATCATTTAATATGTCATGTTAAATTGCTTATGTTTTGTTTCAGCTCTGTATCAGATTTCTGCTTGTTTTTTAAAACAATTCTGCAATCCATACTCTGATGTATATTTTATTGACTGCCCCCACCATTGATCATATTGACTTACATGGTGTAATCTGCCTTGAGTTTCAATGAGAAAGCTGGATTATAAATAACACAGAAAGAAAGAAAGAAAGAAAGAAAGAAAGAAAGAAAGAAAGAAAGAAAGAAAGAAAGAAAGAAAGAAAGAAAGAAAGAAAGAAAGAAAGAAAGAAAGAAAGAAAGAAAGAAAGAAAGAAAGAAAGAAAGAAAGAAAGAAAGAAAGAAAGGAATACTCTTTCTAATAGTAAAGTGGCTAGCCCCTGTTATGCTGACAAAAGCAGCCAAAGAGACCCAACAACAGACAGGTCAGGAGGGGTTTCTACATACCCAAGGGGCTTCTTGGGAACACAGAAAAAAACCTTTGACAAATAACCAAAAGAGAAAAAAATGACCCACCAAGAACTGAATGTGCTGGGGCATCTGAGAGATCCTTAAAGGGAAGAGCGGAAATTGACCCACTGAGCCCCTTGTCTAAAAGACAAGCTCTGAGATCTGAGAGAAATTTCTAGATTGTTCCTATCCCCTTTGCAGGGCCTCAGTTTGCCCCATGTAGTCCCAAATCTGGAATTGGTTTTCCAGTCTAATGATTGGAACTGGCCTGTTTTCTATTTCAGTAAAGGGAATAAACCTTTTAATGGCTGGAAACAAGGCACAGCAGGAGTATCTATTGAGGAAAATCTTTCTGTCTTGCTAATAATGTATATTAAGGATTGATTGATTGATTGATTGATTGATTGATTGATTGATTGATTGATTGATTGATTGATTGATTGATTGATTGATTGATTGATTGATTGATTGATTGATATAACAGACCTGACCTACAGGCTAGCAAGCAAACAACAACCTTTATAGGGCCCATTTTTTTTTAAAGTACATAAAATGCTCTCCCTTGCAATTAAAATTAACATATAGAACTTTCCATTTGCAAAACTGGGAGGGGTATGCAACTAAAATTCCCATTTCTACAGCTGGATGAGGTGGAATGATTTGACCAAGGATAACCAATAAGTCCATGTCGAAGGTAAGACCTGAACCTACCTCTGTGATTAATCAATTATAGGAACTGGAAGAATTAAAATCTTTGGCTGTTCAATGATTGACTGAAAATGAAAATCTTACAAAGTATCTAGAACACACCTGAGGCCCAGATTTTGGAGAAACTCAAGAAGTACGGGAAAGCCTATGCAGGATCCCTTAGTGGAGCATTTGCAAGTGCATACCTAATGCCTTGACACTTACTGATTCTCCGACAGCAAGAAAGTGGAAACCCACCCGGGAAATGAGAAAATATATTTATATATTGTGGCATGAGATCAATCAAAAATTTCATCGGTGTACTCAATAACTATACAATTATACAAAAAGTGCATTCATATGTTCATAATACATCCAGTCCAATCCAAACAAGGGACTCAGTGCCCCATTCCAGTCCTTTTAGGGACAATGTAAACACTCCAGGTGTAGACGAAATGGTAAGTATATGTCAATTTATAATCATAACTGTTTCTTTTCTTTCAGGTGTCACTCAAGATGTTGCATAGAGGATCCAACAGGAGGCAGCCCTAGCTGCAGCCGGCTAAACGGCAGATCCTACAGCCCCCGAGGAAGTCTTGATGATGAAATCTGCTGTTTAGCCAGCCTCAGCTAGGGCTGCCTCCTGTTGGATCCTCTATGCAACATCTTGAGTGACACCTGAAAGAAAAGAAACAGTTATGATTATAAATTGACATATACTTACCATTTTGTCTACACCTGGAGCATTTACCTTGTTCCTAAAAAGACTGGAATGGGGCACTGAGTCCCTTGTTTGGATTGGACTGAGATAAGAAATTCTGGATTTTCGGATGTATTATGAACATAAGAATGCACTTTTTGTATAATTGTATAGTTATTGAGTACACCGATGATATTTCTGATTGATCTCATGCCATAATATAGATATTTTCTCATTTCCCGGGTGGGTTTCCACTTTCTTGCTGTCGGTTCAGACCGGAATTTGCCTTGTTGCTTTGCACTTACTGATTCTCAGCTGCTTGTGTGAACTGCCTCCCAAATGTTGCCTTTGGGCTCACTTCTGATGTCAGCAGTGATTAATCTTTGGTAGTGCTTCACACATGCAAACTGCCATGCAGTTAAGATATGGGTCTGAATCAAGTCTAATACTACTTTTTTTCCCCACACAAGTTACATAAATGCACAGCCTATGTGTTGGGGGGGGGGGTCTGGATTGATCTTAAATGACTTCTAGGTATTAATTTTATGCTTGAAGGAAATGAGAGTCCAAATTCTGCCTCATCCCAAGGTGCAGGGGGTGCTGAGGCAAAATACCCTGTGTTTGAACCTAATTTTACAACAAACGTAAATGGAAATTTTCAGTTACTGGTTTCTCTTCAAGAAACCATGGCAAATATGGGTAGCAGTTGTAGCTCCATGGTAGAGCATCTGCTTTGCATGCAGGAAATCCTTCGTTCAATATGCATTCTACACTCTAAAGGATCATATAGTACATGATGTGTGATCCTGAAACCCTGGAGATCTTTTGCCAATCTGAGTAGACAAGATTGACATTGATAAACTCAATAAAAGGCAACTTCATGTCTTCATCTGCAATTTGAGATGCAATGGGAGATATAGATCACCGTATGATAAAGAGGTGCCTCATTTGCCAAGAGAGGAGAACATTTCAGTCCACTTCAGCACTTCATGAGAAATTCAGGGCATCACTCCAGTGGTAAGATTCTTCTCACTGCTTGATGGGGCAGTGTGGCTCACCAACTTAGCCAAGGTGGCAATGCTCACCAAACAAAGGGGTATAATGGTGCAGCCACCTTGATGAAGCTAAGCTAGTCTGGATATGATCACAGGACATAGCTGGGAGACACACAAACATTGCCTTGATGAAAGAAAGATAGAATGGAACTGGAATTTAATAACAAATAAAACTTGCTCTTGGATATACCCAAGATAATATTGTTTTAAGATATCCAAACCATAAAGGGTTGGCTCAAGGATCACAAAAGGATACTGCAGTGCTTTGAAAACTGAAAGCACTCTAGAAATACTAAGTTTTAAAAAATAGGCCACATATTTTCCTTTTTCCAAAGTAATAAACACACAGAAAGGAGCTCTGGAGGAAGGCAACTTTGAATTCAGTGGGGGCAAACCCACCTCCATTGATTTCACCCTCCCTGAATGACACCTCAGTTAGGCTTAAAGAAGGGGGGTTGCTGAAGGAAAAGTCAAACAGGTACCCACCCATCCAGCAAAATATCCTGATTTCCCAAATCCAAAGAATAAACTTTGAAATGGTTAGAAGACCAAAGAAAGGATGGGGAAGACTCTACAGAAGAACTGAATATCTTTGTGAAAAATGTATGTGCCATCAAGTCACCTACAACCTATGGTGACCCTATGAATGAAAGACCTCCAAAACGTCCTATCATTAACAGACTTGCTCTGATTTTGCAAACTGGAGGACGTGGCTTCTTTTATTGAGTCAAGCCATCTTGTTTTAGGTCTTCCTCTTTTCCTACTGCCTTCTACTTTTTGTAGCATTATTGACTTTTCCAGAGAATCTTGTCTTCTCATAATGTGACCAAAGTACGATAACCTCAGTCTTGTCGTTTTAGCTTCTAGGTAGAATTCAGGCTTGATTTGATCTAGTACCCACTTACTTGTCTTTTTGGCTGTCCATGGTATCCGCAGAACTCTCCTCTAGCACCACATTTCAAATGAATCAATTTTCTTCCTGTCGGCTTTCTTCACTGTCCAACTTTCACATCCATTACTGGGGAATACCATTGTTTGAATTATCTTGATCTTGGTTCTTGTGAAAACTACCATCTCTAAATCATTTGGGGGGAAGGTATTGGCCAGAGTGAACAGTGATTATTTACACCAGATTATGAAAACTATCCAATTTGCCATCGCCTTCTGCTGGATTTTTATTATTTTTCCTGATTTTAATATTCTGTAAATGAATTACAATCAAGCTAAGTAGTTTGTCAATAGTTTAATAAAATTAATTAATTTTCAATTGTTTTGCCTTGCTTTTTGTGAGAGGATTCCCTCTTTCTTTCCCCCTCTCCTCATCTTCTTTTCCTGAATAGCTTCTTTTCCAAAATCTAATGCAGGCAGGTGTTTATAGTAAATAAAATGGAGAAGATTATTTGAAAACTAGCTTGGTGTAATATTATATTATTGACTCTTTCGGAGTCAACTGGGTAGGGGCTTGTTTTGAGATTTCCTTACACACACCTCCCCGCTTCCATTCTTTCCTCTCTGTCTCTCTCTCTCTTTCCTCCTCAACTGTTCCGTGAATTGTACAATGTAACTAGACTTGAAGCAGCACATTTCTTCAAACAATGCTTTCCCCAATTCCATTTGTAATGGAATTGGAAAGAGAAAATGTAATTGTGTGTTAAACACGAAGCAGCCATACATGAAGATAAGAACGGGTGGGTGACTGGCTGGTTATGGAAATCCACCACCAGCCAAGGAGATACTGGAGGTCTATTTGGGAGTTAAATGGTTCTCTCTCTCTTTCTCTCTTTTATATGAGAAATGGAGAAATTTATTTATTTACTCTCCTGTCTTATGGAGCTTGGCATGCAACAGTGTGTGTGGTAATGGTAGGGCCTCTTGTAATGCCTTGAAATTGCTCCCAGGTTGTGCTTTGGGGAGAAGCAATTTTTGATGCAGGCTCAAGGACTGGGGACAGCTGATGTGTAGAAATCCCAGAAGGGACCATCTGACCTGAGTCTACAGAGTATTTCTTTCAGTCTTTTTGGAAAAAGAAGAAATTCTACCACTTGCACTGTATTGTGGAGATAGTAATAACACTAACTTGTTCACCGCTCTGGGTGGGGCACTAATCTGTCTAGAAGAACCGTATATAAGTGCTCTTGTAGTTGTTGTTGTTGTTGACAATTCCAGCAAGACCACAGAAGAAATCACCTAGGTATGCTTAGGGAAGGGACACCTATACAGCTGTGTGCAGTTGTGTCTCAAAATGCTTCTGTGGTTGAAAGGAGAAATGCCAACATAATCTCATACCTATTGTGGGATTATTCACGTACTTTTGAGGGGATCAAAGATATATGGAAGAGCCCTGCTGGTTCAGACCATCGATCCATCTAAGCCAGCATCCTCTTTCATACAGTGGCCAACCAGTTGTCCTGGAGAGCCAACACACAGGGCAACAAGGCAGAGGCCCTCCTCTAAAGTTGCCTCCTTGCACCTGGCAGTGCATTCCACAATAACTTTTATTGTGCATAATAAGTAGCTTTACTTCCCTTTTTTACATACCCACATTTCAAGGCTAGCAGAAATTTTGCCATCACCCTCAAGCACGCATCTTCATCTTCACCCTAGACAGAAATAAATAACTAATTTGTGCCACTGAAACCACAGGATTGGATTTAATTGCAATGTTTAGTGCATTTCCATTTATTGCAATTTAATCACAATGTTAAATACAATTGCAAGGGTATGTGGCCCCTACCCTGTGGAATGTCTTGCCTGAGGAGATCAGGAGAGCCCCATCACTCCTGGCTTTCTGCAAACATTGCAAAACCGAATTATTCAAAAAGGCTTTTTTACTCCGATAGGAGGACTGTATCACAGGAAGGGGATCTCAGATGATCCGCTAATGAGTTAGGAACAATAGACTTTACCACTATGCTGTACTGGATTCCTGCTAATGCTATATCCTTGTGAACTTGAATCTATTTACCCTATGGCAATGTTCCTGATATTGACTGTACTAATCTCACACTGTGTAACCCGCCTTGAGCCCCTGTGAGAAAGGCAGACTATAAATGACGTGAATGAATGAATGAAATAAAAATGTTTTGAAAGCCTGTAGATGATGTAAGTACCCCCATCAGAGATCTGGGGTAAGCTGGGTCTCCTTCATAAGCGTCCTAGGTTTCCTGCTGCATATGGTATGAATATGAAAAAGCACAAGACAGGTCAGCAGTGGATTTGGACAGCACCCTTCAAAGGCCTCTGTGACCTCGGCTCCTTCTTCGACCCTCTCGCCACCACCTTCAATGGCCTGCAGTCATCTGCTCCCTTCAACACCCCTTCCTTTCTCCCTCACTGCCACTGAGGCCTGGAACTGCTGCCCAGAATACCTGCCCAATGTTGCCTCTTTCAAATCTCTCCTCAAAACCCACTTCTTAGGACCTGTGTGACAAAGTGACCTCCTCCAGCTCAAGAACTGTAGACCACAATACCTTTGTTGATCTTTAAGGAGCTAGAACCATGCTTACTGGTTCTGATACAGCGGCTCCAGAACTAGTCATCTGTCCTAGGAAGCCTTCCTTGTAAACCCCAAATCCTCACCCCCTGCTGAAACTATGATTGAACTATGATGTATTTCCTCTCCTCCTGCTGTTTAGATTGCAACTTCCTTGGGGCAGAGGCCTGTACTTCTGGTTTGTTGCCTTGCATAGTGTCACGCAAACTGATGGTGCTTGAGATCTATCACTCCACAACATGTTCATTGTTTAAACTGATGGGAGTTTTTACTTTCAAGAAAATGAGTTTTAAGTCATCATAAAAAGGGTAGGGAGTAGTACAGAGTACTGGAAACAAAGCAGCTGAAGCAATGCCTCTCATCTTCTCCTTCAAGCCCCCAAGAAACACAATACCAATATGGAATTGTATGGAATGGGCTTCCTGGAGGACTGAGGAAGTGCCCAACCTTGTTGAGATTCCAGAACTTCTATAAGGCAAAGCTTTTCTGACCTGCTTTTGCTGTCTTGTGTATGGAAGTCTATCATTATGATGAGGTAGACAGCATGAACTCTTCTTGTTATTTCTATTGTGCTGTTGCAAAATGAGATTTTAGTGAGTTTTAATAACGTGAGCTGCTTTGCTTCTCATTGGTCAGAAGACAAACAGGATATAAATATTTTAAATAGATGAATGGAAATTCAATATCCATAGCAGCCAGAATAGTGTAGAGGTTACAGTCAGACTAGAATCTGGGAAACTCAGGTTCGAATCCCCATTCTGCCAGGGAAATGTTGGGTGACCTTGGGCCAGTCACACTCTCTCAGCCCAACCTACCTCACACAGTTGTTGTGGGGATAAAATGGAGGAGAGGAGAATGATGTATGTCACTTTGTTTCTCTATTCAGGAGAAAGGTAAGGTATAAATAAGGGGGGAAATGAAAATAAATAGGGGGCACGGCCTTTTTAAAGGAAAATTTGGAACTGTGCATTGGTATATCATCATCATTTGTGCATTGTTATGAGACCATCTGTCTCCCTATGCTCCACTATAGCAGCTTCTCTCATCTGAACAGGGCCTTCTGCAGGTACCACCATGCAGACAGGCAAAATAGCACACACATGTATTCTCTGTGGTAGCCCCCACTTTATGGAATGGCCTGCCTGAACAGGTCAGGAAAGCTCCCACTCTCCTGGTTTTCCACAAACAAGGCAAAACTGAATTATTCAGGGGGGCTTTTTGACAAAGGTAATACAGCTGTGCTGCAAGGAAATGGTTCAGAGAGATCCTTTGGTAAAGGGATAGGGACTGTGGACTATACTACTGTGTACTTTATGTTGCTCCAAGTATGCTCCTACTGGGTAGTTTCTGCATTGTTTAATATCTCGTGTTAAAAATTGCTTATGTTTTTTTTCAACATTGTTTCACGTCTTTATTGGGGTTTCTGCTCGTTTTCAAATTTCTGCAATCTATGCTCTGTTTCCATTGTTTAATGAGTGTCCCAGTGTTGATCGAATTTACTTACACTGTGTAATCCACCTTGAGTCTCTGTGAGAAAGGCAGACTATAAGTAACGTAAATAAATAAATAAAATACTGGTGCATTTTACATCCCATACTGTTACATTCCATGCTGTTTAGAAGCCTACATAGAGTGAGAGAAAAGCATCCAAACAGGGAACGTAATAGCACTAATGCAGAAAAGCATTACATTTAGACTCACATAAAACAAAGGCTGCATGATCCGGATCTCTGAACTGCACAAATCTCTTTCAGAACTGCATGGCCCAGAACTACACATTTTGTGTCCGGCTGCACATTTTAAAAGTCAGGAGGGGGCAGTGTTAATGTGTTAAGGTTAATGTGTTTAGCGTTAAGATCAAATAATACTTAACCATGCGAGTTGCTGCAGTCTCAAAAACCATGGAATGGGGTGTCAGTTTACTGGAATGGGGTGTACAGTTTACACATGTACAGTTTACTGACACCAAAGTCTATGGGACTACTCCAGATAACTTCTTTGTGAGACTGACTGCTGCTTGATTAGGTTAGGTCCTTGACAATCAAATAAAAGCTATTGGCTGTGATCCTCAAGTGAGAGTAAGTCCCTTTGAATTCAGTTAGACTTAATTGTGAGTAAGCATGCATAAGACTGGGCTGCCAGGGTGGTAGAAAGCTGATGTTGTGAGCCCATCTGGGTGTTTCAAATGCTACTAAAATGACCCTTAGGGAGGAAAAGGGAGCAGGTATGGCACGGCACACCCCATGTCCATGTGTCATTCCTGTATCTTTCTCTTTTCTTGCTAGTTAACTACACACCGTTCTGTTTACTGAGAGACTGTAATAAACAATTAAACATGTCTGTATAATAGTTACACACTCTAATTCCGTAAGTCTTTTTGCTTTAAAAAAATTAAATTAGCAGGGTGACTGACCAGCATTGTAAACATTATAGTTACTTACAGTATAGAAAGCAACTGTAACAAACACACTTAAAATGCACTTCCTTTTCGTTTTTTTTAAAAAATCCATCATCCATGTACTCAGAAGCTGGTGTATGAAATTTGCTGTGACTCTTGCCCCCTCAGCTCCCCCCCCCTTATTTTTTTCTTTCATTCCTAGCCTCCCTCAGCCAGCCAATGCCCAGAAAGTACAGTGCTAGTTAACTTAGGCTGCAATTCTAAAAACACTTTCCTGCGAGTAAGCCCCACTGAATAAAATGCAATTTACTTCCTAATAGACCTACTTAAGGTTTCTCCCTTTTGGGGTAAAGTCGAGTTGTTGTTAGTTTTTCTTTGATATTTGGTCGTTATTTCCCATGTATTGCTAGCTCACTTTAATTAGTTACTTACATAGAATAAAACCTGAGCTTGTCAGAGAAGTCAGGGGTGCAGATTTTCATTCCCCATGATATATTTTTTTAATCCCTCCTAAAATGAATCCGGAGTGAGATCACCCAAACTTCCTACTACGGAAATGCTTGGGAGGTCGACTGGCCACCCCCCCCCCCCTCAAACGTGAAATCCTTTCTAGCCATTTTTTAAAATGTTGTAATCCACTTTGAGATCCACTCAGCGAGAAAGGCGGACTCTATAATCAATCAACTACAAATAAAGCAAATAAGGAAGGGGGGGGGAGCTTGAAGGGGTCCTTTTTGCCGCGGGTTGATTCTCCAAGCTGTCTTTGCGGCGCATAACAGCCTGGAAGAGAATAAGCGAGAGGCTTTTTAGAATTCAGCGAAAATTAAATTCCACCAACACAGCTCGAAGGTGCCGGTTTCTTCCTTTCAACAAGTGATCTGCTTTTTTTTTTCCCCTAGCGCCATCGGGGCGAAGAGAAAACAAGGTGGGATAACAAGGACGCGGTTGTTTTCCGAGGCTAGGGTGTAGGGCGGCTGCCCGCCCTGCGCAAAGGAAGGAGCTCTCCAATGCGTAATTACGCACGGGGCAGGAGTGGTCCGAAAGGTGAGGGCCTCCCCGCCGCCCCATTCGCTAGTCCGCCACATCTGGGAACCTCATTAAGAGTCGCCTCTGCAGCTCAGGAAGTTTTCACACTTCACGTTTCATTAAACGCAGGTCTCGGATTCCTTGGGAAAGAGGAGGCAGTCGAACGGAGAGGCGCTTGCAGAGAATTTGGGAGAGCGCGTGATTTGCAGCTGTTCTGCTTGCAAAATCAAAATAAAACGGCCAGTCTGCAGGGGCACTTCAGGCCGGCAAGGAGGAGGCGGGTTCGCCGCCTGCTTACTCTTTGCAGAAAGATGGATTCCTGGGGACGTCGCTGGCTTCGACAATAAATCAAGGCCGCCGATTAAATTCACGGGTGGAACACTTTTTTAAAAAAAACCCCTCTCTTCCTATCCTGACCACCCCTAGCTCCATTTAATATATGGATTATACACATTACAGATGGGAACCTGATTTATTTCCTACGAGAAGATGAGGAAAATGCCATTCATGTACATGACATTTTATGCTCCCCCTAACATTCTCTGCCCCAAGCAGTTTACATTTCACCACAATCTGGAACAAAGAAATGCCAGCTGCAAAAAAAGAATACACAGTTACTTGACTGGATGATGCCCATCCTGACCCGTTAGTAGGATTGGAGGCTTTCTCCTTGGGGACTGCATTCTCCCTGTGCTAGTGACTCAACCATATACTACCTGGTAGTCAGTGGCTCTGATATGTAAATGTGTGGTATTTACTCGACATGCTAAAAGAGCCACTAGTTTGGCTCATTGTCTGTTCGCCCATGGCAAACAGGGAGACATTTTTTTCACCTGTCAGTTTGGATGTTTGCAAACAGTTTGAGCCCATTCAACAGAATGCTTTTCACTTATTCCAGCAGTGCAGTGCAGTATAATACAACCAGCAGTGTTTCCCTCATTGGTGTTCTCAGACACCCCTGTGGGAGTCCTACTTTCCCCCTCTCCCACAGCCCTGTTGTGTCTGCGCACCCACTCAGCACCAACGAGTGTGCAAATCAATCAACCAGCCAGTGGTTATAAACAAACACTGTAACCCTTTGGTGCTTATTGTTATTGATGTTATTTAGCTCGTGCATTTTTTCTGCACAGCCTTATGAGAGGTGGAGTTTTCTGCTCACTACCTGACCCAACCTTCCATGATCCTGGGTAGAACCAATCTCACCTACTGCACTGATGCAAAAGCCCCCACAAGGCACGGAAACAAAGCTTTAACCTCTCAGCTGTCACGCAACTGGAAAGCTGTGGCAGGCCTTCGAAACAAGTGGGGGAGAGGTAGACAGATGGAAATTTGGATCACAAGTCAATGAAGTAAAGGGTATGTGGTTTAGCTTATTGAACATGTTCGCCACATAATTGGTGGTATCTCTAGTTCCAAATAAAATAGCTAAAAGTGGGCATTCAGAAGTGCATCAAGTTGGTATTCATCCTACTGAAACAAACAAGGGATCAGGCATTTGAAGCCGGGCCTGTTCTGCTGCACATGCAGGGACAATGACGCAGTAGGACCCTGAGTTGCCAGAGAGGGCACCCCAGGCTGGAAGTGTTATTTTTGAACACTTCTTGCAAGTAAAACAGCACATTGGAGGGAAACATCCCTAACCCAACTATGCTGCTTTTCTACTAGCAATAATTTGTTTACATTGGGAATCAAGAATTAATTTATTTTATTTTTATTTATTTTATTTATGTCATTTGTAGTCCGCCTTTCTCACTGAGACTCAAGGCGAATTACACAGTATGAGATAAGTACAATCCGTATCAAGTACATTTCCATACAGTACCCAGGACATTTCCATAAACAATGCCTTAGGGTAAATAGATACAAGTTTTAAAAGATATAGAGTTAGCAAGAATCCAATACAAAGTAGAAGAAAATACTGAAACAGAACATAATCACATCTAGGATTGACAATAGACAACTTAAAGCACAGGTAGTACATAGGAGTACATATTTAAAGCAACAGATAATATGTAAGGCAACAATGGTGAAGTCTATGGTCCCTAAATCATCAGCGAAGCATCTGAGACCCTACCCCTACAATACAGCCCTCCCATTTGAGTAAAAAGCCTTTTTGAATAATTCAGTTTTGCATCATTTGCGGAAAGCCAGGACAGTGGGGGCTCTCCTAACCTCCTCAGGCAGGTCATTCCACAGGGTAGTGGCCACCACAGAGAAAGCCCGTGTACAGGCTGCTGTTGATTTTGCCCATATGCAGCCTGGCACCTGCAGGAGACCCTGTTCAGATGAGTGAAGCTGCCGTAGAAGAATAGAAGGAGGGAGGCAGTCCCATAGGTATGCCGGACCAAGGCCATGAAGAGCTTCCTATGTAACAACCAATACCTTGAACTGAGCACGGTAATTGATAGATAGCCAATGGAGTAACTATAGGATGGGAGTGATGCTCCTGCTCCCTCCTGATAATAGTCGAGCTGCAGCATTTTGCACTAATTGGAGCCTCCTAGTTAGCTTAGATGAGAGACCTATGTATAATGTATTACAATAGTCAAGCCTTGATGTTATCATAGCATGGATCCAGGTGGCCAGGTCGGCCGTGTCAAGATAAGAAGTCATCTTCCAGGCAAGAGTGAGGTTGTAAAAAGCATTTTTGCCACTGCCAACTTGTTTTTCTAGTAACAGTGCTGGATCCAGTATAACTCCTAGGCTCTTAACCGAGTCAGCGAGGGTCGAACAAACTCCATCAAAAGTGGGGAGTACAATATCCTTCAAGATCTCTGTCTTCCCAACAAGCATCACTTCAGTCTCGTCTGGGTTCAATTTCAATTTGTTGTTTTTCAACCATTTCACTATGGCTGTCAGGCATTTCTACTGCATCCTTTGGGGACCTAGATAGCGAGATATAGAGTTGGGTGTCATCTGCATATTGGTGACATCCAACTCCATAGCTGCGAATTAATTCTCCTAAAGGCTTTATGCAGAAGTTGAATAACATGGGAGATAAGATTGCACCCTGTGGAACCCCGCAAGATAGTTCTCATTCTGGAGATAGCTGATCTCCAACGGCCACCCTTTGAGTCCATTCTATGAGATAAAAAGGCATGGACCTCTCCGTCACCCCCCAAATCCAGAATCATTCCACTGACTTAGGCCTGCTCTACAGGTGCCCCTTGAATGAAGTAACAACAGAGATGGGAGAGTCCTGGAAATCATAGCATGGCCTGTACCACTTCAAGGGCAAGTTGGGAGGATCACATTTTTGAATGCTCTGCAACAAAAAAAAGCTTCCCTGCAAGAAGAAAACTAGCAGCGCAGGAAGCAAGTTGAGAAACAACATTTCTTTCTGATCTGCTAGGATTTTTATTATTTACAGGGAATATTTTATGAAGAACTTTTTTAGAAAGCATGTCTGATTTAATTTGTACAGTATTAAATGGTACAATCCATTTCTACCTTCGCATTGCACCACATGGGCAGACCTCTCTCTGAGCAAAGAAAATAGATTTACCTCCCTTCCTTTCTCATATTGAAGTTGATTGGTAGAACTGTTCCATTCAGGACAGGCAAAAAAAAACCCCACTGCACAACACATAAGAAACATATAGAACTCACTGCCAAAAACAGTGCTGGCCTCTAAGCTTACAATGAATTAGACCAGTGGTTCCCAGCCTTTAACATATGGTGACCCACAAGTCCAAATTTACTTTGTTTGGTGACTCACTTTAAAAAGAGAGAGAGAGCATCCACAACTCAGTAACATGGCAAAAGACCGGAACCCATTTTTATTGGCTACGTAACTAAAACCCACAGGTTGGGAAACACTGAATTAAACCAATTCATGATAGCTGCGATAGATTAATGGATCCTCCATTTTGAAAAGCAGTCTACCTAGGAATTCTAAATCTGGAAGACAACAGAGAAATGGCCTACTCCATTAATTCCAAGGAACATCTGGAGGGTCAGTGTTGAAAAGTAGACTAAATGAACATTCACTCAATCCAGTAAGGCTTTTCTTATGTTCTCTTGAATTCTGTAGGACTTTCCTGGCATTGTGCTGGCTGGTAAACATGTTTACCCACAAAGGGAGTTCCTACTGACCTGATAGGTACACTTAGGGAACTTCCTCTGAATTTATCCATTGCATTTTTCTGTCAGTCTCTTACCGGGAGTGGGAACAAAAATGTGTCCACTTCCAAATGCATTATCCTTTTTTCAATATTATGATTTTATCGTTCCAGATATATTGTCTTAATGTCTGAAGGGGATCGTTGCGAATATGCAATTACAATTGTTTCTGCTTAAAATGTATTTGATGGGCACAGCCTTTATGTTCAATTGCGGCGGAGTCTTCCTCTCAGCCCCTCCCTCACTGTCTCTTAAATGTTTTAAAGCTGTACTTAACAGTGAGCGAAATTAAAAAGAAACAGTAAAAAAAAATATTTGAAAATGAAGTGCATTCTGTATAATAAATTTAAAATGAACAAAGGGTGTTCGATGGGAAGCAATATCAGTTCTTGCCTTAGGGCATTAATAAAGCCTGAGAAAGGTTTGGGTTTGGGGGGAGGAGGGGGGAAGGCCCACACCATTTTTTTTCTATTAAAATCCAAGGCTGCTTTTCAATATTAAAAGGGTAGGTGATGAATTTTCAGTGTTACGCAGACAGGTCAGAGACTAATTTCATTTCTGTCTCTCTTTTTTTTTCTGGTCAGCATTCTGTCGATAATTAATCAAAAGCGGCGTTTCTTAATGAAACACTTTTCATAAGGTGATAATGAGCAGGAGAGGAGGGGGCTGGGGAGAGATGCTGGTGGGTGTCTGGTAAGCCGAGGGGGAGACAGAGAAGGTCCTGAGAGTGGAGAGAGGGAGGAGAACCAGAGGGAGGCAAGGAAATCAGGAAGTCTGTCTTCTGACACTGGATATACATGGTTTGATTTATTTAGTTTGAATATCTTTACCCCACCCTTCCTTCATTGTTATGCATGCCTCCATTTTATCCTCACAACAGCACTGCAAGGTAGGCAAGACAGAGTGGCTGGCCCAAAATTACTGTGTAAGGTTCGAGGTTCTGCTGCCTCCACTTTGCCCTTACAACAATCCTGTGAGGTAGGCCAAGCAGAGAGCGAGTGGCTGACCCAAAGATACTCTGTAAGGTACAGAGTTTTCCCCTCCTCTGTTTTATCTTTATAACAATCCTGTGAGGTAGGTGGAAACAGAATGTCTGGCTCAAAGTCATTCAGCAAGCTTTCAGGGCACAGAGTGGCAATTTGAACCTGGATTCCCAGATCCTAGGCCAACACTCCACCTACTGCACCACACTGCCTCTCAATGTTACAGCTAAACATCAGGCCCTGGCTTGCATAGGAGAAGTGTTGCTTCCCACTCGAGGCAGGTCACACATTCAGGTAGCAGTAATCAGAGGTATGAATATTCCTGTAAAGAAAATCTAGTAATTTACTAGCATGTGTGAACCGGACCTTGTGCCCTCTGACTGCTCTGAAAAGCATTGGATGCCATGTGAGACAGTAGATCTGTAACAGCTCACACACACATATAAGTCATAAATTGAGCCTGCCACTATCAAGTGATAGATAGTGTTCAAAATTCCACATATTTTATCTCCAAAATATGTAGAACACTCCTTCAACGGCCAGTAATATTGGCCCTGTGCTGTGGGGAGAGGGGACCACTTGAGGCTGGAAAGGGCTTGATTAACTCACCTTGTACATTTGTGGCTGAAGAGAGATTTGAATGAGATACTCCATCTCCCAGCCACTGGGTTATTCCTCTTTTCAAGCATGCATCTCACACAAGTATTGCCAGAGAAGAAACAACTGCATTGTGTTTTTCAGGGGCAGGAAGAGGCTGTTAGCCATACTAGCTTCATTGAGCCTCCATGAGCAGGAACAGTCTACCCCTGAACACTAGATACTCTGGATAGTCAGTCTCAAGGGAAAACCACCACCACGTTTGGGGACTTTGGCCTGATATACCAAAACAGTCTTACATTTTTGGAGGGAGGGTAGAAGCCACCAATCCAGTCTGTTTGCCATGGAGCTTTTCACTACACCTCACAAATGGATCCCAGATTTCCTGCACCCCTTTTTCATCCCTGTCCATCAAGGTTCACCCCAGACTTGAAAAGCCTCTGGGCATGTGCAAAGTATTTCAGGTCTGAGGATGCTAGGTGTCTGCAGGTGAGCTTGAATTCCAATGGAGCAGGATGGGTGGGTTTTTCTTCAAAGGTAACCATTGTAGTCTATGGACAGAGACTGAAAGATCCTGGTGATACTTCTAGAATCTTCTAATTCCGCCTAATCATTTCTAAAAATTAGAAATGGTTTTTATGGTTTTTGAGAGCAAAGCATTAGGCCCAGACTTTTGCCTCAGGCAGCCAAACAGGGCAGCAGATTGTCATTTGTTTAAATGGAATGTTTCCCAAAATGTTTTATTTTGACGCTGTCTGCTGAACTTGTTCTATTTCTTTTTGAAATGAATTTTGCAATCGTGGCCTTGCTGAATCAGGCAAAAGGCCAGTCTAGTTCTGGGTGCTACGCTTTTGAGAAAGATACAGACATACAGGTTCAGAGGAGGGCAAACACAGAGCTTGCTGGGTGGTCTGGAAAACAAACTGGGAGGGTAGCTTTCCATCCAACATTAACAGTGAGCGCTCCCTTTCTGAAGGACATCAAGAGGCATAGTGTAGCAGTTAGAGTGTCAGACGAGGAGGATCTGAGGGCCCAGGCATGAATCCCCACTCTGCCCTGAATGACCTTGAACCAGTCACTCTCAGCCTTGCCTACCTCACAGGCTTGCCGTTGGGAAGACAACATGGAGAAAGGGAGAACTATGTAAGCCACTTTGTGTCCCTACTGGGAAGAAAAACAGTACATCAATAAGTAAGACCGGGCAGCCACTTCTTGTCTTGGATTTCCTCCACTAAGCAGGGGGCTGACCTAGATGGCCTCTTAGGCCCCCTTTCCAACTCTGGGGCTCTAGTCTAGCACTAAATGTATGAAGCTGCCTTGCTGGCCTACCAACAAAAAAGAAAGGGCTCCTCCGAAATAAGCTCAAAACAGAAATGTACAGCCTATCAGAGGATAAGGAATGTACAGCCTATCGGAGGATAAGGAATCTCCTTATCCTCCGATAGGCTGTGCCTTGCTGGTCTACCAAGCTTTTTGTCACATCTCCTCTGACTGGCAGCAGCTCTCAGGCAGAGAGGGACTTTGTGCAACGTTGGCTAGCTGAGATCTTTGAACTGGAGATGCCAAGGGAGGAACCTGAGCCCTTTGGCATGCAAAGTGAATGCCCCATCTCTGAGCTGCACTGTTTGGGTCCCATATTGTTATTCCAAAGCACACTGTCTCCGAGAACAGAAATTTCACCTATCTGTCATGGGCAATAGCTGTCAACAAGCCTCATCTTCCTTGTTAATGATGGTCTGGGGAGTTTCTTCATCATACAGAAATCCAGCGTGGTGTAATGCTTAGAGACTGGAATCCCCACTCTGTAGCGGAAACTTGCTGGGTGACCTTGGGCCAGACACACACTTGCAGGCCTTACCTGCTGAAGAGGGGTGATTGTTGTGAAGATAAAACAGAGAAGGTGAGAACGATGTAAGCCAATTTGAGTTCCGACTGGCAAAAAAGAGAGAGAGAGATAAATAAAATAAAATTGAATAAGAGCACAGAGTCCTTAAACCTGTCAGTTTAATCAATGAATGTGCTGTGGACTGATAGATCTCTAGCGCCATCAGTTTGCATGGTACTTTGCAAGGCAACAAACCGAAAGGACAGGCCTCTGCCCCGAGGAGGTTACAATCTAAAATACGCTACAGGGGGAAACCACATTAGGAGGAGAGGAAGGAGGGCATCAGGGGGGGAAATACATTCAGTTCAGTCATAGTTTCAGCAGGGGGTGAGGATTCAGGATTTACAAGGAAGGCTTCCTAGGACAGATGTCTAGTTCTGGAGCTGCAGTAGCTGGACCGGCATGCATGGGTCTGTCTCCTTAAAGACCAACAAAGATAATTGTGGCCTATATTTCTTGGGCTGGAGGAGGTCACTTTGTCAAAAGTGGGTTTCAAGGAGAAATTTGAAAGAGGCAACGTCAAGCAGGTATTCTGGGGAGGAGGTCTTAAGGGGCAGCAAGTAATAAAGGCAGGAGCAGGTTAGTCTAAAATACTTGTATGTGTATGGAGTATTTTTTTTAAGGAAGCATAAGAACCAGTGTGGCGTAGCAGCTACAGCATTGAACTATGATCCAGGCATCAGATCCTCACCCTGCCATGGAAACTTTGCCCAGTCACTTAGCCTAACGTACCTCACAGGGTTGTTGTTGTGAGGACAAAATAGCAGGTGCAGGGAACTGCCCCGTGAGCTCCTGTGTAGGGATAGGAAGATTTTAAAAGATGTGCTAAATAGATAGTTTAACACCATTATGGGCTGTTGAGTCTCAGCTGGTCTCAAGTATTTTTGTCCTGACTTGGTCACTGACGAGACTTGTCCAGAGAGCCTGGTTTGTTGATTATCCTGCCAATGAGGATTTGGGGATTTTCATTGTAAAACTGGAAGTGTCATTTCTGCTGAGGAGGAGGAGGAGTTTATCCTGAAATGCTGGTTGCTTTTCCAAACCAGTAGAATATGTGAAACACTGAGTGGAGGGTGAGGGGGCCAAATTGTTGATAGGGGTGACCTACACTTTGTACAACTGGGTAAAGAGTGTGAGGTCACTAAGAAATTCCCACTCCAGCATAGCATATAGAGGAAGCCGGAGCGTTGCATCTCCTTGTGACTAAGGAAAGTAGAAAAATTTAATCCCAGTGGCTTCCAAAAGAGCAACCTCATTGGCCTTCCAGATTTAGAGTTTGTCTTCAGATCACAAGACCAGCATTACTGGATCAGACCCAAGGCCCTTCTGATCTGACATGTGGCTTCCTTGAACTCTTAAGTGGATTGATCTCTCTTTTGATGGGAGGCTATTCTAGACTGGTCTCTCTTTGCAACATCTCTCCTGCCCTGCTTTTTGTCATCTTTTCATATAAATACATCTGCCTAATGGATGTTCCATGCATCTGACAAAGCAAGCGCTGACTCACAAAAACATGTTCTGGGATACACCTTGTTAGTTTTTAAGATAGTTGCAAGTGATTAGCTGTGTTGGTCTGCAGTAGATGAGCTGAGTTCGAGTCCAGTAACACTTTAAAGATCAACAAGAGTTTCCGGAGAGCCCTGGCAACTCTTGCTGGTCTTTGCTACTGGACTTGAACCTTAGTTTTTAAGGTGCCACAGGAGTCAGTTTTATCTTGTTGTTTCCCTCCAGTAGCCGGTCAAGAAAGCCCACCAACTGGCTGATCTTTTTGTTTGGTATTCAGGAGATAGACTGCCTCTGTGCATGAAGGTTCTATTTAGCTTCCACCTTAGTCAAAGGAACCAGAAGGGTTCCGCATCCCTCCAACCCAAATGAATTAATTAAAGCTGGCTTAATTTCAGGAAAAAGCATCTTTCTTCCCCCTGTGCTTATTCAGTCCTCCCTTTAGAGAGAGAAAAATCCCAATTCTTAGAAAACAGAGGAGGAGGGAGATTTTTTTTAAAAAAAATACAATTAAGAGGTTGAAGAGTAAATGAAACTAATGAAGAAAATTAACAGCAATTAGTGTCGACTGGGTGTTTCAAGGTTTTGTGCGAGCAGGAGAGGGTATCTACTGACAATTAAAAATGATACTTTGCACATAAACAAAGGAAATTAGGCTCTGGAATGATATTAAACAGTCTAAAATTAACTGGGAGGAAAAAATGTAATAAGTGGGGGGGATTAAGGAGGGAAAACCTGGCATTAATTCATGGCTATGAATAGAGAACCCCTGTAGAACTAGAGGTAGGCCTTTAATTAATACTTGGCAACAACATACCTTCCTGAGAAGACTCCTTGATGTAATTATGCCATAAACAGACAAGAATCGTTTGTTCAAATAACCTGCAGGTGAGATTTGAACCACAAAAACCCGAAAATCGAGATTGTAACTTCTAAGATGCCACTTCAACCAACAACAACCTCCCCCTCCCTTTTCCCAATGAAATTGCGTTTTATTCCTCCCCCCCCCCCAGTTTCCTCATATTTAATGTTTTCTAATCCCAACATGAGTGACAGGTATACTGGTTTCCTAAGTTCTTTTTCTTTTTCCTCCCCTCTACCCTTAAAGGATGCAGAAATTCTCCAGAAAGGCCCTGTAAACTTTCAGATAAAGCACAGCGGCGGGAGGTTGTTGAAAAGATCAGATTACTGATAGTTATTGAAAGTCCCCAAATAGGATTTTGAAATCGGGTGCTTCCTGCTCCTTTAATAGAATTCCAGATAATCTTTTATCACAACAAGACACCCATAGAATTATTTAAACAGATCGGGCTGCTCCGGCAGCAAATTTCAATTATTCTAATGCTTTAATAAATGTGTTGTGTGTGTGTGTGTGTTAAATTCAGGCTTCCTAATCCAAATTTTACGATCTAGCTTCTGATTTTTTTTATGACAGCTGCACCCAAGTTCTGAGGTTTCACATTTCTCTTTTCGGAAGCAGATTTACTATTACTATTACTATTACTATTACTATTACTATTACTACTATTATTACTATTACTATTATTATCATTACTATTATTATTATTATTATTATTATTATTATTATTATTTCCCTGCAAAGTTTAAAGTGATCTAAGAGATGCGGCCAACGTGAAAAGCTTTTTTTTAATTAAAAAAAGGGGGGCGATCCATCACCAAATGCTTCCGAAAGTTTAAAAAATAGGAAGGGGCGGAGGGGAATTAAGGGTGGAAGACTGAATTGATGGGATTTGGACTCGTTCTGCCAGCAATCTTTTGTTTCAATATTTATTTCCTCGGAGGTTAATACCTCCTCTCTTTAAACGGAACAGCAGGTGAGCGAGAGAAGGCCGGCCTTTTTCCAGCTCCTTCCATTTCCACCAGATTAAAAAAATATATATATCGGGATTAGCAACCGGTGGGAGAGAAACAACATTTTAAATGGTTATTGCATTATGACGAGCGACCGAGGCTGGGGGGGGGGTAGCTAACACAGCTGCTTGCTCCCCCCCCCCTTCTCTATCTCCCTCTCTGAAGGCTCCTAAAGAGGAGGAAGGAGGGGGGGAATCACACAAATATAAATAGAGGGGCATCCTCGATTGGAAAGGCGGGGGAGGTGGAAGAGTTAACAGGTTTCGAAATGTTTAAAAGTCCGTCCTAATGAGGCGGTCGCGGCCCCGGTAGCCCTGCACTGCAAATAATTGGAAGGCTGATTACCAGGGCTGCAGAGTCCTCTTTTGCACACACACACACACACACACACACACACACGCTGTTCTTTCGCCCTCCCCCCCGCCCCTTTTTACAACACCAGCTTTTAAAACCTAGCGCATCCTCGGAAGTCAGTCGCGCATCGGCAGCCATGGCGCTGCGAAGCCCTTTGGTGGCTCGGCCTGGCCAAAGCCCGTAGATGTGAGGGAGGGTAGTCTCTTCTTGCAAAAAGCCCTACCAGAACGCGTGCTTGTGCAGGGGAGTATGGGGGGGACGGGGGGGGGGCTGCAAACTTCTCGACGGATCTTTTCCCGGACTGGGAAGGAATTGTCTTTTACTTGGCAAGGGCAGTGTTCTCCCCTGTCCAGTCTGATAGGAATGGCAAAGCGAGGGGCTGCAGGGGCAAAGCTGCAGTTCTAGAGGAAGCCTCCAGAAGGGACCCCCGCATTCAAAATTGGCAGTCGCGGGGCGGGGAGGATCTATATAGACCCTGCAAGCCGAAGACAGGTCCAGGCTGAAGTCTGTCCGGGGAGGGTTTTTGTAAAGTTGAGAGGGGCGATTGAACTGGGTCGGGGGATGCAGACTATCCGACCCGCTTGCTTGGATGCAAGTCAGCAAACTATCCGGCCTTCTCGCGCTGCTCCAGCACTGACTGCAACGTCGTAAAACCACGGCCTGAAACGTCCCTTCCCCACCTCCCCCCATTTTTATTTTCTAACCTCCACTTTTGTGTCCCTTTTAGTTAGCCCTGATACAAAGGTCGTAGTTTATCTGGAGATTTTTATTTTGGAGCGGCCCGCCCTGCAAACAACTTTGATGCAACCCCTCTGCCTTTGATCCAACCCCTCAGCTTCCCCATTGGTGGCAGTGGGATTTTACTCGCGAGTAAGTCCTTTCGGGGGAGGGCCCCGCAGCCTATGCAATGCGGTGCAAATCCTTGCCTTGGGGGCCGAAGGTCAAAACACGCACATCCTCCCGCATCTTGACCTCTCCGCATTCTTTGGACCGAGATCCCCGCGTGTTGAGTCTGCAGCGCCCTCAGAAAAGGAACCCGCACGCTTATTATACGCCGATTCGGATGCAGACTAAACAAATCACGCAATTCATTCCGAGCAAGAGAGTCATTCCAAGCCTTCGAGTTCTTTATGGCACGATTTTCTTTTTCTCTCCCACAGCCTCCTCCCACTCAGCCCCCCCCCCCCCCACACACACACTACTTTTACTATGTAAGGAGAAGCTCGGACACGCGTTGGCTCGCTTGCAACTATGCCCCGAAAAACAGCGCAATTATTAAACGGGTCTGATAATATTTCAAGCCCGACTCTGCAAAAAGAAAGGGGGGAGGGGGGCATGCCTGATTCTGAAGTGGGGTTGGTCCTCCCCCCTTCTTTTTTGGTAATAATCTGTTAACTATACAAATAGCATCGCTACCGAGGATTATCTGATAATCGTATTTTATTAACTGCGAGAAGCAACCCTGCAAATATTTGATTATCTTTCAGGGTATCAAAGATTACTCCGAATTTCAGACGCACTTTTCGACTCTCCCCCCCCCCCAACACCTCCATCCCTCCCCCATTTTAATTGCCTGGAATAGCTTCTCCCCACCACCAACACCACCCCCCTACAGGGAAAAAAAGACAAGGAAAAGAAGTTGATGCTGGGGAAACTTTTTTAAAAAATATATTTATTATTTTGAAAGGCGGTAAACATTTCCCTGTGTTTGACCGGCGTAATTGTGCAAATCTTATTAGCAATATGCATATATTTACTGTCGTGCTAGCCAGTGTTAAATGGATTTTAAATTATATAATTACCACTAGCTCTGTAGCCCTAAACGGAGATTTGGGGAGGGGGCGAAAGTGGAAGACTTTGCCCAGCGCTGGTGTGACGTTTTTCTACCGGGGAGCCTCTCTTTTTCAAAAACTGGGGCGGGGGTGCAAAATGTGGACCCATGAATGGGACGCCCCAAATATCTGGACCCACCGATCTGAAATCTTTTCAATTTAAATTGGGAGGGGATCTTTTTTAGCCAAGTTTTTGGTCGGGATTTTGACCCCCACTTGCACCAAACCATAGAGGTTGTGGTTCTCCTCCCCTCCTCCTCCCTCCCCACCCCAATTTGGCGATTCTCTGATCTCCTTTTTCCTCTTTCGGGGGGCGGTTGCGTTTTTACGCACTGCGCCCTTAGGAATTAAAGGAGGGGATAGAGAAATAAGCTCCAGCGGTCTTAAGACCGCCATATAGGTGCCTATCTGCCTTATAATCTTTGTTTAATGTTGCATTTCTAAGCTAAGAAGCCTGTATCAGCGGTTAGGATATTTAGTTGTATATAATTTACACCCTGATCGTGAATCGATCCGACACCTCTGGATGGAGTCTCTCTCATTTTTCACGCTCCTTGCGAGGTGGTGAAATAATATCCTCTCATTAGGAGGCTGCGAAGCTTGGCTAATTTATCCAAACTGTCAGAGCCTTGTACTACCTCGGGTTAAAAATAAATCAGCGAAGAACACCCCCCCCCCCCAGCCCGCCGCAACACACACACACCCCAACGGAACCGATTTATCAACAAAATTAAAGTAGCCTCCATCTAGCCGGATTTTACAAGCCAACAATAAAGCATTTAAAATCAGAAATAAAAAAAACACAAGTAAAACCTTTCCGCGCTCGTTTTGCCCACAACTTAGTGGCTACTGCGACCAGGCATTTATTGGGAAATGGTTTTCCCTTCCATTGGAATCGCATTACAAAGCTATGAAGTGGGGAGGTGGGGAGGGGGTGTAAAGAAAAGTCTTTCCAAACGCCAAGTCTTTTACTGGCCGCCCTGAATATCTGAATCTCCTCCGTCACCCCTAAAAGCCAGAAAAGCCCTGAACCGCCAGAAACCAAACGCATCCAAGGCAAAAGGTGAAGGGAAAAAACCCCACACACATCCAAAATATCTATCCAAATAGATAGATATAACCTTGCCCCTGAAGCCTCTTCTCCGCCAGGTAAAAGTCCTGCCTCGCAGAATCCTACTCCCCCAAAAGAAAAACCTTTTTCCGCCTCCCCCCAAATCACCACCCCCCCATCCACAACCCAAGCCCCGAATTTCCGAAAGCCCATTAATTTGCCGCGGGTAGTTTATTCGGGAAGAGCTCGCCTTCGCAAACGAGGCTCTTGAAAATTACGCCGATAATTAATTGAGCAAATTTGTTTCTATTAAATAAAAATAACACGTATTGAAGAACTCAATTAGCATTAATTAAGCTTGATATCCTAATTTGGAAGTTGTGTAATAGAAAACAAGCGTTTTGGAGGGGCTTTCCCCCCTCCCCTTGTCTCCTCTCCCCCCCCCTCTCCCCCCTAGCCAGCTTTCTCTTCTTGCTGTTGGAGAGAAAAGAGTGAGGCGTTTCTCTGCCTTTGGGCAGGGTGTTTTTTTTAAAAAACACCCCCCCCTTCCTCTCCTTGGAGAATTGGAAATGAGAAATGGAGATGGGGAATCAGGAGGTGCTAAATTAGCTAGCTGATCTGCGCTTATTGCTGCATACACATCCCCCCATTACCGAGGCTTTCGGTGGCTCGCTGTTAATATTCCGGGCATGGAGAGCCGTCTAGATAGCAGATTTATCAAATGGGAAAATGAATGTATGATGATCAGTTAAATTGAAAATCAGCTCCTGCATGACAGGCCGACCTGACACCTCCGTAATTAGAAAGAAAAATGATCGCGTCCGATGCATAATAGAGCAAAAACAATTTACACTCTCCCATAATGATCCGGCGTTCAAATTGAAAATTTCTCCTGGTAGAAATTGAATTCATAAAGTATGATTCATGGCAGAGGCATCTCCTGGAGGCTGCCTCGGCCCAGATCGATTGATAGTTTGTCTAGAATCACACAGCCTGCTGCTTTGGGGGGTTTTGCAAGGGGGGGAGGAGAGAGAGAGAGGAAGGGGGGGAGAGAAAAACCTCTAAACTGCTTAAGTAAATCAGTAATTTCACCTTAAGGACACGAGTGTGCGGGCAGCGATACTCCACCATTCAAACTGCAAATCCATTATACATGAGCCGCCCGTCGCCTCCCCACCCCCCCCGCCCCCAAGTCTTCTCTCCTCGGCTTCAGCCACCCAAATGAACAGCTGCAAATTGAAGAAAGGAGGCGATTTATCGCTGCCAGACAAATTGTTCACCTTCGATAAAATAACCAACATTTTTACGCACAATTTTCTGCGACGATTTCATAAGGCAAATGACATTTTAAATACACCGGGGTGGTGGAGAGGACGGGAGGGAGGGCTGAGGGAGGAGGGAACAAAGGGGCCCCCTTCCAGTTCCAGATGGGGGCTTGGCTCAAGGGGCCTCAAAACCGGTTTCACCGACAGAACTTGGGGATCCCCCCTTTAAATCAGCCTGGCAGTTATGGAAGCACCCCCAACTCAGATGTCAAAAGAAGCCTGGAACAACTTTTCAACCACTTTTTTTTTAAAATTAGAAGAAAGAGTTAATCAGGCTATGGTGAACACGGCTGAATTTATCCCTGAGAAGCTGCGGGTAAATAGGCACTTTCCCACGCGCAACTATATGCGCAAGGCAGTGTGGCTTGCGCAAGAAAACTTCTCCGCGGATCGAGCGCCCCGGAGTTCCAGATTTCCCCTCTTTTTAAGGGCATACGAGATTTCCTTCCACCCTGGTGGGTTTCTCCTCCCTGCCACATTCACTTTTTGCCCCCCCCCCCTCCTTTTGATCTAATTATTTCCACACACACACCCATAAGCCCGGTCTCCTAGAGAGCAAATATCAGAGCCACTGAGCGAAAATTATGTAAATATTATTAAAGGGACTCGGGCTCAGAAATTCATTTGCGCCCGCTCCGATGGTGGAAGGGGGGGGGGGGGAGAAAAAGAAACCGCTCCTGTCCTTCTGATTATTTTCAATTTATTTGCAAATAAAGGCCTGATGACCAGGAGGGATCAGAGATATTTAACGAGGCTGTAAACATAATTCCACTGCGCACAGACTCGCCAGAATTAATGGTTTTAATAATTGGCAAGACAATTTCTGGGGAATTGTTGGGACTTTAAGCGCCCTGCAAATTTCAAGCCGGCTGAGAAATTCCATATATATAGATATAGATTTTGGGAAGGGTGGGTGGAAGGGGCAGGCGGGGCATTTTCGGTATATCCCCCCCCCCCCCGCCAAGTTTGCTAATATATCTTTGGGGCAGCTGTCTCCCAGCCCCCAAAGGTTCCCCAAGGACCCCCAACCCTATTAGAACAAATGCGTTCGCCTTTTGTAAAAAAAAGAAGAAGAAGAAGAAGGGAGCATTTGCCGCGGCTGTCCTATTATAGGCGACACATGATCAATAGTCTGATAAGGCGGCAACATCCATATAAGCGACAGAACAATGAAAGATATCATTGAACATCTATCTTAATATAGCCCGCTACAAGAGGACTGACAAAGAGGGGAAAGGGGGGGAGAGGAGGGAGGGGGCGATGGGTGGGGGGTGGCAACCTCATGAAAATTCCGCCCCACGTATTCCCATCTCCGCTCCAATATGCGCGCACACTCCCCCAGCTGCCGAGGCTATTATTTTCCAATTTCAATTTGACACCCCAGCCTTTCATGCTAATTCTATTATTGTAGGAAGTTTATGTGATTTCATATCACTCGAAATCGGTAATGTATAATAACCCTTTGGGCAAGGAAACCGAATCCTGCAGCAGCCACCGGGAAAATAATTACTTTCATATCAAAACTCACCAGGAGCCGGCCGGTCTCTTATAGCCCGGAGCTGGCTAACCTCGAGTTGGGGCGGGGGGCGATGGAGAACAGGGAGAAATGGGAGGGGAGGCTATTAAATGAATACATTTGTTAAGCAATAAACACACAGAGGAACGCCCAAAGATTGGGGGAGAAGGCTTTTTTTTAAGACCCACCCACTCTTAATTACTTTTTAAAATGGATTTAAACCGTGCAAAGGAAGGTGAGGGAACCAGGCTGATTTTTAAAGAGGTTTTTATTTATTAAAAAAAATTACATATATAAATATCTTTAAACGATTTTGCATTTTACAAGGTTTGAGGAGTTACTGTTGTCTTTTTTTCCCTTTTACAGTTCGTGTTCACGTCATTTAAACCCATTTCCTACTAACGCCGCCAGCCGTCTTGCCGGCCCAAGTATCTTTTTTTTTTTTAAAGGAACAAAATTCTAAAAATTTTAATCACCTGATTTTAAGCGGGTTATGGAGTTGGGGGTGTGTGGGGAGAGCGGAGTAAAGGAAAAGGAAAAGTGGGGGGTCTTCCAAAAATATATGTAATAAAACAGAATTCTGGCTGGGGGAAACTTTGGGTATGTCCGAAGTTCAGGTTAACCAGTTAATTAGCACCCCCCCTCCCAGGAGTCCAGTATATAGTTATTCGCCCCCCCCCTTTTTTTGTCTGTAGTCTACTCCATATCCACTTCTTCACAGTCTACATTGCTGGTCTCTGCCGGACAGTTTGGCTCAGGGCGACAATCCGAATTGTCTCTGGATTGGCAAGCGTCTTTTGCCGGGGGGAGAAGGAGGAGGGGGGACTTTGGTTGCGCGACGGCGCTGCTACTGTCCGCCTGGGAGGAAGAAGAGTCACAATAGGACGGGGGCGAGGACGAGGAGGCCGCCGGGTTGGCCGGAGGCGAAGACGCGCCCTTCCTCGAGCCGGAGGCTCCGCCGGGCTCCGAGCTGCCCTCCGGGGCGCCGCAGCCGGCCAAGCGGCCTCCGGGCGCGGAGGAGATGGCTGCGGTGCTGCTGTTTTTGGGGGGGCGCGGGGTCCGGGCTGGGGTTGGCCGCTGGCAAGGGGGAGCCCCGCTGCGGCGGCTCTTGGCCCGGGTTGCTTTTGAGCGCCGTCTGGGGCACGATGAAGCCCAGCGGCTGGGTGATGGGGTAGAGCAAGAAGTGGCCCTTGCCGATGAGCGTGCGCGCCGTCGGGGCGCAGGGCGCCAGGGCCTGCGGGAACTCCAGCGCCGCTTTCCGCCGGGGCGGAGAGTCCGAGAGGAGGCTCTCCACGCTGAAGGGGTTGAGCTTGGGGAAGCCGGAGCCCCGCGCCGCCGAGGAGGGGGGCGCCGCGCACTCGGAGCCCGACGGCGACGCTTCCTTTGCGGCGCAGCTGTTGCTGCAGCCACCGCTCCGGTTGGCCGGATAGAAGGCCGGGGCCGTCGGGTCGCAGCTGCCGGGGTGAGGCGGGTTACCGGAGCCGCCCAGGGGCGCCTTGCAGCCGTCGGGTGGGTCCGGGGGAAAGGCCTCCGCCGCCGCCGTCGCTGTCGGAACTCTGCGTGCTGCTGTTGACCGAGAGGCCGCTGGGCGAGTGGAGGTTCCGCGCCTGGCTCTTGAGGAGCTTCTTCTCGTGCTTGCGCTTCTTCTTGGCCATCTTCTCCAGCTCCTTGCGCGCGATCTCCTCTGGGTCCATCGGCTCCCCGCTGCAGGTGGTGGGGTGAGAGTTGTGCGCTGGCCGCCCGGGCCCTTTCTTGGTGTTCTCTTTCTTTCGCCATTTGGCCCGGCGGTTTTGGAACCAAACCTACACACCGAACAATGAAAAGCAATTAACAGCGTCCCCCCTTGTCCCCCGAGGGCGCGGGGAGGGGGGGAGGGGGGAGAAGCAAGAGAGTGGGGCGCCAATCCCGCCCCCCCTTATCTCTGTACACTTTCCTTCCCCTTTTTAAAGAGCAAGCAAGGGAGCGGCACCCGGTGGGTGGTTCCATGGTGGGTTTTTAATAGGGTTTCTCAAAACCGGGACTGAAGTTGGCCTGAGGCCTTGCAGCGGACCCAGTTCCCAGGAAAGACAGACCGACAGAAATCCCAGGTTGGGCCTCACAATTCAAAGAGTAAAGAAAGCCGTGCAGAAGGAGATCGGGATCGGCCCGGTGTTCTGCGAACCTCTCCAAACTGGATTTCGCCTAAAGTTTGCGTCCTAACGCGCAGGCCCGGAGCAGAACACGCAGAAGTACCTTCTCAGAAACTCTACCGTGCGCTCCCTCCTGTGGATATTATCCCAGAAGGGGCAGGATAAATATCGTTGTTCTTTCTTTTTTTAAAGTAGAGAATTTTTAAAAGGTATTTCGCAGAAGATCGGGATCTTCCCCGCCCCCAAGCGAAAAGTCTGTGCTTTTTGGGCTCTCCGAAATACACACCGAGTGAGCAATCCTGAACAGGTCTACTCAGAAGTCAGTCCCGTTTTAAGCACCAGGGCTTACTCCCGGGGAAATGTTCTTCGGGCTACAGCCATACACCGTTCCCTGCCGTGTCCGCCTTCGGGGGAAGTGAATGGTAGTGCATTCCACGGCGGGCCGCTCGGGTCAGGGAAACAGGAACAAGGCTGGGAAGCCAGTACACGTGTTCCCTCCCTCACTTCCAACCCCCCCCCCCCTTAAAGCAGAGCCATTTCGAGAGTTTGCACAGATGGAGTAAAAGAGGCAGGCGACGCGAAGAGCCTCTCTCAACGCTCGTGGAAATTGACAAACAAAATTGACTAAAAGATGCAGTCGGATATTAACGAAGGACGTTAACCCGAGACTTCATCTTAGCGCGCTTCAGCACTCCATTTTCCTCAGCGACTTTCCTCATTTTACACACACCGATGGACGAAAAAGGAAGAGGAACTCTCCAAAAAAACAGGATATACCTTGCATTCAAGGAGTTTTGCGCAAGAACCGTATGGCAAGTATCGGAAGAAATCAAAAACACAACACGGAAGGAAGCAAGACGGCGGCATGTACAGAAGCATCCACTAAAGTTTCTCAAAGGGAGGAAGGGATCGCAGATTCTATTTTTAAAACTCTTCCGCGTCCCCAATTCACCTCCTTTCCCTTCCCCACAACCTGCAAGAAACACAGCCACAACCCTAAATACCAGCCTTTAAAAAAAAATAGTTTTTCGAAAACAAATGATGGATCAATTTTTAAAAGAGTGGGGTACGAGGGCCGATTCTTCTTTTTCAAAATTTAAGAAGGGTGTTGGAGAAGGGGGAAAGTGAACTAGGAAAAAGCCCTTGCTTCAAGACTCCCCCCCCCCCGCATCCAATCAGCAAAGCTTTAACAATATTATTTGCCAGTTCCGCTGGGTTGTATCTTTAATTCCTTCCCCCTTTCTGTGTCGGCTCCGCCAGCCTTTGTCACCAAGAATTACTCATTATCGTATTAAAGGGAAACGGAGGGTCTTGACTTCCTTCACTAACCTCAGAACAAATTGGATAAAAGGATTTCAAAACAGAAGAGGTCAGAATTGGGGGCGGGGATAAGGGGGACTCGCACGCATTTTGTAAATACACCTTTTAGACAATGCCAGAGTCGATTAATAGGACACAATAAAGTTATTAACCCTTGCGAGTAATAACTATAAAAAATATGGGGGGCTTATTGGCTTTCACGCACCAGCTCTTTGTGCTTTAACTACAGAGAAGCACAGACTTGGGGTTTTTTTAAGGCACAGGCCTCTCAAGTTTTTAGGGGGGGGGGTCTTCCTAGCTAAGTCAGAGGTTTCCTAGAGTTAATAATACATTTTATATGGGGGGGGGAGGTATCCACTACCACTACCGCAGCCACCCCAGGGAAAATGAGCCCCGTTGGAAATAAACGAGCAGAATCCCATTGAAATTTCAATCCGGTTTCTGTGGAACTGCAGAAGTCACCAGACTTATTATTGTAAATTTTCTCCCCCAGTATAGCCAAAGGCTCCGTTTGCACTTAAAAATCCACACACACCCCAAGTCCTAGGGGGCAAGCTGCAAATTTTAAACGCAGGTGTTATAGGCCTATTTCTGGAAAATATTTAACAGAAGCCAGCTTGCAGAAGTCTCTGTGTTTGAAATAAAGCCTCCAGGGCCCACTACTTCGTTTTTAGGAGTGGGGGCGAAGCAAGGAACAACACACACACACCTCAGTTAGTACCAGGAGAGGGGTTTTTTTTTCTACCGAGAGAAATTAAAGGGAGGGTGAAGCGTCAGGATTAAACCGGCGCTACAATTAATACCGCTTCATGCCTGTCTCGGCTGTCAAGGCCCGGAGATGTTTAATTCTCCCTCCCTTCCCCCCCCCCCTTCCAAACGACACAAAAGTAAATTTGGGTCAAGCCACACAAAAAGAAGCGCCTTTGGGAACGATCCACGTGCCTCTCCCCTTTGGCAAAAAGGGTTTGGGGAAGGGCTTAATTGCGGCTGGATCGCACCCCTGAGCTTCAGGGGGGAGGGGGCAGAGGGAAACTCGCTTTTCTCTTCCTCGTGTTTTGTACCTGCACTCTGGATTCGACCAAGTCCAGCCTCAGAGCCAGCGCCTCCCTCATAAACACGTCGGGATAGTGACTCTCGTTAAAGGCTTTTTCCAGCTCTTCTAGCTGCCAGCCGGTAAAATTCGTCCGGGTTCGGCGTCTTTTACAACCGGGGCTTTCCTTGTCTGGGTCGCCGGAGTCTGAAAAGGCAGAGGAATAAATCAAAACCGGACCACGATCCAAATGATCACCACACCTCGTTGGAAAAAGACAGGCACAGGAGCTGGCTTTGCGCTGCAGAAACCAGAGAGCTCTGAAACACTTTAGAAGATCCCTTTCGGCCAACTCAGCCCCTGGATCTTTCACATGCCCTTACTTAGAAGTAAATTCCATTCCATTTCCAGATAACATCTTTTCCTAATAGTTTTTCTTTAAAATGGTCATTTGTTTTAGATAATTCTAAGGGACCGAAATTTCTTACTTCAGACACTGAGAAGGAGCAAGAAACTTATTGGAAGGTTTCACTCAATTAAAAAGAAAACATTTTCCAGATTTGGGGGGGGGCGGGTCTCAAACCCCTTTGCTGTATTCTTGGGAGGGAGGCTGACACGTGCGCTGGTCGCTTTTTGTGCATGCAAGGATGGAGGTAGCTTTGCCAGACCAAAGTTTTTAAAAACACAAATAAGACACCGACTTGGGATCTCTATCAAGGCCTCCCCTTATATTCTGCGCGGGTCTAAAAATCCTGGAACAAAGGAGCGAATATCTGGTTTTTTTTAAAGGCATCTTCATCCCTAGGATGGACCAGGGGGGTTCCTTCAAACTTGCCAAATTCTGCCCCTTCAAAGACCCCCAAGAGGTCTGGTCCTTCTCCACCACCACCACCACCCCTTGCTGAATCCATCAGAAATCCCAAACACCTTCCTAGCAAAGTCATGAATTTAGCTAGGAAAATCCCGTTTTATTGCCGGATGCGGGGATAATGTGTGGGTTTTTTTTTTTAACAACAGGCAGAGAAACAGAGTTGCCAGCCTCTTAACCCGTTTGCACAAGCGACCGGGATATTTCAACAAAACATCGGAGCAATTACCGAGAGCCGGGTGTTCCTGATCTCCAGCTAAATCAGTTGCGTAAAAAACAGGGATTATAGGGCGAAAAAGACTCAACAATTCGATTCCCGAAGAACCCCAACACCCGGTTTTTCAGCCCCTCAGTAAAAAAAAAAATTGAAAGCTTCCTTGGGCAGCGCTGGAGCCTCCCCTTCTCTCCTGACCCTCCCTCTTCAAAACAAAAATCCTAACAACAGAAGGAAGAAGCGGCTGTCAGAAGAGTCTGCCTTCCCAAGTCAAGCGCCTCCAAATCTCAATGCCCCCCCAAAGCGGTTGTGTGGATCCCGGGTGCCCCCCAACCCCACATTAATTTTTTGTCGTGGGGAAGGGGGGAATCACCGGAAGAATGCCGATTTTTGTGAAGCCCTGATCCCCTGTTCACCCCACAAGGGCCGGGAGCCACCTGCAAAGCCAGATGGGGGGGGGG
Source organism: Eublepharis macularius (assembly GCF_028583425.1). Taxonomy (NCBI): domain Eukaryota; kingdom Metazoa; phylum Chordata; class Lepidosauria; order Squamata; family Eublepharidae; genus Eublepharis; species Eublepharis macularius. The sequence continues at coordinate 25,584,416 of NC_072801.1, forward strand.
GGGGCGCGAGGCAGGCGGGCCTGGGAACCGTACCCGCGTCTTGGGGTGGGGGGTGGGGGGGTGAGCAGCTTACCGGCGAGCTTGAAGGGCTGGCTGTCGCCGCAGGCCGAGGGGAGCAGCGGGGTCGGGTTGACCACCGAGGCGGCGCACGAGCCGTTGAGTAATCCGTCGATGGAGAAGGGCACGGCGGCGGCCGACTGGAGCTGGTGGCCGGCGAGCTCGTAGACGTGGTGGTGCCCGATGGGGTAGGGGAAGCCCACCATGCCGCCGAACTGGGCATGGGGGTGCTCAAGGATGCGGCTGTCCATCATGGAGGGGCGGGAGGAGAGGGGGCGGCGGCGGGGGGGGGGCTGCGCGCCGGGCTCAGCAGCGCGCCAGCCGGGGCCGGAGGAGCGCCGGAGCTGCCGGGCCGCCGGCGCGCAAAGAAGGGCGCATGCCGCCAGGCGCCCGGCCGCTTTAACGCGCGCACCATCGGGGGCCTCCCAATAATTAGGCTCAGGCCCGGGGAATTTGGGACCAATAAGAAGCCTTAATCGCGCCTGACGTCAGAGACGGGCCCGGGCGGCGGGGCGGCCGAGCGTTTTCCATATCGATTGCTAATTATACCTGACATCCACCCTCAATAAACAGTATCAAAGCTGTCACAACAACGGCGAGGAAGAGAAAGGCGGGGAGGGGAGGGGGAGGAGGAGGGGGGAGGGGAGGGAAAGGGGGGGCTCTGCTGAGAACTCCCAGCCCCGGGAGCCGAGGGGGCGCCCAGGCCAACTAGGATGGGGGGAGGCCCGAGAGAAGAACTTGGAGGCCTGATTGATACCCAGTTAAATACTAAAAAGCCACCCGGAGTTGCCTTCTCCCCACCCGCCCGCAAACCACTAATAGATTTTCCCTTGAAAACATTCGCCGGTGTCTGTTGTGGAAAGCGCGTTTCTTCCTCTCCCCCCTTCTTCCCCCCTCCTGCTTCTCCCCCCCCCCCGTTTCGTCTACACCAGAAAACGTTCGACTCTCTGAACCTTTAAAGTGATGTTGCTCCAATTACAGGGAGACATTGAGCGGGAAATAGACTGATCCAATAATAGGAGATTCATCATCCTCTCTTTCCAGAGCTGTCACAATGAATTTAAAACTACAAGCCTTTTCATCTCCTCTCGGGCTTCTCTAGCGCAGGGAAGGGGGGGGGAGAGTTGAGAAGACTTTTTAAAAAAAGAGAGGGGCAGACGCGCAAAGAGGACGGAGGGGTGAGAAAACGCAGGCAAGGGCGGAGGAAATCAGATTTTAGAAAAGCGACTCCTGCGCAGCGTTTAAACCACGCGCCATCCGATCATATCAATCAAAATAATAATTAACGGCATCCCCCTATCGATCCATGGAAAAGCCCATATTAAATTATGAATGGGCCGGAGGGTGTCTAATTAAAAAGGCAGGCTATTTAGCAAAAAGAGAGGCCCACGGTATTGGGGCTGCTGGTGGAGGAATAAATGCCTGGATCTCTCTTTCTGTATTGAAACACGCACCTATTAGAGAATCGCGCGCCCAGAAACTCGTAGGCAATGAGTCGAGAATCCAGGGACGTGTGAATGCGTATCCGGAGAGGTGGGAATTTCCCACTCTTTATCTGTATATAAGGAGTCCGAAGAAGGCCTGTGTAACGCCAGGGGCTCCTCCAAGTTAAAGCAAATCCAGGACGCGTCTGGGAGCCTCTCTAAAGGGCAAGTTCATTATTGCTTTTACTCACAGGAAGGCACTGTACTGCCTATTGGGCAACTTCTAGAGGACACAGCAGTGCAAACCTCTGGGGGATGCTCAAAGAGCAAGTCACATTGAGTTCAATGGGGTTTACTCCCTAGTAAGCCTTAGTTCCTGAATCCGCCTGTGTTCCCTCCGCTGACACGCATTCAGACTCGGGGTGGGGGGTAAACCTGAGGCTTAAACAAATACTCCAGAGTAAATCGTTACACTGCAGCCTAATCCCAAACGACTCGGGTTTGAAATCGCCCCCAATCCGGTATAATTTAATTACACCTATATACACGCGTGGCAGCGGGGACGTCTTCTCGCGGGAAGACCGGGCGTGGGAACAAATGCGAGAGTTTTCAGGGGGTCTTTCCACCTCCACGGTGGGCCACAGAGAAGTCAGAGCAGGAACTGGCCCAGCCCAAGAGTACAGATATTGGGGAGCCGGGGGAAGGTCGGGGATTTACTCCAAGAAATGTCTCCTTGCCTTGGCAACCTGCAGCCGGAGTTTATGCACGTTTCCTCGAAAGTAAGCCACGTTGTCCCCCCCCCCCAAGCTGGCCCGGAGTCAGAGTGCAGAATGGGACGCAACTGGGCGTTTATTCCCCAGAAAGCGTGAACAAGACTTCGGCCGTAGAAGCGTCCCTCTCTTCCGATTATTGCCTGCCTGTTTGCGCGGCTCCGTTGCGCCTTTCTAACTGCAGCTTGCAAAGCTCCAGGCTGCGGATCGGACTGCGACCCTTCGGAGTTCCAAGCCCGGTCCGATTCATTCCTAAAGCCTAAAGGACAGGATTCTGGCCAGCCAAGCGAAGAGGTGTCCGGCGGCTATTGCGCATTGCAAGCCGGCTCTGGCCTCTGAAGAACCAGCGGGCACTAAAAGGAACCAGAGTTTGCTTCCCTTGGGCTTTTGAGGCTCTTCCTCTGCACTGCCTCACTCAAACAACAAAGGGGATCGGGGCAACTGACAATGCAGTCCTAAACACGGGTCTACTCAGAAGAATATCTCGCTGAGATCAATGGGACTCATTGCCTACTGCTGGAGCAATCCTAAACCGCTCTATCCGGAATCTTACCCGGGTCTGTCCAATGGGGCTTAGTCCCAGAAAAGTGCTTGTAGGATTATACTATGAATTTGTTTAGAAGGCAGCTTTATTTCCTTAAAAAAAAAATACCCTGCGCAGAAACTGAGGTGGTAGATCTCTCTCTTTTTTTATATAAATCCTTTTGGGGAGTTTTTTGCACAACTTAAATCTTTTAACTTCTCCGGGACAGACACCTTTCTTAAAAACCACCTCCCTCAAACCCTTAGGTTTGTGTGTGTGTGTGTGTGTTTCAAGGAGGTTTTTCTGGGATGCGAACTTCAATCCGAACTAAAGTGTAAAATCCAGAATCCCACTAATCTAGACTGTCGTCTTTTTCTAAACACAATCTAATTGAATATCCTGCAGCACATAACTGCCTGGTTGTCCTCCCCATCCCTCCTCGAGATGGCAATTTAATTATTATGTTTTTAAAAGTAAAATAAAATGGCATTTTAGGCGCACAATGGCCTGCCCCAACTCCCCACCACCACCGAAAGCCCGACTAAAATGATGGGGTTGGTATTAATTCCGGGGTGAAAGGCCAAGGACTTCTCTTTTCAGCATAATTTAATTTCTTTCTCTATAAATACTAAATGTAAACTGTAGCCACTGAAGCAAGGGGCTCTCCCGCCCCCCTCTTTTGCCTGTAGCAATAAAAGCCTCATTTTCTATCGGATTTCAGGACAGAAATGCCAAAGAAACGTGTTTTTGAATACAGAACGGTAATCAATCCTGCAAAGAATAAAAAAGGGGGGTGGATCTTTCCCCTCTCTTCCCCCCTCTCTCTTTATTATAATGAATTAATTCGACTTTATTTATCCCATTTTCTGGAGCTGACAGAATGTTAATTTGAGCCGAAATTTCCTTCGCCTCTCATTCTCTGACCCTTGGCCCCGAGACTGGCGTGTTGTAATAACCTGACTCTTTCAACAGAAGCCCCGATAATTGTTACCTTATTAGCATGCAAATTGTTTAATTAATATTATTATGGGGAAGCATACAATCCGTCCGTCACTTGACCTCCGGAGCAAGCCCACGTAGCAACCAGCTCTGTGCATTTCAAATATATATATATATATATATTGTCATCTTCTCTTCACCCCCCTCCCCAACTCTCCTCTCTTATTTCATGTTTCCCGGATCCTTGTCGAGATTCACAAAAAAAGGAGGGAGGGGGGAATAAATCTCTCTTAAAGTGCTTGAGAGGAACCTTTTAAGGGAGGGGCGTCTGGGGGCCCTTTGATGCAGCCCTTCCTCGGTATCTTTCCCTACACATCTCCATCTTTTAAACACCCGCGCGCTGCAAATGAGAGCAGCCCTTTTCTTCTCCATCCTCCCTCTCTCTTTTTATTATTTCCAACATCAAAATTTTTCATAATTGCTTCTTTGCCGGATTGCGGTCCCTTTCAAGGCGCACCCCCCCCCCTCGTTTTCCGAGAGCTGTTCCCCTTCAGCACATAGAGAGCAGAAGAAGGAGAGGAAGGAAGGAAAAACACACACACACAGAGGGGGGAAAAGAGAAAGCAGCCCTTGACACGCAGTCCTGGGAGACGTTGCATTTAAATCCCTTTTTCTACAGCCGACTGACATTGTCAGATGCTCGCTTTAATTAACTTGATAATAAGACGAACAAGCCTCGCATTCGGGACGCGCCTCGCCTGGTATCCCCCCCCCTTCCACTTTTTATCACAATCTCTCTGTTTTATCTTCCACAGAGTTTCTTCTTCTGGCCGACTGCTGTGGGTGCTCGCTTTATTTTATTTTTTTAAAGCCCTGATGGCAAAGAAAGCCCCCAAATTAAAGCTCCGTAAGGGCGAGGGCTTGCCCCCTCCCTCCAAGGCAGAAAGGGGGTGTCTGCAGGCTTCCCTGAGTTCCGGGAGACAAAGAAGAGTTTCAGAACCCGGGTGGGGAAAGTGAATTGACCACTAGGGGAGGTCCAGAGGGGAGGGGGCCACAGCTGTACCCGCCCCTCTTTCCCTCAGCTGGAGCCAAGCCCAAGGACCCCGTGTGAGGAGATTTTAGGAGTTCGCTGGGATTCTTGAGGGGAGGGGTGCTGGAGTTGATACCTCAAAGACTCTGTTCTGGTTTTGCTTTTTAAAACCTGGGCGTTTGGAAACCCCACTTTTGAAAAGTTCCCTCCTCAGCTTTCGAGAGGGGTCTGGAGACAGTCAAGTGAGTTCTCTGGTTTGTCATTGCCTCCTCGCACTCTGGTTTCCTCCCATCCCGAGAGGAACTTGCGGCATTCCAAGGCTTACAAACTCTTCCCTGGATCCAAAAAGAGGTGGATCATCTCTCTCCGGCCTTCCTCCTCCTCCTCCTCTTTTTAAAAAAGTTAAATCAGGCATTAGGGACCTCCACTGTACTGCCAGCTAAATCCTAAAGCCGTGTATTCTGACCCCTAAGCATACCCCTAAGCATACCTAACTGAGCATTAAATTACGCATCACTCCAAAGAGTGAGCATACATTCCTGCGGCATCCTAAACAGTGTGTGTGTGTGGTATGTGCCGTCAAGTCGCCTCCGACCGATGGCGACCCTTTGAATGAAAGACCTCCAAAACATCGTGTCCTAAACAGAACCACACCATTAGAAGCTCGCTGACTTCAGTCATCTTAGAAAGGTGGGATTCTGTGGGATGCATCTGACGAAGAAAACTGTGGTTCTCGAAATTTTATGCTACAATAAAGTTGGTTAGTCTTAAAGGTGCTACTGGACTCTTTTCTATTTTGCTACTGCAGACTAACACGGCTAAGTCCTCTGGATTTATGTTTAGTATTGCACTGTTTTAGGTGGGTAGCCGTGTTGATCTGCAGCAGAACAGCTGGATTTGAGTCCAACGACACTTCAGAGACCAGAAAGATTGTCAGGGTGTAAGCTTTCGAGAGTCAAAGCTTCAGACACAAGATTCGGGTCCAGTAGCACCTAAAAATCAACTAGATATCCAGGGTATGTGCTTTCTTGAGTCAAAGCTCATACCCTGGAAATGTAGTTGGTCTTTAAGGTGCTACTGGACCCGAATCTTGCTCTTCTATTACAGACCAACAGGGCTACCCACCTGAAACTTGCTTCAGACACAGGATTGAAATATTATTGTCCTGGAGGCCCATTGACTTCTAGGAACATTTCCCAAAGCGTTCAGGACTCTGCCTTGCAACCTGAAGGCTAGTAACAACAATCATAATAAACAGACGTTATTAAATAACCATTATTCACATATCTGAAGACTCAAGAAAGCTCCTGTTGAAATAAGAGTTGCTTAAAGTGCCCACTGAACTTTGGTTTAATTAAACACCCAGCTGGTGTTTTTCAGAACACTGTTGTGACTTGTAAGCCGCCGTGACCCACCAGGAAAAGCGAGACATAAATATTTAAATAAATAAAGCAAAATGATATATGTAACACAGCCCAAAACTAGACGCGCGCCCCATAGGCACCAAGAGCTTACCAATCAATCTCTCCTCAAGGGGCAGCTGTAGATCCCCTGGAAGCAAGATGGGTTGCAGCGGGGCCCTATTTCTTTTCCACCTTCCCGTGAGGAGAGGAACCCGGTCAGGAGGACAGGCTACCAGAAGCTCCTGCCTACTTCCCCTTAGATCGCGGCTGTTTCCTTCCAAAGCTCCTTCCTCCGACGCTCCCATCTGCTTTTGAGATCAAGGGGGGCGGGGAGCCCAGGATTCAAGAGGAGCAAAGATCAAAGTCTACAAGGCCGAGATATTTCACCTCCCCATCCGAGCTGCAGATCACAGGAAGACTCCCCTTACCCCCCCCACCCCCACCCCCAAAAAAGTTGCAGCTGAAGATGAAGAGGCCACTGGGGTTCAGGGCAGCTTCCCAGTCGACCCTGATTTGAGAATCCAGCCAGGCACAGATCTCAAGAGCAGTATGGGGCAATGGTTACAGTGGTCGACGAGAAGGGGATAAGCTGAAATTCCCTATCAGCCCTGCAGTTGCCTGGCCAGTCTTCAAGGGGCGGCTGGAATTCTGTTTTATTTTGCTGGGGCAGATTAATATGGACTTATCTTTTAGCCAAGTCAGTGCCTCTGGAGAAGGTGTGCAAAATTTCAGATGCCTTGGCCCCTCTGGGTGTGTGGGGCATGGAATGGGGCAAGGCATGTGATTTTGCTTTAGGCTGCAGTCCTAAGGACCCAGGAAGAAGCCCCCTTAACTAACATGGGGACTACTTCTGAGTAGAGCTGCTTAGCATTGCTCTCTCAACTGTACTCTATTTAGGGTGACACTGTAAATGTTACCTCTATATTTTGATGTTTGCCACTGTGGGGGCCTTGAACTGGGTGGTAAAGCTGCACAGAAATGTTATAAATAAAATGTTCAAAGGAAGGCCTTGCTGGGCCATTGTCAGAAAAGAACTGGAGTCTGGCTCAACAGGGCTTTTCTTAGATTCCTAAAAGTTTCAGCAGAGAATTAGAGGAGTTCCAAAAAAGAGGTGTGTGTGGGGGGCGCCCATTGGCCTGTCTTGCTGAGAATGTTTCCCAGAATGGGCAAGCCTGGAAGACTGCCCACACGTTGCATGGATATCTCTGGATTTCTGGTTGCAGTGGCACCCCAAATGACATGAAATCTCTGCCCATGGCTTTGACCTCTGTTGACACATTCACACATGCCACTGATCACATGTTCAAGTGATTAGGAATCCTCCTTGTCAAAAAGTTTTCTGATCAGTTTTGATTTGTAGGGTGAAAGAGGAAAGGCACTTTTATTCCTATATTATTTTTATACCCCATCTTTCTCTCCAACCGGGACCCAAAGAAGCTTAAATTTCCTCTCCTCCTTCATTTTATCCTCACAACAACCCTGTGAGGTGGGTTGGACTGAGACTTTGTGATGGGCTTAAGGTCACCCATTGACCTTCCATAGCAGAAGGGGGATTCAGACCTGAGACTCCCAGATCCTAGTCTGCTGCTGTAACCACTGTACCACAGTATGCACATCCAGACTTCCGGTTGGCTCCACACAATTGCTGCTTGCAAAATATATCCCATCTAATCCTTCTTAAAAGAGCCTCTTTGATTTCTTCAGCCATTGTTACTTTCCATTTACAATTTCTTCCACTCTCAATAGTGTTCTTGTCCCCATGTTCCCTCATCCCCACCTACTCCCTTTGTCCAAAAGTACCTTGATTGATTATTTGCTTATGGTAACATGCTACGTACACTGCGTCTTTATAAATAATAATAATTAATACTCCCCCAAACTAAAGGAATAATTCAAGGCAGCGATTGTACAGTAGTTAGAGCAGTGATGCTCAGTTGTTTGGGAGCCACGTGTGGCTTTGACCTGTGGCTCTTTTAAGCACCATTCTCCAATGTGGCACCTGCCCCATGGATCTGAAAAGTGGGCAAGGCCCTTGTTTGGGGGTGATGCTTTTGGTCAGCAGGTGTTTCTCACTTGGAGGCAGCTGCTGCCAGAGAAGCAGATAAATCTGCAATCCTCCCTGAGGTGCAGGCCTCATGCTAGGAATGAAAGTAAACATGACTCTTTTGGCTGATGGCAGCTGCAAATGTGGCTCTCCCTGAGCTGTGGAGTGAGTGCCACTGAGTAAGTGTCAGACTAGAATCTAAGAGGCCCAAATTCATATCCCTGCTCTGCCAAGGATGCTTGCTGGGTGACCTTGGTCCTTTCCCTTAGTCTAACCTCCTTTGGAGAGTTGTTCTTGTGAATCCCATTAGGGAGGAAAGTGAGGTGATAAATAAGAATTGGCTGAACCCAGTGGGACATACTTGCACAGAGGTGAGGTGTTAAAGCACCCTTTCCCAGCCCTGACAAAGAAAGGTACACATTTGAGGATCCACCTATACCCCTATTTGTTAAGGCTTGCATTTATGAGCTGGTACCAATTTCAATTGTGAGAGGTGGGAATTATTCTGGCAGTCAAAATCTGAAATAAAAGGATAGTCCACCATTAAACTGTGCTTCCACTGAGCTCTGTGACTAGTATCTACAAGCGACTGATCTACAACCTCTAAAACAACCATGCCTGATTAGTTCAGCTCAGCTTCAGCTTCCAGTCACTGTAGCCCGACAGAGGCTTCTAAAAGATCAGAGTGATAGCCAGCCCTGTTATTCATCCTCAGCGCCTGCTGTTCAGCTACACTGCCTGTGAACATGGAGGCTCCATTTTTAACTATTGTAACCAATTAGTGACCTAGCTTATCATAAATGCATGTCCTGTCCTTTCCCAAAAACTATCTAAATGAATAGCCCCTTTTGCACCATGCTGTGTTATGCCTCAGACACTTTTGGTTGCCTTAGACATCTTTTTGTTTGTGTGGTTTTCCAGTCTCTGTAATCCTAGTCTTACTGCTTTGGCTGTCCAATTGAATTGCTTTTCTTATTTTGTGATCCTCCTTGAGTCTAAGTGAAAAAAAGCGGGCTAAAAATTAAGATAACAACAACAGCAACAATAATATATGTCAGCAAGTTCTGCAACCGATGTCTGTATTTAATAAACCCTCCTGTGATGTTTTCTTGAACCCATTGCTTGAGCCATAAATGTGTGTAGGTTTTTCTTGAGCTACTTTTATGATATTGAAAAAAGGGCAGGCCCTTGAAATATAGGAAGAAAATTGCATATCTTCCAAAAGAAGAAGTCACTCTCAGTATAGGAAGTGACTGTTGCAAGATTGGTTGTTGTGGGTTTTCCGGGCTGTATTGCCGTGGTCTTGGCATTGTAGTTCCTGACGTTTCGCCAGCAGCTGTGGCTGGCATCTTCAGAGGTGTAGCACCAAAAGACAGAGATCTCTCAGTGTCACAAGATTGTTCAGAGTTCTTCCAGAAATCTGAACATGCTTTCCCATCTTGGGATAATTAACTGAGAGCCTGTTTGGTGTAGTGGTTAAGAGCATGGGACACTAATCTGAGGAGCTGAGTTTGATTCCCCACTCCTCCACTTGAAGCCAGCTGGGTGACCTTGGGCTAGTCACAGATCTCTGGAGCTCTCTCAGCCCCACCCACCTCACAGGGTGTTTTGTTGTGGGGATAATAGTAACATACTTTGTAAACTGCTTTGAGTGGGCATTAAGTTGTCCTGAAGGGCGGTATATAAATCAAATGTTGTTGTTGTTGTTAACTTGGCTGTCAAGATATTACAGCTCCCAAAATCTTTCAGTCTTGGTGTGTTATGCTGTCACAGCCAAAAAAGAATCTCTGTGTTTGAAAAATTGAAGGTTTTTTAAAATAATAATAATAATTAGCCAGCCTGGCAGTAGTAACCCCTTTTTTTAAAAAGTGCAGGATTGCATGAGGCCCACAGGATGACCCTCATAGACCATTTGCAGAAGGAAAGTAGATCGAAGGCAACAGCCTTACTGTTCTGGCCAGCCAGCCTCAACCTGCCAAGGTGACTACCAGAGTCACTCCTTCCCTGGCCAGTGGGGGGAGCCCTAGTGAAGTGCAGCGTTTGGATCCTGCAGCCTTTGTGAGCCAAGAATCTGGAGGCAATTGCACTGGAGTGAGAAGACAGCAGTATGTGGTCTTCTCACTCTGCAAGACCACACACTTCAATTTACATTTTTTCTATTAAAAAATCATTCTTTGGAATTAATTGATCTGTAACAACTACAACTGCAGATCAGAATCACCAGTCCACATGGTGGAAAGTGAAATCTATATTCTTTCGGTAGACGAAAAAGTCAGCTGAAGTGTGTTAAAGAAGTGGGAAGCCAACTTCAGTCTGGTGGGATATGCTGTGATCCCCCCCCCCACCTGCCCGCCATGTGTTACATAGCAAAGATGTCCTCGCAATAAAAGCATCT